>NC_142757.1:1295000-2545000 GCF_054948205.1 Urtica dioica subsp. dioica | reverse complement strand
GTGCACTTTTAGAGACAAGATAAAAACAAACCATTTAACCTCTTCTGTCTCGAGGTCACTACGTATGAATTGCATCATGCTTACCTCAATCCGGAAATGAGACATGCCATTTAAGAGCCTATGTATTCTCATTTGAGAAATTCAGAGTTTGGATTCACTATGTGATTCCGAACAGGACCTATTGGTGAAGTACTAAGTTATGAAGATGTCATGAGTAACTTTGTGAAGATCTCATAGATATGAAATTAAAGTACAAGATTGCTGAAATGCAATGTATATCACCTCATGCTTTGTTCTTTGGAATGTGAATAAATGAACTAGCCAGTGTCCAAATTGTGTCGTGACTCTTTTGGATGAAACAATGTGAGTTGTTATCTCCTCGTCAATATACTCTTTCTAACTTATTCTCAAGCGACAAAGGAGTTGAGGAAATAACTACTAGAAGGGTAAAATGGTAATTTTATAAATTCCGACTAGCTGATGATATTCATGAAGGATAAACACAGATAATATTCAGTGGATCTACTCATCACAATTAAGTTGAATTCTTGAGTAGAAAATAAATTCATTTGAACCGAGAGATTCTCAGTGTCAACTCTTTAGTGGAATCAGTTGACATTAAGCTAAACTTGGAAAAGGTTTTTGAACTTTTGAGTCCAAGTATTTTAGCTCAAGCTTTGTTCATTTGGATCCATGAGGTCACTATCACAAATCATATCGAGTAGGAATAGTTAAACTAGAGGCTAAGTTAAAACAAGAACGAGACAAGTTTTACGAAAATTATTTAAAGCGTATTTTAGTCTTTTAGGACATAGGACGAAATGAATGTCAATAAATTTTTTGATATTGTCATATGATGACATATTAATACTCGGCCATGATAAGTTTATTGGGCCTTGTGGATTAATTTTATTTCATGGAATTTTACTTGAAAATTCCTAATGGGCCTTTCTTATGTTGTCATGAACAAATGAAGAAAAATCTAGAAGCACGTTCTAGAAGGTGTCTTGGCCGTCCAAATAAGAGAAAAAGGGAGACCAATTTTGTGCATTTATGTGTCAAGATACTTGCCAAAAGAAAAAGAGGAAACAAATTTCCTCCAAAGGGAAATGAAATGGGCGGCTTACACAAGTCAAGGAGAAGCAAAATAAAAGAGGAAACAAATCCAAGGCTTATAGACGGAAGCCTTGGCCGTGTGACTCATGAGGAGAAAGAGGCAATATTTGCTCATGAATATGTGATATTCTATAGAATAGGAAACTACCTTATTGACGGTAATCCCTCCCGTATAAATAGAGGCTCATTCTCATTGTTTTCTCATTCCACATAAGTTAGAGATTGAGAGATTATCTCTCTAGATATTGTGGTGGCCGATCCTCTCTCTCTCTCTCTCCAGTTATTTTCGTTTTTTGTTTTGGCACCTAGGTCCACAATTGACCTAGTGTTTTAGCTCTTCGACTCTAAGACTTGTTCTTGAGGCATCATGTTTAAAAGTGCCCACACACTAATTCCTTTATTTCTCGAGTGATTTTAGTGATAGAAACTTTCGTGGTTGCTCGAGCTCCCGAGGAAAGAAGAGAGACGTGCTGCGAGGGGTGACGAATGTTTCAACCTTCTGAAGGCTTCTCAACGTTCAAGCTTCTAAAAGATTAGTAAATTTATAATGCTCATTGTTGTTTTAAATTATATGTACTTGCTCTTTGTCTAGGTTAGTAAAATTGTTTTACTTGTTTTAAAGAAATTTTTTGAATTTCGCCACTTTCTCGAAGCGTTAAACTTTTTCTTAACCCTAGATCAATTCCAACAAAGTCCTACCAATTAAAACGGGGGGAGACAAGAGAGCATAAATAGACTCTCGGATTGAAATCGAGGGTAGAAGTATTGATAGTTACATTTCGAGTCTTCAACTTAAAATACTTAACCAGCATAAAAGGTAAATGATAACTCTTTCGGGGTTTATCTCGAGACGCTCTCCTGTAACTAGCATAGATGTGCTATGTGTGCTACAAATTACCCAAATCCTAAAGAAATCATTGTCGGTGGTGCCTACAGGTCATTGAAGGGCGTGAGCTAATTGCTAGGCTTGAAACTCAAGTGGGGGCTGCCTTGAATGCCGTGTGTAGCAATGTATATGAGTCGCTATAAGACTTATGCTTTTTTTAAAAGCCAAAAATTTCCCCCGATTTTCGCAACCTACTCTAATATGTATAAACCTTCAGCGTTACTTTGTTTAATATGTATTTATGTTATGAGTCTTGTATGATTTAAGTTTGTCAGTCGTGGCTCGTGGGCGAGTTGACACTCGCGGGTAATGACAGATTTTCTGGTATTAGATCCCCAGGTTTAGCAGTTTCTATAGACTTGGGATACGTGTTCTCGGTATAGTTTGGGAGTATGCCATGTGGTGATGTTGTGCTTATAGTCGGCCTATCTTGAGATATGTACGAGGGGACTATTGTGTTTGTACGAGTCCCTCGTTCGGCTAGGCCATGAGAGACTAGTCCGTTTTGGTGATGCGTTCTCATTATGATTGATTGTGATGCTCTATCATGTCCATCCTCTTGCATGTGGAAATAAGAAGGAATATGGCCTAGACAATATACGTCAAATGTCGAGAATGTGTCAACTTCATATCTCACATAGATTAGAAGCATGCTTGAAAGACAATTGTTGACGCTGCTCGAAGAGGCGAGCTGATGAAGCATCACAATTGAGCTTTTGCTCAACGGATAGAGCAATTGAACCGCATGATCGTGGAACTCTTGATGAGACTAAATGCGCCATCTCAACAACACCCAGCGCCTCCAGTTTGAACAATGTGCAAATCCATTCTTGGTGCCTGTAGATCTTCATGAAGAGCTCAACTTTCAGATCCCTTACATTGTTCCTGAGGTAGGCAAGCCAGTGTATGAGATGTTTTGTAAGCAGAAGCCTCTGACGTTCGACGACAACGTCGACCTTGCTGCGGCTGAAAATTGAAACAAAAAGATCCATCAGACCTTCAAATACATGCAGCTGTCAGACACTGTGAGAGTGGCTTACACCATGAACCAGTTGGAGGACAAGGCTAGGGGCTGGTGGGAGTTCATGGCGGTCTCTAAGGATTTCCACTCGATGACGTGGATTCTCTTCCTCAATCTATTCCATGAGAAGTATTTGAGTAAGGCTAATTTGTCAAACAAGGTGTGTTGGCTAGATTCTCTGTTTTCCTGATCCCTACTGATCATGCTCGCAAGATGAACTACGTGCATGGTGTCAAATAGACATCGTGAGCCAAGTGGATAGGAGTCATACTGGACCTCGCACCTACGCCAACGCTGTACAGAGAGCCTTGCGAATTGCTGGTTAGAGTAAGGATGATCGGACCTCTGCTCCAAAATCGGTTGCTACAGTACCTTCTGAAATCGCCAACCCAAGTCAAAGCGATTTGCGATAAAGAACAAGATCCCAGTTGAGATGGGAAAACAGATCGCAGCGGGGATACATAAACAGGTCCCAACAAGGCTCAAGTAATTGCCCCAACCTAGTTCCGGGAACAAATCGCAAATGGTGAACCAGAGCAAGAACCGTGGAGATAGCAGGCAATCAGGGCCATCCAACAAGAAGTCTAAGACTTTCGAGAACAATCTGTCATCCCAATGCCGAAGGTGTGGCATATCACATGAAGGAGAATGTTTTGCTCGTGCGTTGGTGTGCACCCTTATGGAAAGGAGGGCCATCTATCTCAAGTCTGCCAAAGTTGAGAAGTGAAAACCCTCGCACCAAAAAAGCATCTGAAGGCCAATGCAAGGGTTTTCTTCTTTCGTGAAGACAAGGTTCGAGAGGATCATCAACCTTGTCACAGGTTAGATTTCCGTGGACTCCTTCTCAGCATATGCATTGACAGTTTCAGGAGACACGAATTCATTCATCGCATCTAGAAAGTTTGATCAAGTTGGTGAAACTAAGAAGGATTTATCGTACCTGTTTTTTACAGCTACGCCTTCTTTGGATAAATACCAGTCGTTGTATTGGTATAAAGATGTGCATATTCGAGATCAGAATCGGATAATGACGATGAACTTGATTGAACTGGAAACGGTGTACTATGACGTGATCCTCATAATGGATTGGTTAAGTACTCATCATGCAATCATTGGTAGCCGAAAGAAGTCAATTTTGTTTCAAATCCTAGGACTTGAACCGTTCTAATTCCAAAGTTTCTCTCGGAAATCAAGTTCTCCAATCATATCGGCGTTGGACACCTCACGGGTGTGGTAAACATTACAAAGATGATTAAGCCACACTGGCATGACATTCCAGTTACCAAAAATTTCCTCGATGTTTTTCGAGAAGACCTTCCAGTCTTGCCTCATGATCATGAGATTGAGTTCAACATAGAGCTCATTCGACGTAACTCCAATATCCAAAGCTCAATATCGTATGGCTCCAACAGAATTAAAAGAACTTAAAATGCAGCTCCAAGAGTTCCTAGAAAAAGGTACATTCGACCAATCCATTCGCCTTGGGGAGTGGCGGTCTTGTTCGTAAAGAAGACAGATGATTCATAACAGCTCTGTATTGACTACTATTGATTTAACCAAGTAACGATCAAGAATTAGTACACATTGCCATAAATCGATGATTCTTTTGATCAACTGTCGAGAGAGACTGTGTTCTCAAAGATAGATTAGCGTTATGGGTACCATCAGCTGAAGGTTCAAAATGAAGACATCCCGAAGACTACTTTCCGTACTCATTATGGTCATTACAAGTTCTTAGTTACGTCGTTTGGATTGACTAATTTACCAGCAATGTTCGTGAACCTCATGAATCGATTATTTGAGGACTTCCTGGACAAGTTTATTATCGTGGTCATCAACAACAACCTAATCTACTCAAAGACCAAAGAAGATAATAAGTAGCATCTAGAACTGGCGTTAGACAGATGTAGGAAAAAGCAACTATATGCCAAGTTTTCAAAATGTGAATTTTGGTTAGAAAATTTTGTTTTCCTCGGTCATGTCGTCAGTAGCACTGGAATTATGGTAGCTCCCACCAAAGTGGAAGTCGTGAGGCAGTGGAGTCAGCCAAAGATGGTCGCCGAGATAAGGAGTTTCTTGGGTCTTGTGGGCTATTGTAGGAAGTTTGTGGAAGGATTCTCTAGGTTGACCATGGCTTTGACCCAATTAACTCATAAGGGAAAGAAGTTCATTTGGACCGAGAGTTGTGGAAAGATCTTCCAAGAGTTGAAGAGCAGGTTGATGACCGCACCAATGCTCATCGTTCCACGAGGAATTAATGGATTTTCCATTTACTAGTGACGCGTCCAAGAATGGATTGGGCGCAGTTCTAATGGAGCATGGGAAACTCATTGCATACGCCTCACGATAGCTGAAAGATTATGAGACTCGGTACCCTACCCATGATCTAGAAGTTGGCACAGTTGTGTATGCGCCCAAGATATGGCGACACTACCTGTACAGAGTCCATTGCGATATTTATCGGACCATAAGATGCTAAAGTATCTCTTTACTCAGAACGAATTGAACGTGGACCAAGGACATTGATGGAACTCCTGGATGACTATGACATCGATCTACACTACCATCCTAGTAAGGCCATTAAGGTGGCAGATGCTCCCAGTCCTAAGTCCGTAGCATCTTTAGCAAGTATGGTGGAAACTGTTGTCGCTGTTTTTCGGACAACTATGTAGGAGCCAAAGACGGTTAGACCCAAGGCCAGACCAAGTGGTCTCGTCTTGACTCGAGCGTGTTGAACCCGGTGTCCCGAGTCGTCCCTTAGCTGTGGATGTCCCTCGAGTTCGTCAGAGTACCTGAAAAGGAGTAGAGAACACGTGAACTACAACGGGGAAACAGGGGGGGTGCCCCTGTCTACCTCTCTGACGCTCATAATTAATGTGATTGAGGTGGAGTATAGAGGTTTTAGGGGTGTTTAGAGGCCAAAGCTTGAGAGAAACGAGCGAGGTACGAGTTCGGCAGCGTTTCAGTGCTCAAGAATCGATTCCCTGGACCAAGGGGGGTGCCTTGGTATTTATAGGCAGCCAAGGGGTGGTTTGAAGACCCCTTGGCCGAGTGAGAATGCTTGGGTCGGCCTTGGAGGAGGCTGGGTCGGCCAATGGCCGAGTGAACATGGTGGTGAGGTTCACTCAGCCATTGGCCGAGTGAAGGTCTTGGGCCGGCTGAGGTTCACTCGGCCATTGGCCGAGTGAACTGCTGGAAGGTTCACTCGGCCAATGGCCGAGTGAACTGTCTTGGCGGCTGGAAGGTTCACTCGGCCATTGGCCGAGTGAACTGCTGGAAGGTTCACTCGGCCAATGGCCGAGTGAACTGCCTTGGTGGCTGAGGGGTTCACTCGGCCATTGGCCGAGTGAACTGCTTGAAGGTTCACTCGGCCAATGGCCGAGTGAACTGCCTCGGTGGCTGAGGGGTTCACTCGGCCATTGGCCGAGTGAACTGCTGGAAGGTTCACTCGGCCAATGGCCGAGTGAACTGCCTTGGTGGCTGAGGGGTTCACTCGGCCATTGGCCGAGTGAACTGTCCAATGGCCGAGTGAGCCATTTGACCCAGCCAATGGCCGGGTGAGCCATTGACTCGGCCCATGGCTGGGTTTTGACTTGGCCATTGGTTTGGGCCGGCTCCTGGTTGAGTCAGGGTTTCGCCGCCCAAGATCTCGTACCAGCCATGTGGGTCGAAGAGATGACCTTGTTCCCGTTGGCCCTAGACGGGCCAACAACATTAGCCCCCCGAGTTTCCGGTCGAGCGTAGATCGAGCGGAAACTCAAAATCTACGCCTTTATACGGATGCGGGATGAACGCTCTCGGGTCCGTGCCATGAGGAATGGCCTTCGCGCGTCGCGAGGGACGGCCTTTGTTCGTCGCGAGGGACGACTTTTTGTTTCGGGTTGATCGTGCGTGGCTCATTTTCTCGATCTACCAATGAGGGCGTGATCGGTTAGCACGGCTTTATTGTGTTGTGCGCGTCTTGTTTTCTCGACTTGCCAATGAGGGCATAATCGAGTTGCACGTCTTTGTTGTATTGTGCGCGTCTTACTTTTCTCGACTTGCCAACGAAGGCATAATCGATTTGCGCGTCTTCTTTGTTTTGTGCGCGTCTTATTTTCTCGATTTGCCAACGAAGGCATAATCGATTTGCACGTCTTTGTCGTTTGGTGCGCGTCTTATGTTCTCGACCTGCCAACGAAGGCATAATCGATTTGCACGTCTTTGTCGTTTCTTTTTTTTTTTTTTTTGTTGAGCGAGCGAACTCTATTTTCGTCGAGCATTGTTCTTCGTTGAGCATTGTTTCCCATTAGCCCCCCGAGTTTCTTGTGTACTCGTAGAGGAGACTAGAAATTATAATGCAGCAAGATAAAGACTTCGAGGTGAAATGTGATACAATTATCATGCACAAATAGTCAAAAATTACATCCCTGGGCCATTGGCCTTATTGAAATTCGAGATTGTCTTAAAATAAAATGACATAATGAGAAAAGGGGACGGGCTTAGCCCACGACATGCAGCTGTGAGCTCTCCGGTTCTTCAATCGCTGCCTGGTCCATGACAGTCACCGTCGCCGGACCCTTCCTTCCCTGCCGTGGACGGCCTTCGTGCACCGTGGCCGCCCCGACCGTTCTCAAGACATACTCTTTTAATTTCCCGTCTTGAATCAGGGCCTCGATCTGACGCCTAAGATGATAGCACTCGGACGTCAGATGCCCGTGATCCTGGTAGTACTCACAGAACTTGTTCCGATCCCTCTTCGCGGGATCCTTCGCTAGAGGAGCCGGACTTCCTAGCTTGTCGCGGTGCAGAGCTAGGATCCGCTCTTGCGGAGTGTTCAGAGGGGTGTATGTTGATGACGCTCGGAAGCTATCAACGTGGGACGATCTTGGACCGGAGAGGGGGCGACCGTTAGGGGCCCGGCCTCCCTTGCTCCTCTTGCTTTGAGGGTCGGGGCGATCTTCGTCCTGTTCTTCACGGTGGCGACTACCTTGTCCTTCTGACTTTCGGCCATCGCGGCCATCGAGATAGTCCTCGATTCCCATATGTGTGCGGGCTCTCGTCATCAGCTCCGCCATGTCTCGCGGGACTTGCCCGACAATGGACTTGAGGAAGTCGCTCGTGCGAAGTCCCTCGGTGATCGCCGTGATGGCGTCCTTGTCGTCGAAGCCCTCGACTTTGTGAGACTCCTCGGTGAAGCGAGCGAGGTATTGTCTCAATGTCTCATCTCTCCCCTGTCGAATGGAGAGGAGGTGGGTCTTCGATTTCTTTTGTGCCACAAGCGTGGCAAAGCGAGCGAGGAAAGCCTCTCGCAAGGCCCTGAAGGACGGGATGCTTCCAGGCCTCAAACTTTGGAACCACTCAAAGCCCGACCCTGTGAGGGTCAGGCTGAAGGCTTGGCAGAGGGTGGCGTCCGTCTGCCCTTGCATCGTCATCCACGTCTCATAGTGTTGGACGTGGAAGTGGGGGTCCGTACGTCCATCATAGGGGGGAATGGACGGTAACTTAAAGTTTCCCACGCATGGCTGCGCGAGGACCTGTGCGGCGAAGGGAGAGTATGATTCCTCGATCCCTCCGTACGGCCTTTGCCTCCCAGACTCCCTCATCTCGATGATTTGATTCTGGAGGCTCTGAATCATCGTGACCACGTCAAGCCCGTTAGCAGGGCCGACCGTCGGGGCCACGGGAGTCACCAGTTGGCGTTCGTTGGATGCTTGGTCCATGACATAGGCCTGAGGTCGGCCAAGAGTTGCGGCGGGGAGCGCGTCCCTTCGAGAATTTAGCCTTTGGCGGAGATCCTCCCCTCGGGAGTTTCTCTGCGCCGTCAAGCGCTCTCTAAGGTCCGCGCTTGGCGCACGACGAGGCGAGGTCGCCCTTGGTCGGGTCGTCCGGCGAGCGCTTCGGCTATCGGCTCCATCGTCGACAAGAGTCGCTCTCTCCTCGGCGAGGGGCCGTGTCCGGCCACCTCTTGAAACCGAAGGGGCGAGTCCCTGGGACTGTGACCGTGCCTGTTGTCGCGCCGGGTACAAAGGATCGGCCAACGCACCGTTGGCCCTCTCGGGTCGCGCTTGAGCGAGGCTAGGGGTGGCCTCGTCGGTCCTCGACTCCTCCACGTATTCGGGGTCAGAGTAATCTTGAGCAGATCGATCCTCGACGTCGTAGCCGAGGAGATCGGCGATGAGGGAGCTGTCAACGCCGGGACGGTCAAGGAGCTCCTCGAGCCGCCGGGCCGTGTCCTCTCGGAGCTCGGCCTCGGGGTCGTTCACCGGGTCTTGGGGCTGGCTCTCGCTATCGCGAGGTTGCCCTTCAAGACGGTGCGCGAGGAGTCGGAGACCGTACCTCGAGCTCGTCGCTCGGGTACCCGCGGAGGTAGTGGGTAGGTGACTCATCTCTCGAGAGTCGTAGGGGCGGTGAAAGTGTGGAATGGAAGGGAGAGCGTGCTAAGGTCGGTGGTCCCCTCCTTCTAACGCCAAAATGTTGTCGCTGTTTTTCGGACAACTATGTAGGAGCCAAAGACGGTTAGACCCAAGGCCGGACCAAGTGGTCTCGTCTTGACTCGAGCGTGTCGAACCCGGTGTCCCGAGTCGTCCCTTAGTTGTGGATGTCCCTCGAGTTCGTCAGAGTACCTGAAAAGGAGTAGAGAACACGTGAACTACAAAGGGGAAACAGGGGGGGTGCCCCTGTTTACCTCTCCGACGCTCAACATTAGTGTGATTGAGGTGGAGAATAGAGGTTTTAGGGGTGTTTAGAGGCCAAAGCTTGAGAGAAACGAGCGAGGTACGAGTTCGGCAGCGTTTCAGTGCTCAAGAATCGATTCCCTGGACCAAGGGGGGTGCCTTGGTATGTATAGGCAGCCAAGGGGTGGTTTGAAGACCCCTTGGCCGAGTGAGAATGCTTGGGTCGGCCTTGGAGGAGGCTGGGTCGGCCAATGGCCGAGTGAACATGGTGGTGAGGTTCACTCGGCCATTGGCCGAGTGAAGGTCTTGGGCCGGCTGAGGTTCACTCGGCCATTGGCCGAGTGAACTGCTGGAAGGTTCACTCGGCCAATGGCCGAGTGAACTGTCTTGGCGGCTGGAAGGTTCACTCGGCCATTGGCCGAGTGAACTGCTGGAAGGTTCACTCGGCCAATGGCCGAGTGAACTGCCTTGGTGGCTGAGGGGTTCACTCGGCCATTGGCCGAGTGAACTGCTGGAAGGTTCACTCGGCCAATGGCCGAGTGAACTGCCTCGGTGGCTGAGGGGTTCACTCGGCCATTGGCCGAGTGAACTGCTGGAAGGTTCACTCGGCCAATGGCCGAGTGAACTGCCTTGGTGGCTGAGGGGTTCACTCGGCCATTGGCCGAGTGAACTGTCCAATGGCCGAGTGAGCCATTTGACCCAGCCAATGGCCGGGTGAGCCATTGACTCGGCCCATGGCTGGGTTTTGACTTGGCCATTGGTTTGGGCCGGCTCCTGGTTGAGTCAGGGTTTCGCCGCCCAAGATCTCGTACCAGCCATGTGGGTCGAAGAGATGACCTTGTTCCCGTTGGCCTTAGACGGGCCAACAACAGAAACTATTGGAATCGATCTAGGGTTTAAGAAAAAGTTTAACGCTTCGTTAAGCGGCGGAATTTTAAAAATTTTCTTTTTCGAGTAAAAACAGTTTTTACTAACCTAGACAAAGAGCAAGTACATATAAATCAAACTAATATGAGCTTATTAAATTTACTAACCTCTTTAGAAGCTTGAACGTTGATGAGCCTTCGGAAGGTTGAAAACATTCGTCTACCTCGCAGCACGTCTCTCTTTCTTTCCTCGGCAACTCGAGCAACCACGAAAGTTTCTATCACTAAATCACTCGAAATAAAAGGAATCAGTGAGTGGGGACTTTTAAACACTACGACTTAAGAACGAGTCTTGAAGTCGCAGAGCTAAACTCTAGGTCAAATGAGGACCTAGGTGCCAAAACAATAAAAAGAAATTGACTAGAGAGAGAGAGGAGAGGGGCGGCCACACTGTCTAGAGAGAGAGTCTCTCAATCTCTAACTTGTGTGGAATGAATAGAATGAGAAGAATAAGGCTCCTATTTATAGGAGAGGCTTTTCCTTCAATAAGGTAGTTTCCTCTTCTATAGAATATCACATATTCATGAGCAAATATTCCTTATTTCCTTTTCTCATTTGGGCGTGTGAGCCTTGGCTTCTATAAGCAAAATTGTTTCCTATTTTACTTGCCTTGCCGCACAAGTCATATCCTCCTAGAGGAAATTTGTTTCCTCTTTTTCTTTTGGCAAGTATCTTCATACATTAATGCAAAAAATAAACTCTCTTTCACACTAAGGGATGCACGAAATTTGCTCTCCCATTCACTTGGGTTGGACGGCCAAAAGCCTTCTAGAAAGGCTTTCTAGGTTTTTCTTTAATTGTTCATGACAACACAAGAAAAGCCCATTAAGAATTTTCAAGTAAAATTCTATGAAATGAAATTAATTCACAAGGCCCAATAAACATGTTATCGCCGTGTGATATAATATGTCATCATATGACATTGCCAAAAAAATTTATTGACATTCATTTCATACCATGTCCAAAAAGACAAAATTACCCTTTCGACAATTTTCGTTCTTGTTTTGACTTAGCTTCTAGTTTAACTATTCCTACTCGATGTGATTCGTGACAGTGACCTCATGGATCCAAATGAACAAAGCTTGAGCTAAATACTTGGACTCAAAAGTTCACAAACCTTTTCCAAGTTTAGCTTAATGTCAACTGACTCCACTAAAGAGTTGACACTGAAAATCTCTCGGTTCAAATGAATTTATTTTCTACTCAAGAATTCAACCTAATTGTAATGAGTGGATCCACAGAATATTATCAGTGTTTACCCTTCATGAATATCATCAGCTAGTCGGGATTTACAAAATTACCATTTTACCCTTCTAGCTGTTATTTCCTCAACTCCTTTGTCGCTTGTGAATAAGTTAGAAACAATGTATTGATGAAGAGCTAACAAGTCACATTGTTTCATCCAAAAGAGTCAAGATTCAATTTGGACACTGGCCAGTTCATTTATTCACACTCCAAGGAACAAAGCATGAGGTGATATACATTGCATTTCAGCAATCTTGTACATGAATTCCATATCTATGAGATCTTCACAAAGTTACTCATGACGTTCTCACAACTTAGTACTTCACCAATAGGCCTTGTTCGGAATCACATAGTGAGTCCGAACTATGACTTTCTCAAATGAGAATACTAAGGTGTGAAATGACATGTCTCATTTCAGGATTGAGGTAAGCACGATGCAATTCATACGTAGTGACTTCGAGACATAAGAGGTTAAATGGTTTGTTCTTATCTTGTCTCTAGAAGTGCACTGGTCAATTCAGTACCTTCGGAAGATACCTAGAAGAACTATAGAGTCTCCAACTCTCAATGCCTCATAACCAGACATCATAGATTCTTCTAACAATCATACTGAGGTCAATAGTCCTTTGACCGTTATATTGCGAATATATCGTTTTAAGCAAACTACGAAGAGTTTGTTCATGCAAATCTACATTTGTCTCTTCGTAAGTTGTTAAGTTTGTTTATGGACTAAAAGACTATGGTTTTATCATAAAGCTTCAGACAAGGAAGATTGATTGAACGTTTCAACTATTTATTAATGAATAAGGAATTACAAGCATGGGTCTTCATGAGACTTTATTACATCAAATGCACAATATAAAGATTACAACTCTTCTTGTGGGCACCATTGACAACATAAACGTCTCTCCATTTGAAAGATGATGTTTAACAATTAGAACTCTAACTAATCGCATGAAAGTTAGTTGCTCTTAGCGTACGTCGAATACTACTTGAACATATCCAAGATGGTCAGTATGCAGACGAATATCTTCTTGGAAAGATGTTTGATGCTCAGAATGGTAAAGAAGGTGACTTCAAATTGGATGAAAGCCAGATTCTGAGGTGTAACAGAAGAGTTTGTGTATCGTCCGATGAAGAAGTCAAGAAGCAACTGATGGAAAAAGATCACGGGACACCATATTCGGTACATCCAGGTGCGACGAAATGTATCAAGACTTAAAAAGGGTCTGTTTATGGCCATAAATGAAGAAAGATGTAGCTGAGTTCGTCCAAAAGTGCCTAACTTGTCAACAGGTTAATGTAGAGCACCAGAAACCAGCTGAGATGTTGTAACCACTTGAGATTCCACAATGGAAGAGGGACACAACTTAGTTTGGGTCATTGTTGATAGATTGAACAAATCAGCTCATTTTTTGCTCATCAAAATCACTCATAATGTGGATAAACTCACTGAACTCCACATTAATGACATTGCACGTCTCCATGGTGTTCCTAGCTCGATTGTCTCCGATCGTGATGCTCACTTCACATCCAAGTTTTGGAAGAGTCTACAAGTAAAGTTTAGTACTGCTTTTCACCAACAGACCAACGGCCAAAGCGAACGAACGATCCAGTGCTGGAAGATATGGTCCTAGCTTGTGTCTTAGAATTTTAGGTCCCGTGGGGTCGCTATTTTCGACTAATTGAATTCTCATACAACAACAGCTACCAAGCGACAATTGGTATGGCGTCGTACAAAACCTTGTATGGGCAGAAGTGTCGCTATCCTGCTCATTAAGATGAAGTTGGTGAGAGCAAGTTCATCAGGCCTCATATGCTAGAACCAACCACCAAAGTAATTAAGAGAATTCTGTTGTCAATGGTGCCCAAAAGAAGAGTTGTAGTCTTTATTTTGTACATTTGATGTAATAAAGTCTCACGAAGACTCTTGCTTGTAATTGCTTATTCATTAATAGAAAGTTGAAACGTTCATTCATTCTTCCTTGTCTGTTTGAAGCTTTATGATAAAACATTAGTCTTTAGTCCAAAAACAAACTTAACAACTTACGAAGAGACAAATGTAGATTTGCATGAACAAACTCTTCGTAGTTTGCTTAAAACGATATATTCGCAATCTAAGGGTCAAAGGACTATTGACCTCAGTACGATTGTTAGTATAATCTACGATGTCTGGTTATGGGGCATTGAGAGTTGGAAACTCTATAGTTCTTGTAGGTATCTTCCGAAGGTACAGAATTGACCAGTGCACTTCTAGAGAAGAGATAAGAACAAACCATTTAACCTCTTATGTCTCGAAGTCACTACGTATGAATTGCATCGTGCTTACCTCAATCCTTAAATGAGACATGCCATTTCACACCTTAGTATTCTCATTTGAGAAAGTCAGAGTTCGGACTCACTATGTGATTCCGAACAAGGCCTATTGGTGAAGTACTAAGTTGTGAGAACGTCATGAGTAACTTTGTGAAGATCTCATAGATATGGAATTCATGTACAAGATTGCTGAAATGCAATGTATATCACTGTTGGAATTGATCTAGGGTTTAAGAAAAAGATTAAACGCTTCGGGAAGCGGCGGAATTTTAATAAATTTCTTTTCAAGTAAAAACAGTTTTTACTAACCTAGACAAAGAGCAAGTACATGTAATTAAAACCTATTATGAGTATAGAAGTTTACTAACCTTTCTTGAAGCTTGAACTTTGTAGAAGCTTTTGGAAAGTTTGCAACGCTCGTCTCCTCGCAGCACGTCTCTCTTTCTTTCCTCGGCACCTCGAGCAACCACGATAGTTTCCATCACTAAATCACTCGAAATAAAAGGAATCAGTGAGTGGGCACTTTTAAACACTACGACTTAAGAACGAGTCTTGAAGTCGCAGAGCTAAACTCTAGGTCAAATGAGGACCTAGGTGCCAAAACAAAATTGAAAATAAACTAGAGAGAGAGGAGTTCGACCAAAGTTCTAGAGAGAGAGTCTCTCAAATCTCTTAAACTTGGATGAATGAAATGTGAGGAATGAGGCTCCTATTTATAGGAGGAGGATTACCTTCAAAAGGTAGTTTCCTCTTTTCCTATTGCCTTGCACGTCCAACATGCCTCATGAAGGCTTAGGATTTGTTTCCTCATTTGATTTCCTCTTAGTTGGCCGAAAATGCACTTTCCTTCTTAAGGAAATTTGTTTCCCCTTTTTCTTTTGGCAAGTATCTTCATACATCAATGCACAAAATAAACTCTCTTTCCCACTATGGCATGAACGAAATTCAGCCTTATTTTCCTTGGGTTGGACGAAATTTGTGCTTCTAGAAGGAGCTTCTAGATGTTTCTTCATTTGTTCATGACAACATAAGAAAAGCCCATTAAGAATTTTCAAGTAAAATTCTATGAAATGAAATTAATCCTCAAGGCCCAATTACACTAATATGACTGAGTAATATTTATTTCATTTGTCATCATATGACAATGTCAAAAAAAAATTATTGACATTTTTTTTCGTCCTATGTCCAAAAAGACAAAAATACCCTTTTGACAATTTTCGTAAAACTGTCTCGTTTTTGTTTTGACTTAGCTTTCAGTTTAACTATTCCTACTCGATGTGATTCGTGACAGTGACCTCATGGACCCAAATGAACAAAGCTTGAGCTAAACACTTGGACTCAAAAGTTCACAAACCTTTTCCAAGTTTAGCTTAATGCCAACTGACTCCACTAACGAGTTGACACTGAAAATCTCTCGGTTCAAATGAATTTATTTTCTACTCAAGAATTCACCTAATTATAATGAGCGGATCCACTGAATATTATCTATGTTTACCCTTCATGAATGTCATCAGCTAGTCGGGATTTACTAAATTACCATTTTACCCTTCTAGCTGTTATTTCCTCAACTCCTTTGTCGCTTGTGAATAAGTTAGAAACAATGTATTGACGAGGAGCTAACAAGTCACATTGTTTCATCCAAAAGAGTCAGGACTCAATTTGGACACTGGCCAGTTCATTTATTCACACTCCAAGGAACAAAGCATGAGGTGACATACATTGCATTTCAGCAATCTTGTACATGAATTCCATATCTATGAGAACTTCACAAAGTTACTCATGACAGACTCACAACTTAGTACTTCACCAATAGGCCTTGTTCGGAATCACATAGTGAGTCCGAACTTTGACTTTCTCAAATGAGAATACTAAGGTGTGAAATGGCATGTCTCATTTCAGGATTAAGGTAAGCATGATGCAATTCATACATAGTGACTTCGAGACATAAGAGGTTAAATGGTTTGTTCTTATATTGTCTCTAGAAGTGCACTGGTCAATTCAGTACCTTCGGAAGATACCTAGAAGAACTATAGAGTCCCCAACTCTCAATGCCTCATAACCAGACATCATAGATTCTTCTAACAATCATACTGAGGTCAATAGTCCTTTGACCCTTAGATTGCGAATATATCGTTTTAAGCAAACTACGAAGAGTTTGTTCATGCAAATCTACATTTGTCTCTTCGTAAGTTGTTAAGTTTGTTTATGGACTAAAAGACTAAGGTTTTATCATAAAGCTTCAAACAAAGAAAGAATGAATGAACGTTTCAACTTTATTAATGAATAAGCAATTACAAGCAAGAGTCTTCGTAAGACTATATGACATCAAATGTACATAAATAGACACTACTACTCTTCTTGTGGGCACCATTGACAACAAACTCCCACTTGACTCAAAGAAGATGTGAGTAGTCCTACATGCCTAATCCCTCTTGAAGTTGGTCGAAGACCATGTTCGCCAGGGCCTTGGTGAATGGATCTGCCAGAGATCTACTTCACCTCCACGTCTCCGCGCTGCGCGATCTCTCGAATCAAATGGTATTTCCTCTCTATATGCTTAGAGCGCTTATGGCTTCGAGGTTCCTTTGAGTTAGCGACAGCCCCACTATTACCACAATAAAGGGTCATGGGGTCGTCGACGTTTGGAACAATTTCCAAATACTTAAGGAATTTTCTAAGCCATACAGCCTCTTTGGATGCTTCACAAGCAGCCACATATTCTGCTTTCATTGTGGAGTCAGCAATGCAAGATTGCTTAATACTTCTCCACACAACAGCTCCACCATTAAGGATGAACACAGATCCCGAAGTGGATTTCATGGAATCCTTATCCGCTTGAAAATCGGAGTCGGTATATCCCGTCATAGTCAGGTCAGTACCTGAGTATGTAAGCATCAAGTTCCTAGTTCTTTGAAGATACTTAAGAACATGCTTAACAGCAATCCAGTGCTCGGGTCCAGGGTTGGATTGGAAACGGCTAACTACGCCAACGGCGAAACATATATCAGGTCTAGTGCAAAGCATAGCATACATGAGGCTTCCTACGGCAGAGGCGTAAGGAATCTTCCTCATGTCTTCAATCTCTTGTGCAGTCTTGGGAGACTGGTCCTTAGAGAGTGTAACTCCATGCCTAAAGGGTGTTTGACCCCTCTTGCAGTCTTGCATCGAGAAGCGATCCATCACCTTATCAATATAAGATGCTTGAGAGAGCGATAGGGTCTGGTTTTTCCTATCTCGAAAGATTTGGATTCCCAGAATGTATGCGGCTTCTCCTAGATCCTTCATATCGAATTGCTTTGCCAGCCAAACCTTAACCTCAGATAACTTACCCACGTCATTACCAATGAGTAGTATATCATCGACATATAGTACCAGAAACACAACTTTGCCTTTGTGTATTAACTTGTAAACACAAGGCTCATCTATTGACTGTTCAAAGCCGAAGCTCTTTACAGTTTCATCGAATCTAATATTCCATGACCTAGATGCTTGCTTTAGTCCATAAATGGATTTAAGCAACTCACAAACCTTGGTCTCTTGACCTTTATCCACGAAACCGTCTGGTTGAGCCATGTAAATGCGCTCGTCAAGATTGCCATTCAGAAAGGCTGTCTTGACATCCATTTGCCAGATCTCATAGTCGTGAGCTGCAGCTATGGATAGGAGTATGCGGATGGATTTAAGCATCGCGACTGGCGAGAAGGTTTCTTCATAGTCAATCCCTTCTTGTTGGGTATAACCCTTCGCCACAAGTCGTGCTTTGAACGTCTCGACGTTCCCATTAGGACCCCTTTTCTTCTTGTATATCCACTTACACCCTACGGGTTTAATCCCTTCAGGAAGGTCTACAAGTTTCCAGACATTGTTGACATACATCGAGTGCATTTCAACTTTCATGGCGTCAAGCCAAAGGTTTGATTCAGAACAAGCCATCGCTTGGCTATAGGAAACAGGGTCATCCATGTCGGAGACGGCTACAAGAGAGTCTCCATAAGACATGTACCTGTCAGGCTTTTGAGTAGCCCTCCCACTACGTCTAAGTACTACTTGACGAGATTCTGATGAGTTAGGTTGTGTTTCAGTTGGGGTAAGAACAGTTCTTACAGATGAGGTAGAAGCTTCCTCACCCAACTTTTCTTCAAGCACAATTTTGCTTCTAGGTTTCGCATCCTTCATGAAGTCCTCCTCAAGGAAACGAGCATTCGTGCTAACAAAAGTCTTATCGTCCTCGGGACTATAGAAAATGAAACCTTTGGTTTCCTTTGGATATCCCACAAACAGGCACAATTCTGACCTACTAGCCAACTTGCTAGTCTTTTGCCTTAGCACATGTGCAGGGCAACCCCAAATTCGGATGTGGCCCAAACTTACTTTACGGCCAGTCCATCTTTCATAAGGAGTACCAGGAACCGTTTTAGACGGAACTTGGTTCAGAATGTAAGCGGCTGTTTCGAGGGCATATCCCCAAAAGGAAGGAGGGAGTGATGAGTAACTCATCATTGATCTAACCATCTCCATTAGAGTTCGGTTCCTTCTCTCTGACACTCCGTTTTGTTGAGGTGTGCCAGGTGCGGTAAGCTGAGAAGCGATACCTTCTTCTTTAAGAAAGTCATCGAACTCTCCAGACATATACTCACCACCTCGATCGGATCGAAGGGTTTTGATCACTTTGCCAGTTTGCTTTTCCACTAAAGCCCTAAAGACCTTAAATACGTTAAAGGTCTCGGATTTGTGTTTAAGCAAATAGACAAACCCATATCGCGAGTAATCATCAGTGAAGGTAACGAAGTATTCGTATCCTCCACGTGCCTGTTGGCTGAGCGGACCACATACATCAGAATGTATTAGTTCAAGCAACTCAGTGGCTCTTCGACCTTTATCAGAGAAAGGTCGCTTAGTCATTTTTCCTTCTATGCAGGATTCACAAGTCGGTAGTGAACCTATTGCAGAGGCTTGGAGTGGACCATCCCTCACAAGTCTCTTAATCCTTTCTAGACTGATATGACCAAGTCTTAAGTGCCATAGGTGTGTTGATTTTGTTAGATCGGAGGATTCAGAAAGTTTGATCCTCTTTGGCTCCCTAATTAGATCATTGTCTATTTTGGTGTCTAAAAGAGAAGGTTGAGTGGGATAGATGTAGAAAAGAGCTTTCTTCATACATGCATCAGTGACAAAAGAATTATCAGGAAACGAAATACGAATTCCATTCTTAATGAACTTTAAACAATAATCTTGCTCACGAAGATGAGCAACGGATATTAAGTTCTTCCCGAAGGTAGGAACAAAATAAACATTATTCAAGTTTAAAGTGCGGTCTTCAAAAGACAGCGTCATGGATCCCACAGCCTTTGCAGACACCAGGCTCCCATCACCCCATTTGAAACAGAACTCGCCTTCCTCTAAGCTTTTGGTTTTCTTGAAACCATTCAAGGAACAGCAAATATGGTTAGTAGCAGCGGAGTCAAGAATCCACGTTGATACATTATCAGCTACTAAGCATGCTTCGGTAACTAGTACAATACTATGTTCCTTTGCTTTGAGATAGGTGGGACAGTTCTTTTTATCGGCCTTGTAAGGTCTCTTCACAGTTCCAGAGGCGGAGGCTTTTTGCTCAGTAGCATGTGCCTCTCCTTGATTCCTCTTTCTCTTAGTGAGACCTACAGCAGCGTGAAGTTCCATCATAAGCTTGGTAACAGTGTACACTAGCTTGTTTATGAAGTAGTTCATCTTGGAGGTATCAAGAGATGCGGGGAGAGTTTCTAAGATCATATCTATGACATTCTTCCCATCAGTCTCAGATCCTAGGATTTCCATTTTATTTAGAAAACTAATGATCAGTATCATAAAGTCTCTAACAGGAGTCCTAGCCTTCATATGACAGTTCATAAACTGTCGGACTGCTTTTTGCCTTGATTGACGCCTTTGCCCTCCAAATATCTCAAGGAGATTGTAGAGCATTTCGGCGGCAGTCTCGATGTCGCGATGTTGCTCTTTCAGCATATTGTTCATAGATGCCAAGATATAGCACCTAACAATCTCATCGGATCGAAGCCAGGCCGCTAAGGCGTCATTGTCCTCTTGAGTCGAATCATCATTCGTCAGAGGAGGACACGGGGTGGTGAGTACCCATTTGTGCTTGTTAACGGTAGGTATTATGTCGAGGTTACGTTTCGAATCTACGTAGTTTTCGTTTTCGAGTTTGATCGAGGAAAGAAAGATAGAGAGATGGTTGAGAGACATATTGCCTATAAAAGTTGAAACAAGTTTATGATTAGTCTTTGGTTTAGGATTTAAGTTTGTTTAAGACTTTATAAAATCCAAAGGTGTTATGAACGAAATGACACTTTACTCCTTCGAGGGAAGGCCGCAACTAGTCTCCTTTCATAAGTAAATGACTCATCATTAATGCATAGCCAAGATGTCAATACATCAATTTTGACTAGCCACCTTGTAAATTGGTTTGATCACTCACATCCTTTCGCAGGGCCTCGAGGGAGGATTACTAGGGATTGAGTCTAAGTGTGTAACCAACCACTTAGTCCAAAAGATTGACTTTGAAAAACAATCCGCCGAGGGGAGGCCTTGTCATCATCGTCTCACTCTCGGACGTAGCTCATTGAGCAATGATCAGAGCAAAGCGCCCTTGAGTACTCTCATTTAAGAGAGGGCCACGAGGGTGACTCTTAGTCCGGCGACACTTGCACTTTTCATTAGTGTTGGGGATCGTGGGTTACAAACAACAAGTATAACCCTCCCACTTAGTTTTTGGAGTTGGTTCATCGACTCTTATAAGTTCGGAAACAGATTTCCTAGTTAGAGAGCGACAGAGCGGACAACTAGAAGAGAATCCTAGATCGACATGTTCAGAGTAGTAATAGTGCATAAAGGCACAAGGTACATACTCGATCTTTTCCTATTTTCTATTTCGGGAAAGTGCGTGAGGGAAGTGTGAACTTCAACTCACTCGAACACTTGAAAGGTTGAGATTACACATCTTTTTATTTTTCGGCTTGTCTACAAAGAGACCTCCCACTCAAATTTTCAAGAGCATATAGATTTTGAACATATGTGATATAGATATAGTTTTGAAAACATTTTGAAAACTTATTTGATTTGGATGACAAAATATTTTCAAGTTTGAAAGTGAAAACGGTTTTTCAAAATTCAAACTAGTTTTGTAAAAATTCAATTTCAATTAAACTTTCGAAAATCAAAACATTTTAATCTTACACATCATGTTTATAATCATATGAAAAACATTTTTGCTCAAGAAAATTTTCTCATTAGAGTTCTATAACTCATGGTAGTGGGGTTTGAAAATCCGGATTTCTAAAAACTGGAGTTTCAGACAGCCGCGTACCTCGGAGTAAAATCGCCATATCTGGCGGCTACGATGTCCTTTTCAGCCGAAACCGGTGGCATTGGATAGAGGACAGAGAGAGCTTTAATTTCATTCAAGAATCATTAAATTTAGATTTCTGAGCAGAGAGTTATGCCACTTTTAATGCGGGTTTACTCCAGCTCGAAGAAAAAGAAATAAATTAAAGCTTGGTCCTACTTAGGTGCGAAAAAGAATCAAGTGTAACGGAACGTTTTAAGATGTTGTTTAAAGCTTTTATTTGTGTTTTATTAGCAGGGTAATAACATAGAATAAAAGAAATAACAACAAGCATAAAACGAATACGGTAAATAAAAGAAACTAGAAAGACAAAGTAACTAGTCACAAAATTTACCGAAATTTCTCAAACCTTTAAAACACGTTTTTCAATATAAAAATTAAAACCTTTTAGAACTGATTCTAATGTGTTTTAAAACCATCCCAAACTCATAGAAAATCAACATGCTTTTTAATTTAAAGACAAGAGCATTAAATTAAAAAAAATCTAAGATAACAATTCTAACTTGTCACAAAATTAGTAAACTTTTGAAAACGATTTTCAAGCTCATAATTTTAAAAACATGTACATGCATCTCTTTGACCATAGCTCTGATACCATTTGTTGGAATTGATATAGGGTTTAAGAAAAAGATTAAACGCTTCGGGAAGCGGCGGAATTTTAAAAAATTTCTTTTCAAGTAAAAACAGTTTTTACTAACCTAGACAAAGAGCAAGTACATGTAATTAAAACCTATTATGAGTATAGAAGTTTACTAACCTTTCTTGAAGCTTGAACTTTGTAGAAGCTTTTGGAAAGTTTGCAACGCTCGTCTCCTCGCAGCACGTCTCTCTTTCTTTCCTCGGCACCTCGAGCAACCACGATAGTTTCTATCACTAAATCACTCGAAATAAAAGGAATCAGTGAGTGGGCACTTTTAAACACTACGACTTAAGAACGAGTCTTGAAGTCGCAGAGCTAAACTCTAGGTCAAATGAGGACCTAGGTGCCAAAACAAAATTGAAAATAAACTAGAGAGACAGAGAGGAGTTCGACCAAAGTTCTAGAGAGAGAGTCTCTCAAATCTCTTAAACTTGGATGAATGAAATGTGAAGAATGAGGCTCCTATTTATAGAGGAGGATTACCTTCAAAAGGTAGTTTCCTCTTTTCCTATTGCCTTGCACGTCCAACATGCCTCATGAAGGCTTAGGATTTGTTTCCTCATTTGATTTCCTCTTAGTTGGCCGAAAATGCACTTTCCTTCTTAAGGAAATTTGTTTCCCCTTTTTCTTTTGGCAAGTATCTTCATACATCAATGCACAAAATAAACTCTCTTTCCCACTATGGCATGAACGAAATTCAGCCTTATTTTCCTTGGGTTGGACGAAATTTGAGCTTCTAGAAGGAGCTTCTAGATGTTTCTTCATTTGTTCATGACAACATAAGAAAAGCCCATTAAGAATTTTCAAGTAAAATTCTATGAAATGAAATTAATCCTCAAGGCCCAATTACACTAATATGGCTGAGTAATATTTATTTCATTTGTCATCATATGACAATGTCAAAAAAAAATTATTGACATTTTTTTTCGTCCTATGTCCAAAAAGACAAAAATACCCTTTTGACAATTTTCGTAAAACTGTCTCGTTTTTGTTTTGACTTAGCTTTCAGTTTAACTATTCCTACTCGATGTGATTCGTGACAGTGACCTCATGGACCCAAATGAACAAAGCTTGAGCTAAACACTTGGACTCAAAAGTTCACAAACCTTTTCCAAGTTTAGCTTAATGCCAACTGACTCCACTAAAGAGTTGACACTGAAAATCTCTCGGTTCAAATGAATTTATTTTCTACTCAAGAATTCACCTAATTATAATGAGCGGATCCACTGAATATTATCTATGTTTACCCTTCATGAATGTCATCAGCTAGTCGGGATTTACTAAATTACCATTTTACCCTTCTAGCTGTTATTTCCTCAACTCCTTTGTCGCTTGTGAATAAGTTAGAAACAATGTATTGACGAGGAGCTAACAAGTCACATTGTTTCATCCAAAAGAGTCAGGACTCAATTTGGACACTGGCCAGTTCATTTATTCACACTCCAAGGAACAAAGCATGAGGTGACATACATTGCATTTCAGCAATCTTGTACATGAATTCCATATCTATGAGAACTTCACAAAGTTACTCATGACAGACTCACAACTTAGTACTTCACCAATAGGCCTTGTTCGGAATCACATAGTGAGTCCGAACTTTGACTTTCTCAAATGAGAATACTAAGGTGTGAAACGGCATGTCTCATTTCAGGATTAAGATAAGCATGATGCAATTCATACATAGTGACTTCGAGACATAAGAGGTTAAATGGTTTGTTCTTATATTGTCTCTAGAAGTGCACTGATCAATTCAGTACCTTCGGAAGATACCTAGAAGAACTATAGAGTCCCCAACTCTCAATGCCTCATAACCAGACATCATAGATTCTTCTAACAATCATACTGAGGTCAATAGTCCTTTGACCCTTAGATTGCGAATATATCGTTTTAAGCAAACTACGAAGAGTTTGTTCATGCAAATCTACATTTGTCTCTTCGTAAGTTGTTAAGTTTGTTTATGGACTAAAAGACTAAGGTTTTATCATAAAGCTTCAAACAAAGAAAGAATGAATGAACGTTTCAACTTTATTAATTAATAAGCAATTACAAGCAAGAGTCTTCGTAAGACTATATGACATCAAATGTACATAAATAGACACTACTACTCTTCTTGTGGGCACCATTGACAACAATCACCTCATGCTTTGTTCCTTGGAGTGTGAATAAATGAACTGGCCAGTGTCCAAATTGAATCTTGACTCTTTTGGATGAAACAATGTGACTTGTTAGCTCTTCATCAATACATTGTTTCTAACTTATTCACAAGCGACAAAGGAGTTGAGGAAATAACAGCTAGAAGGGTAAAATGGTAATTTTGTAAATCCCGACTAGCTGATGATATTCATGAAGGGTAAACACTGATAATATTCTGTGGATCCACTCATTACAATTAGGTTGAATTCTTGAGTAGAAAATAAATTCATTTGAACCGAGAGATTTTCAGTGTCAACTCTTTAGTGGAGTCAGTTGACATTAAGCTAAACTTGGAAAAGGTTTGTGAACTTTTGAGGCCAAGTGTCTAGCTCAAGATTTGGTCATTTGGATCCATGAGGTCACTATCACAAATCACATCGAGTAGGAATAGTTAAACTAGAAGCTAAGTCAAAACAAAAACGAGACAAGTTTTACGAAAATTGTCAAAAGGGTATTTTTGTCTTTTGAGACATAGGATGAAATGAATGTCAATATATTTTTTGACATAGTCATTTGATGACATGCATCACTCGGCCAATATTAGTTTTATTGGGCTTTGTGGATTTATTTCATTGCATAAGAATTTTATTGAAAATTCTTAATGGGCCTTTTTCATGTTGTCATGAACAAATCTAAAAGATTCTAGAAGCCTTTTCTAGATGATGTTGGGCGCCTACTACCCAAGGGAAAAGAGAGAATATTATGTGCATAAATGAATCAAGATACTTGCCAAAAGAAAAAGGGGAAACAAATTTCCCATGCATGCATAAGGGAATTTCGGCCAAGAGAGTCAAAGGCAAGGCAAGGAACAAAAAAGGAAACAAATCCAAGCCTTCTAGAAGGCTACCTTGGCCGTGTGACTCATGAGGGAATAAGGCAATATTTGCTCATGAATATGTGATATTCTATAGAAGAGGAAACTACCTTATTGAAGGTGAGACCTCTCCTATAAATAGGAGCCTTATTCTCCTCATTTCATTCATCCCAAGTTTTAGAGATTTGAGAGCTTCTCTCTCTAGCTTGGCGGACTCCTCTCTCTCTCTCTAGTCAATTTCGTTTTTGTTTTGGCACCTAGGTCCACATTTGACCTAGTGTTTTAGCTCTTCGACTCTAAGACTAGTTCTTGAGTCATCGTGTTTAAAAGTGCCCACTTACTAATTCCTTTTCTCTCGAGTGATTTAGTGATAGAAACTTTCGTGGTTGCTCGAGTTGCCGAGGAAAGAAGAGAGACGTGCTGCAAAGGGGGAGACGAATGTTGCAACTTTCCAAAAGCTTCTCAATGTTCAAGCTTCTAAAAGGTTAGTAATCTTTTATGCTCATAATAGTTTTTATTTACATGTGCTTGCTCTTTGTCTAGGTTAGTAAAAACGTTTTATTAGTTAAAAGAAATTTTTTAAAATTCCGCCGCTTACCGAAGCGTTAAACTTTTTCTAAAACCCTAGATCGATTCCAACAAATGGTATCAGAGCTATGGTTTGCATGTACATGTATTTAAAATTATGAGCTTGAAAATCGTATTCGAAAGCTTACTAATTTTGTGACTAGTTAGAATTGTTTTCTTAGTTTTTTTTTAATTTATTGCTCTTGCCTTTAAATTAAAAATCATGTTGTTTTTCTATGAGTTTGGGATGATATTAAAAAACATTAGAATCAGTTCTAAAAGTTTTTAATTTTTTATATTAAAAAACGTGCTTTTAAGTTTGAGAAAATTTAGTGTATTTTTTGTGACTAGTTTTCTTATCTTACTAGTTCCTTTTATTTACTTGAATCGTTTTATGCTTGTTGTTATTTCTTTTATATCATGTTATTACCTTGCTAATAAAACACATATAAAAGCTTTAACAACTTCCTAAAACGTTCCGTTACACTCGATTCTTTTTCGCACCTAAAAAGGACCAAGCTTTAATTATTTATTTTTCTTTGAGCTGGAGTAAATCCGCATTAAAAGTGGCATAACTCTCTGCTCAGAAATCGAAATTTAAAGATTCTTGAATCAAATTAAAGCTCTGTCTGTCCTCTTTCCAATTCCACTGGTTTTAGTCAAAAGGACATCGGAGTCGCCAGTTATGATGATTTTACACGGAGGTGCGTGGCTGTTCCGAAAGTCCAGGTTTTTAGAAATCCGGATTTTCAGCCCCACTACCATGAGTTATAGAACTCTAATGAGAAACTTTTCTTGAGCAAAAATGTTTTTCATAATATTATAAACATGATGTGAAAGATTAAAATGTTTTGATTTTTGAAAGTTTAATTGAAATTGAATTTTTACAAAACTAGTTTGAATTTTGAAAAACAGTTTTCGCTTTCAAACTTGAATAATATTTTGTCATCCAAATCAAATAAGTTTTCAAAATGTTTTCAAAACTATATCTATATCACATATTTTCAAATTCTATATGCTCTTGTATATTTAAGTG
Source organism: Urtica dioica subsp. dioica (assembly GCF_054948205.1). Classification (NCBI taxonomy): domain Eukaryota; kingdom Viridiplantae; phylum Streptophyta; class Magnoliopsida; order Rosales; family Urticaceae; genus Urtica; species Urtica dioica. The sequence continues at coordinate 2,518,185 of NC_142757.1, read as the reverse complement.
AAAGGTCTCCTTGTAGACAAGCCAAAAAATAACCTCGACATAATGTTCGAGTGGGAGGTCTAGGCAAAATGTTCGAGTGAGTTGAAGTTGAAGTTTGAGTTGGAGTGAGTTTACGTGGGAGGTCTAGGCAAAATGTTCGAGTGAGTTAAAGTTCACACTTCCCTCATGCACTTTCCCGAAATAGAAAATAGGAAAATATCCGAGTATGTCCCTTGTGCCTTTATGCACTAACACTGCTCTGAACATGAAGATCTAGGATTCGTTTCTAGTTGTCCGCTCTATCGCTCTATAACTAGAAAAACCGTTTCCGAACTTATAAGAGTCGATGTACCAACTCCAAAAACTAAGTGGGAGGGTTATACTTGTTGTTTGTAACCCACGATCCCCAACACTAATGAAAGAAGCAATTAACATGAGACTAAGAGCCGCTCTTGCGACCCTCTCTAAAATGGGAGTACTCTAAGGCGTTTTTGCTTCGATCATTGCTCAATGAGCTACGTCCGAGAGTGATACGATGAAGGCAAGGCCTCCCCTAGGGGAATTTTTTTTCAAAGATGACCTTTTGGACTAATTGGTTGGTTGCACACTTAGGCTCAATCCCTAGTAATCCTCCCTTGAGGCTCTGCGAAAGGATGTGAGTGATCAAACCAATTTAAAAGGTGGCTAGTCAAAATTGGTGTATTGACATCTTGGCTAAGCATTAATGATGTGTCATTTACTTATAAATGGAGATTTTTCGCGGCCTTCTCTTGAGGGAGTAAATTATCGTTTGGTTTATAACACCTTTGGATTTTATCAAGTCTTAAAGAAACTTAAATCCTACACCAAAGAGTAATCATAAACTTGTTTCAACTTTTATAGGCAAAATGTCTCTCAAACCTCTCTCGATCATCCTTTCCTCAAACAAACTCGAAACCAAAAACTACGTTAATTGGAAACATAACCTCGACATAATACCTACCTTTAACAAGCACAAATGGGTACTCACCATCCTGTGTCCTCCTCTGACGAATGATGATTTGACTCATGAGGAAAAAGATGCCTTGGCGGCCTGGCTCTGCTCCGATGAGATTGTGAGATGCTATATCTTAGCATCAATGAACAATTTGTTGCAACAACAACATCGTGAGATCGAGATTGCCACCGACATGCTCAACAATCTCCATGAGATGTTTGGAGGGCAAAGGCGTCAGGCAAGGCAACAAGCAGTCCCACAGTTTATGAACTGTCGCATGAAGGCTGGGACTCCCGTTAGAGATCATATGATGCTGATCATTAGCTATCTAAAAGAAATAGAGATCCTTGGATCTGAGATTTATGGGGAGACTAAAGTAGACATGATCTTGGAAACGCTCCCCGCATCTCTTGATACCTCCAAGATGAACAACTCCATAAACAAGCTAGAGTACACTGTTACTAAGCTTATGAAGGAACTTCACACTGCTGTAGGTCTCACTAAGAGAAAGATGAATCAAGGAGAGGCACATGCTACTGAGCAAAAAGCCTCTGCCTCTGGAACTAAGAAGAGACCTCATAAGGCCGATAAAAAGAACTGTCCTGCCTATCTCAAAGCAAAGGAACATAGTATTGTACTAGTTACCGAAGCATGCTTAGTAGCTGATAATGTATGAATGTGGATTCTTGACTCCGCTGCTACTAACCATATTTGTTGTTCCTTGAATTTTTTCAAGAAAACCAAAAGCTTAGAGGAAGGCGAGTTCTGTTTCAAATGTGGTGATGGGAGCCTGGTGTCTGCGAAGGCTGTGGGATCCGTGATGCTGTCTTTTGAAGACCGCACTTTAAACTTGAATAATGTTTATTTTGTTCCTACCTTTGGGAAGAACTTAATATCCGTTGCTCCTCTTCATGAGCAAGATTATTGTTTAAAGTATATTAAGAATGGAATTCGTATTTCGTTTCCTGATAATTCTTGTCACTGATGCATGTATGAAGAATGCTCTTTTCTACATCTATCCCACTCAACCCTCCCTTTTAGACACCGAAATAGATAATGATCTAATTAGGGAGCCAAAGAGGATCAAACTTTCTTAATCCTCCGATCTAACAAAATCAACATACCTATGGCGCTTAAGACTTGGTCATATCAATCTAGATAGGATTAAGAGACTTGTGAGGGACGGTCCACTCCAAGCCTCTGCAATGGGTTCACTACCTACTTGTGAATCCTGCATAGAAGGAAAAATGACTAAGCGACCTTTCTCCGATAAAGGTCGAAGAGTCACTGAGTTGCTGGAACTAGTACATTCTGATGTATGTGGTCCGCTCAGTCAACAGGCACGTGGAGGATACGAATACTTCGTTACCTTCACCGATGATTACTCGCGATATGGTTTTTTCCTATTTGCTCAAACACAAATCCGAGACCTTTAACGTATTTAAGGTCTTTAGGGCTTTACTGGAAAAGCAAACTGGCAAAGTGATTTGAACCCTTCGATCTGATCGAGGTGGTGAGTATATGTCTGGAGAGTTTGATGACTTTCTTAAAGAAGAAGGTATCGCTTCTCAGCTTACCGCACCTGGCACACGTCAACAAAACGGAGTGTCAGAGAGAAGAAACCGAACTCTCATGGAGATGGTTAGATCAATGATGAGTTACTCATCACTCCCTCTTTCCTTTTGGGGATATGCCCTCGAAACAGCCGCTTACATTCTGAACCAAGTTCCGTCCAAAACGGTTCTTGGTACTCCTCATGAACGATGGACTAGCCGTAAAGTAAATCTTGGCCGCATTAAAATTTGGCTAGTAGGTCAGAATTGTGCCTGTTTGTGGGATATCCAAAGGAAACCAAAGGTTTCATTTTCTATAGTCCTGAGGACGATAAGACTTTCGTTAGCACAAATGCTCATTTCCTTGAGGAGGACTATATGAAAAACGTGAAACCTAGAAGCAAAATTGTGCTTGAATAAAAGTTGGGTGAGGAAGCTTCTACCTCATTTGTAAGAACTGTTCTTACCCCAACTGAAACACAACCTAACTCATCAGAATCTCGTCAAGTAGTACTTCGACGTAGTGGGAGGGCTACTCAAAAGCCTGACAGGTACATGTCCTATGGAGACTCTCTCGTAGCCGTCTCTGACATGGATGACCCTGTTTCCTATAGCCAAGCAATGGCTTGTTCTGAATCAAACCTTTGGCTTGACGCCATGAAAGTTGAGATGCACTCGATGTATGTCAACAAAGTCTGGAAACATGTAGACCTTCCTGAAGGGATTAAACCCATAGGGTGTAAGTCGATATACAAGAAGAAAAGGGGTCCGGATGGGAACATCGAGACTTTCAAAGCACAACTTATGGCGAAGGGTTATACCCAACAAGAAGGGATTGACTATGAAGAAACCTTCTCGCCAGTCGCGATGCTTAAATCCATCCGCATACTCCTATCCATAGCTGCAGCTCTCGACTATGAGATCTGGCAAATGGATGTAAAGACAGCCTTCCTGAATGGAAATCTTGACGAGCGCATTCACATGGCTCAACCAGACGGTTTCGTGGAAGAAGGCCAAGAGACCAAGGTCTGTGAGTTGCTTAAGTCCATTTACGGATTAAAGCAAGCATCTAGGTCATGGAATATTAGATTCGATGAAACTGTAAAGAGCTTCGGCTTTGAATAGTCAATAGATGAGCCTTGTGTTCACAAGTTAATACACGAAGGCAAAGTTGTGTTTCTGGTACTATATGTCGATGATATATTACTCATAGGTAACGATGTGGGTAAATTATCTGAGGTTAAGGTCTGGCTAGCAAAGCAATTCGTCATGAAGGATCTAGGAGAAGCCGCGTACATTCTGGGGATCCAAATCTCTCGAGATAAGAAAAACCGGACCCTGTCGCTCTCTCAAGCATCTTATATTGATAAGGTGATGGATCGCTTCTCGATGCAAGACTCCAAGAAGGGCCAAACACCCTTTAAGCAAGGAGTCTCACTCTCTAAGGACCAGTCTCCCAAGACTGCACAAGAGATTGAAGACATGAGGAAAATTCCTTACGCCTCTGCCGTAGGAAGCCTCATGTATGCTATGCTTTGCACTAGACCTGATATATGTTTCGCCGTTGGCGTAGTTAGCCGTTTCCAATCCAACCCTGGACCCGAGCACTGGATTGCTGTTAAGCATGTTCTCAAGTATCTTCGAAGAACTAGGAACTTGATGTTTACATACTCAGGTACTGACCTGACTATGACGGGATATACCGACTCCGATTTTCAAGCGGATAAGGATTCCAGGAAATCCACTTCGGGATCTGTGTTCATCCTTAATGGTGTAGCTGTTGTGTGAAGGAGTATTTAAGCAATCTTGCATTGCTGACTCCACAATGGAAGCAAAATATGTGGCTGTTTGTGAAGCGTCCAAAGAGGCTGTATGGCTTAGAAAATTCTTTATGTATTTGGAAGTTGTTCCAAACGTCGACGAGCCCATGACCCTTTATTGTGATAATAGTGGGGATGTCGCTAACTGAAAGGAACCTCGAAGCCATAAGCGCTCTAAACATATTGAGAGGAAATACCATTTGATTCGAGAGATCGTGCAGCGCTAAGACGTGGAAGTGAAGAAGATCTCAACGGTGGACAACCTAGCAGATCCATTCACGAAGGCCCTAGCGAACAAGGTCTTCGACCAACATCGAGAGGGATTAGGCATGAAGGACTACACACATCTTGTCAATGGTGCACACAAGAAGAGTTGTAGTCTTTATTTTGTACATTTGATGTAATAAAGTCTCATGAAGACTCTTATTTTGTACATTTTTGCTCGTCACTCCTCTCCCGGAAAAATCCAAGCACGGTGGTGAGAAAGTGTGGTGATCGGCTAGGGGCAAAGAAAACTGATCCCAAAATCCTCCAGGTTCACGTGGGAATCCCCATAGAGGGTGAAGAGATCGTCATCAAGGGTCCCACACGCCGACACGTTTTGGTGTGGTCTATCGGCACGTGTGGCGAGAAAATAAAAAACAAACAACGGCAAGAGACAAATAAAATATTACTAAAGGATGGCCATACCTCTTGACGACAAGATGCTCCGATGGGTCAACGGTGATGAAAGACCTTGAGTTTACCACACGGGCTACACCCGGTGATAAACTCGGGGGGCTAATGTTACCGGCCAGTCACGATCCAACGAAACAAGGATAAGCCGGCCAATGGCCCGCCCAAGGGCCTACATCGGCCATTGGCCGGTGTTGTCAATGGTGCCCACAAGAAGAGTTGTAGTCTTTACTTATGTACATTTGATGTAATAAAGTCTGACGAAGACTCTTGCTTGTAATTGCTTATTCATTAATAAAAAGTTGAAACGTTCATTCATTCTTCCTTGTCTGTTTGAAGCTTTATGATAAAACATTAGTCTTTAGTCCATAAACAAACTTCACGACTTACGAAGAGACAAATGTAGATTTGCATGAACAAACTCTTCGTAGTTTGCTTAAAATGATATATTCGCAATCTAAGGGTCAAAGATCTATTGACCTCAGTACGATTGTTAGGAGAATCCATGATGTCTGGTTATGGGACATTGAGAGTTGGAGACTCTATAGTTCTTCTAGGTATGTTCCGAAGGTATCGAATTGACCAGTGCACTTCTAGAGACAAAATAAGGACAAACCATTTAACCTCTTATGTCTCGAAGTCACCACTTATGAATTGCATCGTGCTTACCTTAATCCTGAAATGAGACATGCCATCTCACAGCTTACGTATTCTCATTTGAGAAAGTCAGAGTTCGGACTCACTATGTGATTCTGAACAGGGCCTATTGGTGAAGTACTAAGTTGTGAGAATGTCGTGAGTAACTTTGTGAAGTTCTCATAGATATGGAATTCATGTACAAGGTTGCTGAAATGAAATGTATATCAACTCATGCTTTGTTCCTTGGAATGTGAATACATGAACTGGCCAGTGTCCAAACTGAGTCGTGGCTCTTTTGGATGAAACAATGTGACTTGTTAGCTTCTCGACAATACATTGTTTCTAACCTATTCACAAGCGACAAAGGAGCTGAGGAAATAATAGCTAGAAGGGTAAAATGGTAATTTTTGTAAATCCCGACTAGCTGATGATATTCATGAAAGGTAAACATAGATAATATTCATTGGATCCGCTCATCATAATTTGGTTGAATTCTTTAGCAGAAAATAAATTCATTGGAACCGAGAGATTTTCAGTGTCAACTCTTTAGTGGAGTCAGTTGACATTAAGCTAAACTTGGAAAAGGTTTATGAACTTTTGAGTCCAAGTGTTTAGCTCAAGCTTTGTTCATTTGGATCCATGAGGTCACTGTCACAAATCACATCGAGTAGGAATAGTTAAACTAGAAGCTAAGTCAAAACAAAAACGAGACAACTTTTACGAAAATTATCAAAAGGGTATTTTTGTCTTTTGAGACATATGATAAAATGAATGTCAATAAATTTTTTGACATTGACATTTGATGACATGCATCACTCAGCCAATATTAATTTTATTGGGCTTTGCGGATTAATTTCATTTCATAAGAATTTTATTGAAAATTCTTAATGGGCCTTTTTCGTGTTGTCATGAACAAATGGAAAAGCTTCTAGAAGCCTTTTCTACATGATGTTAGGTGCCTACTACCCAAGGGAAAAGATAGAATATTTTGTGCATAAATGTATCAAGATAATTTCCAAAAGAAAAAGAGGAAACAAATTTCCCATGCATGCATAAGGGAATTTCAGCCAAGAGAGTCAAAGGCAAGGCAAGGAACAAAAAAGGAAACAAATCCAAGCCTTCTAGAAGGCTGCCTTGGCCGTGTGACTCATGAGGGAATAAGGCAATATTTGCTCATGAATATGTGATATTCTATAGAAGAGGAAACTACCTTATTGAAGGTGAGACCTCTCCTATAAATAGGAGCCTTATTCTCCCCATTTCATTCATCTCAAGTTTTAGAGATTTGAGAGCTTCTCTCTCTAGCTTGGCCGACTCCTCTCTCTCTTTCTCTAGTCAATTCCGTTTTTTGTTTTGGCACCTAGTGTTTTAGCTCTTTGACTCTAAAACTTGTTCTTGAATCGTCGTGTTTAAAAGTACCCACTCACTAATTCCTTTTCTCTCGAGTGATTTAGTGATAGAAACTTTCGTGGTTGCTCGAGTTGGCGAGGAAAGAATAGAGACGTGCTGCGAAGGGGAAGATGAACGTTGCAACTTTCCAAAAGCTTCTCAACGTTCAAGCTTCTAAAAGGTTAGTAATCTTTTATGCTCAGAATAGTTTTTATTTACATGTGCTTGCTCTTTGTCTAGGTTAGTAAAAATGTTTTACTAGTTAAAAGAAATTTTTTAAAATTCCGCCGCTTACCGAAGCGTTAAACTTTTTCTTAAACCCTAGATCAATTCCAACAAATTCAAGCCCGAATGAAGACGTCCCAGAGTCGTTAGAAACGTTACGTAGACGTGCGAAGAAAGCCTTTGGAGTTTTAGGTACGAGATAAAGTTTTTATGAAAGTCTCACTAATGTGAGGTGTGATGAGGTTTGGAAAGAAAAGAAAGCTCAGTCTAAGGTTATAAGAAATCTCGAAACGAGTAAAGGATTACCAAATTCGTCTCAAATAATAAACTATTTTTCGAAGAGACATTCCGGAAATTAATCAAGTAAATAAATTCTAAAAAATGAGAATTAATTATGAGAATATATTATAAGAAATTGAATGAGAAAGTTCTCGGTTTAAATCATAAAACTACAATCCATTCAATTATGGATTTAAATAAGTAATTATATGAGTAGGACCTGGTCGTAACAATTTTTAAGGACCTATCTGTAAGGAAAAAAATAAAAATGGTGATAGAAGTAATTCACCGGCTAAGATACGAGACCTTAAATGAGCAACTTCTGAAATTTTACGTCATATATAAGCCGAAGCTCTCTCTCTCTCTCTCACTCTCTCTCTCTCTCTGTGTCTCTCTCTTCCTCACTTCTCCCCCTCGATCTTTCTTTATGAACATACACGAAAGATAAAAAAGAGAAGAAATGACCAAGGATGAAGAAAAAAAAATGTTGTCAATGGTGCCCACAAGAAGAGTAGTAGTCTTTACTTATGTACATTTGATGTAATAAAGTCTCACGAAGACTCTTGCTTGTAACTACTGAATTATTAATAAAAGTTGAAACGTTCATTCATTCTTCCTTGTCTGTTTGAAGCTTTATGATAAACTTTAGTCTTTAGTCCTTAAACAAACCTAACAACATATGAAGAGACAAGTGTAGATTTGCATGAACAAACTCTTCATGGTTTACTTAAAACAATATTTTCGCAATCTAAGGATCGAAGGACTATTGATCTCAGTACAATTGTTAGGAGAATCTATGATGTATGGTTATGGGGCATAGAGAGTTGGAGACTCTATAGTACGTCTAGGTATCTTTTGAAGGTACTGAATTGACAAGTTCACTTCTAGATACAGAATAAGAACAAACCATTTAACCTCTTATGTCTCGAGGTCACTATGTATGAATTGCATCATGCTTACATCAATCCTTAAATGAGACATGTCATTTCATAGCTTACGTATTCTCATTTGAGAATGTCGGAGTTCGGACTCACTGTGTGATTCTGAACAAGACCTATTGGTGAAGTACTAAGTTATGAAGATGTCATGAGTAACTTTGTGAAGATCTCATATATATGGAATTCATGTACAAGATTGCTGAAATGCAATGTATATCACCTTATACTTTGTTCCTTGGAATGTGAATAAATGAACTGGACTGTGTCCAAATGGATTCATGACTTTTTTGGACGAATAAATGTGACTTGTTAGCTCCTCGACAATACATTGTTTCTAACTTATTCACAAGCGACAAAGGAGCTGAGGAAATAATAGCTAGAAGGGTAAAATGGTAATTTTGTAAATCCCGACTAGCTGATAATATTCATGAAGGGTAAACATAGATAATATTCAGTGGATCCACTCATCACAATTAAGTAGAATTCTTGAGTAGAAAAAAAATTCATTTGAACCGAGAGATTCTTAGTGTCAACTCTTTAGTGGAGTCTATTGACATTAAGCTAAACATGAAAAAGGTTTGTGAACTTTTGAGTCCAAGTATGTTAGCTCAAGCTTTGTTCATTTGGGTCCACGAGGTCACTGTCACAAGTTATTTCGAGTACGATTAGTTAAACTAGAAGCTAAATCAAAACAAGAACTAGACAAGTTTTTCAAAAATTGTCTAAAGGATATTTTTGTCCTTTTTGACATAGGATGAAATGAATGTTAATAAACAAGTTTTTTGACATTGTCATATGATGACAAGAAATTTAAAGCACACGCCCAAGTTAAAGTATTTGGGTCTTGAGGATTAATTTCATTCATGGAATTTTACTTGAAAATTCTTAATGGGCTTTTCTTATATTGTCATGAACAAATGAAGAAACATCTAGATCCTCCTTCTAGATGGTCTTGAACGTCCAACCGAAGGAAAGAGAGATTTATTTTGTACATTGATGTATAAAGATACTTGCCAAAAGAAAAAGAGAAAACAAATTTCCTGTAGAAGGAAATCAAAGGGGGCGGCCAAGGCAAAAGAGGAAGCAAAAGATGAAACAAATCCAAGTCCTTCTAGAAGGAGTTGGACATGTGAAATGAGAGGAAGGGATAGCAAATATTTGCTTATGAATATGTGATATTCTATAGAAAAGAGGAAACTACCGTTTGAAGGTAATCCTCTTCCTATAAATAACCCACCTCATTCTCATTGTTTTTCATCCCAAAATTTTAGAGATTGAGAGCTTCTCTCTCTAGAATTGGCCGTCCATCTCTCTCTTTCTCTCTCTCTCTCTAACTCCTTTCGTTTTTGTTTTGGCACCTAGGTCCACAATTGACATAGCATTTTGTTTTAGCTCTTCGACTCTAAGACTTGTTATTGAGTTGTAGTGTTTAAAGGTGCCCACACACTAATTCCTTCTTACCTCGAGTGATTTATGTGATAGAAACTTTCGTGGTTACTCGAGTTCCCGAAGAACGAAGAAAGATGAGCTGTGTGGGGAGACGAGCAACTGATCCTACACAAGCTTCTCAACGATCAAGCTACATAAAGGTTAGTAAACGTGTAATTGCTCTTAGATAGTTTTAATTTAAAAATAACATATGCTTTCTCTTTGTCTAGGTTAGTAAAAATCGTGTTTACTTGTTTAAAGAAAATTTTTATTTTCCGCCACTTGCTAGAAGCGTTAATTTTTTTTTTACCAGAGAAGCTTCCCGAATATGAAAGGGAGATATGAGAAGAGATCACCCAGAGCCAATCGAGGAAGGTAAGGTGGTTACTGTTGTCGCAATTTTTCGGACAACTATTTAGGAGCCAAAGACGGTTAGACCCAAGGCCGGACCAAGTGGTCTCGTCTCGACTCGAGCGTGTCGGACTTGATATCTCAAGTCGTCCCTTAGCTGTCAGTGGTGGTTATCTCGTCCAGGTACCTGAAAAGCAAGCAGGAACACGTGAACTACAAAGGGGAAATAGAGGGGGTGCCTCTATTTACCTCTCCGACGCTCAACATTAGTGGGATTGAGGTGGATGTAGAGGGTTTAGGTGTTTAGAGGCCAAAGCTTGAGAGAAACGAGCGAGGTACGAGTTCGGCAGCGTTTCAGTACTCAAGAATGGATTACCTGGACCAAGGGAGGTACCTTGGTATTTATAGGCGACCAAGGAGCGTCGTGGACAGCCCCTTGGCCGAGAGACGCCTCTGACCCGGCCATGGCCGGCTCTGACTCGGCCGTGGAGGCCATGGCCGGCTCTGACCCGGCCATGGCCAGCTCTGACTCGGCCGTGGACGCCATGGCCGGCTCTGACCCGGCCATGGCCGGCTCTGACCCGGCCATGGCCGGCTCTGACTCGGCCGTGGAGGCCATGGCCGGCTCTGACCAGGCCATGGCCGACTCTGACTCGGCCGTGGAGGCCATGGCCGGCTCTGACCCGACCATGGCCGGCTCTGACTCGGCCGTGGAGGCCATGGCCGGCTCTGACTCGGCCGTGGAGGCCATGGCCGGCTCTGACTCGGCCGTGAAGGCCATGGCCGGCTCTGACTCGGCCATGGCCGGCCTTGAGGTGGCCGTGCGCTGGGAAAGGCTCGGGGAAGCCACCATATGATGTCGTTGCCGTATCGGGCCGGGACGGACCGGTAACATTAGCCCCCCGAGTTTCTGGTCGAGCGTAGGTCGAGTGGAAAGTCAAAATCTACGTTTTCATGCGGATGCGGGATGAATGCTCTCGGGTTCGCGTCACGGGGAACGGCCTTTGCGCATCGTGAGTGACGGCCTTTGTGCGTCACAAGGGACGGCTTTTTGTTTCGGGTTGATCGTGCGTGGCTTATTTTCTCGATCTGCCAATGAGGGCGTGATCGATTAGCACGGTTTATTGTGTTGTGCGCGTCTTATTTTCTCGACTTGCCAACGAAGGCATAATCGGTTTGCACCTCTTCATTGTGTTGTGCGCGTCTTATTTTCTCGATTTGCCAACGAAGGCATAATCGATTTGCACGTCTTCGTTGCGTTGTGCGCGTCTTATTTTCTCGACTTGCCAACGAAGGCATAATCGATTTGCACGTCTTTGTTGTCTTGTGCGCGTCTTGTTTTCTTGATTTGCCAACGAAGGCATAATCGATTTGCGCGTCTTTGTTGTATTGTGCGCGTCTTGTTTTCTCGATTTGCCAACGAAGGCATAATCGATTTGCGCGTCTTTGTTGTATTGTGCGAGTCTTATGTTCTCGGTTTGCCACCGAAGGCATAATCGATTTTCACGTCTTTGTTGCGTTGTGCGCGTCTTATTTTCTCGACTTGCCAACGAAGGCATAATCGATTTGCACGTCTTTGTTGTCTTGTGCGCGTCTTGTTTTCTCGATTTTCCAACGAAGGCATAATCCATTTGCGCGTCTTTGTTGCGTTGTGCGCGTCTTATTTTCTCGACTTGCCAACGAAGGCATAATCGATTTGCACGTCTTTGTTGTCTTGTGCGCGTCTTGTTTTCTCGACTTGCCAACGAAGGCATAATCGATTTGCAAGTCTTTGTTGTCTTGTGCGCGTCTTGTTTTCTCGATTTGCCAACGAAGGCATAATCGATTTGCACGTCTTTTTTGTATTGTGCGCGTCTTGTTTTCTCGATTTGCCAACGAAGGCATAATCGATTTGCGCGTCTTTCTTGTACCTTTTTTTTTGTTGAGCGGGCGAGCTCTAGTTTCGTTGAGCATTGTTTTTTGTTAAGCATTGTTTCCCATTAGCCCCCCGAGTTTCTCGTGTACTCGTAGAGGAGACTAGAAATTATAATGCAGCAAGATAAAGACTTCGAGGTGAAATGTGATACAATTATCATGCAAAAATAGTCAAAAATTACATCCCTGGGCCATTGGCCTTATTGAAATTCGAGATTGTCTTAAAACCGGAAATAAAATGACATAATGAAAAAATTGGGACGGGCTTCCGCTGCAGTGCCAGCTTCTGTAGCTTGACCGAGCTAGAGGATGGCGCTCACCATCTTTTCCTTCCCTTTCCCGTCCACGCCTTGGATGTAGCACATCCTCGCCATCGACTGGTCTCCCAACATGATGGCAATCCCCTTTTCAGTCGGGAACTTCATCATGAGGTGATAGGTAGACGTTATAGCCTTCAATCGGTTGAGAGTCGGGCGGCCGATGATGATGTTGTATGCCGAGGGCTGGTCCACAACTAGGAAGGATACGATGCGAGTGGCCTCCAGCCCCCCCGGTGTTCCGAAGGTGACCGGGAGGTCGATGGTGCCCTCCGTCATGGCCCTCTCCCCGGAGAAGCCAAAGAGTGGGGTCGAGATCGGGGTCGGTTTCAGTCCGGTCAGCTTCATCCTGTCCAACGCTGATTTGAAGACGATGTCGGCCGAGCTGCCGTTATCAATCAGGATTCTTCGGACGAGATTGTTAGCGACCGGGGCCGAGACGACTATTGCGTCATTGTGCGGGTGGAGAACTCGTGTCGCCTCTTGGCCGGTGAAGAACATGGACTCGAACGGGGGCGGAGGGGGAGCCTCGTATGTATGGTTGATGTAGTGCGCAATTTTTCCTCGAGAAACCTCGCGCACGTATTTCTTTCTTTGCGTGGACGAGTCCCCAAACTCCGGGCCGCCTATGATCAAGCCCACGACATGCAGCTGTGAGCTCTCCGGTTCTTCAATCGCTGCCTGGTCCATGACAGTCACCGTCGCTGGACCCTTCCTTCCTTGCCGTGGACGGCCTTCGTGCACCGTGGCCGCCCTGACCGTTCTCAGGACATACTCTTTTAATTTCCCGTCTTGACTCAGGGCCTCGATCTGACGCCTGAGATGATAGCACTCGGACGTTAGATGCCCATGATCCTGGTGGTACTCACAGAACTTGTTTCGATCCCTCTTCGCGGGATCCTCTGCAAAAGGAGCCGGACTTCCTAGCTTGTCGCGGTGCAGAGCTAGGATCCGCTCTTGCGGAGTGTTCAGCGGGGTGTACGTCGATAACGCTCGGAAGCTATCAATGTGTGACGATCTTGGACCGGAGAGGGGGCGACCGTTAGGGGCCCGGCCTCCCTTGCTCCTCTTCCTCTGAGGGTCGGGACGATCTTCGTCCTGTTCTTCGCGGTGGCGACTACCTTGTCCTCCTGACTTTCGGCCATCACGGCCATCGAGATAGTCCTCGATTCCCATATGTGTGCGGGCTCTCGTCATCAGCTCCGCCATGTCTCGTGGGACCTGCCCGACAATGGATTTGAGGAAGTCGCTCGTGCGAACTCCCTCGGTGATCGCTGTGATGGCGTCCTTGTCGTCGAAGCCCTCGACTTTGTGAGACTCCTCAGTGAAGCGAGCGAGATATTGTCTCAATGTCTCATCTCTCCCTTGTCGAATGGAGAGGAGGTGGGTCTTCGACTTCTTTTGTGCCACAAGCGTGGCAAAGCGAGCGAGGAAAGCCTCTCGCAAGGCCCGGAAGGACGGGATGCTTCCAGGCCTCAAACTCCGGAACCACTCAAAGCCCGACCCTGTGAGGGTTAGGCTGAAAGCTTGACAGAGGGTCGCATCCGACTGTCCTTGCATTGTCATCCACGTCTCGTAGTGTTGGATGTGGAAGTTCGGGTCAGTCCGTCCATCATAGGGAGGGATGGACGACAATTTGAAGTTCCCCACGCAAGGCTGCGCGAGGATTTGTGCGGCAAAGGGAGAGTATGATTCCTCGATCCCTCCAACTGATATCTGCCTCCCCGAGTCCCGCATCTCGATGATTTGGTTTTGGAGGCTTTGAATCATTGTGACCATATCAAGCCCGTTAGCAGGGCCGACCGTCGGGGCCACGGGAGTCACCGGTTGGCGTTCGTTGGACGATTGGTCCACGACATTGGCCTGAGGCCGGCCGAGAGTTACGGCGGGGAGCGCGTCCCTTTGAGAATTTAGCCTTTGGCGGAGATCCTCCCCTCGGGAGTTTCTCTGCGCCGTCAAGCGCTCTCTAAGGTCCACGCTTGGTGCGTGACGAGGCGAGGTCGCCCTTGGTCGGGTCGTCCGACGAGCGCTTCGGCTATCGGCTCCATCGTCGACCAGAGTCGCTCTCTCCTCGGCGAGGGGCCGTGTCCGGCCACCTCTTGAAACCGAGGGGGCGATTCCCCGGGACTGTGACCGTGCCTGTTGTCGCGCCGGGTACAAAGGATCGGCCAACGCGTCATTGGCCCTCTCGGGTCGTGCCTGAGCGAGGCTAGGGGTGGCCTCATTGCTCCTTGACTCCTCCACGTATTCGGGGTCGGAGTCATCCTGAGCAGATCGATCCTCGACGTCGTAGCCGAGGAGATCGGCGATGAGGGAGCCGTCAACGCCGGGACGGTCAAGGAGCTCCGCGAGCCGCGGGGCCGTGTCCTCTCGGAGCTCGGCCTCGAGGTCGTTCACCGGGTCTTGGGGCTGGCTCTCGCTATCGCGAGGTTGCCCTTCAAGACGGTGTGCGAGGAGTCGGAGACCGTACCTCGAGCTCGTCGCTCGGGTACCCGCGGAGGTATTGGGTAGGTGACTCATCTCTCGAGAGTCGTAGGTGTAGTGAAAGTGTGGAATGGAAGGGAGAGCGTGCTAAGGTCGGTGGTCCCCTCCTTCTAGCGCCAAAATGTTGTCGCAGTTTTTCGGACAACTATTTAGGAGCCAAAGACGGTTAGACCCAAGGCCGGACCAAGTGGTCTCGTCTCGACTCGAGCGTGTCGGACTTGATATCTCAAGTCGTCCCTTAGCTGTCAGTGGTGGTTATCTCGTCCAGGTACCTGAAAAGCAAGCAGGAACACGTGAACTACAAAGGGGAAATAGAGGGGGTGCCTCTATTTACCTCTCCGACGCTCAACATTAGTGGGATTGAGGTGGATGTAGAGGGTTTAGGTGTTTAGAGGCCAAAGCTTGAGAGAAACGAGCGAGGTACGAGTTCGGCAGCATTTCAGTACTCAAGAATGGATTACCTGGACCAAGGGAGGTACCTTGGTATTTATAGGCGACCAAGGAGCGTCGTGGATAGCCCCTTGGCCGAGAGACGCCTCTAACCCGGCCATGGACGGCTCTGACCCGGCCATGGCCGGCTCTGACTCGGCCGTGGAGGCGATGGCCGGCTCTGACCCGGCCATGGCCGGCTCTGACTCGGCTGTGGAGGCCATGGCCGGCTCTGACCCGGCCATGGCCGGCTCTGACTCGGCCGTGGAGGCCATGGTCGGCTCTGACTCGGCCGTGGAGGCCATGGCCGGCTCTGACCCGACCATGGCCGGCTCTGACTCGGCCGTGGAGGCCATGGCCGGCTCTAACCCGGCCATGGCCGGCTCTGACTCGGCCGTGGAGGCCATTGCCGGCTCTGACTCGGCCGTGGAGGCCATGGCCGGCTCTGACCCGGCCATGGCCGGCTCTGACTCGGCCGTGAAGGCCATGACCGGCTCTGACTCGGCCATGGCCGGCCTTGAGGTGGCCGTGCGCCGGGAAAGGCTCGGGGAAGCCGCCATATGATGTCGTTGCCGTACCGGGCCGGGACGGACCGGTAACAGTTACATCCTCTAAATATTCTTTCTCCTTCTTCTCTACTTCAATCCCACCGATCGTCTATTCCACACAAATAGTTGTTTGACAATTCTCAACCATGTGTTCTATAGCTTCGGGAGCTGTGGGTGAATAAGAGAGAGAGAGGGAGAGATGTTTTTAGCCTGAAAGCGTGATTCCCACGACGAGGTGAGGAATCTCGAATTTTCCCCTTTTTCACTGGTTCTAGGGTTTCAGATTGATGACAACAAATTTGTGCTTTTGTTACTCTGTTTGATTTCATGTATTTCTTGTTATTGGGTTCGGGTTTTTCTTGTTTTTGTTTGAATTGATGTTGATTTCTCGAAATATTGTTTTAGTTGAAAACTGATCTAGATAGGTTTGTAAAATGTGTTATGAAATTATTTTTTTAGTATTTTTCCTGGATTTTATAGTGAATGGGCTTTCTAAAACGTCCACGTACATGTAAATACATTAAGAATTGAGTGATTTATGATATTTAAAAAATGATGTTTTAGAGTAGTAAAAACTGGAATTCCAAATCTGTGGGCCTATATTACGGGATATTTTTATATAGTTATTCTATTTCAAATTGAGCTTGTATATCTTATTAGAAAGGTACATAAGTTAGCTTTGTTATGAAACTGAAATCATGGCCTTTCGATTTGTATAGCTAGAGTTATGAGGCATTCTTGAGCGAGTCTTGAATCTGGATAAATGTTTGCTGCTCGATTTGATTCGGTGATGATTCAGGTTTTGATCGAGGTTTTTCTCGTAACTTTAGTTTAGCTGAGTGTGTTTGTGAAATCTTGAACTAAGATATGGCTGTATGAATCTATGATTGGTTGATTGTTTATTTCGGTTGAATCTGGTTGATTACGTGTTTGCTCCGTTTGAATATCGTTTAAGGCTCGTATTAGTTTCGGGACTTAGATAAACGTTACTGTGGGGGATGAAAAACAAATCCTTTTATTTAAAATAAATATCTCAGGCGGGCTTCGGGCCAGCCAAAGCCCATTATCTATTTTGTAGGTCAGCCCATGGAATCAATCTTTGGCTCAGTTCGATCTCGCCAGATCGGCCCAAGCCCAATCACGTTTTCCAGTCCACCACATCCTCCTGGTCAGAAGAATCGGTCAGTCAAAGAAAAGACAACACCGTGAAGACCGGATCTGAGACGACTTCAGCCCAGACGAGGAGTGCGGATTGATGAACACGTGTCTTCGGCAAGGAAGTTCCATCTCGCCGATAAATAGAAGAGGAGACGACAATTTTCGCACATGCAAGCTTACAATCCCAGCTCTCAACCAACCATACTTTATATTCGTATATATACACTCTTGAGCTCGTCATATTGAGTTCGCCACTTCGTCCTACTTTATAATTCAGGTGCAACAGTAATAAAGTTTATTGTCGTTTTCCTTTCGTTAAAACTTTCATTTCTCTATTGTTTCTTATACGACGTCTTTTGAAACCCGTATAAAATATATATCAAATATTAGCATATATTATTGTTGTCGCACGAAAATGAACAACTATTTAAAACCTCGGGCGGTTCGATCCAAGGCCGGACCAAGTGATCGCACCCGGGCCAAGAGTGGGAACTCGATAGTCTCGAGCTAGGGTTCTCTCCGATCAACC
Organism: Urtica dioica subsp. dioica; assembly: GCF_054948205.1. NCBI lineage: Eukaryota > Viridiplantae > Streptophyta > Magnoliopsida > Rosales > Urticaceae > Urtica > Urtica dioica. The sequence continues at coordinate 2,500,554 of NC_142757.1, read as the reverse complement.
CGCCTCTCGGGAGAGGTAGGGGGTGAGGAGGATGAGTGACCGTGCCTTGGTTGTCGGCTGCCTACGTACCCGTGCGTGGGATCAGGTCAGAACGTAGTTCAAGCGTGTGTGACGCAGTATGAGGCGCGGAGCCTTGGCGGAGAGGCGTGCTCGATGAAGGAAACGGGGCGCGAGGAGTCCTCGGCAGCGTCTCGGAACTTCGGAGATCGCGTACGCGTCTAGCGTGTTAGACGCGCAAGGGTAGCTCTAGTTGAGAACCCTAGGGGCGTGCTTGAGCACCGGAGAACGTTCGGTCAAAGGGAGCGACGTCCGGGAAGTTCCCGTGAGTGCTTCGGGACCTTTGAGAACGAGGGAGAGAGAAGAGAACCTGCTTCAGGCCAAATATGGCATCCAGAGAAGCAGAGAAATCGAGCGTGTCGATAAGAGATGAAGAGAATTATTGGATATTCTTGGATATCTTGGGATGGCTTTTCCCTCAATGAGAGAGGGTATTTATAGGTGTTTGGGAGCCTTAGAAGGTCCCTTTTTCGTCCATGTGGGACTAGGATCGCGCATGCCATCAGGTGGAGGCGCACGGCGCGCGCGGCGCACAAGGAGCGGCGCACAACGCGCGGCGCGCAGCGCAGGGGGCGCGGCGCGCGTGTCACCGGGCGCGGCGCGAGGATCGCCAGGCGCGGCGCAGGTCGTGCGGCGCATGGAGCGCGCGGCGCGCGCCTGTATGGCGCGGTGCGCCGTCTGCTGCACGGCCGGCCGGCGTAGCGCGCTGTGTGCGTGATGAACAGCTCGTCTTGGCCGGGTTCTTGCGGGCCTTCGAATGTCATTCTTCTCACGTGAAATATGAAGCTTTCTACTTGATGAGAGTGACTCGATTCGAGTAGCAAGGCTCGGCCCGGCGAGAGCGACTAGCGACTTGATTCGAGGAGTGACTCGAGGATGACTCGAGGCTCGACTCGAAAATGACTCGAGGCTCGACTCGAGGAACAATTAAAGGCTCGACTCGAGGAACCATTCAAGGCTCGACTCGAGGAGATTGACTCAAGGCTCGACTCGAGGAGATTGACTCAAGGCTCGACTCGAGGAGCGAAGCTCGACTCGAGGAGTCAGGAGTTTGGGCGAGGGCTTGAAGATTTGCCGCTCTTTAGGACCTCCGGCCTGACCATCGGCCCTTTGAGCGACGTGCCTTCTCGGCGTCTCGGGTTTTCCGAAAACGACCGACAACATTAGCCCCCCAAGTTCGTCGTTCGGGAGGCGTCCCAGCGATGAACTTTTTGTTCTTCTAGTTGGGTGTTTGAGGAAAATGTTTCCCGTGCCTTGTGGCCCCGAGGAAAATTTTTTCCTCTTCTCTTTTTTCTTTCTTTTTTTTTTTTTTTTTTTTTTTTTTTTTTCAGGGGGTGGCCGCGCGGCGCGCGCCCTGGACGGCGCGGCGCGCGGTCTGTGCTGCACGACCCGCGCGGTGCGCGGGCTTGGCGCGCGGCGCGCCCCGTGCGCGGGGCTGGTTCGCTTCGCGCGGGAGAACTCCGACTTTTTGGAGTTTCTACTCCGATTTTGCTCCTTGTGGGAGTAGGATTTCGACTCCTACCCCCCTAGAAGTCTATAAATAGACCTCCCCCCTTCCCTTTACTCCTCACTTTATTTCTTCTCTTTTCTTACGCTTGTTTTCTTCTTTTACGCTTGCATTATGGGTGTCCCTCCCCTTTTCTGAGCTGAGAGTCCCGAGATTGATTTCTCTCTCTTGTTTCAGGGTTCTGAACACGCAGAGGATGATCTCTTTGCGGGATTAAGGGAAGTCCCTCTGCACGTGGAAGAAAATCCAAGCGGAGTAGAGCAGTGGTTGGAGGAAGGCGAGCTGGGTGCGACCGTGCCCGCTGCTCAGCCTCTCGAAGAGTGCGCGCCAACTGGGCGCGGTACAGGCGGGGAGTTTGATCGTCCCGCGTCCGGGGAGCCTGCCCCTCGCCTCGTGATCAACTTAGTTGGCGGGGGGGTCCGTGACAAAGTTCGCCTCGACGCGCCGCAGTCCGACTTGGGCTTTCAAGGCGCGCCGGGAGATGTTACGGACGCGGATGCGGTGACTCCGCTAGAGTCGGTTCTCGACGAGATAGACTGCGTGGACGACTTTGGTCCCGAGTCTGAAGATCCCGGAGGTGAGTCAGAGACATGTCCGGGGGCCGAAGGCCTCGCGTCGGAGTGTCCCGAGGTACCGTCGGCAGCTGCCGCGGTCGTGTCGGAGGGCGGGGACCCTTCCGTGGAGCCAGGGGATTCTCAGCCCGAGACCCCTGACGCGGAGGCGTTGGTATCGGCGAGGTCGCTTGCTAGGACGGAGTGGTATCCCGAGGAGGGCCTTGCCGCTCCCGAGGACTTCGATTGTTCGGGGGTCGATGCTTCGAGCACGCTTACCTACCGGACATTCGTCGGTCTCCGGGAGGCTTTTGCCATTCCGTCATCCGTGGCGCTTCTCCGTCCTTTAAAGGACGACCGTCCTTTCCGGCCTCGTCGTGGTTTTGCCGCAGTTTCAGTTGCGAGTCTTAACTGCGGGTTGCGGCTGCCGTTTCAACCCATCGTTCAGCAGCTTCTCGCCCGTCTGGGGGTGCACGCATGTCAGATGAGCCCGGCATTCTACCGCATAGTGGCGATGTGCCATATGGAGTGGCATTGCCAGACCGAGTGGGTGATGACCGTGAGTGATTTTCGCAATCTCATCGCGGTCGTCCCTGCGCCCGGGCAACCCAGTTTCTTTGTGGCCCGCGATCGACGGAATACTAAGCTGATCATCGATTCAGAGAAGTACAATCGACGACCGTGGGTGTGGGTCTCGGCGGAGGCTTTTGGTGACGCCCCGCTCCGGTTCGGCCCCTTGTCCGAGTTTCCTGCTAACGAGGGGGCCGATGATCTCGACTTTGTGAAGGAGATCCGGGGAATGTCGGAGGCTCGGAAAGCCGTTGAACGATTTCGTTCTCCTGAGCTGATGGCTTCCACTGGGTGGTTCCCGCCGTTTCCTCAGCGGACCGAGGGTGCCCCAAGTGCCGCATCATCTCTCTCGAGCGGCGATCCTCAAGGTATGTTGACGTTTCATATTTTTGCTTTTGTTTTTAGCTCAAGGTTTTGACTTTGTCGCTTTTGCAGTCTCTTCGGCTAGGGTGAGGGCTCGGGCTCGTCTAGCGAAGGCTTCCCGGGACCCGAAGTCGTTGGCGGCGGTTCGCCGTCGGATTGCTGCGCGGGATGGTCGGGAGAAACTCGATACCGATCATCGGGCGGAGAGCGGTCCTCGCGCTTCCTTGAAGCGACCTTCCTCCTCGGCTTTGCCAGACACGTCTTCGGACTCTAAGCGCGTGAATTCGATGGTCGACGTGGAGGCCGCGGAGGTTAGGGGGGAATGTTCCCTGGGCCTTGCTCAATCTTCGATGAAGATGTGGAAGAGCGTTGTGGCCAGCAGTGACGTAGAGTTCTTTCGTCACGGCGTTTCCGATGCACAGAGAGTGAGTTTCCCTTGCCTCATTTGCGATGAATCTGTCTTTCGCTAAACTGTCTTTTTGCCTTCTCAGGTGCTTGCTCGAGCGACCCGGGGCGAGAAGATCCTTCACGACCTCATCAGGCGGATGAGTCGCGCTCAGGAGGAGCTTGCTCAAGCGAAGTCTCAGTTGGCTCACGCCGAGCGAGGTTCTCACTCAAAGGCGGAGTTTGCGAGTCTCCGCGAGCAGCTTCAGGAGGCTCGCGTGGAACTGGGAGTTACCCGCGGCAAGTGCGACCGTGCTCAGGCGGCGGTGGCGAAGATGGCCGAGGAGCTAACGACGGAACGTCAAGCCCTTGAAGTGGCGACTCGATCGACGGAGGTCTTCCGGAGCGAAGCGCGGGACCTTCGACGTCAGTTGGAATCGCGCACGGAAGAAGTTGGCATTCTTCAGGGCCAGCTTACATCGAGTGAGGCTGCCCGTGTTCGTGCGGAGCGTAAGCGTGACTCCTTGGCGGAGGAGGTGGCTCGGGTCACCGAGGAGAAAGCCGCGCGGAGCAGCTTGCGTCCGACCTTCAAGACGACTTTGATGTCGGAGTCGAGGAGGCAAGGCATGCAGCGGCGGTGGAGTGTCGGGACGCCACAGCTGCCGAGAATGTTTCTCGGGGGGTCACCTTCGACTTCTTCGACTCGCTTTTCCCACCACTTGACGGGGCCGACCCTGTGGGCGACGATCCCGCCGAGTGACCGTTTTCTTTCCTTATTTTTCCTGCGCAAATGTTTTAGCGCGTGCTTTTTAGGTTTTTCCGTTCAGCGCACTTGTCTTAGCGCTTTCTTACTAGGATATTTCCCTTTAGCGCACTTGTCTTAGCGCATGCTTTCTAGGTTTTGAGGCAGTTGCCCCTTTCTTTTATGAGGAGTTATTCATTTATTTTTACGAATGTTTTCGCACATTTATCTTCTATGGCATGCATGGATGGTCACTTGTTTGTGTTAATGATTTTGTCCATCCTTTTATCTCAGCAGGATACTTTTTCAAACACGCCAGTCACTTGGATGGTTTGCGTTCTTAAGTATTTTCAACTGCGAGTCAACCATGCTACGTAGGTGTGTTACGTTCGCCGGATTGCGCCACGTGGGCGTCTCAAATCGCGCCATGTAGGCATCTTGGGTTGCGCCATGTAAGCGACTTACGTGCGCCATGTAGGCGTCTTAGGTTGCGCCATGTAGGCGTCTTACGGGCTGCGCCTTTACGCGGCTTACGTGCGCCATGTAGGCGTCTTAGGTTGCGCCATGTAGGCGTCTTACGGGCTGCGCCTTTACGCGGCTTACGTGCGCCATGAAGGCGTCTTAGGTTGCGCCATGTAGGCGTCTTACGGGTTGCGCCTTTACGCGACTTACGTGCGCCATGTAGGCGTCTTAGGTTGCGCCATGTAGGCGTCTTTCGGGCTGCGCCTTTACGCGACTTACGTGCGCCATGTAGGCGTCTTAGGTTGCGCCATGTAGGCGTCTTACGGGCTGCGCCTTTACGCGACTTACGTGCGCCATGTAGGCGTCTTAGGTTGCGCCATGTAGGCGTCTTACGGGCTGCGCCTTTACGCGACTTACGTGCGCCATGTAGGCGTCTTAGGTTGCGCCATGTAGGCGTCTTACGGGCTGCGCCTTTACGCGGCTTATGTGCGCCATGTAGGCGTCTTAGGTTGCGCCATGTAGGCGTCTTACGGGCTGCGCCTTTACGCGACTTACGTGCGCCATGTAGGCGCCTAGGGTTGCGCCATGTAGGCGTCTTACGGGCTGCGCCTTTACGCGACTTACGTGCGCCATGTAGGCGTCTTAGGTTGCGCCATGTAGGCGTCTTACGGGCTGCGCCTTTACGCGACTTACGTGCGCCATGTAGGCGTCTTAGGTTGCGCCATGTAGGCGTCTTACGGGCTGCGCCTTTACGCGACTTACGTGCGCCATGTAGGCGTCTTAGGTTGCGCCATGTAGGCGTCTTACGGGCTGCGCCTTTACGCGACTTACGTGCGCCATGTAGGCGTCTTAGGTTGCGCCATGTAGGCGTCTTACGGGCTGCGCCTTTACGCGACTTACGTGCGCCATGTAGGCGTCTTAGGTTTTTTTGGTGGAGCGTGTTCTTTTGAGAGTTTCCTTACCATAGCTAGCCCCCCTAAGTTTTTTGGGTTATAAGTTAAATGTTGATAACCAGAAAACTTGCATAAAACGAAATTGAAATGGAAAACTTGAGTTTTATTACTTTTGCGAAAAAAAACTTGCGAGAAAATTTAAATCCTAAAACATTGGCTCGTAGGCCTTATTGAAAACGGAAATAAAAGCGACAAAAAAGCGGGGGACGCTAGCTACTGATAGTACTGCCTCAAGTGCTCCGCGTTCCACGGGGGGCGAATCGGAGTCCCGTCCGTGTGCTCGATGTAGTATGTCCCGTCGTGAATGACTTTGCGGACTCTGTAAGGGCCTTCCCAGTTTGGGCCTAGGACGCCGGCGCCTTGGACTTGTGTGTTTTGGAACACTCGTCTGAGGACAAGGCTTCCGACGGCAAAGGTTCGCCTTTTTATTTTGGAGTTGTAGTATCTTTCGACCTTGCGTTTCTGTGCGGCGAGGCGTCTGAATGCTTCCGCCCTCTTTTCGTCGATCAGGTCCAACTCAAGGCGCATGGCCTCGTTGTTGTTCGCTTCGTCGAACGTGTCGACTCGGAACGTGGGTATCTCGGTTTCAACTGGAACCACGGCCTCGACCCCATATGCAAGGGAGAATGGCGTCTCGCCGGTGGCGTTTCGCGCGGTTGTCCTATACGCCCATAGGACGAATGGTAATTCATCGGCCCAGGCGCCTTTCTTGTCTTCGAGCTTCTTTTTCAGGTTGCTCTTGATAGTCTTGTTGACTGCCTCGACTTGGCCGTTGGCCTGAGGATGTCGCGGCGAGGAGAAGGTCTTGCTGATCTTCAGTTGATCGCAGATATCTCTTACTCGCGCGTTGTCAAATTGTGCCCCGTTGTCGGTCACAATCGAGGCGGGGATACCGTGCCTGCATATGATGTTCTTCCAGATGAAGTTCGTCGTGTTTGCTTCAGTTATTCTGGCAAGCGGCTCGGCCTCTACCCACTTAGTGAAGTAGTCGATGGCGATAATGGCGTACTCGTATTGCCTTGGCGCTCTAGGGAGCTTGCCAATGATGTCCACGCCCCACTTAGCAAAGGGACGTGGGACAACGATGCTGCTTAACGGGGTCGGGGGCTGTCGCGGAATTTCCGCGAAGCGCTGGCATTTATCGCAACGCCTGGCCCATTCGCAAGCATCTCGCTTCATGGAAGGCCAGAAATAGCCTTGCTTGAGCGCTTTGAGCGCAAGGGAAGTTCCAGCGGCGTGGTTTCCGCAGATGCCCTCATGGATTTCGCGGAGGACCTTGGTCGACTCAACGCTATCGAGGCATCGGAGCAGCGGTGTAGAGTAACCGCGCTTATAGAGCGTGCCCTCACGGAGCGTGTATTTGGATGCTAAGGCCCTCAGTTTATCGGCTTCCTTGCGGTCTTCGGGGAGTTCCCCTCTTCGCAAAAACTCGACAATTGAGTCCATCCAAGTGGGCTGAGATGCCACTTCTATGGTCCCGACTTCGTCTCGGGAGACGGATGGTCGTGGGAGAGATTCAATGGGCACAGTCCCCAATCCGTCTTCGTCGATGCCAGATCCGAGGCGAGCAAGCGCATCAGCCTCCGAATTTTGTTCTCTCGGGATTTGGTGAATCTCGAACCAAGAGAAGGCCTCGAGTTTGGAGTTCGTCTTAGCCAGGTATGCGACCATGTTGGGCTCCTTGGCGATGTAATCTCCCCTAACCTGGTTTACGATCAACTGCGAATCGCAGTATATTCGCAGGTTATGGGAGCCAAGCTTTAGTGCTAGCTCTATCCCTACAATGAGCGCTTCGTATTCAGCTTCATTGTTGGAGGCTTGGAAGCCGTAGTGGAAGGCATATCGCAGCTTTTCCCCATCGGGGTTAATTAGGATTATTCCGGCGCCAGCCCCCCGAGCATTAGATGCTCCGTCTACGTATAATTCCCAGATGGGACCCGTTGGGTCTACCTTCCTTTTCCGAGTTAGCTCGTTATCGTTTAAGTCAGTTTCCGCTCTTCCCATATCGGGAGCGTAGGAGAATTCTGCCACGAAGTCGGCTAAGGCCTGCCCCTTTATAGCCGTTCTTGGGTGGAACTCAATCCCGTACTCGCTCAATTCTTGGGACCAGATCGCCATGCGAGTCGACGTTCCCTTTTGAAGAGCTTTACCGATTGGATGCTCAGTTCGCACCGCAATTGGGTGAGCTTGGAAGTACGGTCGTAGCTTCTTAGCTGCCGTTACGAGAGCCAGAGAAAGTTTCTCAATCTCGGTATAGCGTGTTTCCGCGTCGAGTAAGGCCTTGCTTACGTAGTAGATTGGCCATTGGACCTTGTTCTCTTCGCGGACAAGGACGGCGCTTACAGCTCTTTCAGAGACGGCGAGATACACGTACAGCGTCTCGCCCTCTTTTGGTTTAGAGAGGAATGGTGGGGACCCAAAGTAAGCCTTCATTTCTTGGAAGGCACTTTCGCATTCGTCCGTCCACTCAAAGCCGTCCGTCTTCTTCAGAGCTTTGAAGAACGGTTGACACTTGTCGGTGGCTTTAGACACGAAGCGTGTCAGAGCGGCAATCCGACCGGTCAGGCTTTGCACTTCTTTGACTCGTCTTGGCGACTTCATTTCAAGGAGTGCCTTGATTTTTTCCGGGTTCGCTTCTATGCCTCGTCGGCTGACGATATAACCGAGGAACTTTCCGGATTCAACCCCGAATACGCATTTGTTGGGGTTGAGCTTCATTTTATATCGGCGGAGGATTGTGAACATCTCCCTAAGGTCGCGTACGTGATTAGTTGCCAGTAGGCTTTTAACGAGCATGTCGTCCACGTACACTTCCATCGTCTTGCCGATTTGATCGGCGAAGATCCGATTTACCAAGCGTTGGTATGTCGCTCCCGCGTTCTTGAGGCCGAAAGGCATGACCTTGTAACAGTAGAGACCTCGATCAGTGACAAAGGTTGTCTTAATTTGATCGGGCTCGTGCATTCGAATTTGGTTGTAGCCTGAATAGGCGTCCATGAAGCTTAGGAGTTCATGGCCGGCCGTGGCGTCCACCAGTTGTTCGATGCGCGGGAGTGGAAAGCAATCCTTAGGGCAGGCTTTGTTAAGATCTTTGTAGTCTATACAAATTCGCCACTTCCCGTTGGGCTTTTTTACCATTACCACGTTGGCGACCCACTTGGGGTACTTAGCCTCTCGAATGAAGTTTGCGGTGAGGAGTTTCTCGACCTCTTCATTTATGGCCAGGTATCGTTCTGGGTTGAACGTTCGTCTAGCCTGCACTTTTTCGGCGACCTTTGGGTCGTCGTTTAGTCGGTGCACTATTACCTCGGGATCGATTCCGGGCATGTCCGCATGAGTCCATGCAAAAACATCCTTGAACTCCCTAAGGAAGGCGGTAAGCTGAGTTTTGATGGCGAGTGGAAGTCGGGTGCCGATTTTTACAACTTGATCAGGCTTCGACTCGTCCAGGACGATTGGCACAAGATCATCGGAGGTTTCCACTTTAAGTCTTTCGATTTCATCACGGGGGTCAAGTTCTCCGAACTTCCTTGCATCCCTTAGGTTGCATGGGTAATCGTCTTCCAGTTGGAAGATTGTGTTGACCGCTTTTCCCGCGGACTTGCCATCAACTCCTTGCACGTAGCATATTCTGGCTTGAGATTGGTCTCCAGCCATGATGCCAATTCCCCCTTCGGTGGGGAACTTCACCAGTAGGTGATACGTGGAAGTGATTGCCCTCAGCCGGTTCAACGTGGGTCGCCCAATGATTAAGTTGTAGGGCGACTCTTGATCGACCACTAGGAATGGGACCATGTGAACGGCTTCGATTCCTCCAGGGGTTCCAAAGGTGACCGGCAGGTCGATGATGCCCTCAGTCATAACCTTTTCCCCAGTGAACCCAAACAATGGCGTTTGGGTCGGAGTCGGGCGCAGCCCCCCGAGCTTCATGCGCTCTAGGGTGGACTTGAAAATTATGTCGGCAGCGCTGCCGTTATCAATGAGAACCCTTTTCACCAAGTTATTGGCCACTTGGGCTTTGAGCACGATCGCGTCATTGTGCGGATGCACAACTCGCTTGGCCTCTTCATTGGTGAAATACATCGTCTCGTGAGGCACGGACGGAGGTTCTTCATATGTGAAGTTGACGTGCATAGCAGCGTCTTCCTGAGACACGGCCCTAAGGAATTTCTTCCGTTGACGGGCTGAATCCCCATCCTGTGGACCTCCCAGTATGGTGGTTACCACGTGCAGTTGTGGGTTGGCGTTGGCAGTAGCCGGGGTTTGGTTGGCAGAGGCGGCTGCTCCTCCTCCTTGACCAGACTGCTGTCTGTTCGCGGTGGGGCCCGCAGCGCCAATCATGCGCAACACGAACTCCTTCAGCTCGCCCCGTTGGATCAGAGCCTCGATTTGCCTTTTGAGGTTGTAGCATTCCGAGGTCAAATGACCATATTCCCGATGGAACTCACAATACCGGGACCGATCGCGAGTTGCGGGGTCCTTCTTCATTGGAGCCGGGGGCGTGAACTTGTCACGTGCCAGAGCCAAGATCCTTTCCGGCGCCGTGTTCAGCGGCGTGAACGACGAGTACCCTTTGAAGTTTTCCGCAAGTCGCGGTTTCTGAGGTACAGGGGGTTGGTTGCTAGAAACCTGGTTCCCCTTGTTTCGCCTCTTACGAGGTTCGTTATGCTCGCGGATAGGTTCTTCCCGACGGCGAGAGCTTTGATTAGTGCTCTTGCGGCCGTCGAGGTAGTCTTCGACTCCCATGAAGGTCTTAGCTCGAGTCATTAACTCGGCCATGGTGGAAGGGACACGGCCGACGACAGACTTGAGGAAGTCACTCGTGCGCAAGCCTTCTATGATAGCGGCAATCGCGTCACTGTCGTCAAAGCGGTCGACCTTGTTTGACTCTTCTGTGAATCGGGCGAGGTATCGTCTAAGAGACTCGCCACTCTCTTGCCTGATTGACCACAGGTACATCTTGGTCTTCTTTTGGACCATAGACGTAGCGAATCGTGCTAGGAACATGTCCTTCAGGTCTTTGAACGAGTGGATGCTTCCTGGTCTTAAGTTTTTGAACCACTCAAAGCCGGGTCCGGCGAGGGTCAAACTAAAGGCTTGGCACATGGCACCAGGAGAAACACCCTGCATCGTCATCCAGGTTTCATAGTGCTGGATGTGGTAAGCAGGATCTGCTTTCCCATCATAGGGAGCGAGGTTCGGGAGCTTGAAATTCCCCGTACAAACCTCAGCCAATATCTGAGTAGCGAAAGGCGATGAGTTCTCCTCAACGACTCCGTAGGCACTCCCACCTATTCCGTATTCTCGGAGATCTCGTACCTCATTTCGAAGGTTGTGGATCATAGTGACCACATCGAGACCGGTCGTTGGAGTAACCCCTTGATCGGGAGGAGTCACCTGCAGCCTCTCGTTAGACCCCTGTCCTGCGCGGCGGTTCCCGTTAGTTGGGGCTGCCAGCGGGATGTTGGGTCTAGAGCTTAGTCGCTCTCTCAGATCATTGCCACGCCCAATGCGTTGAGCAGTGAGGTGGTCCCTAAGATCAGGGCTGGCCGTATGGAGGCGCCGGCTCTGCTTGCGGCGTTGCGCTCTCCGCGCGCCCTGACTTTCCGCAACATTCTCCCTCGGACCTAGTCGGTCGAGGGCTGAACGTCGGGAATTCCCCTCTTGAGAAGCTACCGGCGCATCGCCTGTTCGGGGTAAGGGATTCGACGGACCGGCTTCAATCACGGCGGGGAGTCCCCCGTCCTTCGTGAGAGAAGTCTCGACATCCTCCGAGTCACCAGTATCCTCATAATCAGGGTCGCGGCTTTCCTCGTTGAGGTTCTCAGGATCCCCGTTGGGGATCGTCGTGTCACGCATAGGTTGCTTCGCAGCCAGTTGGCGGTGATACCTTGCGTTCCTCGCCTTCAGTCGGCGGATACTCTCCTTCAACTCCGTGATGCGATTGTCCCTGCTATCAGGAGATGGAGATGGTGAGCGGGTCGAGCTCTCTTCGTGGAGCGACTCTTCGTCACCATGCGCTCGGGAGCGCAAGAAGTATTTCTTGGTCTTAGCGACGTTTTCGGGGTTGTTTGCGCCCTCAGAACGTACGGGTGGTTGGCTACTCATCGTTTCTCAAGTTCGAGAAGGTTGAGTTCGCAGAAGAAAAGAAGAAGATGAATAGAAGGGATTTCGGGCTGAATAGGTCGGGAAGCCCCCTCCTTCTAGCACCAAAATGTTGTCGCACGAAAATGAACAACTATTTAAAACCTCGGGCGGTTCGATCCAAGGCCGGACCAAGTGATCGCACCCGGGCCAAGAGTGGGAACTCGATAGTCTCGAGCTAGGGTTCTCTCCGATCAACCCGCCTCTCGGGAGAGGTAGGGGGTGAGGAGGATGAGTGACCGTGCCTTGGTTGTCGGCTGCCTACGTACCCGTGCGTGGGATCAGGTCAGAACGTAGTTCAAGCGTGTGTGACGCAGTATGAGGCGCGGAGCCTTGGCGGAGAGGCGTGCTCGACGAAGGAAACGGGGCGCGAGGAGTCCTCGGCAGCGTCTCGGAACTTCGGAGATCGCGTACGCGTCTAGCGTGTTAGACGCGCAAGGGTAGCTCTAGTTGAGAACCCTAGGGGCGTGCTTGAGCACCGGAGAACGTTCGGTCAAAGGGAGCGACGTCCGGGAAGTTCCCGTGAGTGCTTCGGGACCTTTGAGAACGAGGGAGAGAGAAGAGAACCTGCTTCAGGCCAAATATGGCATCCAGAGAAGCAGAGAAATCGAGCGTGTCGATAAGAGATGAAGAGAATTATTGGATATTCTTGGATATCTTGGGATGGCTTTTCCCTCAATGAGAGAGGGTATTTATAGGTGTTTGGGAGCCTTAGAAGGTCCCTTTTTCGTCCATGTGGGACTAGGATCGCGCATGCCATCAGGTGGAGGCGCACGGCGCGCGCGGCGCGCGGCGCAGGGGGCGCGGCGCGCGTGTCACCGGGCGCGGCGCGAGGATCGCCAGGCGCGGCGCAGGTCGCGCGGCGCATGGAGCGCGCGGCGCGCGCCTGTATGGCGCGGCGCGCCGTCTGCTGCACGGCCGGCCGGCGTAGCGCGCTGTGTGCGTGATGAACAGCTCGTCTTGGCCGGGTTCTTGCGGGCCTTCGAATGTCATTCTTCTCACGTGAAATATGAAGCTTTCTACTTGATGAGAGTGACTCGATTCGAGTAGCAAGGCTCGGCCCGGCGAGAGCGACTAGCGACTTGATTCGAGGAGTGACTCGAGGATGACTCGAGGCTCGACTCGAAAATGACTCGAGGCTCGACTCGAGGAACAATTAAAGGCTCGACTCGAGGAACCATTCAAGGCTCGACTCGAGGAGATTGACTCAAGGCTCGACTCGAGGAGCGAAGCTCGACTCGAGGAGATTGACTCAAGGCTCGACTCGAGGAGCGAAGCTCGACTCGAGGAGTCAGGAGTTTGGGCGAGGGCTTGAAGATTTGCCGCTCTTTAGGACCTCCGGCCTGACCATCGGCCCTTTGAGCGACGTGCCTTCTCGGCGTCTCGGGTTTTCCGAAAACGACCGACAACAATTATTATTTGTGATTGTTGAACGATCCACAAATCGACATCAACAATTTAGCGCCGTCTGTGGGAAAATTCAGAAAGACCAACCTCGAAAGAAACAGTTCTTAAAAAAAAAACTTTCTATCATGTCTTCCACGCCGACTCATTACGAATCTGGAGAGGAGATCCCTCGGAGGATCAGGGCAATCCTGGATATGTTGACCAAAAAAATAGACCAACCGTGCTCTTAAAGACCGGTTGAATACTCTATCGACTCCTCAAAACACTCCGGACCCTCAGGCGGGATCCGGAGATATGACCGCCTTGAAATCTGCTCGTCAAGCAGCCTCGGTTGCGCAAACGAGCCGGGCTCTCCCTCCCGGAGTCCGTCTGGATTTCTCTGGGATCCAGGTCACCCAAGGAACAGACCACTCTCCCGACACAAGCTTCCAGCTTGGGGGGACCGCAGGCAAAGTCACGACAGAAGTCACGATCGACCCTTCCGGTTTCCCTCCGCCTCCCCTAGGGGAAGCGCCATCCAGGTCTTTCCCGACTAATGCGGGACCTCGCCCTTCCGCGACCTATCAAATGTTCACCCCCCAACATTTTTGTGGGATGAATCAGACCCGCCATAGCCCGGTCGTGGTGACCGCGGTCACACCTACCCGTATGGGACCTCGCCTCTTTCACGGGGGCGAACCCAGCATGACCGAACTAGACCGATTTAAGGAGTCAATAACGGCCGAACTGAGAGCTGTTCGCTCAGAATTTCATTTCGCAACCAGTTCGGTCCCCGAAATAGATCGCCTCGTTGAAGAAACGAGGAGGACTCCTTTTGCCCGAAATATTACCGAAGTGTAACTGGGAGATACCGGAAAGGTTCGCCTGCCGCGGTATAGTGGCACTTCACGTCTGAAAGCTTTTATATTGTCCTTCAGAGTCGCAATGGGACGGGTTATGCTCGCAGAGAGAGAATTGAAGGCAGGTTACTACCAACTATTTGTAGAAAGCTTATCTAGGTCCGCTTTAGAGTGGTTCTCCAAGCTCGAGCCGAACTCCATCGATAGTTTTGACAAACTATTGGCCGCATTCCTGAAGCACGATTCGATGTTCATGGAGGACGATCTGACCGTAGCAGATTTATGGGGAATTCAAAAGAAAGAGAACAAGTCCTTGAAGGATTTCATGATCCATTACAAGGATGTGATCTCAAAAATCTCTAACGTATGTCACGAATCTGCTATAACCTCTCTAAGGAACGGGTTAAGGCACGACTCAAAGTTGAAACTAGAGATGAATGTTAACGGTCCCCTCACGTTGGAAGATGCGATTCATAAAGTCGCGAATTACGTAAAAGCCGAAGAGGAATTCGCTTCCTACGAGAGGTAACGCGCGGCTGAAAAGAAACCACCCTCCAATACTTGGATAAAGCCTGTAAATGCTGGGGGCAACCCTCGCAAGGTTAACCCCCACGACGCTACGCCTCACGCCAGATAGCAACACACCCCTCCTAATTACACCTTCAACGTCAATGAAGATATTAAGAAGGGAGGTCCCCAGGCAAAGAAATGGATACGGGACCCCAATGCGTATTGCAGTTTCCATAAAGCCTACGACCATGACACGGTTAATTGTGAAACCATGCGCAAGGCTCTAGAAGAAAAATATGCAAAGGGGAACCACAAGACGTTGATCTAGGACCCCCGCCAAAGAAGAAGGTCTTTAACAACAACAACAGAGGAAGGGGCAACCCCTCCCCCAAGAGAGCAAGACCCGATGAGGAAGGGGAACCAAATTCCCCACCGACCGTCGCAAAACACAGGGTATACTTCATAATCGGTGGCTCGAAGTTCTGCAACGGATCGGTCAACTCAATCAAAGCATATCAATGTCAGTTGAACAATCAAACCACTCAAATCAGACCAGAACAAGACGTCCAAATCTCGTTCTCCGAAAAAAAAAGCCATAGGGACAACCGATCCGCACGACGACGCACTCGTAATCACGATTGAAGTGTCGAACTGTCAGGTCGCAAGAATCCTAATCGATGGAGGCAGCTCCGTAGATCTTATCTTCAAGGATACCCTAGCCAGGATGGGAATCAGCGAGGACAAGATTGAAAGAGAACAAACCCAATTGACAGGTTTCAATGGGTCAACTACTCCATCCTTAGGAACGATCAGGTTGCCCGTAAAAACAAATGGAATTAATAAAATAGTAGAGTTTCAAGTACCAGACTGTCTCTTTCCTTACAATATTATCTTGTCCCAAGGACTACTTCCCGTTGGAGCATATCGACCAGCTAGTCGAAGCAACCCCGGGACATAAGATCTTGTCGTTCATGGACGCATTCTCAGGATATAACCAAATCCTGATGCATCTAGACGACCAAGAAAAGACATTTGGAGGAATGTTTCGAAGTATTAAACAATTACCAAATGAAACTTAACCCTACCAAATGTTCATTTGGAGTTTCATCCGGCAAATTCCTTGCATATTTAGTTACCCAGCGAGGAATTGAGGCTAAATCCGGATCAACTACACGCCTTGCGAGAGATGCCTTCACCCCATAATAGGCGTGAAGTTCAAAGGTTAACAGGACGTATCGCTGCCCTTGACCGCTTCATCTCTCGATCCACGGACAAATGTCTCCCTTTCTACCGTCTCCTAAAAGGAAACAAGAAGCTCGAATGGGACTACAAGTGCAGGAGGCATTCAAAAAATTGAAGGAGTATCTAACGACACGCCCGATCTTGGAAAAACCTGTCACCGTATCTCAACCGGAGGTTAGTTGAGTACTCGTCAGAGAAGACAAAGAGAATCAACGACCGATCTTTTATACAAGCAAGTCGCTAGTGGACGCTGAAACTGTTGTCAATGGTGCCCACAAGAAGAGTTGTAGTCTTTATTTTGTACATTTGATGTAATAAAGTCTCACGAAGACTCTTGCTTGTAATTGCGTATTCATTAATAAAAAGTTGAAACGTTCATTCATTCTTCCATGTCTGTTTGAAGCTTTATATTAAAACATTAGTCTTTAGTCCATAAACAAACCTAACAACTTACGAAGAGACAAATGTAGATTTGCATGATCAAACTCATTAGGAATCTAAGGGTCAAAGCACTATTGACCTCAGTACGATTGTTAGGAGAATCTATAATGTCTGGTTATGGGGCATTGATAGTTGGAGACTCTATAGTTCTTCTAGGTATCTTCTGAAGGTACTGAATTGACCAGTGCACTTCTAGAGACAAAATAAGAAAAAACCATTTATCCTCTTATGTCTCGAAGTCACTACGTATGAATTGCATCGTGCTTACCTTAATCCTGAAATGAGACATGCCATTTCACAGCTTACGTATTCTCATTTGAGAAAGTCAGAGTTCGGACTCACTATGTGATTCCGAACAGGACCTGTTGTCGCTCGTTTTCGGACGACTATTTAGGAGCCCAAAGTGGTTAGACCCAAGGCCAGTCCAAGTGGTCTCACTCCTGCTCAAACGTGTCGGACTTGGTATCCCAAGTCGTCCCTTAGCTGTAGATGAAGCTCACCTCGTCTCGATACCTGAAAAGCAGTAGAGAGCACGTGAACTACAAGGAGGAAACAGATGGGTTGCCTCTGTTTACCTCTCCGACGCTCAACATTAGTAGGGTTGAGGTAGAATGTAGAGGGTTTAAGTGTTTAGAGGCCGAGACTTGAGAGAAACGAGCGAGTTACGAGTTCGACAGTGTTTTAGTACTCAAATTCCGATTACGTGGACCGAGGGAGGGGCCCTCATATTTATAGGCCACCAAGGGACGTTTTGAAAGTCCCTTGGCCGAGTGAGGCTGAGTCGGCCATCGGCCGGGTGAGACTCCGTCGGCCGATGGTGAAGTGAAGCTGGGCCGCCGAGTAAGATTCACTCGGCCATTGGCCGAGTGAATGTGGGCCGCCGAGTGAGATTCACTCGGCCATTGGCCGAGTGAATGCCGGACGCCGAGTGAGATTCACTCGGCCATTGGCCGAGTGAACGCTGGATGAGGTTCACTCGGCCATTGGCCGAGTGAAAGGCCTGGGCCGAGAGAGGACTCACTCGGCCATTGGCCGAGTGAGCTCTTGGGCCGGCAGGGAACTCACCCGGCCATTGGCCGAGTGAACTTGGTGGGCCGGCTGAGGGTTCACTCGGCCATTGGCCGAGTGACCGTGATGGGCCGGCTGTGGGCTCACTCGGCCATTGGCCGAGTGAATTGTTTAGGTCGGACAATGGCCGAGTGAACTGGGCCGGCCATTGGCCGAGTGAGCTCCTCCGGCCGCTCGAAATGTCGATCGCGTCGTCGGACCTCGTCGGGCCGATAACATTAGCCCCCCGAGTTTGGCGCCGGGCATAGCCCGTGTGGTAAACTCAAGTAAGCTCCGCCCCTCGTCGTTTCGCCGGACCTTCTTAACTTGCACCGGTAAGCCTTCCTTCTCTTTACTATTACTTTATTATTTTCCGACGTTTTTTCTCGTTACACGTGTTCATGGATCCCACCAACCACTTGTCGGAGTGTGGGACCGTTGAGGACGACCTTTTCCCACTTCTCGAGAATTAAGACACTGAGTTGGATAATTTTTGGGCACAATTTTTGCCCCCTTCGACCAATTACAACGCACGTCTTCGTTCGTCCCAAGCAGGAACGTGGTGGATATGGCGGGTAGTGATTTTTCCTTGATCGAGGCGTGGTTGGCCGACGGGGGCGAGGACACGCGCGCCGGGGACGGCCCAAGCCGACAGGGGAGCGCCGGCCTGATGGCGCCAAGTGCCGGGGACAGCCGGGCTGACCAGCGTGAGGCTGGTCTGGTTGAGGGACACGCCGGGGAGGTCGCGCACGCAGGGTCGGCCTCCCAGGAGGCCGCTGGTGAGCCATCCGGCGTCGGGGGCCATCTCCGGCGGGTCTGGAGCCGGGGGAGACGAGACGGCCATGGAAGGCACAGCGCAGGCCGCCGCCGACGTCGGAGAAGACGCGCCTGGCTAGGTCGGCGCTGTCTGTGCCGGACCCAGGCCCGGAGTGGCGCTGACAGGGCCGCGCGTGACGAGCCCGACCAGGGGGCACGCCGACAGGGCCGAGGAGACCGACGCCAGAGTGGAGGGGGCCGTGCCTGGCCGGGTCGGCGCCGTCTGGGGCGAGTCCAGCCCCGGGGAAGACGCCCCTTGTCCTGAGGGGGTTGGGTCAGCTGCGAAGGAAGCCGGAGTAGCGGGCGAGCCTCGGGGCGGCGCGCCTGGCGGGATGGGCGCCGGGGACGACGTGTCGGCGTGGAGAGACGTCGCTGGGGGCGGCGTTGATGCCGGGGAGGACCCCACCCTCTCGGGTGGGGCTGTGTTGCAGGTGGTCGGAGGCTGTGGGAGCCCAAGCGGAGCGGTCCCGGCCGGGCCGGGACGCACGCATGGCGGGGGAGCGCCGGTGGCGACGGCCGGTGCTGCTGGTGGGGGCACCGGCGCCGGCGGCGTGGAGCACCGGCCGCCCACTACCGGAGAGGGGGAGGCAGCCACTCTGGCTCCATCTCAAAACCTAGGGCCCGATGGGCCGGTCCCAGGTGAAGGGGGCTAGGCTCTTCTTGGGCCGAGTCACGTGCTTGGGCCGGACGCACCACACGAGGGCCGTATGGCCGACCCAGTGCCCCATGGGCGTGAGAGGGACGCGCTTGGGCCGGCCCTTGGCGAGATCGACCCTCGGGCTCGAGCGTCCGATGCGCGCCATGGGCCCGCGACTGGGCTGGACGCGCCAACAAGGCCGCCTCCCGCGGCCAACACACGGGAAACGAGTTCTGTTGGGTCGAGCGCGTACGCTACGGCTCGAGCGACCCATTCTAGCGAGCACCACAAAGAACTTCCCGGGCCAAGGGCTGCTCCAAATGCCGAGGACTCGGGCGAGACGTCGAGCCGCCGTACCCCATCGACCGCCTCGGCTAGTTTGACAGCGCATGAGGAGGACCGTGCCTCGTTGTTCCCTATCAGGGAATCAGCGATTCGAGAAGGCTTTGACTGCTCCGGCGTCGACTTCCCGAGCTCTCTTTCATTAGCCAGCTTCAGGGGCTTAAGGAAGCGCCTTCGCATTCCGTCGGCCGTGTCGCTACTGCGGCCGTTGCCCGAAGATCTCCCGACCCGCCCTCGGAAGGGGTAAGGCGCCGTTCACGAGGCGAGTCTCCGCGGGGGGCTGCACCTGCCTTTTCAACCCGTGATCCAGAATCTCCTCGCTCGTCTCAACGTCCATGCGGCCCAGATGTCGTCATCCTTCTACCCCATGGTCGCCGCCTGCCACATGATGCTACATCGGGCGAAGGGCCGGGCCGTGACGACCGATGATATCAGGAACCTCGTGGCCGTCTTTGACGTTCCTGGGAAATCTGGCTTCCACAAGGTTCAGCATCGGAAGCGGTTTCCTATCCTTACCAAGCTAACCTCTAGGCATCGCTACCCTTGGGTATGGGTGTTCGAATCTGCTGTTGTCGCAGTTTTTCTGACAACGATTTAGGAGTCGCAAACGGTCAGACCCAAGGCCAGACCAAGTGGTCTCGTCTCGACTCGAGCGTGTCGGACTTGGTATCCCAAGTCGTCTCTTAGCTGTCTGTGGTATCTGTCTCGTCCAGGCACCTGAAAAGCAAGCAAGGAAGGTGTGAACTACAAAGGGGAAACAGAGGGGTTGCCTCTGTTTACCTCTCCGACGCTCAACATTAGTAGGATTGAGGTGGGTTGTAGAGGGTTTAGTGTTTAGGGGTCGAGACTTGAGAGAAACGAGCGAGGTACGAGTTCGACAGCGTTTCGGTACTCAAATTCGGATTACCTGGACCAAGGGAGGTACCTTGGTATTTATAGGCGACCAAGGAGCGTCACGGACAGCCCCTTGGCCGAGGGCCGCCTCTGACCCGGCCATGGCCGGCTCTGACTCGGCCGTAGAGGCCATGGCCGGCTCTGACTCGGCCGTGGAGGCCATGGCCGGCTCTGACCCGTCCATGGCCGGCTCTGACTCGGCCGTGGAGGCCATGGCCGGCTCTGACTCGGCCATGGCCGGCTCTGAGGTGGCCGTGCGCCGGGAAAGGCTCGGGGAAGCCGCCATATGATGTCGTTGCCGTACCGGGCCGGGACGGACCGGTAACATTAGCCCCCCGAGTTTATTATCGAGTGTAACTCGTGTGATAAACTCGAAGCCTCCGCCGTCATTGGCCCACCGGAATAGCCCATCGCCAAGAGGTACGTTTAGTCGCCCTTTAATATTATTATTTTATTTTGTCGGTTACCCTCGTCTTGTTATTCGTGCTCATGGACCCCATTGACCGCCTATCGGGGTGTGGGACCATTGAAGACGATTTGTTTCACTTGCTTGGGGATCAACACGTGGACTTGGAAACTTTTTGGACTCAATTCTCATCTCTCCCAAGCGTTACTAACGCGCCTCACTCATCGGGCACGAGCAGCGTTGTTACGATGGCCGAGGAAGATCTCGCCTTGGTTGAAGCGTGGTTGACCGGTGATAGAGGGGGCGCTCGTGCCGGAGACGGCCAGCGCCGGCAGGTGGACGCCGGAGACAACGCGTGCACCGGAGTAGGTGGCTGGGCTCAAGGCGGCACCGGCGGCCCAGGAGATGTCGAGGAAGACCCACTCAGGCCGAGGGACAGTGCCTTGGCGCTCACTGGTGGTTTGGATGGCGCGCGCGTGCCGGAGGCAGTCGCGCCCGGAGCGGCCGACGCTGGAGGGGGCGCGCCGGAGGAGGACGACCGCGGGGATGGCGCCTCGGCCATGGGGGGCGCGACCTGGGTCGACCCCGACCTCGAGGGAGCCCTCACTCGGCCGGGCGAGGCCGTCGGGACGCCAACCTGTCGCACTGGCGGGGAAAGCCGCCCGGGCGTAGCGGTCGGCCCCGGGGAAGCCGCGCACGGCAAGACTAGCGCCGGGGGGGGCGCGCCGGCCGGCGTCGGCGCCGTCTAGGTCGATCCCGACGCGGGGGAGGTCACCGGGTGGCCTGGAGACCGCGCCCAGGGGGAGAGCCCCTCGAGCCCAGCTGCGCCGGTGAAGACGAGCGCCGCCGGGGAGTTGCCGGCGCCGGGGGACGCAACCCATGGAGGAGCCGACGTCGGGCAGGGGGCGGCCGAGCCTGGCGGCGCTGGGCAGGAGGTGGCGGCCTGCTTGGCCCCTGGGGAAACCCTAGGCCCGAGTGGGCCGGGCTTGTGTGGTGAGGACCCAGCCGGCCAGGAATTGGGCCGGGGGGCTGGATCACGCTCGCGGGAAGAGGGCCCAGCCGGGCAGGGGCTGGACTGGGCCAATGGGCCGCGCACGCGCGAGGGAAGCCCAACCGGCCGGGAGCCGGGCCAGACCGCCGGGCCGGGCGCACACGGGGCGAACGTCGGGGTGCCCGGGCAGAGCCCACGGGCCGAGAGTTTGGCTAGCCGGGAGCCGGGCCGGACCGGCGGGCCAGATGCGCGCGTGGGAGGCGCCGGGCCGCTCGCGCCGGGCCCGCGCATGGAGGAGTCGCCCAGCCTCGAGATGGGCTGGGTCCTTGGGTTACACGCGCACGCCGGAAGAAGCGCGGCCGGCCGGGAGCCGAGCCGGCCCGGCGAAGGTGGATTAACCGGACGGCAACCGGGCGCGCTCTCGAGCAACCACGCCGGGGCCGAGGGGAGCCAGCCGGCTTGTCCGAGCGTGGCTCCTGACGCCGATCGTTCGAGCGACTCGCCTAACCACCACGATGTACCTGCCTCGCCGCTTTCCTCAACCGCGCGGGAAGAAACGCGGGCCTCGGCCTTCCCGATTGGAGAGTCGGCCATACGAGGCGAGCTCGATTGCTCGGGCGTCGACGTCCCGAGTTCGCTCTCGATCATTAACTTCATGAGTCTGAGAAGGCGTTACAGCATCCCAGAGTCCGTGTCGATCCTGAGACAACTACCCGACGATCTTCCAACTCGCCCGCGAAAGGGGTACGCCGCGGTTCACGAGGCGAGTCTCCGTGGGGGACTAAGACTGCCTTTCCAGCCGGTTATCCAAGAATTGTTGGTTCGATTAGAGGTGCACGCCTCGCAGATGTCCCCATCCTTCTATCGGGTGGTTGCGGCGTGCCACATGATGTTTTTTCGGGCGAAGAAAAGGGCCGTCACTGCCGATGATATTCAGGACCTCATGATGGTGCGAGGGGTGCCCGGGAAGCCGGGCTTCTACTTGGCGTCGCATCGCAAGCGCCTCGCCATTCTCTCCAAGGTGAACTCGAAGCGCAGATACCCTTGGGTATGGGTGTTCGAATCGGCTTTCGGGATCGCGCCTCTCGTCTTCGGTCCTGCGTCTGACTTCCCACCCGTGGGTGACATCGAAGGATCCGAGCTCGACGCGGTGATTAGAGCGGTCCCTGAATCGAGGCGGCAAGGAACGCTCTTCGAGTCCCCGGACCTAATGGCGAGGACTAGGTGGTTCGTGCCTAGCGACGATGTTCCTTCGTGCCCTGGCCCCGACGCGGGGGCTACGGAGGATCCCGATTCCGAGGCGGGGGGTTCGTCAGCTCCTTCCCCCGACGCGGGGGGTACTGGCCGTGCATATACTTTCGTGTTATCATGCTATCGTTGCTTTCCATTATTTGTGCTTATCGTTATGTTTTAACTGACCGACGCTCTTTTCTTCTCCGTAGGTACCATGGCTCGACGTCATCGACCGCGCACACAAATGCCGAGAGCAATGCCCACCGGCGATGCTACGATCGTGGCTCGTCCTCCAGCTGAGACCCGTTGCGGGGGGTCGCCATTGCGGGTGAGGAATGAAGCAATCTCCTCCAACAAGCGACCGTCATCGTCGGCTTCTCTCGGGTCACCGTCCGGCCACAAACGTGCTCACACATCGACGGTGTCAGACAACTTGGACTCTATGCTCCTAGCGGAGGCGGCAGAGTTGAGAGATCAATGCTCCCGAGGGATCCTTGAGACCTCCTTGCGGGATTTCAAGGGTCTGCTGACGACGAGCAATCTTGAGCACTTCCAGAACGGGATCGGCGATGCCCGAAAGGTATGACTCGTTTGCTTGTGTTATGTATGACTGTCGTGCTTATTGTAATTACCCGCGTTTCATTTGCTTGCAGATGCTCGCGCGCCAAGAGCGGAGCGATCGCATTCTCCGAGATATGCTACGACGCATGCAGATCATGGAGAGGGAGAAGACGAGCATGGCGGCCGTGCACGCTGCCGCCCTAGCGGGGGCTCGCACCGCCCAAGAGTTTGAGGCGCTCGAGGGGGAGCTAGAGCGAGCTCGCGGGGAATTGGCTACCGAGAAGGTGCTTCGTGAGAAGGCGGAGCAGGCAGCCGACACCTTCCTGGGGGAAACGAAGAAACTTCAGACGGCACTCTCGAGCCGGGATGCGGAGCTGAGCATCGTCCATGCTCGACTGTCGGCGAGCGAGATCGCTCGGGTCAAGGTCGAGAGGGAGAGGGACACCTTACGGACGGAGATGCAGACCCTCGTCGAGGAGAAGGAAGACGCCGTGCGATCCAAGACGGACTTGGAGGACGATTGGGACTTGATGCTGGAGGCGGCTCGCTACGAAGCGGCAAGGCGAGTCCGAGATGCGATTGTGAAGGAGAACGCGTCTCGTGGGACCACGTTTTCCTTCTTTAACGCCATGTTCCCTCCTTATGATGACGTGCCACCGGAGGACGACCCGCATCCACAACTCCCTGCCGAGGCTGCACAGTCGACGACCCGCCAGCCTGACGGAGAAGCCGTTGGCGGGTTTGGCGCTCTTGGCCCCGAGGGAGATGAGGAGCAAGTTGACTTCGGCTCGGATTAGTCAACTTTCCCTTTATTTTTTGCGCACTTGTTTAGCGCTTACGTAGTGTTTACTTTCGGATTTTCATTTGTTTGGCACACGTCGTACTTTTGTGTTTTCCTTGCCGGTTTGATTGTGCGGCATTGTCTTGCTTTGATTGAAGTTTTCTTTTTATTGTGCGTCTTATTTTCTCGACTTGCTACGCTTAGTGTAATCGATTTGCGCAATTTTGACTGGTGCGTGTCTTACGAACTCGGCTTACTATGTTTAGCGCAACCGGTTGGCACGGCTTACTGCCGCATTTGGCGGCGAAGTTTCCCGCGGACGCTGGCTAGACCAGTTTCATCCGGCGGGTGCGATTCTCGGCCATCCATTCATAACTCGCTGCCTATCGGCGCGCGCGAGCTCTCCGGCCGTCGCGCTCATTTTCCAGCGAGTACGCTACCTATCGGCGTGCGTATCGCGACGAGCTCGCAGTTCCCAGTGAGCGTGATACATGTCGGTACGCGTGTCACGTTTTGGGTTTTGACTGCCGGGATCGACAATCCGGTGCGCGGACGTGATCCATTGATGCCTTGCCGCCTATCGGTGTACAAGGTGCATCGTCGCGTGAGAGGGTCGCAGCAAAAGACGTGCGAGGTCGGAGGTCCAGTGCGCGGATCCAACTTGTCGACGTTTCACTATGTCTCGGCGCGCGGCCTCAACCAGTGCGAGAGCGTCGCACGAGGAGGGTACGAAGTCGGAGGTCCGGTGCGCGGATCCGATTTTTGGGTGTTTTGTTACCGCTTGGTGCGTGGAAAGTGGAGTAAGCGAGTTTGTTACTCTCGCCTTATCCCCCTTAGCCCCCCGAGTTTCTTGGGTGCTCGTAGAGGAGGCTAGAAATTATAATACAATGCTTTGAAGCGAAATGTAATTCATTATATTGTTGAAATGGTTAAAAAATTACATCCCAGGCCGTTGGCCGAACTTGAAATTTTAAATTGTCTTCACTAGAATCGAAAATTACATGAAAACAACAAAGCGTAAAATGGACGAATGAACATCTATTGGTAATATTGCAGAAGGTGCTCCGCGTTCCACGGATGTGTGAACACGAGTCCCTCCATGTTCTCGAGCTCGTACGTGCCGTTGTGGATGGCTCGGCGCACACGGTACGGGCCTTCCCAGGTGGGGCCTAGAACTCCCGCACCTTGCACCTTGGTGTTTCGGAACACCCTTCGAAGAACGAGGCTTCCGTCGGCGAACTTCCGCAGCTTGATCTTTGAGTTGTAGTATTTCACGACCTTCCTCTTTTGCGCAGCAAGTCGGGTGAGTGCGTCCGACCTCCTCTCGTCTATGAGGTCTAACTCGAGCCTGATTGCGTCGTCGTTGGTGGCTTCTTCATACTCCTCGATGCGCAAGGTTGAGTTTCATTTTGTAGCGTCGCAGGATCGTGAACATTTCCCTAAGGTCTCGAACGTGGTCATGGGCTTTGAGGCTTTTGACAAGCATGTCGTCCACGTAGACCTCCATAGTTTTGCCAATTTGATTGGCGAACATGCGGTTCACCAACCTTTGATACGTCGCTCCCGCGTTTTTGAGGCCAAAGGGCATGACCTTGTAACAGTAAAGTCTGCGGTTCGTAACAAAGGTGGTTTTGATCTGATCCGGCTCGTGCATGCGGATCTGGTTGTAGCCTGAATAGGCGTCCATGAAGCTCAGCAACTCGTGGCCCGCCGTGGCGTCCACGAGCTTCCAACTCGCCCGCGAAAGGGGTACGCCGCGGTTCACGAGGCGAGTCTCCGTGGGGGACTAAGACTGCCTTTCCAGCCGGTTATCCAAGAATTGTTGGTTCGATTAGAGGTGCACGCCTCGCAGATGTCCCCATCCTTCTATCGGGTGGTTGCGGCGTGCCACATGATGTTTTTTCGGGCGAAGAAAAGGGCCGTCACTGCCGATGATATTCAGGACCTCATGATGGTGCGAGGGGTGCCCGGGAAGCCGGGCTTCTACTTGGCGTCGCATCGCAAGCGCCTCGCCATTCTCTCCAAGGTGAACTCGAAGCGCAGATACCCTTGGGTATGGGTGTTCGAATCGGCTTTCGGGATCGCGCCTCTCGTCTTCGGTCCTGCGTCTGACTTCCCACCCGTGGGTGACATCGAAGGATCCGAGCTCGACGCGGTGATTAGAGCGGTCCCTGAATCGAGGCGGCAAGGAACGCTCTTCGAGTCCCCGGACCTAATGGCGAGGACTAGGTGGTTCGTGCCTAGCGACGATGTTCCTTCGTGCCCTGGCCCCGACGCGGGGGCTACGGAGGATCCCGATTCCGAGGCGGGGGGTTCGTCAGCTCCTTCCCCCGACGCGGGGGGTACTGGCCGTGCATATACTTTCGTGTTATCATGCTATCGTTGCTTTCCATTATTTGTGCTTATCGTTATGTTTTAACTGACCGACGCTCTTTTCTTCTCCGTAGGTACCATGGCTCGACGTCATCGACCGCGCACACAAATGCCGAGAGCAATGCCCACCGGCGATGCTACGATCGTGGCTCGTCCTCCAGCTGAGACCCGTTGCGGGGGGTCGCCATTGCGGGTGAGGAATGAAGCAATCTCCTCCAACAAGCGACCGTCATCGTCGGCTTCTCTCGGGTCACCGTCCGGCCACAAACGTGCTCACACATCGACGGTGTCAGACAACTTGGACTCTATGCTCCTAGCGGAGGCGGCAGAGTTGAGAGATCAATGCTCCCGAGGGATCCTTGAGACCTCCTTGCGGGATTTCAAGGGTCTGCTGACGACGAGCAATCTTGAGCACTTCCAGAACGGGATCGGCGATGCCCGAAAGGTATGACTCGTTTGCTTGTGTTATGTATGACTGTCGTGCTTATTGTAATTACCCGCGTTTCATTTGCTTGCAGATGCTCGCGCGCCAAGAGCGGAGCGATCGCATTCTCCGAGATATGCTACGACGCATGCAGATCATGGAGAGGGAGAAGACGAGCATGGCGGCCGTGCACGCTGCCGCCCTAGCGGGGGCTCGCACCGCCCAAGAGTTTGAGGCGCTCGAGGGGGAGCTAGAGCGAGCTCGCGGGGAATTGGCTACCGAGAAGGTGCTTCGTGAGAAGGCGGAGCAGGCAGCCGACACCTTCCTGGGGGAAACGAAGAAACTTCAGACGGCACTCTCGAGCCGGGATGCGGAGCTGAGCATCGTCCATGCTCGACTGTCGGCGAGCGAGATCGCTCGGGTCAAGGTCGAGAGGGAGAGGGACACCTTACGGACGGAGATGCAGACCCTCGTCGAGGAGAAGGAAGACGCCGTGCGATCCAAGACGGACTTGGAGGACGATTGGGACTTGATGCTGGAGGCGGCTCGCTACGAAGCGGCAAGGCGAGTCCGAGATGCGATTGTGAAGGAGAACGCGTCTCGTGGGACCACGTTTTCCTTCTTTAACGCCATGTTCCCTCCTTATGATGACGTGCCACCGGAGGACGACCCGCATCCACAACTCCCTGCCGAGGCTGCACAGTCGACGACCCGCCAGCCTGACGGAGAAGCCGTTGGCGGGTTTGGCGCTCTTGGCCCCGAGGGAGATGAGGAGCAAGTTGACTTCGGCTCGGATTAGTCAACTTTCCCTTTATTTTTTGCGCACTTGTTTAGCGCTTACGTAGTGTTTACTTTCGGATTTTCATTTGTTTGGCACACGTCGTACTTTTGTGTTTTCCTTGCCGGTTTGATTGTGCGGCATTGTCTTGCTTTGATTGAAGTTTTCTTTTTATTGTGCGTCTTATTTTCTCGACTTGCTACGCTTAGTGTAATCGATTTGCGCAATTTTGACTGGTGCGTGTCTTACGAACTCGGCTTACTATGTTTAGCGCAACCGGTTGGCACGGCTTACTGCCGCATTTGGCGGCGAAGTTTCCCGCGGACGCTGGCTAGACCAGTTTCATCCGGCGGGTGCGATTCTCGGCCATCCATTCATAACTCGCTGCCTATCGGCGCGCGCGAGCTCTCCGGCCGTCGCGCTCATTTTCCAGCGAGTACGCTACCTATCGGCGTGCGTATCGCGACGAGCTCGCAGTTCCCAGTGAGCGTGATACATGTCGGTACGCGTGTCACGTTTTGGGTTTTGACTGCCGGGATCGACAATCCGGTGCGCGGACGTGATCCATTGATGCCTTGCCGCCTATCGGTGTACAAGGTGCATCGTCGCGTGAGAGGGTCGCAGCAAAAGACGTGCGAGGTCGGAGGTCCAGTGCGCGGATCCAACTTGTCGACGTTTCACTATGTCTCGGCGCGCGGCCTCAACCAGTGCGAGAGCGTCGCACGAGGAGGGTACGAAGTCGGAGGTCCGGTGCGCGGATCCGATTTTTGGGTGTTTTGTTACCGCTTGGTGCGTGGAAAGTGGAGTAAGCGAGTTTGTTACTCTCGCCTTATCCCCCTTAGGCCCCCGAGTTTCTTGGGTGCTCGTAGAGGAGGCTAGAAATTATAATACAATGCTTTGAAGCGAAATGTAATTCATTATATTGTTGAAATGGTTAAAAAATTACATCCCAGGCCGTTGGCCGAACTTGAAATTTTAAATTGTCTTCACTAGAATCGAAAATTACATGAAAACAACAAAGCGTAAAATGGACGAATGAACATCTATTGGTAATATTGCAGAAGGTGCTCCGCGTTCCACGGATGTGTGAACACGAGTCCCTCCATGTTCTCGAGCTCGTACGTGCCGTTGTGGATGGCTCGGCGCACACGGTACGGGCCTTCCCAGGTGGGGCCTAGAACTCCCGCACCTTGCACCTTGGTGTTTTGGAACACCCTTCGAAGAACGAGGCTTCCGTCGGCGAACTTCCGCAGCTTGATCTTTGAGTTGTAGTATTTCACGACCTTCCTCTTTTGCGCAGCAAGTCGGGTGAGTGCGTCCGACCTCCTCTCGTCTATGAGGTCTAACTCGAGCCTGATTGCGTCGTCGTTGGTGGCTTCTTCATACTCCTCGATGCGCAAGGTTGGTAGCTTGGTCTCGACGGGTACCACGGCCTCGACGCCAAATGCGAGAGCGAAAGGAGTTTCGCCGGTCGCATTTCGAGCGGTGGTGCGGTATGCCCAGAAGACCATGGGGAGCTCGTCGGCCCAAGCCCCCTTTCTTTCCTCCAGCTTCTTCTTCAAGTTCTCTTTGATTGTCTTGTTAACCGCCTCGACTTGACCGTTGGCTTGAGGATGGCGGGGAGAGGAGAAAGTCTTGCTAATGACCAGTTGTTCGCACATTTCTCGGAGGCGCGCGTTGTCGAATTGTTTCCCGTTGTCGGTTACAATTGACGCGGGGATCCCGAAGCGGCAGATGATGCTTTTCCAAATGAAGCTCGTCGTGTTCGCCTAAGTGATCTTCGCTAGCGGCTCAGCCTCTACCCACTTTGTGAAGTAATCGATGGCTGCTTGTATTGCCTCGGGGCCGTAGGTAGCTCACCGATGAGGTCGATTCCCCACTTCGCGAAAGGTCGCGGCACAATGATTGGACACAAGGGGGCCGGTGCTTGACGCGAGATGTGGGCGAACCTTTGGCACTTATCACACCTTTTGGCCCACTCGTGGGAGTCCTTTTTCAAGGTCGGCCAAAAATATCCAAGTCTTAGCAGCTTTAATGCCAAAGATTGTCCGGCGGCGTGGTTTCCGCACACCCCCTCGTGCACTTCGCGGAGCGCCTTCTTCGCCTCGACTTCGGTCAGGCAGCGGAGAAGGGGCATAGAGTAGCCTCTCTTGAACAAGTGGTCCTCCCTCATTGTGTACTTCGGCGCCAAGCTTCTCAGCTTTCTGGTCTCTTCTTTGTCTTCGGGGACGACTCCTCGCTTCAGGAATTCCACGAGCGGAGTCATCCATGAGGGAGGCGGAGTCTCGTCAACCACCCCTACGTCGCCTCTCGAGACGTAGGGTCGGGTCAATACTTCGATCGGGACGCTGCCTTCGCCCTCCTTATCTATCCCAGACGCGAGACGAGCCAAGGCGTCAGCATCAATGTTCGCTTCTCGAGGAACTTGGACGATCTCGAACCACGACAGGGCCTCTAGGTTCTTTTGGGCCTTGGACAAGTATGCGATCATGTGTGGCTCTTTTGCGGCGTAGTCGCCCTTAACCTGGTTCACAATCAATTACGAGTCGCAATGGATGTGCAAGTTTTGGGCGCCTAACTTGTTCGCTAGCTCCAAGCCAACGATCAGAGCCTCGTACTCTGCCTCGTTGTTGGAAGCCTTGAACTCGAACCGCAGGGCGTATCTCAGCTTTTCCCTATCGGGATTTGTGAGCACAACGCCGGCGCCAGCCCCCCGGGCATTTGACGCGCCATCCACGTGCAAGTCCCAGACCGGCCCTATCGGGTCGTTGGTTCTCTTCTTCGACGACTCGCCGTGGTCGTCCTCCTTGTCTTCCGTGCTCTTACTACTCTCGTCGCCCTCGTTGGTTGGGGGCGCGCTTGTGAACTCGGCGATGAAGTCGGCGAGGGCCTGACCCTTAATGGCGGTTCTCGGCTGGAACTCGATCCCGTACTCGCCCAGCTCTTGGGACCATATCGCCATTCGAGAGGAGGTCCCTTTTTGAAGGGCCTTCTCGATGGGATGTCCTGAGCGGACCACAATGGGGTGCGCTTGGAAGTAAGGCCGGAGCTTTCTCGCGCTCATGACGAGGGCGAGGGACAGTCTCTCGATTTCCGGGTATCGCATTTCAGCGTCGAGGAGCGCCTTGCTAACGTAATAGACCGGCCATTGTACCTTGTCTTCTTCGCGTATGAGAACCGCGCTCACGGCCCTATCGGAAACCGTGAGGTAGAGGTACAAGGTTTCGCCATTCTTCGGCTTCGCGAGGAACGGGGGGAGGTTAAATAGGCTTTCATATCGCGGAATGCTTCCTCGCACTCCTCCGTCCACACGAACCCATCGGTCTTCTTTAGTGCCTTGAAGAACGGTTGGCACCTATCAGTGGCTTTGGAAACGAATCGCGTCAGGGCGGCGATCCTTCCCGTCAAGCTTTGAACTTCTTTGACTTTTTGAGGCGACCTCATCTCTAAGATCGCCTTAATCTTCTCAGGATTGGCCTCGATCCCGCGGCGGCTCACCATGTAGCCCAGAAACTTTCCAGACTCGACCCCGAAAGCGCACTTGTTGGGGTTGAGTTTCATTTTGTAGCGTCGCAGGATCGTGAACATTTCCCTAAGGTCTCGAACGTGGTCATGGGCTTTGAGGCTTTTGACAAGCATGTCGTCCACGTAGACCTCCATAGTTTTGCCAATTTGATTGGCGAACATGCGGTTCACCAACCTTTGATACGTCGCTCCCGCGTTTTTGAGGCCAAAGGGCATGACCTTGTAACAGTAAAGTCTGCGGTTCGTAACAAAGGTGGTTTTGATCTGATCCGGCTCGTGCATGCGGATCTGGTTGTAGCCTGAATAGGCGTCCATGAAGCTCAGCAACTCGTGGCCCGCCGTGGCGTCCACGAGCTGCTTGATCCTCGGGAGAGGGAAGCTGTCTTTCGGGCACTCTTTGTTGAGATCTTTGTAATCGATACAGATCCGCCACTTCCCGTTTGGCTTCTTGACCATCACCACATTCGACACCCACTTGGGGTGCTCCGCCTCCCTGATGAAGTCTGCGGCGAGAAGTTTGTCAACTTCTTCACCAATGGCTTGGTACCTCTCCCCACTGAACGCCCGCCGCAGTTGGACGCGCTCGGCCACTCTCTTGTCGTCGGTGAGACGATGAACCATTATTTCGGGGTCGATCCCCGGCATGTCGGGGTGTGTCCACGCGAAGACATCGTTGTGCTCTCGGAGGAAAGCGACGAGTTTGGTTCGGACCTCAAATGGGAGTTGGGCGCCTACCTTGACTACTTGGTCAGGCTTGGCGTCGTCCAACATGACGGGAACGAGGTCGTCCGGCGTCTCCACCTTTCGACGCTCGACATCATCCCTTTGATCTAGCTCTCCGAAGGTGCCTCCCTCCTCTAACTTGCACGGGAATTTGTCCCCGAGTTGGAAGACGGTGCTCACCATCTTTCCTTTCCCTTTTCCGTCCACGCCCTGGATGTAGCACATCCTCGCCATGGATTGGTCTCCCAACATCACGGCGATTCCTTTCTCGGTCGGGAACTTCATCATCAGGTGGTACGTGGACGTTATGGCCTTCAACCGATTGAGAGTCGGGCGGCCGACGATGATGTTGTAAGCCGAGGGCTGATCCACCACTAGGAACGACACGATGTGGGAAACCTCGAGCCCCCCCGGCGTACCGAAGGTAACCGGGAGGTCGATAGTTCCCTCCGTCATGACCCTCTCCCCGGAGAAGCCGAAGAGCGGGGTTGAGATTGGGGTCGGTCTCATCCCGGATAGCTTCATCCTGTCCAACGCCGACTTGAAGATTATGTCGGCGGAGCTCCCATTGTCGATCAGGATTCTCCAGACGAGGTTGTTGGCGACCGGGGCAGAGACGACTATCCCGTCGTTGTGTGGATGGAGTACTCGCGCCGCTTCTTGTCCGGTGAAGAACATGGATTCGAAGGGGCCGGAGGAGGGACCTCGTACGTATGGTTGATGTAGTGCGCTATTTTCCCTTGGGAAACTTCGCGCACGTACTTCTTCCTTTGCGTAGCCGAGTCTCCGAACTCCGGGCCGCCCAAGATCGCGCCCACGACGTGAAGTTGCGAGCTCTCCGGTTCATCGTTTGCCGCGCGGTCCGTGACAGTCACCGTCGCCGGACCTTTCTTTCCTTGCCGCGGGCGGCCTCCGTGCGCCGCGGCCGTCCCGATAGTTCTAAGGACGTACTCTTTTAGTTTCCCATCTTGAATCAGGGCTTCAATCTGACGCTTGAGTTGATAGCATTCGGATGTCAGGTGCCCGTGATCCTGATGGTAGTCACAGTACTTGCTTTGATCCCTTTTGGCGGGATCCTTCGTGAGAGGGGTTGGACTCCCCAGCTTGTCACGGTGCAGAGCTAGGATTCGCTCCGGCGAAGTGTTCAGAGGAGTGAATGTCGAGAACTTTCGGAAGCTATCGACATGTGGCGGCCTTGGCCCGGGAAGGGAGCGGCCGTTAGGGGCCTGGCTTCCCTTATTCCTCCTCTTCCGAGGGTCGGGACGATCTTCATCTCGATCGTCGCGGCGGCGACTCCCCTGTCCTCCTGACTTTCGGCCATCGAGATAGTCCTCGACTCCCATGTGTGTGCGGGTACTCGTCATTAGCTCCGCCATGTCTCGCGGGACTTGGCCGACAATAGATTTGAGGAAGTCGCTCGTGCGGACTCCCTCGGTGATCGCCGTGATGGCGTCTCTGTCGTCGAACCCTTCGACCTTGTGAGATTCCTCAGTGAAGCGAGCGAGGTATTGTCTCAGCGTCTTGTCTCTTCCTTGTCGGATAGAGAGGAGGTGGGTCTTTGGTTTCTTTTGCGCCACGAGGGTGGCGACTCGGGCAAGGAACGCCTCTCGTAAGGCCCGGAAAGACGGGATGCTTCCCGACCTCAAACTTCGGAACCACTCAAACCCCGACCATGTGAGGGTCAGGCTAAAGGCCTGGCAGAGGGTGGCGTCCGTCTGCCCTTCCATCGTCATTCACGTCTCATAGTGTTGGATGTGGAAGTGGGGGTCCGTACGTTCATCGTAGGGGGGAATGGACTGTAACTTGAAGTTTCCCACGCATGGTTGCGCGAGGACTTGTGTGGCGAAGGGAGAGTATGATTCCTCGATCCCTCCGTACGGCCTTTGCCTCCCTGACTCCCTCATTTCGATGATTTGATTTTGGAGGCTCTGAATCATCGTGACCATGTCAAGCCCGTTAGCGGGGCCGACCGTCGGGGCCACGAGAGTCACCGGTTGGCGTTCGTTGGACGCTTGGTCCACGACATTGGCCTGAGGCCGGCCGAGAGTTGCAGCGGGGAGCGCGTCCCTTCGAGAGTTTAGCCTTTGGCGGAGATCCTCCCCTCGGGAGTTTCTCTGCGCCGTCAAGCGCTCTCTAAGGTCCACGCTTGGTGCGGGGCGAGGCGAGGTCGCCCTTGGTCGGACCGTCCGGCGGGCGCTTCGGCTATCGGCCCCATCATCTACCAGAGTCGCTCTCTCCTCGGCTAGGGGCCGTGTCCGGCCGCCTCTTGAAACCGAGTGGGCGAGTCCCCGGGAATGTGACCGTGCCTACTGCCGTGCCAGGTGCGACGGCCCGCCCAAAGCATTGTTAGACCTCTCGGGCCGCGAAGGGGCAAGGCTTGGCGTTGCCTCATTGGTCCTCGACTCCCCCACATATTCGGGGTCGGAGTCGTCTTGGGCGGACCTATCTTCAATGTCATAGCCGAGGAGGTCGGCTATGAGCGTACCGTCGACGCCGGGGCGGTCGAGGAGTTCCGCAAGCCGCCGGGCCGTGTCCTCTCGGAGCTCGGCCTCGGGGTCATTCATCGGGTCTTGGGGCTGGCTCTCGCTATCGCGAGGTTGCCCTTCAAGACGATGTGCGAGGCGTCGAAGGCCGTACCTCGAGCTCGTCGCTCGGGTACCCGCAGAGGTGGCGGGAATGTGACTCATCTCTCGAGAGTCGTGAGAACAAAAGGAGAAAACTGGTAGAGGGAATGTGTCATCAAGGTCGAGAGATCCCCTCCTTCTAGCGCCAAAATGTTGTCGCAGTTTTTCGGACAACGATTTAGGAGTCGCAGACGGTCAGACCCAAGGCCAGACCAAGTGGTCTCGTCTCGACTCGAGCATGTCAGACTAGGTATCCCAAGTCGTCCCTTAGCTGTCTGTGGTATCTGTCTCGTCCAGGCACCTGAAAAGCAAGCAAGGAAGGTGTCAACTACAAAGGGGAAACAGAGGGGTTGCCTCTGTTTACCTCTCCGACGCTCAACATTAGTAGGATTGAGGTGGTTTGTAGAGGGTTTAGTGTTTAGGGGTCGAGACTTGAGAGAAACGAGCGAGGTACGAGTTCGACAGCGTTTCGGTACTCAAATTCGGATTACCTGGACCAAGGGAGGTACCTTGGTATTTATAGGCGACCAAGGAGCGTCACGAACAGCCCCTTGGCCGAGGGCCGCCTCTGACCCGGCCATGGACGGCTCTGACCCGGCCATGGCCGGCTCTGACTCGGCCGTGGAGGCCATGGCCGGCTCTGACCCGGCCATGGCCGGCTCTGACTCGGGCGTGGAGGCCATGGCCGGCTCTGACTCGGCCGTGGAGGCCATGGCCGGCTCTGACCCGGCCATAGCCGGCTCTGACTCGGCCGTGGAGGCCATGGCCGGCTCTGACCCGGCCATGGCCGGCTCTGACTCGGCCGTGGAGGCCATGGCCGGCTCTGACTCAGCCATGGCCGGCTCTGAGGTGGCCGTGCGCCGGAAAAGGCTCGGGGAAGCCGCCATATGATGTCGTTGACGTACCGGGCCGGGACGAACCGGTAACATCTGCCTTTGGGACGGCCCCACTCACCTTCGGCCCCGTGGCAAATTTTCCACCTGACTACGGCATTGAGAGCTCTGAACTCGCGCTCGTGGTCAGAGCAGTACCAGATTCGAGGCGACAGGGTTCGCTTTTTGAGTCCCAGGACCTCATGGCGACCACCGGGTGGTTTGTGCTCATCGACGAAGATCCTCTGTGCTCCGGACCTAGAGCAGAGGCCGTGGAGGATCCCGAGTCCGAGGCAGGGGGTTCGTCTGCTCCCCTACCCGACGCGGGGGGTACTAACCATATGCGCGTCTTCGTGCAATCGTTGTTTTC
Organism: Urtica dioica subsp. dioica; assembly: GCF_054948205.1. Classification (NCBI taxonomy): domain Eukaryota; kingdom Viridiplantae; phylum Streptophyta; class Magnoliopsida; order Rosales; family Urticaceae; genus Urtica; species Urtica dioica. Next base: position 2,464,985 of record NC_142757.1, on the reverse strand, counting down.
CACCATCTATGCCTTTTGTTATGTTCTAACTGACTGACACACTTTCTCCTTTGCAGATACCATGGCCCGACGACATCGATCGCGTGCACAAGTGCCGAGAGTGGCGCCTACCGTCAGCGCTACGACCGCGGCTCGTCCCCGAGTCGAGACCCGCCATGGGGGGTCACCATCGCGGGCGAGGAACGAGGCGATCTCTTCCAACAAACGACCGTCGTTGTCCACCTCCTTCGGATCACCATCCGGCCACAAGCGTGCCCATACATCAGCGGTGCCAGACAACATGGATTCGATGCTCCTAGCGGAGGCGATAGAGCTAAGGGACCAGTGCTCTCGAGGGATCCTTGAAACCTCTCTGCGGGATTTCAAGGGACTGCTGACGACGAGCGACCTTGAGCATTTCCAAGACGGGCTCTCGAGGCCCGAAAGGTACGATTCGTTTGCTCGTCCTATGTGTAATCGTTATGCTTATTCTGATTACTCGTATGTCACTTGTTTCCGCAGATGCTTGCGCGCCAAGAGGGAAGTGATCGCATTCTCTGAGACCTGTTGCGGCGCATGCAGATCATGGAAAAGGAAAAGGAGAGCGCGGCGGCCGCCCATGCTACCGCTCTAGCGGGGGTCCGCACTGCCCGAGAGTTTCTAGCGCTCGAGGAGGAGTTGGAGCGAGTTCACGGGGAATCGGCAGTAGAGAAAGCCCTTCGTATGGCCGAGCAGGAATCCTGGGAGAAGGCGGAGCAGGCGCCTGACACCTTTCTAGGGGAGACGAAGAAGCTCCAGGCGGCAATCTCGAGCCGGGATGAGGAGCTGAGCATCGTCCACGCTCGACTATCGGTGAGCAAGATCTCTCGGGTCAAGGTCGAGAGGGAGAGGGATTCTTTGCGGTCGGAGGTGCAGACCCTCGTCGAGGAAAAGGACAACGCCGTGCGATCCAAGACGGACTTGGAGGACGACTGGGACCTCGCGCTTGAGGTGGCTCGTTATGAGGCGGCCAAACGGGTCCGAGACGCGACCGTGAAGGAGAATGCGTCTTGTGGGACCACGTTTTCCTTCTTCGATGCTATGTTCCCCCCTTTGTACGATGAACCACCGGCGGATGATCCGCTTTCTCACGTTCCCGCAGAGGCGGCTCAATCGACGAACCGCGTGCTTGACGGAGAGGCGACCGACGGGTCGGGAGCCCCCCATCCTGAGGACGACGAGGAGCAGATCGACTTCGGCTCAGAGTAGCCGACTTCGCGCATTTGTTTAGCGCTCGCATTACGTTTCCTTTCGGATATTCGTTATGTTTATTTTGCTTGACATTTGGTGTGTTTTTCTCGTTGGGTTGTTTACGTGACATTGTTTGCTTTGGTTGAAGCTTTCCTTATCTTTTATGCGTCTTATTTTCTCGACTTGCTATGCTTTAGCGTAATCGATTCGCGCAATCCAATTAGTGCGCGTCTTACGAACTTGGAGTTGTAGTACTTCTCGACCTTCCTCTTCTGTGCAGCAAGGCGGGTGAGTGCGTCTACCCTCTTCTCGTCTATGAGGTCTAGCTCGAGCCTGATTGCATCGTCGTTGGCGGCTTCCTCATACTCCTCGATGCGTAGGGTTGGCAGCTTGGTCTCGACAGGTACCACGGCCTCGACACCGAACGCGAGAGCGAAAGGGGTTTCGCCGGTCGCATTTCGGCAGTGGTCCGGTATGACCATAAGACCATGGGAAGCTCGTCGGCCCAAGCCCCATTTCTTTCTTCTAGCTTCTTCTTCAGGTTCTCCTTAATCGTTTTGTTGACCGCCTCGACTTGACCGTTGGCTTGTGGATGGCGGGGAGAAGAGAAAGTCTTGCTAATGCCCAGTTGTCCGCACATGTCTCGGAGGCGCGTGTTGTCAAATTGCTTTCCGTTGTCGGTTACAATCGACGCGGGGATCCCGAAGCGGCAGACGATGTTCTTCCAGATTAAGCCCGTCGTGTTCGCCTCGGTGATATTCGCCAATGGTTCGGCCTCTACCCACTTCGTGAAATAATTGATTGCCACGATCACATGCTTGTATTGCCTCGGGGCCATGGGCAGCTCACCGATGAGGTCGATTCCCCATTTCGCGAAGGGTCGCGGCACGATGATCGGGCATAGCGGGGCCGGCGCTTGGCGCGGGACGTGGGCAAACCTTTGACATTTGTCGCATTTTTTGGCCCACTCGTGGGAGTCCGTTTTCAAGGTCGGCCAAAAGTATCCGAGTCTTATAAGCTTTAATGCCAAAGATTGTCCGGCGGCATGGTTTCCGCACACCCCTTCGTGCACTTCGCGGAGTGCTTTCTTCGCCTCGACTTCTGTCAAGCAATGGAGGAGTGGCATGGAGTAGCCTCTCTTGAACAAGATGTCTTCCCTCATTGTGTATTTCGGCTCCAAGCTTCTCAGCTTTTTGGCCTCTTCTTTGTCTTCGGGGACGACTCCTTGCTTAAGGAATTCCACGAGCGTCGTCATCCACGAGGGGAGCGGAGTCCCGTCAACTACCTCTACGTCGTCTCTCGAGACGTAGGGTTTGGTCAATACTTCTATCCGGACGTTGCCTTCTCCCTCCTCGCCTATCCCGGACGTGAGGCGCGCCAGGGCGTCAGCGTCGATGTTCGCTCCTCGGGGAACTTGGACGATCTCAAACCATGACAGGGCCTCTAGGTTCTTTTGGGCCTTGGACATGTACGCGATCATGTTTGGTTCTTTAGCGGCATAGTCGCCCTTAACTTGGTTCACGATCAACTGCGAGTCGAAGTGGACGCGCAGGTTTCGGACGCCTAACTTGTTCGCTAGCTCCAAGCCAACGATCAGAGCCTCGTACTCTGCCTCGTTGTTGGAAGCCTTGAACTCGAACTGCAGGGCGTATCTCAATTTTTCCCTATCGGGATTCGTGAGTACAACGCAGGCGCCAGCCCCCCGAGCTTTTGACACGCCATCTACGTGCAAGTCCCAGACCGGCCCTATCGGGCTGTTGGTCCTTTTCTTCGACGACTCATTGCAGTCGTTCTCCTTGTCTCCCTTGTTCTTGCTGTCTTTTTCACCCTCGTCAGTTGAGGGTGCGCTTGTGAATTCGGCTATGAAGTCGGCGGGGGCTTGACCCTTGATGGCGGTTCTCGGTTGGAACTCGACCCCGTACTCGCCCAACTCCTGGGACCATATGGCCATTCGAGATGAGGTCCCTTTTTGCAAGGCCTTCTCGATGGGATGTCCCGTGCGTACCACGATGGGGTCGGAGCTTTCTCGCACTCATGACAAGGGCGAGGGACAATCTCTCGATTTTTGGGTATCGGGTCTCGGCGTCGAGAAGCGCCTTGCTAACGTAATAGACCGACCATTGCACCTTGCCTTCTTCGCGTATGAGAACCGCGCTCACGGCCCTATCGGAAACCGCGAGGTAAACGTACAAGGTTTTCATCTCGCGGAACGCTTCCTCGCACTCCTCCGTCCATACAAACCCATCGGTCTTCTTCAGTGCCTTGAAAAACGGTTGGCACCTATCGGTGGCTTTGGAAACGAATCGCGTCAGGGCGGCGATCCTTCCCATCAAACTCTTAACTTCTTTCACTTTTTGCGCCGACCTCATCTCCAAGATCGCTCTAATCTTGTCGGGGTTAGCCTCGATCCCGCGGTGGCTAACCATGTAGCCCAAGAATTTACCGGACTCAACCCCAAAAGCGCGCTTGTTGGGGTTGAGCTTCATCCTGTAACGTCGCAGGATCGTGATCATCTCTCTAAGGCCTCGAACCTGGTCGTGGGCCTTGAGGCTTTTGACGAGCATATCGTCCACGTAGACCTCCATAGTTTTGCCAATTTGATTGGCGAACATTCGGTTCACCAACCTTTGATACGTTGCTCCCGCGTTTTTTAGGCCAAAGGGCATGACCTTGTAGCAGTAGAGCCCGCAGTTCGTAACAAAGGTGGTCTTTATCTGATCCGGCTAGTGCATGCGGATCTGATTGTAGCCCGAGTAGGCGTCCATGAAGCTCAACAACTCATGGCCCGCCGTGGCGTCCACAAGTTGCTCGATGCTCGGGAGAGGAAAGCTGTCTTTCGGGCAGGCTTTGTTGAGATCTTTGTAGTCGATACAGATCTGCCACTTCCCGTTCGGCTTCCTGACCATCACCACATTGGACACCCACTTGGGGTGCTCTGCCTCCCTGATGAAGTCGGCTGCGAGAAGTTTGTCAACCTCTTCACCAATGGCTTGGTACCTCTCTCCGCTGAACGCCCGTCGCGGTTGAACGCGCTCAGTCACTCTCTTGTCGTCGTTGAGACGATGAACCATTATTTCGGGGTCGATCCCTGGCATGTTGGCGTGTGTCCACGCAAAGTGATCTTTAAACTCTCGGAGGAAGGCGGCGAGTTGTGTTCGGACCTCAGACGGGAGTTGGGCGCCTACCTTGACTACTTGGTCAGGCTTGGCATCGTCCAACACGACGGGAACGAGGTCGTCCGGTGTCTCCACCTTTCGACGCTCGACCTCGTCCCTTTGGTCCAGATCTCCGAAGGTGCCTCCTTCCTCTACCTTGCATGGGATCTTGTCCCCGAGCTGGAAGACGGTGCTCACCATCTTCCCCTTTTCTTTCCCGTCCACGCCTTGAATGTAGCACATTCTTGCCATCGATTGGTCTCCCAACATCATGGCTATTCCCTTGTCAGTCGGGAATTTCATCATCAGGTGGTAAGTGGACGTAATGGCCTTCAATCGGTTGAGAGTCGAGCAGCCGATTATGATGTTGTAAACTGAGGGCTGGTCCACGACCAGGAACGACACGATGTGGGTGACCTCGAGCCCCCCCCGGTGTCCCGAAGGTTACCGGGAAGTCGATGGTTCCCTCCGTCATGACCCTCTCCCAGGAGAAGCCGAAGATTGGAGTCGAGATCGGAGTCGGTCTCATTCCGGATAGCTTCATCCTGTCCAGCGCCGACTTGAAGATTATATCAGCGGAGCTTCCATTGTCGATTAGGATTCTCCGGACTAGGTTGTTGGCGACCGGGGCCGAGATGACGATCGCGTCGTTGTGCGGGTGGAGGACTCGCGCCGCCTCTTGGCCAGTGAAGAACATGGACTCGAATGGGGTCGGAGGAGGAGCCTCATATGTGTGGTTGATGTAGTGCGCTATTTTCCCTTGGGAAAGTTCACGCACATACTTCTTCCTTTGTGTGGCCGAGTCTCCGAATTCCGGACCGCCCATGATCGATCCCACAATATGCAGTTGCGAGCTCTCCGGTTCTTCAATTGCAGCTCGGTCCGTGACGGTCACCGTCGCCGGACCCTTCCTTTCTTGCCGCGGGCGTTCTCCGTGTGCCGCGGCCGTCCCGACCGTTCTCAGGACATATTCTTTCAACTTCTCATCTTGAATCAGGGCCTCAATCTGACGCTTGAGTTGGTATCATTCGGACGTCAGATGCCCGTGATCTTGATGGTATTCACAGTACTTGCTTCGATCCCTCTTTGCAGGATCTTTCGTGAGGGGAGTTGGACTTCCTAGCTTGTCACGGTGCAGAGCCATGATCCGCTCTTGCGGAGTATTCAGGGGGGTCAATGTCGAGAACTTTCGGAAGCTATCGACATGCGGTGGTCTCGGCTCGGGGAGGGAGCGACCGTTAGGGGCCTGGCCTCCCTTGTTCCTCCTCTTTCGAGGGTCGGGACGATCTCCATCCAGGTCGTCGTGGCGGCGACTACTCTGTCCCCCCGACTTCCGGCCGTCTCGGCCATCGAGATAGTCCTCGATCCCCATATACATGCGGGCCCTTGACATTAGCTCCGCCATGTCTCGCGGGACTTTTCCAACTATAGACTTGAGGAAGTCGCTCGTACGAACTCCCTCGGTGATTGCCGTGATGGCATCCTTATCGTCGAAACCTTCGACCTTGTGAGATTCCTCGGTGAAGCGAGCGAGGTATTGTCTCAACGTCTCGTCTCTCCCTTGTCGGATGGAGAGGAGGTGGGTCTTCGATTTCTTTTGTGCCACGAGAGTGGCGAATCGTGCAAGGAAAGCCTCTCGCAGAGCCCGGAAGGACGAGATGCTCCCCGGTCTCAAACTCCGGAACCATTCGAATCCCGACCCTGCAAGGGTTAGGCTGAAAGCCTGACAGAGAGTTGCGTTCGATTGTCCTTGCATTGTCATCCACGTCTCATAGTGTTGGATGTGGAAGTTCGGGTCCGTCCGCCCATTGTAGGGGGGAATGGACGGCGGCTTGAAGTTCCCCACGCAAGGTTGCGCGAGGATTTGAGCGGCAAAGGGAGAGTATGATTCCTCGATCCCTCCGTACGGCCTCTGCCTCCCTGACTCCCTCATCTCGATGATTTGGTTTTGGAGGCTTTGAATCATCGTGACCATGTCAAGCCCGTTAGTTGGGCTGACCGCCGGTACCGCGTGAGTCGCCTATTGGCGCTCGTTGGACGCTTGGTCCACAGCGTTGGCCTTAGGTCGGCCGAGAGTCACGGCGGGGAGAGCGTCCCTCCGAGAATTGAGCCTTTGACGGAGATCCTCCCCTCGGGAATTTCTCTGCGCCGTCAGGCGTTCTCTAAGGTCCACGCTCGTCGCTCGGCGGGGCGAGGTCGCCCTTGGTCGGATCGTCCGGCGACTGCTTCGGCTATCGGCCCCATCGTCCACCAGAGTCGCTCTCTCCTCGGCGAGGGGCCATGTCCGGCCGCCTCTTGAAACCGAAGGGGCGAGTCCCCGGGAATATGAGCATGCCTGTTGTCGTACCGGTCCGGCCAAGTCGCCGTTCGCCCTCTCGGACCACGACGGGGCGAGGCTTGGTGTTGACTCATCGGTCCTTGACTCCCCCACATAGTCGGGGTCGGAGTTATCTCGGGCGGACCTATCCTCGACGTCGTAGCCGAGGAGATTGGCGATGAGCGAGCCATCGACGCCGGGACGGTCTAGAAGCTCCGCGAGCCGCCGGGCTGTGTCCTCTCGGAGCGCAGCCTCGGGGTTGTTCGCCGGGTCTCGGGGCTGGCTCTCGTTATCACGAGGTTGCCCTTCAAGACGGTGAGCGAGGCTTCGGAGACCGTACCTCGAGCTCGTCGCTCGAGTGCCAGCGGAGGTCGTAGGAATAGGACTCATCTTTTGAGAGTCGTAGATGTAGTGAAGGTGAGGAATGGAAGGGAGAACGTGCAAAGGTCGGAGGTTCGACCCCTCCTTCTAGCGCCAAAATGTTTTCGCTCATTTTCGGACAACTATTTAGGAGCACAAAGTTGTTAGACCCAAGGCCATACCAAGTGGTCTCACTTCGGCTCGAGCGTGTCGGACTTGGTATCCCAAGTCGTCCCTTAGCTGTAGATGAAGCTCACCTCGTCTCGATACCTGAAAAGCAGTAGAGAGCACGTGAACTACAAAGAGGAAACAGAGGGGTTGCCTCTATTTACCTCTCTGACGCTCAACATTAGTAAGGTTGAGGTAGAATGTAGAGGGTTTAAGTGTTTAGAGGCCGAGACTTGACAGAAACGAGCGAGTTACGAGTTCGACAGCGTTTCAGTACTCAAATTCCGATTATTGGACCGAGGGAGGGGCCCTCGTATTTATAGGCGACCAAGGGACGTTTTGAAAGTCCCTTGGCCGAGTGAGGCTGAGTCGGCCATCGGCCGTGTGAGACTCGGTCGGCCGATGGCCGTGTGAAGCTGGGCCGCCGAGTAAGATTCACTCGGCCATTGGCCAAGTGAACGCTGGATGAGGTTCACTCGGCCGTTGGCCGAGTGAATTTGGGCTGCCGAGTGAGATTCACTCAGCCATTGGCCGAGTGAACGCTGGATGAGGTTCACTCGGCCATTGGCCGAGTGAATGCCGGACGCCGAGTGAGATTCACTCGGCCATTGGCCGAGTGAACGCTGGATGAGGTTCACTAGGCCATTTGCCGAGTGAAAGGCCTGGGCCGAGAGAGTACTCAATCGGCCATTGGCCGAGTGAGCTGTTGGGCCGGCAGGAAACTCGCTTAGCCATTGGCCGAGTGAACTTGGTGGGCCGGCTGAGGGTTCACTCGGCCATTGGCCGAGTGAGCGTGATGGGCCGGTTGTGGGCTCACTCGGCCATTGGCCGAGTGAATTGTTTGGGTAGGCCAATGGCCGAGTGAACTGGGTCGGCCATTGGCCGAGTGAGCTCCTCCGGCCGCCCGAAACGTCGATCGCGTCGTCGGACCTCGTCGGGCCGATAACAGGACATATTGGTGAAGTACTAAGTTGTGAAGATGTCATGAGTAACTTTGTGAAGTTCTCATAGATGTGGAATTCATGTACAAGATTGCTGAAATGCAATGTATATCACCTCATGCTTTGTTCCTTGGAATGTGAATAAATGAACTAGTCAGTGTCCAAATTGAGTCCCGACTCTTTTGGATGAAACAATCTGACTTGTTAACTCCTCAATAATACATTGTTTCTAACTTATTCACAAGCGATAAAGGAGTTGAGGAAATAACAGCTAGAAGGGTAAAATGGTAATTTCATAAATCCCGACTAGCTGATGATATTCATGAAGGGTGTTACCGGTCGTTTTCGGAACACCGAAAATTCAAAAACAATTCAATGCCGGCCGGAAGCCCAACGGGCCCCGGCCCACCAGGCCCGAACGCCCCGACGCACCCATGGCCTGGCAAGGCCGGTGCGCGCGCACCTGCGCCCCCGGCCCTGAGGCCCCCGACCCAATGGGCCTCAGCGCGCCCTATCGTGCCGGGCTCACGCGCACTCCGCGCTCCGGCCTCCCGGCCTGCGTGCACCTCAGTACCCCGGCCGAGCGCCCCTGCTGCCTCAGCCGAGTGTCCCTACCACCTCGGCCACCTCGGTCGAGCGCCTTCGCCAGCTCGGCCACCTCGGTCGAGCGCCTTCGCAAGTGCAGCCGCTTCGGCCGAGCGTCTTCGTCAGCTCGGCCACCTCGGTGGAGCGCCTTCGCCAACTCGGCCACCTCGGCCGAGCATCGTCGTTAGTTCGGCCACCCCGGTCGAGCGTCTTTGCCACTTCGGCCATCTCGGCCGAGTGTATTTGCCACCTCGGCCGAGCGTTCTTGCCACCTCGACCGAGCGTTCTTGCCACCTCGGCCGGGCACGCCCGCTGCCGGGCACGCCGCGCCCGGCCAAGTCCCGCGCCTGGCGCGCCCCGCGCCCGTCCAGGCGACATGTCCCACGCGCCCTCCGCCCTCTTAGGCGTGAGGCCTCGCGCACCTCGCTCCCGGCCACCCGGTAGGCCTCTCTCCACAACTATAAATACCCCCCCTTGGGGAAGGACAACAGAGATCCCGTTTTTTACACAACTTACCTCCAGGTTGACACCAACACAATACTTCTCTTCTCTCGAGAACTCTCTCTCGCCCTCTTGTGACATTTCCAAGAGCGTGCACTCCTCCTCCCTCGGCTAAGAAACACAAGGAGCCCCCTCCACGAGAGGGAGCGCGCTCCTCTTCTGTGACCCGAGCTTCCGCGGCACACGCCGCCCTCATGCTTCTTGGCCCTTGAGCTAGAACTCCGAGCTACGAGCACGCGACCCCTCTAAAGCCTTCACTAGAAGTTACGAGCCAGGTCCTGCTCTAAAGCCTTGGATTCACAAAGCCTCCGAGCCCAAGGTAGCCTCCCCACACAAATTGAACTACGTTCTGACCTGATCCCCACTAAAGGGTACGTAGGCAGCCAACCTTTGGCACGGTCACACCCCCCAAAACACACCTCAGGGTTTGGAGGGTGCAGCTCGGTCTACGAGCTCCCGTTTTTGGCCCGGGCGCGATCACTTGGTCCGGCCTTGGATCGAACCGCCCGAGGTATTTAATCGTTGTTCATTTTTGTGCGACAACATTTTGGCACTAGAAGGAGGGGACTTCCCGACTTACACAGCCCAAAATCCCTTCTACAGTTCGACCCCTTTCTTCTCGACTCGAGAAAGACATGAGTGGTCAACCACCCGTTCGTTCTGAGGGCGTGAACAACCCCAAAAAACGCAACCGCGGTGAAGAAATACTTCCTGCGCTCCCGAGCGCAAGGCGATGAGGAGTCTCTCAACGACGAGAGCCCCACTCCATCGCCCCCTCCTCTTCAGAACAGTCGGGACGACCGCATCCTTGAGATGGAGGAGAAAATCCGCCAGCTGAAGATAGCCAATGCAAGGTACCACCGCCAACTGGCGGGCAAGGCTCCTGCACGCGGCTCCCCCCATGGGGAATCTGAGGACCTCATGGACGAGGGACATGATTATGACCCCGACTATGAAGGCTTGGAAATTTCGACGAACCTCAAGACTTCTCTCACCAAGGACGGGGAACACCCTATTGAGATCGAAGCCGGTCCGTCGAAAACAAAAGCGATACCGGTCTCCTCTCAAGAAGAGACCTCCCGACGATCGGCCCATGACTGACTCGGTCAAAGAGGCAATGTCAGGGAAGGTACAACAACTCGGCGAGTACGGCGCGTGGCTCGAAGCTCACACCCCCATACCGCCGGGCCGGATCTTCGAGATCGACTGAACGCCCAACGGAACAACCGTGGCGAGGACCTCTGAGAGAGGTTGAGCGCTCGTAAGGGTCACAACCCTACGGCCCCAATCAATGGGGACCCTCGCACGGCTCAAGGGTCGAACGAAAGGCGACAAGTGACTCCTCCTGAACAACGAGCGACCCCCAACACTGGTCTCGACGTCGTCACCATGATTCACAATCTTCGTAACGAGGTGCGTGACCTGCGTGAAGGCGGCTTGGCCGGTGATACATACGGGGTCCTGGAAGAACATACCTCTCCCTTCACCACCCAAAACCTTGCTGAGGTGTGCACGGTAAACTTCAAACTCCAGAATCTCCCTCCATACAATGGGAAATCTGATCCCACGTATCACGTCCAACATTACGAGACTTGGATGACGATGCAGGGCATCTCACTTGGGGCTCTATGCCAAGCTTTTAGTCTTACCCTCACCGGACCCGGTTTCGAGTGGTTTAAGAATCTAAGACCAGGGAGCGTCCAATCGTTCAAAGACCTGAAGGACATGTTCCTGGCACGATTTGCTACATCCATGGTCCAAAAGAAGACCAAGATGTACTTATTGTCAATCAGGCAAGAAAATAATGAGTCCTTGAGACAGTATCTCACTCGATTCACCACAGAATCGAACAAGGTCGACCGCTTTGACGACAGTGACGCGATTACAGCCATCATCGAGGGCTTGCGCACTGGAGACTTCCTAAAGTCCATCGTCGGCAGAGTCCCTTCTACGATGGCCGAGTTAATGAACCGAGCAAAAACCTTTATGGTGGTAGAAGATTACCTCGACGGCCGCATGAGCAGCAGCCAAAGCTCTCGCCGTCGGGATGAGTCCGGCAACGAGCCTGGAAACCCCCGCAAGAGGATAAACAAGGGAGGTAAAGCTATCGATAGCCGACCCCCTATGTCTCAAAAGCCGCGTCTTGCGAGCAATTTTAGAGACTACTCGGGTTACACTCCCTTGAACGCCCCGGTAGAGCAAATCTACGCTGTGGCGCGTGACAAGTTCGTCGCTCCGGCTCCAATAAGAGGCAACCCCGCGTCTCGCGACCGGTCCCGCTATTGCGAGTTCCACCGGGATTACGGTCACACAACCGCTCAGTGCTTCCATCTTAGGAAACAAATTGAGACGTTAATCCAGAAGGGAGAACTCAAAGAGTTTGTCCTTCGCTTGGTCGGAGCGGTAGCCCCCACCGACAACAGGCCACAACCTGAAAAAAGTGGAGGGACCAACCCCAACACCGACCGCACGGCGGTCACAGCTACGGCTGATGCGTAACTCCACGTCGTCACCACCATACTAGGTGGCTTGCAAGACGGGGATTCGGCCCGGCACAGGAAAAAGCTCCTCAGAGCTGCCTCCCATGAAGGCCTTGCCGGGCAGGTTAACCTCACCTACGAGGAACCTCTGTCCATACCTTACGAGACGATACAATTCACCAATGAAGAGGCCAAGTGAGTTGTGCACCCGCACAATGACGCTATAGTCCTTAAGGCCCAGGTGGCCAACAACTTGGTAAAAAGGGTTCTTATTGATAACGGCAGCGCGGCCGATATAATCTTTAAGACTACCATCGAGCGCATGAAGCTCAGGGGGCTCCGCCCTGTCCCAACTCAGACACCCCTGTTTGGGTTCACAGGAGAAAAGGTCATGACTGAAGGAATCATTGATTTACCAGTCACCTTCGGAACTGCCGGAGGCATCGAAGTCGTTCACATGGTCCCCTTTCTCGTGGTCGACCAGGAGTCGCCCTACAATGTTATCATTGGGCGACCCACGTTGAACAGACTAAGGGCTATCACGTCCACTTATCACCTACTAGTGAAATTCCCCACCGAAGAGGGAATTGGCGTCATGGCCGGTGATCAGACCCAGGCGAGGATATGCTACGTCCAAGGCGTGGATGGCAAGCCCGCTGAAAAAAGGGTTAACACGATCTACCAACTGGAAGACGACTACCCGTGTGATCAAAAAGATGCACAGCAACTCGGGGAATTAGACCCCCACGACGATATCCAGAGCTTGAAAGTTGACAACCCCGATGATCTCACTTCGATCGTTCTCAACGAAGCTAAACCTGACCAGGTAGTGAAGATCGGTGCACAACTCCCTCTCGCCATCAAAACTCAACTCGCGTCCTTCCTTCGGGAGTTTAAGGATGTCTTTGCATGGACGCATGCAGACATGCCCGGCATAGACCCCGATGTGATTGTGCACCGATTGAATGACGATAAAACCATCGCTGAAAAGGTACAAGCTAGACGTGCGTTCAACCCCGAATGGTACCTAACAATAAACGAGGAAGTCGAAAAACTTCTTTCCGCTAGTTTCATCCGAGAAGCCAAGTACCCAAAGTGGGTGGCCAATGTGGTCATGGTCAAAAAGCCCAACGGGAAGTGGCGTATTTGCATAGATTACAAAGATCTTAACAAAGGCTGCCCGAAAGATTGCTTTCCACTCCCACGCATCGAACAACTGGTCGACGCCACGGCAGGACATGAACTCCTTAGTTTCATGGACGCCTACTCGGGCTATAACACGATACGAATGCACGAGCCCGATCAGATCAAGACAACCTTTGTCACTGATCGCGGCCTCTACTGCTACAAGGTCATGCCTTTCGGCCTTAAGAATGCAGGAGCTACTTACCAACGTTTGGTAAACCGGATCTTTGCCGACCTAATCGGCAAAACCATGGAAGTATACGTGGACGACATGCTCGTTAAAAGCCTGTTGGCTACCAACCACGTAGACAACCTGAAGGAGATGTTCTTAATCCTCCGCCGGTACAAAATGAAGCTCAACCCCAACAAATGTGTGTTTGGGGTCGAGTCCGAGAAGTTCCTAGGCTACATAGTTAGCCGTCGAGGTATCGAAGAGAACCCCGAGAAAATCAAGGCACTCCTCGACATGAAGTCCCCGCGACGTGTCAAGGAAGTCCAAAGTCTAACCGGTCGGATTGCTGCCCTAGCGCGTTTTGTGGCTAGAGAAACCGACAAGTGTCAATCGTTCTTCAAAGAAATTAAGAAGACAGGCGGCTTTGAATGGACGGACGAGTGCGAAAAGGCCTTCCAAGAAATGAAGGCCTACTTCGGGAAACCTCCATTCCTCTCTAAGCCAAACGAAGGCGAGACGCTTTACATCTACCTCGCCGTATCTGAACGAGCTGTGAGTGTTGTGCTGATCTGTGAAGAAAATAGGGCTCAATGGCCCATCTTCTACATAAGCAAAGCCCTACTTGACGCCGAAACGCATTATACAGAGATAGAGAAGCTCTCTCTTGCTCTCCCAATCGTTGTCCGAACCGGACACCCAATCGGTAAGGCTCTTCAAAAGGGAACATCGACTCGCATGGCGATCTGGTCCCAAGAATTGAGCGAGTACGGGATTGAGTTTCATCCGAGGCAGGCAATAAAGGCTCAAGCCTTAGCTGATTTCGTGGCAGAATTCTCCTACACTCCCGACATGGGAAGAGCAGAAGACGGCTCGACCTACGACTTGTCGGCTCGAAAGAGAAAGATCGACCCTACGGGTCCCATCTGGGAACTACACGTAGACGGAGCATCTAATGCCCAAGGAGCAGGCGCCGACGTGATTTTGACAAATCCCGACCGGGAAAAGTTACGCTACGCCCTCCACTACGGATTCCAGGCCTCAAACAATGAGGCCGAGTACGAAGCCCTCATCGTAGGGCTAGAGCTCGCTCAAAAGCTCAACGTACAGAATTTACGAATACACTGTGACTCGCAGTTGATCATAAATAAGGTTAAAGGCGACTACGTTGCCAAAGAACCTAACATGATCGCCTACTTGGCAAAGGCAAATGCCAAGCTAGATGCCTTCTCCTGGTTCGAGATCGTCCAGATCCCACGAGAAGAGAACTCCGAGGCTGACGCCTTAGCTCGCCTCGGATCCGGTATCACCGAAGACGGGTTGGGAACCATCCCAATCGAGTCTCTCTTGCGACCATCCGTCTCACATGATGAGGTAGGAACGATTGAGAGCGCCGCTTATCCAACTTGGATGACCCCGCTTACGGACTTCTTGCGAAGACGGGTACTTCCCGAAGACCGCAAAGAAGCCGAAAGGCTAAAAGCCCTCGCATCCAAGTATGTGTTGAGAGGCGAAGCCTTATACAAGCACATGTATTTAACCCCGCTGCTCCAATGTCTCAACAGCGTCGAGTCGACCAAGGTCCTCCGGGAGATACACGAAGGCCTCTGTGGAAACCACGCCGCTGGAAGGTCCCTCGCGCTCAAAGCGCTTCGACAAGGCTATTTCTGGCCAACGATGAAAAAAGACGCCTACGACTGGGCGAGAAAGTGCGACAAGTGTCAACGTTTCTCCAACGTTCCACGACAGCCGCCATCTCCCCTAAGTAGCGTCGTTGTTCCACGCCCCTTCGCAAAATGGGGCGTAGATATTATCGGCAAGCTTCCTAAAGCTCCGAGACAATACGAATACGCCATCGTCGCTATCGACTACTTCACCAAGTGGGTCGAAGCCGAGCCTCTGGCCAGGATCACCGAGGCCAACACTACGAACTTCATCTGGAAGTCCATAATATGTCGCCACGGCATCCCCGCGTCAATCGTGACCGATAACGGCGCGCAGTTCGACAACGCGAGGGTTAGAGAAATCTGCGCCCAACTAGGGATAAGCAAGACATTCTCATCCCCGCGACATCCACAGGCTAATGGCCAAGTGGAAGCCGTCAACAAGACGATTAAGAGCAACCTCAAAAAAAAGCTCGAAGCCAAAAAAGGCGCCTGGGCTGAAGAACTGCCTTTCATCCTATGGACCTATCGAACGACCGTTCGAAACGCCACCGGAGAAACCCCCTTCTCCCTAGCTTTTGGGGTCGAAGCAATGGTCCCCGTGGAAGTAGAAGTCCCCACCTATCGGGTTGACACTTTCGACGAAAAAGAAAATGAGGAAGCCATGCGCCTCGAACTGGATCTAATCGACGAGAAAAGATCCGAGGCTCTCACCAGACTCGCTGCACAAAAACGAAAGGTCGAGAGATACTACAATGCCAAAGTCAAAAGGCGGATCTTCGCCGTCGGCAGCCTTGTACTCAGACGCGTGTTCCAGAACACCCAAGTGCAAGGCACCGGAGTCCTAGGCCCAAATTGGGAAGGACCGTACAGAGTCCGACAAGTCATACACGACGGGACCTACTACATCGAGCACACGGACGGAACTCCAATCCGGCACCCGTGGAACGCCGAACACTTGAGGCAGTACCACCAGTGATCAAGTCCCCCCCGTTATTGCTCTGTTTTCCCTTATTCAATAAAAGCCTATGTGCCACTGTTCAAGGATGTTACCTGTTAGCAAAAATCAATAAAAAATAAAGTTTGCGGTCTCTTTTACCCACTTTAAAAAAAAAGTTTTTAGTCATCATGGCACGGCCTGTAAACTAAAAACTTGGGGGGCTAAGGGGTCCTGCGACATACAAGAATTCACGACAAAAAAAAAGGTAAAAACCTTAAGCTCCCCACTTCCGGGATGAGGCTTAGGTCGACCTAACTTGACGAGCTAGGTCGCTTACCAGAGCAAGCTCAACGAGGCCGGCATCGAGTCGAGCTCGCTCCTCAAGCCGAGTTCGCCCCTTGAGTCGAGCTCAAGTTCGCTCCTCAAGTTGAATTCGCTCTTAGAGTCGAGCTCAAGTTCGCTCTTCGAGTCGAGCTCGCTCCTCCAGTCGAGCTCGCTCCTCGAGCTTAAGTTCGCTCCTCAAGTCGAGTTCGCTCCTTGAGTCGAGCTCAAGTCCGCTCTTCGAGTCGAGCTCACTGCTCCAGTCGAGCTCGCTCCTCGAGCCCAGTTCGCTCCTCAAGTCGAGTTCGCTCTTCGAGTCGAGCTTGCTCCTCGAGCTCAAGTTCGCTCCTCAAGTCGAGTTCACTCCATGAGTCGAGCTCAAGTTCGCTCTTCGAGTCGAGCTCGCTCCTCCAGTCGAGCTCGCTCCTCAAGCTCAAGTTCGCTCCTCAAGTCGAGTTCGCTCCCTGAGTCGCGCTCAAGTTCGCTCTTCGACTCAAGCTCGCTCCTCCAGTCGAGCTCACTCCTCGAGCCCAGTTCGCTCCTCAAGTCGAGCTTGCTCCTTGAGTCGAGCTCAAGTTCGCTCTTCGAGTCGAGCTCGCTGCTCCAGTCGAGCTCGCTCTTCGAGCTCAAGCTCGCTCCTCAAGTCGAGTTCGCTCCTTGAATCGAGCTCAAGTTCGCTCCTCAAGTCGAGTTCGCTCCTTGAGTCGAGCTCAAGTTCACTCTTCGAGTCGAGCTCGCTCCTCCAGTCGAGCTCGCTCCTCGAGCTTAAGTTCGCTCCTCAAGTCGAGTTCGCTCCTTCAGTCGAGCTAAAGTTCGCTCTTCGAGTCGAGCTCGCTCCTCCAGTCATCGAGTTCGCTCCTTGAGTCGAGCTCAAGTTCGCTCTTCGAGTCGAGCTCGCTCCTCGAGCTTAAGTTCGCTCCTCAAGTCGAGTTCGCTCCTTGAGACGAGCTCAAGTCCGCTCTTCGAGTCGAGCTCACTGCTCCAGTCGAGCTCGCTCCTCGAGCCTAGTTCGCTCCTCAAGTCGAGTTCGCTCCTTGAGTCGAGCTCAAGTTCGCTCTTCGAGTTGAGCTCGCTCCTCCAGTCGAGCTCGCTCCTCCAGTCGAGCTCGCTCCTCAAGCTCAAGTTCGCTCCTCAAGTCGAGTTCGCTCCTTGAGTCGAGCTCAAGTTCGCTCTTCGAGTCGAGCTCGCTCCTCCAGTTGAGCTCGCTCCTCGAGCCCAGTTCGCTCCTCAAGTCGAGCTCGCTCCTTGAGTCGAGCTCAAGTTCGCTCTTCGAGTCGAGCTCGCTCCTCAAGTCGAGTTCGCTCCTTGAATCGAGCTCAAGTTCGCTCCTCAAGTCGAGTTCGCTCCTTGAGTCGAGCTCAAGTTCACTCTTCGAGTCGAGCTCGCTCCTCCAGTCGAGCTCGCTGCTCGAGCTCAAGTTCGCTCCTCAAGTCGAGTTCGCCCCTTGAGTCGAGCTCAAGTTCGCTCTTCGAGTCGAGCTCGCTCCTCCAGTCGAGCTCGCTCCTCGAGCCCAGTTCGCTCCTCAAGTCGAGCTCAAGTTTGCTCTTCGAGTCGAGCTCGCTCCTCCAGTCGAGCTTGCTCCTCGAGCTCAGGTTCGCTCCTCAAGTCGAGTTCGCTCCTTGAGTCGAGCTCAAGTTCGCTCCTCAAGTCGAGTTCGCTCCTTGAATCGGGATCAAGTTCGCTCTTCGAGTCGAGCTCACTCCTCCAGTCGAGCTCGCTCCTCGAGCTCAAGTTCGCTCCTCAAATCGAGTTCGCTCCTTGAGTCGAGCTCAAGTTCGCTCTTCGAGTCGAGCTCGCTCCTCCAGTCGAGCTCGCTCCTCGAGCTCAAGTTCGCTCCTCAAGTCGAGTTCGCTCCTTGAGTCGAACTCAAGTTCGCTCTTCGAGTCGAGCTCGCTCCTCGAGCTCAAGTTCGCTCCTCAAGTCGAGTTCGCTCCTTGAGTCGAGCTCAAGTTCACTCTTCGAGTCAAGCTCGCTCCTCCAGTCGAGCTCGCTCCTCGAGCTCAAGCTCGCTCCTCAAGTCGAGCTCGCCCCTCAAGTCGAGCTCGCTCCCTGAGTCCAGTTCGCCCCTCGAGTTGAGCTCGCCCCTTAAATCGAGCTCGCTTCTTGAGCCTGGCTCGCTCCTCGAATCGAGCTCGCCCTTCGAGTCGAGCCCCGAGTCTACGAGTCGATTGATACCCCTCGTGCCGACTCTTAAAAAAAAAAAACAAAAGACGCCGGCCTAACCCGGCGCAACCGCGTTCGCTCACTCCAGGGTGAGCGGGCCCAAAAGACGTCGGCCTAACCCGACGCACAAGGCCTAGGTCCCCCACGGGGGCACAAACTTAGGAAGCTCGGACCCTGACGGCCCTTCGTGCATACAAGTTCGAGTAAAACGTCGGCCTTCCCGGCGTGCCGTAAGACGCGTAAAGGCGCACGTGAAAGACGTCTTCCGAGATGCATGTAAGTCGCGTAAAGGCGCTGCCTCAAACCCGAAAAGGCCAATTTTGAGCCAAACTAAGGTTCGCTAGCCTTAGGGCACGAACACCAAAAGACGCCGGCCTAACCCGGCGCATGTGGTTTGAGTAAAAGACGCCGGCCTAACCCGGCGCAACCGCGTTCGCTCACTCCAGGGTGAGAGAGCCCAAAAAGACGTCGGCCTAACCCGACGCACCCGCGTTCGCTCACTCTAGGGTGAGCGGGCCCAAAAAGACGCCGGCCTAACCCGGCGCACCTATGTTCCGACGCTCAAGGGCGCGAACACCTAAAAAGACGCTGGCCTAACCCGGCGCACCTATGTTCCGACGCTCAAGGGCGCGAACACCTAAAAAGACGCCGGCCTAACCCGGTGTACCTATGTTCCGACGCTCCAGGGCGCGAACACTAAAAAGACGTCGGCCTAAACCCGACGCAAAGGGCGTTCGCTTGCTTCAGGGCACGAACCCAAAGACGCCGGCTTAAACCGGCGAGCACGGTCGCTCAAACAGCGCGAGCTCAAAGACGCCGGCCTAACCCGGCAAGCTCGGTCGCTCAGCAACGCGAGCTCAAAGACGCCAACCTCACCCGGCGAGCCCAGTCGCTCAAGCAGCGCAAGCTCGAAAACGCCGGCCTAACCCGGCGAGCTCGGTCGCTCAAGCAGCGCAAGTTCGAAAACGACGGCCTAACCCGGCGAGCTCGGTCGCTTAAAAGCCCGGGCTCCAAAAGACACCGGCCCAACCCGGCGCGACTTACACGTCCACTCGCCAATGGCACGGATGCAAAGCCCCCGGGGACTACTCGGCACGACCTCTTCGATCGCCGAAAGGCGCGAAGCGAAGTCACTGGGCCACGATAAGCCCACCAAAAAGGCACATGCAAGTAAAAAAGCGCTCGAAAAAATGAGATATGCATTCAACATGAAAGCAACAAAAGTGTCTCATAAATAAAAAGAGCCAAGGCTCTGATAAACACGTGCTGAACGAAAAGTGCGTGAAAAATAAATAAAATCCTAATAGAAAAAAAAAGAAGGTCAACGACCCGGGGGAAATTTCAAAGTCAAAAGAATTTTTCCGATTACCTGCAGGCCGCCAGTATAAACAAGAGAGAGCGGGAGCTCTCCTATTTATATAGAGGAAGGAGCAAACCCTGCTCCTTCCCCCTGCGCACGCGACACAAGGCCCGGCCCGCGGGCCGGCCTCGCGCGCGCGCCAGTCCCCCAGCGCCAGGCCGCGCGCGGGTCTTGCGGCCCGACCGGCCCGGTCCAGCCCCCAGGGGTCCGACCACAAGAGATATGCGTGCGGACGATCGCATGTGATCGAAGGTGAAAATACCTCAACGCCCCTCTCTTTTCTAAAGTTCACGACTTACGTCCCGTAAGCCGTAAACTTGGGGGGCTAATGTTACCGGTCGTTTTCGGAACACCGGAAATTCAAAAACAATTCAATGCCGGCCGGGCTTTGCCGGCCGGAAGCCCAACGGGCCCCGGCCCACCAGGCCTGAACGCCCCGACGCACCCACGGCCCGGCACGCCGGTGCGCGCGCACCTGCGCCCCCGGCCCTGAGGCCCCCGGCCCAATGGGCCTCAGCGAGCCCTATCGTGCCGGGCTCACGCGCACCCTGGCCTCCCGGCCTGTGCGCACCTCGGCACCCCGGCCGAGCGCCCCTGCTGCCTCAGCCGGGTGTCCCTACCACTTCGGCCACCTCGGTCGAGCGCCTTCGCCAGCTCGGCCACCTCGGTCGAGCGCCTTCGCCAGCTCAGCCGCTTCGGCCGAGCGTCTTCGTCAGCTCGGCCACCTCGGTCGAGCGCCTTCGCCAACTCGGCCACCTCGGCCGAGCATCTTCGTCAGCTCGGCCACCCCGGTCGAGCGTCTTTGCCACTTCGGCCACCTCGGCCGAGTGTCTTTGCCACCTCGGCCGAGCGTTCTTGCCACCTCGACCGAGCATTCTTGCCACCTCGCCCGGGCACGCCCGCTGCCGGGCACGCCGCGCCCGGCCAAGTCCCGCGCCTGGCGCGCCCCGCGCCCGTCCAGGCGACATGTCCCACGCGCCCTCCGCCCTCTTAGGCGTGAGGCCTCGCGCACCTCGCTCCCGGCCACCCGGTAGGCCTCTCTCCACAACTATAAATGCCCCCCCTTGGGGAAGGACAACAGAGATCCCGTTTTTTACACAACTTACCTCCAGGTTGACACCAACACAATACTTCTCTTCTCTCGAGTACTCTCTCTCGCCCTCTTGTGACATTTCCAAGAGCGTGCACTCCTCCTCCCTCGGCTAAGAAACACAAGGACCCCCCTCCACGAGAGGGAGCGCGCTCCTCTTCCGTGACCCGAGCTTCCGCGGCACACGCCGCCCTCCTGCTTCTTGGCCCTTGAGCTAGAACTCCGAGCTACGAGCACGCGACCCCTCTAAAGCCTTCACTAGAAGCTACGAGCCAGGTCCTGCTCTAAAGCCTTGGATTCAGAAAGCCTCTGAGCCCAAGGTAGCCTCCCCACACAAATTGAACTACGTTCTGACCTGATCCCCACTAAAGGGTACGTAGGCAGCCAACCTTTGGCACGGTCACACCCCCCAAAACACACCTCAGGGTTTGAAGGGTGCAGCTTGGTCTACGAGCTCCCATTTTTGGCCCGGGCGCGATCACTTGGTCCGGCCTTGGATCGAACCGCCCGAGGTATTTAATCGTTGTTCATTTTCGTGCGACAATACTGGTGATGAGCCCGACTAGACGAAGTGGCGAGCTCGACTCGACTAGAGGAATGAACTCATCTCGAGGAGTTGCGTGAAGAGTCGGCACGAGGAGTATCAGTTGACTCGTTGACTCGGACTCAACTCGAGGACTCATGTAGAGCCTGCACGAGGAGTTACGTGAAGAGTCTACACGAGGCGTATCGGTCGACTTGTGGACTCGAACTCGACTCGGGGAATGAACTCATATCGAGGAGTTGCGTGAAGTCTCTCTTTGGGACCTCCGGCCTAACCATCGGCCCCTTGAGACTTTTCATTCCCTCTGACGAGTCGGGCGCTCGGTCGGGGTCATGGTGGAAAGCTTTCGTAGAGAAAGCTTTGGAGTCAATCTTCGTCGTATTGAAGGTTTTTCGTGGAGGAAAAGAGTTGCCGGTGGAGAGCCTGTGGTTTTTTCTCGTGATCCCCTCCTTCTAGCGCCAAAATTTTAATGCCTGAAAATGGATCAAGACGAAAACTGGTCCGCAGTTCGGTCTAGGGCCGGACCCTATGACCGCGCGCTGGTCGAACGGAGAAGTTGTCCCAACACCTGTACCTCCGCCGTGCCGGAAAAGGAGCGAGTAGGGTGAATGGGGGCTGTGACCACGCCAAAGGTTGGCTGCCTACGTACCCTTTAGTGGATCAGGTCATGACGTAGTTCAGGGCGAGTGTGTTAGCTATGTGAGTGGATTCTTGGAGGTTGAGCTCGCCTGGGGGTCGAGCTCGCCTGGAGGTCGGTCCTACCCGGAGGTCTAGCTCGCTTGGAGGTCGAGCCTGGCTGGAGGTCGATCCTGCCTGGGGGTCAAGCTCGCCTGGGGGTTCGAGCTCGCTTGGGGGTCGAGCTCATCTGGAGGTCGGGCCTGACTGGAGGTCGAGCTCGCCTGGGGGTCGAGCCTGTCTGGAGGTCGAGCCTGTCTGGAGGTCGAGCTCGCCCGGGGGTCGAGCTCGCCTCGGGGGTCGAGCTCGCCTTGGAGGTCGAGCTCGCCTGGGGGGTCCAGCTCGCCTGGAGGCCAAGCCTGCCTGGAGGCCGAGATCGCTTCGAGGTCGAGCTCGCCTGGGGGGTCGGGCTGGCCTGGGGGTCGAGCTCGCCTGGAGGCCAAGCCTGCCTGGATGCCGAGATCGCTTGGAGGTCGAGCTCGCTTAGGGGTCGAGCTCGCTTGGGGGTCGAGCTCGCTTGGGGGGTCGAGCTCGTCTGGAGGCCAAACCTGCCTGGAGGCCGAGATCGCTGGAGGTCGAGCTCACCTGGGAGCTCACCTGGGGGGTCAAGCTCGCCTGGGGTGGAGCTCGTCTGGAGGCCAAGCCTGCCTGGAGGCCGAGATCGCTTGGAGGTCGAGCTCGCCTGGGGGTCGAACTCGTCTGGAGGTCGAGCTCGCCTGGGGTCGAGCTCGTCTGGAGGCCAAGCCTGCCTGGAGGCCGAGATCGCTTGGAGGTCGAGCTCGCCTGGGGGGTCGAGCTCGCCTGGGGTCGAGTCCGTCTAGAGGTGATTTTCCATATATTATTGAGAAGTACCCATGGGTCACGGGACCTGATGGAGGGTCATGGGACCCAATGACGCGGCGATAGCATGCCCTTCAACCCCCTTGGCCTTGTGACTTGTTTGACGGGGGTCACAGGACCCAACGGTTGGCCATGGGACCTAGAGGATGGTCATGAAACGCATCCAAGAGCCACGGGACCTAAAGGTTGGTCATGGGACCTGAGGAGTGGTCATGGGACCTGAGAGGTGGCGTTGGTCTTCATGGCGGTTCACCGGCACGGGGCTTTATGGTGGTTCACCGGCGCAAGACTTCGCATGGCTTGCCGATCCGAGGCTTCACGGTGCTCGCTGGCCCGAGGTTTCGCCGTGGCTCGTGGGCACGAGGGCTTTGTGGGGCTCATCGAAGGTTCGCGGTGCTCGACGACGTTGCTCGGCGGTGGTTCAGCAGTCCTCGTCGTAAGATCTGGGAGTGGAGAAGAGAAGCCCCTCTCTCCATCTCTTCCTCTTCTCTCTTTTCTTTTTTGTGGCGGCCGTGTGCCTCTCCCTCAGCTAGGGTTTTTGTTTTCGTTTTATAGTCTTTTTTATGGCCCATGAGGCCCATTTGTTTTTGTTGGCTAGAGAAAATCTGACCGAACAATACGTACACCCAGGAGCTGATATGGATATATATAGAGTCGTCATGAGACTTAAAGTCCGAATTTAGAAAAACGATAAATTTACCCGGGATTTTCATATAACCACTAATAATACTTATATATTATTGTATTATGTTTAATATAGGTATTATGGTTCTTATATTTATTTAATTCTATATATGTTTGATATGAGATATATTGTTATATTGATATTGTGATCTGTGACGTAACCCACTGTTACGGCTCGTGAACCGGCGAGGAGAGGTCGCGGGTCGTGACAACTAGACCCTATAACACAAAATTTGGAACTCTGAACCCCAAATCTTGAAATCGGGACAACAAATCTAGTACCTTACACCCTAAATCTAGAACTCTTAAACCCAAATCTCGAGCTCATGATCCTAAATCTAGAACTTAGAACACTAAATCTATAAGTCCATACCTCAAATCTAAAACCAATGACACCAAATATGGAACTCAGAACCCTACATCTTGAAATCATGACACTAAACCTATATGTTGTCGCTCCTTTACGGACAACGGTTTATAAGCTTCAAATGGTTCGACCCAAGGCCGGACCAACTACTCGCGTTCGAGCTTGAGCGTCCTGAACTCGGTATCCGGAGTTCGTCCCTAGTTGTGGTTGATCATTCTCGTCCCTTGTTGATCCTAAAAGAAAATGAAATGATGAACTACAAAAGGCGAAACAGAGGGGTTGCCTCTGTTTACCTCTCTGACGCTCAACATTAGGAGGATTGAGATGTCAGAAAGGTGTTTTGGGGTTTTGAGGCCATAGATGAAAGAAACTAGTGACTCAGACGTTGGACAACGTTTCAGAGCTCAAATTTCAATTACCTTTGAAAAAGATATACAGTCTCTATTTATATGTGAGGCATTTGTATTGAGGTATGATGGAGGTGGCTAATCGGGCAATGGCCGAGCGGAACATGGTTGGGCAGCCACTAGCCGAGTGGGCCTTGGCCAAGCAGGAGATGGCCGAGCGGGCCTTGGCCAGTGGCCACAGGCTGAGTGGGCCTTTGGCCAGGAGGCCACTGGCCGAGCGGGCCTTGGCCGGGCGTCCATCGACCGAGTGGGCCTTGGCCGGGTGGGCCTTATCTGAGCGGCCACTTGCCGAATGGGCCTTGGTCGGGTGGCCGGACGGACCTGACCGGCCGAGTGGGCTTTGGCCGATCGGGGCTGACCAGGAGGGGCTGCTCGGGCCGAAACATCCGGAGAGACGTCGCGACGGTTTTACCCTTGGCGGTCCGAAACGGACCAACAACATTAGCCCCCCAAGTTTATCTTTCGATATGGTCCAAGCGATAAACTCAAAATCTACGAGCCGATTTCTCTAACCCGTGAAGATTCGCCAGCATCGTCATTCCGTTCTTTGTCAGAGTGGTTTGTCGCTCGAAAGAAAAGTTAAAGGAGACTCGCCATTCTCGTCCCTCGCACTTTCCTTTTAAAATTATTATTTTTTATTCGTACATTCCCACACGTGTCGTTTTGTTTCACGCACTCATGAGTTCTCCTGATCACCCTATGGTAAGTGGGGCCCTTGAAGAGGATTTCATATCCCTTTTATCTGCCCCATGCATTGATATGGAGGATTTTGGAATCTGTTTTCTCTCCCTCAAGATATTCCACCACACTCTCCTACTTTTTGGATTCGAACTTTCTGGGGTGACATCTATAGGCTTTGGTGACCAAGATTTCTCCCTGTGGATGCGTGGCTATTCGGCGACAGCGGTTCGCTTGTCCCCGAAAGGTCGGCAGCGCCCCCAATACCTGAAGAGGGCGGGCGCTATGGGCGGCGCCGACCTGGTAGGATCGGTCGGCGGGCGTGCAGCCGGCAACTTAGACAACGCTGCCTCTGGCGGGTCGACTGACGCACCAAGCTCAGCGGCCCAGGTGAGTCTTCTCCTCCCCTTTTTGGGTCAGTCGGCCTAGCCATGGCATAGCGGGCGTCCGACGCCCTGTCCATGGATGACCAGCCATCGGATGTGGCCAACACGGGTGACCACGTGACGGCCGATGTCTTCTAGACCACGCATTCGTAGGCGAGCTCATGTGGTGCTTCTTGGGATCGCCCTCCTAACGAGGAAGCCATTGCCGGCGATACCGGAGGTGCACGATCTTAGTTGCTAGGAAGCAATTGGATCGGGCCCTAGCCTTCCCCCATTTGAGTGTAGGGAATCCGTGGCGATATCAATAATTCTGGTGTCGACACCTAGAGTGTTATCTCCCTTGTGAGCTTTAGGATGTTGAGGCAGTGGTACGGCATCCTGGAATCCGTATTTCTCCTACTCCCACTACCCGACGATCTTCCTACTCGCGCACGGGAGGGGCATGCTGCAGTCCATGAAGTGAGTCTGCGCGGGGGCCTTTGGTTGCCTTTCCAGCCCGTGATCCAAGATTTGTCGGTTCGATTGAACGTGCATGCGAACCAGATGTCTCTGTCATTCTACCGTGTGGTCGCCACATGCCACATGATGCTCCATCGTGCGAAGAAGAGGGCCATCACTGCTGAAGACATCCGGAATCTTGTGTCTGCTCACGGTGTTCCTCGAAAGCCTTTTTTCTACAAGTTCCATAACCGCAAGCATTTCACCATCATCAAGAAGGTTACTTCGAAGCATCGGTACCCTTGGGTGTGGGTGTGTCTGAATTTTCTTTTGGGCGGTACCTCTCACTTTCGAGCCTAGAGCCGACTTTCCAACCGAAGGCGACGTCGATAGTTTTGAACTCGCGCTCGTGGTCAAGGGTGTCTCGTACTTGAGGTGGCAGGGATCAATCTTCGAATATTCGGATGTGATGGCAACCACGGAGTGGTTTGTCCCTACTATCCCTATGTCTAGATAGTTCTCCTCTCGCGATGAGGCACCCTCGGAGTCGGAGTCTGAAGAGGGGGATTTCATCACCCTCCCTCGAGGCGTGGGTGGTATATGGCATTCCGCTTGTTTATTATTGTTGCGTTCTATGTCTCCCTTTTTTTTCTAATCGCTTATCGTTTATGTGACAGATACCATGGCCCAGGAACATTCCCGCGCGAGGATGCCAAGGGTTTTTCCTTCTTCCGATGTCGTTGCTACAGCACGTTTTCGGATTACGGCCCATCGAGCGAAGTCGCCTGTGGAGGCTCTTCCTCCGACACAGAACGAGGCGTGCTCTTCTAACAAACGACCATCATCGTCCATGACGCGCGACTCGCCCTCCCGTTCAAAGCGTGCCCACATGTTAGTGGCGAGGGATGAATCAGAATCAATGCTTCTGGCGGAGGCAGCCGAGCTGAGGGACCAATGCTCCCGAGGGATCTTGGAGTCCTCCCTAAGGGATTTAAAAGGTCTCCTTGTTGGAATTGATCTAGGTCTAAGAAAACATTTAACGCTTCTAGCAAGCGGCGGAATTTAAAAAATTTCTTTTAAACAAGTAAAACGTTTTTACTAACCTAGACGAAGAACGTGTACATTTTAATTTAAAATTATTAAAACCATTACTCATTTACTAACCTTTGTGAAGCTTGAACGTTGAGAAGCCTTAGGAAGGTTGTAACGTTTGTCTCCCTAAACAACTCGTCTTTCTTCGTTCCTCGGGATCTTGAGTTACCACGATAGTTTCTATCACATGAACCACTCGAGATTAGAAGGGATTAGTGTGTGGGAACTTTTAAACACGACGACTGAAGAACAAGTCTAAGAGTCGAAGAGCTAAAACACTAGGTCAAATGTGGACCTAGGTGCCAAAAGAAAAACGAAAGAAAACTAGAGAGAGAAGGGGGAAGGGCGGCCACAAGTTCTAGAGAGAGAAGCTCTCAATCTCTAACTTATGTGGGATGAGAAAATGAGAGGAATGAGGGTTCTATTTATAGGAGAAGGGTTGGCCTTGGAAAGAAGTAGTTTCTTCTTTTTTCAAGCCTTCATGAGCAATCCTTAGTTGCCCATTTCTCCTTAAATTCTCCCATTCTGGTCAACACTTGCCTAGGATTTATTTCCTCCTTTGCTTGCTCTCTCCCCTCTCTTTGGCCGTATGGTTTATTTCCTCATAGAGGAAATTTGTTTCCTCTTTTTCTTTTGGCAAGTATCTTTATACTTCAAGGCAAAAAATAATCTCTTTCACACTATGGCATGCACGAAATGTACTCTCTATTTTCCTTGGGTTAGACGTGCACGGCTTCTAGAAAGAGCTTCTATATTTTTCTTCATTTGTTCATGACAACATAAGAAAAGCCCATTAAAAATTTTCAAGTAAAATTCTATGAAATGAAATTAATCCTCAACGCCCAAATTCTTTAAGTTGGCCGTGTGATTTAAATTTCATTAGTCATCATATGACAATGTCAAAAAATTTATTGACATTCATTTCGTCCTATGTCCAGAAAGACAAAAATTCCCTTTAGACAATTTTCGTAAAACTTGTCTCGTTCTTTTTTTTACTAAGCTTCTAGTTTAACTATTCCTACTTGATATGACTTGTGACAGTGACCTCATGGATCCAAATGAACAAAACTTGAGCTAACATAGTTGGACTCAAAAGTTCACAAACCTTATCCAAGTTTAACTTAATGTCAAGTGACTCCACTAAAGAGTTGACACTGAGAATCTCTCGGTTCAAATGAATTTATTTTCTACTCAAGAATTCAACTTAATTGTGATGAGTGGATCCA
Organism: Urtica dioica subsp. dioica; assembly: GCF_054948205.1. NCBI lineage: Eukaryota > Viridiplantae > Streptophyta > Magnoliopsida > Rosales > Urticaceae > Urtica > Urtica dioica. The sequence continues at coordinate 2,437,040 of NC_142757.1, read as the reverse complement.
CTTAATATTATCTATGTTTACCCTTCATGAATATCATCAGCTAGTCGGAATTTACAAAATTACCATTTTACCATTCTAGCTGTTATTTCCTCAACTCCTTTGTCGCTTGTGAATAAGTTAGAAACAATGTATTGACGATGAGCTAACAAGTCACATTGATTCATCCAAAACATTCATGACTCAATTTGGACACTGGCCAGTTCATTTATTCACATTCCAAGGAACAAAGCATGAGGAAATATACATTGCATTTCAACAATCTTGTACATGAATTCCATATCTATGAGATCTTAACAAAATTACTCATGAAATCTTCATAACTTAGTACTTCACCAATAGGTCCTGTTAAGAATCACATAGTGAATCCGAACTCTGACTTTCTCAAATGAGAATACGTAAGCTATGAAATGACATGTCTCATGTCAGGATTGAGGTAAGCATGATGCAATTCATACGTAGTGACTTCGAGACATAAGTGGTTAAATGGTTTGTTCCTATCTTGTCACTTGAAGTGCACTGGTCAATTCAATACCTTCAGAAGATACCTAGAAGAACTATAGAGTCTCCAACTCTCAATGTCCCATAACCAGACATCATAGATTCTCCTAAGAATCGTACTGAGATCAATAGTCCTTTAATCCTAGATTGTGAATATTTATCAAACCATGAAGAGTTTGTTCATGCAAATCTACATTTGTCTCTTCATGTGTTGTTAGGTTTGTTTAAGTACTAAAGACTATAGATTATCATAAAGCTTCAAACAGACAAGGAAGAATGAATGAACGTTTCAACTTTTATTGATTATTCAGCAGTTACAAGCAAGATTCTTTGAAAGACTATATGACATCAAATGTACATAAATAGACACTACTACTCTTCTTGTGGGCACCATTGACAACACTCCTCACGATCGGCAAACTGGAATACTTTCAACATGAAATCGGCGACTCCCGTAAGGTAAAATTTTCTTTTATTATGTGCAGTCTATCATTTTTATGTTTAATCATAGCTGTATCTTCTTACGTTATCTATCGTCCCATATGCTTGTGCGCCAAGAACGAGGAGATCGCATCCTTCGAGACTTGCTGAGGTGCATGATGAACATAAAGGCCAACATGGATCGTGCTGCGGCCGAGCACGTTGCCGCGATGGTAGGAGTGCAGCCCACTCAGGCGTTCAAGGCGCTTGAGGCAGTGCTGAAGCATGCGCGCGAGGAGGCAACTCGCCTAAGCATAGAGTTGGCGGATGAGAAAGCATCTCGGGAGAATGCCGAATAGTCCGCTGGGACCTTCCTGAGAGACGCAAAGAAACTCCAAATGACGCTCTCGGGCCAGGACGAGCAACTGAAGATTGTTAATGATCAACTTTCCGCTAGCGATATTTCCTTCGTCAAAGCGGAAAAGGAGCGTGACTCTTTGCTAGTGGACATACAAGCCATCATTAAGGAGAAAGACGACGTTGTGCAACCCAAATAGAACTTGGAAGATGACTAGGATGTTGCATTAGAGGAGGCCCAATATGCCTCTGCGGTTCAAGTCCGCGACGTAACCGTGGAGAAGAATGCCTCTAACGAGATCACATTTGCCTTCTTCGATGACATGTTTCCCTCGCTAGACGACATGCCACAGATGGGTGGCCCAAGCATCCTCCTCATGCCGAAGCTACCCAGTCAACTAACCGTCCCCTCGGTATAGACGCTACCGGGGGTTGGGCATTCCTCCTTTTAATGTTGTCAATCACTATTACAGCAAGTGAGATTATAATAATAATACATACTATTATATTAACGTTCTTAACCGCCTTTATCAAAGCCAAATCAGGGACGACGGATGTTGTCGCTCGTTTTCGGACAACGATTTAGGAGCCCCAAACGGTTTGACCCAAGGCCGGACCAAGTGGTCGCGTTCGGGCTCGAGCGTGTCGAACTTGGTATCCCAAGTCGTCCCTTAGTTGTTGGTGATGTCTATCTCTTCCAAACACCTGAAAAAGTAAGAAAAGAGGTGTGAACTACAAAGGGAAAACAGAGCGGGTGCCTCTGTTTACCTCTCCGACGCTCAACATTAATAGGATTGAGGTGCAATATCGAGGGTTCAAGTGTTTAGAGGCCAAAGATGAGCGAAACGAGTGAATTATGAGTTCGGCAGCATTTCGGGACTCAAAAATGGGTTACCTTTCGGGGGAGGATGGACCTCCATATTATAGGCGACCAAGGGGTGTGTTGGGGACCCCTTGGACGAGTGAGTTTTTGGGTCGGCCATTGGCCGGCTGAATTTGTGCCGGCCATTGGCCGGCTGGCCTTGGGTCAGCCATTGGCCGGCTGAAGGTTTCGGCCGGCCATTGGCCGGCTGAACTTGGTCCGGCCATTGACCGGGTGAACTTGGGCCGGACATTGGCCGGCTAAAGGTTTGGGACGGCCATTGGCCGGCTGAACTTAGTCCGGCCATTGGCCGGCTAAACTTGGGCCGGCCATTGGCCGGTTGAAGTTTTGCCGGCCATTGGCCGGTTGAAGGTTTGGGCCGACCATTGGCCTGCTGAACTTGGTCCGGCCATTGGCCGGCTGAACTTGGGCCGGCCATTCGCCGGTTGAAGGTTTGGGCCGGCCATTGGCCGGCTGAGCTTGGTCCGTGTTGGAATCGATCTAGGGTTTAAGAAAAAGATTAACGCTTCGTTAAGCGGCGGAAATTTAAAAATTTTCTTTTTAAGTAAAACTAGTTTTTACTAACCTAGACAAGAGCATATGCATGTAAATAAAAACTAATATGAGCTATTAAAGTTACTAACCTTTCTTGAAGCTTGAAGCTTGTAGAAGCTTTTGGAAAGTTGCAACGCTCGTCTCCCCTCGCAACACGTCTCTCTTTCTTTCCTCGGCACCTCGAGCAACCACGAAAGTTTCTATCACTAAATCACTCGAAAAGAAGGAATCAGTGAGTGGGCACTTTTAAACACTACGACTTGAGAACGAGTCTCGAAGTCGCAGAGCTAAAGACTAGGTCGAGTGAGGACCTAGGTGCCAAGACAAGAGAAAACCGAAAATAAACTAGAGAGAGAGAGAAGAGGACTTCGGCCAAGTTCTAGAGAGAGAGTCTCTCAAATCTCTTAAACTTGGATGAATGAAAATGAGAAGAATGAGGCTCCTATTTATAGGAGAGGTCTCACCTTCAATAAGGTAGTTTCCTCTTCTATAGAATATCACATATTCATGAGCAAAATAACCCTTATTTCCCATTCCTCTTAGGCGCCCAAGGCAGCCTTCTAGAAGGCTAGGATTTGTTTCCTTTTTTGTTCCTTGGCTTGCCTATTAGTCTCTTGGCCGATTCCCTTGTGCATCTAATATGCAAATTTGTTTCCTCTTTTTCTTTTGGCAAGTATCTAAATACATTTATGCACAAAATAATTTCTCTTTCTTGGGTATTATGGGCGCCCAACATGTCTAGAAAAAGGCTTCTAGAATTTTCTTCACTTGTTCAAGACAACATAAGAAAAGGCCCATTTAGAATTTTCAATAAAATTCTTATAAAATGAAATTAATTCACAAGGCCCAATGATCAAGTCATGGCCGAGTGAAACATGTCATAAAATGACCTTGTCAAAAATTTATTGACATTCATTTCATCGTTTGTCTCAAAAGACAAAAATACCCTTTTAACTATTTTCGTTCTTGTTTTGGCTTAGCTTCCAGTTTAACTATTCCTATCGATGTGATTCGTGACAGTGACCTCATGGACCCAAATGAACAAAGCTTTAGCTAAACACTTGGACTCAAAAGTTCACAAACCTTTTCCAAGTTTAGCTTAATGCCAACTGACTCCACTAAAGAGCTGACACTGAAAATCTCTCGGTTCAAATGAATTTATTTTCTACTCAAGAATTCGACCTAATTATGATGAGCGGATCCACTGAATATTATCTATATTTACCCTTCATGAATGTCATCAGCTAGTCGGGATTTACTAAATTACCATTTTACCCTTCTAGCTGTTATTTCCTCAACTCCTTTGTCGCTTGTGAATAAGTTAGAAACAATGTATTGACGAGGAGCTAACAAGTCACATTGTTTCATCCAAAAGAGTCAGGACTCAATTTGGACACTGGCCAGTTCATTTATTCACACTCCAAGGAACAAAGCATGAGGTGACATACATTGCATTTCAGCAATCTTGTACATGAATTCCATATCTATGAGAACTTCACAAAGTTACTCATGACATACTCACAACTTAGTATTTCACCAATAGGCCCTGTTTGGAATGACATAGTGAGTCCGAACTCTGACTTTCTCAAATGAGAATACTAAGGTGTGAAATGGCATGTCTCATTTCAGGATTAAGGTAAGCATGATGCAATTCATACATAGTGACTTCGAGACATAAGAGGTTAAATGGTTTGTTCTTATATTGTCTCTAGAAGTGCACTGGTCAATTCAGTACCTTCGGAAGATACCTAGAAGAACTATAGAGTCCCCAACTCTCAATGCCTCATAACCAGACATCATAGATTCTTCTAACAATCATACTGAGGTCAATAGTCCTTTGACCCTAAGATTGCGAATATATCGTTTTAAGCAAACTACGAAGAGTTTGTTCATGCAAATCTACATTTGTCTCTTCGTAAGTTGTTAAGTTTGTTTATGGACTAAAAGACTAAGGTTTTATCATAAAGCTTCAAGCAAAGAAGATTGAATGAACGTTTCAACTTTTTATTAATGAATAAGCAATTACAAGCAAGAGTCTTCGTAAGACTATATGACATCAAATGTACATAAATAGACACTACTACTCTTCTTGTGGGCACCATTGACAACAAACTCCCACTTGACTCAAAGAAGATGTGAGTAGTCCTACATGCCTAATCCCTCTCGAAGTTGGTCGAAGACCATGTTCGCTAGGGCCTTGGTGAATGGATCTTCCAGAGATCTACTTCACCTCCACGTCTCCGCGTTGCGCGATCTCTCGAATCAAATGGTATTTCCTCTCAATATGCTTAGAGCGCTTATGGCTTCTAGGTTCCTTTGAGTTAGCGACAGCCCCACTATTATCACAATAAAGGGTCATGGGCTCGTCAACGTTTGGAACAATTTCCAAATACTTAAGGAACTTTCTAAGCCATATAGCCTCTTTGGATGCTTCACAAGCAGCCACATATTCTGCTTCCATTGTGGAGTCAGCAATGCAAGATTGCTTAATACTTCTCCACACAACAGCTCCACCATTAAGGATGAACACAGATCCCGAAGTGGATTTCCTGGAATCCTTATCCGCTTGAAAATCGGAGTCGGTATATCCCGTCATAGTCAGGTCAGTACCTGAGTATGTAAGCATCAAGTTCCTAGTCCTTCGAAGATACTTAAGAACATGCTTAACAGCAATCCAGTGCTCGGGTCCAGGGTTGGATTGGAAACGACTAACTACGCCAACGGCGAAACAGATGTCAGGTCTAGTGCAAAGCATGGCATACATGAGGCTTCCTACGGTAGAGGCGTAAGGAATCTTCCTCATGTCTTCAATCTCTTGTGCAGTCTTGGGAGACTGGTCCTTAGAGAGTGTAACTCCATGCCTAAAGGGTGTTTGACCCCTTTTGCAGTCTTGCATCGAGAAGCGATCCATCACCTTATCAATATAAGATGCTTGAGAGAGCGACATGGTTCGGTTTTTCCTGTCTCGAAAGATTTGGATTCCCAGAATGTACGCGGCTTCTCCTAGATCCTTCATATCGAATTGCTTTGCTAGCCAGACCTTAACCTCAGATAACTTACCCACGTCATTACCAATGAGTAGTATATCATCGACATATAGTACCAGAAACACAACTTTACCTTCGTGTATTAACTTGTAAACACAAGGCTCATCTATTGACTGTTCAAAGCCAAAGCTCTTTACAGTTTCATCGAATCTAATATTCCATGACCTAGATGCTTGCTTTAGTCCATAAATGGATTTAAGCAACTCACAAACCTTGGTCTCTTGACCTTTATCCACGAAACCGTCTGGTTGAGCCATGTAAATGCGCTCGTCAAGATTGCCATTCAGAAAGGCTGTCTTGACATCCATTTGCCAGATCTCATAGTCGAGAGCTGCAGCTATGGATAGGAGTATGCGGATAGATTTAAGCATCGCGACTGGCAAGAAGGTTTCTTCATAGTCAATCCCTTCTTGTTGGGTATAACCCTTCGCAACAAGTTGTGCTTTGAACGTCTCGACATTCCCATCAGGACCCCTTTTCTTCTTGTATATCCACTTACACCCTACGGGTTTAATCCCTTCAGGAAGGTCTACAAGTTTCCAGACATTGTTGACATACATCGAGTGCATTTCAACTTTCATGGCGTCAAGCCAAAGGTTTGATTCAGAACAAGCCATCGCTTGGCTATAGGAAACAGGGTCATCCATGTCGGAGACGGCTACAAGAGAGTCTCCATAATACATGTACCTGTCAGGCTTTTGAGTAGCCCTCCCACTACGTCGAAGTACTACTTGACGAGATTCTGATGAGTTAGGTTGTGTTTCAGTTGGGGTAAGAACAGTTCTTACAGATGAGGTAGAAGCTTCCTCACCCAACTTTTCTTCAAGCACAATTTTGCTTCTAGGTTTTGCATCTTTCATAAAGTCCTCCTCGAGGAAACGAGCATTCGTGCTAACGAAAGTCTTATCGTCCTCGGGACTATAGAAAGTAAAACCTTTGGTTTCCTTCGGATATCCTACAAACAGGCACAATTCTGACCTACTAGCCAACTTGCTAGTCTTTTGCCTCAGCACGTGTGCAGGGCAACCCCAAATTCGGATGCGGCCAAGATTCACTTTACGGCCAGTCCATCGTTCATAAGGAGTACCAGGAACCGTCTTGGACGGAACTTGGTTCAGAATGTAGGCGGCTGTTTCGAGGGCATATCCCCAAAAGGAAAGCGGGAGTGATGAGTAACTCATCATTGATCTAACCATCTCCATAAGAGTTCGGTTTCTTCTCTCTGACACTCCGTTTTGTTGAGGTGTGCCAGGTGCGGTTAGCTGAGAAGCGATACCTTCTTCTTTAAGAAAGTCATCGAACTCTCCAGACATATACTCACCACCTCGATCAGATCGAAGGGTTTTGATCACTTTGCCAGTTTGCTTTTCCACTAAAGCCCTAAAGACCTTAAATACGTTAAAGGTCTCGGATTTGTGTTTAAGCAAATAGACAAACCCATATCTTGAGTAGTCATCAGTGAAGGTAACGAAGTATTCGTATCCTCCACGTGCCTGTTGGTTGAGCGGACCACATACATCAGAATGTATTAGTTCCAGCAACTCAGTGGCTCTTCGACCCTTATCGGAGAAAGGTCGCTTAGTCATTTTTCCTTCTATGCAGGATTCACAAGTAGGTAGTGAACCTATTGCAGAGGCTTGGAGTGGACCATCCCTTACAAGTCTCTTAATCCTATCTAGACTGATATGACCAAGTCCTAAGTGCCAGAGGTATGTTGATTTTGTTAGATCGGAGGATTCAGAAAGTTTGATCCTCTTTGGCTCCCTAATTAGATCGTTATCTATTTCGGTGTCTAAAAGAGAAGGTTGAGTGGGATAAATGTAGAAAAGAGCATTCTTCATACATGCATCAGTGACAAAAGAATTATCAGGAAACGAAATACGAATTCCATTCTTAATGAACTTTAAACAATAATCTTGCTCACGAAGACGAGCAACGGATATTAAGTTCTTCCCAAAGGTAGGAACAAAATAAACATTATTCAAATTTAAAGTGCGGTCTTCAAAAGACAGCGTCACGGATCCCACAGCCTTTGCAGACACCAGGCTCCCATCACCCCATTTGAAACAGAACTCGCCTTCCTCTAAGCTTTTGGTTTTCTTGAAACCATTCAAGGAACAACAAATATGGTTAGTAGCAGCGGAGTCAAGAATCCACGTTGATACATTATCAGCTACTAAGCATGCTTCGGTAACTAGTACAATACTATGTTCCTTTGCTTTGAGATAGGCGGGACAGTTCTTTTTATCGGCCTTGTAAGGTCTCTTCACAGTTCCAGAGGCGGAGGCTTTTTGCTCAGTAGCATGTGCCTCTCCTTGATTCCTCTTTCTCTTATTGAGACCTACAGCAGTGTGAAGCTCCTTCATAAGCTCGGTAACAGTGAACTTTAGCTTTGTAATGGAGCAGTTCAGCTTGGAGGTATCAAGAGATGCGGGGAGAGTTTCTAAGATCATATCTATGATATTCTTCCCATCAATCTCAGATCCTAGGATTTCCATTTCAGTTAGGTAACTAATGATCAGCATCATATGGTCCCTAACAGGAGTCCTAGCCTTCATGCGACAGTTCATAAACTGTCGGACGGCTTGTAGCCTTGTTTGACGCCTTTGCCCTCCAAACATCTCAAGGAGATTATAGAGCATGTCAGCGGCAGTCTCGAAGTCACGATGTTGCTCTTTCAGCATATTGTTCATAGATGCCAAGATATAGCACCTCACAATCTCATCGGATCGAAGCCAGGCCGCTAAGGCGTCATTGTCCTTTTGAGTTGAATCATCATTCGTCAGAGGAGGACACGGGGTGGTGAGTACCCATTTGTGCTTGTTAACGGTAGGTATTATGTTGAGGTTACGTTTCGAATCTACGTAGTTTTCGTTTTCGAGTTTGATCGAGGAAAGAAAGATAGAGAGATGTTTGCGAGACATGTTGCCTATAACAGTTGAAACAAGTTTATGATTAGTCTTTGGTTTAGGATTTAAGTTTTATTAAGACTTTTTATAAAATCCAAAGGTGTTATAAACTAAACGATAATTTACTCCCTCAAGAGAAGGCCGCAAAAAATCTCCATTTATAAGTAAATGACACATCATTAATGCTAAGCCAAGATGTCAGTACATCATTTTGACTAGCCACCTTGTAAATTGGTTTGATCACTCATATCCTTTCGCAGAGCCTTAAGGAAGGATACTAGGGATTGAGCCTAAGTGTGCAACCAACCACTTAGTCCAAAAGATCAGCTTTGAAAAACAATCCCCCAAGGGGAGGCCTTGCCATCATTGCATCACTCTCGGACGTAGCTCATTGAGCAATGATCGAAGCAATAACGCCTTGGAGTACTCACATTTAAGTGAGGGTCGCAAGAGCGGCTCTTAGTCCCACGTTAATGCATCTTTCATTAGTGTTGGGGATCGTGGGTTACAAACAACGAATATAACCCTCCCACTTAGTTTTTGGAGTTGGTTCATCGACTCTTATAAGTTCGGAAACAAATTTCCTAGTTAGAGAGCGACAGAGCGGACAACTAGAAGAGAATCCTAGATCGACATGTTCAGAGCAGTATTAGTGCATAAAGGCACAAGGGACATACTCGATCTTTTCTTATTTTCTATTTCGGGAAAGTGCGTGAGGGAAGTGTGAACTTCAACTCACTCTAACACTTGAAAGTTTGAGATTACACATCCTTTTATTTTTCGGCTTGTCTACAAGGAGACCTCCCACTCAAATTTTCAAGAGCATATAGATTTTGAACATATGTGATATAGATATAGTTTTGAAAACATTTTGAAAACTTATTTGATTTGGATGACAAAATATTTTCGAGTTTGAAAGTGAAAACGGTTTTTCAAAATTCAAACTAGTTTTGTAAAAATTCAATTTCAATTAATCTTTCAAAAATCAAAACTTTTAATCTTACACATCATGTTTATAATCATATGAAAAACATTTTTGCTCAAGAAAGTTTTCTCATTAGAGTTCTATAACTCATGGTAGTGGGGTTTGAAAATCCGGATTTCTAAAAAACTGGAGTTTCAGACAGCCGCGCACCTCGGAGTAAAATCGCCATATCTGGCGGCTCTCATGTCCTTTTCAGCCGAAACCGGTGGCATTGGACAGAGGACAGACAGAGCTTTAATTTGATTCAAGAATCATTAAATTTCGATTTCTTAGCAGAGAGTTATGCCACTTTTAATGCGGGTTTACTCCAGCTCAAAGAAAAAGAAATAAATTAAAACTTTGGTCCTACTTAGGTGCGAAAAAGAATCAAGTGTAACGGAACGTTTTAAGATGTCGTTTAAAGCTTTTATTTGTGTTTTATTAGCAAGGTAATAACAAGGCATAAAAGAAATAACAACAAGCATAAAACGATTCAAGTAAAAATAAGAAACTAGCAAGGAAATAAAACTAGTCACAAAATTTACTCGAAAAAACTCAAACCTTTAAAACACGTTTTTCAATATAAAAAATTAAAACTTTTAGAACTGATTCTAATGTGTTTTAACATCATCCCAAACTCATAGAAAATCAACATGGTTTTTAATTTAAAGGCATGAGCAATAAATTAAAAAAAAATCTAAGATTACAATTCTAACTTGTCACAAAATTAGTAAACTTTCGAAAACGATTTTCAAGGTCATAATTTAAAAACATGCACATGCATTCCTTTGACCATAGCTCTGATACCATTTGTTGGAATCGATCTAGGGTTTAAGAAAAAGATTAACGCTTCGTTAAGCGGCGGAAATTTAAAAATTTTCTTTTTAAGTAAAACTAGTTTTTACTAACCTAGACAAGAGCATATGCATGTAAATAAAAACTAATATGAGCTATTAAAGTTACTAACCTTTCTTGAAGCTTGAACCTTGTAGAAGCTTTTGGAAAGTTGCAACGCTCGTCTCCCCTCGCAGCACGTCTCTCTTTCTTTCCTCGGCACCTCGAGCAACCACGAAAGTTTCTATCACTAAATAACTCGAAAAGAAGGAATCAGTGAGTGGGCACTTTTAAACACTACGACTTGAGAACGAGTCTCGAAGTCGCAGAGCTAAAGACTAGGTCGAGTGAGGACCTAGGTGCCAAGACAAGAGAAAACCGAAAATAAACTAGAGAGAGAGAGAAGAGGACTTCGGCCAAGTTCTAGAGAGAGAGTCTCTCAAATCTCGGGAGAATGCCGAATAGTCCGCTGGGACCTTCCTGAGAGACGCAAAGAAACTCCAAATGACGCTCTCGGGCCAGGACGAGCAACTGAAGATTGTTAATGATCAACTTTTCGCTAGCGATATTTCCTTCGTCAAAGCGGAAAAGGAGCGTGACTCTTTGCTAGTGGACATACAAGCCATCATTAAGGAGAAAGACGACGTTGTGCAACCCAAATAGAACTTGGAAGATGACTAGGATGTTGCATTAGAGGAGGCCCAATATGCCTCTGCGGTTCAAGTCCGCGACGTAACCGTGGAGAAGAATGCCTCTAACGAGATCACATTTGCCTTCTTCGATGACATGTTTCCCTCGCTAGACGACATGCCACAGATGGGTGGCCCAAGCATCCTCCTCATGCCGAAGCTACCCAGTCAACTAACCGTCCCCTCGGTATAGACGCTACCGGGGGTTGGGCATTCCTCCTTTTAATGTTGTCAATCACTATTACAGCAAGTGAGATTATAATAATAATACATACTATTATATTAACGTTCTTAACCGCCTTTATCGAAGCCAAATCAGGGACGACGGATGTTGTCGCTCGTTTTCGGACAACGATTTAGGAGCCCCAAACGGTTTGACCCAAGGCCGGACCAAGTGGTCGCGTTCGGGCTCGAGCGTGTCGAACTTGGTATCCCAAGTCGTCCCTTAGTTGTTGGTGATGTCTATCTCTTCCAAACACCTGAAAAAGTAAGAAAAGAGGTGTGAACTACAAAGGGAAAACAGAGCGGGTGCCTCTGTTTACCTCTCCGACGCTCAACATTAATAGGATTGAGGTGCAATATCGAGGGTTCAAGTGTTTAGAGGCCAAAGATGAGCGAAACGAGTGAATTATGAGTTCGGCAGCATTTCGGGACTCAAAAATGGGTTACCTTTCGGGGGAGGATGGACCTCCATATTATAGGCGACCAAGGGGTGTGTTGGGGACCCCTTGGCCGAGTGAGTTTTTGGGTCGGCCATTGGCCGGCTGAATTTGTGCCGGCCATTGGCCGGCTGGCCTTGGGTCAGCCATTGGCCAGCTGAAGGTTTCGGCCGGCCATTGGCCGGCTGAACTTGGTCCGGCCATTGACCGGCTGAACTTGGGCCGGACATTGGCCGGCTAAAGGTTTGGGACGGCCATTGGCCGGCTGAACTTAGTCCGGCCATTGGCCGGCTAAACTTGGGCCGGCCATTGGCCGGTTGAAGTTTTGCCGGCCATTGGCCGGTTGAAGGTTTGGGCCGACCATTGGCCTGCTGAACTTGGTCCGGCCATTGGCCGGCTGAACTTGGGCCGGCCATTCGCCGGTTGAAGGTTTGGGCCGGCCATTGGCCGGCTGAGCTTGGTCCGTGTTGGAATCGATCTAGGGTTTAAGAAAAAGATTAACGCTTCGTTAAGCGGCGGAAATTTAAAAATTTTCTTTTTAAGTAAAACTAGTTTTTACTAACCTAGACAAGAGCATATGCATGTAAATAAAAACTAATATGAGCTATTAAAGTTACTAACCTTTCTTGAAGCTTGAACCTTGTAGAAGCTTTTGGAAAGTTGCAACGCTCGTCTCCCCTCGCAGCACGTCTCTCTTTCTTTCCTCGGCACCTCGAGCAACCACGAAAGTTTCTATCACTAAATCACTCGAAAAGAAGGAATCAGTGAGTGGGCACTTTTAAACACTACGACTTGAGAACGAGTCTCGAAGTCGCAGAGCTAAAGACTAGGTCGAGTGAGGACCTAGGTGCCAAGACAAGAGAAAACCGAAAATAAACTAGAGAGAGAGAGAAGAGGACTTCGGCCAAGTTCTAGAGAGAGAGTCTCTCAAATCTCTTAAACTTGGATGAATGAAAATGAGAAGAATGAGGCTCCTATTTATAGGAGAGGTCTCACCTTCAATAAGGTAGTTTCCTCTTCTATAGAATATCACATATTCATGAGCAAAATAACCCTTATTTCCCATTCCTCTTAGGCGCCCAAGGCAGCCTTCTAGAAGGCTAGGATTTGTTTCCTTTTTTGTTCCTTGGCTTGCCTATTAGTCTCTTGGCCGATTCCCTTGTGCATCTAATATGCAAATTTGTTTCCTCTTTTTCTTTTGGCAAGTATCTAAATACATTTATGCACAAAATAATTTCTCTTTCTTGGGTATTATGGGCGCCCAACATGTCTAGAAAAAGGCTTCTAGAATTTTCTTCACTTGTTCAAGACAACATAAGAAAAGGCCCATTTAGAATTTTCAATAAAATTCTTATGAAATGAAATTAATTCACAAGGCCCAATGATCAAGTCATGGCCGAGTGAAACATGTCATAAAATGACCTTGTCAAAAATTTATTGACATTCATTTCATCGTTTGTCTCAAAAGACAAAAATACCCTTTTAACTATTTTCGTTCTTGTTTTGGCTTAGCTTCCAGTTTAACTATTCCTATCGATGTGATTCGTGACAGTGACCTCATGGATGTTGTCAATGGTGCCCACAAGAAGAGTAGTAGTGTCTATTTATGTACATTTGATGTCATACAGTCTTACGAAGACTCTTGCTTGTAATTGCTTATTCATTAATAAAAAGTTGAAACGTTCATTCAATCTTCTTTGTTTGAAGCTTTATGATAAAACCTTAGTCTTTTAGTCCATAAACAAACTTAACAACTTACGAAGAGACAAATGTAGATTTGCATGAACAAACTCTTCGTAGTTTGCTTAAAATGATATATTCGCAATCTTAGGGTCAAAGGACTATTGACCTCAGTATGATTGTTAGAAGAATCTATGATGTCTGGTTATGAGGCATTGAGAGTTTGGGACTCTATAGTTCTTCTAGGTATCTTCCGAAGATACTGAATTGACCAGTGCACTTCTAGAGACAATATAAGAACAAACCATTTAACCTCTTATGTCTCGAAGTCACTATGTATGAATTGCATCATGCTTACCTTAATCCTGAAATGAGACATGCCATTTCACACCTTAGTATTCTCATTTGAGAAAGTCAAAGTTCGGACTCACTATGTGATTCCGAACAAGGCCTATTGGTGAAGTACTAAGTTGTGAGTCTGTCATGAGTAACTTTGTGAAGTTCTCATAGATATGGAATTCATGTACAAGATTGCTGAAATGCAATGTATGTCACCTCATGCTTTGTTCCTTGGAGTGTGAATAAATGAACTGGCCAGTGTCCAAATTGAGTCCTGACTCTTTTGGATGAAACAATGTGACTTGTTAGCTCCTCGTCAATACATTGTTTCTAACTTATTCACAAGCGACAAAGGAGTTGAGGAAATAACAGCTAGAAGGGTAAAATGGTAATTTAGTAAATCCCGACTAGCTGATGACATTCATGAAGGGTAAACATAGATAATATTCAGTGGATCCGCTCATCATAATTAGGTCGAATTCTTGAGTAGAAAATAAATTCATTTGAACCGAGAGATTTTCAGTGTCATCTCTTTAGTGGAGTCAGTTGACATTAAGCTAAACTTGGAAAAGGTTTGTGAACTTTTGAGTCCAAGTGTTTAGCTCAAGCTTTGTTCATTTGGGTCCATGAGGTCACTGTCACGAATCACATCGATAGGAATAGTTAAACTGGAAGCTAAGTCAAAACAAGAACGAAAATAGTCAAAAGGGTATTTTTGTCTTTTGAGACAAAGGATGAAATGAATGTCAATAAATTTTTTGACAAGTTCATTTGATGACTTAATAATGCTCGGCCATGACTTGATCATTGGGCCTTGTGAATTAATTTCATTTCATAAGAATTTTATTGAAAATTCTTAATGGGCCTTTCACATGTTGTCATGAACAAATGAAGAAGCTTCTAGAAGCTCCTTCTAGATGTGAAATGGGCGCCCAAATACCCAAGGGAAAGAGAAATTATTTTGTGCATATATGTATCAAGATACTTGCCAAAAGAAAAAGAGGAAACAAATTTCCTCTATGAGGAAAGCATAAGTTCGGCCAACACAAGGGAAAGAGAGAGACAAACTAAATGAGGAAACAAATCCAAGGCTTATTGAAGCACATGTTGGACGTGCAAAGCAAGGCAAAAAGAGGAAATAAAATTTCCTCATAAAGGCTTGGAAAATAAGAGGAAACTACTTCTTTCCAAGGCCAACCCTTCTCCTATAAATAGGACCCTCATTCCTCTCATTCTATTCATTCCACATAAGTTAGAGATTGAGAGCTTCTCTCTCTAGACCTTGTGGTGGCCGAAAATCCTCTCTCTCTCTCTCTAGTTTATTTTCGATTATTTCTTGTCTTGGCACCTAGGTCCTCACTCGACCTAGTGTTTAGCTCTGCGACTTCGAGACTCGTTCTCAAGTCGTAGTGTTTAAAAGTGCCCACTCACTGATTCCTTCTTTTCGAGTGATTTAGTGATAGAAACTTTCGTGGTTGCTCAAGGTGCCGAGGAAAGAAAGAGAGACGTGCTGCGAGGGGAGACGAGCGTTGCAACTTTCCAAAAGCTTCTACAAGGTTCAAGCTTCAAGAAAGGTTAGTAACTTTAATAGCTCATATTAGTTTTTATTTACATGTACATGCTCTTGTCTAGGTTAGTAAAAACTAGTTTTACTTAAAAAGAAAATTTTTAAAATTCCGCCGCTTAACGAAGCGTTAAACTTTTTCTTAAACCCTAGATCGATTCCAACAAATGGTATCAGAGCTATGGTCAAAGATTAGCATGTACATGTTTTTAAAATTACGAGCTTGAAAATCGTTTTCGAAAGTTTACTAATTTTGTGACAAGTTAGAATTGTAATCTTAGATTTTTTTTTAATTTATTGCTCATGCCTTTAAATTAAAAACCATGTTGATTTTATATGAGTTTGGGATGATGTTAAAACACATTAGAATCAGTTCTAAAAGTTTTTAATTTTTTATATTGAAAAACGTGTTTTAAAGGTTTGAGATTTTTTCGAGTAAAATTTTGTGACTAGTTTTGTTATCTTGCTAGTTTCTTATTTTTACTTGAATCGTTTTATGCTTGTTGTTATTTCTTTTATGCCTTGTTATTACCTTGCTAATAAAACACAAATAAAAGCTTTAAACAACATGTTAAAACGTTCCGTTACACTTGATTCTTTTTCGCACCTAAGTAGGACCAAGCTTTAATTTATTTCTTTTTCTTCGAGCTGGAGTAAACCCGCATTAAAAGTGGCATAACTCTCTGCTCAGAAATTGAAATCTAATGATTCTTGAATCAAATTAAAGCTCTGTCTGTCCTCTGTAAAATCCCACCGGTTTCGGCTCAAAAGGACATCGAAGACGCCAGATATGGCGATTTTACTACGAGGTGCGCGGCTGTCTGAAACTCCAGTTTTTTAGAAATCCGGATTTTCAAACCCCACTACCATGAGTTATAGAATTCTAATGAGAAAACTTTCTTGAGCAAAAATGTTTTTTATATGATTATAAACATGATGTGTAAAGATTAAAAGTTTTGATTTTTGAAAGATTAATTGAAATTGAATTTTTACAAAACTAGTTTGAACTTTGAAAAACCGTTTTCACTTTCAAACTTGAAAATATTTTGTCATCCAAATCAAATAAGTTTTCAAAATGTTTTCAAAACTATATCTATATCACATATGTTCAAAATCTATATGCTCTTGAAATTTTGAGTGGGAGGTCTCCTTGTAGACAAGCCGAAAAATAAAAGGATGTGTAATCTCAAACTTTCAAGTGTTCGAGTTAGTTGAAGTTCACACTTCCCTCACGCACTTTCCCGAAATAGAAAATAGGAAAAGATCGAGTATGTACCTTGTGCCTTTATGCACTAATACTGCTCTGAACATGTCGATCTAGGATTCTCTTCTAGTTGTCCGCTCTGTCGCTCTCTAACTACGAAATTTGTTTCCGAACTTATAAAAGTCGATGAACCAACTCCAAAAACTAAGTGGGAGGGTTATATTCGTTGTTTGTAACCCGCGATCCCCAACACTAGTGAAAGATGCAATAACGTGGGACTAAGAGCCGCTCTTGCGACCCTCACTTAAATGTGAGTACTCCAAGGCGTTATTGCTTCGATCATTGCTCAATGAGCTACGTCCGAGAGTGATGCAATGATGGCAAGGCCTCCCCTTGGGGGATTGTTTTTCAAAGCTGATCTTTTGGACTAAGTGGTTGGTTGCACGCTTAGGCTCAATCCCTAGTATCCTCCCTTGAGGCTCTGCGAAAGGATGTGAGTGATCAAACCAATTTAAAAGGTGGCTAGTCAAAATAGATGTATTGACATCTTGGCTTAGCATTAATGATGTGTCATTTACTTATAAATGGAGATTTTTTGCGGCCTTCTCTTGAGGGAGTAAATTATCGTTTGGTTTATAACACCTTTGGATTTTACAAAAGTCTTAATAAAACTTAAATCCTAAACCAAAGACTAATCATAAACTTGTTTCAACTTAAATAGGCAATATGTCTCTCAAACATCTCTACAATTCTTTCCTCGAATAAACTTGAAAACGAAAACTACGTAGATTCGAAACGTAACCTCGACATAATACCTACCGTTAACAAGCACAAATGGGTACTCACCACCCCGTGTCCTCCTCTGACGAATGATGATTCAATTCAAGAGGACAATGACGCCTTAGCGGCCTGGCTTCGATCCGATGAGATTATGAGGTGCTATATCTTGGCATCTATGAACAATATGCTGAAAGAGCAACATCGTGTCATCGAGACTTCCGCTGACATGCTCTACAATCTCCTTGAGATGTTTGGAGGGCAAAGGCGTCAAGCAAGACAACAAGCAGTCCAACAGTTTATGAACTGTCATATGAAGGCTAGGACTCCTGTTAGAGACTTTATGATACTGATCATTAGTTTTCTAAATAAAATGGAAATCCTAGGATCTGAGACTGATGGGAAGAATATCATAGATATGATCTTAGAAACTCTCCCCGCATCTCTAGATACCTACAAGATGAACTACTCCATAAACAAGCTAGAGTACACTGTTACCAAGCTTATGAAGGAACTTCATACTGCTGTAGGTCTCACTAAGAGAAAGAGGAATCAAGGAGAGGCACATGCTACTGAGCACAAAGCCTCCGCCTCTGGAACTGAGAAGAGACCTCACAAAGCCGATAAAAAGAACTATCCTGCCTACCTCAAAGCAAAGGAACATAGTATTGTACTAGTTACCAAAGCATGCTTAGTAGCTGATATTGTATCAACGTGGATTCTTGACTCCGCCGCTACTAACCATATTTGTTGTTCCTTGAATGGTTTCAAGAAAACGAAAAGCTTAGAGGAAGGCGAGTTCTGTTTCAAATGGGGTGATGGGAGCCTGGTGTCCGCGAAGGCTGTGGGATCCGTGACGCTGTCTTTTGAAGACCGCACTTTAAACTTGAATAATGTTTATTTTGTTCCTACCTTTGGGAAGAACTTAATATCCGTTGCTCGTCTTCTTGAGCAAGATTATTGTTTAAAGTTCATTAAGAATGGAATTCGTATTTCGTTTCCTGATAATTCTTTTGTCACTGATGCATGTATGAAGAATGCTCTTTTCTACATCTATCCCACTAAACCTTCTCTTTTAGACACCGAAATAGATAATGATCTAATTAGGGAGCCAAAGAGGATCAAACTTTCTGAATCCTCCGATCTAACAAAATCAACATACCTCTGGCACTTAAGACTTGGTCATATCAGTCTAGATAGGATTAAGAGACTTGTGAGGGATGGTCCACTCCAAGCCTCTGCAATAGGTTCACTACCTACTTGTGAATCCTGCATAGAAAGAAAAATGACTAAGCGACCTTTCTCCGATAAGGGTCGAAGAGCCACTGAGTTGCTGGAACTAATACATTCTGATGTATGTGGACCGCTCAACCAACAGGCACGTGGAGGATGCGAATACTTCGTTACCTTCACTGATGATTACTCAACATATGGGTTTGTCTATTTGATTAAACACAAATCCGAGACCTTTAACGTATTTAAGGTCTTTAGGGCTTTAGTGGAAAAGCAAACTGGCAAAGTGATCAAAACCCTTCGATCTGATCGAGGTGGTGAGTATATGTCTGGAGAGTTCGATGACTTTCTTAAAGAAGAAGGTATCGCTTCTCAGCTTACCGCACCTGGCACACCTCAACAAAACGGAGTGTCAGAGAGAAGAAACCGAACTCTTATGGAGATGGTTAGATCAATGATGAGTTACTCATCACTCCTGCTTTCCTTTTGGGGATATGCCCTCGAAACAGCCGCCTACATTCTCAACCAAGTTCCGTCCAAGACGGTTCCTGGTACTCCTTATGAACGATGGACTGGCCGTAA
The DNA here is from genome assembly GCF_054948205.1 of Urtica dioica subsp. dioica. NCBI lineage: Eukaryota > Viridiplantae > Streptophyta > Magnoliopsida > Rosales > Urticaceae > Urtica > Urtica dioica. The sequence continues at coordinate 2,417,867 of NC_142757.1, read as the reverse complement.
AGTGAATTTTGGCCGCATCCGAATTTGGGGTTGCCCTGCACACGTGCTGAGGCAAAAGACTAGCAAGTTGGCTAGTAGGTCAGAATTGTGCCTGTTTGTAGGATATCCGAAGGAAACCAAAGGTTTTACTTTCTATAGTCCCGAGGACGATAAGACTTTCGTTAGCACGAATGCTCGTTTCCTTGAGGAGGACTTTATGAAGGATGCGAAACCTAGAAGCAAAATTGTGCTTGAAGAAAAGTTGGGTGAGGAAGCTTCTACCTCATCTGTAAGAACTGTTCTTACCCCAACTGAAACACAACCTAACTCATCAGAATCTCGTCAAGTAGTACTTAGACGTAGTGGGAGGGCTACTCAAAAGCCTGACAGGTACATGTCTTATGGAGACTCTCTTGTAGCCGTCTCCGACATGGATGACCCTGTTTCCTATAGCCAAGCGATGGCTTGTTCTGAATCAAACCTTTGGCTTGACGCCATGAAAGTTGAAATGCACTCGATGTATTTCAACAAAGTCTGGAAACTTGTAGACCTTCCTGAAGGGATTAAACCCGTAGGGTGTAAGTGGATATACAAGAAGAAAAGGGGTCCTGATGGGAACGTCGAGACGTTCAAAGCACGACTTGTGGCAAAGGGTTATACCCAACAAGAAGGGATTGACTATGAAGAAACCTTCTCGCCAGTCGCGATGCTTAAATCCATCCGCATACTCCTATCCATAGCTGCAGCTCTCGACTATGAGATCTGGCAAATGGATGTCAAGACAGCCTTTCTGAATGGCAATCTTGACGAGCGCATTTACATGGCTCAACCAGACGGTTTCGTGGATAAAGGTCAAGAGACCAAGGTTTGTGAGTTGCTTAAATCCATTTATGGACTAAAGCAAGCATCTAGGTCATGGAATATTAGATTCGATGAAACTGTAAAGAGCTTCGGCTTTGAACAGTCAATAGATGAGCCTTGTGTTTACAAGTTAATACACGAAGGCAAAGTTGTGTTTCTGGTACTATATGTCGATGATATACTACTCATTGGTAATGACGTGGGTAAATTATCTGAGGTTAAGGTCTGGCTAGCAAAGCAATTCGATATGAAGGATCTAGGAGAAGCCGCGTACATTCTGGGAATCCAAATCTTTCGAGATAGGAAAAACCGGACCCTGTCGCTCTCTCAAGCATCTTATATTGATAAGGTGATGGATCGCTTCTCGATGCAAGACTGCAAGAGGGGTCAAACACCCTTTAGGCATGGAGTTTCACTCTCTAAGGACCAGTCTCCCAAGACTGCACAAGAGATTGAAGACATGAGGAAGATTCCTTACGCCTCTGCCGTAGGAAGCCTCATGTATGCTATGCTTTGCACTAGACCTGATATATGTTTCGCCGTTGGCGTAGTTAGTCGTATCCAATCCAACCCTGGACCCGAGCACTGGATTGCTGTTAAGCATGTTCTTAAGTATCTTCGAAGAACTAGGAACTTGATGCTTACATACTCAGGTACTGACCTGACTTTGACGAGATATACCGACTCCGATTTTCAAGAGGATAAGGATTCCAGGAAATCCACTTCGGGATCTGTGTTCATCCTTAATGGTGGAGCTGTTGTGTGGAGAAGTATCAAGCAATCTTGCATTGCTGACTCCACAATGGAAGCAGAATATGTGGCTGCTTGTGAAGCATCCAAAGAGGCTGTATGGCTTAGAAAATTCCTTAAGTATTTGGAAGTTGTTCCAAACGTCGACGAGCCCATGACCCTTTATTGTGATAATAGTGGGGCTGTCGCTTACTCAAAGGAACCTCGAAGCCATAAGTGCTCTAAGCATATTGAGAGGAAATACCATTTGATTCGAGAGATCGCGCAACGCGGAGACGTGGAGGTGAAGTAGATCTCTGGCAGATCCATTCACCAAGGCCCTAGCGAACATGGTCTTCGACCAACTTCGAGAGGGATTAGGCACGTAGGACTACTCACATCTTCTTTGAGTCAAGTGGGAGTTTGTTGTCAATGGTGCCCACAAGAAGAGTAGTAGTGTCTATTTATGTACATTTGATGTCATACAGTCTTACGAAGACTCTTGCTTGTAATTGCTTATTCATTAATAAAAAGTTGAAACGTTCATTCAATCTTCTTTGTTTGAAGCTTTATGATAAAACCTTAGTCTTTTAGTCCATAAACAAACTTAACAACTTACGAAGAGACAAATGTAGATTTGCATGAACAAACTCTTCGTAGTTTGCTTAAAATGATATATTCGCAATCTTAGGGTCAAAGGACTATTGACCTCAGTATGATTGTTAGAAGAATCTATGATGTCTGGTTATGAGGCATTGAGAGTTTGGGACTCTATAGTTCTTCTAGGTATCTTCCGAAGATACTGAATTGACCAGTGCACTTCTAGAGACAATATAAGAACAAACCATTTAACCTCTTATGTCTCGAAGTCACTATGTATGAATTGCATCATGCTTACCTTAATCCTGAAATGAGACATGCCATTTCACACCTTAGTATTCTCATTTGAGAAAGTCAAAGTTCGGACTCACTATGTGATTCCGAACAAGGCCTATTGGTGAAGTACTAAGTTGTGAGTCTGTCATGAGTAACTTTGTGAAGTTCTCATAGATATGGAATTCATGTACAAGATTGCTGAAATGCAATGTATGTCACCTCATGCTTTGTTCCTTGGAGTGTGAATAAATGAACTGGCCAGTGTCCAAATTGAGTCCTGACTCTTTTGGATGAAACAATGTGACTTGTTAGCTCCTCGTCAATACATTGTTTCTAACTTATTCACAAGCGACAAAGGAGTTGAGGAAATAACAGCTAGAAGGGTAAAATGGTAATTTAGTAAATCCCGACTAGCTGATGACATTCATGAAGGGTAAACATAGATAATATTCAGTGGATCCGCTCATCATAATTAGGTCGAATTCTTGAGTAGAAAATAAATTCATTTGAACCGAGAGATTTTCAGTGTCAGCTCTTTAGTGGAGTCAGTTGACATTAAGCTAAACTTGGAAAAGGTTTGTGAACTTTTGAGTCCAAGTGTTTAGCTCAAGCTTTGTTCATTTGGGTCCATGAGGTCACTGTCACGAATCACATCGATTGGAATAGTTAAACTGGAAGCTAAGTCAAAACAAGAACGAAAATAGTCAAAAGGGTATTTTTGTCTTTTGAGACAAAGGATGAAATGAATGTCAATAAATTTTTTGACAAGTTCATTTGATGACTTAATAATGCTCGGCCATGACTTGATCATTGGGCCTTGTGAATTAATTTCATTTCATAAGAATTTTATTGAAAATTCTTAATGGGCCTTTCACATGTTGTCATGAACAAATGAAGAAGCTTCTAGAAGCTCCTTCTAGATGTGAAATGGGCGCCCAAATACCCAAGGGAAAGAGAAATTATTTTGTGCATATATGTATCAAGATACTTGCCAAAAGAAAAAGAGGAAACAAATTTCCTCTATGAGGAAAGCATAAGTTCGGCCAACACAAGGGAAAGAGAGAGACAAACTAAATGAGGAAACAAATCCAAGGCTTATTGAAGCACATGTTGGACGTGCAAAGCAAGGCAAAAAGAGGAAATAAGATTTCCTCATAAAGGCTTGGAAAATAAGAGGAAACTACTTCTTTCCAAGGCCAACCCTTCTCCTATAAATAGGACCCTCATTCCTCTCATTCTATTCATTCCACATAAGTTAGAGATTGAGAGCTTCTCTCTCTAGACCTTGTGGTGGCCGAAAATCCTCTCTCTCTCTCTCTAGTTTATTTTCGATTATTTCTTGTCTTGGCACCTAGGTCCTCACTCGACCTAGTGTTTAGCTCTGCGACTTCGAGACTCGTTCTCAAGTCGTAGTGTTTAAAAGTGCCCACTCACTGATTCCTTCTTTTCGAGTGATTTAGTGATAGAAACTTTCGTGGTTGCTCGAGGTGCCGAGGAAAGAAAGAGAGACGTGCTGCGAGGGGAGACGAGCGTTGCAACTTTCCAAAAGCTTCTACAAGGTTCAAGCTTCAAGAAAGGTTAGTAACTTTAATAGCTCATATTAGTTTTTATTTACATGTACATGCTCTTGTCTAGGTTAGTAAAAACTAGTTTTACTTAAAAAGAAAATTTTTAAAATTCCGCCGCTTAACGAAGCGTTAAACTTTTTCTTAAACCCTAGATCGATTCCAACAATGGACCCAAATGAACAAAGCTTTAGCTAAACACTTGGACTCAAAAGTTCACAAACCTTTTCCAAGTTTAGCTTAATGCCAACTGACTCCACTAAAGAGCTGACACTGAAAATCTCTCGGTTCAAATGAATTTATTTTCTACTCAAGAATTCGACCTAATTATGATGAGCGGATCCACTGAATATTATCTATGTTTACCCTTCATGAATGTCATCAGCTAGTCGGGATTTACTAAATTACCATTTTACCCTTCTAGCTGTTATTTCCTCAACTCCTTTGTCGCTTGTGAATAAGTTAGAAACAATGTATTGACGAGGAGCTAACAAGTCACATTGTTTCATCCAAAAGAGTCAGGACTCAATTTGGACACTGGCCAGTTCATTTATTCACACTCCAAGGAACAAAGCATGAGGTGACATACATTGCATTTCAGCAATCTTGTACATGAATTTCATATCTATGAGAACTTCACAAAGTTACTCATGACATACTCACAACTTAGTATTTCACCAATAGGCCCTATTTGGAATGACATAGTGAGTCCGAACTCTGACTTTCTCAAATGAGAATACTAAGGTGTGAAATGGCATGTCTCATTTCAGGATTAAGGTAAGCATGATGCAATTCATACATAGTGACTTCGAGACATAAGAGGTTAAATGGTTTGTTCTTATATTGTCTCTAGAAGTGCACTGGTCAATTCAGTACCTTCGGAAGATACCTAGAAGAACTATAGAGTCCCCAACTCTCAATGCCTCATAACCAGACATCATAGATTCTTCTAACAATCATACTGAGGTCAATAGTCCTTTGACCCTAAGATTGCGAATATATCGTTTTAAGCAAACTACGAAGAGTTTGTTCATGCAAATCTACATTTGTCTCTTCGTAAGTTGTTAAGTTTGTTTATGGACTAAAAGACTAAGGTTTTATCATAAAGCTTCAAGCAAAGAAGATTGAATGAACGTTTCAACTTTTTATTAATGAATAAGCAATTACAAGCAAGAGTCTTCGTAAGACTATATGACATCAAATGTACATAAATAGACACTACTACTCTTCTTGTGGGCACCATTGACAACAGTCCGGCCATTCGCCAGCTGAACTTGGGCCGGCCATTTGCCGGCTGACCTTGGGCCGGCCATTGGCCGGCTGAAGGTTTGGGTCGGCCATTGGCCGGGATGCTGCCGGCGGGAGTCGACCGGACGGGCCTTGGCTGGCCGGGAGTCAGCCGGACGGGACTTGGCCGGTCGGGAGGTGCAGTGCGGTCCTTGGCCGGCCGGGAGCCGTCGCGACGGTTCTGCCTATGTTGGTCCGGATTGGCCGGCAACACCTCGCCTCCTCGTGGTTCTTTGAATTGTGTCGCGTTTTGACTGTTTTGCCCCTGTCGGTCGTTGACGGGACGACAACATTAGCCCCCCGAGTTTCAGGTCGAGAGTAGGTCGAGTGGAAACTCAAGAATAACGTCGACACGTGGACTTCAGACGACCACTCTCGAGTTTGCGAGTGCGTCGTAGAGTGGCTCTAGCGCATCACGAGGGATGGCTTTTGTGCGTCACGAGGGATGACGTTTGTACATTGCGAGGGACGGCTTTTGTGCATCGCGAAGGACAGCTTTTGCGCGTCGCGAGGAAAGGCTTTGTGCATCGCGAGGGATGGTTTTGTGTGTCGTGAGGGATGGCTTTTGTGCGTCGCGAGGGACGGCTTTTGTGCGTTACGAGGGACGGCCTTTGTGTGTCGCGATGGACTGCTTTTGTGCGTCGCGAGGGACGGCTTTTGTGCTTCGTGAGGGACGGCTTTTGTGCGTCGTGAGGGTCGGCTTTATTGCATCGTGAGGGATGGCTTTTGTTGTCTTTCGTTTTACGCGTCTTATGTCCTCGACATACTATCGTAGTCGATTCGCACGGTTTCGTCGGCACGCGTCTTATTTTCTCGATTTGCCGACGAGGGCGTAATCGATATGCGCGGCTTATTTTCTCGATTCACCAATGAAGGCGCAATCGATTTGCACGTCTCGAGGTGCGTTGCTTATTTTCTCGACTTACCATTGAAGGCGTAAACGATTTGCACGGCTTTGTTGGTGGTGCGCGGCTTATTTTCTCGACTTACCAATGAAGGCGTAATCGATTTGCACGGCTTTATTGGTGGTGCGCGGCTTATTTTCTCGATTTACCAATGAAGGCGTTATTGATTTGCACGGCTTCGTTGTGCGCGGCTTATTTTCTCGACCTACAAATGAAGGCGTGATCGATTTGCACGGCTTTGCTGCACGCGGCTTATTTTCTCGACCTACCAATGAAGGCGTGATTGATTTGCACGGCTTGGGCCTCGGGGGGCCTTGGTGCCACATTTGTGTGACCAGGTTTTCCGTGGATGCTAGCTATACCAATTTCGTCCGACGGGCGCAGGCCTTTGAAACCCATATGTGACTCGCTGCCTATCGGCGCACGAGCTGGGCGGTGAGCGTGACCATACCACCCTATGAGCGTGGCACCCTTGGGTGCGCGTGTCATGTGATAGGCGGGGTTAGGTGTAGCATTGATCCCCCAGCGAGTGTGGCACCTTAGTGCACTGGTCGCGTTTTCGGGTTGAGTCTCTCGGGTCGAGTCTTGTGCCCTTGTGAGCGTGGCGCCATGGCGCGCGTGTCACGTTTGGGGCCTCAATTGGCCCATTCTTTCTCTAACGAGAGCGTCGTAGAGCAAATTTTGGTGCACCGTTAGGGGCGACTTAAGCACGTCGTTAGGGACGATTTTCCTGTTGCTTGCAAGAGAGCATGTAGGTTTGTCATGGAGACTTGTTAGTCTATCGTCGATCGGTGAGTCAAGAAGTCGTGTGTGTTTGACACGAGGATTTGTAAATCGACTCGTGGGTTTATGACGTGACTCAAGGAGTGAACCCGACTCGCGGAGCCGTGTGTAGAGTCGGCACGAGGACTTATCTGTCGACTCATGGACTCGGTACTCAACTTGAGGAGTGGACTCAACCCGAGAAGTCATGTGTAGAGTCGGTACGAGGACTTATGAGTTGACTAGTTGACTCGGAACTCAACTCGAGGAGTCAGTTCAACTCGAGGAGTCATGTGAAGAGTCAGCACGAGGACTTAGCAGTCGACTAGTGGACTCGAAGCTCAACTCGAGGAGTGAACTCAACTCTAGGAGTCATGTGAAGAGTCAGCACGAGGACTTAGCAGTTCACTCGTGGACTTGGAGCTCAACTCGAAGAGTCATGTGAAGAGTCAACACGAGGACTTAGCAGTAGACTCGTGGACTTGGAGCTCATCTTGAGGAGTCATGCGAAGAGTCAGCACGAGGGCTTAGCAGTTGACTCGTGGACTTGGAGCTCAACTCGAGGAGTCATGTGAAGAGTCAGCACGAGGGCTTAGCAGTCGACTCGTGGACTCGAAGCTCAACTCGAGGAGTGAACTCAACTCGAAGAGTCATGTGAAGAGTCAGCACGAGGACTTAGCAGTTGACTGGTGGACTTGGAGCTCAACTCGAGGAGCGAACTCAACTCGAGGAGTCATGTGAAGAGTCAGCACGAGGGCTTAGCAGTCGACTCGTGGACTCGAAGCTCAACTCGAGGAGTGAACTCAACTCTAGGAGTTATGTGAAGAGTCAACACGAGGGCTTAGAATTCGACTCGTGGACTCTAAGCTCAACTCGAGGAGTGCACTCAACCCGAGGAGTCATGTGAAGAGTCAGCACGAGGACTTAGCAGTCGACTCGTGGACTTGGAGCTCAACTCAAGGAGTCATGTGAAGAGTCAGGACGAGGGCTTAGCAGTCGACTCGTGGACTCGAAGCTCAACTCGAGGAGTGAACTCAACTCGAGGAGTCATATGAAGAGTCAACACGAGGGCTTAGCAGTCGACTCGTGGACTCGAAGATCAACTCGAGGATTCATGTGAAGAGTCGGCACGAGGACTTAGCAGTCGACTCGTGGACTTGGAGCTCAACTCGAGGAGTGAACTCAACTCGAGGAGTCATGTGAAGAGTCGGCACGAGGACTTATCGGTCGACTCGTGGGCTCGGGACTCAACTCGAGGAGTGAACTCAACTCGAGCAGTCATGCGTAGAGTCGACACGAGGACTTATCAGTTGACTCGTGGACTCGGGACTCAACTCGAGGAGTCATGTGAAGAGTCAGCACGAGGACTTAGCAGTCGACTCGTGGACTTGGAGCTCAACTCGAGGAGTGAACTCAACTCGAGGAGTCATGTGAAGTGTCTGCACGAGGGCTTAGCAGTCGACTCGTGGACTCGACGCTCAACTCCAGGAGTGAACTCAACTCGAGGAGGCATGTGAAGATTCAGTATGAGGGCTTAGTAGTAGACTCGTGGACTCGGAACTCAACTCGAGGAGTCACGTGAAGAGTCGGCACGAGGACTTATCGGTCGACTCGTGGACTCGGGACTCAACTCGAGGAGTCATGTGTAGAGTCATCACGAGGATTTATCAGTCGACTTATGGACTCGGGACCCAACTCGAGGAGCGAACTCAACTCGAGGAGGCATGTGTAGAGCCGACACGAGCACTTATCAGTCGACTCGTGGACTCGGGACTCAACTCGAGGAGCGAACTCAACTCGAGGAATCATGTGTAGATTGTCTCTCTTCGGGACCTCCGGCCTAACCATCGGCCCCTTGAGACTTCGTTATACTTTTATTATTATTTTTTGTTTTTGACTTTTGAGCGTTTCATTGAGTATTGTTCCCCATTAGCCCCCCGAGTTTCTTGTGTTTGTGAGACGAAAACCAGGAAACTCTCGTGTAAGGGATATACAATAATATGTCAAAAAATGTAGCGCAACTTTTTACTGTAATAAGGAGGTTGTTACAGCTTGCCATATCACTTTGCCTTCTTAGGACAAAGAGAATTACATGTTTGAAATGAAACGAACATGGAGTCGAGTAAGTTCAGGTATGAATTTAATGGCGACGTCCATGCCAGTTGTGGCCACAAGTGGTGGGAGCCTGCTCTTTAGTTGACGAACCGCGCTCATTGTCTCACTTCTCTCATGCTCGAGGTTTCTGAGATGTTGCCCGTCGTGGGGCTTGTTGTAGCGATGATTACGTTCTATTTCCTTTGACGAGTTGGGCGCTCAGTTGGGGTTGTCACCTTGCTTGCGCATGCCACAAACTCCTCGAGATACCCACATCGAATCAGGGAGTCAATTTGCTTCCTAAGTTGGTAGCATTCAGTTGTCACGTGTCCCGCTTCCTCCTATCCCGCGTTGTGGGGTCACTGTTCATCGGAGGCGGAGATCCTAGCTTCTCTTTGTGTAAGCTAAGGATCGGGTCGGTTGTTGTGTTGAGAGGGACGAGGGATTGCATCGGGGTCAGAGAAGGACGGTCATTAGGGGCCTGACCATTTCTACGCCTTTTCTTTCGTGAGTCGGGATCGACGGCCGGTGCCACAAGTGTGGTGGCGCGCTTCTTGTAGGATGCGCGGTTAGCAACGTTGGGTGGTTGGTGTCCCAAGTGTTGGAATCGATCTAGGGTTTAAGAAAATAATTAACGCTTCGGTAAGCGGCGGACTTTTTAAAAATTTTCTTTTACAAGTAAAAACGGTTTTTTACTAACCTAGACAAAAGAGCAAGTACACGTAATTAAAAACTATTATGAGCTAAGAAGTTTACTAACCTTTCTTGAAGCTTGAACTTTGAAGAAGCTTTTGGAAAGTTTGCAACGCTCGTCTCCCCTCGCAGCACGTCTCTCTTTCTTTCCTCGGCACCTCGAGCAACCACGAAAGTTTCTATCACTAAATCACTCGAAATAAAGGAATTAGTGAGTGGGCACTTTTAAACACTACTACTTAAGAACGAGTCTTGAAGTCGCAGAGCTAAACACTAGGTCAAATGAGGACCTAGGTGCCAAAACAAAATATCGAAATTAAACTAGAGAGAGAGAGGGGAAGGGGCGGCCAAGTCTAGAGAGAGAAGCTATCAATCTCTAAAACTTTGGATGAATGAAATGAGAAGAATAAGGCTCCTATTTATAGGAGAAGTCTCACCTTCAATAAGGTAGTTTCCTCTTCTATAGAATATCACATATTCATGAGCAAATATTCCTTTATTTCTCCTTTCATTTGGGCGGCCAAGAGGTTCCATGCATAGCCATGGATTTGTTTCCTCTTTTATTTAGCTTCCCTTTGACTCTACTTGGGCGCCCATATGCTTTCCTCTTGGAGAAAATTTGTTTCCTCTTTTTCTTTTGGCAAGTATCTTAATACATTCATGCACAAAATATTCTCTCTTTCCTTGGGAATGTTGGGCGCCTATAGCCTTCTAGAAAGGGCTTCTAGAAGCTTTTCCATTTGTTCATGACAACATGAAAAAGGCCCATTAAGAATTTTCATTAAAATTCTTATGAAATGAAATTAGTCCACAAGGCCCATTTAATCTTATTATGGCCGAGTGTTACTTGTCATCAAATGACCATGTCAAAAAATTTATTGACATTCATTTCATCCTATGTCTCAAAAGACAAAAATACCCTTTTGACAATTTTCGTTCTTGTTTTGACTTAGCTTCCAGTAAAACTATTCCTACTCGATGTGATTCGTGACAGTGACCTCATGGATCCAAATGAACAAAGCTTGAGCTAAACACTTGGACTCAAAAGTTCACAAACCTTTTCCAAGTTTAGCTTAATGCCAACTGACTCCACTAAAGAGTTGACACCGAAAATCTCTCGGTTCAAATGAATTTATTTTCTACTCAAGAATTCAACCTAATTATGATGAGCAGATCCACTGAATATTATCTATGTTTACCCTTCATGAATGTCATCAGCTAGTCGGGATTTACTAAATTACCATTTTACCCTTCTAGCTGTTATTTCCTCAACTCCTTTGTCGCTTGTGAATAAGTTAGAAACAATGTATTGACGAGGAGCTAACAAGTCACATTGTTTCATCCAAAAGAGTCAGGACTCAATTTGGACACTAGTCAGTTCATTTATTCACACTCCAAGGAACAAAGCATGAGGTGACATACATTGCATTGCAGCAATCTTGTACTTGAATTCCATATCTATGAGAACTTCACAAAGTTACTCATGACATTCTCACAACTTAGTACTTCACTAATAGGCCATGTTCGGAATCACATAGTGAGTCCGAACTCTGACTTTCTCAAATGAGAATACTAAGCTGTGAAATGGCATGTCTCATTTCAGGATTAAGGTAAGCATGATGCAATTCATACGTAGTGACTTCGAGACATAAGAGGTTAAATGGTTTGTTCTTATCTTGTCTCTAGAAGTGCACTGGTCAATTCAGTACCTTCGGAAGATACCTAGAAGAACTATAGAGTCTCCAACTCTCAATGCCTCATAACCAGACATCATAGATTCTTCTAACAATCATACTGAGGTCAATAGTCCTTTGACCCTTAGATTGCGAATATATCGTTTTAAGCAAACTACGAAGAGTTTGTTCATGCAAATCTACATTTGACTCTCCGTACACAAATGGACAATACTACTCTTCTTGTGGGCACCATTGACAACACCAAGATGACCTCTCTCCGGATCTCACGCCGGGCGTTGAGTTTATCCCTTAAGTCGCTCCCATGAGATTCCATTCGAGAATTGAGACGGTCTCTCAAGTCTTCGTTGGCCGAATTGAGGCGGTCTCTCAAGTCTCCGCTGGCCGTTCCTATCACCCTTGGCAAGGGTATGTTATTCAGGCGAAGCCCTTGACGGAGGCCGTGATCATCGATGTCGTCGTCTCTACGAGGGTTTTGGACGCAAATGGTGAGCTTGGAGCGTCCCTTTCGGGACCTTGAGATTGAGCGTCCTTGAATATTGCTCAATCTTTGTCTTGATGTGGTTTCTCGAGGGTGTCCCCTCGAGGGCGCACGTGTTTGTTTATTCGACGATTGATGTCTCGTCGTGGTTGCCTGAGGGAGTCTCCTCGAAGGCGTGCGTGCGTGTTCAGTTTCGTGAATAGCGCGGTTGAGGTTAGCCGCGTTGATTTTTGATCTTGCCACGTTATTGGGGTCTCTTTGCTCGTGGTTGACGTGATCCTTGAAGCAGTAGCCGAGGAGGTCGGTGATAAGTGCGCCTTTGACGCCGGGGCGGTCTAGGAGCTCGGCGAGCCTCCGAGCCGTGTCCTCTCTGATCGTGGCCTCGGGTTCATTCGGCGGGTCTTGGGGCTGGCTCTCGTTGTCACGAGGTTGCCCTCCTAGACAATGCGCCAGGTTCCTGAGGCCGTACCTCGACCTAGCCGCTCGGGTGCCCGCGGAGGTGGCCGGCAAGTGACTCATCTCTCGAGAGTCTTGCATAATGCGAGAAAAGAAGTTGGGAGGGAGAGCGACGCCAAGGTCGAGAGAGCTGTTGTCGCTGATTTTCGGACAAATATTTAGGAGCCCAGAGTGGTTAGACCCAAGGCCGGACCAAGTGGTCTCACTCCAGCTCGAGCGTGTCGGACTTGGTATCCCAAGTCGTCCCTTAGTTGTGGGTGAAGCTCACCTCGTCTCGATACCTGAAAAGCAAACAAGAGATTGTGAACTACAAAGGGGAAACAGGGGGGGTGCCCCTGTTTACCTCTCCGACGCTCAACATTAGTGGGATTGAGGTGGAGTATAGAGGTTTTAGGGGTGTTTAGAGGCCGAGACTTGAGAGATACGAGCGAGGTACGAGTTCGACAACGTTTCAGTACTCAAGAATGGATTACCTGGGTCAAGGGAGAGACCCTTGTATTTATAGGTGGCCAAGGGGTGTTTGGGGAACCCATTGGCTGAGCGCCGGCCTTGGAGAGCCGCCCTTGGACGAGCGCCGGCCTTGGAGAGCCGCCCTTGGCGAGCGCCGGCCTTGGAGAGCCGACTTGGACGAGCGCCGGCCTTGGAGAGCCGGCCTTGGAGAGCGCCGGCCTTGGAGAGCCGGCCTTGGAGAGCGCCGGCCTTGGAGAGCCGGCCTTGGAGAGCCGGCCTTGGACGAGAGCCGGCCTTGGAGAGCCGGCCTTGGAGAGCGCCGGCCTTGGAGAGCCGGCCTTGGAGAGCCGGCCTTGGAGCGCCGGCCTTGGAGAGCCGTCCTTGGAGAGCCGGCCTTGGAGCGCCGGCCTTGGAGAGCCGGCCTTGGAGCGCCGGCCTTGGAGCGCCGGCCTTGGAGAGCCGGCCTTGGCTGAGAGCCGGCCTTGGATGAGCGCCGGCCTCAGGACGGCCGCCAGCGTGGCCGTCGCCGATCTACCGGCCCGAGATGGACCGGGAACATTAGCCCCCCGAGTTTATCATCGATTGTAAATCGTGTGGTAAGCTCAAAGTCTACATTTTGATGCGGACGTGGGATGAATGATCTCGGGTTTGCGTCACGGGGAACGGTCTTTGCGCGTCGCGAGGGACGGCCTTTGTGCGTTACGAGGGACGACTTATGTGCGTCACGAGGAATGGCTTTTGTGCGTCACGAGGGACGGCTTTTGTGCGTCACGAGGGACGGCTTATGTGCATCGCGAGGGACGGCTCTTGTTGCGCGTGGCTTATTTTCTCGACTTACCAATGAAGGCGTGATCGATTAGCACGACTTTATTGCGCGTGTCTTATTTTCTCGACTTACCATTGAAGGCGTGATCGATTAGCACGACTTTATTGTGCGCGTCTTATTTTCTCGACTTACCATTGAAGGGGTGATCGATTAGCACGACTTTAATGTGCGCGTCTTATTTTCTCGACCCGCCAATGAAGGCGTGATCGATTAGCACGACTTAGGCCTCGAGGGGGGCCTTGGTGTCACTTTTGTGTGACCGGGTTTTCCGTGGACGCTGGCTAGACCAGGTACGTCCGGTGGACGTGAGCCTTAAACCCATTTGTAACTCGTCGCCTATTGGCTCACGAGCTGGGCGGCTAGCGCGATGCCACATTTGTGTGGCCAGGTTTCCCGTGGATGCTGGCTAGACCAGATACGCCCAGCGGATGCAAACCTTGAACCCATTTGTAACTCGTTGCCTATCGGCTCACGAGCTGGGCGGCGAGCGCGATGCCACATTTGTGTGGCGAGGTTTCCCGTGGACGCTGGTTAGACCAGATACGCCCAGCGGACGCAAGCCTTGAACCCATTTGTAACTCGTTGCCTATCGGCTCACGAGCTGGGCGGCGAGCGTGATGCCACATTTGTGTGGCGAGGTTTCCCGTGGACGCTGGCTAGACCAGATACGCCCAGCGGACGCAAGCCTTGAACCCATTTGTAACTCGTTGCCTATCGGCTCACGAGCTGGGCGGCGAGCGCGATGCCACATCTGTGTGGCGAGGTTTCCCGTGGACGCTGGCTAGACCAGATACGCCCAGCGGACGCAAGCCTTGAAACCATTTGTAACTCGTTGCCTATCGGCTCACGAGCTGGGCGGCGAGCGCGATGCCACATCTGTGTGGCGAGGTTTCCCGTGGACGCTGGCTAGACCAAATACGCCCAGCGGACGCAGACCTTGAACCCATTTGTAACTCGTTGCCTATCGGCCCACGAGCTGGGCGGCGAGCGCGATGCCACATTTATGTGGCGAGGTTTCCCGTGGACGCTGGCTAGACCAGATACGCCCAGCGGACGCAAGCCTTGAACCCATTTGTGACTCGTTGCCTATCGGCTCACGAGGTGGGCGGCGAGCGCGATGCCACATTTGTGTGGCGAGGCTTCCCGAGGACGCTGGCTAGACCAGATACGCCCAGCGGACGCAAGCCTTGAACCCATTTGTAACTCGTTGCCTATCGGCTCACGAGCTGGGCGGCCAGCGCGATGCCACATTTGTGTGGCGAGGTTTCCCGTGGACGCTGGCTAGACCAGATACGCCCAGCGGACGCAAGCCTTGAACCCATTTGTAACTCGTTGCCTATCGGCTCACGAGCTGGGCGGCGAGCGCGATGCCACATTTTTGTGGCGAGGTTTCCCGTGGACGCTGGCTAGACCAGATACGCCCAGCGGACGCAGACCTTGAACCCATTTGTAACTCGTTGCCTATCGGCCCACGAGCTGGGCGGCGAGCGCGGACTCAAGATTCAACTCGAGGACTCATGTAGAGCCTGCACGAGGAGTAGTTAGTTGACTTGTGGACTTGGGACTCAACTCGAGGCCTCTCGTAGAGCCGGCACGAGGAGTGGTTGGTTGGCTTGTGGACTCGGGACTCAACTGGAGGGCTCTCGTAGAGCCTGCACGAGGAGTTTCGTGAAGAGTCGTCGCGAGGAGTATCGGTCGACTCGCGGACTCGGAGCTTGACTCGAGGAATGAATTCATCTCGAGGAAACATGTGAAGAGTCGGCACGAGGAGTATTAGTCGACTCGTGGACTCGAACTCGACTCGAGGACTCACGTAGAGCTTGCACGAGGAGTTTCGTGAAGAGTCGTCGCGAGGAGTATCGGTGACTCGCGGACTCGGAGCTCGACTGGAGGAATGAATTCATCTCGAGGCGACATGTGAAGAGTCGGCACGAGGAGTATTAGTCGACTCATGGACTCGAACTCGAACTCGACTCGAGGACTCACGTAGAGCCTGCACGAGGAGTTTCGTGAAGAGTCGTCGCGAGGAGTATCGATCGACTCGCGGACTCGGAGTTCGACTCGAGGAATGAATTCATCTCGAGGAGACATGTGAAGAGTCGGCACGATGAGTATTAGTTGACTCGTGGACTCGGAGCTCGACTCGAGGACTCACATAAAGCCTGCACGAGGAGTTTCGTGAAGAGTCGGCGCGAGGAGTATTTGTCGACTCGCGGACTCGGAGCTCGACTCGAGGAATGAATTCATCTCGAGGAGACATGTGAAGAGTCTTTCTTTGGGACCTCCGGCCTAACCATCGGCCCCTTGAGACTTTATTATTATTTTTGTTTTTGAGTTGTTGTTGAGTTGTTTTTTAGTTTCGTTGAGCATTGTCTCCCATTAGCCCCCCGAGTTTCTTGTGTACTCGCAGAGGAGATTAGAAATTATAATGCAACAAGATAAAGGCTTCGAGGCAAAATGTAATCTAATTAGAAAATTACATTCCCAGGCCACCGGCCTTATTAAAATTTGAAATTGTCTTAAAACCGGAAATAAAATGACATAAATCAGGCGTAGAGAGGACGGGAGTGGGGGTCTTCGGGTAGCCGAGGTTCGACCTTGTCTTCGTGTTGGAAGATGGTGCTCACCATCTTTCCCTTGCCCTTCCCATCCACGCCTTGGATGTAGCACATCCTTGCCATTGATTGATCTCCCAACATAATGGCAATCCCCTTGTCAGGTGGGAACTTCATCGTCAAGTGGTAGGTGGACATAATGGCCTTCAAACGATTGAGAGTCGGGCGACCGATGATGATGTTGTACGCCGAGGGCTGGTCCACGACCAGGAATGACTCGACGCGAGTGACCTCGAGCCCTCCCGGCGTCCCGAAGGTGACCGGGAGGTCGATAGTGCCCTCCGTCATGACCCTCTCCCCGGAGAAGCCAAAGAGTGGGGTCGAGATTGGGGTCAGTTTCAGTCCGGTCAACTTCATCCTGTCCAACGCTGATTTGAAGATGATGTCGGCCGAGCTGCCGTTATCAATCAGGATTCTTCGGACGATATTGTTGGCGACCGGGGCCGAGACGACTATTGCGTCATTGTGCGGGTGGAGAGCTCGTATCGCCTCTTGGCCGGTGAAGAACATGGACTCGAACGAGGCCGGAGGGGGAGCCTCGTACGTATGGTTGATGTAGTGCGCAATTTTTCCTTGGGAAACCTCGCGCACGTACTTCTTCCTTTGCGTGGACGAGTCCCCAAACTCCGGGCCACCCATGATCGAGCCCACGACGTGCAACTGTGAGCTCTCCGGTTCTTCAATCGCTACCCGGTCCGTGACAGTCACCGTCGCTGGACCCTTCCTTCCTTGCCGTGGACGGCCTTCGTGTGCCGCATCCGTCCCGATTGTTCGAAGGACGTACTCCTTCAACTTCCCATCCTGAATGAGGGCCTCGATCTGGCGCTTGAGCTGGTAACACTCGAACGTCAGGTGCCCGTGGTCTCGGTGATACTCACAGAACTTGCTTCGATCTCGCTTTGCGGGATCCCTTGTGAGTGGAACGGGGCTCCCCAGCTCGTCGCGATGCAAAGCTAGGATCCGCTCTCGCGAGGTGTTTAGAGGGGTGAACGTCGACAACGCTCGGAAGCTATCGACCTATGATGACCTCGGCCCGGGGAGGGAGCGACCGTTAGGGGCATGGCCTCCCTTGTTCCTCTTCCTTCGAGGATCGGGACGATCTTCATCTTGGTCGTCGCGGCTGCGACTACCTTGCCCTCCTGACTTCCGGCCGACTCGGTCATCGAGATAGTCCTCGATTCCCATATACGCGCGAGCTCTCGTCATCAGCTCCGCCATGTCTCGCGGGACTTGCCCGACGATGGACTTGAGGAAGTCGCTCATGCGAACTCCCTCGATGATCGCCGTGATGGCGTCCTTATCGTCGAACCCTTCGACTTTGTGAGACTCCTCGGTGAAGCGGGCGAGGTACTGTCTCAGTGTCTCGTCTCTCCCTTGTCGGATGGAGATGAGGTGGGTCTTTGACTTCTTTTGCGCCACGAGGGTGGCGAATCGGGCAAGGAAAAACTCTCGCAAGGCCCGGAAAGACGAGATGCTTCCCGGCCTTAGGCTTCGAAACCACTCAAATCCTGACCCTGTGAGGGTCAGGCTGAAGGCCTGGCAGAGGGTGGCGTCCGTCTGTCCTTGCATTGTCATCCACGTCTCGTAATGTTGGATGTGGAAGTTCGGGTCAGTCCGTCCATCATAGGGAGGGATGGACGGCAATTTGAAGTTCCCCACGCAAGGCTGCGCGAGGATTTGTGCGGCGAAGGGAGAGTATGATTCCTCGATCCCTCCATATGATCTTTGCCTCCCCGATTCCCTCATCTCGATGATTTGGTTTTGGTGGCTTTGAATCATCGTGACCATATCAAGCCCGTTGGCAGGGCCGACTGTCGGGGCCACAGGGGTCACCGGTCGGCGTTCGTTGGACGCTTGGTCCACGACATTGGCCTGAGGTCGGCCGAGAGTCGCGGCGGGCAGCGTGTCCCGCCGAGAATTGAGCCTTTGGCGGAGATCCTCCCCTCGGGAGTTTCTTTGCGCCGTCAAGTGTTCTCTAAGGTCCGCGCTAGGCGCGTGGCGAGGCGAGGTCGCCCTTGGTCGGGCCGTCCGGCGAGCGCTTCGGCTATCGGCCCCATCGTCAACCAGAGTCGCTCTCTCCTCGGCGAGGGGCCGTGTCCGGCCACCTCTTGAAACCGAGGGGGCGAGTCCCCGGGACTGTGACCGTGCCTGTCGTCGAGCCGGGTGCAAGTGATCGGCCAACGCACCATTGGCCCTCTCGGGTCATGCTTGAGCGCGGCTAGGGGTGGCCTCGTTGGTCCTTGACTCCCCCACGTATTCGGGGTCAGAGTCGTCCTGAGCGGATCGATCCTCGACGTCGTAGCCGAGGAGATCGGCGATGAGGGAGCCGTCAACGCCGGGACGGTCAAGGAGCTCCGTGAGCCGCCGGGCCGTGTCCTCTCGGAGCTCGGCCTCGGGGTCGTTCACCGGGTCTTGGGGCTGGCTCTCGCTGTCGCGAGGTTGCCCTTCAAGACGGTGTGCGTGGAGTCAGAGACCGTACCTCGAGCTCGTCGCTCGTGTACCCGCGGAGGTAGTGGGTAGGCGACTCATCTCTCGAGAGTCGTGAGAACAAAGGGAGAAAACTGGTAGAAGGAATGCGTCATCAAGGTCGAGAGATCCCCTCCTTCTAGCGCCAAAATGTTGTCGCTGATTTTCGGACAACTATTTAGGAGCCCAGAGTGGTTAGACCCAAGGCCAGACCAAGTGGTCTCACTCCGGCTCGAGCGTGTCGGACTTGGTATCCCAAGTCGTCCCTTAGCTGTGGGTGAAGCTCACCTCGTCTCGATACCTGAAAAGCAAACAAGAGATTGTGAACTACAAAGGGGAAACAGGGGGGGTGCCCCTGTTTACCTCTCCGACGCTCAACATTAGTGGGATTGAGGTGGAGTATAGAGGTTTTAGGGGTGTTTAGAGGCCGAGACTTGAGAGAAACGAGCGAGGTACGAGTTCGACAGCGTTTCAGTACTCAAGAATGGATTACCTGGGTCAAGGGAGAGACCCTTATATTTATAGGCGGCCAAGGGGTGTTTGGGGAACCCCTTGGCTGAGCGCCGGCCTTGGAGAGCCGGCCTTGGACGAGCGCCGGCCTTGGAGAGCCGGCCTTGGACGAGCGCCGGCCTTGGAGAGCCGGCCTTGGCGAGCGCCGGCCTTGGAGAGCTGGCCTCGGACGAGCACCGGCCTTGGAGAGCCGGCCTTGGAGAGCCGGCCTTGGAGCGCCGGCCCTGGAGAGCCGGCCTTGGACGAGCGCCGGCCTTGGAGAGCCGGCCTTGGAGAGCTGGCCTTGGAGAGCGCCGGCCTTGGAGAGCCGGCCTTGGAGAGCCGGCCTTGGAGCGCCGGCCTTGGAGAGCCGGCCTTGGAGAGCCGGCCTTAGAGCGCCGGCCTTGGAGAGCCGGCCTTGGAGCGCCGGCCTTGGACCGCCGGCCTTGGAGAGCCGGCCTTGGAGAGCCGGCCTTGGAGCGCCGGCCTTGGAAAGCCGGCCTTGGCTGAGAGCCTGTCTTGGATGAGCGCCGGCCTCAGGACGGCCGCCAGCGTGGCCGTCGCCGATCTACCGGGCCGAGACGGACCGGTAACAAGCGCCCTTCCTTCTAGCGCCAAAATATTGTCGCTTGTTTTCGGACAACGATTTAGGATCCCCAAATGGTTCGACCCAAGGCCGGACCAAGTGGTCGCGGTCGGGCTCGAGCGTGTCGGACTTGGTATCCCAAGTCGTCCCTTAGCTGTTGGTGATATCTATCTCTTCCAAACACCTGAAAAAGTAAGAGAAGAGGTGTGAACTACAAAGGGGAAACAGAGGGGGTGCCTTTGTTTACCTCTCCGACGCTCAACATTAATAGGATTGAGGTGGAATATCGAGGGTTTAAGTGTTTAGAAGCCAAAGATGAGCGAAACGAGCGAATTATGAGTTCGGTAGCGTTTCGGGATGTTGTCAATGGTGCCCACAAGAAGAGTTGTAGTCTTTATTTTGTACATTTGATGTAATAAAGTCTCATGAAGACTCTTGCTTGTAATTGCCTATTCATTTAATAAAAAAATTGAAACGTTCATTCAATCTTCCTTGTTTGAAGCTTTATGATAAAACCTTAGTCTTTAGTCCATAAACAAACTAAACAACTTACGAAGAGACAAATGTAGATTTGCATGAACAAACTCTTCGTAGTTTGCTTAAAACGATATATTCGCAATCTAAGGGTTAAAGGACTATTGACCTCAGTATGATTGTTAGAAGAATCTATGATGTCTGGTTATGAGGCATTGAGAGTTGGAGACTCTAGTTCTTCTAGGTATCTTCCGAAGGTACTGAATTGACCAGTGCACTTCTAGAGACAAGATAAGAACAAACCATTTAACCTCTTATGTCTCGAAGTCACTACGTATGAATTGCATCGTGCTTACCTTAATCTTGAAATGAGACATGTCATTTCACACCTTAGTATTCTCATTTGAGAAAGTCAGAGTTCGGACTCACTATGTGATTCCGAACAGGGCCTATTGGTGAAGTACTAAGTTGTGAGAATGTCATGAGTAACTTTGTGAAGTTCTCATAGATATGGAATTCATGTACAAGATTGCTGAAATGCAATGTATGTCACCTCATGCTTTGTTCCTTGGAGTGTGAATAAATGAACTGGCCAGTGTCCAAATTGAGTCCTGACTCTTTTGGATGAAACAATGTGACTTGTTAGCTCCTCATCAATACATTGTTTCTAACTTATTCACAAGCGACAAAGGAGTTGAGGAAATAACAGCTAGAAGGGTAAAATGGTAATTTAGTAAATCCCGACTAGCTGATGACATTCATGAAGGGTAAACATAGATAATATTCAGTGGATCCGCTCATCATAATTAGGTTGAATTCTTGAGTAGAAAATAAATTCATTTGAACCGAGAGATTTTCAGTGTCAACTCTTTAGTGGAGTCAGTTGGCATTAAGCTAAACTTGGAAAAGGTTTGTGAACTTTTGAGTCCAAGTGTTTAGCTCAAGCTTTGTTCATTTGGGTCCATGAGGTCACTGTCACGAATCACATCGAGTAGGAATAGTTAAACTGGAAGCTAAGTCAAAACAAAAACGAAAATTGTCAAATGGGTATTTTTGTCTTTTGAGACATAGGATGAAATGAATGTCAATAAATTTTTTGACAAGTTCATTTGATGACTTCATGTCACTCGGCCATAATAAGATTAATTGGGCCTTGTGGATTACTTTCATTTCATAAGAATTTTATTGAAAATTCTTAATGGGCCTTTCTCATGTTGTTATGAACAAATGAAGAAGCTTCTAGAAGCTCCTTCTAGGATGATGTTGGGCGCCCAAATACCTAAGAGAAAGAGAGAATATTTTGTGCATAATGTTACCGGTCCGTCCCGGCCCGGTACGGCAACGACATCATATGCCGGCTTCCCCGAGCCTTTCCCGGCGCACGGCCACCTCAGAGCCGGCCGTGGCCGAGTCAGAGCCGGCCGTGGCCGAGTCAGAGCCGGCCATGGCCTCCACGGCCGAGTCAGAGCCAGCCATGGTCGGGTTAGAGCTGACCATGGCCTCCACGGCCGAGTCAGAGCCGGCCATGGCCGGGTCAGAGGCAGACTTCGGCCAAGGGACCCTCAAAACGTCACTTGGTCGCCTATAAATACAGGGGTCCCTCCCCTGGTCTAGGTAATCCGAATTTGAGTACTGAAATGCTGTCGAACTCGTACCTCGCTCGTTTCTCTCAAGTCTCGACCTCTAAACACTAAACCCTCTACAAACCACCTCAATCTTACTAATGTTGAGCGTCGGAGAGGTAAACAGAGGCAACCCCTCTGTTTCCCCTTTGTGGTTCACACCTTCTCTGCTTGCTTTTCAGGTGCCTGGACAAGACAGATACCATAGACAGCTAAGGGAAGACTTGGGATACCAAGTCCGACACGCTCGAGTCGAGACGAGACCACTTGGTCCGGCCTTGGGTCAAACCGTCTACGACTCCTAAATCGTTGTCCGAAAAACTGCGACAACACATAAATGTATCAAGATACTTGCCAAAAGAAAAAGAGGAAACAAATTTCCTATGCTTGCCATAAGGAAATTCGGCCAACTAAGGCAAGAGAGAGCAAAACATAAAAGGAAAGAAATCCGTGAGCCTTCTAGATGCTCTATGGCCGTGTGGAATAAAGAGGTAATGGGCAATATTTTCTCATGAATATGTGATATTCTATAGAAGAGGAAACTACCTTATTGAAGGTGAGACCTCTACTATAAATAGGAGCCTCATTCCACACATTTCATTCATCCAAGTTTAAGAGATTTGAGAGACTCTCTCTCTAGAACTTTGGCCGAACTCCTCTCTCTCTCTCTAGTTTATTTTGGATTTTTGTCTTGCCACCTAGGTCCTCATTTGACCTAGAGTTTAGCTCTGCGACTTCAAGACTTGTTCTTAAGTCGTAGTGTTTAAAAGTGCCCACTCACTAATTCCTTTTCTCTCGAGTGATTTAGTGATAAAAACTTTCGAGGTTGCTCGAGGTGCCGAGGAAAGAAAGAGAGACGTGCTGCGAGGGGAGACGAGCGTTGCAACATTCTATGAGCTTCTCAAAGATCAAGCTTCAAGAAAGGTTACTAAACTTCTATGCTCATAATAGTTTTTAATTACGTGTACTTGCTCTTTTGTCTAGGTTAGTAAAAACTGGTTTTACTTGTAAAAGAAAATTTTTAAAATTTCGCAGCTTACCGAATTGTTAATTATTTTCTTAAACCCTAAGTCGATTCCAACACGGGACTCAAAAATGGGTTACCTTTCGAGGGAGGACGGACCAAGGGGTGTGTTGGGGACCCCTTGGCCGAGTGAGTTTTTGGGTCGGCCATTGGCCGGCTGAATTTGGGCCGGCCATTGGCCGGCTGAAGGTTTCGGCCGGCCATTGGCCGGTTGAACTTGGTCCGGCCATTGGCCGGTTGAACTTGGGCCGGCCATTGGCCGGCTAAAGGTTTGGGCCGGCCATTGGCCGGCTGAACTTGGTCCGGCCATTGGCCGGCTGAACTTGGGCAGGCCAATGGCCGGCTGAGCTTGGTCCGGCCATTCGCCACCTGAACTTTTGCCGGCCATTGGCCGGCTGAAGGTTTGGGCCGGCCATTGGCCGGCTGAACTAGGTTCGGCCATTGGCCGGTTGAACTTGGGCCGGCCATTTTCCGGCTGAAGGTTTGGGCCGGCCATTGGCCGGCTGAGCTTGGTCCGGCCATTGGCCGGCTAAGCTTGGTCCGCCCATTGGCCGGCTGAACTTGGGCCGGCCATTGGCCGGCTGAAGGTTTGGGCCGGCCATTGGCCGACTGAACTTGGTCCGGCCATTGGCCGGCTGAACTTGGGCCGGCCATTGGCCGGCTAAGGGTTTGGGCCGGCCATTGGCCAGCTGAACTTGGTCCGGCGATTGGCCGGCTGAACTTGGGCCGGCCATTGGCCGGCTGAGCTTGGTCCAGCCATTGGCCGGCTGAACTTTTGCCGGCCATTGGCCGACTGAAGGTTTGGGCCGGCCATTGGCCGGCTGAACTTGGTCCGGCCATTGGCCGGTCGAACTTGGGCCGGCCATTTTCCGGCTGAAGGTTTGGGCCGGCCATTGGCCGGCTGAGCTTGGTCCTGCCATTGGCCGGCTGAAGGTTTCGGTCGGCCATTGGCCGGCTTAAGGTTTGGGCCGGCCATTGGCCAGCTGAACTTGGTCCGGCCATTGGCCGGCTGAACTTGGTTCGCCATTGGCCGGCTAAACTTGGGCCGGCCATTGGCCGGCTGAGCTTGGTCCGGCCATTGGCCGGCTCAACTTGGGCCGGCCATTTGCCGGCTGACCTTGGGCCGGCCATTGGCCGGCTGAAGGTTTGGGCCGGCCAGTGGCCAGGAGGCTACCGGGCGAGAGTCGACCGGACGGGCCTTGGCTGGCCGAGAGTCGACCGGACGGGCGTTGGCCGGCCGAGAGTCGACCGGACGGGCCTTGGCTGGCCGATAGTCGACCGGACGGGCCTTGGCCGGCCGGGAGTCGGCCGGACAGGACTTGGCCGGTCAGGAGGTGCAGTGCGGTCCTTGGCTGTCCGGGAGCCGTCGGGACGGTTTCACCTATGTTGGTCCGGATTGGCCGGAAACACCTCGCCTCCTCGTGGTTCTTTCAATTGTGGCGCGTTTTGACTGTTTTATCCCTGTCAATCGTTGACGGGACGACAACAATGGACCTCGTAGTAGAAGCAAAAAGACGAAAAAAGTCCTGTCTCTTTTTCGATCGATTCGTCTAATCTTAGTCAATACTACACCGTGTAAGCTAAGACGGAACACTACTTTAATATGAGAATTATATTTACTCATCGTAACTAGTGTCCACTGATTTAGTCAGTACGTGATCATGACCCTCTAGGTTTCGTCCGTATCGAGATAGGTTAATTTGTTCATTTATACCTTTCTCGTTAGATATAAGCCCTAAGCATCGTTGCTTCCCCAGCGAAAGATTCAACCGAACGTAGGCCAACTTCGAAAGTGTGCACAATCAATCGGTTCTGGAATCAACCCTTAGGTGAGAGAACATTAACCTTCTTTCACGAAGGCTGGATTCCGTAATCGTAAACCACTTTCTTCTACAATCATGTCTCAAGTTCCCAAAATATCCATTTATTCAACCTTCATTGGCCTGTAACGTGATGAATCATAGAACACGGTAACACGACCTAGAAGTCCATGATCACTTTAGGATTAAGATCAGGTGTCTCTGTTACCATCATTTGTTACCTTGGCTAGTGTGTCGTAACGGTCCTTAAATGACACATCTACAAGCAAGGTCTGTCTGTTTCGTACACTTACCACAACTGCAAAATACTCCCATTAAGTGATCAACCTTCACTTGTGTTCCGCATATATGACTTTAGATAAGGCTTTCCAGGGACATATCAGTCATCGGCCAAGTTTTAGTTCACCGCTCGATCTCGGATGCCTAGCATGCGATTCAGGTTGATACGAAGACTATGGATAATAGTTGTTATTGATTCTGAATGTTATCAGACCTCAACCCACTAATCATATGATGCAAATAAAGTAACTTCTTATCTTATTTAGTAATCATCATCTTCTACTGGGAAATATTCCTAACAATCTCCCACTTTGACCAGAGAAGATAAGTTACCATGAACCAATTTATTCGTAGCCATCGTAAAGATAGTTTCAGAAGTTCTGACCCAGGATTGAGATTCCCATGGATTCTCAATTTTATCATACTCCACAAGTTATGTCGATTCGACTTATATTCCAAATATATATTCACAGTCCATGCTAACATGCAAGTATTCTTGACTTACCTCTTAAGGTCATCAAGTCATTTTGTTCTTAGTAAATCAATTTACTTTAGAACATTCTAACACTTTGCATGTTTCAGACTATACAACAGACTTCATATCTAAAGATACGAAGTTACCCTATTCGTTGTTGTACATCTATTGGTGCCTTCAACAATTTGCACCGTTGCATGCTCAGATCTCATCACCACTAACCATAGTGTAATTAAATATGTTTCAATAAGAACTTTATTGACTTCTTCTATTACTTAGTTATTTATTTGTGCATCCTTGTTCGTCAGGTCATATTCAATATACATGACTTTATGGATTTACAATTAAATAATTAAGTATCTCACTATTTCCAGAATATTACAGTGTTTTAAAACACTGGTTAGTATTCTCGGAAATTTGACGTTGTCAAAAGGGCTAATTTATAGAACTTGAGGTTTAGAAACGACAAGCTCGTTTCATAAATTGTTTTAGCTCAGTCAATCGTGTCATCATTAAGTCTATTACACAACGGTAATAACTTTTTCAATGACACGTGTATAATAATAACACATATCTATCATTCCAAGAATATCGATTATAACAAAAATCCAATAGTCATCATATGATTATTTGTTCATTTTTAAATATCTACCTTTTAATAAAAGGTTCACTAGTATCTAACTACTTAGATCCAAAGTCCACAGAAAAGTTCATCTTATTTTAAATAAGATCCCAAATGAACCGGTTCATGGTATCAGAGAGAAGAGCAACATCGTTGCCAATGTCTCTTCTCAAGGGCTCAATCCCTTAAGTATCAATCCGCTTGTTCGAACACATTCATTGTTCAATTTATAGATCTCTCAAATCCTTCAACCTAATAGCTTGACAGGTTGATCTACCAAATAAGGGTTTATTGACTTAAAACAAGTTAGCCTGATCTTCATTATTAAAGATCAATACTTTCATTTAATGAAAGATTTTGTTGATGATTAAAGACAAGGATCCATTAATGGATGCTTTCTACGTAATGGCAAGTAATGCATACTTCCATTTATTATACGATTTAATAGCTTATTAGATTCATTTAAGAATCTCATCGTAAATGATGCATAAAATCCTGTGAAGGATTAAGCTATTCTAAATTCGTTCAATAGCGGCAAGATTCTAATTACAGATGCTCCCACTTATTAATTGATTATTTATAGCAAGTTAAGAATTAATTACACTTCCATTCATATTATTGTCATGATAGCAATATTAATCCATATCAAAGGATTCCATCATAAATGATGGTAACAGTCCTGTGAAGGACATTGACTTCATTATATTGTTCAATAATGGCGAGATTAAGCTCCCATTAAATTCAATGAACAATCGTGACTAGAATCCTTTAAAAGGATGCTCCCACTCAATAATATGATTCTAGTGACTAGGATCCAGTAAAGGATGCTCCAGTTTAATCAATTCTAGTGACTAGGTTCTATTCAAGGAAGCTCCCACTTAGTTATTGAACTAGAGTGTCTAGGTTCTTATAAAGATTCTCCCACTCAATCAATATGTCATCAACACTAACTTTAAAGTTGTGTTATCTTATTATCTCTTAATCACACAAATCATTTTTCGATATGGGATAATTATTTAGACACTACCAAAGTTCTAAATAGTTCTTATTATTTCATAAAACATATTTATAATAGCAATTTTAATAAAGCAACAAAAGCTAATTAAAATTGTAACAGAGGTTATTAACTCGGTTAATATAGTATTGTGCACCTATATAGTTAATGAACGGAAATACGGTCCTTCATATTCTATATTTAATTAAGGCATAAGCATTTATGCATATTCAAATATCATATAGGCAATTTAAGGAAATTCATATATGAGTAGAGAAATATTTAATGACACATTCATATGTTCATAAATAATGTAATTAAACATAAAGAGAGAAAAGATTCATCCTATTTGGAATAGTCATAAAAGACTACAGTCCAGAAAACCTCAGATTATTTGTGACACAACTGTTATGTTAAAAAATAAATCCAAAAATGAAAGTAATAAAACTAGCGGGAAATTTTAGATCTTGAGCTGGAGCATGAGATTCTCGATAATTCGGGCTTGAATCCGACATTGCTCAACAAGCTCACCAACACCATTGTGTTCCTCTAGATCTATTCTGCAACAAGAATAGAAGTATGCTCATGAACAATTATCCTCAAAAAAAAATTTAGGATATCATGAATTTTTCGGTACATTACCAGCATTCTTCTTGTTCTTTTCAAGCTCGGCTATGTACAAAGGACAGTTCCTCTTCCAATGGCCTTCAGTGTCACAGTGGTATTTGGCCACCATTCCACGCTTCTTCTCTTTTCCTTTTCCACTTCTCTTGAAGTTTCTCCTTTCCTTGTTAGCGGGAGCTTTCCCCTTCGAAGTACTAGGATGTACCTTTGATGACCCAGCTCCAGAAGATATGTTATTCTTGGATTTCGGCAAAGTTTGTCAGCATACAGAGATGATCCTTTGTTCTTTCCTTGACGAGTGATAGACTCGAAAGTCTGTAACTCATTCAATAGTTGAGGCAGTCCATACGAAACTTATTCATGATATAGTTTGACATGAACTGTATGAAATCACTCGAAAGGGAATTCAGGATAATTCCCACCTGAGTGACCTCATCCATCAAAGCCCCATGGAGTTCAACTTCTGTGAAGTAATTAGTCATTTTCATGACATGATCCCTCACAGGAGTTCCTGCAATCATCCTATTGCTAGTGCACTTACGAGTGAGTTCAATACGGGCTTGCTCACTTTGCATCCCAAACATTTCCTGCAGCGAGTCAAGTATCTCCACAGCAGTCTCCTTACCTTCCAACTTTGTTCGCAACGCATCTGATATGCTCGCGAACATGTAGTCTATGGCTTTGTTGTTAGCCACAGTCCACCTGTCAAAATCATCCTTCTACAATCGGGATGAATTTGATGTCGGAAAAAGAGGTCTCTCTTCAGTGAGGATAAAGCGAATGCTTTCACTTACCAGCATAATATTCACGTTAGACTTCCGTTTCGTGAAGTTCTCACCAGTCAGGACGTCTTTCGACAACAGGGCCATAATAGGGTTCGACATGATTACTAAAATATAAACGCACATATATATTAGCAATATGAAAAGAAACAAGCTATCAATAAGATTTAGGAAAATAAAAACATAATGCAACCAAGCACGGGATAAAATACTAAAGAAAAGAACCCAGTTTTTATATTCCACGGTAATCCACCAATAGCCACAGTCTGTCCCACTATGGTGGCATAACGGAGTGCACCTAGTGAAAATCGAGAACCATCTCAAATTAGTGAACAATCGTGGTTCATGACACATCATAACTATGTTCACTAACTACCAATTAATTAGTAATCTTTGACCACATGACTAGCATGAGTCAACCCAACATTTTAGCAGAAAGAGTATCACCCGAACGCAATGACTTAACTACTACACGCCGAACTCAACTCCCCCACCTATCGCTAGAGACACAACCTTGTTATTGGAATCAGAAAAGCCTTTCCTTAGGAGCAGATCACCATGTCTAGAAGACCGCCGATCAAGTAGGGATCTTTCATCCTCACGGTGTTGTGGCAATGTTGGAGGTCTACGACGCAATATACTTTCACTATTATTTTTTTTATCTCCTAGCATTCACTTTCATCTAGGTGATCCACTCAAATTATCTAATCATATTAAAAACTCGAGTGTTTCTAAGCTACCCTTAAAAACAACTAAGTTTCGATATAGCTTAATGATTAGGAGTATCGTGACATCTAGTCTTGATTATCCTAATAGCATTCCTTCACAGAAAAAAGCTTCCAGCGAAGAGGGAAGACATAGTCTTTTATTAACTCCCAAACTTAGCCTCTTATCGGCTTGATGACAAAGCTTCTCCGATCCGTTCAACTCATTTATTAAAAAATATCCTAATCATATTAGATAAGTTACATATAATAAATGAAAGCCCATGATAACCCACAACACAACATTTCAAGATATATCATACATGGCAAAGCAATTAATTAAACAAGCATGACAAAGCATATATGGTTTTGATTCGGATTGATCGTATCATAATTGGCTCTTATAAATCTAACTTGATGAACTCAATCACTGTTGTCGCACGAAAAAGAACAACGATTAGATACCTCGGGCGGTTCGATCCAAGGCCGGACCAAGTGACCGTGCCCGGGCCAAAAGTGGGAGCTCGTAGACCGAGCTGCACCCTCCAGACACTAAGGTGTGTTTTGGGGGGTGTGACCGTGCCAAAGGTTGGCTGCCTACGTACCCTTTAGTCGGGATCAGGTCAGAACGTAGTTCAATTTGTGTATTGAGGGCTATCTTGGGCTCGGAGGCTTGAGAATCCAAGGCTTTAGAGTAGGACCCGGCTCGTAGCTTCTAGTGAAGACTTTAGAGGGGTCGCTTGCCTCGTAGCTCGGAATTCTAGCTCAATGGCTAAGAAGCTGGAGAGCAGCGTGTACCGCTAAAGCTAGGGTCGCAGAAAAGGAGCGCGCTCCCTCTCGTGGAGGGGGGTCCTTGTGTTTCTGAGCCGAGGGAGGAGAGGTGCGTGCTCTTGGAATGTCACAAGAGAGAGAGTTCTCAAGAGGAGAAAAGTGTTGTTGGAATGAAAGTTGTGGGGCTGGATGAGCGTGTCTTTTCCCTCCCCTAGGGGGGGCCCATCGGGTGGCCGGGAGAGGGGCGCGCGAGGCATCACGTCTAGGAGGGCGCAGGGCGCACGGGACGTGTCGCCTGGACGGGCGCGGAGCGCACCGGGCGCGAGACTTGGCCAGGCGCGGCGTGCCCGGCAGCAGGCGTGCCCGGCCGAGGCGTTGGGATTGCTCGGCCGGGGCAGCAAGGACGCTTGGCCGGGGCAGTAGGGCCACTCGGCCGAGGCCGCAGGGACACCCGGCCGAGGCAGCAGGGGCACTCGGCCGGGGCAGCAGGGATGCTCGGCCGAGGCAGCAAGGGCATCCGGCCGAGGTGGCAGGGACACCCGGCCGAGGCAGTAGGGGCGCTCGGCCGGGGCAGCAGGAGCGCCCGGCCAGGGCAGCAGGAGCGCCCGGCCAGGGCAGCAGGAGCGCCCGGCCGAGGCAGCAGGGGCGCTCGGCCGGGGTGCCGGGGCGTGCGTGTTGTCAATGGTGCCCACAAGAAGAGTTGTAGTCTTTATTTTGTACATTTGATGTAATAAAGTCTCATGAAGACTCTTGCTTGTAATTGCCTATCTATTTATTAATAAAGTTGCAACGTTCATTCATTCTTTCTTTGTTTGAAGCTTTATGATAAAACCTTAATCTTTTAGTCCATAAACAAACTTAACAACTTACGAAGAGACAAATGTAGATTTGCATGAACAAACTCTTCGTAGTTTGCTTAAAACGATATATTCGCAATCTTAGGGTCAAAGGACTATTGACCTCAGTATGATTGTTAGAAGAATCTATGATGTCTGGTTATGAGGCATTGAGAGTTGGGGACTCTATAGTTCTTCTAGGTGTCTTCCGAAGGTACTGAATTGACCAGTGCACTTCTAGAGACAATATAAGAACAAACCATTTAACCTCTTATGTCTCGAAGTCACTATATATGAATTGCATCATGCTTACCTTAATCCTGAAATGAGACATGCCATTTCACACCTTAGTATTCTCATTTGAGAAAGTCAAAGTTCGGACTCACTATGTGATTCCGAACAAGGCCTATTGGTGAAGTACTAAGTTGTGAGTCTGTCATGAGTAACTTTGTGAAGTTCTCATAGATATGGAATTCATGTACAAGATTGCTGAAATGCAATGTATGTCACATCATGCTTTGTTCCTTGGAGTGTGAATAAATGAACTGGCCAGTGTCCAAATTGAGTCCTGACTCTTTTGGATGAAACAATGTGACTTGTTAGCTCCTCGTCAATACATTGTTTCTAACTTATTCACAAGCGACAAAGGAGTTGAGGAAATAACAGCTAGAAGGGTAAAATGGTAATTTAGTAAATCCCGACTAGCTGATGACATTCATGAAGGGTAAACATAGATAATATTCAGTGGATCCGCTCATTACAATTAGGTGAATTCTTGAGTAGAAAATAAATTCATTTGAACCGAGAGATTTTCAGTGTCAGCTCTTTAGTGGAGTCAGTTGGCATTAAGCTAAACTTGGAAAAGGTTTGTGAACTTTTGAGTCCAAGTGTTTAGCTCAAGCTTTGTTCATTTTGGTCCATGAGGTCACTGTCACGAATCACATCGATAGGAATAGTTAAACTGGAAGCTAAGTCAAAACAAGAACGAAAATAGTCAAAAGGGTATTTTTGTCTTTTGAGACAAATGATGAAATGAATGTCAATAAATATTTTTGACAAGTTCATTTGGTGACTTAATGTCACTCGGCCATAACTTGATTATTGGGCCTTGTGAATTAATTTCATTTCGTAAGAATTTTATTGAAAATTCTTAATGGGCTTTTCTCATGTTGTCATGAATAAATGAAGAAGCTTCTAGAAGCTCTTTCTAGATGAGAGATGGGCGCCCAAAATACCCAAGAGAAAGAGAATATTTTGTGTATAAATGTATCAAGATACTTGCCAAAAGAAAAAGAGGAAACAAATTTGCATATGGATGCACATGGGAATCGGCCAAGCAAGGAATGGAACAAAAAGGGAAACAAATCCAAGGGCTTCTAGAAGCCTATTTGGCCGAGTGACTCTAAGGGAAGGAGAGTAATATTTGCTCATGAATATGTGATATTCAATGAAAGAGGAAACTACCTTATTGAAGGTAAAACCTCCCCTATAAATAGAGGCCTCATTCCCTTCATTCCATTCATTCAACATAAGTTAGAGATTGAGAGACTCTCTCTCTAGACATTGTTGGCCGAAAATCCTCTCTCTCTCTCTCTAGTTTATTTTCGATTTTTTCTTGTCTTGGCACCTAGGTCCTCACTCGACCTAGTGTTTAGCTCTGCGACTTCGAGACTCGTTCTTAAGTCGTAGCGTTTAAAAGTGCCCACTCACTGATTCCTTCTTTTCGAGTGATTTAGTGATAGAAACTTTCGTGGTTGCTCGAGGTGCCGAGGAAAGGAAGAGAGACGTGCTGCGAGGGGAGACGAGCGTTGCAAACTTTCCAAAAGCTTCTTCAAAGTTCAAGCTTCAAGAAAGGTTAGTAAAGTCTTAGCTCATATTGGTTTTTAATTACATGTACTTGCTTCTTTGTCTAGGTTAGTAAAAACTGTTTTTACTTGTAAAGAAAATTTTTAAAATTCCGCCGCTTCCCGAAGCGTTAATTATTATCTCAAACCCTAGATCGATTCCAACAAATGGTATCAGAGCTATGGTCAAAGATTAGCATGTACATGTTTTTAAAATTATGAGCTTGAAAATCGTTTTCGAAAGTTTACTAATTTTGTGACAAGTTAGAATTGTAATCTTAGATTTTTTTTTAATTTATTGCTCATGTCTTTAAATTAAAAAACATGTTGATTTTCTATGATTTTGGGATGTTTTTAAAACACATTAGAATCAGTTCTAAAAGTTTTTAATTTTTTGTATTGAAAAACGTGTTTTAAAGGTTTGAGAAATTTCGGTAAATTTTGTGACTAGTTACTTTGTCTTTCTAGTTTCTTTTATTTACCGTATTCGTTTTATGCTTGTTGTTATTTCTTTTATTCTATGTTATTACCCTGCTAATAAAACACAAATAAAATCTTTAAACAACATCTTAAAACGTTCCGTTACACTTCATTCTTTTTCGCACCTAAATAGGACCAAGCTTTAATTTATTTCTTTTTCTTCGAGCTGGAGTAAACCCGCATTAAAAGTGGCATAACTCTCTGTTCAGAAATCTAAATTTAATGATTCTTAAATCAAATTAAAGCTCTGTCTGTCCTCTGTCCAATGCCACCGGTTTCGGCTCAAAAGAACATCGGAGCCGCCAGATATGGCGATTTTACTCCGAGGTGCGCGGCTGTCTGAAACTCCAGTTTTTTAGAAATCCGGATTTTCAAACCCCACTACCATGAGTTATAGAACTCTAATGAGAAAATTTTCTTGAGCAAAAATGTTTTTCATATGATTATAAACATGATGTGTAAGATTAAAATGTTTTGATTTTTGAAAGTTTAATTGAAATTGAATTTTTACAAAACTAGTTTGAATTTTGAAAAACCGTTTTCACTTTCAAACTTGAAAAATATTGTCATCCAAATCAAATAAATTTTCAAAATGTTTTCAAAACTATATCTATATCACATATGTTCAAAATCTATATGCTCTTGAAAATTTGAGTGGGAGGTCTCCTTGTAGACAAGCCGAAAAATAAAAAAGATGTGTAATCTCAAACTTTCAAGTGTTCGAGTGAGTTGAAGTTCACACTTCCCTCACGCACTTTCCCGAAATAGAAAATAGGAAAAGATCGAGTATGTACCTTGTGCCTTTATGCACTAATACTACTCTGAACATGTCGATCTAGGATTCTCTTCTAGTTGTCCGCTCTGTCGCTCTCTAACTAGGAAATCTGTTTCCGAACTTATAAGAGTCGATGAACCAACTCCAAAAACTAAGTGGGAGGGTTATATTCGTTGTTTGTAACCCACGATCCCCAACACTAATGAAAGATGCAATAACGTGGGACTAAGAGCCGCTCTTGCGACCCTCACTTAAATGTGAGTACTCCAAGGCGTTATTGCTTCGATCATTGCTCAATGAGCTACGTCCGAGAGTGATGCAATGATGACAAGGCCTCCCCTTGGGGGATTGTTTTTCAAAGCTGATCTTTTGGACTAAGTGGTTGGTTACAGACTTAGGCTCAATCCCTAGTAATCCTCCCTTGAGGCTCTGCGAAAGGATATGAGTGATCAAACCAATTTACAAGGTGGCTAGTCAAAGCTGATGTATTGACATCTTGGCTAAGCATTAATGATGTGTCATTTACTTATAAAAGGAGATTTTTTGCGGCCTTCTCTTGAGGGAGTAAATTATCGTTTGGTTTATAACACCTTTGGATTTTATAAAAGTCTTAATAAAACTTAAATCCTAAACCAAAGACTAATCATAAACTTGTTTCAACTTATATAGGCAATATGTCTCTCAACTATCTCTCTATCTTTCTTTCCTCGATCAAACTCGAAAACGAAAACTACGTAGATTCGAAACGTAACCTCGACATAATCCTTACCAAGCAAAAATGGGTACTCACCACCCCGTGTCCTCCTCTGACGAATAATGATTCAACTCAAGAGGACAAAGACGCCTTGGCGGCCTGGCTCTGCTCCGATGAGATTGTGAGGTGCTATATCTTAGCATCAATGAACAATGTGTTGCAACAACAACATCGTGACATCGAGACTGCCGCCGACATGCTCGCCAATCTCCATGAGATGTTTGGAGGGCAAAGGCGTCAAGAAAGGCAAAAAGCAGTCCGACAATTTATGAACTGTCGCATGAAGGCTAGGACTCCTGTTGGAGACTTTATGATATTGATCATTAGTCATCTGAGTAAAATGGAAATCCTAGGATCTGAGATTGATGGGAAGAATGTCATAGATGTGATCTTAGAAACTCTCCCCGCATTTCTTGATACCTTCAAGATGAACTACTCCATTAACAAGCTAGAGTACACTGTTACCAAGCTTATGGAGGAACTTCACACTGCTGTAGGTTTCACTAAGAGAAAGAGGAATCAAGGAGAGGCACATGCTACTGAGCAAAAAGCCTCCGCCTCTGGAACTAAGAACAGACCTTACAAAGCCGATAAAAAGAACTGTCCTGCCTATCACAAAGCAAAGGAACATAGTATTGTACTAGTTACCGAAGCATGCTTAGTAGCTGATAATGTATCAACGTGGATTCTTGACTCCGCTGCTACTAACCATATTTTTTGTTCCTTGAATGGTTTCAAG
Organism: Urtica dioica subsp. dioica; assembly: GCF_054948205.1. NCBI lineage: Eukaryota > Viridiplantae > Streptophyta > Magnoliopsida > Rosales > Urticaceae > Urtica > Urtica dioica. Next base: position 2,382,434 of record NC_142757.1, on the reverse strand, counting down.
AAAACCAAAAGCTTAGAGGAAGGCGAGTTCTGTTTCAAATGAGGTGATGGAAGCCTGGTGTCCGCAAAGGCTGTGGGATCCGTGACGCTGTCCTTTGAATACCACACTTTAAACTTGAATAATGTTTATTTTGTTCCTACCTTTGGGAAGAACTTAATATCCGTTGCTCGTCTTCGTGAGCAAGATTATTGTTTAAAGTTCATTAAGAATGGAATTCGTATTTCGTTTCCTGATAATTCTTTTGTCACTGATGCATGTATGAAGAATGCTCTTTTCTACATCTATCCCACTAAACCTTCTCTTTTAGACACCGAAATAGATAATGATCTAATTAGGGAGCCAAAGAGGATCAAACTTTCTGAATCCTCCGATCTAACAAAATCAACACACCTATGGCACTTAAGACTTGGTCATATCAGTCTAGAAAGGATTAAGAGACTTGTGAGGGATGGTCCACTCCAAGCCTCTGCAATAGGTTCACTACCTACTTGTGAATCCTGCATAGAAGGAAAAATGACTAAGCGACCTTTCTCTGATAAAGGTCGAAGAGCCACTGAGTTGCTGGAACTAATACATTCTGATGTATGTGGTCCGCTCAGCCAACAGGCACGTGGAGGATACGAATACTTCGTTACCTTCACTGATGATTACTCACGATATGGGTTTGTCTATTTGCTCAAACACAAATCCGAGACCTTTAACGTATTTAAGGTCTTTAGGGCTTTAGTGGAAAAGCAAACTGGCAAAGTGATCAAAACCCTTCGATCCGATCGAGGTGGTGAGTATATGTCTGGAGAGTTCGATGACTTTCTTAAAGAAGAAGGTATCGCTTCTCAGCTTACCGCACCTGGCACACCTCAACAAAACGGAGTGTCAGAGAGAAGAAACCGAACTCTTATGGAGATGGTTAGATCAATGATGAGTTACTCATCACTCCCGCTTTCCTTTTGGGGATATGCCCTCGAAACAGCCGCTTACATTCTGAACCAAGTTCCGTCTAAAACGGTTCCTGGTACTCCTTATGAACGATGGACTGGCCGTAAAGTGAATCTTGGCCGCATCCGAATTTGGGGTTGCCCTGCACATGTGCTAAGGCAAAAGACTAGCAAGTTGGCTAGTAGGTCAGAATTGTGCCTGTTTGTGGGATATCCAAAGGAAACTAAAGGTTTCATTTTCTATAGTCCCGAGGACGATAAGACTTTCGTTAGCTCGAATGCTCGTTTCCTCGAGGAGGACTTTATGAAGGATGCGAAACCTAGAAGCAAAATTGTGCTTGAAGAAAAGTTGGGTGAGGAAGCTTCTACCTCATCTGTAAGAACTGTTCTTACCCCAACTGAAACACAACCTAACTCATCAGAATCTCGTCAAGTAGTACTTCGACGTAGTGGGAGGGCTGTTCAACAGCCTGACAGGTACATGTCTTATGGAGACTCTCTTGTAGCCGTCTCCGACATGGATGACCCTGTTTCCTATAGCCAAGCGATGGCTTGTTCTGAATCAAACCTTTGGCTTGACGCCATGAAAGTTGAAATGCACTCGATGTATATCAACAAAGTCTGGAAACTTGTAGACCTTCCTGAAAGGATTAAACCCGTAGGGTGTAAGTGGATATACAAGAAGAAAAGGGGTCCTGATGGGAACGTCGAGACGTTCAAAGCACGACTTATGGCAAAGGGTTATACCCAACAAGAAGGGATTGACTATGAAGAAACCTTCTCGCCAGTCGCGATGCTTAAATCCATCCGCATACTCCTATCCATAGCTGCAGCTCTCGACTATGAGATCTGGCAAATGGATGTCAAGACAGCCTTTCTGAATGGCAATCTTGACGAGCGCATTTACATGGCTCAACCAGACGGTTTCGTGGATAAAGGTCAAGAGACCAAGGTTTGTGAGTTGCTTAAATCCATTTATGGACTAAAGCAAGCATCTAGGTCATGGAATATTAGATTCGATGAAACTGTAAAGAGCTTCGGCTTTGAACAGTCAATAGATGAGCCTTGTGTTTACAAGTTAATACACGAAGGCAAAGTTGTGTTTCTGGTACTATATGTCGATGATATACTACTCATTGGTAATGACGTGGGTAAGTTATCTGAGGTTAAGGTCTGGCTAGCAAAGCAATTCGATATGAAGGATCTAGGAGAAGCCGCATACATTCTGGGAATCCAAATCTTTCGAGATAGGAAAAACCGGACCCTGTCGCTCTCTCAAGCATCTTATATTGATAAGGTGATGGATCGCTTCTCGATGCAAGACTGCAAGAGGGGTCAAACACCCTTTAGGCATGGAGTTTCACTCTCTAAGGACCAGTCTCCCAAGACTGCACAAGAGATTGAAGACATGAGGAAGATTCCTTACGCCTCTGCCGTAGGAAGCCTCATGTATGCTATGCTTTGCACTAGACCTGACATCTGTTTCGCCTTTGGCGTAGTTAGTCGTTTCCATTCCAACCCTGGACCCGAGCACTGGATTGCTGTTAAGCATGTTCTTAAGTATCTTCGAAGAACTAGGAACTTGATGCTTACATACTCAGGTACTGACCTGACTATGACGGGATATACCGACTCCGATTTTCAAGCGGATAAGGATTCCAGGAAATCCACTTCGGGATCTGTGTTCATCCTTAATGGTGGAGCTGTTGTGTGGAGAAGTATTAAGCAATCTTGCATTGCTGACTCCACAATGGAAGCAGAATATGTGGCTGCTTGTGAAGCATCCAAAGAGGCTGTATGGCTTAGAAAATTCCTTAAGTATTTGGAAGTTGTTCCAAACGTCGACGAGCCCATGACCCTTTATTGTGATAATAGTGGGGTTGTCGCTAACTCAAAGGAACCTAGAAGCCATAAGCGCTCTAAGCATATTGAGAGGAAATACCATTTGATTCGAGAGATCGTGCAGCGCGGAGACGTGGAAGTGAAGAAGATCTCAACGGTGGACAACCTCGCAGATCCATTCACCAAGGCCCTAGCGAACAAGGTCTTCGACCAACATCGTGAGGGATTAGGCATGAAGGACTACACACACCTTCTTTGAGTCAAGTGGGAGTTTGTTGTCAATGGTGCCCACAAGAAGAGTTGTAGTCTTTATTTTGTACATTTGATGTAATAAAGTCTCATGAAGACTCTTGCTTGTAATTGCCTATCTATTTATTAATAAAGTTGAAACGTTCATTCATTCTTTCTTTGTTTGAAGCTTTATGATAAAACCTTAGTCTTTTAGTCCATAAACAAACTTAACAACTTACGAATAGACAAATGTAGATTTGCATGAACAAACTCTTCGTAGTTTGCTTAAAACGATATATTCGCAATCTTAGGGTCAAAGGACTATTGACCTCAATATGATTGTTAGAAGAATCTATGATGTCTGGTTATGAGGCATTGAGAGTTGGGGACTCTAAAGTTCTTCTAGGTATCTTCCGAAGGTACTGAATTGACCAGTGCACTTCTAGAGACAATATAAGAACAAACCATTTAACCTCTTATGTCTCGAAGTCACTATGTATGAATTGCATCATGCTTACCTTAATCCTGAAATGAGACATGCCATTTCACACCTTAGTATTCTCATTTGAGAAAGTCAAAGTTCGGACTCACTATGTGATTCCGAACAAGGCCTATTGGTGAAGTACTAAGTTGTGAGTCTGTCATGAGTAACTTTGTGAAGTTCTCATAGATATGGAATTCATGTACAAGATTGCTGAAATGCAATGTATGTCACCTCATGCTTTGTTCCTTGGAGTGTGAATAAATGAACTGGCCAGTGTCCAAATTGAGTCCTGACTCTTTTGGATGAAACAATGTGACTTGTTAGCTCCTCGTCAATACATTGTTTCTAACTTATTAACAAGCGACAAAGGAGTTGAGGAAATAACAGCTAGAAGGGTAAAATGGTAATTTAGTAAATCCCGACTAGCTGATGACATTCATGAAGGGTAAACATAGATAATATTCAGTGGATCCGCTCATTACAATTAGGTGAATTCTTGAGTAGAAAATAAATTCATTTGAACTGAGAGATTTTCAGTGTCAGCTCTTTAGTGGAGTCAGTTGGCATTAAGCTAAACTTGGAAAAGGTTTGTGAACTTTTGAGTCCAAGTGTTTAGCTCAAGCTTTGTTCATTTGGGTCCATGAGGTCACTGTCACGAATCACATCGATAGGAATAGTTAAACTGGAAGCTAAGTCAAAACAAGAACGAAAATAGTCAAAAGGGTATTTTTGTCTTTTGAGACAAATGATTAAATGAATGTCAAAAAAAATTTTTGACAAGTTCATTTGGTGACTTAATGTCACTCGGCCATAACTTGATTATTGGGCCTTGTGAATTAATTTCATTTCGTAAGAATTTTATTGAAAATTCTTAATGGGCTTTTCTCATGTTGTCATGAATAAATGAAGAAGCTTCTAGAAGCTCCTTCTAGATGAGAGATGGGCGCCCAAAATACCCAAGAGAAAGAGAATATTTTGTGCATAAATGTATCAAGATACTTGCCAAAAGAAAAAGAGGAAACAAATTTGCATATGGATGCACATGGGAATCGGCCAAGCAAGGAATGGAACAAAAAGGGAAACAAATCCAAGGGCTTCTAGAAGCCTATTTGGCCGAGTGACTCTAAGGGAAGGAGAGCAATATTTGCTCATGAATATGTGATATTCAATGAAAGAGGAAACTACCTTATTGAAGGTAAAACCTCCCCTATAAATAGAGGCCTCATTCCATTCATTCAACATAAGTTAGAGATTGAGAGACTCTCTCTCTAGACATTGTTGGCCGAAAATCCTCTCTCTCTCTCTCTCTCTCTAGTTTATTTTCAATTTTTTCTTGTCTTGGCACCTAGGTCCTCACTCGACCTAGTGTTTAGCTCTGCGACTTCGAGACTCGTTCTTAAGTCGTAGCGTTTAAAAGTGCCCACTCACTGATTCCTTCTTTTCGAGTGATTTAGTGATAGAAACTTTCGTGGTTGCTCGAGGTGCCGAGGAAACGAAGAGAGACGTGCTGCGAGGGAGACGAGCGTTGCAAACTTTCCAAAAGCTTCTTCAAAGTTCAAGCTTCAAGAAATGTTAGTAAAGTCTTAGCTCATATTGGTTTTTAATTACATGTACTTGCTTCTTTGTCTAGGTTAGTAAAAACTGTTTTTACTTGTAAAGAAAATTTTTAAAATTCCGCCGCTTCCCGAAGCGTTAATTATTTTCTCAAACCCTAGATCGATTCCAACAGTGCGCGGGCCGGGAGGCCGAGGCGCGGGAGCGCGCACGGGCCGGGGAGGCCGGGGCGCAGGAGCGCGCGCAGGCCGGGATACCGGGGCGCGGGAGCGCGCGCGGGCCGGGAGATCGTGGCGCGGGAGCGCGCGCGAGCTAGGCGCGCTAGGGCGCGCTGAGGCCCACTGGGTCGGGGGCTCCAGGGCCGGGGGCGCAGGTGCGCGTGTGCCGGTCGTGCCGGGCCGTGGGTGCGTTAGGGCGCTCAGGCCCGGTGGGCTGGGGCCCGTTTGGCTTCCGGCCGGCAAAGCCCGGCCGGCCTTGAATCGTTTTTGAATTTCTAGTGTCCCGAAAATGACCGGTAACATTAGCCCGCCAAGTTTACGGCTTACGGGACGCAAGTCGTGAACTTTAGAAGAGAAAAGGGCGTTGAGGTGATTTCACCTTCGATCACGCGTGACCGTATGCACGCATATCTTCTTCTTTTCTTTTTTTTTGTGGCCGGACCCCTGGGGGCCGGACCGGGCCGGCCGGGCAGCAACACCCGCGCGCGGCCTGGCGCTTGGGGACTGGCGCGCGCGCGAGGGGGGGGGGGGGGAAGGAGCAGGGTTTTCTCCTTCCTCTCCTATAAATAGGAGAGCCCCCCTCCCTTTCTGTTCACACTGGCAACCTGTGGGTAATTGGAAAATTCCTTTAAGTTTGAAATTCCCCCTGGGCAGCCCACTTTTTTCTTTTTTAATGGGCAGTGAGCTTGTTTCCCACGTTGATGATCCCTAGGTCGACTCTTCCTGCCCTCTCCCAAATTTTGGGGGGGGGGGGGGGGCCGGCCAAGGGTCCCTTTGAGGAACTCGACGGGGTCCCCATCCTTGTCGAGGAAGACTCTAGCGCGGCCGAAAAATGTCTCATGGAGTCGGAGACCGACGCCGCGGCGATAGCCGAGCTAGCGGGGCCCGGAAGTGGCTCACCTACTAGGTGTGGCCCCGAAGGGGAGGACGAAGGGTCCAAGGACCTGCGTTCGTCACGGTTGGTGATCAACCTGGTCTTCCGCGAGGCGTCCTTTGACGCCCCCTTGCTCAAGCAGCGAGGTGAAGCGGTAGTGGGTGCTGAGCTCCTTCGGGCGTCTAACTTGGACGCCTCGGGTGCTGAGCTTGCGATAGTGCCGTCCGAATCTTTCTTGGACGAGATTTATTCCGACGATCCCCTAGGGTCGGGCTCAAAAGGCCCTGAAGAGGACTTGGAGGCTCCTCCCGCGAGGGGGAAGGAGAAACACAACGGAAAAGTGTTGGCGACGGCCTGGTCGGCCTTCGAGTCCGCTGAGGCCTCGGGCTACACTAATGCCAGGTCACTGGAGAGGACTCGTATGTACGGAGTAGGCGACTCTGTCGCCCCCGTCGGCTTGGACTGCAGGGGGGTCGATGATGCGATCACGCTCACTTCCCGAGTCTTCAGCACGCTTTGCGAGACGTATAACATCCCTCCCTCGGTGGGATTGCTTAGACCTGCCCCCGAGGACAGGCCCTCTCGTCCCAGGGACGGGTACGCGGCCGTGACGATCGGGAGTCTTGTCTGCGGGTTGCGTCTCCCGTTCCCCACGATCGTCCAACAGATCCTGACCCGACTAGGGGTCCACGCATGTGAGATGAGCCCGGCGTTTTACCGCCTGTTGGCCACATGTTTCATGGAGTGGCACTGCCAGACGCAGCGTGCCATGACCGTGGACGATTTCCGTAATCTGGTCGCCCTTTTTCCCGGCGCCGGGGCAGCCGGGATTTCATATGGCCCGTGCTCGGGGCAACGTGAGGCTGGTCGAGGATTGTTACCCGCCTAGCCGCTTGGCGTGGGTGTGGGTCACCTTGGACGCCTTTGGTGAGGCGCCCCTTCGCTTTGGTCGTTTGGCCGACTTTCCAGCGGATGAGGGGGCAGCGGAGCTCCCCTTAGTGAGAGAAATATCGGGGATGTCGGAAGCCCGCAAGGCTGGCGAGCGGTTCCGTTCCCCCGAGCTGATGGCACTCACCGGGTGGTTCCCGCCCTTTCCCCGGGCACCGAGGAAGCGCGCCGGGCGAGCAGGCCCCCGAGTCCCGTGGCTCAACCAGTCGCTCATGCTTCTCGAGGTAACTTTACGGTTTTTGTGCAAATTTTTTGTTTGACAGGAACCTGACCTTCATTGCTTCGCCATGTATAGCTGCTAAGAGGCGGGCTAGGAGGCTGGCCCTCGCTTCTCGGGATCCCGAGTTGATGGCGGAGATTCGCTCTAGGGTCGCTGACCGCAAGGCGAAGGGAGAGCGTGTCGAGGCTGCCGCTGTAGCGGAACCAGAGCCCCGTACTTCCTTGAAAAGGGCTTCGACATCTGCGCCTCTTGAAGAGCGTTCCGAGCCCAAGAGGGCGAACTCGGCGGTGGAGCTGGAGGCGATAGAGGCTCGAGGGGATTGCTTCCGCCACCTCGAGGGATCCCCACTGTCCTGGTGGAAGGACGTGGTATCGAAGAACGATATTGCCTTCTTCCAGGCGGGGGTTACCGACGCTCAGAGGGTCAGTATTTCTGTTTATTCTGTTGTAAGCGTAGGTTTTGGTTTTAACCCTTGCTTCTTTGTCATCGCAGGCGTACGCGAGGGCCGTGCGAAGCGACAGGATTTTGCACGACTTCATCCGGCGCTTGGGGGCATCCCAGGAGGAGCTTGCTCGGACGAAGGCCAGGCTGGCTCAGGTCGAGCGAGGTTCGCACCCGGGGGCGGAGACCGAGACGCTTCGAGACCAGCTTTGAGAGGCTAAGGTGGAGCTTCAAATCGCATGGGATCAGCGTGACGGAGCCCAAATGTCTGTGGCCAAGATGGCGGGGGAGCTTACCGAAGAACGGCGAGCTTGTGAGTTGGCGACCCGATCAGCGGAGATTTTTTGCACTGAGGTTACAAACCTTCGGAGGCAGCTGGATGCTCGATCTGATGCTTTGGAGACGTCGCACCGCCAGCTTACTTCAAGCGAGGCGGCGCGTGTTCGGGCGGAGCGCGAGCGCGACTCTCTGGCGGAGGAGAACGTTCGCCTCTCGACCCAGCTTGCTGAAGCGGAGCGAAGAGCGTCCGACTTGCAAGATGACTACGGCATAGGGACCGAGGAGGCCCGTCGTGCCGGAGCAGTGGAATGTCGAGATGCGACCGCGACCGAGAACGAGGCCCGGGGGCTCACATTTGACTTCTTCGACACCCTGTTTCCCCTACTAGATGAGGGTGTTGCTTGAGCCGTGCGGCTCCCTTTTTTAGCGCGTATGTTTAGCGCTTTGCTTTTCTTTTCCTTTTCTCAGGATTTTATTTATTTTCCACGCACTTTTTATTTATCATGTGTTTATCGGATTCAGAGCCGTGGCTCCTTTTATTTATGAGATATTTTTTTCTCTTTCGTGTTGAATGCTTATCTTAGTTTTCGAGCAATTTCACTCGCATGCACCTTTTTCGCGGGCTAACGTGGCCCGAAGGGCTTGTATCCTTACCAATAATTTTGGCAGGTTTTGCGTCCTTAACTGGGGTTCATCCTCTGCTCGTTTCATCGTTACGACTCGTCGTCGTTTAAACGTTCGAGGTGAGGGGGCGTTTGTGTCCAGCTAGGCGATGGGCCGACCCGTGTTTGAACGGTGGTATCGGCCTGTCGGGTTAGGCCGACGATTCAGCGTGCCTAATGTGGCTGTGGCCCAGCGACTTCGCTTCGTGCCCTTCGGCGATCGAAGAGGTCGTACCGGGTAGTTCCCGGGGGCTCTGCGTTCGTGCCATTGGCAACTGGACGTGTATGTCGCGCCGGGTTGGGCCGGCGTCTTTTGAGTTCGCGCCCTGGAGCAAGGGAATGAGAACTACACCGGAGCTAGGCCAGTGTCTTAGGAGCTCGCGCTTTTGAGTAACGAGCGTAGGTTGCGCCGGGTTAGGCCGGCGTCTTCATGGGTTCGCTTACCCTGGAGCAAGCTAACGCGGGTGCATCGGGTTAGGCCGACGTCTTTTTGGGTTCGCTCAACCTGGAGCAAGCGAATGCGGGTGCGTCAGATTAGGTCGACGTCTTTTTGGGTCCGCTCACCCTGGAGCAAGCGAACGCGAGTGCGTCGGATTAGGTCGACGTCTTTTTGGGTCCGCTCACCCTAGAGCAAGCGAACGCGGGTGCGTCGGATTAGGTCGACGTCTTTTTGGGTCCGCTCACCCTGGAGCAAGCGAACGCGGGTGCGTCGGATTAGGTCGACGTCTTTTTGGGCCCACTCACCCTAGAGCAAGCGAACACGGGTGCGTCGGATTAGGTCGACGTCTTTTACTCAAACCCTTTTGCGCCGGGTTAGGCCGGCGTCTTTGGTGTTCGTGCCCTGAGGCTAGCGAATTTGGCTCAAATTTGGCCTTTTTAGGGTTTGAGGCAGCGCCTTTACGCGACTTACATGCGTCTCGGGAGACGTCTTTCACCTGCGCCTTTACGCGTCTTACGGCACGCTGGGAAGGCCGACGTTTTACTCGAACCCGTATGCACGAAGGGCCATCGGGGTCCGAGCTTCCTAAGTCTGTATCCCCGTGGGGGACTTAGGCCTGGGTTGAGCTCGTGGGTTGAGCGACCGAAGTGCTCGTGGGTTGAGCGACTGGGCTTGTGCGTTGCGCCGGGTTAGGCCGGCGTCTTTGAGTTCGTGCTATTGAGCGACCGAGAAGGTGTGTTGCGTCGGGTTAGGTCGACGTCTTTTTTCGGACCCGTATGCCTGATGAGCCATCGAGGCCCGAGCTTCTTAAGCCTCTGTATCCCATGAGTGGGGGGCTTAAGGTTTTTTTTTTATGCCGTACTTTTTCGAGTGTACGTCTCAGGACCCATAGCCCCCCGAGTTTTTAGTTTACAGGTCGTGCCATGATGACTAAAAACTGTGATAAAGTGGGTAAAAAGACCTCAAACTTTATTTCTCATTAAATTTTGCTAACAGGGAACATCCTTGAACAGTGGCGCGTAGGCCTTTTTGAATAAGGGAAATCAGAGCAATAAATGGGTGGATTTGTCACTGGTGGTACTGCCTCAAGTGCTCGGCGTTCCACGGGTGCCGGATTGGAGTTCCGTCTGTGTGTTCGATGTAGTAGGTTCCGTCATGTATGACTTGTCGAACTCTATATGGTCCTTCCCAATTTGGGCCGAGGACCCCGGCGCCTTGCACTTGGGTATTTTGGAACACGCGTCTGAGTACAAGGCTGCCGACGGCGAAGATCCGCCTTTTGACTTTGGCATTGTAGTACCTCTCAACCTTTCGCTTTTGTGCGGCGAGTCTGGTGAGGGCCTCGGATCTTTTCTCGTCGATTAGATCCAGTTTGAGGCGCATGGCCTCATCATTTTCTTTTTCGTCGAAAGTGTCGACCCGGTAGGTGGGGACTTCCGTTTCCACGGGGACCACTGCTTCAATCCCAAAGGCTAGGGAGAAGGGGGTCTCTCCGGTGGCGTTTCGAACGGTCATTCGATAGGCCCATAGGATGAAAGTCAATTCCTCAGCCCAGGCGCCCTTTTTGGCTTCGAGCTTTTTCTAGAGGTTGCTTTTAATCGTCTTGTTGACGGCTTCCACCTGGCCATTAGCCTGTGGATGTCGCGGGGATGAGAACGTCTTGCTTATCCCTAGCTGGGCGCAGATTTCTCTAACCCTCACGTTGTCGAACTGCGCGCCGTTATCGGTCACGATCGACTCGGGGATGCCGTGGCGACATATTATGGACTTCCAGATGAAGTTCGTAGTGTTCGCCTCGGTGATCCTGGCCATAGGCTTGGCTTCGACCCACTTAGTGAAGTAGTCAATAGCGACGATGGCGTATTCGTATTGCCTCGGGGCTTTGGGAAGCTTGCCGATAATGTCTACGCCCCATTTTGCGAAGGGGCGTGGAACAACGATGCTACTTAGGGGAGATGGCGGCTGTCGTGGAACGTTGGAGAAACGTTGACACTTGTCGCACTTTCTCGCCCAGTCGTAGGCGTCTTTTTTCATCGTTGGCCAGAAATAGCCTTGTCGAAGCGCTTTGAGCGCGAGGGACCTCCCAGCGGCGTGGTTCCCGCAGAGGCCTTCGTGGATTTCGCGGAGGACCTTAGTCGACTCAACGTTGTTGAGGCATCAGAGTAGCGGGGTCGAGTACCCGCGCTTGTACAGGGCTTCGTCTCTCAGCACGTACTTAGATGCGAGGGCTTTCAGCCTTTCGGCTTCTTTGCGGTCTTCGGGAAGTGCCCCTCTTTGTAAGAAGTCCGTGAGCGGGTTCATCCAAGTTGGATGAGCGGCGCTTTCAATCGTTCCAACCTCGTCACGTGAGACGGATGGTCGCGAGAGAGACTCGATCAGGATAGTTCCCAACCCGTCTTTGGTGATACCGGATCCGAGGCGAGCTAGGGCGTCAGCCTCGTAGTTCTCTTCTCGTGGGATCTGGATGATCTCGAACCAGGAGAAGGCATCTAGCTTGGCATTTGTCTTTGCCAAGTAGGCGATCATGTTAGGTTCTTTAGCAACGTATGCACCTTTAACCTGATTTACGATCAACTGCGAGTCACAATGTATTCGTAAATTTTGTACGTTGAGCTTGTGAGCGAGCTCTAGCCCTACGATGAGGGCTTCGTACTCGGCCTCATTGTTGGAGGCCTAGAATCCGTAGTGGAGGGCGTAGCGTAACTTTTCCCGGTCGGGATTTGTCAGAATCACGCCGGCGCCTGCTCCTTGGGCATTAGATGCTCCGTCTACGTGTAGTTCCCAGATGGGACCCGTAGGGTCGACCTTTCTCTTTCGAGCCGACAAGTCGTCGGTCGAGTCATCTTCTGCTCTTCCCATGTCGGGAGTGTAGGAGAATTCTGCTACGAAATCAGCTAAGGCTTGAGCCTTTATTGCTGGTCTCGGGTGAAACTCGATCCCGTACTCGCTCAATTCTTGGGACCAGACCGCCATGCGAGTCGATGTTCCCTTTTGAAGAGCTTTACCGATCGGGTGTCCGGTTCGGACAACGATTGGGTGAGCCTGGAAGTAAGGGCGTAGCTTTATGGCGTCAAGTAGGGCTTTGCTTATGTAGAAGATGGGCCATTGAGCCCTATCCTCTTCACGAATTAGCACAGCACTCACAGCTCGTTCGGAGACGGCGAGGTAGACGTAGAGCGTCTCGCCTTCCTTTGGCTTGGATAGGAACGGAGGTGTCCTGAAGTATGCCTTCATTTCTTGAAAGGCCTTCTCGCACTCGTCCGTCCATTCAAAGCCGTCCGTCTTCTTTATTGCTTTGAAGAACGGTTGACACTTGTCGGTTGCTTTGGCCACAAAACGTGAAAGGGCGGCAATCCGACCGGTCAGACTTTGGACTTCCTTGACACGTCGCGGAGACTTCATGTCAAGGAGTGCCTTGATTTTCTCGGGGTTCGCTTCGATACCTCGACGGCTAACTATGTAGCCTAGGAACTTCCCGGATTCGACCCCGAATACACACTTGTTGGGGTTGAGCTTCATTTTGTACCGGCGGAGGATCATGAACATCTCCCTCAGGTTGTCTACGTGGTTGGTAGCCAGTAGGCTTTTAACGAGCATGTCATCCACGTATACTTCCATGGTCTTGCCAATTAGGTCGGCGAAGATCCGGTTTACCAATCGTTGGTAAGTAGCTCCTGCATTTTTAAGGCCGAAAGGCATGACCTTATAGCAGCAGAGACCGCGATCAGTGACGAAGGTCGTCTTGATCTGATCGGGCTCGTGCATTCGTATCTGGTTATAGCCCGAGTAGGCGTCCATGAAACTTAGCAGTTCATGTCCTGCCGTGGCGTCGACCAGTTGTTCGATGCGTGGGAGTGGAAAGCAATCTTTTGGGCAGGCTTTGTTAAGATCTTTGTAATCTATACAAATGCGCCACTTCCCATTAGGCTTTTTGACCATGACCATATTGGCCACCCACTTGGGGTACTTGGCTTCTCGGATGAAACCGGCAGAGAGAAGCTTTTCGACTTCCTCGTTTATCGCTAGGTATCGTTCGGGGTTGAACGCACGTCTAGCTTGTACCTTTTCGGCAATAGTGTTATCGTCATTCAATCGGTGCACAATCACGTCGGGGTCTATGCCAGACATGTCTGCATGTGTCCACGCAAAGACATCCTTAAACTCCCGAAGGAAGGACGCGAGTTGAGTTTTGATGGCGAGAGGGAGTTGTGCACCGATCTTGACTACCTGGTCAGGTTTAGCCTCGTCGAGAACGATCGAAGTGAGATCATTGGGGGTGTCAACTTTCAACCTCTCGATATCGTCCCGGGGGTCTAATTCCCCGAGTTGCCGTGCGTCTTTCTGATCACACGGGTAGTCGTCTTCCAGTTGGTAGATCGTGTTAACCCTTTTCTCGGCGGGCTTGCCGTCCACGCCTTGAACATAGCATATCCTCGCTTGGGTTTGATCACCGTCCATGACGCCAATTCCCTCTTCGGTGGGGAATTTCACTAGTAGGTGATAAGTGGACATGATAGCCCTTAGTCTGTTCGACGTGGGTCGCCCAATGATAACATTGTAGGGCGACTCCTGGTCGACCACAAGAAAGGGGACCATGTGAACGACTTCGATGCCTCCGGTAGTTCCGAAGGTGACTGGTAAATCAATGATTCCTTCAGTCATGACCTTTTCTCCCGTGAACCCAAACAGAGGGGTTTGAGTCGGGACAGTGCGGAGCCCCCCGAGCTTCATGCGCTCTAGGGTGGTCTTAAAGATTATATCGGTTGCGCTGCCGTTATCAATAAGAACTCTTTTCACCAAGTTGTTGGCCACCTAGGCCTTAAGGAGTATAGCGTCATTGTGCGGGTGCACAACTCACTTGGCCTCTTTATTGGTGAATTGTATCGTCTCGTGAGGTACGGACGGAGGTTCCTCGTAGGTGAGGTTAACCTGCCCAGCAAGGCCTTGTTGAGAGGCAGCTCTGAGGAGCCTTTTCCTTTGCCGGGCCGAGTCCCCGTCTTGCAAGCCACCTAAGATGGTGGTAACGACGTGGAGTTGCGCATCGGCTGTAGCCGTGACCGCTGTGCGGTCGGTGTTAGCGTTGGTCCCTCCACCTTTCTCAGGCTGTGGCCTGTTGTCGGCGGGGGCTGCCGCTCCTACCAAGCGAAGGACAAACTCTTTGAGCTCTCCCTTCTGGATTAATGTCTCAATTTGTTTCCTAAGATGGAAGCATTGAGCGGTCGTATGACCGTAATCCCGGTGGAACTCACAATAACGGGACCGGTCGCGAGATGCGAGGTTGCCCCTTATCGGAGCCGGAGCGACGAACTTGTCACGCGCCACAGCGTAGATTTGCTCTACTGGGGCGTTCACGGGAGTGTAACTCAAGTAGTCTCTAAAATTGCTCGCGAGACGCGGCTTTTGAGACGTAGGGGGCTGGCTATCGGAAGCTTGACCTCCCTTGTTTATCCTCTTATGGGGATCGCCAGGCTCGTTGCCGGACTCATCTCGACGGCGGGAGCTTTGGTTGCCGCTCCTGTGGCCGTCGAGGTAATCCTCTACCCCCATGAAGGTTTTGGCTCGGTTCATTAACTCGGCCATCGTAGAAGGGACTCTGCCGACGACGGACTTTAAGAAGTCTCCGGTGCGCAACCCTCGATGATGGCTGTAAATGCATCACTGTCGTCAAAGCGGTCAACCTTATTTGATTCTGTGGTGAATCGGGTGAGATACTGTCTCAAGGACTCGTTACTCTCTTGCATGATTGACCATAAGTACATCTTGGTCTTCTTTTGGACCATGGATGTAGCAAATCGTGCTAGGAACATGTCCTTCAGCTCTTTGAATGATTGGACGCTCCATGGTCTTAAATTCTTAAACCACTCAAAATCGGGTCCAGTGAGGGTAACACTAAAAGCTTGGCATAGAGCCCCAGGTGAAACGCCTTGCATCGTCATCCAAGTTTCGTAATGTTGGATGTGATACGTGGGATCAGTCTTCCCATTGTATGGAGGGAGATTCGGGAGTTTAAAGTTTCCCGTTCATACCTCAGCAAGGATTTGGGCGGTGAAGGGAGAGGAATGTTCTTCTACGACCCCGTATGTATCACCGGCCAAGCCCCCTTCACGCAGGTCACGCACCACATTACGAAGATTGTGAATCATGGTGACGACGTCGAGGCCAATGTTGGGGGTCACTCCTTGTTCAGGAGGAGTCACCTGTCGCCTTTCATTCGACCCTTGAGTCGTGCGAGGGTCCCCATTGATCGGGGCCGCAGGGTTGTGACCCTTACGAGCACTTAGCCTCTCCCGTAGGTCTTCGCCACGGTCGTTCTGTTGGGCGGTAAGGCGATCTCTAAGGTCTGGCCCGGCGGTATGGGGGCGTGAGCTTCGAGCCACACGCCTCACCCGTCGAGTCGTTAGACCTTCCCTGACATTGCCTCTTTGACCGAGTCGGTCATGGGCTAAACGTCGGGAGGTCTCTTCCTGGGAGGAGATCGGTATTGCCTTTGTTTTCGACGGACCGGCTTCGATCTCAACAGGGAGTTCCCCGTATTTGGTGAGAGAAGTTTCGACGTCCGCCGAAATTTCCAAGCCTTCATAGTCGGGGTCATAGTCATATCCCCCGTCCATGAGGTCCTCAGACTCCCAGTGGGGGGTGCCTTGCGCAGGCGCCTTACCTGCCAATTGGCGGTGGTACCTTACGTTAGCTATTTTTAGTTGACGGATTTTCTCCTCCATCTCAAGGATGCGGTCGTCCCGGCTGTCCTGAAGTGGAGGGGGCGAGGGAGTGTGACTCTCGTCGTTGAGAGACTCCTCGTCGCCTTGCGCTCGGGAGCGCAAGAAGTATTTCTTCACCGCGGTTGCGTTTTCGGGGTTGTTTACGCCCTCAGAACGAACGGGTGGTTGACCACTCATGTCTTTCTCGAGTCGAGATGAAAAGGGTCGAGCTGTAGAAGGGATTTCGGGCTGTGTAAGTCGGGAAGTCCCCTCCTTCTAGCGCCAAAATTTTGTCGCACGAAAAAGAACAACGATTAGATACCTCGGGCGGTTCAATCCAAGGCCGGACCAAGTGACCACGCCCGGGCCAAAAGTGGGAGCTCGTAGACCGAGCTGCACCCTCCAGACCCTGAGGTGTGTTTTGGGGGGTTTGACCGTGCCAAAGGTTGGCTGCCTACGTACCCTTTAGTCGGGATCAGGTCAGAACGTAGTTCAATTTGTGTATTGAGGGCTATCTTGGGCTCGGAGGCTTGAGAATCCAAGGCTTTAGAGTAGGACCCGGCTCGTAGCTTCTAGTGAAGACTTTATAGGGGTCGCTTGCCTCGTAGCTCGGAATTCTAGCTCAATGGCCAAGAAGCTGGAGAGCAGCGTGGACCGCTAAAGCTCGGGTCGCAGAAAAGGAGCGCGCTCCCTCTCGTGGAGGGGGGTCCTTGTGTTTCTGAGCCAAGGGAGGAGAGGTGCGTGCTCTTGGAATGTCACAAGAGCACGAGAGAGAGAGTTCTCAAGAGGAGAGAAGTGTTGTTGGAATGAAAATTGAGGCCCATCGGGTGGCCGGAAGCGGGGCGCGCGAGGCATCACGTCTAGGAGGGCGCAGGGCGCGCCGGACGTGTCGCCTGGACGGGCGCGGCGTGCCCGGCCGAGGCGTTGGGATTGCTCGGCCGGGGCAGCAAGGACGCTCAGCCGGGGCAGCAGGGCCACTCGGCCGAGGCGGGAGGGACACCCGGCCGAGGCAGCAGGGGCACTCGGCCGGGGCAGCAGGGGCATCCGGCCGAGGCGGCAGGGACACTCGGACGAGGCAGTAGGGGCGCTCGGCCGGGGCAGCAGGAGCGCCTGGCCGAGGTAGCAGGGGCACTCGGCCGGGGTGCCGGGGCGTGCGCGGGCCGGGAGGCCGAGGCGCGGGAGCGCGCGCGGGCCGGGAGGCCGGGGCGCGGGAGCGCGCGCGGGCCGGGAGGCCGGGGCGCGGGAGCGCGCGCGGGCCGGGAGGCCGGGGCGCGGGAGCGCGCGCGGGCCGGGAGGCCGGGGCGCGGGAGCGCGCGCGGGCCGGGAGGCCGGGGCGCGGGAGCGCGCGCGGGCCGGGAGGCCGGGGCGCGGGAGCGCGCGCGGGCCGGGGAGGCCGGGGCGCGGGAGCGCCCGCGGGCCGGGAAGGCCGGGGCGCGGGAGCGCCCGCGGGCCGGAAGGCCGGGGCGCGGGAGCGCCCGCGGGCCGGGAGGCCGGGGCGCGGGAGCGCCCGCGGGCCGGGAGGCCGGGGCGCGGGAGCGCGCACGGGCCGGGGAGGCCGGGGCGCGGGAGCGCGCACGGGCCGGGGAGGCCAGGGCGCGGGAGCGCGCGCGAGCCAGGCGCGGGCCGGGGCCGGCAGCAGGCGTGCCCGGCTAAGGCGTTGGGATTGCTCGGCCGGGGCAGCAAGGACGTTCGACCGGGGCAGCAGGGCCACTCGGCCGAGGCGGCAGGGACACCCGGCCGAGGCAGCAGGGGCACTCGGCCGGGGCAGCAGGGGCATCCAGCTGAGGCAGTAGGGGCGCTCGGCCGGGGCAGCAGGAGCGCACGGACGAGGCAACAGGGGCGCTCGGCCGAGGAGGCCGGGGCGCGGGAGCGCGCGCGGGCCGGGAAGCCGAGGCGCGGGAGCGCGCGCGAGCCAGGCGCGCTAGGGCGCGCTGAGGCCCATTGGGTCGGGGGCCCCAGGACCGGGGGCGCAGGTGCGTGCGTGCCGGTCGTGCCGGGCCGTGGGTGCGGCAGGGCGCTCGGGCCCGTTGGGCTTCCGGCCGGCCTTGAATCATTTTTGAATTTCTGGTGTCCCGAAAACGACCGGTAACAATCACATTAGTTCATGGATTCTTGTTGAGCACATTCTATGTCTCAAGTGAAAAATAAATCAATGTCAAAGATTATTTATTTTTCATAGTTGTCAAAAAATAATTTAATGCTTAAGGCCTAATACAATTGGCCTTTGAAAAACAAATCGATGTCCTTGATCATTTCTTTTTCATGTTTTAAATAAAATTTATTAGGTCCCAGGCCCAGCCCATATAATTAATTTAAATAAAACATCAAAAAATTAATTTTTTATTTTATAAAAATCGGTTTGGGCCTCTTGAGCCCAACCGGGCTAACGGGCTTTGACATGGTCGAATCCTTGAGCTCACTTGCCAAGTTAGGGCTCAACAAGTTAGCCCATATCAAGAGCCAAGGGGCCAAAACATCCGAGACTCCTATCTAAGGGTAGGAGAAAGTTTGTGACAAGGATGTCACAAAATTCGTCTTCTTCGTCAAAGGTGAATCTCTGGAACTCTGATGGGGCTGTGCTTCGGACCGTCATCTCATCTCGCAGTGGGTAGTCAGCCCTCCAAATTTCAAGACAATCGGATTACAGAAAGTATTTTATATAAAATTATAAAAATCCTATAACCTTTGAATTTCGGATTTAACAACAATTCTAGAAAAGCGAGAATAAAAAATCTACGATCAACCACGAATCACAATTCACAGATCATATCATACTGAATTGAGTGAATAACATATCATAATATAAATTCATAAAAACAATATTAAAATTAATTACTAGAACGAATCGATTAATTAAGTAATCTACCTGCTCTAATACCACTTATTGGTGATTAATGCACATTAAATAACCAATTAAATGCGAAAAAGAATAATTACGCTAACAAGAGCTAATTATTAACATGGTTATTAAACAATATCTATATTACTTCATCAAGCAACCATATCATATAAAAGACGAGTTTAAGAAAACTTACAGTTTTAGGCTCACGAACTGAAAGCTTTCACAATCCGTCTTCGTCTTGAACGTACAAGCCTCCACACGATCAGATCTAGAACTCCTCCTTCAAGGACTCGATGTGATGACACCAAAGTCTTACGAAACGTTATCTCCGAGGAAGATAAGACAAAAGAGTGGGGTTCGTTATATGTCACTAGATCTGGAAACGGGGTCTTTCTGATCTTTTTCTCTTATTTTTAAGAATGGAATTGAAGCAATTCCGAGGGGAAGGAGTAGAGGAATTAGGTCGGCACACTCAAGGGAGAGAGGCCACGAAATTCCTTGGCAATTAGATTAAAATTTGATTCACATCTGCCCTCTATTCATAGCAGTTTAAAAGGTATCTTTATAGAATATTCCAGAATATTCTAAAAGATATTATTTCCTTTTATTGTGTTCACACTAATGGATTAAATCTCAGCCATTGGATCTCAACAAGTGAATCCAATTTTTCTCTCATTCGTCATAATAGTATCTAGTATTTTATTTTATACAACAATATAAAATATTTTGTTGTTGAGAAAATCTAGGAAAATATATTCTCCTAGATTTTCTCCTAAAATATCCTAATATTTAGCATAAATATTAGGAGAGAATATAGGAAAATATATCTCCTATTTATTCTCCTATATTTTAGGAACATAAAAACAGAAAAAATACTGGTTACCACACCAGTGCAAAAAACGTCCAACACCGTAGGGGGTAGGTGATTTTTTGCTTTTTCAAGGCCCAATAGATTTAAGCCCATTAAACACTTATTTACTAGTCCAACAATAAATAATAAGTTTATTTACTTTATCTAGCAATAAATAAACAGCTTTACTATAAATATTTATTTAATTCCCAAAATACCCTTTTTGGAATTTAATGTTGTCAATCACTATTACAGCAAGTGAGATTATAATAATAATAATAGATACTATTATATCAACGTTCTTATCCGCCTTTATCGAAGCCAAATCGGGGACGATGGACCTCGTAGTAGAAGCAAAAAGACGAAAAAAGTCCTTTCTCTTTTTCGATAGTTTCGTCTAATCTTAGGCAATACTCCACCGTGTAAGCTAAGACTGAACACTCCTTTAATACTAGAATTATATTTACTCATCGTAACAAGTGTCCACTGATTTAGTCAGTACGCGATCATGACCCTCCACGTTCTGCCCGTATCGAGATAGGTCAATTTGTTCCATTATACCTTTCTCGTTACATATAAGCCCTAAGCATCGTTGTTTCCCCAGCGAAAGATTCAACCGAACGTAAGCCAACTTTGGAAGTGTGCACAATCAATTGGTTCTGGAATCAACCCTTAGGTCAGAGAACATTAACCTTCTTTCAGGAAGGCTGGATTCCGTAATCGTAAACCACTTTCTTCTACAATCATGTCCCGAGCTCCCAAAACATCCATTTATTCAACCTTCATTGGCATTTAACGTGATGAATCAAAGAACACGGTAACCCGACCTAGAATTCCATGATCACTTCAGGATTAAGATCAAGCGTCACTATGACCATCATTTGTGACCTTGGCTAGTGTGTCGTAGCGGTCCTTAAACGACACATCTACAAGCAAGGTCTGTCCGGGTCGTACACTTACCATAAGTGCATAATGCTCCCAATAAGTGATCAACCTTCACTGGTGTTCCGCATATATGACTTTAGATAAGGCTTTCCAGGGACATATCAGTCATCGACCAAGTTTTAGTTCACCGCCCGATCTCGGATGCCCAGCATGCAATTCAGCTTGATACGGAGACTATGGATGATAGTTGTTATTGATTCTGAATATTATCAGACCTCAACCCACTAATCATATGATGTTAATAAAGTAACTTCTTATCTTATTTAGCAATCATCATCTTCTAGTGGGTAATATTCGTAAAACCATTCTCGTCCCGATGGGCCACGCCTTGTTCCGCCTGCTCTGCCATTCGTCGCGCATCGGCGGCGTGATCAGAAAGTCCGGCTCTGACATCAACGCCCTCTGAATCGCCACCGCATCGAAGATCCACGTCGACACCGCTGCTGGCGCGGAGGTCTCCGACCCGTCGTCACCGTCATTATGCCAGCCAGATCTACGACCAGGGTCTCTCTGCGGAGTCAATTCGGCACAGTGCGCACTGGACCCAAACAACGTCGCTTCCGGTGTTGAGCACCATGTACGAGTACCTCGTCGGAGTCCCGATCCTGATCCGAGTGAAGTACTCTCCGCTGCCCTGTGCCAGCCCCGATATCACCGAGCTGCTTAACCCTCCCGCCGCCGCGCTGCCGTTCGCCTTCGCCAGGATGCTCTCCACGCTCAGAGCGTCGCAGGTGAGCGTCCCGATCCTTATCCGAGTGAAGTACTCTCCGCTGCCCTGTGCCAGCCCCGATATCACCGAGCTGCTTAACCCTCCCGCCGCCGCGCTGCCATTCGCCTTCGCCAGGATGCTCTCCACGCGCAGAGCGTCGCGGGTGAGCCGAAGTGTGAAGACGTGGTCCGGCAAGTGGGTGGAATCGGCGAGGAGCGCGTCGACGTGGTGGAGGTCCAGCGAGAGGTCGGCGGTGATCGTCTCCTCCGAGTCGGCGAGCTTGGACTCTGGCCATGAGACTGTCTAGGCAGGTGATGGGAAGGAGGTCATCGTTAGGCTCTGGAGCTCCACGACGGCAGAGACGACACCGGTGAAGGAAACAAGGAACATGACAATGAGTGCATTTTGTCTTCTTGCTCTTCCGTTTTCCATTGTTTTAGATTTATGTAGAGAGAGAGAGATAGAGAGAGAGAGAGAGAGAGAGAAGGGGTTTTTGGACACATGCGATGATAGACTCTGTCAATATATAAAGAAATGTGATGAGAGATAGGGGCGTTATTATCATAGCATTTTCAGTGGGAGATAGCTTGCAGTTTTATGCACTTTATTGTTATTATTATTAATGATATGTGTTTATCAGTTTATGTTCGAAAGTAGGTTAATCCTATTAACCATTGAGCTCATTTGTTTAACTATCCACTTATTTAAGAGAATAGCCAATTTACTGTTGTTCTTATTACATTAAATAAGATTTACTGTCGTTCTTGTTATGGTTAATAAGATTTACTGTTCTTGTTATGATGGATAAGATTTATTGTTATTCTTGTTACAGTAAATAAGATTTACTATTGTTCTTGTTACAATAAATAAGATTTACTATTGTTCTTGTTACGGGTTACCGTAAATAAGATTTACTGTTGTTCTTGTTTCGGTAAATAAGATTTACAATCGTTCTTGTTACGGGTTACAATAAAAAAAAGATTTAATGTTGTTCTTGTTACGGTAAATAAGATTTACTATTGTTCTTGTTACGATAAATAAGATTTATTGTTTTTTTGTTACGGTAAATAAGATTTATTATTGTTCTTGTTATGGTAAATAAGATTTACTGTTATTCTTGATACGACAAATAAAATTTACTGTAGTCTTTGTTATTGTTAATTAGATTTTACTAATTTTTTTATCATGGATGATATAATTTACTATGATAGTTAATAATATTAATCTGAGGATATTATTGGAATATTGGAATATTGTCATGATAAGTTGGTTATTTTATTAAATATGTTAATAGTTGGGTTATAATTTCAAAATAGATGTATTGTTTTGACTAGTATTTAACTGGTTTGTAGCCCATAACGCAAACCCCATATTTTTGCATTGATTTTAGAGTAGTCGGCCACGCTAAGCTCAATTATTTAAAGTTAAAACATTGAGAGAAGAAAAGGTACGCGGGCTGATTGGTTTTTGGAGCCAAAAAGTGAGGGAGAGAGAATTGAGAGAAGAAAAAGTACGCATCGTGGCTTTTGATAGTTGGAGAAAGACTGTGGGTGCTACAGTATTAATTCACCCCAAATTAGTTATATAGGATATTGATATAAAAGGTTTTCATAGCAATTCTTAGGTCTTCCTGAAGCATTCAAGTCCCCATAATGTTCTTTCACAGTCATTACGGTACGTTAAAACAAGTATATATAGCTCCAGAAAAAGCAAAATTATTTTTCATGCACCCACCCACAATTTCACAAAATTTAATTCCTCCAAAAAAGAAGAAACAAAACAATCTACATAGTTCCCTCGCAAAAAAAAAAAAAAAAAAAAAAAAAAAAAAAAAAAAAAAAATCTACATAGTAACTTTCACTCCACTTAATGCTTGTTCTGCAAGAAAATAAAAGAACATCAGAACACCAGAAGAGAAAATATCAATAATAATTCATAAGCTCATAATTAAACACCAGTAAGAAAAATCAACCTCAAAGTTCCTTGATATATCCTTCATTTGGTCAGCGAGTTCTTGCCTTTTCTTCACAGCTGCAAGGTTGATCCATGATCAGCGAATTCCATTATATATAAACATATAGGAATAGAATCGAGGCTTAAAAGGGGGGAAATTAACGTATGATCATACCCATGGTCGAAATGTCATCAATTCGTCTCGATGTCCTCACCGCGAATCTCTGAAATGCAGGGCTACGAAAAAAAAAAAAGGCAAGAAATATTGTTTAGCATTACAAGCAGACAAAGCGCCAAAATATAAAATTAGAATATTGCACCAAAAACCCAGTCTGATAATCTCATCTCAGCATAAAACCTCAAGCTCTACATTCAAAAATAGTTACAGTTATTAAGACGGCTGGAGATGAAAATTACTCAATCACTATCATTACAAAACAATAAAGGCTTGTTTAGAAAAGTAAAATCCTTGGGATAGATTCTTCTATGTTTATAAATGCCGCTGCCTCGTGCTATGTTTCCTCATAGTCGTAGAAAAATCATGAATAAAACATATTTATCACTTTATATACATTGATTATGTTATAACCTAGTCATTTACCACTAAATATCCAACATATCAATCTAGTTCATCTTCTTGACAAAGACTATTATAGACTTAGATATTAACCCAAAACTGCCCTCTAATTCACGAATGATTCTAGCTTCAAGTAAAACCCCTGATCTTTAAGCAGTGCAATTTACAGATTATAATCACAGCAGGTACTACTCATGTTGAATATGTTTTAGATATACCACCTTCTATGACATGTTTGGCCTCAGTTATTATAGCCATCTACATATAATAGAAATGGAACTTGGATAGTATGCCACATTTTTGTGTCTCCTTCCCGGTCCTCCATTTAAATTATGACCCATCATCTAGCTTTTTTAACTTCATTTTTTTCTGGCTTATCCAGAGATTATGCCTCCTTCCTTGTCCCTCATTTAAATTATGACCCATCATCCCGATTTTACAACAATTTTTTTTTTTCTATTTATCAACAGGCCATGTCTTGGGGGATCCAAATTCGTGTTGAGCTCCAATCGTAACTAAAAATCTATCGCAATACCAATACGGTTGTCCCTCATTTAAATTATGACCCATCATCCCAGTTTAACAACATTTTTTTTTTCTATTTATCAACAGGCTATGTCTTGGGGGATCCAAAATTGTATTAAGCTCCAATCGTAACTAAAAATCCATCGCAATACCAATACGGTTGACCAAGTGGAACATAAAGTGAAATACATACGGGGATCGAGCCACGCTGACCAAAATAATTTATCTGACTATGTTCTAAATACAAATTTCCAAAAGCATTGAAAGCCGTAGCAAAATTGGCTTCATGCTACAGCTAAAAAATGATCTGATATTTTGATATTTCTTTTGCTTCAATGGAACGAACCACTTGGAAACAGAAATATTCCTAGTGGCCAAAGAAAGAAGCTTCGGAATATACATACATATATATACGCGATATATCACAGAAGACAAAAGAAGAGAAAAATAATTTAAAGATGTAAAAAAATTCTAGGAGAGAAATTAAGCACCTGTTCGCAAGGCTGTTCACAAGAAGCTCATTGACGAGGTACGAAAATACCCTGTGCGCGAAATTCCCACCCGCCATGATCATGCAATCTTAAACTACATTTAATAAATTAAAAGTACAAAAGCGAGAAATTATAACCAAACCCTGGTCTCAGAGCAAAAATACAAATTTCAACGAATACTCCTAATTACCGTAATTAGAGAAGAAACAGCGGATGAGAGAACCGATAGTTCGAGAAATCCCGAGATTTATACCCTAGACAAAAGGGGTTTCGTGTTCAGTTGACGTTGAAGACGACGTAAAGTAGAGGGATTTCGATACCTCAAGTTGGGCTGCATTGTGGCTCTTGAGCCCAATTGAAGGCCAACCTTTTAAATATGTGACTCACTATAGAGAAATTTATTGGGTTACCTTATTTTCAAAACTTTTTTCTATGATATTCTATATTTTTTATTTTTAATCGACTAGTGTATAGGAGAAAGAGCTCTAAGAATATGGAGTTTCTTTTCAAACTATTTTCCTCTTAGCTTAGAGTCCATACATTAGTCATATACTTCTTGCAGATTGTACAAGAGGTAAGGGTCGCCTATATTTGAATATAATGTTTGTTAATGCGAATTAACATAAATAAGGTGTCCCAATTTGACCCAAGATCAGATCTTGAGCTCGTGCAAAAGTCAGGGTGTCGTTCTCGTCTCAAAACTCAAACCTCGGTTGTGAAGATTGGTCTCGTTTAAGTCCTCCTATAAGAGAGGAATAAATAAATGAAATCAAATGAGAGAGATGGGATGGCCCTTGACGCGCCATCTGATAATCAACACTAGTATTGCATTAAATTTAGAGGTGATGGGTCATCTCATCTCCAAAATGTTGTTGTTTTAGAAAGAGGAAAAGTATTTAGATATCTGTTTTTGCAGAGTGTCTGCAGTAAACAGAGGTTATAGTTTCCATGTGGTGAGGTTATCTATTTATAGAGAATGAGAGGGAGATGAAGGCTGGGCTTCATAAACGAAGTTGGTGAGCAACAAAGAACGTGAGTGGCCCGAGGTGGAGCGAGGGGTATTCAAAGGCCGTAATGCCCCACATGGGCGAGACTAGGTGTTAATGCAATTTTTTGCACAACATTTACAACGTACACAATAGTTCCAAAGAAAATGGATGTATGGAGTCAAAATTAGAAAGGCAGCAATTTTCAAATTTTCTTTAGGAAGGGTCAATCATGATGACGGTGGTAGTGAAGATCTTTTTCCTTGGCCGCAAGAAGATCATGGTTAATGAGGACGAACCCGATTGGGACCACAGTCTCCACAGAGCCATAGAAGGGTCGATGTAACCGTCGAGAAACTTCCGAGTAGCCTTTCCTTCAGGGGGTGGATGGTGTGACTTCTTGTGATCTCTTTTACCAAAGTCGAGCAACGAAATATAGGAGAGTGATGTGATGTTCTTCTATGTGAGGTGAGGAGCTTGATATTAGAGTTTCAAAAAGCTCCAAGGCATGTTTGAGATGGAAAAATATGGCATCATTGTGAGCCTAAGATTTTGTTATGAGAGAATGTGTGGGAGAAAGATAATATTTCTTCTTCAATTCTAGAGAGAAAGGATGAGGAATATTTTTCTTTTTGTATTGTTTTGGAGATAAGATGTATGATAAAATGTGAGAGTAAGTTAGAAGATATAGTCTTCGATTCTAGAGAGAGAAAAAAAAAGTCCTTCTTCGATGGTGTTTTTTGTAAATAAAAAAACAAAAAAAACAAAAAAAATTAACCAAATAAGCCACCGAAAGTTTAACAATTGCTAGATACCAACTTTTTGTAAATTATTTTGTAAATAGCCACCTCAATTTATTTACGGCACTCAAAAAGACAAAAATACCCGAAAAAATTCCCGCATATTTTGGGGTTTTTTTTTCTGTCTTTTTGGGTGCTGTAAATAAATTGAAGTGGCTATTTACAGAAAATTAACAAAAGATTGGCTATTATACAAAATGCTATAAGTCAAATGGCTATATAGCAAAAGACCCTAAAAAAGTGGGTACCGAGAGATTATGTTCTTGATTATAGGTGGGGAGAGAGATGGCGTGACAAATAGGTATGGAAATATGTTGTTCTTGAAGAAATGGGTGAAGGGAGATATGGTGTTGCTGGATAAAAATCGGTATGAAGAGATGATGTTCTTGATGAGATGGTACTATTGAATGAGATGGGTGATGGGAGATGAGAGATGGTCTTCTTGAGGTGATGGGTAATGGGAGATGCGAGATGTGAGAGGTGGTTTTTTGTTTTTTTTGTTTTTTTGTATTGTTGAGAGTGAATTATGATAGAGTTTTGGCCCTACTTTTTGTGCAATGAGATGATGGATTTTCATAGAATTTTTGGAATGTTAGGTTGTGGGACTCATTTAGGGTGAAAGAATAGGTGAGAAGGCTTTCTGGGGGGGTCTTGGGCATGATTTGGCTTCACTGGTTTACATAGAGAGGCCTCGGAGTGGGATAGGCCGAGAGGAAGGGCTTAGGTCAAGAAGAAGGGTCTAAGGCCGAGAGGATGGTGTCAAGGCTGACTGGAAGGTGTCAAGGCCGACATGACCAGTCTAAACCTGCTTTAATAGAGATGAGAGTGTCAAGGCCAAGAAGAGGGGTCGGCGGCCAAGAGAAGACGGTCAAGACCGAGAGGAGATGGTTGAAGATTTTTTGGCCGAGAGGATAAGCCTTGAGGCTTGTTTTTCCGCTATTGTCGGTTGCTCTCGAAAACCATGAAACATTAAATTCCACACGACTTGCGTGAAATTCCGAATGCTAAGGCCCAATGGGGGTCGGGTCACTCAAAAGCCCATCAAGACCCGCGAAGGCTAAGGCCCACACAAAACGGCCCAAAAGTCCGAACCCAAGCTCACACGCGAAGCAGAGCTCACCATCGCGCGCTCTTCAAAAGAAGCACGAGCTTGGTGCGCATAAGACATGGCGCGTCGCTGTTGGAATAGATCTAGGATTAAGAAAAATTTAACGCTTCTAGCTAGCGGCGGAAAATAAAAAATTTCTTTAAACAAGTAAAAACGATTTTTACTAACCTAGACAAAGTGCAAGCACATGTTATTTTTATATTAAAACTATCTACGAGTAATTACACGTTTACTAACCTTTATGTAGCTTGATCGTTGAGAAGCTTGTGGAGGTTGAATTGCTCGTCTCCCCATGCAGCTCGTCTTTCTTTGTTCTTCGGGAACTCGAGTAACCACGAAAGTTTCTATCACATAAATCACTCGAGGTAAGAAGGAATTAGTGTGCGGGCACTTTTAAACACAACGACTCAAGAACAAGTCTTAGAGTCGAAGATCTAAAACAAAACGCAAGGTCAAATGTGGACCTAGGTGCCAAAATAAAAACGAAAGGAGTTAGAGAGAGAGAGAGAGAGAGAGAGAGAGAGAGAGAGAGATGGGCGGCCAATTCTAGAGAGAGAAGCTCTCAATCTCTAAAAGTTTGGGATGAGAAACAATGAGAATGAGGTGGGGTATTTATAGGAGGATGATTACCTTCAAAAGGTAGTTTCCCCTTCTCTATTGAATATCACATATTCATGAGAAAATATTTGATTTCCTCTTTTCCCTTTGGACGTCCAAGACATGTCCACATTGCCTCATGGATTTGTTTCCTCTTTTGCTTGCTCCCTCTTTGGCCAAAATCCCATTTGCTTCTAGAAGCAAATTTGTTTCCTCTTTTTCTTTTGGCAAGTATCTTCATACATTAATGCACAAAATAATCTCTCTTCTCTTGCTCAGGTTGGACGGTTTGGAGGAATTCTAGAATGAGCTTCTAGATGTTTCTTCATTTGTTCATGAAAACATAAGAAAAGCCCATTAAGAATTTTCAAGTAAAATTCCATGAAATGAAATTAATCCTCAAGGCCCAAATTCTTTAGGTTGGCCGTGTGGATCAATTCATTGTTATCATATGAAAATGTCAAAAAACTAATTTATTGACATTCATACCATCCCATGTCCAAGAGGACAAAAATACCCTTTAAACAATTTTCGTAAAACTTGTCTAGTTCTTGTTTTGACTTAGCATGTAGTTTAACTAATCCTACTCAAAATGACTTGTGACAGTGACCTCATGGATCCAAATGAACAAAGTTTGGGCTAACATACTTGGACTCAAAAGTTCACAAACTTTTTCCAAGTTTAGCTTAATGTCAACTGACTCCACTAAAGAGTTGACACTGAGAATCTCTCGGTTCAAATGAATTTATTTTCTACTCAAGAATTCAACTTAATTGTGATGAGTGGATCCACTGAATATTATCTATGTTTACCCTTTGTTGTCGCCGTTTTCCGGACAACGATTTAGAAGCCACAGGCGGTTAGACCCAAGGCCGGACCAAGTGGCCTCGCCTGGGCTTGAGCGTGTCGGACTCGGTGTCCCGAGTCTTCCCTTGGCTGTCGGTGGTGTCTGAGCTCGCCGGGATACCTAGAAAGGATGAGAGAACCGTGAGCTAAAAAGGAGAAACAGAGGGGGTGCCTCTGTTTACCTCTCCGACGCTCAACATTAGTGGGATTGAGGTGGATAATAGAAGGTTTAAGTGTTTAGGGGCCGAGACTTGAGAGAAACGAGCGAAATGTGAGTTCGGCAGCGTTTCAGTCCTCAAACTTGGATTACCCTTTGGAGAGAGTGGGCCTCTCGTATTTATAGGCGACCAAGGGGTCATTGGTGGGCCCCTTGGCCGAATGAAGCAAATGGCCGAGGATAGCCCATGGCCGAGGATAACCATTGGCCGAGGATAGCCATTGGCCGAGGATGGCCCATGGCCGAGGATAGCATTTGGCCGAGGATAGCCATTGGCCGAGGATGGCCCATGGCCGAGGATAGCCCCTGGCCGAGGATAACATAGGGTGGCGTCACTGGTGGGCCCGTCATCATGGGCTCGGCAGGGGATAATATAGATTGGCGCTATTGATGTGCCCCCTGGCCGAAGATAACATAGGCTGGCGTCACTGGCGTGCCCCTGGGCTGAGGACAACATGGGCTAGCGTCATTGGTGGGCCCCTTCGCCGAGGATAACATAAGCTCGGCCGAGGATGGCATAGGGCCGAGGACAGGCCTATGAGGCCGAAGTCGCTCGTGAGGCCGAGGTCGAACGGTCGAGCTGAGGCCGAGGTCGAGCTCGCCAGGCCGAGGTCGAGCTGAGGCCGAGGTCGAGCTCGTCAGGTCGAGGTCGAGCTGAGGCCGAGGTCGAGCTGAGGCCGAGGTCGAGCTCGTCAGGCCGAGGTCGAGCTGAGGCCGAGGCCGAGCTCACCAGGCCGAGGTCGAGCTGAGGCCGAGGTTGAGCTCGCCAGGTCAAGGTCGAGCTGAGGCCGAGGCCGAGCTCGCCAGGCCGAGGTCGAGCTGAGGCCGAGGTCGAGCTCGGTCTTGGGCCGAGGCCATTGGGCCGGCTTTTGGCCTAATCGGCCCAAGGGCCGATTAATGGCTAGGGCAAGTCCGATTGCCTTTTATTTTTCCCTTTGAATAGCTTCGATCGGGATCGGGCCGATAACACCCTTCATGAATATGATCAGATAGATGAGATTTACAAAATTACCATTTTACCCTTCTAGCTGTTATTTTCTCAACTCCTTTGTCGCTTGTGAATAAGTTAGATACAATGTATTGACGAGGAGCTAACAATTCACATTGATTCATCCAAAAGAGTCATGACTCAATTTGGACACTGGCCAGTTCATTTATTCACATTCCAAAGAACAAAGCATGAGGTGATATACATTGCATTTCAGCAATCTTGTACATGAATTCCATATCTATGAGATCTTCACAAAGTTACTCATGACATCTTCGTAACTTAGTATTTCACCAATAGGTCATGTTCAGAATCACATAGTGAGTCCGAACTCTGACTTTCTCAAATAAGAATTCGTAAGCTATGAAATGACATGTCTCATTTCAGACTTGAGGTAAGCATGATGCAATTCATACGTAGTGACCTCGAGACATAAGAGGTTAAATGGTTTGTTCTTATTCTGTCTCTGGAAGTGCACTGGTCAATTCAGTACATTCGGAAGATACCTAGAAGAACTATAGAGTCTCCAACTCTCAATGTCCCATAACCAGACATCATAGATTCTCCTAACAATCGTACTGAGGTCAATAGTCCTTTGACCCTTAGATTGCGAATATATTGTTTTAAGCAAACTACGAAGAGTTTGTTCATGCAAATCTACATTTGTCTCTTCGTAAGTTGTTATGTTTGTTTATGGACTAAAGACTAATGTTTTATCATAAAAGCTTTAAACAGACAAGGAAGAATGAATGAACATTTCAACTTTTATTAATAATTCAGCAATTACAAGCAAGAGTTTTCGTGAGACTTTATTACATCAATTGCACATAAGTAAAGATTACTACGCTTCTCTTGAATAAAATGATATTTCCTCTCAATATGTTTAGAGCGCTTATGGCTTTGAGGTTCCTTTGAGTTAGCGACAGCCCCACTGTTATCACAATAAAGGGTCATGGGCTCGTCGACGTTTGGAACGACTTCCAAATACTTAAGGAATTTTTTCAGCCATACAGCCTCTTTGGATGCTTCACAAGCAGCAACATATACTTAAGGATTTCCTAGAATCCTTATCCGCTTGAAAATCGGAGTCGGTATATCCCGTCATAGTTAGGTCTTTTCCTGAATATGTAAGTATCAAGTTCCTAGTTCTCCGAAGATACTTATGAACATGCTTAATAGCAATCCAGTGCTCGGGTCCAGGGTTGGATTGAGAATGGCTAACTACGCCAACTGCGAAGCAGATATCTGGCCTAGTGCAAAGCATAGCATATATGAGACTTCCTACAGCTGAGGCGTAACCAATTTTTCTCATGTCCTCAATCTCTTGTGCAGTCTTGGGAGACTGGTCCTTAGAGAGTGAGACTCCATGCCTAAAGGGTATTTGGCCCTTCTTGGAGTCTTGCATCGAGAAGCGATCCATCACCTTATCAATAGAAGATGCTTGAGAGAGCGACAAAGTCCAGTTCTTCCGATCTCGAAAGATTTGGATCCCCAGAGTGTATGCGGCTTCTCCTAGATCCTTCATATCGAATTGCTTTGCTAGCCAGATCTCAACCTCAGATAATTTACCCACATCATTACATATGAGTAATATATCATCGACATACATTACCATAAATACAACTTTGCCTTCGTGTATTAACTTATAAACACACGGCTCATCTATCGATTGCTCAAAACCGAAGCTTTTCACAGTTTCAACGAATCTAATATTCCATGACCTAGATGCTTGCTTTAATCCATAAATGGACTTAAGCAACTCACAAACTTTGGTCTCTTGAGCTTCTTCCATGAAACCGTTTGGTTGAGCCATATAAATGCGCTCGTCAAGATTGCAATTCAGGAAGGTAGGCATGACATCCATTTGCCAGATCTCATAATCGAGAGCTGCAACTATGGATAGAAGTATGCGGATGGATTTAAGCATTGCGATGTTGTCAATGGTGCCCACAAGAAGAGTTGTAGTGTGTATTTATGTACATTTGATGTCATATAGTCTTACGAAGACTCTTGCTTGTAACTGCTTATTTATTAATAAAAGTTGAAACGTTCATTCAATCTTCCTTGTCTGAAGCTTTATGATAAAACCTTAGTCTTTTAGTCCATAAACAAACTAAACAACTTACAAAGAGACAAATGTAGATTTGCATGAACAAACTCTTCGTAGTTTGCTTAAAACGATATATTCGCAATCTAAGGGTCAAAGGACTATTGACCTCAGTATGATTGTTAGAAGAATCTATGATGTCTGGTTATGAGGCATTGAGAGTTGGAGACTCTATAGTTCTTCTAGGTATCTTCCGAATGTACTGAATTGACCCGTGCACTTCTAGAGACAAGATAAGAACAAACCATTTAACCTCTTATGTCTCGAAGTCACTACGTATGAATTGCATCATGCTTACCCTAATCCTGAAATGAGACATGCCATTTCACAGCTTAGTATTCTCATTTGAGAAAGTCAGAGTTCGGGCTCACTATGTGATTCCGAACAGGGCCTATTGGTGAAATACTAAGTTGTGAGAATGTCATGAGTAACTTTGTGAAGTTCTCATAGATATGGAATTCATGTACAAGATTGCTGAAATGCAATGTATATCACCTCATGCTTTGTTCCTTGGAGTGTGAATAAATGAACTGGCCAGTGTCCAAGTTGAGTCTTGACTCTTTTGGATGAAACAATGTAACTTGTTAGCTCCTCGTCAATACATTGTTTCTAACTTATTCACAAGCGACAAAGGAGTTGAGGAAATAACAGCTAGAAGGGTAAAATGGTAACTTTGTAAATCCCGACTAGCTGATGATATTCATGAAGGGTAAACACAGATAATATTCAGTGGATCCGCTCATCATAATTAGGTTGAATTCTTGAGTAGAAAATAAATTCATTTGAACCGAGAGATTTTCAGTGTCAACTCTTTAGTGGAGTCAGTTGGCATTAAGCTAAACATGGAAAAGGTTTGTGAACTTTTGAGTCCAAGTGTTTAGCTCAAGCTTTGTTCATTTGGGTCCATGAGGTCACTGTCACGAATCACATCGATTAGGAATAGTTAAACTGGAAGCTAAGTCAAAAGAATAACGAAAATTGTCGAAAGGGTAATTTTGTCTTTTTGGACATGGCATGAAATGAATGTCAATAAATTTTTTGACAATGTCATATGATGACATATTATATCACACGGCCATAACATGTTTATTGGGCCTTGTGAATTAATTTCATTTCATAGAATTTTACTAGAAAATTCTTAATGGGCTTTTCTTATGTTGTCATGAACAATTAAAAGAAAACCTAGAAAGCCTTTCTAGAAGGCTTTAGGCCGTCCAACCCAAGTGAATGGGAGACCAAATTTCATGCAGCCCTTAGTGTGAAAGAGAGTTTATTTTGTGCATTAATGTATGAATATACTTGCCAAAAGAAAAAGAGGAAACAAATTTCCTCTAGGAGAGTATGACATGGGCGGCCAAGGCAAGAAAAATAGGAAACAAATTTGCTTCTAGATGGCAAGGCTTACACAACCAAAATGAGAAAAGGAAATAAGGATTATTTCCTCATGAATATGTGATATTCTAAAGAAGAGGAAACTACCTTATTGAATGTAAAGGCTCTCCTATAAATAGGAGCCTTATTCTTCTCATTTCATTCATTCCACATAAGTTAGAGATTGAGAGCATCTCTCTCTAGAACTTGTGGCCGCCCCTCTCCTCTCTCTCTCTCTAGTCAATTTCATTTTATTGTTTTGGCACCTAGGTCCTCATTTGACCTAGAGTTTAGCTCTGCGACTTTAAGACTCGTTCTTAAGTCATAGTGTTTAAAAGTGCCCACTCACTGATTCCTTTATTTCGAGTGATTTAGTGATAGAAACTTTCGTGGTTGCTCGAGGTGCCGAGGAAAGAAAGAGAGACGTGCTGCGAGGGGAGACGAGCGTTGCAAACTTTCCAAAAGCTTCTCAAAGTTCAAGCTTCAAGAAAGGTTAGTAGACTTCTTAGCTCATAATAGTTTTTATTTATATGTACTTGCTCTTTGTCTAGGTTAGTAAAAACTGTTTTACTTGTAGAAGAAAATTTTTAAATTTCCGCCGCTTACCGAAGCGTTAATTATTTTCTTAAACCGTAGATCGATTCCAACATGCGACTGACGAGAAAGTTTCTTCATAGTCAATCCCTTGTTTTTGGCTATAACCCTTTGCCACTAGTCGTGCCTTGAACGTCTAGACGTTCTCATCCGGACCCTTTTTTTCTTGTATATCCACTTACACCCTACGAGTTTAATCCTTCAAGGAAGGTCTACAAGTTTCCAGATTTTGTTGACATACATCGAGTGCATTTCAACTTTCATGGCATCAATCAAAAGGTTTGATTCAGAACCAGCCAATGCATGGTTGTAGGAAATAGGGTCATCCATGTCAGAGACGGCTACGAGAGTATCTCCGTAAGACATGTACCTGTCAGGTTTTTGAGAAAACCTTCCACTACGTCGAGGGTACTACTTGACGAGATTCTAATGAGTTTGGTTGTGTTTCAGTTGGGGTAAGAACACTTCTTACAGATGAAGTAGAAGCTTCCTCACCCAACTTTTCTTCAAGTACAATTTTGCTTCTAGGTTTTACATCTTTCATAAAGTCCTCCTCAAGGAAATGAGCATTCATGCTGACGAAAGTCTTGTTGTCCTCGGGACTGTAGAATGGGAAACCTTTGCTTTCCTTTGGATATCCAACGAACAGACACAATTCTGACCAACTAGCCAATTTGCTAGTCTTTTGCCTTAGCATATGTGCAGGGCAACCCCAAATTTGGATGTGGCCTAGATTTACTTTACGGCTAGTCCATCGTTCATAAGGAGTACCAGGAACCATTTTAGACTGAACTTGGTTCAGAATGTAGGCTGCCGTTTCGAGGGCATATCTCCAAAAGGAAAGAAGGAGTGATGAGTAGCTCATCATCGATCTAACCATCTCCATTAGAGTTTGGTTCCTTCTCTCTTACACTCCGTTTTGTTGAGGTGTGCCAGTTGCTTTAAGCTGAGAAGCGATACTTTCTTCTTTAAGAAAGTCATCGAACTCTCCATACATATATTCACCACCTCGATCAGATTGAAGGGTTTTGATCTGTTTGCAGTTTGCTTTTCCACTAAAGCCCGAAAGACCTTAAGTTCGTTAAAGGTCTCGGATTTGTGTTTGAGCAAATAGATAAAACCGTATCTTGAGTAATCATCGGTGAAGGTAACAAAGTATCCATATCCTCCCCGTGCCTGGGTACAGAGAGGACCACTTACATCTGAATGTACAAGTTCCAGTAACTCAGTGGCTCTTCGAGCCTTAGCTGAGAAAGGTCGCTTAGTCATTTTTCCTTCTATACGAGATTCACAAGTAGGTAGTGAACCTATTGCAGAGGCTTGGAGTGGACCTTCCCTCACAAGTCTCTTAATCCTGTCTAGACTGATATGACCAAGTCCTAAGTGCCAGAGATATGTTGATTTATTAGATCAGAGGAATCAGAAAGTTTGATCCTCTTTGACTCCGTAACTAGATCATTATCTATTTCAATGTCTAAAAGTAAAGGTTTCGTGGGATAAATGTAAAAGAGAGCATTCTTCATACATGCATCAGTGACGAAAGAATTATTGGAAAGATAAATTCTAATTCCATTCTTAATAAACTTTAAATAATAATCGTGCTCATAAAGACGAGCAACGGATATCAAGTTCTTGAAGTAAGGAACAACATAAACATTATTCAAGTTTAGAGTTCGATCTTCAAAAGATAGCGTCACTGATCCCACGGTCTTTGCTGACACTGAGCTCCCATCAACCCATCTGAAGGAGAAGTCACCTTCCTCTAAGCTTTTGGTTTTCTTTAAACCAGTCAAGGAACAACAAATATGGTTAGTAGCAACAGAGTTAAGAATCCACGTTGATAACATTATCTGCTACTAAGCATGCTTTGGTAATAAGTACATTACTATTTTCCTTTACTTTTAGGTAGGAAGGACAGTTCTTCTTCTCGGCCTCGCGAGGTCTCTTCTTAGATCGAGAAGTGGAGCCTTTGTGCTCAGTAGCATGTGCCTCTCCTTGATTCCTCCTTTTCTTAGTGAGACCCTCAGCAGTGTGAAGCTCCTTCATAAGCTCGATAACAGTGTACTCTAGCTTGTTCATGGAGTAGTTCAGCTTGAAGGTATTGAAAGATTCGGGGAGAGTCTCCAAGATCATATCTATTTTGGTCTCCCCATCAATCTCGGATCCTAGGATTTCCATCGCATTCAGGTAACTAATGATCAGCATCATATGGTCCCTGACAGGAGTCCCAGCCTTCATGCGACAGTTCATAAACTGTCTGACTGCTTGTTGTCTAGCCTGACGCCCTTGCCGTCCAAACATCTCATGGAGATTGTGGAGCATATCGGTGGCCGTCTTTATATCACGATGTTGCTGTTGCAGCACATTGTTCATCGATGCCAAGATATGGCACCTCACAATCTCATCGGAACGGAGCCAAGCCACCAAGGCGTCTTTGTCCTCTTGAGTCGAATCATCATTCATTTGAAGAGGACACGGGGTGGTGAGTACCAATTTGTGCTTGTTAACGGTAAGGAAGATGTCGAGGTTACGTTTCCAGTCAACGTAGTTTTCGAGTTTGTTTGAGGAAAGGATGATTGAGAAAGGGTTGAGAGATATCTTGCTGAAGTTAAGTTGAAACAAGTTTATGATTAGTCTTTTGGTTTAGGATTTAAGTTTGTTTAAGTTTTTAGGATGAACAAGACAGGAAAAATCCAAAGGTGTTATGAACGAAATGACACTTTACTCCTTCGAGGGAAGGCCGCAACGTGTCTCCTTCTATAATTAAATTACTCATCATTAATGCATAGCCAAGATGTCAATACATCATATATGACTAGCCACCTTATAAAAATGTTTGATCACTCACATCCTTTCGCAGGGCCTCGAGGGAGGATTACTAGGGATGGAGTCTAAGTGTGTAACCAACCACTTAGTCCAAGAGATCGACTTTGAAAAATAATCCACCGAGGGGAGGCCTTGTCTAATTGTCTCACTATCGGACGTAGCTCATTGAGCAACGATCAGAGCAAAGCGTCATTGAGTACTCTAATTTAAGAGAGGGCCACGAGGGTGACTCTTAGTCTGGCGACAATTACACTTTTCATTAGTGTTGGGGATCGTGGGTTGTAAACAACAAGTATAACCCTCCCATATAGTTTTTAGAGTTGGCACATCTTCTCTAATACATTTCGGAAACATGCTTTCCTAGTGCTTAGAGAGATAGAGTGGACTTCTAGAAAGGAATCTTAGATCTTCATGTTCAAGGAAGAGCAGTGTTAGTGCATAAAGGCACAAGGTACATACTTGGACAGTTTCCTATTTTCTATTCGGGAAAGTGCATGAGGGAAGTGTGAACTTCAACTTACTTGAACACTTGAAAGTTTGAGATTACACATCTTTATTTTTTCGGCTTGTCTTCGAGGAGACCTCCCACTAAAATTTTCAAGAGCGTATAGATTTTGAACATATGTGATATAGATATAGTTTTGAAAACATTTTGAAAAACATATATGATTTGGATGACAAAACATTTTTAAGTTTTGAAAGTCAAAACGATTTCAACAATCAAACTAGTTGTTAAAGAAATTAAATTCAAGTAAATTTTTCAAAAATCAAAACGTTTTATTCTTTCACATTATGTTTATTATCTTATGAAAAACAATTTTACTCAAGGAAATTTTCTTATTAGAGTTCTATAACTTATGGAGTGGGGTCCGAAATACGGAATTCTAAAAAATTGGACTTTCGGAGCAGCCGCGTACCTCGGAGTAAAATCGCCATAACTGGCGGCTTCCTTTTGACCTAAAACCAATGGCATGGGAAAGAGGACAAATAGACCTTTAATTGGATTCAAGAATCATTAAATTTAGAATTCGGAGCAGAGAGTTATGCCACTTCTAATGTAGGTTTTTCTCGAGCTCGAAGAAAATTGGAAATAATTAAAGTCCGAACTTGAGTGCGAAAGAATCGAGTGTAAAGAAACGTATTAGAGAGTTGTTAAAGATTTTATATGTGTCTTATTAACATGGTAATAATATAGTATAAAAGTAAATAACAACAAACATAAAACGAAACGAGTAAACAAACAAAACTAGCAAGACAATATAACTAATCATGAAATTACCCGAAATTTCTGAAACTTAATAAAACACGTTTTTCATTATGAAAAAATTAAAAACTTTTAGAACTGATTATAGTGTGTTTTAATAACATCCCAAGGTCATAGAAAATCAACATTATTTTTAATTAAAAGACATGAGCAATAAATTAAAAAAAGAATCTAAGAAAACAATTCTAACTTGTCAAAAAACGAGTAATCTTTCGAAAACGATTTTCAAGCTCATAGTTTTAATCACATGTACATGCTTAACTTTGACCATAGCTCTGATACCATTTGTTGGAATAGATCTAGGATTAAGAAAAATTTAACGCTTCTAGCAAGCGGCGGAAACTAAAAACTTTCTTTAAACAAGTAAAAACGATTTTTACTTACCTAGACAAAGAGCAAGCACATATTATTTTTCTATTAAAACTATCTACGAGCAATTACACGTTTACTAACCTTTATGTAGCTTGATCGTTGAGAAGCTTGTGGAGGTTGAATTGCTTGTCTATCCACACAGCTCGTCTTTCTTCGTTCTTCGGGAACTCGAGTAACCACGAAAGTTTCTATCACATAAATTACTCTAGGTAAGTAGGAATTAGTGTGTGGGTACTTTTTAACACAACGACTCAAGAAAAAGTCTTAGAGTCGAAGAGCTAAAACAAAATGCTAGGTCAAATGTGGACCTAGGTGCCAAAAAAAAACGAGAGTTAGAGAGAGAAAGAGAGAGATAGGGTATTTATAGGAGGAGGATTACCTTCAAAAGGTAGTTTCATCTTCTCTATTGAATATCACATATTCATAAGCAAATATTTGATTTCCACTTTTCCCTTTGGACGTCCATCCCATGTCCAAAAGGCCAAAAATACCCTTTAGATAATTTTCGTAAAACTTGTCTAGTTTTGTTTTGACTTAGCTTTTTGTATAACTAATCCTACTCAAAATGACTTGTGACAGTGACCTCATGGATCCAAATGAAAAAAGCTTGAGCTAACATACTTGGACTCAAAAGTTCACAAAAGAGTCATGACTCCATTTGGACACTAGCCACTTCATTTATTCACATTCTAAGGAACAAAGAATGAGGTGATGTACATTGTATTTCAGCGATCTTGTACATGAATTCCATATCCATCAATGGTGCCCACAAGAAGAGTTGTAGTCTTTATATTGCACATTTGATGTAATAAAGTCTCATGAAGACTCTTGCTTATAATTACTTATTCATTAATAAAAAGTTGAAACGTTCATTCATTCTTCCTTGTCTGTTTGAAGCTTTATGATAAAACATTAGTCTTTAGTGAATAAACAAACTAAACAACTTACGAAGAGACAAATGTAGATTTGCATGAACAAACTCTTCGTAGTTTGTTTAAAACGATATATTCGCAATCTAAGGGTCTAAGGACTATTGACCTCAGTATGATTGTTAGAAGAATCTATGATGTCTGGTTATGAGGCATTGAAAGTTGGAGACTCTATAGTTCTTCTAGGTATCTTCCGAAGGTACTGAATTGACCAGTGCACTTCTAGAGACAAGATAAGAACAAACCATTTAACCTCTTATGTCTCGAAGTCACTACGTATGAATTGCATCGTTCTTACCTTAATCCTGAAATGAGACATGTCATTTCACACCTTACGTATTCTCATTTGAGAAAGTCAGAGTTCGGACTCACTATGTGATTCCGAACAAGGCCTATTGGTGAAATACTAAGTTGTGAGAATGTCATGAGTAACTTTGTGAAGTTCTCATAGATATGGAATTCATGTACAAGATTGCTGAAATGCAATGTATATCACATCATGCTTTGTTCCTTGGAATGTGAATAAATGAACTGGCCAGTGTCCAAATTGAGTCTTGACTCTTTTGGATGAAACAATGTGACTTGTTAGCTCCTCGTCAATACGTTGTTTCTGACTTATTCACAAGCGACAAAGGAGTTGAGGAAATAACAGCTAGAAGGGTAAAATGGTAATTTTGTAAATCCCGACTAGTTGATGATATTCATGAAGGGTAAACATAGATAATATTCAGTGGATCCGCTCATTATAATTAGGTTGAATTCTTGAGTAGAAAATAAATTCATTTGGACCGAGAGATTTTCAGTGTCAACTCTTTAGTGGAATCAGTTGACATTAAGCTAAAATTTGAAAAGGTTTGTGAACTTTTGAGTCCAAGTGTTTAGCTCAAACTTTGTTCATTTGGATCCATGAGGTCACTGTCACAAATCATATCGAGTAGGAATAGGTAAACTAGCAGCTAAGTCAAAACAAGAACGAGACAAGTTTTGTGAAAATTGTCTAAAGGGTATTTTTGTCTTTTTAGACATAGGACGAAATGAATGTCAATAAATTTTTTGACATTGTCATATGATGACAAATGAAATTTAAATCACACGGCCAAATTAAAGAATTTGGGCCTTGAGGATTAATTTCATTTCATAGAATTTTACTTGAAAATTCTTAATGGGCTTTTCTTATGTTGTCATGAACAAATGAAGAAACATCTAGAAGCTCCTTCTAGAAGCTCAAATTTCGTCCAACCGAAGGAAAATAAGGCTGAATTTCGTTCATACCATAGTGGGAAAGAGAGTTTATTTTGTTGTCGCAGTTTTTCGGACAACGATTTAGGAGTCGCAGACGGTCAGACCTAAGGCCGGACCAAGTGGTCTCGTCTTGACTCGAGCGTGTCGGGCTTGGTATCCCAAGCCGTCCCTTAGCTGTGGGTGAAGCTCACCTTGTCTCGATACCTGAAAAGGAAGAAAGAGATTGTGAACTACAAAGGGGAAACAGGGGGGTGCCCCTGTTTACCTCTCCGACGCTCAACATTAGTGGGGTTGAGGTGGAGTATAGAGGTTTTAGGGGTGTTTAGAGGCCAAAGCTTGAGAGAAACGAGCGAGGTACGAGTTCGGCAGCGTTTCAGTGCTCAAGAATGGATTACCTGGACCAAGGGGGGTGCCTTGGTATTTATAGGCAGCCAAGGGGTGGTTTGAAGACCCCTAGGCCGAGTGAACAAGTTTGGGTCGGCCAATGGCCGAGGGAAGGCTCTAGAGCCGGCCATTGGCCGAGGCAAGACTCTAGAGCCGGCCATTGGCCGAGGCAAGACTCTAGAGCCGGCCAATGGCCGAGGCAAGGCTCTAGAGCCGGCCATTGGCCGAGGCAATGCTCTAGAGCCGGCCATTGGCCGAGGCAAGACTCTAGAGCCGGCCAATGGCCGAGGGAAGGCTCTAGAGCCGGCCAATGGCCGAGGCAAGGCTCTAGAGCCGGCCATTGGCCGAGGCAATGCTCTAGAGCCGGCCATTGGCCGAGGCAAGCCTTGGGCCGGCCATTGGCCGAGGCAAGCCTTAGGGCCGGCCAATGGCCGAGGCAAGCCTTGAGCCGGCCAATGGCCGAGGCAAGCCTTGGGCCGGCCATTGGCCGAGGCAAGCCTTGGGCTGGCCAATGGCCGAGGCAAACCTTGGGCCGGCTGCATGGGCATTTGACTTGGCTCTTGGTTTGGGCCGGCCCCTGGTTGGGTCAGGGCCTCGCCGTTCAAGACCTCGTACCGGCCACGAGGGTCGAGGAAGTGCCTTTGTCCTTGTCGGCCCTGGACGGGCCGACAACATATTTTGTGCATTAATGTATGAAGATACTTGCCAAAAGAAAAAGAGGAAACAAATTTCCTCTAGAAGGAAAGTTCATTTTCGGCCAACTAAGAGAGAACGAATGAGGAAACAAATCCAAGGACTTGCATGACATGTCATGAACGTCCAACATGGGTAGAAAAGAGGAAATAAGATTTGCTCATGCCTCCCCTATAAATAGAGACCTCATTCCTCTCATTCTAGTCATTCCACATAAGTTAGAGATTGAGAGCTTCTCTCTCTAGACCTTGTGGCCAATCCTCTCTCTCTCTCTTGTTATTTTCGGTTTTTGTTTTAGCACCTAGGTCCACATTTGACCTAGTGTTTTAGCTCTTCGACTCTAAGAGTTGTTCTAGAGTTGTCGTGTTTAAAAGTGCCCACACACTAATTCCTTTCTTTCTCGAGAGATTCTTGTGATAGAAACTTTCGTGGTTGCTCGAGTTAACGAGGAAAGGAAGAGAGACGTGCTGCGAGGGAGACTAACGTTGCAACCTGTTGTCGCACGAAAATGAACAACTATTGAAAACCTCGGGCGGTTCGATCCAAGGCCGGACCATGTGATCGCACCTGGGCCAAGAATGTGAACTCGAAAGTCTCGAGCTAGGTTTTCTCCGATCAACCCGCCTCTCGGGAGACGTAGGGGTGAGGAGGAAGAGTGACCGTGCCTTGGCTGTCGGCTGCCTACGTACCCGTGCGCGGGATCAGGTCATAACGTAGTTCAGGCGTGTAAGACGCAGTATGAGGCGTAGAATCTGGTGGAGAAGCGTACTCGACGAAGGAGACGGGGCACGAGGAGTCCTCGGTGACGTCTCAGAACTTCGGAGATCG
Organism: Urtica dioica subsp. dioica; assembly: GCF_054948205.1. Lineage (NCBI taxonomy): Eukaryota > Viridiplantae > Streptophyta > Magnoliopsida > Rosales > Urticaceae > Urtica > Urtica dioica. The sequence continues at coordinate 2,339,565 of NC_142757.1, read as the reverse complement.
CGTGCACGTCTAGCATGTTAGATGCGTAAAGGGACTCTAGTCAAGAACCCTATGGGCGCGCTTGAGCACCGGAGGGCGTTCGGTCAGAGGGAGCGACGTCCGGGAAGTTCCCGTGAGTGCTTCGGAACCTCTGAGAACGAGAGAGACTTGTGAGAATGCTTCAGGCCAAATATGGCATCAAGAGAAGCAGAGGAGAGTGAGAAATCGAGCGTATCGATAGGAGATGAAGGGATGGCTTCCCCCTCAGTGAGAGGGGGTTTATATAGGTGTTTGGGGACCCTAAGGGGGTCCTTTGGCGTCCATGTGGGACTAGGAACGCGCCCCTTTTCAAGAGGAGGCGCACAAAGGAACAGCGGCGCACAACCTGCAGCGCGCGGTCTGCGCCGCTCAGCGCGCGGCGCGGCCTTGTCCGGGCGCGGCGAGCGCTGGGCTTCGTCTTTGCGGGCTTTTCGCGATCGTCTCGCTTACGGGCCCGTTGAGCTATTGTGGGCTTGGTATTTCGGGTTTATGACACAAATGTTTGTCGACGGATAGGGCTCGAGCCGAGGCTCGATTCGAGGAACGAGGCTCGACTCGAGGAGACCGACTCAAGGCTCGACTCGAGGAGCGAAGCTCGACTCGAGGAGACTGATTCAAGGCTCAACTCGAGGAGCGAGGCCCGACTCGAGGAGACTGAACCAAGTCTCAACTCGAGGGGCGAGGCTCGACTCGAGTAGCCGACTCATGTCTCGACTCGAGGGGTTCCGCTCGACTCAAGGAGTCAAGAGTAAAAAAGCAAGTAAAAAAGCAACAAATGAGATATGCATTCAACTTGAAAGCAACAAAAGTGTCTCATAAATAAAAAGAGCCAAGGCTCTGATAAACACGTGCTGAACGAAAAGTGCGTGAAAAATAAATAAAATCCTAGAAATGGGAAGAAAAAGCAAAGCGCTAAACATGCGCGCTGTAAAAAAAAAAAAAAAAAAAAAAAAAAAAGAGCCACTCGGCTCAAGGAGCACCCTCGTCCAACAAAGGGAACAGGGTGTCGAAGAAGTCGAAAGTGACCCCCCAAGCCTCGTTCTCGGCCGCGGTCGCGTCTCGACATTCCACTGCTCTGACATGACGGGCTTCCTCGGTCCCTATGTCGTAGTCATCCTGCAAGTCGGACGCTCTCCACTCCGCTTCAGCAATCCGGGACGAGAGTCGAGCGTTTTCCTCTGCCAGAGAGTCGCGCTCACGCTCCGCCCTAACTCGCGCCGCCTCGCTCGAAGTAAGCTGGCAGTGCGACGTCTCCAAGGCGTCGGACCGAGAGTCCGGCTGCCTCCGAAGGTCGGTAACCTCAGTGCGAAAAATCTCCGCTGATCGGGTCGCCACCTCGCAAGCTCGCCGCTCTTCGGAGAGCTCGCCCACCATCTTGGCCACTGACAGTTGAGCTCCGTCGCGCTGGCCTTGTGCGATCTGGAGTTCCACCCTGGCCTCGCGGAGCTGGTCTCAAAGCGTCTCGGTCTCCGCCCCCGGGTGCGAACCTCGCTCGACCTGAGCCAACCTAGCCTTCGTCCGGGCGAGCTCCTCCTGGGATGCCCCTAAGTGCCGGATGAAGTCATGCAAAATCCTATCGCTCCGCACGGCCCTTGCATACGCCTGCGACGACAAGGAAGCAAAGGTTAAAACTAAAAACCTACGCTTACAATAAAAGCAGAAGTACTGACCCTCTGAGCGTCGGTAACACCCGCCTGGAAGAAGGCGATGTCGCCCTTCGACACCACGCCCTTCCACCAGGATAGTGGGGATCCCTCGAGGTGGCGAAAACAGTCCCCTCGGGCCTCTATCGCCTCCAGCTCCACCGCCGAGTTCACCCTCTTGGGTTCGGAACGCTCATCGGGAGGTGCCGATGTCGAAGCCCTCTTCAAAGAAGCCAGAGACTCCGGGTCGACTAGACCGGCGGTCTCAACGAGCTCGCCCTTTGCCTTGCAGTCAGCGACCCTAGAGCGAATCTCCGCCATTGACTCGGGATCCCGAGAAGCAAGGGCCTGCCTCCTAGCTCGCCTCCTCGCAGCTACACAAAACAAAGCAACAAAGGTCAGGTCCCTGTCAAACAACAAGTTTTATAAAACCATAAAGATACCTCGGGAAGCTGGAGCGACTGATTGAGCCTCGAGACTCGGGGGCCTGCTCGCCCGGAGCGCCTCCTCGGTGCCCAGAGCAAAGGGCGGGAACCACCCGGTGAGCGCCATCAGCTCGGGGGAACGGAACCGCTCGCCAGCCTTGCGGGCCTCCGACATCCCCGATATTTCTCTCACAAAGGGGAGCTCCGCTGCCCCCTCGTCCGCTGGAAAGTCGGCCATGCGACCGAAGTAAAGGGGCGCCTCGCCAAAAGCGTCTGAGGTGACCCATACCCACGCCCGGCGGCTAGGCGGGTCACAATCTTCGACCAGCCTCACGTTGCCCCAGGCACGGGCCATATGGAATCCCGGCTGCCCCGGCGCCGGGAAGACGGCGACCAGGTTACGGAAGTCGTCAACGGTCATGGCACGCTGCGTCTGGCAGTGCCACTCCATGAAACATGTGGCCAACAGGCGATAGAACGCCGGGCTCATCTGACATGCATGGATCCCTAGCCGGATCAGGATTTGCTGGACGATCGCGGGGAACGGGAGACGCAACCCGCAGACAAGACTCCCGATCGTCACGGCCACATACCCGTCCCTAGGGCGGGAGGGCCTGTCCTCGGGAGTAGGTCTAAGCAACCCCACCATGGGAGGGATGTTATACACCTCCCGAAGCTTGCCGAAGACTCGGGAAGTGAGCGTGCTCGCATCATCGACTCCCTTGCAGTCCAAGCCGACTGGGGCAACAGAGTCGCCTACTCCGTACATACGAGTCTTCTCCAGCGATCGGGTGTAAGTATAACCCGAAGCCTCCGCGGACTCGAGGGCCGGCCATACCGTCGCCAACACCTCGCCATCATGTTTCTCCTCCCCCCCTCGCGGGAGGAACCTCCGAGTCCTCCTCAGGAGCCTCCGAGCCCGACCCTTGGGGATCATCGGAATAAATCTCATCCAAGAAAGATTCAGATGGCACAATCGCAAGCTCGACACCTGAGGCGCCCTAGTTAGACGCCCGGGGGAGCTCGGCACTCACCACCGCTTCACCCCGCTGCTTAAGCAGGGGGGCGTCAAAGGACGCCTCGCGGGAGACCAAGTTGATTACCAACCTTGACGAACGCGGGCCCTCGGGCCCCTGGTCCTCCCCTTCGGGGCCGCACCTGGTAGGTGGGCCGCTCCCGGGCCTCGCCAGCTCGGCGATCACCGCGGCATCGGTCTCCAACTCCGCGAGCCATTGGTCGGCCATGCCAGAGTCTTCCTCGATGAAGATGGGAATCCAATCGAGTTCCTCAAAGGGACCCTTGACCGCCCCCCCAAAATTTGGGAGAGGGCAGGTAGGGTCGATCTCGGGATCATCAACGCGGGGAACAAGCTCACTCCCCATCAGAAAAAAAAAGAAGGTCAACGGCCCGGGGGAAATTTCAAAGTCAAAAGAGTTTTTCCGATTACCTGCAGGCCGCCAGTGTAAACAAGAGAGAGCGGGAGCTCTCCTATTTATATAGAGGAAGGAGCAAACCTTGCTCCTTCCCCTGCGCGCGCGCACGCCAGTCCCCCAGCGCCAGGCCGCGCGGGGGTCTTGCGGCCCGACCAGCCCGGTCTGGCCACAAGAGATATGCGTGCGGACGATCACATGTGATCGAAGGTGAAAAATACCTCAACGCCCTTCTCTTTTCTAAATTTCACGACTTACGTCCCGTAAGCCGTAAACTTGGGGGGCTAATGTTACCGGTCGTTTACGGAACACCGGAAATTCAAAAACAATTCAAGGCCGGCCGGGCTTTGCCGGCCGGAAGCCTAACGGGCCCCGGCCCACCAAGCCCGAGGGCCCCGATGCGCCCACGGCCCGGCGCAGCCGGTGTGCGCGCACCTGCGCTCCCGGCCCTGAGGCCCCCGGCCCAATGGGCCTCAGGGCGCCCTATCGCGCCTGGCTCGCGCGCACTCTGCGCCCCGGCCTCCAGGCCCGCGCGCGCGCTCCCGCGCACCCTGACCTCCCGGCCTGCGCGCGCCTTGGCACCCCGGCCGAGCGCCCCTACCGCCTCAGCCGGGTGTCCCCACCACCTTGGCCACCTCGGTTGAGCGCCTTCGCCACCTCGGCCGAGCGTTCTTGCTACCTCGGCCGGGCACGCCGCGCCCGGCCGAGTCCCGCGCCTGGCACGCCCCGCGCCCGTCATGACGACATGTCCCACGCGCCCTGCGCCCTCTTAGGTGTGAGGCCTCGCGCGCCTCGCTCCCATCCACCCGGTGGGCCTCAAGGGGCCGGCCCAAGGCCTCCCCTCAAACACTATAAATACCCCCTCCCCCCCTAGAGGACAGCAACACACAGCAACACGCTGATTCAGCCTAGGGAAATCGATACATTTCGAGAATAATACTTCCCTTCTCTAAAGAATCCTCTCGTGCTCTTGTGACATTCCAAGAGCGCGCACTCCTCCTCCCTCGGTTCAGAAAGTCATGGACCCCCCTCCACGAGAGGGAGCGCGCTCCTCTTCTGCGACCCGAGCCTCTACAGTACATACTGCCCTCCTGCTTCGTGGCACTTGAGCTAGAACTCCGAGCTACGAGCACGCGACCCCTCTAAAGCCTTCACTAGAAGCTACGAGCCGGGTCCTACTCTAAAGCCTCGGATTCACAAAGCCTCCGAGCCCAAGATAGCCTCCCCACACAAATTGAACTACGTTCTGACCTGATCCCTACTAAAGGGTATGTAGGCAGCCAACCTTTGGCACAGTCACACCCCCCAAGACACACCTCAGGGTTTGGAGGGTGCAGCTCGGTCTACGAGCTCCCGTTTTTGGCCCGGGCGCGATCACTTGGTCCGGCCTTGGATCGAACCGCCCGAGCTATTTAATCGTTGTTCATTTTCGTGCGACAACATCGAGTACTAAGAAGAGTCTCGAGATTGAAAATAATTTCCGAAACGCCTTAAATATATTCAAAATAAATTAGAATTAACGAGAAATTATCTCAGTTTATTTTCTAAATCGTTTCCATTTAATTATGGACGAAGTGGTGAGCATTGAGGAAAAATGGACCAAATTGCAACAAAGAAAAGTTGTTGTGGTGGAATATTAGAAAAGCAAAGTAAAGTAAGGATTTAATAGGAATTAGTCATATTCTAAGCTTTCTAGAGTGTTCTTTTGACTTGTCAAGCAAATGAGATAAGCTCATTTAACCTTATCAACGTGGGAAACGAATAACACCTCATTTAGTCTTATCATTTCATTGTGGGAACAAACCAAATACGCAGGACGAAAAAAAAAGAACCAGAGCTCATCTTGAGCGATTTCACGAGGGAGAGAAAGAGCGAGAGAGTCCGAGAGAGTGAGTGAGAGACCGATGACTGTGGGAGACGCCGGAGTTGTGGGTGAGTTCCTTTTCTTCTTCTCCTTCCCGTCGTTCATCTTCTTCCTCTCCGTTCATTTTTCTTTTTCTTCGTTCTTCCATGTTCTTCATCTGTGAGTTTGGGTCTGAGCTCGTGGAGTGGGTTTTCGTCATCTTTGCTAGGTTCCACCATGAAATTGTGGGTAAGGGACGCTGAGATTTCATCTCCTTCAATAAGGTAAGGATTTGGAAATTTCTTCTATTTCAACTCTGATTTCTAGGTTTCAAATTAGGGGTTTTGAGTTCCTTTTGTTGATTTCGTGGTTTGCTTATGTTTGGGCTCGGTTTGTGCTTGTTATTGATTTGAAATTATTAAAGTTAGGGTTTTCAGATTTTCATGAGTATTTTTGCCGAAAATTGGAAGAGGAAAACTGGGGGTTTTCATGTTGTGATGCTTGAATAAGTTAATTGATTATTGGGTCTCAGTAATTCAGTGATTCATTGGATGGTTGCTTAATTTCAAGATTCCTTGCTTGATTGGGATTATGGACGAATTTGGTCTTGATTTTGGGGGTTTCGAATTGTGGAGATTTGCTTGGTTTTGAAGTGGGCTGAATGGATTTGTTATGTGACTTTGTTTAGGTAAAGAACCTGGTTGAGATTGCTTTGTTGTTAGACGAGTCGGAGACTCGCTAGGATTTGAATAACATAGGTTTTTTTTTAGAAGGTTTACTTGTTGCTTGTCTCTAGTTGTTGTTTGTTGTTGTTGCTGAGTGTGGGACGGGTTAGGATCGGGTAGTGCTCGATTTCCGAATGCGTTGTTCGGGAATTTATTTCTAATCGAGAAATTTGGGTATTCTCGGTTCAGTTTCTAGTCTAACCATGCTCTCTTGTTGGTGCTGCGTGTCTGTCTGAGCTCGTACCGCAACTACGAGGATGCAGCGAGGACGGTTCCGGTAAGTCGCGGACGAGCAGCGAGGGTTGTTCGGGTTTGGCGACGAGGCAAAGAGGGGCTGTTTAGTTCCAGCGACAAGTCAACGGCTCGGCGAGTTGTTTTGAGGCTGCGAGAGTGCTCATCGATGGCACAAATGCGAGCTGTGAAGCCTCGGCGAGTCGAGGCGGAGTTATGCAGCGATGGCGGCGACGACGAGTCAAAAACGCACCGACTCTCGACTTTAATTATTAATTGAACCGTTTCACTTTTTAAATCCTAACTATATGTGCAATATTATTTGTAAAATAATTATGTAAGTTGTGATACTAATCACGTGAGTTAGTGAGTTGTTTCGGGATTCAAATCAAGTGCTTCGGGTGAGCTTTGGTTCGTGGATTCGAGATAAATCGAGAGTGTCGGTTTCCGTGAGTTACGAGTACCGAACGTGTGTGATTGAATCCGAAACATTTCCGTATCGTAATGCTTTTCAAAAATAATTTTATAACCTATAAGCTTATGATCAAGCTTAAATTATTTTTGTTATAGCTTATAATTAAGGCAACTCACATCTTATATATATATTCTCATTATAAGTATTAAGTTTTGAAAAAATAGTCAAGGAAGTGGTTTTAAAATAAAGGTTTGTATAACCTTACTAATTATTATTATTTCTTCATTATTATTTAAACTAAGTATTTTAATTATTTGAATTAATTATTTTACTTAATTATAATGCACTTCCTTAATTAAGATTAGTATTATTTTCAAAACCTATATCTATAGTTTTTAAACGGGCTGCTTTTACTAACTACGCTTATAGTCTAACCGACGAGTTATTCTAATTTCTACGATCTTAGAGGTAAGACTTTCTTCACAGTTTAAGAGTAGTGATCCTAATTTCTTGTGGATCGTAGTGGAAAGAAACGAGTTTTTCTCCCACTCGGGTTCTTAACGTTGAGCTTTGGTTCTAGTTTTGGGCTCGGCCTAAGGGATTTGGGTTAGTAAATGCTTTCTTGGCATATCTAATCTTGAGTTCATGTTTAGTCGCTACTTATAGGACTTGCTCTCTCTCTTGATTACTGTTTCATGTGGGAATCGTGTTCTTGTTTTCTCTGATTCTCTTAAGTGAGAACGTATGATTTGCGTGTGACGGATATGAGTTCCATGCGCCTTGTTCAGTTTCTCTGGGATGAGAATTTGTAGATTAGTATTTCTGCGAGTGCAGAACTAATGGTGTTCAACGCTCCATTTTATTCCTCAGATATTTTCAGCTATCGCCGTAACGATTAGGCGTTATAGAGGGAAGTAGCTAGCGAATCAGGAGTCCAAGTAAGTGGGAATTAAGTCAACTACTTACCAAGGGAATCACATGATTATGTGCATTTTATTGTGTTAGTAAGCAAGAGTAGTTGAAAGCCCATCAATTTGACAAACTAATCAAGATTAAAGCTTCGGCTACTATTATTAAAAATGTAGTTTCGGGTTTGTCCCGTTAAGTTCAAGCGTAACCCGTGTTGTCGGCCCGTCTAGGGCCGACGAGGACAAAGGCATTTCCTCGACCCTCGTGTCCGGTACGAGGTCTTGAACGGCGAGGCCCTGACCCAACCAGGGGCCGGCCCAAACCAAGGGCCAAGTCAAATGCCCATGCAGCCGGCCCAAGGTTTTCCTCGGCCAATGGCCGGCCCAAGGTTTGCCTCGGCCATTGGCCGGGCCAAGGCTTGCCTCGGCCATTGGCCGGCTCAAGGCTTGCCTCGGCCATTGGCCGGCCCAAGGCTTGCCTCGGCCATTGGCCGGCCCAAGGCTTGCCTCGGCCAATGGCCGGCTCTAGAGCATTGCCTCGGCCAATGGCCGGCTCTAGAGCCTTGCCTCGGCCATTGGCCGGCTCTAGAGCCTTGCCTCGGCCAATGGCCGGCTCTAGAGCCTTGCCTCGGCCAATGGCCGGCTCTAGAGCATTGCCTCGGCCAATGGCCGACTCTAGAGCCTTGCCTCGGCCATTGGCCGGCTCTAGAGCCTTGCCTCGGCCATTGGCCGGCTCTAGAGCCTTGCCTCGGCCAATGGCCGGCTCTAGAGCATTGCCTCGACCAATGATCGGCTCTAGAGCATTGCCTCGGCCAATGGCCGGCTCTAGAGCCTTGCCTCGGCCATTGGCCGGCTCTAGAACTTTGCCTCGGCCATTGGCCGGCTCTAGAGCCGTGCCTCGGCCAATGGTCGGCTCTAGAGCATTGCCTCGGCCAATGGCCGGCTCTAGAGCATTGCCTCGGCCATTGGCCGGCTCTAGAGCCTTGCCTCGGCCATTGGCCGGCTCTAGAGCCTTGCCTCGGCCAATGGCCGGCTCTAGAGCCTTCCCTCGGCCATTGGCCGGCTCTAGAGTCTTGCCTCGGCCAATGGCCGGCTCTAGAGCCTTCCCTCGGCCATTGGCCGACCCAAACTTGTTCACTCGGCCAAGGGGTCTTCAAACCACCCCTTGGCTGCCTATAAATATAGGGGCCGCTCCCCTAGTCCAGGCAATCCAATTTTGAGTCCCGAAACGCTGCCGGACTCGTACTTCGCTCATTTCGCTCATCTTTGGCCTCTCATCACCCCTAAAACCTCTATACCCCACCTCAATCCCGCTAATGTTGAGCGTCGGAGAGGTAAACAGGGGCACCCCCCCTGTTTCGCCTTTGTAGTTCACAATCCCTTTCTTGCTTTTCAGGTATCGAGACAAGGTGAGCTTCACCCACAGCTAAGGGACGACTTGGGATACCAAGTCCGACACGCTCGAGCCAAAGTGAGACCACTTGGTCCGGCCTTGGGTCTAACCACTCTGGGCTCCTAAATAGTTGTCCGAAAAACAGCGACAACATTTTGGCGCTAGAAGGAGGGGACCTCGACGCTCTCCCTTCCATTCCTCTATCACTACACCTACGACTCTCGAGAGATGAGTCATGTGCCTGCCACCTCCGTGGGCGCCCGAGTGACTAGCTCGGGGCACGCCCTCCAAAGCTCTGCGCACGGCCTCGAAGGGCAACCTCATGATAATGAGAGCCAGCCCCGAGACCCGACGAATGACCCTGAGGCCGCAGTCCGAGAGGACACGGCTCGAAGGCTCGCCGAGCTCCTAGACCGCCCCGGCGTCACCGGCGCGGTCATCGCCGACCTCCTCGACTCCAACAACGTCGACGACATCAACCACGAGACCAACCTCGACCACGCTATTCACGAAAGGGGACGCACGCGCACGCTTCCAAGGGAACACCCTCGGGCGACCGCGCCGAGACGTCAACTTTCTGATGAGCACGCGCACACGCCCTCGAGGGGACACCCTCGGGCGACCACGTCAAGGCGTCAAAGCTCGCACAATACCCGAGGACGCTCAGTCTCGAGGTCCCGAAAGGGACGCTCCAAGCTCACCATCCGCGTCCAAAACCCTTGTGAAGGTGACAACGTCGATGGTCGCGACCTCCGCCAAAGGCGTTGCCTGAATGGCACGCCCCTAACAAGGGTGATAGGGACGGCCTCCGGAGACTTGAGAGACCGCCTCAGTTCTCAAAGAGAGAATCACGGGTTCGACTTGAGGGGAAAACTCAACGCCCGACACGAGACCGCGATCGTCTTGGGGCAGCAACCACCCAACATTGATCGAGCACCCAACCAGAAGCGCGCAGCCGCGCTTGAGATACCGGCCGTTGGTCCCGAGTCACGAAAGAAAAGGCGCCGGAAGGGTCAAGTCCCTAACGACCACCCTTCCCCAGCCCTAAAGCGATCCTTCGTCCCGCTCAACACGACGCCCGACCGGATCCTGAGCTTGCGCCGCGATGAGCTGGGAAGCCCCGCTCCACTCACAAAGGACCCCGCGAAGCGAGATCGAAGTAGGTTCTGCGAATACCACAAAGATCACGGGCACGTGACGATCGAATGCAACCAGCTTAAGAAGCGAATTGATTCCCTAATTCGAGGTGGGGACTTCAAGGAATTCTTCGCATCTGCTAGCAAGCCGTGATTGTCGCGACTTCGACCTTTAAATTCACGCCCGAACCCGATCGGCTTCGTGATCACTTTTATTTTGAAATTGTAATTTTCTTCTTTCTCAAAAGAAGGCCAAGTGCCATTACCACCTGTAACGACCCCCTTATTGCAATAAAGAGTTATTTCACACATGAAAAAATGTAACGCACACTATTGTATACCTCTAGCACGAGAGTTTCTTGGCCTTTGTCTCACAAACGCAAGAAGGCTAACAAGGATCAATGCTCAATCAAAAACAACTCAACAACAACTCAAAAACAAAAACAAAAATATAACAAAGTCTCGAGGGGCCGATGGTTAGGCCGGAGGTCCCAAAGAAAGACCCTTCACATATCTCCTCGAGATGAATTCACTCCTCGAGTCGAGCTACGAGTCCGCGAGTCGACCGTTGCTCCTCGCGCCGACTCTTCATGAAACTCCTCGTGCAGGCTCTACGTGAGTCCTCGAGTCGAGTTCGAGTCCACGAGTCGACTGATACTCCTCGTGCCGACTCTTCACATGTCTCCTCGAGATGAATTCATTCCTCGAGTCGAGCTACGAGTCCGCGAGTCGACCGATGCTCCTCGCGCCGACTCTTCACGAAACTCCTCGTGTAGGCTCTACGTGAGTCCTCGAGTCGAGTTCGAGTCCACGAGTCGACTAATACTCCTCGTGCCGACTCTTCACATGTCTCCTCGAGATGAATTCATTCCTCGAGTCGAGCTACTAGTCCGCGAGTCGACCGATGCTCCTCGCGCTGACTCTCCACGAAACTCCTCGTATAGGCTCTACGTGAGTCCTCGAGTCGAGTTCGAGTCCACGAGTCGACTGATACTCCTCGTGCCGACTCTTCACATGTCTCCTCGAGATGAATTCATTCCTCGAGTCGAGCTACGAGTTCGAGTCCACGAGTCGACTGATACTCCTCGTGCCGACTCTTCACACGTCTCCTCGAGATGAATTCATCCCTCGAGTCGAGCTACGAGTCCGCGAGTCGACCGATACTCCTCGCGCCGACTCTTCACGAAACTCCTCGTGCAGGCTCTATGTGAGTCCTCGAGTCGAGCTCGAGTCCGCGAGTCGACTGATACTCCTCGTGCCGGCTCTTCACACGTCTCCTCGAGATGAATTCATCCCTCGAGTCGAGCTACGAGTCCGCGAGTCGACCGATACTCCTCGCGCCGACTCTTCACGAAACTCCTCCTGCAGGCTCTACATGAGTCCTCGAGTCGAGCTCGAGTCCTCGAGTCGATTGATACTCCTCGTGCCAACTCTTCACACGTCTCCTCGAGATGAATTCATTCCTCGAGTCGAGCTACGAGTCCGCGAGTCGACCGATACTCCTCGCGCCGACTCTTCACAAATTTCCTCGTGCAGGCTCTACGTGAGTCCTCGAGTCGAGTTCGAGTCCACGAGTCGACTGATACTCCTCGTGCCGACTCTTCACATGTCTCCTCGAGATGAATTCATTCCTCGAGTCGAGCTACGAGTCCGCGAGTCGACCGATACTCCTCGCGCCGACTCTTCACAAAACTCCTCGTGCAGGCTCTACGTGAGTCCTCGAGTCGAGTTTGAGTCCACGAGTCGACTGATACTCCTCGTGCCAACTCTTCACATGTCTCCTCGAGATGAATTCGTTCCTCGAGTCGAGCTCCGAGTCCGCGAGTCGACCGACACTCCTCGCGACGACTCTTGATGAAGTTCCTCGTGCAGGTTCTACACGAGCCCTCGAGTTGAGTATTGAGCCCACAAGCCAACTAACTACTCCTCGTGCAAGCTCTACGTGAGTCCTCGAGTTGAGTCCCGAGTCCGCGCTCGCCGCCCAGCTCGTGTGCCGACAGGCAACGAGTTACAAATGGGTTCAAGGTCTGCGTCCGCTGGGCGTATCTGGTCTAGCCAGCGTCCACGGGAAACCTCGCCACACAAATGTGGCATCGCGCTCGCCGCCCAGCTCGTGGGCCGAAAGGCATTGAGTTACAAATGGGTTCAAGGTCTGCGTCCGCTGGGCGTATCTGGTCTAGCCAGCGTCCACGGGAAACCTCGCCACACAAATGTGGCATCGCGCTCGCCGCCCAGCTCGTGGGCCGAAAGGCAACGAGTTACAAATGGGTTCAAGGTCCGCGTCCGCTGGGCGTATCTGGCCTAGCCAGCGTCCATGGGAAACCTCGCCACACAAATGCGGCATCGCGCTCGCCGCCCAGCTCGTGGGCCGATAGGCAACGCGTTACAAATGGGTTCAAGGTCTGCGTCCGCTGGGCGTATCTGGTCTACCAGCGTCCACGGGAAACCTCGCCACACAAATGTGGCATCGCGCTCGCCGCCCAGCTCATGGGCCAAAAGGCAACGAGTTACAAATGGGTTCAAGGTGTGCGTCCGCATGGCGTATCTGGTCTAGCCAGCGTCCACGGGAAACCTCGCACACAAATGTGGCATCGCGCTCGCCGCCCAGCTCGTGGGCCAAAAGGCAACGAGTTACAAATGGGTTCAAGGTCTGCGTCCGCAGGGCGTATCTTGTCTAGCCAGCGTCCACGGGAAACCTCGCACACAAATGTGGCATCGCGCTCGCCGCCCAGCTCGTGGGCGGATAGGCAACGAGTTACAAATGGGTTCAAGGTCTGCGTCCGCAGGGCGTATCTGGTCTAGCCAGCGTCCACGGGAAACCTCGCCACACAAATGTGGCATCGCGCTCGCCGCCCAGCTCGTGGGCCGATAGGCAACGAGTTACAAATGGGTTCAAGGTCTGCGTCAACACAACAAAGACGTGCAAATCGATTATGCCTTCGTTGGCAAATCGAGAAAATAAGACGCGCACAATACAACAAAGACGTGCAAATCGATTATGCCTTCATTGGCAAATCGAGAAAATAAGACGCGCACAAGACAAAAAAGACGTGCAAATCGGTTATGCCTTCGTTGGCAAGTCGAGAAAATAAGACGCGCACAACACAATAAAGCCGTGCTAATCGATCACGCCCTCATTGGCAGATCGAGAAAATAAGCCACGCACGATCAACCCGAAACAAAAAGTCGTCCCTCGCGACGCCCAAAGGCCGTCCCTCGCGACGCGCGAAGGCCAATCCTCATGACGCAAACCCGAGAGCGTTTATCCCGCATCCGTATAAAGGCGTAGATTTTGAGTTTCCACTCGATCTACGCTCGACCGGAAACTCGGGGGGCTAATGTTGTCGGCCCGTCTAGGGCCGACGAGGACAAAGGCATTTCCTCGACCCTCGTGGCCGGTACGAGGTCTTGAACGGCGAGGCCCTGACCCAACCAGGGGCTGGCCCAAACCAAGGGCCAAGTCAAATGCCCATGCAGCCGGCCCAAGGTTTTCCTCGGCCAATGGCCGGCCCAAGGTTTGCCTCGGCCATTGGCCGGCCCAAGGCTTGCCTCGGCCATTGGCCGGCTCAAGGCTTGCCTCGGCCATTGGCCGGCCCAAGGCTTGCCTCGGCCATTGGCCGGACCAAGGCTTGCCTCGGCCAATGGCCGGCTCTAGAGCATTGCCTCGGCCAATGGCCGGCTCTAGAGCCTTGCCTCGGCCATTGGCCGGCTCTAGAGCCTTGCCTCGGCCATTGGCCGGCTCTAGAGCCTTGCCTCGGCCAATGGCCGGCTCTAGAGCATTGCCTCGGCCAATGGTCGGCTCTAGAGCATTGCCTCGGCCAATGGCCGGCTCTAGAGCCTTGCCTCGGCCATTGGCCGGCTCTAGAACTTTGCCTCGGCCATTGGCCGGCTCTAGAGCCGTGCCTCGGCCAATGGCCGGCTCTAGAGCATTGCCTCGGCCAATGGCCGGCTCTAGAGCATTGCCTCGGCCATTGGCCAGCTCTAGAGCCTTGCCTCGGCCATTGGCCGGCTCTAGAGCCTTGCCTCGGCCAATGGCCGGCTCTAGAGCCTTCCCTCGGCCATTGGCCGGCTCTAGAGTCTTGCCTCGGCCAATGGCCGGCTCTAGAGCCTTCCCTCGGCCATTGGCCGACCCAAACTTGTTCACTCGGCCAAGGGGTCTTCAAACCACCCCTTGGCTGCCTATAAATATAGGGGCCGCTCCCCTAGTCCAGGTAATCCAATTTTGAGTCTCGAAACGCTGCCGGACTCGTACTTCGCTCATTTCGCTCATCTTTGGCCTCTCATCACCCCTAAAACCTCTATACTCCACCTCAATCCCGCTAATGTTGAGCGTCGGAGAGGTAAACAGGGGCACCCCCCCTGTTTCCCCTTTGTAGTTCACAATCCCTTTCTTGCTTTTCAGGTATCGAGACAAGGTGAGCTTCACCCACTGCTAAGGGACGACTTGGGATACCAAGTCCGACACGCTCGAGCCAAAGTGAGACCACTTGGTCCGGCCTTGGGTCTAACCACTCTGGGCTCCTAAATAGTTGTCCGAAAAACAGCGACAACAACCCGCTAACAACCCAAGACGTTTCTTATTTGATCAGTTAATCTTCCCTTAACTTATTAATTTTAGATTCACCCGATAGACGGGTTTACGGGAAAAGCAGGGACAGACGTTTCTCAGATTCCAGCTGAGATATCTGGTCTAGGGACTACAAGGGTCACACCTTGATTTCTCTTTCAAAATATTATGACGAGCATATTAAACAATATTTAATCGAGTTCTACTCGAAACGATGCTCTTCCCGTTATAGTTTAGGGTTGTACTCTGATTCCATCGAGTACCAAATATTTGAAAAGAACACATGTCGGTGGTTACCAGCAAGTCTGAAGACTTGTTTTTTTGTTAGGGAAACCTGACGGGCGCAATGTTGTAATTGGTAACTAGCCGGCGTGCCGGGCACGTCTAAGCTTTCAGGGAGCTCCTGAGCGCCCCTATGATTGGAGATGGTACCATTAGAGGATCCTAGACAAAGTGTAAATCTTGGAGTCACCCTCATGATTAAATTGCTCGGGTATGAGGGTTGGCTACTTGTCATTCTGAGGGTTGTTGCAGTGAGTGGTTGGATGACCTGAAGATCCGGATGGCAAGTTCACGTGTAGTAAGTGTGCACACGTTTGCATATCATATGATAGAAATCATATATCTTTCATGCATATTTTATGTGTTATGTGCACGTCACATGTCATCTAGTCGCTTTTATTACTAGATAGACTCCCACTTGCTGAGTTTTTCGACTCATAGTTTATGACCCTTGGTAATGTAGGCAAAGGAAAGGCTTTACTCGGGTAGAAGGAGGAGATCTAGTCCAGGCTTGCGTCGCTCGACCTGTGGCAATGAGAGTTTTTGTTTAAACGGGGAAAAAGAGAGTTTTGTTATGTAACTAGTAAACTTGTATTCTAGTTACTTGTTTTGTGTCCGTGTTTGTATATACGTTATATGTAAGATATGTTATAAACAAACAAGTGTGTTTTGTTCTGTATATAGTCACTATAAGACTTGTGTGTGAATGGTAACGAAAAAAAAAATTCCCCAAAAATTCTGTTACTTATTATATATGTCTTATAGCTATTTAATTTATTTCCGTTTACTACATACAAATGCTATGTTTATTTAAGTATTGTGGAGGAAAGAGATGTGAGCACGTCACGGCTCGCGTGCGAGCTAGAGCTCGCGGGTCGTGACACTCGGCCATCGGACGGCCTAATGCTAGCCTCGGCCAATGGCCTGCCTCGACCATTGGCCGGCCCTGTGCTAGACTCGGCCAATGGCCGGCCAAAGGGCCAGCCTCGGCCATAGGCCGCCCCAGGTGTCCTCCTCGGCCATTGGCCGACCCAAAGTCGCCATCGGCTAGTGGCCGGCCTGGGTAATCCTTGGCCAATGGCTGAGCCAAACCAACACCCGGCCATCGGCCGGCCCAAGCCATACCCGGCCGATGGCCGGCTCTAGCTTCACTCATCCAAGGGGTCCTCAAACCACCGCTTGGTCGTCTATAAATACAGAGGTCCATCCTCTCCCAAAGGTAATCTGAATTTGAGCACCGAAACGCTATAGAACTCGTACGTCACTCGTTTCACTCATCTTTGGCCTCTAAACACTCAAACCCTCTTATCCACCTCAATTCCACTAATGTTGAGTGTCGGAGAGGTAAACAGAGACAACCCCTCTGTTTCCCTTTGATAGCCTCTTGTTTACCCCCTTTTCAGGTACAACGACGGAAGACATCACTGCCACAGCTGCTAAAGTAGACTTGGGATACCAAGTCTAAGATGCTTGAAGCCCGAACGCGACCACTTAGTCCGGCCTTGGTTCGAACCGTTGCGGGTAATAAATGGTTGTCCGAAAACGAGTGACAACATTTTTGCGTTAGAAGGAGGGGATCTCCCAACCTTGGCAACACATCCTCTCTACCACTCCATCTTTTCTCTACAACAAACAAAGACTCGAGAGAGATGATTCATGTATCAGCTGTTGGAATCGATCTAGGGTTTAAGAAAATAATTAACGCTTCGGTAAGCGGCGAAATTTTAAAAATTTTCTTTTACAAGTAAAACCATTTTTACTAACCTAGACAAAGAGCAAGTACATGTAATTAAAAACTATTATGAGTATAGAAGTTTACTAACCTTTCTTGAAGCTTGAACTTTGAGAAGCTTTTGGAAAGTTTGCAACGCTCGTCTCCCCTCGTAGCACGTCTCTCTTTCTTTCCTATGCACCTCGAGCAACCACGAAAGTTTCTATCACTAAATCACTCGAAATAAAGGAATTAGTGAGTGGGCACTTTTAAACACTACGACTTAAGAACGAGTCTTGAAGTCGCAGAGCTAAACACTAGGTCAAATGAGGACCTAGGTGCCAAAACAAAAAATCGAAAATAAACTAGAGAGAGAGAGAGGAAGGGGCGGCAACCACAAGTTCTAGAGAGAGAGGCTCTCAATCTCTAACTTATGTGGAATGAGTGAAATGAGAGGAATGAGGTGCCTATTTATAGGAGAAGGGTTGACCTTGGAAAAAAGTAGTTTCCTCTTATTTTCCAAGCCTTTATGAGCAATTCCTTATTGCCCAAATCTCCAACATGGGCGCCTACATCAAGTCAATCCCCAAGGGATTAGTTTCCTCTTTTGTTTCCCTCTTGGTTGCCTTGGCCGATTCTCTTTGTTTCCTCATAGAGGAAATTTTTTTCCTCTTTTTCTTTTGGCAAATATCTTGATACATTTATGCACAAAATATTCTCTCTTGGTTGGGTATGTTGGGCGCCTATGTCCTTCTAGAATGGGCTTCTAGAAGCTTTTCCATTTGTTCATGACAACATGAAAAAAGTCCATTAAGAATTTTCAATAAAATTCTTATGAAATGAAATTAATCCACAAGGCCCAATTAATCATATTATGGCCGAGTGTTACTTGTCATCAAATGACCATGTCAAAAAATTTATTGACATTCATTTCATCCTATGTCTCAAAAGACAAAAATACCCCTTTGACAATTTTCGTTCTTGTTTTGACTTAGCTTCCAGTTTAACTATTCCTAATCGATGTGATTCGTGACAGTGACCTCATGGACCCAAATGAACAAAGCTTGAGCTAAACACTTGGACTCAAAAGTTCACAAACCTTTTCCAAGTTTAGCTTAATGCCAACTGACTCCACTAAAGAGTTGACACTGAAAATCTCTCGGTTCAAATGAATTTATTTTCTTCTAAAGAATTCAACCTAATTATGATGAGCGGATCCACTGAATATTATCTATGTTTACCCTTCATGAATGTCATCAGCTAGTCGGGATTTATTAAATTACCATTTTACCCTTCTAGCTGTTATTTCCTCAACTCCTTTGTCGCTTGTGAATAAGTTAGAAACAATGTATTGACGAGGAGCTAACAAGTCACATTGTCGCTTGTGAGTCCGAACTCTGACTTTCTCAAATGAGAATACGTAAGCTGTGAAATGGCATGTCTCATTTCAGGATTAAGGTAAGCGTGATGCAATTCATACATAGTGACTTCAAGACATAAGAGGTTAAATGGTTTGTTCTTATCTTGTCTCTAGAAGTGCACTGGTCAATTCAGTACCTTCGGAAGATACCTAGAAGAACTATAGAGTCTCCAACTCTCAATGCCTCATAACCAGACATCATAGATTCTTCTAACAATCATACTGAGGTCAATAGTCCTTTGACCCTTAGATTGCAAATATATCGTTTTAAGCAAACTACGAAGAGTTTGTTCATGCAAATCTAAATTTGTCTCTTCGTAAGTTGTTTAGTTTGTTTATGGACTAAAGACTAAGGTTTTATCATAAAGCTTCAAACAAGGAAGATTGAATGAACGTTTCAACTTTTTATTAATGAATTAGCAATTACAAGCAAGAGTCTTCATGAGACTTTATTACATCAAACGCATAATATAAAGATTACAACTCTTCTTGTGGGCACCATTGACAACAAACTCCCACTTGACTGAAAGAAGATGTGTGTAGTCTTTCATGCCTAATCCCTCTCGATGTTGGTCGAAGACCTTGTTCGCTAGGGCCTTTGTGAATGGATCTGCTAGTTTGTCCACCGTTGAGATCTTCTTCACTTCCACGTCTCCGCGCTGCACGATCTCTCGAATCAAATGGAATTTCCTCTCAATATGCTTAGAGCGCTTATGGCTTCGAGGTTCCTTTGTGTTAGCGACAGCCCCACTATTATCACAATAAAGGGTCATGGGCTCGTCGACGTTTGGAACAACTTCCAAGTACTTAAGGAATTTTCTAAGCCATACAGCCTCTTTGGATGCTTCACAAGCAGCCACATATTCTGCTTCCATTGTGGAGTCAGCAATGCAAGATTGCTTAATACTCCTCCACACAACAGCTCCACCATTAAGGATGAACACAGATCCTGAAGTGGATTTCCTGGAATCCTTATCCGCTTGAAAATCGGAGTCGGTATATCCCGTCATAGTCAGGTCAGTACCTGAGTATGTAAGCATGAAGTTCCTAGTTCTTCGAAGATACTTAAGAACATGCTTAACAACAATCCAGTGCTCGGGTCCAGGGTTGGATTGGAAACGGCTAACTACGCCAACGGTGAAACAGATGTCAGGTCTAGTGCAAAGCATAGCATACATAAGGCTTCCTACGGCAGAGGCGTAAGGAATTTTCCTCATGTCTTCAATCTCTTGTGCAGTCTTGGGAGACTGGTCCTTAGAGAGTGAAACTCCATGCCTAAAGGGTGTTTGACCCTTCTTGGAGTCTTGCATCGAGAAGCGATCCATCACCTTATCAATATAAGATGCTTGAGAGAGCGACAGGGTCCGGTTTTTCCTATCTCCAAAGATTTGGATCCCTAGAATGTACGCGGCTTCTCCTAGATCCTTCATATCGAATTGCTTTGCTAGCCAGACCTTAACCTCAGATAACTTACCCACGTCATTACCAATGAGTAGTATATCATCGATATATAGTACCAGAAACACAACTTTGCCTTCGTGTATTAACTTGTAAACACATGGCTCATCTATTGACTGTTCAAAGCCAAAGCTCTTTACAGTTTCATCGAATCTAATATTCCATGACCTAGATGGTTGCTTTAATCCATAAATGGACTTAAGCAACTCACAAACCTTGGTCTCTTGACTTTCTTCCACGAAACCGTCTGGTTGAGCCATGTAAATGCGCGTCAAGATTGCCATTCAGAAAGGTTGTCTTGACATCCATTTGCCAGATCTCATAGTCGAGAGCTGCAGCTATGGATAGGAGTATGCGGATGGATTTAAGCATCGCGACTGGCGAGAAGGTTCCTTCATAGTCAATCCCTTCTTGTTGGGTATAACCCTTTGCCACAAGTCGTGCTTTGAATGTCTCGACATTCCCATCAGGACCCCTTTTCTTCTTGTATATCCACTTACACCCTACGGGTTAATCCCTTCAGGAAGGTCTACAAGTTTCCAAACTTTGTTGACATACATCGAGTGCATTTCAACTTTCATGGCGTCAAGCCAAAGGTTTGATTCAGAACAAGCCATCGCTTGGCTATAGGAAACAGGATCATCCATGTCAGAGACGGCTACAAGAGAGTCTCCATAAGACATGTACCTGTCAGGCTTTTGAGTAGCCCTCCCACTACGTCGAAGTACTACTTGACGAGATTCTGATGAGTTAGGTTGTGTTTCAGTTGGGGTAAGAACATTTCTTCAGATGAGGTAGAAGCTTCCTCACCCAACTTTTCTTCAAGCACAATTTTGCTTCTAGGTTTTGCATCCTTCATAAAGTCCTCCTCAAGGAAACGAGCATTCGTGCTAACGAAAGTCTTATCGTCCTCGGGACTATAGAAAATGAAACCTTTGGTTTCCTTTGGATATCCCACAAACAGGCACAATTCTGACCTACTAGCCAACTTGCTAGTCTTTTGCCTTAGCACATGTGCAGGGCAACTCCAAATTCGGATGTGGCCCAAACTTACTTTACGGCCAGTCCATCTTTCATAAGGAGTACCAGGAACCATTTTAGACGGAACTTGGTTTAGAATATAAGCGGCTGTTTCGAGGGCATATCCCCAAAAGGAAAGAGGGAGTGATGAGTAACTCATCATTGATCTAACCATCTCCATAAGAGTTCGGTTTCTTCTCTCTGACACTCCGTTTTGTTGAGGTGTGCACGGTGCGGTAAGCTGAGAAGCGATACCTTCTTCTTTAAGAAAGTCATCGAACTCTCCAGACATATACTCACCACCTCGATCAGATCGAAGGGTTTTGATCACTTTGCCAGTTTGCTTTTCCACTAAAGCCCTAAAGACCTTAAATACGTTAAAGGTCTCGGATTTGTGTTTGAGCAAATAGACAAAACCATATCGCGAGTAATCATCGGTGAAGGTAACGAAGTATTCGTATCCTCCACGTGCTTGTTGGCTGAGCGGACCACATACATCAGAATGTATTAGTTCCAGCAACTCAGTGGCTCTTCGACCCTTATCGGAGAAAGGTCGCTTAGTCATATTTCCTTCTATGTAGGATTCACAAGTAGGCAGTGAACCTATTGCAGAGGCTTGGAGTGGACCGTCCCTCACAAGTCTCTTAATCCTATCTAGACTGATATGACCAAGTCTCAAGTGCCAGAGGTATGTTGATTTTTTTAGATCGGAGGATTCAGAAAGTTTGATCCTCTTTGGCTCCCTAATTAGATCGTTATCTATTTTGGTGTTTAAAAGAGAAGGTTGAGTGGGATAGATGTAAAAAAGACAATTCTTCATACATGCATCGGTGACAAAAGAATTAGAGAAAGAAATACGAATTCCATTCTTTATAAACTTTAAATAATAAATTTGCTCTAAAAGTTGAGCAACAAATATTAAGTTTTTCCCAAAGGAAGGAACATAATAAACATTATTCAAATTTAAAGTGCGATCTTCAAAAGATAGCGTCACGGATCCCACAGCCTTCGCAGACACCACGCTCCCATCACCCCACTTGAAGCAGAAGTCGCCATCCTCTAAGCTTTTGCTTTTCCTAAAACCAGTTAAGGAGCAGCAAATATGGTTAGTAGCGGCGGAGTCAATAATCCACGATGATACATTATCAGCTACTAAACAAGCTTCAGTAACAAGTACAATACCTTTTACTTTGGTTTTGAGGTAGGCAGGACAGTTCCTACGCCAGTGACAAGGCTCATTGCAGTGGTGGCACTTGTCTTTAGACTTGTCCACCTTCGGAGCCTTTGGCGCCTTCTTCTTCGTTTGAACCTTAGGTTGGTTATTCTTTTAGGCATTGCGAGGGCTCTTCTTAGATCCAGAAGTGGAGGCAGTTGCATGTACTTCTCCTTGAGCCCTCTTTTTCTTAGTGAGTGCGTCAGCGGTTTGAAGTTCCTTCATGAGCTCGGTAACAATGTACTCTAGCTTGTTCATGGAATAATTCAACTTGAAGGTATCAAAGGTTTTGGGGAGAGTTTCCAAGATCATATCTATTTTAGTCTCCCCATCAATCTCGGATCCAAGGATCTCCATTTCGTTTAGATAGCCAATGATCAGCATCATATGATCTCTAACGGGAGTTCCAGCCTTCATACGACAGTTCATGAATTGTCGGACCCCTTGTTGCCTAGCTTGACGTCCTTTACCTCCAAACATCTCATGGAGATTGTAGAGCATATCGGTGGCAGTTTCATAATCACGATGTTGTTGTTGCAACACATTGTTCATCGATGCCAGAATGTAGCACTTCGCAATCTCATCGCATCGAAGCCAGGCCGCCCGGGCGTCTTTTTCCTCTTGCGTCGAATCTTCATTCGTTTGAGGACAGGAGGTGGTGAGAACCCATTTGTGCTTGTCGACAGTAAGGACTATGTCGAGGTTACGTTTCCAATCGACGTAATTGTCGCCTTCGAGTTTATTCGAGGAAAGAATGGTTGAGAGAGGGTTGAGAGACATATTGCCTATAAAAATTGAAACAAGTTTATGATTAGTCTTTGGTTTAGGATTTAAGTTTTATTAAGACTTTTATAAAATCCAAAGGTGTTATAAACCAAACGATAATTTACTCCCTCAAGAGAAGGCCGCAAAAAATCTCCATTTATAAGTAAATGACACATCATTAATGCTAAGCCAAGATGTCAATACATCAATTTTGACTAGCCACCTTTTAAATTGGTTTGATCACTCACATCATTTCGCAGAACCTCAAGGGAGGATTACTAGGGATTGAGCCTAAGTGTGCAACCAACCACTTAGTCCAAAAGGTCAACTTTGAAAAACAATCCCCCAAGGGGAGGCCTTGCCATCATCGTCTCACTCTCGGACGTTGCTCATTGACCAATGATCGAAGCAAGAACGCCTTGGAGTACTCCCATTTAAGTGAGGGTCGCAAGAGCGGCTCTTAGTCCCACGTTAATTGCTTCTTTCATTAGTGTTGGGGATCGCGGGTTACAAACAATAAATATAACCCTCCCACTTAGTTTTTGGAGTTGGTATATCGTCTCTTATAAGTTCGGAAACAGATTTCCTAGTTAGAGAGCGACAGAGCGGACAACTAGAAGAGAATCCTAGATCGACATGTTCAGAGCAGTATTAGTGCATAAAGGCACAAGGTACATACTCGATCTTTTCCTATTTTCTATTTCGGGAAAGTGCACGAGGGAAGTGTGAACTTCAACTCACTCGCTCGAACACTTGAAAGTTTGAGATGACACATCTTTTTATTTTTGGGCTTGTCTACAAGGAGACCTCCCACTCAAATTTTTCAAGAGCATATAGATTTTGAACATATGTGATATAGATATAGTTTTGAAAACATTATGAAAACTTATTTGATTTGGATGACAAAATATTTTCAAGTTTGAAAGTTAAAACGGTTTTTCAAAATTCAAACTAGTTTTGTAAAACCTCAATTTCAATTAATCTTTCAGAAATAAAATTTTTTTAATCTTACACATCATGTTTATAATCTTATAAAAAAACAATTTTGCTCAAGAAAATTTTCTCATTAGAGTTCTATAACTCATGGTAGTGGGGCTGAAAATCCGGAATTCTAAAAAACTGGAGTTTCGGAACAGCCGCGCACCTCGGAGTAAAATCACCATAACTGGCGGCTCCGACGTACTTTTGACATGAAACCGGCGGCATTGGACAGAGGACAGACAGAGCTTGAATTGGATTCAAGAATCATTAAATTTTGATTTCTGAGCAGAGAGTTATGGCACTTTTAATGCGGGTTTACTCCAGCTCGAAGAAAAAGAAATAATTAAAGCTTGGTCCTTTTTAGGTGCGAAAAAGAATCGAGTGTAACGGAACATTTTATGAAGGTTGTTAAAGCTTTTATTTGTGTTTTATTAGCAAGGTAATAACATGATATAAAAGAAATAACAACAAGCATAAAACGATTCAAGTAAAAATAAGAAACTAGTAAAACAAGAAAACTAGTCACAAAATTTTACTCGAAATTTCTCAAACCTTTAAAACACGTTTTTCAATATAAAAAATTAAAAACTTTTAGAACTGATTCTAATGTGTTTTAAAAACATCCCAAACTCATAGAAAATCAACATGATTTTTAATTTAAAGGCATGAGCAATAAATTAAAAAAAAACTAAGAAAATAATTAACGCTTCGGTAAGCGGCGGAATTTTAAAAATTTTCTTGTACAAGTAAAACCATTTTTACTAACCTAGACAAAGAGTAAGTACATGTAATTAAAAACTATTATGAGTATAGAAGTTTACTAACCTTTCTTGAAGCTTGAACTTTGAGAAGCTTTTGGAAAGTTTGCAACGCTCATCTCCCCTCGTAGCACTTCTCTCTTTCTTTCCTCGGCACCTCGAGCAACCACGAAAGTTTCTATCACTAAATCACTCGAAATAAAGGAATTAGTGAGTGGGCACTTTTAAACACTACGACTTAAGAACGAGTCTTGAAGTTGCAGAGCTAAACACTAGGTCAGATGAGGACCTAGGTGCCAAAACAAAAAATCGAAAATAAACTAGAGAGAGAGAGGAAGGCGCGGCAACCACAAGTTCTAGAGAGAGAGGCTCTCAATCTCTAACTTATGTGGAATGAGTGAAATGAGAGGAATGAGGTGCCTATTTAAAGGAGAAGGGTTGGCCTTAGAAAAAAGTAGTTTCCTCTTATTTTCCAAGCCTTTATGAGCAATCCCTTATTGCCCAAATCTCCAACATGGGCGCCTACATCAAGTCGATCCCCAAGGGATTAGTTTCCTCTTTTGTTTCCCTCTTGGTTGCCTTGGCCGATTCTCTTTGTTTCCTCATAGAGGAAATTTGTTTCCTCTTTTTCTTTTGGCAAGTATCTTGATACATTTATGCACAAAATATTCTCTCTTGGTTGGGTATGTTGGGCGCCTATATCCTTCTAGAATGGGCTTCTAGAAGCTTTTCCATTTGTTCATGACAACATGAAAAAGGCCCATTAAGAATTTTCAATAAAATTCTTAGGAAATGAAATTAATCCACAAGGCCCAATTAATCATATTATGGCCGAGTGTTACTTGTCATCAAATGACCATGTCAAAAAATTTATTGACATTCATTTCATCCTATGTCTCAAAAGACAAAAATACCCTTTTGACAATTTTCGTTCTTGTTTTGACTTAGCTTCCAGTTTAACTATTCCTAATCGATGTGATTCGTGACAGTGACCTCATGGACCCAAATGAACAAAGCTTGAGCTAAACACTTGGACTCAAAAGTTCACAAACCTTTTCCAAGTTTAGCTTAATGCCAACTGACTCCACTAAAGAGTTGACACTGAAAATCTCTCGGTTCAAATGAATTTATTTTCTACTCAAGAATTCAACCTAATTATGATGAGCGGATCCACTGAATATTATCTATGTTTACCCTTCATGAATGTCATCAGCTAGTCGGGATTTACTAGATTACCATTTTACCCTTCTAGCTGTTATTTCCTCAACTCCTTTGTCGCTTGTGAATAAGTTAGAAACAATGTATTGACGAGGAGCTAACAAGTCACATTGTTTCATCCAAAAGAGTCAGGACTCAATTTGGACACTGGCCAGTTCATTTATTCACACTCCAAGGAACAAAGCATGAGGTGACATACATTGCATTTCAGCAATCTTGTACATGAATTCCATATCTATGAGAACTTCAAAAAGTTACTCATGACATTCTCACAACTTAGTACTTCACCAATAGGCCCTGTTCGGAATCACATAGTGAGTCCGAACTCTGACTTTCTCAAATGAGAAGACAAAGGTGTGAAATGACATGTTTCATTTCAGGATTAAGGTAAGCACGATGCAATTCATACGTAGTGACTTCGAGACATAAGAGGTTAAATGGTTTGTTCTTATCTTGTCTCTAGAAGTGCACTGGTCAATTCAGTACCTTCGGAAGATACCTAGAAGAACTATAGAGTCTCCAACTCTCAATGCCTCATAACCAGACATCATAGATTCTTCTAACAATCATACTGAGGTCAATAGTCCTTTCACCCTTAGATTGCGAATATATCGTTTTAAGCAAACTACGAAGAGTTTGTTCATGCAAATCTACATTTGTCTCTTCGTAAGTTGTTTAGTTTGTTTATGGACTAAAGACTAAGGTTTTATCATAAAGCTTCAAACAAGGAAGATTGAATGAACGTTTCAACTTTTTATTAATGAATAAGCAATTACAAGCAAGAGTCTTCATGAGACTTTATTACATCAAACACATAATATAAAGATTACAACTCTTCTTGTGGGCACCATTGACAACATCAGCAACCTTCGCGGGCACCCGAGCGACTAGCACGAGGTATAGCCTCAGGAACCTAGCGCAACGCATAGGAGAGCAGCCTCGTGACAACAAGAGCCAGTCTCAAAACCCGACTGGCGACGCCGAGGCCGTTCTCCGAGAGGACACAGTCTGGAGGCTCACCGAGCTCCTAGACCGGCCGGGCATGGATGGCACACTCATTGCCAACCTCCTCGGCTACGACGTCGAGGGTGGTTCAAACCACAATGACTCTGACCCCGACTACGATGGATAGTCAAGAACCGACGACGCAACCCCTAGCCTCTACCGCTCTCGGTCCGAGAGGACGAGGGAGGCCATGGCCGGGTCGGCCCCGCCGGCACGCCAATGCTCGTGCTCCCATTCTCGAGGGCCTGCTCCCTCGGTTTCAAGAGATGGCTGAACACGGCCCCTCACTGCGGAGAGAGCTGCCCTCGGCAATGACGGGGCCGGACGGCCCGACCAAGGGCTGTCTCGCCCCACCAAGCTCGAAGTGGGGACCTTAGGAATTGACGGCTCAAAGAAACTCCAGGGGCGACGACCTCCACCAAAGGCTCAACTCCCAAAAGGGACACACTCCCCGCCGCCACACTAGGCTGACCTCGAGCCAACGTCGGGGACCAAGCATTCAACGAACACTGACAGGTGCCTCCTGTGGCCCCGACTGTCAGCCCGGCCAACGTGTTCGACATGGTGACGATGATCCAGAGCCACCAAAATCATATCATTGAGATGAGGGAGTCGGGGGGCCAAAGACCCTATGGCGGCATCGAGGAATCCTACTCGCCATTCGCCGCTCAAATCCTGGCGCAACCATGCATCGGAAACTTCAACCTGCGCTCGATTCCTCCGTATGATGGATGTACGGACCCGAACTTCCATATCCAGTACTAGAGACGTTGATGTCCATGCAGGGGCAGTCTGAAGCCACCTTGTGCCAGGCTTTCAGCCTGACTCTCACCGGGTCTGGGTTTGAATGGTTTAGAAGCTTGAGGCCGGGAAGCATCCAATCCTTCTGAGACCTCCGAGAGGCATTCCTCGCCTGATTTGCCACTTTAGTGGCACAGAAGAAGTCAAAGACATACCTATTGTCCATCTGACAAGAGAGAGACAAGACCTTGAGGCAATACCATGCTCGCTTCACCGAGGAGTCCCACAAAGTGGAGGGGTTCGATGACAAACACGCCATCACGACAATCACTGAGGGAGCTCGCACGAGCGACTTGGGAAGGTCCCGAGGGACATGGCGGAGCTCATGGCGAGAGCCCGCACTTACATGGGAATCGAGGACTACCTCGACGGCCGAGATGGCCGAAAAGCTGGTGGACAAGGTGGTCGTCATCGTGACGACCAAGACGGAGATCTCCCCGACCCTCGAAAGAGGAGGAACAAAGGAGGCCAGACTCCTAACGATCGCTCCCTTCCCGGGCCGAGGCCTTCGCATGTCGACAAGTTTCGAAAGTTCTCGGCATTCACCCCTCTCAACACCCCGCAAGAGCCGATCCTGGCTTTGCACCGCGACAAGCTAGGAAGCCCCGCTCCATTGACAAAGCCGGTAGAAAAGGGAGACATTTATCTGTGGATCGAGAGATGAAGTGGTTAAGGGCGGCAATGCGTCCCGTCAACCTTTGTACTTCACGCCTATTACGGGGTGAAGGCATTTCTCGCAAGGCATGTAGTTGATCTGGATTAACCTCAATTCCTCTTTGGGTAACTAAATACCCAAGTAATTTACTGGAAGAAACTCTGAATGAACATTTGGTGGGGTTGAGTTTCATTTGGTATTTGTTCAATACCTCGAAACACTCCTCCAAATCTCCTATATGATCGTTTTCCCTCAGGGATTTTATGAGCATGTCATCGATATACACTTCCATTGTTCTACCTATCTTTTCTTTGAGCATTTCATTGACTAATCTTTGGTAGGTTGCGCCAGCGTTTTTCAATCCAAATGGCATGACCTTGTAGCAGTATGTGCCCCGGTCCGTAATGAAAGCTGTCTTTTCTTGATCGTCTGGATGCATCAGGATTTGGTATATCATGAGAACGCATCCATGAATGAAAGGATCGTATGTCCCGTGGTTGCTTCGACCAGCTGGTCGATGTGAGGCAACATGAAGCTGTCCTTGGGGCATGCCTTGTTCACATCCGTGAAATCAACGCATACCCGCCACTTTCCATTCTTTTTCTTCACAACGACGGTATTTGCCAGCCAATCCGGATATTTTACTTCGTGGATTGAACCTGCACTGAGCAGTCTTTCGACTTCATCGTTGACAATCCGTGCCATGTCGGGAACGAGTTTTCTTCTTTTTTGTTTTACATGTTTAAAACTAGGATCGACGTTAAGTTGGTGAGACGTAACGTCGATGTTTACACCCGGCATATCTTCGGTCGTCCAGGCGAAGGTGGATTTATTTCGTTTTAAGAAACAAATCAGTTCTCGCCTGATACTACCTTTAAGCTCGGCTCCGATCCCAACGTGCTTCGACGGATCGGAGCCATCGAGCTGTATTTGTACTGTTATCTCAATACTAGAAGCATCAAGGGATTCGGACTCTTCCAGGTCAGCAACCTTCTTAGCCGATTCCACATTCATTAATTGCTATTGTTCCACTCTAGTTGCTTTGACATAATGTTTGTAACTAGTGAGGTAGCAGCTACGGAAGGTCACTGATCGCCTCGGATCTCTTTTACCCCCTCAGGCATAGGGAAACAAATACATTGATGAAAGGTTGAGGGCACAGCCCTCATCCTATGTATCCATGGTCTTCCCAAAATGATATTCTAAGGGGAAAGACAGTCTATCACTTGCAATTCTACTATCTTGTTTATTCCATTTGTTTTTAAGGGCAACTTGATTGTTCCCAATGATGGAGTAATCGACCCATTGAAGCTTGGCACTTGGGTTCGTTCTCTTTCGATTTTGTTTGTTGGAATTGTTGGAATCGATCTAGGGTTTAAGAAAATAATTAACGATTCGGTAAGCGGCGGAATTTTAAAAATTTTCTTTTACAAGTAAAACCAGTTTTTACTAACCTAGACAAAAGAGCAAGTACACGTAATTAAAAACTATTATGAGCTAAGAAGTTTACTAACCTTTCTTGAAGCTTGATCTTTGAGAAGCTCTTAGTGTTGGAATCGATCTAGGGTTTAAGAAAATAATTAACGCTTCGGGAAGCGGCGGAATTTTAAAAATTTTCTTTTACAAGTAAAAACGGTTTTTACTAACCTAGACAAGTGCAAGTACATGTAATTAAAAACTAATATGAGCTAAGAAGTTTACTAACCTTTCTTGAAGCTTGATCTTTGAGAAGCTCTTAGAAAGTTGCAACGCTTGTCTCCCCTCGCAGCACGTCTCTCTTCCTTTCCTCAGCACCTCGAGCAACCACGAAAGTTTCTATCACTAAATCACTCGAAATAAAAGAATTAGTGAGTGTGGGCACTTTTAAACACTACGACTTAAGAACGAGTCTTGAAGTCGCAGAGCTAAACACTAGGTCGAGTGAGGACCTAGGTGCCAAAACAAGAAAAATCGAAAATAAACTAGAGAGAGAGAGAAGAGGGGCGGCAACCACAAGTTCTAGAGAGAGAAGCTCTCAATCTCTAACTTATGTGGAATGAATAAAATGAGGGGAATGAGGGTCCTATTTATAGGAGAAGGGTTGGCCTTGGAAAGAAGTAGTTTCCTCTTATTTTCCAAGTCTTTATGAGCAACCCTTTATTTCCCATTCCTATCCAAGTCACACGGCCACATAAGCCTTCATGACACCTTGGATTTGTTTCCTCTTTTATTTTTCTTCTCCCTTGACTTGTCTTGGCCGAAATTCCCATTGCCTTGAATAAGAAATTTGTTTCCTCTTTTTCTTTTGGCAAGTATCTTCATACATTAATGCACAAAAGGAACTCTCTTTCTCATTGGGTAGTGGGCGCCTATTATGCTCTAGAAAGGCCTTCTAGAAGCTTTTCCATTTGTTCATGACAACATGAAAAAGGCCCATTAAGAATTTTCAATAAAATTCTTATGAAATGAAATTAATTCACAAGGCCCAATGATCAAGTCATGGCCCAGTGACATTAAGTCATCAAATGAACTTGTCAAAAAATTTATTGACATTCATTTCATCCTTTGTCTCAAAAGACAAAAATACCCTTTTAACTATTTTCGTTCTTGTTTTGACTTAGCTTCCAGTTTAACTATTCCTATCGATGTGATTCGTGACAGTGACGTCATGGACCCAAATGAACAAAGCTTGAGCTAAACACTTGGACTCAAAAGTTCACAAACCTTTTCCAAGTTGAGCTTAATGCCAACTGACTCTACTAAAGAGCTGACACTGAAAAGCTCTCGGTTCAAATGAATATATTTTCTACTCAAGAATTCGACCTAATTATGATGAGCGGATCCACTGAATATTATCTATGTTTACCCTTCATGAATGTCATCAGCTAGTCGGGATTTACTAAATTACCATTTTACCCTTCTAGCTGTTATTTCCTCAACTCCTTTGTCGCTTGTGAATAAGTTAGAAACAATGTATTGACGAGGAGCTAACAAGTCACATTGTTTCATCCAAAAGAGTCAGGACTCAATTTGGACACTGGCCAGTTCATTTATTCACACTCCAAGGAACAAAGCATGAGGTGACATACATTGCATTTCAGCAATCTTGTACATGAATTCCATATCTATGAGAACTTCACAAAGTTACTCATGACATTCTCACAACTTAGTACTTCACCAATAGGCCCTGTTCGGAATCACATAGTGACTCCGAACTCTGACTTTCTCAAATGAGAATACTAAGCTGTGAAATGGCATGTCTCATTTCAGGATTAAGGTAAGCATGATGCAATTCATACATAGTGACTTCGAGACATAAGAGGTTAAATGGTTTGTTCTTATCTTGTCTCTAGAAGTGCACTGGTCAATTCAGTACCTTCGAAAGATACCTAGAAGAACTATAGAGTCTCCAACTCTCAATGCCTCATAACCAGACATCATAGATTCTTCTAACAATCGTACTGAGGTCAATAGTCCTTTGATCCTAAGATTGCGAATATATCGTTTTAAGAAAACTACGAAGAGTTTGTTCATGCAAATCTACATTTGTCTCTTCGTAAGTTGTTAAGTTTGTTTATGGACTAAAAGACTAAGGTTTTATGATAAAGCTTCAAACAAAGAAAGAATGAATGAACGTTTCAACTTTATTAATGAATGAATAGGCAATTACAAGCAAGAGTCTTCATGAGACTTTATTACATCAAATGTACATACATAGACACTACTACTCTTCTTGTGGGCACCATTGACAACAAACTCCCACTTGACTCAAAGAAGATGTGTGTAGTCCTTCATGCCTAATCCCTCACGATGTTGGTTGAAGACCTTGTTCGCTAGGGCCTTGGTGAATGGATCTGCCAGAGATCTACTTCACCTCCACGTCTCCGCGTTGCGCGATCTCTCAAATCAAGTGGTATTTCCTCTCAATATGTTTAGAGCGCTTATGGCTTCGAGGTTCCTTTGAGTTAGCGACAGCCTTACTATTATCACAATAAAGGGTCATGGGCTCGTCGACGTTTGGAACAACTTCCAAATACTTAAGGAATTTTCTAAGCCATACAACCTCTTTGGATGCTTCACAAGCAGCCACATATTCTGCTTCCATTGTGGAGTCAGCAATGCAAGATTGCTTAATACTTCTCCACACAATAGCTCCACCATTAAGGATGAACACAGATCCTGAAGTGGATTTCCTGGAATCCTTACCCGCTTGAAAATCGGAGTCGGTATATCCCGCCATAGTCAGGTCAGTACCTGAGTATGTAAGCATCAAGTTCCTAGTTCTTCGAAGATACTTAAGAACATGCTTAACAACAATCCAGTGCTCGGGTCCAGTGTTCGATTGGAAACGGCTAACTACTCCAACGGCGAAACATATATCAGGTCTAGTGCAAAGCATAGCATACATGAGGCTTCCTACGGCAGAGGCGTAAGGAATTTTCCTCATGTCTTCAATTTCTTGTGCAGTCTTGGGAGACTGGTCCTTAGAGAGTGAAACTCCATGCCTAAAGGGTGTTTGGCCCTTCTTGGAGTCTTGCATCGAGAAGCGATCCATCACCTTATCAATATAAGATGCTTGAGAGAGCGACAGGGTCCGGTTTTTCCTATCTCAAAAGATTTGGATCCCCAGAATGTACGCGGCTTCTCCTAGATCCTTCATATCGAATTGCTTTGCCAGCCAGACCTTAACCTCAGATAACTTACCCACGTCATTACCAATGAGTAGTATATCATCGACATATAGTACCAGAAACACAACTTTGCCTTCGTGTATTAACTTGTAAACACAAGGCTCATCTATTGACTGTTCAAAGCCAAAGCTCTTTACAGTTTCATCGAATCTAATATTCCATGACCTAGATGCTTGCTTTAATCCATAAATGGACTTAAGCAACTCACAAACCTTGGTATCTTGACCTTCTTCCACGAAACCGTCTGGTTGAGCCATGTAAATGCGCTCGTCAAGATTACCATTCAAGAAGGCTGTCTTGACATCCATTTTCCAGATCTCATAGTCGAGAGCTGCAGCTATGGATAGGAGTATGCGGATGGATTTAAGCATCGCGACTGGCGAGAAGGTTCCTTCATAGTCAATCCCTTCTTGTTGGGTATAACCCTTCACCACAAGTCGTGCTTTGAACGTCTCGACGTTCCCATCGGGACCCATTTTCTTCTTGTATATCCACTTACACCCTACGGGTTTAATCCCTTCAGGAAGGTCTACAAGTTTCCAGACTTTGTTGACATACATCGAGTGCATTTCAACTTTCATGGCGTCAAGCCAAAGGTTTGATTCAGAACAAGCCATCGCTTGGCTATAGGAAACAGGATCATCCATGTCAGAGACGGCTACAAGAGAGTCTCCATAAGACATGTACCTGTCAGGCTTTTGAGTAGCCCTCCCACTACGTCGAAGTACTACTTGACGTGATTCTGATGAGTTAGGTTGTGTTTCAGTTGGGGTAAGAACATTTCTTCAGATGAGGTAGAAGCTTCCTCACCCAACTTTTCTTCAAGCACAATTTTGCTTCTAGGTTTTGCATCCTTCATAAAGTCCTCCTTAAGGAAACGAGCATTCGTGCTAACGAAAGTCTTATCGTCCTCGGGACTATAGAAAATGAAACCTTTGGTTTCCTTTGGATATCCCACAAACAGGCACAATTCTGACCTACTAGCCAACTTGCTAGTCTTTTGCCTTAGCACATGCGCAGGGCAAACCCAAATTCGGATGTGGCCCAAACTTACTTTACGGCCAGTCCATCTTTCATAAGGAGTACCAGGAACCGTCTTGGACGGAACTTGGTTCAGAATATAAGCGGCTGTTTCGAGGGCATATCCCCAAAAGGAAAGAGGGAGTGATGAGTAACTCATCATTGATCTAACCATCTCCATTAGAGTTTGGTTCCTTCTCTCTAACACTCCGTTTTGTTGAGGTGTGCCAGGTGCGGTAAGCTGAGAAGCGATACCTTCTTCTTTAAGAAAGTCATCGAACTCTCCAGACATATACTCACCACCTCGATCGGATCGAAGGGTTTTGATGATCACTTTGCCAGTTTGTTTTTCCACTAAAGCCCTAAAGACCTTAAATACGTTAAAGGTCTCGGATTTGTGTTTGAGAAAATAGACAAACCCATATCGTGAGTAATCATCGGTGAAGGTAACGAAGTATTCGTATCCCCCACGTGCATGTTGGCTGAGCGGACCACATACATCAGAATGTATCAGTTCCAGCAACTCAGTGGCTCTTCGACCCTTATCAGAGAAAGGTCGCTTAGTCATTTTTCCTTCTATGCAGGATTCACAAGTAGGTAGTGAACCTATTGCAGAGGCTTGGAGTGGACCATCCCTCACAAGTCTCTTAATCCTTTCTAGACTGATATGACCAAGTGTTAAGTGCCATAGGTGTGTTGATTTTGTTAGATCGGAGGATTCAGAAAGTTTGATCCTCTTTGGCTCCCTAATTAGATCATTATCTATTTCGGTGTCTAAAAGAGAAGGTTTAGTGGGATAGAAGTAGAAAAGAGCATTCTTTATACATGCATCAGTGACAAAAGAATTATCAGGAAACGAAATACGAATTCCATTCTTAATGAACTTTAAACAATAATCTTGCTCACGAAGACGAGCAACGGATATTAAGTTCTTCCCAAAGGTAGGAACAAAATAAACATTATTCAAGTTTAAAGTGCGGTCTTCTAAAGACAGCATCACGGATCCCACAGCCTTCGCGGACACCAGGCTCCCATCACCCCATTTGAAACACGAACTCGCCTTCCTCTAAGCTTTTGGTTTTCTTGAAACCATTCAAGGAACAACAAATATGGTTAGTAGCAGCGGAGTCAAGAATCCACGTTGATACATTATCAGCTACTAAGCATGCTTCGGTAACTAGTACAATACTATGTTCCTTTGCTTTGAGATAGGCAGGACAGTTCTTTTTATCGGCTTTGTAAGGTCTGTTCTTAGTTCCAGAGGCGGAGCCTCTCCTTGATTCCTCTTTCTCTTAGTGAGACCTACAGCAGTGTGAAGTCCCTTCATAAGCTTGGTAATAGTGTACTCTAGCTTGTTTATGAAGTAGTTCATCTTGGAGGTATGAAGAGATGCGGGGAGAGTTTCTAAGATCATATCTATGATGTTCTTCCCATCAATCTCAGATCCTAGGATTTCCATCTTATTTAGAAAACTAATGATCAGTATCATAAAGTCTCTAACAGGAGTCCTAGCCTTCATATGACAGTTCATAAACTGTCGGACTACTTGTTGCCTTGCTTGACGCCTTTGCCGTTCAAACATCTCAAGGAGATTGTAGAGCATGTCAGCGGCAATCTAGATGTCACGATGTTGCTCTTTCAGCACATTGTTCATAGATGCCAAGATATAGCACCTCACAATCTCATCGGATCGAAGCCAGGCCGCTAAGGCGTCATTGTCCTCTTGAGTTGAATCATCATTCGTTAGAGGAGGACACGGGGTGGTGAGTACCCATTTGTGCTTGTTAACGATAGGTATTATGTCGAGGTTACATTTCGAATCTACGTAGTTTTCGTTTTCGAGTTTGATCGAGGAAAGAAAGATAGAGAGATGGTTGAGAGACATATTGCCTATATAAGTTGAAACAAGTTTACGATTAGTCTTTGGTTTAGGATTTAAGTTTTATTAAGACTTTTATAAAATCCAAAGGTGTTATAAACCAAACGAGAATTTACTCCCTCAAGAGAAGGCCGCAAAAAATCTCCTTTTATAAGTAAATGACACATCATTAATGCTAAGCCAAGATGTCAATACATCTATTTTGACTAGCCACCTTTTAAATTGGTTTGATCACTCACATCCTTTCGCAGAGCCTCGAGGGAGGATTACTAGGGATTGAGCCTAAGTGTGCAACCAACCACTTAGTCCAAAAGATCAACTTTGAAAAACAATCCCCCAAGGGGAGGCCTTGCCATCATCGTCTCACTCTCGGACGTAGCTCATTGAGCAATGATCAGAGCAAAGCGCCCTTGAGTACTCTCATTTAAGAGAGGGCCACGAGGGTGACTCTTAGTCTGGCGACACTTGCACTTTTCATTAGTGTTGGGGATCGTGGGTTACAAACAACAAGTATAACCCTCCCACTTAGTTTTTGGAGTTGGTTCATCGACTCTTATAAGTTCGGAAATAGATTTCCTAGTTAGAGAGCGACAGAGCGGACAACTAGAAGAGAATCCTAGATCGACATGTTCAGAGCAATATTAGTGCATAAAGGCACAAGGTACATACGCGGCCCTCGGGAATTTCTTCCGCCGTCGGGCTGAGTCTCCATCTTGTGGACCGCCCAGTATGGTGGTCACAACGTGGAGTTGTGGATTGGCATTGGCAGTAGCCGTGGTTCGGTCGGCAGAAGCGGCTGTTCCTCCTCCCTTGCAAGATTGTGTTCTGTTCGAGGTGGGGCCCGCATCGCTAATCATGCGTAACACGAACTATTTCAGCTCACCCCGTTGGATCAGAGCCTCGATTTGCCTTTTGAGATTGTAGCATTCGGAGTTCAAGTGACCGTATTCCTGATGGAACTCGCAATATTTAGATCTATCGCGAGTCGCGGGATCTTTGTTCATTGGAGCCGGGGGAGTGAACTTGTCACGCGCTAACGCTAGGATTTGATCCGGCGTTGTGTTCAACGGCGTGAACGACGAGTAGCCCTTAAATTCTTCCGCAAGTCGCGGCTTCTGGGGCATCGGAGGTCGGCTATTAAAAGTCTGATCTCCTCTGTTTCGCCTTTTACGGGAGTGGCCTTGCTCGTTGCTAGGCTCGTTTCGGCGGTGAGGGCTTTGATTATTGCCCTTGCGGCCATCGAGGTAATCTTCGACTCCGATGAAGGTCTTGGCTCGAGTCATTAACTCGGCCATGGTAGAAGGGACACGGCCGACGATGGACTTAAGGAAGTCACTTGTGCGCAAGCCTTCAGTGATAGCAGTGATTGCGTCTTTGTCGTCAAAGCGGTCGACCTTGTTCGATTCTTCAGTGAATCGGGCGAGATATCGTCTAAGAGACTCGCCATTCTCCTGCCTGATTGACCACAAGTACATCTTGGTCTTCTTTTGGACCATAGATGTAGCGAACCGTGCTAGGAACATGTCCTTCAGGTCTTTGAACGAGTGGATGCTTCCTGGCCTTAAGTTCTTGAACCACTCGAAGCCGGGTCCGGCGAGGGTAAGACTAAAAGCTTGGCACATGGCACCGGGAGCGACACCCTGCATCGTCATCCAGGTTTCATAGTGCTAGATATGGTAAGCGGGATCCGCTTTTCCATCGTATGGAGCGAGGTACGGGAGTTTGAAATTTCCCGTACATACCTCTGCCAATATCTGAGCCGTGAAAGGCGATGAATTCTCCTCGACGACCCCATAGGCACTTCCGCCTATTCCGTGTTCTCGGAGATCTCGTACTTCATTTCGAAGATTATGGATCATAGTGATCACATCGAGACCGGTAGTCGGAGCAACTCCCTGTTCGGGAGGAGTCACCTGTCGTCTTTCATTTGACCCTTGACCCGTGCGGCGGTTCCCGTTAGTTGGGGCTGCTACGGGGATGTTTGGCCGAGAGCTCAGTCACTCTCTTAGGTCATCGCCACGCTCAATGCGTTGGGCGGTGAGGTGGTCCCTAAGATCAGGGCTGGTCGTACGGAGGCACAGGCTTCGTCTGCGACGGCGCGTTCTCCGCGTGCCCTGACTCTCCGCAACATTCTCCCTTTGACCTGGTCGGTCGAGGGCCGAACGTCGGAAATTTCCCTCTTGAGAAGCAGCCGGCGCGTCGCCTGTCCGGGGTAGGGGGTTCGAAAGACCGGCTTCAAACACGGCGGGGTGTTCCCCGTCCTTCGTGAGAGAAGTCTCGATATCCTTCGAATCGCCAGTACCCTCGTAATCAGGGTCGCGGTCGCGGCTTTCCTCGTTGAGGTTTTCAGGATCCCCGTTGGGGGTCATTGTGTCATGCGCGGGTTGCCTCGCAGCCAGTCGGCTGTGGTACCTCGCGTTCTTCGCCTTTAGTTGGCGGACATTCTCCTCCAACTCCATGATGCGGTGGTCCCTGCTATCTGGAGATGGAGATGGTGAGCGGGTCGAGCTCTCTTCATGGAGCGACTCTTCGTCACCATGCGCTCGGGAGCGCAAGAAGTATTTCTTGGTCCCAGTGACGTTTTCGGGGTTGTTCACGCCCTCAGAACGTACGGGTGGTTGGCTACTCATCGTTTCTCAAGTTCGAGAAAGTTGAGTTCGCAGAAGAAAAGAAGAAGATGAACATAAGGGATTTCGGGCTGAATAGGTCGGGAAGTCCCCTCCTTCTAGCGCCAAAATGTTGTCGCACGAAAATGAACAACTATTGAAAACCTCGGGCGGTTCGATCCAAGGCCGGACCAAGTGATCGCACCCGGGCCAAGAGTGTGAACTCGATAGTCTCGAGCTAGGGTTTTCTCCGATCAACCCGCCTCTCGGGAGAGGTAGGGGGTGAGGAGGAGGAGTGACCGTGCCTTGGTTGTCGGCTGCCTACGTACCCGTGCGTGGGATCAGGTCAGAACGTAATTCAAGCGTGCAGGACGCAGTATGAGGCGCGGAGCCTTGGTGGAGAGGCGTGCTCAACGAAGGAGACGAGGCGCGGAGGAGTCCTCGGCGACGTCTCAGAACTTTGGAGATCGCGTATGCGAGAGAGAATATGTGTTTTCTCTTTTGGAGACGTGGAAGAATCTAAGTCAAGAGTTCCTTGTTGTGGCAGAGATTCCGGACGTGTAGGCGATTCCTAGTTGGAAATGCCGGACGCGTAGGCGATTTTCAGTCGAAAACCGTTAGAGCACTCGTGGGCTCAAGATTAATCGTTCGATCAAGAGAGGCGGCACTCGGGAGTCCCCGGAAAGCGCTTCAAAATCTCTGAGAACGAGAAATCGAGGAGAATCTGCTTCAGGCCAAGGATGGCATCCAGAGAAGCAGAGAGAAGTCTCAAGTTCCTTGAGAATGAATGGGATGGCTTTCCCCTCAATGGGAGGGGGTTTATATAGGTGTTTGGGGGCCTTAGAAGGCTTCTTTTTCGTCCATGTGGGACTAGGAACGCGCGCGGCATCAATTGGAGGCGCACGGAGCGCGCAGCGCACAAAGTGCGGCGCACAACGCGCGGCGCGCGGCGCAGGGGGCGCGGCGCGCGGGTCACTGGACGCGGCGCAGGATGCGCGGCGCATGGAGCACGTGGCACGGGCGCGCGGCTTGCTGCATGGCTGGCCGACGCGGCGTGCTGTGCGCGCGGCGAATGGCTCGTCTTGCCGGACTCTTGTGGGCCTTTAGGGGTCTTCGAATACCATTCTTGCCACGTGAAATATGAAGGTTTCCACTCGAGGAATGACTCGAGGCTCGACTCGAGGAGAACGACTCGAGGCTCGACTCGAGGAGAACGACTCGAGGCTCGACTCGAGGAACAACTCAAGGCTCGACTCGAGGAGCGACCCGAGGCTTGACTCGAGGAACGTGAGGTTTTGGCACGAGGACTAGTCAGTCGACTCATGACAGAAGGCTTGCCGCTCTTCAGGACCTCCGTCCTGACCATCGGCCCTTTGAACGGCGTGTCTTCTTGGCGTCTCGGGTTTTCCGAAAACGACCGACAACACTATTTATAGGACAGGGGTTGGCCTTGGAAAGAAGTAGTTTCCTCTTATTTTCCAAGCCTTTATGAGCAATCTTTTATTACCCATTCCTATCAACATAGGCGCCCACCTCATTCAATCAACAAGGGATTAGTTTCCTCTTTTGTTTCCCTTCTTGGTTTCCTTGGCCGATTCTCCTTGTTTCCTCATAGAGGAAATTTGTTTCCTCTTTTTCTTTTGGCAAGTATCTTGATACATTTATGCACAAAATAATCACTCTTTCTCTTGGGTATTTGGGCGCCCATTTCACATCTAGAAGGAGCTTCTAGAAGCTTCTTCAGTTGTTCATAACAACATGAGAAAGGTCCATTAAGAATTTTCAATAAAATTCTTATGAAATGAAATTAATCCACAAGGCCCAATTAATCTTACTATGGCCGAGTGACATTAAGCCATCAAGTGAACTTGTCAAAAAATTTATTGACATTCATTTCATCCTATGTCTCAAAAGACAAAAATACCCTTTTGACAATTTTCGTTCTTGTTTTGACTTAGCTTCCAGTTTAACTATTCCTACTCGATGTGATTCGTGACAGTGACCTCATGGACCCAAATGAACAAAGCTTGAGCTAAACACTTGGACTCAAAAGTTCACAAACCTTTTCCAAGTTTAGCTTAATGCCAACTGACTCCACTAAAGAGTTGACACTGAAAATCTCTCGGTTCAAATGAATTTATTTTCTACTCAAGAATTCAACCTAATTATGATGAGCGGATCCACCGAATATTATCTATGTTTACCCTTCATGAATGTCATCAGCTAGTCGGGATTTACTAAATTACCATTTTACCCTTCTAGCTGTTATTTCCTCAACTCCTTTGTCGCTTGTGAATAAATTAGAAACAATGTATTGACGAGGAGCTAACAAGTCACATTGTTTCATCCAAAAGAGTCAGGACTCAATTTGGACACTGGCTAGTTCATTTATTCACACTCATAGGAACAAAGCATGAGGGGACATACATTGCATTTCAGCAATCTTGTACATGAATTCCATATCTATGAGAACTTCACAAAGTTACTCATGACATTCTCACAACTTAGTACTTCACCAATAGGCCCTGTTCGGAATCACATAGTGAGTCCGAACTCTGACTTTCTCAAATGAGAATACGTAAGCTGTGAAATGGAATGTCTCATTTCAGGATTAAGGTAAGCATGATGCAATTCATACATAGTGACTTCGAGACATAAGAGGTTAAATGGTTTTCAAGCGAGCGCGATGCCATATTTGTGTGGCCGGTTTCCCATGGACGCTGGCTAGACCAGATACGTCTGGCGGACGCAAGCCTTTTGAACCCATTTGTAACTCACTGCCTTTCGGCTCACGAGCCGGGCGGCGAGCGTGATGCCACATTTGTGTGGCCGGTTTCCCGTGGACGCTGGCTAGACCAAATACGTCCAGCGGACGCAAGCCTCCGAAACCCATTTGTAACTCGCTGCCTTTCGGCTCACGAGATGGGCGGCGAGCGTGATGCCATATTTGTGTGGCCGAGTTTCCCGTGGACGCTGGCTAGACCAGATACGTCCGGCGGACGCAAGCCTTTGAAACCCATTTGTAACTCGCTGCCTTTTGGCTCACGAGCTAGGCGGCGAGCGCGATGCCACATTTGTGTGGCCGGATTTCCCGTGGACGCTGGCTAGACCAGATACGTCCGGCGGATGCAAGCCTTTGGAACCCATTTGTAACTCACTGCCTTTCGGCTCACGAGCTGGGCGGCGAGCGTGATGCCACATTTGTGTGGCCAGGTTTCCCGTGGACGCTGGCTAGACCAGATACGTGCGGCGGACGCAAGCCTTTGGAACCCATTTGTAACTCGCTGCCATTCGGCTC
Source organism: Urtica dioica subsp. dioica (assembly GCF_054948205.1). Lineage (NCBI taxonomy): Eukaryota > Viridiplantae > Streptophyta > Magnoliopsida > Rosales > Urticaceae > Urtica > Urtica dioica. The sequence continues at coordinate 2,298,071 of NC_142757.1, read as the reverse complement.
ACGAGCTGGGCGGCGAGCGCGATGCCACATTTGTGTGGCCGGGTTTTCCGTGGACGCTGGATAGACCAGACACGTCCGGCGGACGCAAGCTTTTGAAACCCATTTGTAACTCGCTGCCTTTCGGCTCACGAGCTGGGCGGCTAGCGCGATGCCACATTTGTGTGGCCAGGTTTCCCGTGGACGCTGGCTAGACCAGATACGTCTGGCGGAAACAAGCCTTTGGAACCCATTTGTAACTCGCTGCCTTTCGGCTCACGAGCTAACCGGCGAGCGCGATGCCATATTTGTGTGGCCGGGTTTCCCGTGGACGCTGGCTCGACCAGATACGTCTGGCGGACGCAAGCCTCTGAAACCCATTTGTAACTCGCTGCCTTTCGGCTCACGAGCTGGGCGGCGAGCGTGATGCCACATTTGTGTGGCCGGTTTCCCGTGGACGCTGGCTAGACCAGATACGTCCGGCGGACGCAAGCCTTTTGAACCCATTTGTAACTCGCTGCCTTTCGGCTCACGAGCTGGGCGGCGAGCGCGATGCCACATTTGTGTGGCCGGGTTTCCCGTGGACACTGGCTAGACCAGATACGTCCGGCCGACGCAAGCTTCCGAAACCCATTTGTAACTCGCTGCCTTTCGGCTCACGAGATGGGCGGCGAGCGTGATGCCATATTTGTGTGGCCGGGTTTCCCGTGGACGCTGGCTAGACCAGATACGTCCGGAGGACTCAAGCCTTTGAAACCCATTTGTAACTCGCTGCCTTTCGGCTCACGAGCTAGGCGGCGAGCGCGATGCCACATTTGTGTAGCCGGATTTCCCGTGGACGCTGGCTAGACCAGATACGTCCGGCGGATGCAAGCCTTTGGAACCCATTTGTAACTCACTGCCTTTCGGCTCACGAGCTGGGCGGCGAGTGTGATGCCACATTTGTGTGGCCAGGTTTCCCGTGGACGCTGGCTAGACCAGATACGTGCGGCGGACGCAAGCCTTTGGAACCCATTTGTAACTCGCTGCCTTTCGGCTCACGAGCTGGGCGGCGAGCGCGATGCCACATTTGTGTGGCCGAGTTTTCCGTGGACGCTGGCTAGACCAGACACGTCCGGCGGACGCAAGCTTTTGAAACCCATTTGTAACTCGCTGCCTTTAGGCTCACGAGCTGGGCGGCGAGTGCGATGCCACATTTGTGTGGCCGGGTTTCCCGTGGACGATGGCTAGACCAGATACGTCCGGCAGACGTAAGATTTTGAAACCCATTTGTAACTCGCTCCCTTTCGGCTCACGAGCTGGGCGGCGAGCGCGATGCCACATTTGTGTGGCCAGGTTTCCCGTGGACGCTGGCTAGACCAGATACGTCCGGCGGACGCAAGCGTTTGGGACCTATTTGTAACTCGCTGCCTTTCGGCTCACGAGCTGGGCGGCGAGCGCAGTGCCATATTTGTGTGGCCAGGTTTCCCGTGGACGCTGCCTAGACCAGATACGTCCGGCGGACGAAAGCCTTTGGAACCCATTTTTAACTCGCTGCCTTTCGGCTCACGAGCTGGGCGGCGAGCGCGATGCCACATTTGTGTTGCCGGGTTTCCGGTGGACGCTGGCTAGACCAGATACGTCCGGCGGACGCTGGCTAGACTAGATACGTCCGACGGACGCAAGCCTTTGGAACCCATTTGTAACTCACTGCCTTTCGGCTGACGAGCTGGGCGGCGAGCGTGATGCCACATTTTTATGGCCGCGTTTCCCGTGGACGCTGGCTAGACGAGATACGTCCGGCAGACGCAAGCCTTCGAAACCCATTTGTAACTCGCTGCCTTTCGGCTCACGAGCTGGGCGGCGAGCGCGATGCCACATTTGTGTGGCCAGGTTTCCCGTGGACGCTGGCTAGACCAGATACGTGCGGCGGACGCAAGCCTTTGGAACCCATTTGTAACTCGCTGCCTTTCGGCTCACGAGCTGGGCGGCGAGCGCGATGTCACATTTGTGTGGCCGAGTTTTCCGTGGACGCTGGCTAGACCAGACACGTCCGGCGGACGCAAGCTTTTGAAACCCATTTGTAACTCGCTGCCTTTCGGCTCACGAGCTGGGCGGCGAGTGCGATGCCACATTTGTGTGGCCGGGTTTCCCGTGGACGATGGCTAGACCAGATACGTCCGGCAGACGTAAGATTTTGAAACCCATTTGTAACTCGCTGCCTTTCGGCTCACGAGCTGGGCGGCGAGCGCGATGCCACATTTGTGTGGCCAGGTTTCCCGTGGACGCTGGCTAGACCAGATACGTCCGGCGGACGCAAGCGTTTGGGACCTATTTGTAACTCGCTGCCTTTCGGCTCACGAGCTGGGCGGCGAGCGCGGTGCCATATTTGTGTGGCCAGGTTTCCCAGGGACGCTGCCTAGACCAGATACGTCCGGCGGACGAAAGCCTTTGGAACCCATTTTTAACTCGCTGCCTTTCGGCTCACGAGCTGGGCGGCGAGCGCGATGCCACATTTGTGTTGCCGGGTTTCCGGTGGACGCTGGCTAGACCAGATACGTCCGGCGGACGCTGGCTAGACCAGATACGTCCGGCGGACGCAAGCCTTTGGAACCCATTTGTAACTCACTGCCTTTCGGCTCACGAGCTGGGCGGCGAGCGTGATGCCACATTTTTATGGCCGCGTTTCCCGTGGACGCTGGCTAGACGAGATACGTCCGGCAGACGCAAGCCTTCGAAACCCATTTGTAACTCGCTGCCTTTCGGCTCACGAGCTGGGCGGCGAGCGCGATGCCACATTTGTGTGGCCAGGTTTCCCGTGGACGCTGGCTAGACCAGATACGTCTGGCGGAAACAATCCTTTGGAACCCATTTGTAACTCGCTGCCTTTCGGCTCACGAGCTGGGCGGCGAGCGCGATGCCATATTTGTGTGGCCGGGTTTCCCGTGGACGCTGGCTAGACCAGATACGTCCGGCGGACGCAACCGTTTGGGACCCATTTGTAACTCGCTGCCTTTGAGCTCACGAGCTGGGCGGCGAGCGCGGTGCCATATTTGTGTGGCCAGGTTTCCCGTGGACGCTGGCTAGACCAGATACGTCCGGCGGACGGAAGCCTTTGGAACCCATTTTTAACTCGCTGCCTTTCGGCTCACGAGCTGGGCGGCGATCGCGATGCCACATTTGTGTGGCCGGATTTCCCGTGGACGCTGGCTAGACCAGATACGTCCGGCGGACGCAAGCCTTTTGAACCCATTTGTAACTCGCTGCCTTTCGGTTCACGAGCTGGGCGGCGAGCGCGATGCCACATTTGTGTGGCCGGGTTTCCCGTGGACACTGGCTAGACCAGATACGTCCGGCGGACGCAAGCCTCCGAAACCCATTTGTAACTCGCTGCCTTTCGGCTCACGAGATGGGCGGCGAGCGTGATGCCATATTTGTGTGGCCGGGTTTCCCATGGACGATGGCTAGACCAGATACGTCCGGCGGACGCAAGCCTTTGAAACCCATTTGTAACTCGCTGCCTTTCGGCTCACGAGCTCGGCGGCGAGCGCGATGCCACATTTGTGTGGCCGGATTTCCCGTGGACGCTGGCTAGACCAGATACGTCCGGCGGATGCAAGCCTTTGGAACCCATTTGTAACTCACTGCCTTTCGGCTCACGAGCTGGGCGGCGAGCGTGATGCCACATTTGTGTGGCCAGGTTTCCCGTGGACGCTGGCTAGACCAGATACGTGCGGCTGACGCAAGCCTTTGGAACCCATTTGTAACTCGCTGCCTTTCGGCTCACGAGCTGGGCGGCGAGCGCGATGCCACATTTGTGTGGCCGGGTTTTCCGTGGACGCTGGATAGACAAGACACGTCCGGCGGACGCAAGATTTTGAAACCCATTTGTAACTCGCTGCCTTTCGGCTCACGAGCTGGGCGGCTAGCGCGATGCCACATTTGTGTGGCCAGGTTTCCCATGGACGCTGGCAAGACCAGATACGTCTGGCGGAAACAAGCCTTTGGAACCCATTTGTAACTCGCTGCCTTTCGGCTCACGAGCTAACCGGCGAGCGCGATGTCATATTTGTGTGGCCGGGTTTCCCGTGGACGCTGGCTAGACCAGATACGTCTGGCGGACGCAAGCCTCTGAAACCCATTTGTAACTCGCTGCCTTTCGGCTCACGAGCTGGGCGGCGAGCGTGATGCCACATTTGTGTGGCCGGTTTCCCGTGGACGCTGGCTAGACCAGATACGTCCGGGGACGCAAGCCTTTTGAACACATTTGTAACTCGCTGCCTTTCGGCTCACGAGCTGGGCGGCGAGCGCGATGCCACATTTGTATGGCCGGGTTTCCCGTGGACACTGGCTAGACCAGATACGTCCGGCCGACGCAAGCCTCCGAAACCCATTTGTAACTCGCTGCCTTTCGGCTCACGAGATGGGCGGCGAGCGTGATGCCATATTTGTGTGGCCGGGATTCCCGTGGACGCTGGCTAGACCAGATACGTCCGGAGGACTCAAGCCTTTGAAACCCATTTGTAACTCGTTGCCTTTCGGCTCACGAGCTAGGCGGCGAGCGCGATGCCACATTTGTGTGGCCGGATTTCCCGTGCACGCTGGCTAGACCAGATACGTCCGGCGGATGCAAGCCTTTGGAACCCATTTGTAACTCACTACCTTTCGGCTCACGAGCTGGGCGGCGAGCGTGATGCCACATTTGTGTGGCCAGGTTTCCCGTGGACGCTGGCTAGACCAGATACGTGCGGCGGACGCAAGCCTTTGGAACCCATTTGTAACTCGCTGCCTTTCGGCTCACGAGCTGGGCGGCGAGCGCGATGCCACATTTGTGTGGCCGAGTTTTCCGTGGACGCTGGCTAGACCAGACACGTCCGGCGGACGCAAGCTTTTGAAACCCATTTGTAACTCGCTGCCTTTCGGCTCACGAGCTGGGCGGCGAGTGCGATGCCACATTTGTGTGGCCGGGTTTCCCGTGGACGATGGCTAGACCAGATACGTCCGGCAGACGTAAGATTTTGAAACCCATTTGTAACTCGCTGCCTTTCGGCTCACGAGCTGGGCGGCGAGCGCGATGCCACATTTGTGTGGCCAGGTTTCCCGTGGACGCTGGCTAGACCAGATACGTCCGGCGGACGCAAGCGTTTGGGACCTATTTGTAACTCGCTGCCTTTCGGCTCACGAGCTGGGCGGCGAGCGCGGTGCCATATTTGTGTGGCCAGGTTTCCCGTGGACGCTGCCTAGACCAGATACGTCCGGCGGACGAAAGCCTTTGGAACCCATTTTTAACTCGCTGCCTTTCGGCTCACGAGCTGGGCGGCGAGCGCGATGCCACATTTGTGTTGCCGGGTTTCCGGTGGACGCTGGCTAGACCAGATACGTCCGGCGGACGCTGGCTAGACCAGATACGTCCGGCGGATGCAAGCGTTTGGAACCCATTTGTAACTCACTGCCTTTCGGCTCACGAGCTGGGCGGCGAGCGTGATGCCACATTTTTATGGCCGCGTTTCCCGTGGACGCTGGCTAGACGAGATACGTCCGGCAGACGCAAGCCTTCGAAACCCATTTGTAACTCGCTGCCTTTCGGCTCACGAGCTGGGCGGCGAGCGCGATGCCACATTTGTGTGGCCAGGTTTCCCGTGGACGCTGGCTAGACCAGATACGTCTGGCGGAAACAAGCCTTTGGAACCCATTTGTAACTCGCTGCCTTTCGGCTCACGAGCTGGGCGGCGAGCGCGATGCCATATTTGTGTGGCCGGGTTCCCGTGGACGCTGGCTAGACCAGATACGTCCGGCGGACGCAAGCGTTTGGGACCCATTTGTAACTCGCTGCCTTTCAGCTCACGAGCTGGGCGGCGAACGCGGTGCCATATTTGTGTGGCCATGTTTCCCGTGGACGCTGGCTAGACCAGATACGTCCGGCGGACGGAAGCCTTTGGAACCCATTTTTAACTCGCTGCCTTTCGGCTCACGAGCTGGGCGGCGATCGCGATGCCACATTTGTGTGGCCGGATTTCCCGTGGACGCTGGCTAGACCAGATACGTCCGGCGGACGCAAGCCTTTTGAACCCATTTGTAACTCGCTGCCTTTCGGTTCACGAGCTGGGCGGCGAGCGCGATGCCACATTTGTGTGGCCGGGTTTCCCGTGGACACTGGCTAGACCAGATCCGTCCGGCGGACGCAAGCCTCCGAAACCCATTTGTAACTCGCTGCCTTTCGGCTTACGAGATGGGCGGCGAGCGTGATGCCATATTTGTGTGGCCGGGTTTCCCATGGACGATGGCTAGACAAGATACGTCCGGCGGACGCAAGCCTTTGAAACCCATTTGTAACTCGCTGCCTTTCGGTTCACGAGCTCGGCGGCGAGCGCGATGCCACATTTGTGTGGCCGGATTTCCCGTGGACGCTGGCTAGAACAGATACGTCCGGCGGATGCAAGCCTTTGGAACCCATTTGTAACTCACTGCCTTTCGGCTCACGAGCTGGGCGGCGAGCGTGATGCCACATTTGTGTGGCCAGGTTTCCCGTGGACGCTGGCTAGACCAGATACGTGCGGCGGACGCAAGCCTTTGGAACCCATTTGTAACTCGCTGCCTTTCGGCTCACGAGCTGGGCGGCGAGCGCGATGCCACATTTGTGTGGCCGAGTTTTCCGTGGACGCTGGATAGACCAGACACGTCCGGCGGACGCAAGTTTTTGAAACCCATTTGTAACTCGCTGCCTTTCGGCTCACGAGCTGGGCGGCGAGCGCGATGCCACATTTGTGTGGCCAGGTTTCCCGTGGACGCTGGCTAGACCAGATACGTCCGGCAGACTCAAGCCTTTGAAACCCATTTGTAACTCGCTGCCTTTCGGCTCACGAGCTGGGCGGCGAGCGTGATGCCACATTTGTGTGGCCGGGTTTCCCGTCGACGCTGGCTAGACAAGATACGTCCGGCGGACGCAAGCCTTTGAAACCCATTTGTAACTCGCTGCCTTTCGGCTCACGAGCTAGGCGGCGAGCGCGATGCCACATTTGTGTGGCCGGATTTCCCGTGAACGCTGGCTAGACCAGATACGTCCGACGGACGCAAGCCTTTGGAACCCATTTGTAACTCCCTGCCTTTCAGCTCACGAGCTGGGCGGCGAGCGTGATGCCACATTTTTGTGGCCGCGTTTCCCGTGGACGCTGGCTAGACGAGATACGTCCGGCAGACGTTAGCCTTCGAAACCCATATGTAACTCGCTGCCTTTCGGCTCACGAGCTGGGCGGCGAGCGCGATGCCACATTTGTGTGGCCAGGTTTCCCGTGGACGCTGGCTAGAACAGATACGTCTGGCGGAAACAAGCCTTTGGAACCCATTTGTAACTCGATGCCTTTCGGCTCACGAGCTGGGCGGCGAGCGCGATGCCATATTTGTGTGGCCGGGTTTCCCGTGGACGCTGGGTAGACCAGATACGTCCGGCGGACGCAAGCGTTTGGGACCCATTTGTAACTCGCTGCCTTTCAGCTCACGAGCTGGGCGGCGAGTGCGGTGCCATATTTGTGTGGCCAGGTTTCCCGTGGACGCTGGCTAGACCAGATACGTCCGGCGGACGGAAGCCTTTGGAACCCATTTTTAACTCGCTGCCTTTCGGCTCACGAGCTGGGCGGCGAGCGCGATGCCACATTTGTGTGGCCGGATTACCCGTGGACGCTGGCTAGACCAGATACGTCCGGCGGACGCAAGCCTTTTGAACCCATTTGTAACTCGCTGCCTTTCGGCTCACGAGCTGGGCGGCGAGCGCGATGCCACATTTGTGTGGCCGGGTTTCCCGTGGACACTGGCTAGACCAGATAGGTCCGGCGGACGAAAGCCTTTGGAACCCATTTTTAACTCGCTGCCTTTCGGCTCACGAGCTGGGCGGCGAGCGCGATGCCACATTTGTGTTGCCGGGTTTCCGGTGGACGCTGGCTAGACCAGATACGTCCGGCGGACGCTGGCTAGACCAGATACGTCCGGCGGATGCAAGCGTTTGGAACCCATTTGTAACTCACTGCCTTTCGGCTCACGAGCTGGGCGGCGAGCGTGATGCCACATTTTTATGGCCGCGTTTCCCGTGGACGCTGGCTAGACGAGATACGTCCGGCAGACGCAAGCCTTCGAAACCCATTTGTAACTCGCTGCCTTTCGGCTCACGAGCTGGGCGGCGAGCGCGATGCCACATTTGTGTGGCCAGGTTTCCCGTGGACGCTGGCTAGACCAGATACGTCTGGCGGAAACAAGCCTTTGGAACCCATTTGTAACTCGCTGCCTTTCGGCTCACGAGCTGGGCGGCGAGCGCGATGCCATATTTGTGTGGCCGGGTTCCCGTGGACGCTGGCTAGACCAGATACGTCCGGCGGACGCAAGCGTTTGGGACCCATTTGTAACTCGCTGCCTTTCAGCTCACGAGCTGGGCGGCGAACGCGGTGCCATATTTGTGTGGCCATGTTTCCCGTGGACGCTGGCTAGACCAGATACGTCCGGCGGACGGAAGCCTTTGGAACCCATTTTTAACTCGCTGCCTTTCGGCTCACGAGCTGGGCGGCGATCGCGATGCCACATTTGTGTGGCCGGATTTCCCGTGGACGCTGGCTAGACCAGATACGTCCGGCGGACGCAAGCCTTTTGAACCCATTTGTAACTCGCTGCCTTTCGGTTCACGAGCTGGGCGGCGAGCGCGATGCCACATTTGTGTGGCCGGGTTTCCCGTGGACACTGGCTAGACCAGATACGTCCGGCGGACGCAAGCCTCCGAAACCCATTTGTAACTCGCTGCCTTTCGGCTCACGAGATGGGCGGCGAGCGTGATGCCATATTTGTGTGGCCGGGTTTCCCATGGACGATGGCTAGACAAGATACGTCCGGCGGACGCAAGCCTTTGAAACCCATTTGTAACTCGCTGCCTTTCGGTTCACGAGCTCGGCGGCGAGCGCGATGCCACATTTGTGTGGCCGGATTTCCCGTGGACGCTGGCTAGAACAGATACGTCCGGCGGATGCAAGCCTTTGGAACCCATTTGTAACTCACTGCCTTTCGGCTCACGAGCTGGGCGGCGAGCGTGATGCCACATTTGTGTGGCCAGGTTTCCCGTGGACGCTGGCTAGACCAGATACGTGCGGCGGACGCAAGCCTTTGGAACCCATTTGTAACTCGCTGCCTTTCGGCTCACGAGCTGGGCGGCGAGCGCGATGCCACATTTGTGTGGCCGAGTTTTCCGTGGACGCTGGATAGACCAGACACGTCCGGCGGACGCAAGTTTTTGAAACCCATTTGTAACTCGCTGCCTTTCGGCTCACGAGCTGGGCGGCGAGCGCGATGCCACATTTGTGTGGCCAGGTTTCCCGTGGACGCTGGCTAGACCAGATACGTCCGGCAGACTCAAGCCTTTGAAACCCATTTGTAACTCGCTGCCTTTCGGCTCACGAGCTGGGCGGCGAGCGTGATGCCACATTTGTGTGGCCGGGTTTCCCGTCGACGCTGGCTAGACAAGATACGTCCGGCGGACGCAAGCCTTTGAAACCCATTTGTAACTCGCTGCCTTTCGGCTCACGAGCTAGGCGGCGAGCGCGATGCCACATTTGTGTGGCCGGATTTCCCGTGAACGCTGGCTAGACCAGATACGTCCGACGGACGCAAGCCTTTGGAACCCATTTGTAACTCCCTGCCTTTCAGCTCACGAGCTGGGCGGCGAGCGTGATGCCACATTTTTGTGGCCGCGTTTCCCGTGGACGCTGGCTAGACGAGATACGTCCGGCAGACGTTAGCCTTCGAAACCCATATGTAACTCGCTGCCTTTCGGCTCACGAGCTGGGCGGCGAGCGCGATGCCACATTTGTGTGGCCAGGTTTCCCGTGGACGCTGGCTAGAACAGATACGTCTGGCGGAAACAAGCCTTTGGAACCCATTTGTAACTCGATGCCTTTCGGCTCACGAGCTGGGCGGCGAGCGCGATGCCATATTTGTGTGGCCGGGTTTCCCGTGGACGCTGGGTAGACCAGATACGTCCGGCGGACGCAAGCGTTTGGGACCCATTTGTAACTCGCTGCCTTTCAGCTCACGAGCTGGGCGGCGAGTGCGGTGCCATATTTGTGTGGCCAGGTTTCCCGTGGACGCTGGCTAGACCAGATACGTCCGGCGGACGGAAGCCTTTGGAACCCATTTTTAACTCGCTGCCTTTCGGCTCACGAGCTGGGCGGCGAGCGCGATGCCACATTTGTGTGGCCGGATTACCCGTGGACGCTGGCTAGACCAGATACGTCCGGCGGACGCAAGCCTTTTGAACCCATTTGTAACTCGCTGCCTTTCGGCTCACGAGCTGGGCGGCGAGCGCGATGCCACATTTGTGTGGCCGGGTTTCCCGTGGACACTGGCTAGACCAGATACGTCCGGCGGACGCAAGCCTCCGAAACCCATTTGTAACTCGCTGCCTTTCGGCTCACGAGATGGGCGGCGAGCGTGATGCCATATTTGTGTGGCCGGGTTTCCCGTGGACGCTGGCTAGACCAGATACGTCCGGCGGACGCAAGCCTTTGAAACTCATTTGTAACTCGCTGCCTTTCGGCTCACGAGCTCGGCGGCGAGCGCGATGCCACATTTGTGTGGCCGGATTTCCCGTGGACGCTGGCTAGACCAGATACGTCCGGCGGACGCAAGCCTTTTGAACCCATTTGTAACTCGCTGCCTTTCGGCTCACGAGCTGGGCGGCGAGCGCGATGCCACATTTGTGTGGCCAGGTTTCCCGTGGACGCTGGCTAGACCAGATACGTCCGGCAGACTCAAGCCTTTGAAACCCATTTGTAACTCGCTGCCTTTCGGCTCACGAGCTGGGCGGCGAGCGTGATGCCACATTTGTGTGGCCGGGTTTCCCGTCGACGCTGGCTAGACAAGATACGTCCGGCGGACGCAAGCCTTTGAAACCCATTTGTAACTCGCTGCCTTTCGGTTCACGAGCTCGGCGGCGAGCGCGATGCCACATTTGTGTGGCCGGATTTCCCGTGGACGCTGGCTAGAACAGATACGTCCGGCGGATGCAAGCCTTTGGAACCCATTTGTAACTCACTGCCTTTCGGCTCACGAGCTGGGCGGCGAGCGTGATGCCACATTTGTGTGGCCAGGTTTCCCGTGGACGCTGGCTAGACCAGATACGTGCGGCGGACGCAAGCCTTTGGAACCCATTTGTAACTCGCTGCCTTTCGGCTCACGAGCTGGGCGGCGAGCGCGATGCCACATTTGTGTGGCCGAGTTTTCCGTGGACGCTGGATAGACCAGACACGTCCGGCGGACGCAAGTTTTTGAAACCCATTTGTAACTCGCTGCCTTTCGGCTCACGAGCTGGGCGGCGAGCGCGATGCCACATTTGTGTGGCCAGGTTTCCCGTGGACGCTGGCTAGACCAGATACGTCCGGCAGACTCAAGCCTTTGAAACCCATTTGTAACTCGCTGCCTTTCGGCTCACGAGCTGGGCGGCGAGCGTGATGCCACATTTGTGTGGCCGGGTTTCCCGTCGACGCTGGCTAGACAAGATACGTCCGGCGGACGCAAGCCTTTGAAACCCATTTGTAACTCGCTGCCTTTCGGCTCACGAGCTAGGCGGCGAGCGCGATGCCACATTTGTGTGGCCGGATTTCCCGTGAACGCTGGCTAGACCAGATACGTCCGACGGACGCAAGCCTTTGGAACCCATTTGTAACTCCCTGCCTTTCAGCTCACGAGCTGGGCGGCGAGCGTGATGCCACATTTTTGTGGCCGCGTTTCCCGTGGACGCTGGCTAGACGAGATACGTCCGGCAGACGTTAGCCTTCGAAACCCATATGTAACTCGCTGCCTTTCGGCTCACGAGCTGGGCGGCGAGCGCGATGCCACATTTGTGTGGCCAGGTTTCCCGTGGACGCTGGCTAGAACAGATACGTCTGGCGGAAACAAGCCTTTGGAACCCATTTGTAACTCGATGCCTTTCGGCTCACGAGCTGGGCGGCGAGCGCGATGCCATATTTGTGTGGCCGGGTTTCCCGTGGACGCTGGGTAGACCAGATACGTCCGGCGGACGCAAGCGTTTGGGACCCATTTGTAACTCGCTGCCTTTCAGCTCACGAGCTGGGCGGCGAGTGCGGTGCCATATTTGTGTGGCCAGGTTTCCCGTGGACGCTGGCTAGACCAGATACGTCCGGCGGACGGAAGCCTTTGGAACCCATTTTTAACTCGCTGCCTTTCGGCTCACGAGCTGGGCGGCGAGCGCGATGCCACATTTGTGTGGCCGGATTACCCGTGGACGCTGGCTAGACCAGATACGTCCGGCGGACGCAAGCCTTTTGAACCCATTTGTAACTCGCTGCCTTTCGGCTCACGAGCTGGGCGGCGAGCGCGATGCCACATTTGTGTGGCCGGGTTTCCCGTGGACACTGGCTAGACCAGATACGTCCGGCGGACGCAAGCCTCCGAAACCCATTTGTAACTCGCTGCCTTTCGGCTCACGAGATGGGCGGCGAGCGTGATGCCATATTTGTGTGGCCGGGTTTCCCGTGGACGCTGGCTAGACCAGATACGTCCGGCGGACGCAAGCCTTTGAAACTCATTTGTAACTCGCTGCCTTTCGGCTCACGAGCTCGGCGGCGAGCGCGATGCCACATTTGTGTGGCCGGATTTCCCGTGGACGCTGGCTAGACCAGATACGTCCGGCGGACGCAAGCCTTTTGAACCCATTTGTAACTCGCTGCCTTTCGGCTCACGAGCTGGGCGGCGAGCGCGATGCCACATTTGTGTGGCCAGGTTTCCCGTGGACGCTGGCTAGACCAGATACGTCCGGCAGACTCAAGCCTTTGAAACCCATTTGTAACTCGCTGCCTTTCGGCTCACGAGCTGGGCGGCGAGCGTGATGCCACATTTGTGTGGCCGGGTTTCCCGTCGACGCTGGCTAGACAAGATACGTCCGGCGGACGCAAGCCTTTGAAACCCATTTGTAACTCGCTGCCTTTCGGCTCACGAGCTAGGCGGCGAGCGCGATGCCACATTTGTGTGGCCGGATTTCCCGTGAACGCTGGCTAGACCAGATACGTCCGACGGACGCAAGCCTTTGGAACCCATTTGTAACTCCCTGCCTTTCAGCTCACGAGCTGGGCGGCGAGCGTGATGCCACATTTTTGTGGCCGCGTTTCCCGTGGACGCTGGCTAGACGAGATACGTCCGGCAGACGTTAGCCTTCGAAACCCATATGTAACTCGCTGCCTTTCGGCTCACGAGCTGGGCGGCGAGCGCGATGCCACATTTGTGTGGCCAGGTTTCCCGTGGACGCTGGCTAGAACAGATACGTCTGGCGGAAACAAGCCTTTGGAACCCATTTGTAACTCGATGCCTTTCGGCTCACGAGCTGGGCGGCGAGCGCGATGCCATATTTGTGTGGCCGGGTTTCCCGTGGACGCTGGGTAGACCAGATACGTCCGGCGGACGCAAGCGTTTGGGACCCATTTGTAACTCGCTGCCTTTCAGCTCACGAGCTGGGCGGCGAGTGCGGTGCCATATTTGTGTGGCCAGGTTTCCCGTGGACGCTGGCTAGACCAGATACGTCCGGCGGACGGAAGCCTTTGGAACCCATTTTTAACTCGCTGCCTTTCGGCTCACGAGCTGGGCGGCGAGCGCGATGCCACATTTGTGTGGCCGGATTACCCGTGGACGCTGGCTAGACCAGATACGTCCGGCGGACGCAAGCCTTTTGAACCCATTTGTAACTCGCTGCCTTTCGGCTCACGAGCTGGGCGGCGAGCGCGATGCCACATTTGTGTGGCCGGGTTTCCCGTGGACACTGGCTAGACCAGATACGTCCGGCGGACGCAAGCCTCCGAAACCCATTTGTAACTCGCTGCCTTTCGGCTCACGAGATGGGCGGCGAGCGTGATGCCATATTTGTGTGGCCGGGTTTCCCGTGGACGCTGGCTAGACCAGATACGTCCGGCGGACGCAAGCCTTTGAAACTCATTTGTAACTCGCTGCCTTTCGGCTCACGAGCTCGGCGGCGAGCGCGATGCCACATTTGTGTGGCCGGATTTCCCGTGGACGCTGGCTAGACCAGATACGTCCGGCGGATGCAAGCCTTTGGAACCCATTTGTAACTCACTGCCTTTCGGCTCACGAGCTGGGCGGCGTGCGTGATGCCACATTTGTGTGGCCAGGTTTCCCGTGGACGCTGGCTAGACCAGATACGTGCGGCGGACGCAAGCCTTTGGAACCCATTTGTAACTCGCTGCCTTTCGGTTCACGAGCTGGGTGGCGAGCGCGATGCCACATTTGTGTGGCCGGGTTTTCCGTGGACGCTGGATAGACCAGACACGTCCGGCGGACGCAAGCTTTTGAAACCCATTTGTAACTCGCTGCCTTTCGGCTCACGAGCTGGGCGGCGAGCGCGATGCCACATTTGTGTGGCCAGGTTTCCCGTGGACGCTGGCTAGACCAGATACGTCCGGCAGACTCAAGCCTTTGAAACCCATTTGTAACTCGCTGCCTTTCGGCTCACGAGCTGGGCGGCGAGCGTGATGCCACATTTGTGTGGCCGGGTTTCCCGTCGACGCTGGCTAGACAAGATACGTCCGGCGGACGTAAGCCTTTGAAACCCATTTGTAACTCGCTGCCTTTCGGCTCACGAGCTAGGCGGCGAGCGCGATGCCACATTTGTGTGGCCGGATTTCCCGTGGACGCTGGCTAGACCAGATACGTCCGACGGACGCAAGCCTTTGGAACCCATTTGTAACTCCCTGCCTTTCAGCTCACGAGCTGGGCGGCGAGCGTGATGCCACATTTTTGTGGCCGCGTTTCCCGTGGACGCTGGCTAGACGAGATACGTCCGGCAAACGCAAGCGTTCGAAACCCATATGTAACTCGCTGCCTTTCGGCTCACGAGCTGGGCGGCGAGCGCGATGCCACATTTGTGTGGCCAGGTTTCCCGTGGACGCTGGCTAGAACAGATACGTCTGGCGGAAACAAGCCTTTGGAACCCATTTGTAACTCGATGCCTTTCGGCTCACGAGCTGGGCGGCGAGCGTGATGCCATATTTGTGTGGCCGGGTTTCCCGTGGACGCTGGCTAGACCAGATACGTCCGGCGGACGCAAGCCTTTGAAACCCATTTGTAACTCGCTGCCTTTAGGCTCACGAGCTCGGCGGCGAGCGCGATGCCACATTTGTGTGGCCGGATTTCCCGTGGACGCTGGCTAGACCAGATACGTCCGGCGGATGCAAGACTTTGGAACCCATTTGTAACTCACTGCCTTTCGGCTCACGAGCTGGGCGGCGTGCGTGATGCCACATTTGTGTGGCCAGGTTTCCCGTGGACGCTGGCTAGACCAGATACGTGCGGCGGACGCAAGCCTTTGGAACCCATTTGTAACTCGCTGCCTTTCGGTTCACGAGCTGGGTGGCGAGCGCGATGCCACATTTGTGTGGCCGGGTTTTCCGTGGACGCTGGATAGACCAGACACGTCCGGTGGACGCAAGCTTTTGAAACCCATTTGTAACTCGCTGCCTTTCGGCTCACGAGCTGGGCGGCGAGTGCGATGCCACATTTGTGTGGCCGGGTTTCCCGTGGATGATGGCTAGACCAGATACGTCCGGCAGACGTAAGCCTTTAAAACCCATTTGTAACTCGCTGCCTTTCGGCTCACGAGCTGGGCGGCGAGCGTGATGCCACATTTGTGTGGCCAGGTTTCCCGTGGACGCTGGCTAGACCAGATACGTCCGGCGGACGCAAGCGTTTGGGACCCATTTGTAACTCGCTGCCTTTCGGCTCACGAGCTAGGCGGCGAGCGCGATGCCATATTTGTGTGGCCGAGTTTCCCGTGGACGCTGGCTAGACCAGATACGTCCGGCGGACGCAAGCGTTTGGGACCCATTTGTAACTCGCTGCCTTTCAGCTCACGAGCTGGGCGGCGAGTGCGGTGCCATATTTGTGTGGCCAGGTTTCCCGTGGACGCTGGCTAGACCAGATACGTCCGGCGGACGGAAGCCTTTGGAACCCATTTTTAACTCGCTGCCTTTCGGCTCACGAGCTGGGCGGCGAGCGCGATGCCACATTTGTGTGGCCGGATTTCCCGTGGACGCTGGCTACACCAGATACGTCCGGCGGACGCAAGCCTTTTGAGCCCATTTGTAACTCGCTGCCTTTCGGCTCACGAGCTGGGCGGCGAGCGCGATGCCACATTTGTGTGGCCGGGTTTCCCGTGGACACTGGCTAGACCAGATACGTCCGGCGGACGCAAGCCTCCGAAACCCATTTGTAACTCGCTGCCTTTCGGCTCACGAGCTAGGCGGCGAGCGCGATGCCACATTTGTGTGGCCGGATTTCCCGTGGACGCTGGCTAGACCAGATACGTCCGACGGACGCAAGCCTTTGGAACCCATTTGTAACTCCCTGCCTTTCAGCTCACGAGCTGGGCGGCGAGCGTGATGCCACATTTTTGTGGCCGCGTTTCCCGTGGACGCTGGCTAGACGAGATACGTCCGGCAAACGCAAGCCTTCGAAACCCATTTGTAACTCGCTGCCTTTCGGCTCACGAGCTAGGCGGCGAGCGCGATGCCACATTTGTGTGGCCGGATTTCCCATGGACGCTGGCTAGAACAGATATGTCCGGCGGACGCAAGCCTTTGGAACCCATTTGTAACTCGCTGCCTTTCGGCTCACGAGCTGGGCGGCGAGCGCGATGCCACATTTGTGTGGCCAGGTTTCCCGTGGACGCTAGCTAGACCAGATACGTGCGGCGGATGCAAGCCTTTGGAACCCATTTGTAACTCGCTGCCTTTCGGCTCACGAGCTGGGCGGCGAGCGCGATGCCACATTTGTGTGGCCGGGTTTCCCGTGGACGCTGGCTAGACGAGATACGTCCGGCGGACGCAAGCCTCTGAAACCCATTTGTAACTCGCTGCCTTCAGGCTTACGAGCTGGGCGGCGAGCGTGATGCCACATTTGTGTGGCCAAGTTTCCCGTGGACGCTGGCTAGACCAGATACGTCAGGCGGACGCAAGCCTTTGGAACCCATTTGTTACTCGCTGCCTTTCAGCTCACGAGCTGGGCGGGGAGCGCGATGCCACATTTGTGTGGCCAAGTTTCCCGTGGACGCTGGCTAGACCAGATACGTCTGGCGGACGCAAGCCTTTGGAAACCATTTGTTACTCGCTGCCTTTCGGCTCACGAGCTGGGCGGCGAGCGCGATGCCATATTTCTGTGGCCGGGTTTCCCGTGGACGCTGGTTAGACCAGATACGTCTGGCGGACGCAAGCCTCTGAAACCCATTTGTAACTCGCTGCCTTTCAGCTCACGAGCTGGGCGGCGAGCGTGATGCCACATTTGTGTGGCCGGGTTTCCCGCGAACGCTGGCTAGAACAGATACGTCCGGTGGACGCAAGCCTTTGGAACCCATTTGTAACTCGCTGCCTTTCGGCTCACGAGCGGGGCGGCGAGCGCGATGCCACATTTGTGTGGCCAGGTTTCCCGTGGACGCTAGCTAGACCAGATACGTGCGGCGGATGCAAGCCTTTGGAACCCATTTGTAACTCGCTGCCTTTCGGCTCACGAGCTGGGCGGCGAGCGCGATGCCACATTTGTGTGGCCAGGTTTCCCGTGGACGCTGGCTAGACCAGATACGTCCGGCGGACGCAAGCCTCTGAAACCCATTTGTAACTCGCTGCCTTTAGGCTCACGAGCTGGGCGGCGAGCGTGATGCCACATTTGTGTGGCCAAGTTTCCCGTGGATGCTGGCTAGACCAGATACGTCTGGCAGACGCAAGCCTTTGGAACCCATTTGTTACTCGCTGCCTTTCGGCTCACGAGCTGGGCGGCGAGCGCGATGCCATATTTCTGTGGCCGGGTTTCCCGTGGACGCTGGTTAGACCAGATACGTCTGGCGGACGCAAGCCTCTGAAACCCATTTGTAACTCGCTGCCTTTCGGCTCACAAAATGGGCGGCGAGCGTGATGCCATATTTGTGTGGCCGGGTTTCTCGTGGACGCTGGCTAGACCAGATACGTCCGGTGGACGCAAGCCTTTGGAACCCATTTGTAACTCGCTGCCTTTCGGCTCACGAGCTAGGCGGCGAGCGCGATGCCACATTTGTGTGGCCGGATTTTCCGTGGATGCTGGCTAGACCAGATACGTTCGGCGGATGCAAGCCTTTGGAACCCATTTGTAACTCACTGCCTTTCGGCTCACGAGCTGGGCGGCGAGCGCGATGCCACATTTGTGTGGCCGCGTTTCCCGTGGACGCTGGCTAGACGAAATACATCCGGCAGACGCAAGCCTTTGGAACCCATTTGTAACTCGCTGCCTTTCGGCTCACGAGCTGGGCGGCGAGCTAGATGCCACATTTGTGTGGCCAAGTTTCCCACGGACGCTGGCTAGACCAGATACGTCTGGCGGACGCAAGCCTTTGGAACCCATTTGTAACTCGCTGCCTTTCGGCTCACGAGCTGGGCGGCGAACGCGATTCCACATTTGTGTCGCCAGGTTTCCCGTGGACGCTGGCTAGACCAGATACGTCCGGCGGACGCAAGCCTTTGGAACCCATTTGTAACTCGCTGCCTTTCGGCTCACGAGCTGGGCGGCGAGCGCGATGCCACATTTGTGTGGCCGGGTTTCACGTGGATGTTGGCTAGACCAGATACGTTCGGCGGACGCAAGCCTCTGAAACCCAGTTGTAACTCACTGCCTTTCAGCTCACGAGCTGGGCGGCGAGCGTGATGCCACATTTGTGTGGCCGGGTTTCCCGCGAACGCTAGCTAGAACAGATACGTCCGGTGGACGCAAGCCTTTGGAACCCATTTGTAACTCGCTGCCTTTCGGCTCACGAGCGGGGCGGCGAGCGCGATGCCACATTTGTGTGGCCAGGTTTCCCGTGGACGCTAGCTAGACAAGATACGTGCGGCGGATGCAAGCCTTTGGAACCCATTTGTAACTCGCTGCCTTTCGGCTCACGAGCTGGGCGGCGAGCGCGATGCCACATTTGTGTGGCCAGGTTTCCCGTGGACGCTGGCTAGACCAGATACGTCCGGCGGACGCAAGCCTCTGAAACCCATTTGTAACTCGCTGCCTTTAGGCTCACGAGCTGGGCGGCGAGCGTGATGCCACATTTGTGTGGCCAAGTTTCCCGTGGATGCTGGCTAGACCAGATACGTCTGGCAGACGCAAGCCTTTGGAACCCATTTGTTACTCGCTGCCTTTCGGCTCACGAGCTGGGCGGCGAGCGCGATGCCATATTTCTGTGGCCGGGTTTCCCGTGGACGCTGGTTAGACCAGATACGTCTGGCGGACGCAAGCCTCTGAAACCCATTTGTAACTCGCTGCCTTTCGGCTCACAAAATGGGCGGCGAGCGTGATGCCATATTTGTGTGGCCGGGTTTCTCGTGGACGCTGGCTAGACCAGATACGTCCGGTGGACGCAAGCCTTTGGAACCCATTTGTAACTCGCTGCCTTTCGGCTCACGAGCTAGGCGGCGAGCGCGATGCCACATTTGTGTGGCCGGATTTTCCGTGGATGCTGGCTAGACCAGATACGTTCGGCGGATGCAAGCCTTTGGAACCCATTTGTAACTCACTGCCTTTCGGCTCACGAGCTGGGCGGCGAGCGCGATGCCACATTTGTGTGGCCGCGTTTCCCGTGGACGCTGGCTAGACGAAATACATCCGGCAGACGCAAGCCTTTGGAACCCATTTGTAACTCGCTGCCTTTCGGCTCACGAGCTGGGCGGCGAGCTAGATGCCACATTTGTGTGGCCAAGTTTCCCACGGACGCTGGCTAGACCAGATACGTCTGGCGGACGCAAGCCTTTGGAACCCATTTATAACTCGCTGCCTTTCGGCTCACGAGCTGGGCGGCGAACGCGATTCCACATTTGTGTGGCCAGGTTTCCCGTGGACGCTGGCTAGACCAGATACGTCCGGCGGACGCAAGCCTTTGGAACCCATTTGTAACTCGCTGCCTTTCGGCTCACGAGCTGGGCGGCGAACGCGATTCCACATTTGTGTGGCCAGGTTTCCCGTGGACGCTGGCTAGACCAGATACGTCCGGCGGACGCAAGCCTTTGGAACCCATTTGTAACTCGCTGCCTTTCGGCTCACGAGCTGGGCGGCGAGCGCGATGCCACATTTGTGTGGCCGGGTTTCACGTGGATGTTGGCTAGACCAGATACGTTCGGCGGACGCAAGCCTCTGAAACCCAATTGTAACTCGCTGCCTTTCGGCTCACGCGCTGGGCGGCGAGCGCAATGCCACATTTGTGTGGCCAAGTTTCCCGTGGACGCTTACTAGACCAGATACGTCTGGCGGACGCAAGCCTTTGGAACCCATTTGTTACTTGCTGCCTTTCGGCTCACGAGCTTGGCGGCGAGCGCAATGCGACATTTGTGTGGCCAAGTTTCCCGTGGACGCTTGCTAGACTAGATACGTCTGGCGGACGCAAGTATTTGGAACCCATTTGTTACTCGCTGCCTTTCGGCTCACGAGCTGGGCGGCGAGCGCGATGCCACATTTGTGTGGCCAAGTTTCCCGTGGATGCTGGCTAGACCAGATACGTCTGGCGGACGCAAGCCTTTGGAACCCATTTGTTACTCGCTGCCTTTCAGCTCACGAGCTGGGCGGCGAGCGCGATGCCATATTTCTGTGGCCGGGTTTCCCGTGGACGCTGGTTAGACCAGATCCGTCTGGCGGACGCAAGCCTCTGAAACCCATTTGTAACTCGCTGCCTTTCGGCTCACGAGCTGGGCGGCGAGCGTGATGCCACATTTGTGTGGCCAAGTTTCCCGTGGATGCTGGCTAGACCAGATACGTCTGGCAGACGCAAGCCTTTGGAACCCATTTGTTACTCGCTGCCTTTCGGCTCACGAGCTGGGCGGCGAGCGCGATGCCATATTTCTGTGGCCGGGTTTCCCGTGGACGCTGGTTAGACCAGATACGTCTGGCGGACGTAAGCCTCTGAAACCCATTTGTAACTCGCTGCCTTTCGGCTCACAAAATGGGCGGCGAGCGTGATGCCATATTTGTGTGGCCGGGTTTCCCGTGGACGCTGGCTAGACCAGATACGTCCGGTGGACGCAAGCCTTTGGAACCCATTTGTAACTCGCTGCCTTTTGGCTCACGAGCTAGGCGGCGAGCGCGATGCCACATTTGTGTGGCCAGATTTCTCGTGGACGCTGGCTAGACCAGATACGTTCGGCGGATGCAAGCCTTTGGAACCCATTTGTAACTCACTGCCTTTCGGCTCACGAGCTGGGCGGCGAGCGTGATGCCACATTTGTGTGGCCGCGTTTCCCGTGGATGCTGGCTAGACCAGATACGTCTGGCAGACGCAAGCCTTTGGAACCCATTTGTTACTCGCTGCCTTTCGGCTCACGAGCTGGGCGGCGAGCGCGATGCCATATTTCTGTGGCCGGGTTTCCCGTGGACGCTGGTTAGACCAGATACGTCTGGCGGACGCAAGCCTCTGAAACCCATTTGTAACTCGCTGCCTTTCGGCTCACGAGCTGGGCGGCGAGCGTGATGCCACATTTGTGTGGCCGGGTTTCCCGTGGACGCTGGCTAGAACAGATACGTCCGGCGGACGCAAGCCTTTGGAACCCATTTGTAACTCGCTGCCTTTCGGCTCACGAGCGGGGCGGCGACCGCGATGCCACATTTGTGTGGCAAGGTTTCCCGTGGACGCTAGCTAGACCAGATACATGCGGCGGATGTAAGCCTTTGGAACCCATTTGTAACTCACTGCCTTTCGCCTCACGAGCTTGGCGGCGAGCGCGATGCCACATTTGTGTGGCCGGGTTTCCCGTGGACGCTGGCTAGACCAGATACGTGCGGCGGATGCAAGCCTTTGGAACCCATTTGTAACTCGCTGCCTTTAGGCTCACGAGCTGGGCGGCGAGCATGATGCCACATTTGTGTGGCCAAGTTTCCCGTGGACGCTGGCTAGACCAGATACGTCTGGCGGACGCAAGCCTTTGGAACCCATTTGTTACTCGCTGCCTTTCGGCTCACGAGCTGGGCGGTGAGCGCGCTGCCACATTTGTGTGGTCGGGTTTCACGTGGACGCTGGCTAGACCAGATACGTTCGGCGGACGCAAGCCTCTGAAACCCATTTGTAACTCGCTGCCTTTCGGCTCACGAGCTGGGCGGCGAGCGTGATGCCACATTTGTGTGGCCGGGTTTCCCGTGGACGCTGGCTAGAACAGATACGTCCGGCGGATGCAAGCCTTTGGAACCCATTTGTAACTCGCTGCCTTTCGGCTCACGAGCGGGGCGGCGACTGCGATGCCACATTTGTGTGGCCAGGTTTCCCGTGGACGCTAGCTAGACCAGATACGTGCGGCGGATGCAAGCCTTTGGAACCCATTTGTAACTCGCTGCCTTTCGGCTCACGAGCTTAGCGGCGAGCGCGATGCCACATTTGTGTGGCCGGCTTTTCCGTGGACGTTGGCTAGACCAGATACGTCCGGCGGACGCAAGCCTCTGAAACCCATTTGTAACTCGCTGCCTTTAGGCTCACGAGCTGTGCGGCGAGCATGATGCCACATTTGTGTGGCCAAGTTTCCCGTGGACGCTGGCTAGACCAGATACGTGCGGCGGATGCAAGCCTTTGGAACCCATTTGTAACTCGCTGCCTTTCGGCTCACGAGCTCGGCGGCGAGCGCGATGCCACATTTGTGTGGCCGGGTTTCCCGTGGACACTGGCTAGACCAGATACGTCCGGCGGACGCAAGCCTCTGAAACCCATTTGTAACTCGCTGCCTTTAGGCTCACGAACTGGGCGGTGAGCGTGATGCCACATTTGTGTGGCCAAGTTTCCCGTGGACGCTGGCTAGACCAGATACGTCTGGCGGACGCAAGCCTTTGGAACCCATTTGTTACTCGCTGCCTTTCGGCTCACAAGCTGGGCGGCGAGCGCGATGCCACATTTGTGTGGCCAAGTTTCCCGTGGACGCTGGCTAGACCAGATACGTCTGGCGGACGCAAGCCTTTGGAACCCATTTGTTACTCGCTGCCTTTCGGCTCACGAGCTGGGCGGCGAGCGTGATGCCACATTTGTGTGGCCGGATTTCCCGTGGACGCTGGCTAGAACAGATACGTTCGGCGGACGCAAGCCTTTGGAACCCATTTGTAACTCGTTGCCTTTCGGCTCACGAGCGGGGCGGCGACCGAGATGCCACATTTGTGTGGCCAGGTTTCCCGTGGATGCTAGCTAGACCAGATACATGCGGCGGATGCAAGCCTTTGGAACCCATTTGTAACTCGCTGCCTTTCGGCTCACGAGCTTGGCGGCGAGCGCGATGCCACATTTGTGTGGCCGGGTTTTCCGTGGACGTTGGCTAGACCAGATACGTCCGGCGGACGCAAGCCTCTGAAACCCATTTGTAACTCGCTACCTTTCGGCTCACGAGCTGGGCGGCAAGCGTGATGCCACATTTGTGTGGCCGGGTTTCCCGTGGACGCTGGCTAGACCAGATACGTGCGGCGGATGCAAGCCTTTGGAACCCATTTGTAACTCGCTGCCTTTCGTCTCACGAGCTGGGCGGCGAGCGCGATGCCACATTTGTGTGGCCAGGTTTCCCGTGGACGCTGGCTAGACCAGATACGTGCGGCGGATGCAAGCCTTTGGAACCCATTCGTAACTCGCTGCCTTTCGGCTCACGAGCTGGGCGGCGAGCGCGATGCCACATTTGTGTGGCCGGGTTTCCCGTGGACGCTGGCTAGACCAGATACGTCTGGCGGACGCAAGCCTTTGGCACCCATTTGTTACTCGCTGCCTTTCGGCTCACAAGCTGGGCGGCGAGCGCGATGCCACATTTGTGTGGCCAAGTTTCCCGTGGACGCTGGCTAGACCAGATACGTCTGGCGGACGCAAGCCTTTGGAACCCATTTGTTACTCGCTGCCTTTCGGCTCACGAGCTGGGCGGCGAGCGTGATGCCACATTTGTGTGGCCGGATTTCCCGTGGACGTTGGCTAGAACAGATACGTCCGGCGGACGCAAGCCTTTGGAACCCATTTGTAACTCGTTGCCTTTCGGCTCACGAGCGGGGCGGCGACCGAGATGCCACATTTGTGTGGCCAGGTTTCCCGTGGATGCTAGCTAGACCAGATACATGCGGCGGATGCAAGCCTTTGGAACCCATTTGTAACTCGCTGCCTTTCGGCTCACGAGCTTGGCGGCGAGCGCGATGCCACATTTGTGTGGCCGGGTTTTCCGTGGACGTTGGCTAGACCAGATACGTCCGGCGGACGCAAGCCTCTGAAACCCATTTGTAACTCGCTGCCTTTAGGCTCACGAGCTGGGCGGCGAGCATGATGCCACATTTGTGTGGCCAAGTTTCCCGTGGACGCTGGCTAGACCAGATTCGTCTGGCGGACGCAAGCCTTTGGAACCCATTTGTTACTCGCTGCCTTTCGTCTCACGAGCTGGGCGGCGAGCGCGATGCCACATTTGTGTGGTCGGGTTTCACGTGGACGCTGGCTAGACCAGATACGTTCGGCGGACGCAAGCCTCTGAAACCCATTTGTAACTCGCTGCCTTTCGGCTCACGAGCTGGGCGGCAAGCGTGATGCCACATTTGTGTGGCCGGGTTTCCCGTGGACGCTGGCTAGACCAGATACGTGCGGCGGATGCAAGCCTTTGGAACCCATTTGTAACTCGCTGCCTTTCGTCTCACGAGCTGGGCGGCGAGCGCGATGCCACATTTGTGTGGCCAGGTTTCCCGTGGACGCTGGCTAGACCAGATACGTGCGGCGGATGCAAGCCTTTGGAACCCATTTGTAACTCGCTGCCTTTCGGCTCACGAGCTGGGCGGCGAGCGCGATGCCACATTTGTGTGGCCGGGTTTCCCGTGGACGCTGGCTAGACCAGATACGTCTGGCGGACGCAAGCCTTTGGAACCCATTTGTTACTCGCTGCCTTTTGGCTCACGAGCTGGGCGGCAAGCGCGATGCGACATTTGTGTGGCCGGGTTTCACATGGACGCTGGCTAGACCAGATACGTTCGGCGGACGCAAGCCTCTGAAACCCATTTGTAACTCGCTGCCTTTCGGCTCACGAGCTGGGCGGCGAGCGTGATGCCACATTTGTGTGGCCGGGTTTCCCGTGGACGCTGGCTAGACCAGATACGTCTGGCGGACGCAAGCCTTTGGAACCCATTTGTAACTCGCTGCCTTTCGTCTCACGAGCTGGGCGGCGAGCGCGATGCCACATTTGTGTGGCCAGGTTTCCCGTGGATGCTGGCTAGACCAGATACGTCTGGCGGACGCAAGCCTCTGAAACCCATTTGTTACTCGCTGCCTTTCGGCTCACGAGCTGGGCGGCGAGCGTGATGCCACATTTGTGTGGCCGGGTTTCCCGTGGACGCTGGCTAGACCATATACGTCCGGCGGACGCAAGCCTTTGGAACCCATTTGTAACTCGCTGCCTTTCGTCTCACGAGCTGGGCGGCGAGCGCGATGCCACATTTGTGTGGCCAGGTTTCCCGTGGACGCTGGCTAGACCAGATACGTGCGGCGGATGCAAGCCTTTGGAACCCATTTGTAACTCGCTGCCTTTCGGCTCACGAGCTGGGCGGCGAGCGCGATGCCACATTTGTGTGGCCGGGTTTCCCGTGGACGCTGGCTAGACCAGATACGTCTAGCGGACGCAAGCCTTTGGAACCCATTTGTTACTCGCTGCCTTTCGGCTCACGAGCTGGGCGGAGAGCGCGATGCCACATTTGTGTGGCCAAGTTTCCCGTGGACGCTGGCTAGACCAGATACGTCTGGCGGACGCAAGCCTTTGGAACCCATTTGTTACTCGCTGCCTTTCGGCTCACGAGCTGGGCGGCGAGCGTGATGCCACATTTGTGTGGCCGGGTTTCCCGTGGACGCTGGCTAGAACAGATACGTCCGGCGGACGCAAGCCTTTGGAACCCATTTGTAACTCGTTGCCTTTCGGCTCACGAGCGGGGCGGCGACCGAGATGCCACATTTGTGTGGCCAGGTTTCCCGTGGATGCTAGCTAGACCAGATACATGCGGCGGATGCAAGCCTTTGGAACCCATTTGTAACTCGCTGCCTTTCGGCTCACGAGCTTGGCGGCGAGCGCGATGCCACATTTGTGTGGCCGGGTTTTCCGTGGACGTTGGCTAGACCAGATACGTCCGGCGGACGCAAGCCTCTGAAACCCATTTGTAACTCGCTGCCTTTAGGCTCACGAGCTGGGCGGCGAGCATGATGCCACATTTGTGTGGCCAAGTTTCCCGTGGACGCTGGCTAGACCAGATTCGTCTGGCGGACGCAAGCCTTTGGAACCCATTTGTTACTCGCTGCCTTTCGTCTCACGAGCTGGGCGGCGAGCGCGATGCCACATTTGTGTGGTCGGGTTTCACGTGGACGCTGGCTAGACCAGATACGTTCGGCGGACGCAAGCCTCTGAAACCCATTTGTAACTCGCTGCCTTTCGGCTCACGAGCTGGGCGGCAAGCGTGATGCCACATTTGTGTGGCCGGGTTTCCCGTGGACGCTGGCTAGACCAGATACGTGCGGCGGATGCAAGCCTTTGGAACCCATTTGTAACTCGCTGCCTTTCGTCTCACGAGCTGGGCGGCGAGCGCGATGCCACATTTGTGTGGCCAGGTTTCCCGTGGACGCTGGCTAGACCAGATACGTGCGGCGGATGCAAGCCTTTGGAACCCATTTGTAACTCGCTGCCTTTCGGCTCACGAGCTGGGCGGCGAGCGCGATGCCACATTTGTGTGGCCGGGTTTCCCGTGGACGCTGGCTAGACCAGATACGTCTGGCGGACGCAAGCCTTTGGAACCCATTTGTTACTCGCTGCCTTTTGGCTCACGAGCTGGGCGGCGAGCGCGATGCGACATTTGTGTGGCCGGGATTCACATGGACGCTGGCTAGACCAGATACGTTCGGCGGACGCAAGCCTCTGAAACCCATTTGTAACTCGCTGCCTTTCGGCTCACGAGCTGGGCGGCGAGCGTGATGCCACATTTGTGTGGCCGGGTTTCCCGTGGACGCTGGCTAGACCAGATACGTCTGGCGGACGCAAGCCTTTGGAACCCATTTGTAACTCGCTGCCTTTCGTCTCACGAGCTGGGCGGCGAGCGCGATGCCACATTTGTGTGGCCAGGTTTCCCGTGGATGCTGGCTAGACCAGATACGTCTGGCGGACGCAAGCCTCTGAAACCCATTTGTTACTCGCTGCCTTTCGGCTCACGAGCTGGGCGGCGAGCGTGATGCCACATTTGTGTGGCCGGGTTTCCCGTGGACGCTGGCTAGACCAGATACGTCCGGCGGACGCAAGCCTTTGGAACCCATTTGTAACTCGCTGCCTTTCGTCTCACGAGCTGGGCGGCGAGCGCGATGCCACATTTGTGTGGCCAGGTTTCCCGTGGACGCTGGCTAGACCAGATACGTGCGGCGGATGCAAGCCTTTGGAACCCATTTGTAACTCGCTGCCTTTCGGCTCACGAGCTGGGCGGCGAGCGCGATGCCACATTTGTGTGGCCGGGTTTCCCGTGGACGCTGGCTAGACCAGATACGTCTAGCGGACGCAAGCCTTTGGAACCCATTTGTTACTCGCTGCCTTTCGGCTCACGAGCTGGGCGGAGAGCGCGATGCCACATTTGTGTGGCCAAGTTTCCCGTGGACGCTGGCTAGACCAGATACGTCTGGCGGACGCAAGCCTTTGGAACCCATTTGTTACTCGCTGCCTTTCGGCTCACGAGCTGGGCGGCGAGCGTGATGCCACATTTGTGTGGCCGGGTTTCCCGTGGACGCTGGCTAGAACAGATACGTCCGGCGGACGCAAGCCTTTGGAACCCATTTGTAACTCGTTGCCTTTCGGCTCACGAGCGGGGCGGCGACCGAGATGCCACATTTGTGTGGCCAGGTTTCCCGTGGATGCTAGCTAGACCAGATACATGCGGCGGATGCAAGCCTTTGGAACCCATTTGTAACTCGCTGCCTTTCGGCTCACGAGCTTGGCGGCGAGCGCGATGCCACATTTGTGTGGCCGGGTTTTCCGTGGACGTTGGCTAGACCAGATACGTCCGGCGGACGCAAGCCTCTGAAACCCATTTGTAACTCGCTGCCTTTAGGCTCACGAGCTGGGCGGCGAGCATGATGCCACATTTGTGTGGCCAAGTTTCCCGTGGACGCTGGCTAGACCAGATTCGTCTGGCGGACGCAAGCCTTTGGAACCCATTTGTTACTCGCTGCCTTTCGTCTCACGAGCTGGGCGGCGAGCGCGATGCCACATTTGTGTGGTCGGGTTTCACGTGGACGCTGGCTAGACCAGATACGTTCGGCGGACGCAAGCCTCTGAAACCCATTTGTAACTCGCTGCCTTTCGGCTCACGAGCTGGGCGGCAAGCGTGATGCCACATTTGTGTGGCCGGGTTTCCCGTGGACGCTGGCTAGACCAGATACGTGCGGCGGATGCAAGCCTTTGGAACCCATTTGTAACTCGCTGCCTTTCGTCTCACGAGCTGGGCGGCGAGCGCGATGCCACATTTGTGTGGCCAGGTTTCCCGTGGACGCTGGCTAGACCAGATACGTGCGGCGGATGCAAGCCTTTGGAACCCATTTGTAACTCGCTGCCTTTCGGCTCACGAGCTGGGCGGCGAGCGCGATGCCACATTTGTGTGGCCGGGTTTCCCGTGGACGCTGGCTAGACCAGATACGTCTGGCGGACGCAAGCCTTTGGAACCCATTTGTTACTCGCTGCCTTTTGGCTCACGAGCTGGGCGGCGAGCGCGATGCGACATTTGTGTGGCCGGGTTTCACATGGACGCTGGCTAGACCAGATACGTTCGGCGGACGCAAGCCTCTGAAACCCATTTGTAACTCGCTGCCTTTCGGCTCACGAGCTGGGCGGCGAGCGTGATGCCACATTTGTGTGGCCGGGTTTCCCGTGGACGCTGGCTAGACCAGATACGTCTGGCGGACGCAAGCCTTTGGAACCCATTTGTAACTCGCTGCCTTTCGTCTCACGAGCTGGGCGGCGAGCGCGATGCCACATTTGTGTGGCCAGGTTTCCCGTGGATGCTGGCTAGACCAGATACGTCTGGCGGACGCAAGCCTCTGAAACCCATTTGTTACTCGCTGCCTTTCGGCTCACGAGCTGGGCGGCGAGCGTGATGCCACATTTGTGTGGCCGGGTTTCCCGTGGACGCTGGCTAGACCAGATACGTCCGGCGGACGCAAGCCTTTGGAACCCATTTGTAACTCGCTGCCTTTCGTCTCACGAGCTGGGCGGCGAGCGCGATGCCACATTTGTGTGGCCAGGTTTCCCGTGGACGCTGGCTAGACCAGATACGTGCGGCGGATGCAAGCCTTTGGAACCCATTTGTAACTCGCTGCCTTTCGGCTCACGAGCTGGGCGGCGAGCGCGATGCCACATTTGTGTGGCCGGGTTTCCCGTGGACGCTGGCTAGACCAGATACGTCTAGCGGACGCAAGCCTTTGGAACCCATTTGTTACTCGCTGCCTTTCGGCTCACGAGCTGGGCGGAGAGCGCGATGCCACATTTGTGTGGCCAAGTTTCCCGTGGACGCTGGCTAGACCAGATACGTCTGGCGGACGCAAGCCTTTGGAACCCATTTGTTACTCGCTGCCTTTCGGCTCACGAGCTGGGCGGCGAGCGTGATGCCACATTTGTGTGGCCGGGTTTCCCGTGGACGCTGGCTAGAACAGATACGTCCGGCGGACGCAAGCCTTTGGAACCCATTTGTAACTCGTTGCCTTTCGGCTCACGAGCGGGGCGGCGACCGAGATGCCACATTTGTGTGGCCAGGTTTCCCGTGGACGCTAGCTAGACCAGATACATGCGGCGGATGCAAGCCTTTGGAACCCATTTGTAACTCGCTGCCTTTCGGCTCACGAGCTTGGCGGCGAGCGCGATGCCACATTTGTGTGGCCGGGTTTTCCGTGGACGTTGGCTAGACCAGATACGTCCGGCGGACGCAAGCCTCTGAAACCCATTTGTAACTCGCTGCCTTTAGGCTCACGAGCTGGGCGGCGAGCATGATGCCACATTTGTGTGGCCAAGTTTCCCGTGGACGCTGGCTAGACCAGATTCGTCTGGCGGACGCAAGCCTTTGGAACCCATTTGTTACTCGCTGCCTTTCGTCTCACGAGCTGGGCGGCGAGCGCGATGCCACATTTGTGTGGTCGGGTTTCACGTGGACGCTGGCTAGACCAGATACGTTCGGCGGACGCAAGCCTCTGAAACCCATTTGTAACTCGCTGCCTTTCGGCTCACGAGCTGGGCGGCAAGCGTGATGCCACATTTGTGTGGCCGGGTTTCCCGTGGACGCTGGCTAGACCAGATACGTCCGGCGGACGCAAGTCTTTGGAACCCATTTGTAACTCGCTGCCTTTCGTCTCACGAGTTGGGCGGCGAGCGCGATGCCACATTTGTGTGGCCAGGTTTCCCGTGGACGCTGGCTAGACCAGATACGTGCGGCGGATGCAAGCCTTTGGAACCCATTTGTAACTCGCTGCCTTTCGGCTCACGAGCTGGGCGGCGAGCGCGATGCCACATTTGTGTGGCCGGGTTTCCCGTGGACGCTGGCTAGACCAGATACGTCTGGCGGAAGCAAGCCTTTGGAACCCATTTGTTACTCGCTGCCTTTCGGCTCACGAGCTGGGCGGCGAGCGCGATGCCACATTTGTGTGGCCGGGTTTCCCGTGGACGCTGGCTAGACCAGATACGTCTGGCGGACGCAAGCCTTTGGAACCCATTTGTTACTCGCTGCCTTTTGGCTCACGAGCTGGGCGGCGAGCGCGATGCGACATTTGTGTGGCCGGGTTTCACATGGACGCTGGCTAGACCAGATACGTTCGGCGGACGCAAGCCTCTGAAACCCATTTGTAACTCGCTGCCTTTCGGCTCACGAGCTGGGCGGCGAGCGTGATGCCACATTTGTGTGGCCGGGTTTCCCGTGGACGCTGGCTAGACCAGATACGTCCGGCGGACGCAAGCCTTTGGAACCCATTTGTAACTCGCTGCCTTTCGTCTCACGAGCTGGGCGGCGAGCGTGATGCCACATTTGTGTGGCCGGGTTTCCCGTGGACGCTGGCTAGACCAGATACGTCCGGCGGACGCAAGCCTTTGGAACCCATTTGTAACTCGCTGCCTTTCGTCTCACGAGCTGGGCGGCGAGCGCGATGCCACATTTGTGTGGCCAGGTTTCCCGTGGAGGCTGGCTAGACCAGATACGTGCGGCGGATGCAAGCCTTTGGAACCCATTTGTAACTCGCTGCCTTTCGGCTCACGAGCTGGGCGGCGAGCGCGATGCCACATTTGTGTGGCCGGGTTTCCCGTGGACACTGGCTAGACCAGATACGTCTGGCGGACGCAAGCCTTTGGAACCCATTTGTTACTCGCTGCCTTTCGGCTCACGAGCTGGGCGGCGAGCGCGATGCCACATTTGTGTGGCCAAGTTTCCCGTGGACGCTGGCTAGACCAGATACGTCTGGCGGACGCAAGCCTTTGGAACCCATTTGTTACTCGCTGCCTTTCGGCTCACGAGCTGGGCGGCGAGCGTGATGCCACATTTGTGTGGCCGGGTTTCCCGTGGATGCTGGCTAGAACAGATACGTCCGGCGGACGCAAGCCTTTGGAACCCATTTGTAACTCGTTGCCTTTCGGCTCACGAGCGGGGCGGCGACCGAGATGCCACATTTGTGTGGCCAGGTTTCCCGTGGACGCTAGCTAGACCAGATACATGCGGCGGATGCAAGCCTTTGGAACCCATTTATAACTCGCTACCTTTCGGCTCACGAGCTTGGCGGCGAGCGCGATGCCACATTTGTGTGGCCGGGTTTTCCGTGGACGTTGGCTAGACCAGATACGTCCGGCGGACGCAAGCCTCTGAAACCCATTTGTAACTCGCTGCCTTTAGGCTCACGAGCTGGGCGGCGAGCATGATGCCACATTTGTGTGGCCAAGTTTCCCGTGGACGCTGGCTAGACCAGATTCGTCTGGCGGACGCAAGCCTTTGGAACCCATTTGTTACTCGCTGCCTTTCGTCTCACGAGCTGGGCGGCGAGCGCGATGCCACATTTGTGTGGTCGGGTTTCACGTGGACGCTGGCTAGACCAGATACGTTCGGCGGACGCAAGCCTCTGAAACCCATTTGTAACTCGCTGCCTTTAGGCTCACGAGCTGGGCGGCGAGCATGATGCCACATTTGTGTGGCCAAGTTTCCCGTGGACGCTGGCTAGACCAGATACGTCCGGCGGACGCAAGCCTTTGGAACCCATTTGTAACTCGCTGCCTTTCGTCTCACGAGTTGGGCGGCGAGCGCGATGCCACATTTGTGTGGCCAGGTTTCCCGTGGACGCTGGCTAGACCAGATACGTCTGGCGGACGCAAGCGTCTGAAACCCATTTGTAACTCGCTGCCTTTCGGCTCATGAGCTGGGCGGCGAGCGTGATGCCACATTTGTGTGGCTGGGTTTCCCGTGGACGTTGGCTAGAACAGATACGTCCGGCGGACGCAAGCCTTTGGAACCCATTTGTAACTCGCTGCCTTTCGGCTCACGAGCGGGGCGGCGACCGCGATGCCACATTTGTGTGGCCAGGTTTCCCGTGGACGCTAGCTAGACCAGATACATGCGGCGGATGCAAGCCTTTGGAACCCATTTGTAACTCGCTGCCTTTCGGCTCACGAGCAGGGCGGCGAGCGCGATGCCACATTTGTGTGGCCGGGTTTCCCGTGGACGCTGGCTAGACCAGATACGTCTGGCGGAAGCAAGCCTTTGGAACCCATTTGTTACTCGCTGCCTTTCGGCTCACGAGCTGGGCGGCGAGCGCGATGCCACATTTGTGTGGCCGGGTTTCCCGTGGACGCTGGCTAGACCAGATACGTCTGGCGGACGCAAGCCTTTGGAACCCATTTGTTACTCGCTGCCTTTTGGCTCACGAGCTGGGCGGCGAGCGCGATGCGACATTTGTGTGGCCGGGTTTCACATGGACGCTGGCTAGACCAGATACGTTCGGCGGACGCAAGCCTCTGAAACCCATTTGTAACTCGCTGCCTTTCGGCTCACGAGCTGGGCGGCGAGCGTGATGCCACATTTGTGTGGCCGGGTTTCCCGTGGACGCTGGCTAGACCAGATACGTCCGGCGGACGCAAGCCTTTGGAACCCATTTGTAACTCGCTGCCTTTCGTCTCACGAGCTGGGCGGCGAGCGCGATGCCACATTTGTGTGGCCAGGTTTCCCGTGGATGCTGGCTAGACCAGATACGTCTGGCGGACGCAAGCCTTTGGAACCCATTTGTTACTCGCTGCCTTTCGGCTCACGAGCTGGGCGGCGAGCGCGATGCCACATTTGTGTGGCCAAGTTTCCCGTGGACGCTGGCTGGACCAGATACGTCTGGCGGACGCAAGCCTTTGGAACCCATTTGTTACTCGCTGCCTTTCGGCTCACGAGCTGGGCGGCGAGCGCGATGCCATATTTCTGTGGCCGGGTTTCCCGTGGACGCTGGTTAGACCAGATACGTCTGGCGGACGCAAGCGTCTGAAACCCATTTGTAACTCGCTGCCTTTCGGCTCATGAGCTGGGCGGCGAGCGTGATGCCACATTTGTGTGGCTGGGTTTCCCGTGGACGCTGGCTAGAACAGATACGTCCGGCGGACGCAAGCCTTTGGAACCCATTTGTAACTCGCTGCCTTTCGGCTCACGAGCGGGGCGGCGACCGCGATGCCACATTTGTGTGGCCAGGTTTCCCGTGGACGATAGCTAGACCAGATACATGCGGCGGATGCAAGCCTTTGGAACCCATTTGTATCTCGCTGCCTTTCGGCTCACGAGCTTGGCGGCGAGCGCGATGCCACATTTGTATGGCCGGGTTTTCCGTGGACGTTGGCTAGACCAGATACGTCCGGCGGACGCAAGCCTCTGAAACCCATTTGTAACTCGCTGCCTTTAGGCTCACGAGCTGGGCGGCGAGCATGATGCCACATTTGTGTGGCCAAGTTTCCCGTGGACGCTGGGTAGACCAGATACGTCTGGCGGACGCAAGCCTTTGGAACACATTTGTTACTCGCTACCTTTCGGTTCACGAGCTGGGCGGCGAGCGCGATGCCACAGTTGTGTGGTCGGGTTTCACGTGGACGCTGGCTAGACCAGATACGTTCGGCGGACGCAAGTCTCTGAAACCCATTTGTAACTCGCTACCTTTCGGCTCACGAGCTGGGCGGCAAGCGTGATGCCACATTTGTGTGGCTGGGTTTCCCGAGGACGCTGGGTAGACCACATACGTCCGGCGGACGCAAGCCTTTGGAACCCATTTGTAACTCGCTGCCTTTCGTCTCACGAGCTGGGCGGCGAGCGCAATGCCACATTTGTGTGGCCAGGTTTCCCGTGGATGCTGGCTAGACCAGATACGTGCGGCGGATGCAAGCCTTTGGAACCC
The DNA here is from genome assembly GCF_054948205.1 of Urtica dioica subsp. dioica. Lineage (NCBI taxonomy): Eukaryota > Viridiplantae > Streptophyta > Magnoliopsida > Rosales > Urticaceae > Urtica > Urtica dioica. The sequence goes on along the minus strand of NC_142757.1, from coordinate 2,263,696 downwards.
ATTTGTAACTCGCTGCCTTTCGGCTCACGAGCTGGGCGGCGAGCGCGATGCCACATTTGTGTGGCCGGGTTTCCCGTGGACGCTGGCTAGACCAGATACGTCTGGCGGACGCAAGCCTTTGGAACCCATTTGTTACTCGCTGCCTTTCGGCTCACGAGCTGGGCGGCGAGCGCGATGCCACATTTGTGTGGCCAAGTTTCCCGTGGACGCTGGCTAGACCAGATACGTCTGGCGGACGCAAGCCTTTGGAACCCATTTGTTACTCGCTGCCTTTCGGCTCACGAGCTGGGCGGCGAGCGCGATGCCACATTTTTGTGGCCAAGTTTCCCGTGGACGCTGGCTAGAACAGATACGTCCGGCGGACGCAAGCCTTTGGAACCCATTTGTAACTCGTTGCCTTTCGGCTCACGAGCGGGGCGGCGACCGAGATGCCACATTTGTGTGGCCAGGTTTCCCGTGGACGCTAGCTAGACCAGATACATGCGGCGGATGCAAGCCTTTGGAACCCATTTGTAACTCGCTGCCTTTCGGCTCACGAGCTTGGCGGCGAGCGCGATGCCACATTTGTGTGGCCGGGTTTTCCGTGGACGTTGGCTAGACCAGATACGTCCGGCGGACGCAAGCCTCTGAAACCCATTTGTAACTCGCTGCCTTTAGGCTCACGAGCTGGGCGGCGAGCATGATGCCACATTTGTGTGGCCAAGTTTCCCGTGGACGCTGGCTAGACCAGATTCGTCTGGCGGACGCAAGCCTTTGGAACCCATTTGTTACTCGCTGCCTTTCGTCTCACGAGCTGGGCGGCGAGCGCGATGCCACATTTGTGTGGTCGGGTTTCACGTGGACGCTGGCTAGACCAGATACGTTCGGCGGACGCAAGCCTCTGAAACCCATTTGTAACTCGCTGCCTTTCGGCTCACGAGCTGGGCGGCAAGCGTGATGCCACATTTGTGTGGCCGGGTTTCCCGTAGACGCTGGCTAGACCAGATACGTCCGGCGGACGCAAGCCTTTGGAACCCATTTGTAACTCGCTGCCTTTCGTCTCACGAGTTGGGCAGCGAGCGCGATGCCACATTTGTGTGGCCAGGTTTCCCGTGGACGCTGGCTAGACCAGATACGTGCGGCGGATGCAAGCCTTTGGAACCCATTTGTAACTCGCTGCCTTTCGGCTCACGAGCTGGGCGGTGAGCGCGATGCCACATTTGTGTGGCCGGGTTTCCCGTGGACGCTGGCTAGACCAGATACGTCTGGCGGAAGCAAGCCTTTGGAACCCATTTGTTACTCGCTGCCTTTCGGCTCACGAGCTGGGCGGCGAGCGCGATGCCACATTTGTGTGGCCAAGTTTCCCATGGACGCTGGCTAGACCAGATACGTCTGGCGGACGCAAGCCTTTGGAACCCATTTGTTACTCGCTGCCTTTCGGCTCACGAGCTGGGCGGCGAGCGCGATGCCATATTTCTGTGGCCGGGTTTCCCGTGGACGCTGGCTAGACCAGATACGTCTGGCAGACGCAAGCCTTTGGAACCCATTTGTTACTCGCTGCCTTTCGGCTCATGAGCTGGGCGGCGAGCGCGATGCCATATTTATAAGGCCAGGTTTCCCGTGGACGCTGGTTAGACCAGATACGTCTGGCGGACACACCTCTGAAACCCATTTGTAACTCACTGCCTTTCGGCTCACGAGCTGGGCGGCGAGCGCGATGCCACATTTGTGTGGCCGGGTTTCCCGTGGACGCTGGCTAGACCAGATACGTTCGGCGGACGCAAGCCTTTGGAACCCATTTGTAACTCGCTGCCTTTCGTCTCACGAGCTGGGCGGCGAGCGCGATGCCACATTTGTGTGGCCAGGTTTCCCGTGGACGCTGGCTAGACCAGATACGTGCGGCGGATGCAAGCCTTTGGAACCCATTTGTAACTCGCTGCCTTTCGGCTCACGAGCTGGGCGGCGAGCGCAATGCCACATTTGTGTGGCCGGGTTTCCCGTGGACGCTGGCTAGACCAGATACGTCTGGCGGACGCAAGCCTTTGGAACCCATTTGTTACTCACTGCCTTTCGGCTCACGAGCTGGGCGGGGAGCGCGATGCCACATTGGTGTGGCCAAGTTTCCCGTGGACGCTGGCTAGACCAGATACGTCTGGCGGACGCAAGCCTTTGGAACCCATTTGTTACTCGCTGCCTTTCGGCTCACGAGCTGGGCGGCGAGCGCGATGCCATATTTCTGTGGCCGGGTTTCCCGTGGACGCTGGTTAGACCAGATACGTCTGGCGGACGCAAGCGTCTGAAACCCATTTGTAACTCGCTGCCTTTCGGCTCACGAGATGGGCGGCGAGCGTGATGCCACATTTGTGTGGCCGGGTTTCCCGTGGACGCTGGCTAGAACAGATACGTCCGGCGGACGCAAGCCTTTGGAACCCATTTGTAACTCGCTGCCTTTCGGCTCACGAGCTGGGCGGCGAACGCGATGCCACATTTGTGTGGCCAGGTTTCCCGTGGACGCTAGCTAGACCAGATAGATGCGGCGGATGCAAGCCTTTGGAACCCATTTGTAACTCGCTGCCTTTCGGCTCACGAGCTTGGCGGCGAGCGCGATTCCACATTTGTGTGGCCGGGTTTTCCGTGGACGTTGGCTAGACCAGATACGTCCGGCGGACGCAAGCCTCTGAAACCAATTTGTAACTCGCTGCCTTTAGGCTCACGAGCTGGGCGGCGAGCATGATGCCACATTTGTGTGGCCAAGTTTCCCGTGGATGCTGGCTAGACGAGATACGTCTGGCGGACGCAAGCCTTTGGAACACATTTGTTACTCGCTGCCTTTCGACTCACGAGCTGGGCGGCGAGCGCGATGCCACATTTGTGTGGTCGGGTTTCACGTGGACGCTGGGTAGACCAGATACGTCCGGCGGACGCAAGCCTTTGGAATCCATTTGTAACTCGCTGCCTTTCGGCTCACGAGCTGGGCGGCGAACGCGATGCCACATTTGTGTGGCCGGGTTTCCCGAGGACGCTGGGTAGACCAGATACGTCCGGCGGACGCAAGCCTTTGGAATCCATTTGTAACTCGCTGCCTTTCGGCTCACGAGCTGGGCGGCGAACGCGATGCCACATTTGTGTGGCCAGGTTTCCCGTGGACGCTGGCTAGACCAGATACGTGCGGCGGATGCAAGCCTTTGGAACCCAATTGTAACTCGCTGCCTTTCGGCTCACGAGCTGGGTGGCGAGCGCGATGCCACATTTGTGTGGCCAAGTTTCCCATGGACGCTGGCTAGACCAGATACGTCTGGGGGACGCAAGCCTTTGGAACCCATTTGTTACTCGCTGCCTTTCGGCTCACGAGCTGGGCGGCGAGCGCGATGCCATATTTCTGTGGCCGGGTTTCCCGTGGACGCTGGCTAGACCAGATACGTCTGGCAGACGCAAGCCTTTGGAACCCATTTGTTACTTGCTGCCTTTCGGCTCACGAGCTGGGCGGCGAGCGCGATGCCACATTTGTGTGGCCGGGTTTCACATGGACGCTGGCTAGACCAGATACGTTCGGCGGACGCAAGCCTCTGAAACCCATTTGTAACTCGCTGCCTTTCGGCTCACGAGCTGGGCGGCGAGCGTGATGCCATATTTGTGTGGCCGGGTTTCCCGTGGACGCTGGCTAGACCAGATACGTCCGGCGGACGCAAGCCTTTGGAACCCATTTGTAACTCGCTGCCTTTCGTCTCACGAGCTGGGCGGCGAGCGCGATGCCACATTTGTGTGGCCAGGTTTCCCGTGGACGCTGGCTAGACCAGATACGTGCGGCGGATGCAAGCCTTTGGAACCCATTTGTAACTCGCTGCCTTTCGGCTCACGAGCTGGGCGGCGAGCGCAATGCCACATTTGTGTGGCCGGGTTTCCCGTGGACGCTGGCTAGACCAGATACGTCTGGCGGACGCAAGCCTTTGGAACCCATTTGTTACTCACTGCCTTTCGGCTCACGAGCTGGGCGGGGAGCGCGATGCCACATTGGTGTGGCCAAGTTTCCCGTGGACGCTGGCTAGACCAGATACGTCTGGCGGACGCAAGCCTTTGGAACCCATTTGTTACTCGCTGCCTTTCGGCTCACGAGCTGGGCGGCGAGCGCGATGCCATATTTCTGTGGCCGGGTTTCCCGTGGACGCTGGTTAGACCAGATACGTCTGGCGGACGCAAGCGTCTGAAACCCATTTGTAACTCGCTGCCTTTCGGCTCACGAGATGGGCGGCGAGCGTGATGCCACATTTGTGTGGCCGGGTTTCCCGTGGACGCTGGCTAGAACAGATACGTCCGGCGGACGCAAGCCTTTGGAACCCATTTGTAACTCGCTGCCTTTCGGCTCACGAGCTGGGCGGCGAACGCGATGCCACATTAGTGTGGCCAGGTTTCCCGTGGACGCTAGCTAGACCAGATAGATGCGGCGGATGCAAGCCTTTGGAACCCATTTGTAACTCGCTGCCTTTCGGCTCACGAGCTTGGCGGCGAGCGCGATGCCACATTTGTGTGGCCGGGTTTTCCGTGGACGTTGGCTAGACCAGATACGTCCGGCGGACGCAAGCCTCTGAAACCAATTTGTAACTCGCTGCCTTTAGGCTCACGAGCTGGGCGGCGAGCATGATGCCACATTTGTGTGGCCAAGTTTCCCGTGGATGCTGGCTAGACGAGATACGTCTGGCGGACGCAAGCCTTTGGAACACATTTGTTACTCGCTGCCTTTCGACTCACGAGCTGGGCGGCGAGCGCGATGCCACATTTGTGTGGTCGGGTTTCACGTGGACGCTGGGTAGACCAGATACGTCCGGCGGACGCAAGCCTTTGGAATCCATTTGTAACTCGCTGCCTTTCGGCTCACGAGCTGGGCGGCGAACGCGATGCCACATTTGTGTGGCCGGGTTTCCCGAGGACGCTGGGTAGACCAGATACGTCCGGCGGACGCAAGCCTTTGGAATCCATTTGTAACTCGCTGCCTTTCGGCTCACGAGCTGGGCGGCGAACGCGATGCCACATTTGTGTGGCCAGGTTTCCCGTGGACGCTGGCTAGACCAGATACGTGCGGCGGATGCAAGCCTTTGGAACCCAATTGTAACTCGCTGCCTTTCGGCTCACGAGCTGGGTGGCGAGCGCGATGCCACATTTGTGTGGCCAAGTTTCCCATGGACGCTGGCTAGACCAGATACGTCTGGGGGACGCAAGCCTTTGGAACCCATTTGTTACTCGCTGCCTTTCGGCTCACGAGCTGGGCGGCGAGCGCGATGCCATATTTCTGTGGCCGGGTTTCCCGTGGACGCTGGCTAGACCAGATACGTCTGGCAGACGCAAGCCTTTGGAACCCATTTGTTACTTGCTGCCTTTCGGCTCACGAGCTGGGCGGCGAGCGCGATGCCACATTTGTGTGGCCGGGTTTCACATGGACGCTGGCTAGACCAGATACGTTCGGCGGACGCAAGCCTCTGAAACCCATTTGTAACTCGCTGCCTTTCGGCTCACGAGCTGGGCGGCGAGCGTGATGCCATATTTGTGTGGCCGGGTTTCCCGTGGACGCTGGCTAGACCAGATACGTCCGGCGGACGCAAGCCTTTGGAACCCATTTGTAACTCGCTGCCTTTCGTCTCACGAGCTGGGCGGCGAGCGCGATGCCACATTTGTGTGGCCAGGTTTCCCGTGGACGCTGGCTAGACCAGATACGTGCGGCGGATGCAAGCCTTTGGAACCCATTTGTAACTCGCTGCCTTTCGGCTCACGAGCTGGGCGGCGAGCGCGATGCCACATTTGTGTGGCCGGGTTTCCCGTGGACGCTGGCTAGACCAGATACGTCTGGCGGACGCAAGCCTTTGGAACCCATTTGTTACTCGCTGCCTTTTGGCTCACGAGCTGGGCGGCGAGCGCGATGCGACATTTGTGTGGCCGGGTTTCACATGGACGCTGGCTAGACCAGATACGTTCGGCGGACGCAAGCCTCTGAAACCCATTTGTAACTCGCTGCCTTTCGGCTCACGAGCTGGGCGGCGAGCGTGATGCCACATTTGTGTGGCCGGGTTTCCCGTGGACGCTGGCTAGACCAGATACGTCCGGCGGACGCAAGCCTTTGGAACCCATTTGTAACTCGCTGCCTTTCGTCTCACGAGCTGGGCGGCGAGCGCGATGCCACATTTGTGTGGCCAGGTTTCTCGTGGATGCTGGCTAGACCAGATACGTGCGGCGGATGCAAGCCTTTGGAACCCATTTGTAACTCGCTGCCTTTCGGCTCACGAGCTGGGCGGCGAGCGCGATGCCACATTTGTGTGGCCGGGTTTCCCGTGGACGCAGGCTAGACCAGATACGTCTGGCGGACGCAAGCCTTTGGAACCCATTTGTTACTCGCTGCCTTTCAGCTCACGAGCTGGGCGGCGAGCGCGATGCCACATTTGTGTGGCCAAGTTTCCCGTGGACGCTGGCTGGACCAGATACGTCTGGCGGACGCAAGCCTTTGGAACCCATTTGTTACTCGCTGCCTTTCGGCTCACGAGCTGGGCGGCGAGCGCGATGCCATATTTCTGTGGCCGGGTTTCCCGTGGACGCTGGCTAGACCAGATACGTCTGGCAGACGCAAGCCTTTGGAACCCATTTGTTACTCGCTGCCTTTCGGCTCATGAGCTGGGCGGCGAGCGCGATGCCATATTTATAAGGCCAGGTTTCCCGTGGACGCTGGTTAGACCAGATACGTCTGGCGGACGCAAGCCTCTGAAACCCATTTGTAACTCACTGCCTTTCGGCTCACGAGCTGGGCGGCGAGCGCGATGCCACATTTGTGTGGCCGGGTTTCACGTGGACGCTGGCTAGACCAGATACGTTCGGCGGACGCAAGCCTCTGAAACCCATTTGTAACTCGCTGCCTTTCGGCTCACGAGCTGGGCGGCAAGCGTGATGCCACATTTGTGTGGCCGGGTTTCCCGTAGACGCTGGCTAGACCAGATACGTCCGGCGGACGCAAGCCTTTGGAACCCATTTGTAACTCGCTGCCTTTCGTCTCACGAGTTGGGCAGCGAGCGCGATGCCACATTTGTGTGGCCAGGTTTCCCGTGGACGCTGGCTAGACCAGATACGTGCGGCGGATGCAAGCCTTTGGAACCCATTTGTAACTCGCTGCCTTTCGGCTCACGAGCTGGGCGGTGAGCGCGATGCCACATTTGTGTGGCCGGGTTTCCCGTGGACGCTGGCTAGACCAGATACGTCTGGCGGAAGCAAGCCTTTGGAACCCATTTGTTACTCGCTGCCTTTCGGCTCACGAGCTGGGCGGCGAGCGCGATGCCACATTTGTGTGGCCAAGTTTCCCATGGACGCTGGCTAGACCAGATACGTCTGGCGGACGCAAGCCTTTGGAACCCATTTGTTACTCGCTGCCTTTCGGCTCACGAGCTGGGCGGCGAGCGCGATGCCATATTTCTGTGGCCGGGTTTCCCGTGGACGCTGGCTAGACCAGATACGTCTGGCAGACGCAAGCCTTTGGAACCCATTTGTTACTCGCTGCCTTTCGGCTCATGAGCTGGGCGGCGAGCGCGATGCCATATTTATAAGGCCAGGTTTCCCGTGGACGCTGGTTAGACCAGATACGTCTGGCGGACGCAAGCCTCTGAAACCCATTTGTAACTCACTGCCTTTCGGCTCACGAGCTGGGCGGCGAGCGCGATGCCACATTTGTGTGGCCGGGTTTCCCGTGGACGCTGGCTAGACCAGATACGTCCGGCGGACGCAAGCCTTTGGAACCCATTTGTAACTCGCTGCCTTTCGTCTCACGAGCTGGGCGGCGAGCGCGATGCCACATTTGTGTGGCCAGGTTTCCCGTGGACGCTGGCTAGACCAGATACGTGCGGCGGATGCAAGCCTTTGGAACCCATTTGTAACTCGCTGCCTTTCGGCTCACGAGCTGGGCGGCGAGCGCAATGCCACATTTGTGTGGCCGGGTTTCCCGTGGACGCTGGCTAGACCAGATACGTCTGGCGGACGCAAGCCTTTGGAACCCATTTGTTACTCACTGCCTTTCGGCTCACGAGCTGGGCGGGGAGCGCGATGCCACATTGGTGTGGCCAAGTTTCCCGTGGACGCTGGCTAGACCAGATACGTCTGGCGGACGCAAGCCTTTGGAACCCATTTGTTACTCGCTGCCTTTCGGCTCACGAGCTGGGCGGCGAGCGCGATGCCATATTTCTGTGGCCGGGTTTCCCGTGGACGCTGGTTAGACCAGATACGTCTGGCGGACGCAAGCGTCTGAAACCCATTTGTAACTCGCTGCCTTTCGGCTCACGAGATGGGCGGCGAGCGTGATGCCACATTTGTGTGGCCGGGTTTCCCGTGGACGCTGGCTAGAACAGATACGTCCGGCGGACGCAAGCCTTTGGAACCCATTTGTAACTCGCTGCCTTTCGGCTCACGAGCTGGGCGGCGAACGCGATGCCACATTTGTGTGGCCAGGTTTCCCGTGGACGCTAGCTAGACCAGATAGATGCGGCGGATGCAAGCCTTTGGAACCCATTTGTAACTCGCTGCCTTTCGGCTCACGAGCTTGGCGGCGAGCGCGATGCCACATTTGTGTGGCCGGGTTTTCCGTGGACGTTGGCTAGACCAGATACGTCCGGCGGACGCAAGCCTCTGAAACCAATTTGTAACTCGCTGCCTTTAGGCTCACGAGCTGGGCGGCGAGCATGATGCCACATTTGTGTGGCCAAGTTTCCCGTGGACGCTGGCTAGACGAGATACGTCTGGCGGACGCAAGCCTTTGGAACACATTTGTTACTCGCTGCCTTTCGACTCACGAGCTGGGCGGCGAGCGCGATGCCACATTTGTGTGGTCGGGTTTCACGTGGACGCTGGGTAGACCAGATACGTCCGGCGGACGCAAGCCTTTGGAATCCATTTGTAACTCGCTGCCTTTCGGCTCACGAGCTGGGCGGCGAACGCGATGCCACATTTGTGTGGCCGGGTTTCCCGAGGACGCTGGGTAGACCAGATACGTCCGGCGGACGCAAGCCTTTGGAATCCATTTGTAACTCTCTGCCTTTCGGCTCACGAGCTGGGCGGCGAACGCGATGCCACATTTGTGTGGCCAGGTTTCCCGTGGACGCTGGCTAGACCAGATACGTGCGGCGGATGCAAGCCTTTGGAACCCAATTGTAACTCGCTGCCTTTCGGCTCACGAGCTGGGTGGCGAGCGCGATGCCACATTTGTGTGGCCAAGTTTCCCATGGACGCTGGCTAGACCAGATACGTCTGGGGGACGCAAGCCTTTGGAACCCATTTGTTACTCGCTGCCTTTCGGCTCACGAGCTGGGCGGCGAGCGCGATGCCATATTTCTGTGGCCGGGTTTCCCGTGGACGCTGGCTAGACCAGATACGTCTGGCAGACGCAAGCCTTTGGAACCCATTTGTTACTCGCTGCCTTTCGGCTCACGAGCTGGGCGGCGAGCGCGATGCCACATTTGTGTGGCCGGGTTTCACATGGACGCTGGCTAGACCAGATACGTTCGGCGGACGCAAGCCTCTGAAACCCATTTGTAACTCGCTGCCTTTCGGCTCACGAGCTGGGCGGCGAGCGTGATGCCATATTTGTGTGGCCGGGTTTCCCGTGGACGCTGGCTAGACCAGATACGTCCGGCGGACGCAAGCCTTTGGAACCCATTTGTAACTCGCTGCCTTTCGTCTCACGAGCTGGGCGGCGAGCGCGATGCCACATTTGTGTGGCCAGGTTTCCCGTGGACGCTGGCTAGACCAGATACGTGCGGCGGATGCAAGCCTTTGGAACCCATTTGTAACTCGCTGCCTTTCGGCTCACGAGCTGGGCGGCGAGCGCGATGCCACATTTGTGTGGCCGGGTTTCCCGTGGACGCTGGCTAGACCAGATACGTCTGGCGGACGGAAGCCTTTGGAACCCATTTGTTACTCGCTGCCTTTTGGCTCACGAGCTGGGCGGCGAGCGCGATGCGACATTTGTGTGGCCGGGTTTCACATGGACGCTGGCTAGACCAGATACGTTCGGCGGACGCAAGCCTCTGAAACCCATTTGTAACTCGCTGCCTTTCGGCTCACGAGCTGGGCGGCGAGCGTGATGCCACATTTGTGTGGCCGGGTTTCCCGTGGACGCTGGCTAGACCAGATACGTCCGGCGGACGCAAGCCTTTGGAACCCATTTGTAACTCGCTGCCTTTCGTCTCACGAGCTGGGCGGCGAGCGCGATGCCACATTTGTGTGGCCAGGTTTCTCGTGGATGCTGGCTAGACCAGATACGTGCGGCGGATGCAAGCCTTTGGAACCCATTTGTAACTCGCTGCCTTTCGGCTCACGAGCTGGGCGGCGAGCGCGATGCCACATTTGTGTGGCCGGGTTTCCCGTGGACGCTGGCTAGACCAGATACGTCTGGCGGACGCAAGCCTTTGGAACCCATTTGTTACTCGCTGCCTTTCGGCTCACGAGCTGGGCGGCGAGCGCGATGCCACATTTGTGTGGCCAAGTTTCCCGTGGACGCTGGCTGGACCAGATACGTCTGGCGGACGCAAGCCTTTGGAACCCATTTGTTACTCGCTGCCTTTCGTCTCACGAGCTGGGCGGCGAGCGCGATGCCATATTTCTGTGGCCGGGTTTCCCGTGGACGCTGGTTAGACCAGATACGTCTGGCGGACGCAAGCGTCTGAAACCCATTTGTAACTCGCTGCCTTTCGGCTCACGAGCTGGGCGGCGAGCGTGATGCCACATTTGTGTGGCCGGGTTTCCCGTGGACGCTGGCTAGAACAGATACGTCCGGCGGACGCAAGCCTTTGGAACCCATTTGTAACTCGCTGCCTTTCGGCTCACGAGCGGGGCGGCGACCGCGATGCCACATTTGTGTGGCCAGGTTTCCCGTGGACGCTAGCTAGACCAGATACGTGCGGCGGATGCAAGCCTTTGAAACCCATTTGTAACTCGCTGCCTTTCGGCTCACGAGCTTGGCGGCGAGCGCGATGCCACATTTGTGTGGCCGGGTTTCCCGTGGACGTTGGCTAGACCAGATACGTCCGGCGGACGCAAGCCTCTGAAACCCATTTGTAACTCGCTGCCTTTCGGCTCACGAGCTGGGCGGCGAGCGCGATGCCATATTTCTGTGGCCGGGTTTCCCGTGGACGCTAGTTAGACCAGATACGTCTGGCGGACGCAAGCCTCTGAAACCCATTTGTAACTCGCTGCCTTTCGGCTCACGAGCTGGGCGGCGAGCGCGATTCCACATTTGTGTGGCCGGGTTTCACGTGGACGCTGGCTAGACCAGATACGTTTGGCGGACGCAAGCCTCTGAAACCCATTTGTAACTCGCTGCCTTTCGGGTCACGAGCTGGGCGGCGAGCGTGATGCCACATTTGTGTGGCCGGGTTTCCCGTAGACGCTGGCTAGACCAGATACGTCCGGCGGACGCAAGCCTTTGGAACCCATTTGTAACTCGCTGCCTTTCGTCTCACGAGCTGGGCAGCGAGCGGGATGCCACATTTGTGTGGCCAGGTTTCCCGTGGACGCTGGCTAGGCCAGATACGTGCGGCGGATGCAAGCCTTTGGAACCCATTTGTAACTCGCTGCCTTTCGGCTCACGAGCTGGGCGGCGAGCGCGATGCCACATTTGTGTGGCCGGGTTTCCCGTGGACGCTGGCTAGACCAGTTACGTCTGGCGGACGCAAGCCTTTGGAACCCATTTGTTACTCGCTGCCTTTCGGCTCACCAGCTGGGCGGCGAGCGCGATGCCACATTTGTGTGGCCAAGTTTCCCGTGGACGCTGGTAGACCAGATACGTCTGGCGGACGCAAGCCTTTGGAAGCCATTTGTTACTCGCTGCCTTTCGGCTCACGAGCTGGGCGGCGAGCGCGATGCCATATTTCTGTGGCCGGGTTTCCCGTGGACGCTGGTTAGACCAGATACGTCTGGCGGACGCAAGCGTCTAAAACCCATTTGTAACTCGCTGCCTTTCGGCTCACGAGCTGGGCGGCGAGCGTGATGCCACATTTGTGAGGCCGGGTTTCCCGTGGACGCTGGCTAGAACAGATACGTCCGGCGGACGCAAGCCTTTGGAACCCATTTGTAACTCGCTGCCTTTCGGCTCACGAGCGGGGCGGCGACCGCGATGCCATATTTGTGTGGCCAGGTTTCCCGTGGACGCTAGCTAGACCAGATACATGCGGCGGATGCAAGCCTTTGGAACCCATTTGTAACTCGCTGCCTTTCGGCTCACGAGCTTGGCGGCGAGCGCGATGCCACATTTGTGTGGCCGGGTTTTCCGTGGACGTTGGCTAGACCAGATACGTCCAGCGGACGCAAGCCTCTGAAACCCATTTGTAACTCGCTGCCTTTAGGCTCACGAGCTGGGCGGCGAGCATGATGCCACATTTGTGTGGCCAAGTTTCCCGTGGACGCTAGCTAGACCAGATACGTCTGGCGGACGCAAGCCTTTGGAACCCATTTGTTACTCGCTGCCTTTCGGCTCACGAGCTGGGCGGCGAGCGCGATGCAACATTTGTGTGGTCGGGTTTCATGTGGACGCTGGCTAGACCAGATACGTTCGGCGGACGCAAGCCTCTGAAACCCATTTGTAACTCGCTACCTTTCGGCTCACGAGCTGGGCGGCAAGCGTTATGCCACATTTGTGTGGCCAGGTTTCCCGTGAACGCTGGCTAGACCAGATACGTGCGGCGGATGCAAGCCTTTGGAACCCATTTGTAACTCGCCGCCTTTCGGCTCACGAGCTGGGTGGCGAGCGCGATGCCACATTTGTGTGGCCAAGTTTCCCGTGGACGCTGGCTAGACCAGATACGTCTGGGGGACGCAAGCCTTTGGAACCCATTTGTTACTCGCTGCCTTTCGGCTCACGAGCTGGGCGGCGAGCGCGATGCCATATTTCTGTGGCCGGGTTTCCCGTGGACGCTGGTTAGACCAGATACGTCTGGCGGACGCAAGCCTCTGAAACCCATTTGTAACTCGCTGCCTTTCGGCTCACGAGATGGGCGGCGAGCGTGATGCCACATTTGTGTGGCCGGGTTTCCCGTGGACGCTGGCTAGAACAGATACGTCCGGCGGACGCAAGCCTTTGGAACCCATTTGTAACTCGCTGCCTTTAGGCTCACGAGCGGGGCGGCGACCGCGATGCCACATTTGTGTGGCCAAGTTTCCCGTGGACGCTTGCTAGACCAGATACGTCTGGCGGACGCAAGCCTTTGGAACCCATTTGTTACTCGCTGCCTTTCGGCTCACGAGCTGGGCGGCGAGCGCGATGCCATATTTCTGTGGCCGGGTTTCCCGTGGACGCTGGTTAGACCAGATACGTCTGGCGGACACAAGCCTCTGAAACCCATTTGTAACTCGCTGCCTTTCGGCTCACGAGCTGGGCGGCGAGCGCAATGCCACATTTGTGTGGTCGGGTTTCACGTGGACGCTGGCTAGACCAGATACGTTCGGCGGACGCAAGCCTCTGAAACCCATTTGTAACTCGCTGCCTTTCGGCTCACGAGCTGGGCGGCGAGCGCAATGCCACATTTGTGTGGTCGGGTTTCACGTGGACGCTGGCTAGACCAGATACGTTCGGCGGACGCAAGCCTCTGAAACCCATTTGTAACTCGCTTCCTTTCGGCTCACGAGCTGGGCGGCGAACGCGATGCCACATTTGTGTGGCCAGGTTTCCCATGGACGCTGGCTAGACCAGATACGTCTGGGGGACGCAAGCCTTTGGAACCCATTTGTTACTCGCTGCCTTTCGGCTCACGAGCTGGGCGGCGAGCGCGATGCCATATTTCTGTGGCCGGGTTTCCCGTGGACGCTGGTTAGACCAGATACGTCTGGCGGACGCAAGCCTCTGAAACCCATTTGTAACTCACTGCCTTTCGGCTCACGAGCTGGGTGGCGAACGCGATGCCACATTTGTGTGGCCGGGTTTCCCGTGGACGCTGGCTAGACCAGATACGTCTGGCGGACGCAAGCCTTTGGAACCCATTTGTTACTCGCTGCCTTTCGGCTCACGAGCTGGGCGGCGAGCGCGATGCCACATTTGTGTGGCCAAGTTTCCCGTGGACGCTGGCTGGACCAGATACGTCTGGCGGACGCAAGCCTTTGGAACCCATTTGTTACTCGCTGCCTTTCGTCTCACGAGCTGGGCGGCGAGCGCGATGCCATATTTCTGTGGCCGGGTTTCCCGTGGACGCTGGTTAGACCAGATACGTCTGGCGGACGCAAGCGTCTGAAACCCATTTGTAACTCGCTGCCTTTCGGCTCACGAGCTGGGCGGCGAGCGTGATGCCACATTTGTGTGGCCGGGTTTCCCGTGGACGCTGGCTAGAACAGATACGTCCGGCGGACGCAAGCCTTTGGAACCCATTTGTAACTCGCTGCCTTTCGGCTCACGAGCGGGGCGGCGACCGCGATGCCACATTTGTGTGGCCAGGTTTCCCGTGGACGCTAGCTAGACCAGATACGTGCGGCGGATGCAAGCCTTTGAAACCCATTTGTAACTCGCTGCCTTTCGGCTCACGAGCTTGGCGGCGAGCGCGATGCCACATTTGTGTGGCCGGGTTTCCCGTGGACGTTGGCTAGACCAGATACGTCCGGCGGACGCAAGCCTCTGAAACCCATTTGTAACTCGCTGCCTTTCGGCTCACGAGCTGGGCGGCGAGCGCGATGCCATATTTCTGTGGCCGGGTTTCCCGTGGACGCTAGTTAGACCAGATACGTCTGGCGGACGCAAGCCTCTGAAACCCATTTGTAACTCGCTGCCTTTCGGCTCACGAGCTGGGCGGCGAGCGCGATTCCACATTTGTGTGGCCGGGTTTCACGTGGACGCTGGCTAGACCAGATACGTTTGGCGGACGCAAGCCTCTGAAACCCATTTGTAACTCGCTGCCTTTCGGGTCACGAGCTGGGCGGCGAGCGTGATGCCACATTTGTGTGGCCGGGTTTCCCGTAGACGCTGGCTAGACCAGATACGTCCGGCGGACGCAAGCCTTTGGAACCCATTTGTAACTCGCTGCCTTTCGTCTCACGAGCTGGGCAGCGAGCGGGATGCCACATTTGTGTGGCCAGGTTTCCCGTGGACGCTGGCTAGGCCAGATACGTGCGGCGGATGCAAGCCTTTGGAACCCATTTGTAACTCGCTGCCTTTCGGCTCACGAGCTGGGCGGCGAGCGCGATGCCACATTTGTGTGGCCGGGTTTCCCGTGGACGCTGGCTAGACCAGTTACGTCTGGCGGACGCAAGCCTTTGGAACCCATTTGTTACTCGCTGCCTTTCGGCTCACCAGCTGGGCGGCGAGCGCGATGCCACATTTGTGTGGCCAAGTTTCCCGTGGACGCTGGTAGACCAGATACGTCTGGCGGACGCAAGCCTTTGGAAGCCATTTGTTACTCGCTGCCTTTCGGCTCACGAGCTGGGCGGCGAGCGCGATGCCATATTTCTGTGGCCGGGTTTCCCGTGGACGCTGGTTAGACCAGATACGTCTGGCGGACGCAAGCGTCTAAAACCCATTTGTAACTCGCTGCCTTTCGGCTCACGAGCTGGGCGGCGAGCGTGATGCCACATTTGTGAGGCCGGGTTTCCCGTGGACGCTGGCTAGAACAGATACGTCCGGCGGACGCAAGCCTTTGGAACCCATTTGTAACTCGCTGCCTTTCGGCTCACGAGCGGGGCGGCGACCGCGATGCCATATTTGTGTGGCCAGGTTTCCCGTGGACGCTAGCTAGACCAGATACATGCGGCGGATGCAAGCCTTTGGAACCCATTTGTAACTCGCTGCCTTTCGGCTCACGAGCTTGGCGGCGAGCGCGATGCCACATTTGTGTGGCCGGGTTTTCCGTGGACGTTGGCTAGACCAGATACGTCCAGCGGACGCAAGCCTCTGAAACCCATTTGTAACTCGCTGCCTTTAGGCTCACGAGCTGGGCGGCGAGCATGATGCCACATTTGTGTGGCCAAGTTTCCCGTGGACGCTAGCTAGACCAGATACGTCTGGCGGACGCAAGCCTTTGGAACCCATTTGTTACTCGCTGCCTTTCGGCTCACGAGCTGGGCGGCGAGCGCGATGCAACATTTGTGTGGTCGGGTTTCATGTGGACGCTGGCTAGACCAGATACGTTCGGCGGACGCAAGCCTCTGAAACCCATTTGTAACTCGCTACCTTTCGGCTCACGAGCTGGGCGGCAAGCGTTATGCCACATTTGTGTGGCCAGGTTTCCCGTGAACGCTGGCTAGACCAGATACGTGCGGCGGATGCAAGCCTTTGGAACCCATTTGTAACTCGCCGCCTTTCGGCTCACGAGCTGGGTGGCGAGCGCGATGCCACATTTGTGTGGCCAAGTTTCCCGTGGACGCTGGCTAGACCAGATACGTCTGGGGGACGCAAGCCTTTGGAACCCATTTGTTACTCGCTGCCTTTCGGCTCACGAGCTGGGCGGCGAGCGCGATGCCATATTTCTGTGGCCGGGTTTCCCGTGGACGCTGGTTAGACCAGATACGTCTGGCGGACGCAAGCCTCTGAAACCCATTTGTAACTCGCTGCCTTTCGGCTCACGAGCTGGGCGGCGAGCGTGATGCCACATTTGTGTGGCCGGGTTTCCCGTGGACGCTGGCTAGAACAGATACGTCCGGCGGACGCAAGCCTTTGGAACCCATTTGTAACTCGCTGCCTTTAGGCTCACGAGCGGGGCGGCGACCGCGATGCCACATTTGTGTGGCCAAGTTTCCCGTGGACGCTTGCTAGACCAGATACGTCTGGCGGACGCAAGCCTTTGGAACCCATTTGTTACTCGCTGCCTTTCGGCTCACGAGCTGGGCGGCGAGCGCGATGCCATATTTCTGTGGCCGGGTTTCCCGTGGACGCTGGTTAGACCAGATACGTCTGGCGGACACAAGCCTCTGAAACCCATTTGTAACTCGCTGCCTTTCGGCTCACGAGCTGGGCGGCGAGCGCAATGCCACATTTGTGTGGTCGGGTTTCACGTGGACGCTGGCTAGACCAGATACGTTCGGCGGACGCAAGCCTCTGAAACCCATTTGTAACTCGCTGCCTTTCGGCTCACGAGCTGGGCGGCGAGCGCAATGCCACATTTGTGTGGTCGGGTTTCACGTGGACGCTGGCTAGACCAGATACGTTCGGCGGACGCAAGCCTCTGAAACCCATTTGTAACTCGCTTCCTTTCGGCTCACGAGCTGGGCGGCGAACGCGATGCCACATTTGTGTGGCCAGGTTTCCCATGGACGCTGGCTAGACCAGATACGTCTGGCGGACGCAAGCCTTTGGAACCCATTTGTTACTCGCTGCCTTTCGGCTCACGAGCTGGGCGGCGAGCGCGATGCCATATTTCTGTGGCCGGGTTTCCCGTGGACGCTGGTTAGACCAGATACGTCTGGCGGACGCAAGCCTCTGAAACCCATTTGTAACTCACTGCCTTTCGGCTCACGAGCTGGGCGGCGAACGCGATGCCACATTTGTGTGGCCAGGTTTCCCATGGACGCTGGCTAGACCAGATACGTCTGGCGGACGCAAGCCTTTGGAACCCATTTGTTACTCGCTGCCTTTCGGCTCACGAGCTGGGCGGCGAGCGCGATGCCATATTTCTGTGGCCGGGTTTCCCGTGGACGCTGGTTAGACCAGATACGTCTGGCGGACGCAAGCCTCTGAAACCCATTTGTAACTCGCTGCCTTTCGGCTCACGAGCTGGGCGGCGAGCGCAATGCCACATTTGTGTGGTCGGGTTTCACGTGGACGCTGGCTAGACCAGATACGTTCGGCGGACACAAGCCTCTGAAACCCATTTGTAACTCGCTGCCTTTCGGCTCACGAGCTGGGCGGCGAACGCGATGCCACATTTGTGTGGCCAGGTTTCCCGTGGACGCTGGCTAGACCAGATACGTGCGGCGGATGCAAGCCTTTGGAACCCATTTGTAACTCGCTGCCTTTCGGCTCACGAGCTTGGCGGCGAGCGCGATGCCACATTTGTGTGGCCGGGTTTCCCGTGGACGTTGGCTAGACCAGATACGTCCGGCGGACGCAAGCCTCTGAAACCCATTTGTAACTCGCTGCCTTTAGGCTCACAAGCTGGGCGGCGAGCATGATGCCACATTTGTGTGGCCAAGTTTCCCGTGGACGCTGGCTAGACCAGATACGTCTGGCGGACGCAAGCCTTTGGAACCCATTTGTTACTCGCTGCCTTTCGGCTCACGAGCTGGGCGGCGAGCGCGATGCCACATTTGTGTGGCCAGGTTTCCCGTGGACGCTGGCTAGACCAGATACGTCCGGCGGACGCAAGCCTCTGAAACCCATTTGTAACTCGCTGCCTTTAGGCTCACGAGCTGGGCGGCGAGCGTGATGCCACATTTGTGTGGCCAAGTTTCCCGTGGATGCTGGCTAGACCATATACGTCTGGCAGACGCAAGCCTTTGGAACCCATTTGTAACTCGCTGCCTTTCGGCTCACGAGCGGGGCGGCGACCGCGATGCCACATTTGTGTGGCCAGGTTTCCCGTGGACGCTAGCTAGACCAGATACATGCGGCGGATGCAAGCCTTTGGAACCCATTTGTAACTCGCTGCCTTTCGGCTCACGAGCTGGGCGGCGAGCGTGATGCCATATTTGTGTGGCCGGGTTTCACGTGGACGCTGGGTAGACCAGATACGTCCGGCGGACGCAAGCCTTTGGAACCCATTTGTAACTCGCTGCCTTTCGGCTCACGAGCTGGGCGGCGAACGCGATGCCACATTTGTGTGGCCAGGTTTCCCGTGGACGCTGGCTAGACCAGATACGTGCGGCGGATGCAAGACTTTGGAACCCATTTGTAACTCGCTGCCTTTCGGCTCACGAGCTGGGCGGCGAGCGCGATGCCACATTTGTGTGGTCGGGTTTCACGTGGACGCTGGCTAGACCAGATACGTTCGGCGGACGCAAGCCTTTGGAACCCATTTGTAACTCGCTGCCTTTCGGCTCACGAGCGGGGCGGCGACCGCGATGCCACATTTGTGTGGCCAGGTTTCCCGTGGACGCTAGCTAGACCAGATACATGCGGCGGATGCAAGCCTTTGGAACCCATTTGTAACTCGCTGCCTTTCGGCTCACGAGCTGGGCGGCGAGCGTGATGCCACATTTGTGTGGCCGGGTTTCCCGTGGACGCTGGCTAGAACAGATACGTCCGGCGGACGCAAGCCTTTGGAACCCATTTGTAACTCGCTGCCTTTCGGCTCACGAGCGGGGCGGCGACCGCGATGCCACATTTGTGTGGCCAAGTTTCCCGTGGACGCTTGCTAGACCAGATACGTCTGGCGGACGCAAGCCTTTGGAACCCATTTGTTACTCGCTGCCTTTCGGCTCACGAGCTGGGCGGCGAGCGCGATGCCATATTTCTGTGGCCGGGTTTCCTGTGGACGCTGGTTAGACTAGATACGTCTGGCGGACGCAAGCCTCTGAAACCCATTTGTAACTCGCTGCCTTTCGGCTCACGAGCTGGGCGGCGAGCGTGATGCCACATTTGTGTGGCCGGGTGTCCCGAGGACGCTGGCTAGAACAGATACGTCCGGCGGACGCAAGCCTTTGGAACCCATTTGTAACTCGCTGCCTTTCGGCTCACGAGCGGGGCGGCGACCGCGATGCCACATTTGTGTGGCCAAGTTTCCCGTGGACGCTTGCTAGACCAGATACGTCTGGCGGACGCAAGCCTTTGGAACCCATTTGTTACTCGCTGCCTTTCGGCTCATGAGCTGGGCGGCGAGCGCGATGCCATATTTCTGTGGCCGGGTTTCCCGTGGACGCTGGTTAGACCAGATACGTCTGGCGGACGCAAGCCTCTGAAACCCATTTGTAACTCGCTGCCTTTCGGCTCACGAGCTGGGCGGCGAGCGCAATGCCACATTTGTGTGGTCGGGTTTCACGTGGACGCTGGCTAGACCAGATACGTTCGGCGGACGCAAGCCTCTGAAACCCATTTGTAACTCGCTTCCTTTCGGCTCACGAGCTGGGCGGCGAACGCGATGCCACATTTGTGTGGCCAGGTTTCCCATGGACGCTGGCTAGACCAGATACGTCTGGCGGACGCAAGCCTTTGGAACCCATTTGTTACTCGCTGCCTTTCGGCTCACGAGCTGGGCGGCGAGCGCGATGCCATATTTCTGTGGCCGGGTTTCCCGTGGACGCTGGTTAGACCAGATACGTCTGGCGGACGCAAGCCTCTGAAACCCATTTGTAACTCGCTGCCTTTCGGCTCACGAGCTGGGCGGCGAGCGCAATGCCACATTTGTGTGGTCGGGTTTCACGTGGACGCTGGCTAGACCAGATACGTTCGGCGGACACAAGCCTCTGAAACCCATTTGTAACTCGCTGCCTTTCGGCTCACGAGCTGGGCGGCGAACGCGATGCCACATTTGTGTGGCCAGGTTTCCCGTGGACGCTGGCTAGACCAGATACGTGCGGCGGATGCAAGCCTTTGGAACCCATTTGTAACTCGCTGCCTTTCGGCTCACGAGCTTGGCGGCGAGCGCGATGCCACATTTGTGTGGCCGGGTTTCCCGTGGACGTTGGCTAGACCAGATACGTCCGGCGGACGCAAGCCTCTGAAACCCATTTGTAACTCGCTGCCTTTAGGCTCACAAGCTGGGCGGCGAGCATGATGCCACATTTGTGTGGCCAAGTTTCCCGTGGACGCTGGCTAGACCAGATACGTCTGGCGGACGCAAGCCTTTGGAACCCATTTGTTACTCGCTGCCTTTCGGCTCACGAGCTGGGCGGCGAGCGCGATGCCACATTTGTGTGGCCAGGTTTCCCGTGGACGCTGGCTAGACCAGATACGTCCGGCGGACGCAAGCCTCTGAAACCCATTTGTAACTTGCTGCCTTTAGGCTCACGAGCTGGGCGGCGAGCGTGATGCCACATTTGTGTGGCCAAGTTTCCCGTGGATGCTGGCTAGACCATATACGTCTGGCAGACGCAAGCCTTTGGAACCCATTTGTTACTCGCTGCCTTTCGGCTCACGAGCTGGGCGGCGAGCGCGATGCCATATTTCTGTGGCCGGGTTTCCCGTGGACGCTGGTTAGACCAGATACGTCTGGCGGACGCAAGCCTCTGAAACCCATTTGTAACTCGCTGCCTTTCGGCTCACGAGCTGGGCGGCGAGCGCAATGCCACATTTGTGTGGTCGGGTTTCACGTGGACGCTGGCTAGACCAGATACGTTCGGCGGACACAAGCCTCTGAAACCCATTTGTAACTCGCTGCCTTTCGGCTCACGAGCTGGGCGGCGAACGCGATGCCACATTTGTGTGGCCAGGTTTCCCGTGGACGCTGGCTAGACCAGATACGTGCGGCGGATGCAAGCCTTTGGAACCAATTTGTAACTCGCTGCCTTTCGGCTCACGAGCTTGGCGGCGAGCGCGATGCCACATTTGTGTGGCCGGGTTTCCCGTGGACGTTGGCTAGACCAGATACGTCCGGCGGACGCAAGCCTCTGAAACCCATTTGTAACTCGCTGCCTTTAGGCTCACAAGCTGGGCGGCGAGCATGATGCCACATTTGTGTGGCCAAGTTTCCCGTGGACGCTGGCTAGACCAGATACGTCTGGCGGACGCAAGCCTTTGGAACCCATTTGTTACTCGCTGCCTTTCGGCTCACGAGCTGGGCGGCGAGCGCGATGCCACATTTGTGTGGCCAGGTTTCCCGTGGACGCTGGCTAGACCAGATACGTCCGGCGGACGCAAGCCTCTGAAACCCATTTGTAACTCGCTGCCTTTAGGCTCACGAGCTGGGCGGCGAGCGTGATGCCACATTTGTGTGGCCAAGTTTCCCGTGGATGCTGGCTAGACCATATACGTCTGGCAGACGCAAGCCTTTGGAACCCATTTGTAACTCGCTGCCTTTCGGCTCACGAGCGGGGCGGCGACCGCGATGCCACATTTGTGTGGCCAGGTTTCCCGTGGACGCTAGCTAGACCAGATACATGCGGCGGATGCAAGCCTTTGGAACCCATTTGTAACTCGCTGCCTTTCGGCTCACGAGCTGGGCGGCGAGCGTGATGCCATATTTGTGTGGCCGGGTTTCACGTGGACGCTGGTTAGACCAGATACGTTCGGCGGACGCAAGCCTCTGAAACCCATTTGTAACTCGCTGCCTTTCGGCTCACGAGCTGGGCGGCAAGCGTGATGCCACATTTGTGTGGCCGGGTTTCCCGTGGACGCTGGGTAGACCAGATACGTCCGGCGGACGCAAGCCTTTGGAACCCATTTGTAACTCGCTGCCTTTCGGCTCACGAGCTGGGCGGCGAACGCGATGCCACATTTGTGTGGCCAGGTTTCCCGTGGACGCTGGCTAGACCAGATACGTGCGGCGGATGCAAGACTTTGGAACCCATTTGTAACTCGCTGCCTTTCGGCTCACGAGCTGGGCGGCGAGCGCGATGCCACATTTGTGTGGTCGGGTTTCACGTGGACGCTGGCTAGACCAGATACGTTCGGCGGACGCAAGCCTTTGGAACCCATTTGTAACTCGCTGCCTTTCGGCTCACGAGCGGGGCGGCGACCGCGATGCCACATTTGTGTGGCCAGGTTTCCCGTGGACGCTAGCTAGACCAGATACATGCGGCGGATGCAAGCCTTTGGAACCCATTTGTAACTCGCTGCCTTTCGGCTCACGAGCTGGGCGGCGAGCGTGATGCCACATTTGTGTGGCCGGGTTTCCCGTGGACGCTGGCTAGAACAGATACGTCCGGCGGACGCAAGCCTTTGGAACCCATTTGTAACTCGCTGCCTTTCGGCTCACGAGCGGGGCGGCGACCGCGATGCCACATTTGTGTGGCCAAGTTTCCCGTGGACGCTTGCTAGACCAGATACGTCTGGCGGACGCAAGCCTTTGGAACCCATTTGTTACTCGCTGCCTTTCGGCTCACGAGCTGGGCGGCGAGCGCGATGCCATATTTCTGTGGCCGGGTTTCCTGTGGACGCTGGTTAGACTAGATACGTCTGGCGGACGCAAGCCTCTGAAACCCATTTGTAACTCGCTGCCTTTCGGCTCACGAGCTGGGCGGCGAGCGTGATGCCACATTTGTGTGGCCGGGTGTCCCGAGGACGCTGGCTAGAACAGATACGTCCGGCGGACGCAAGCCTTTGGAACCCATTTGTAACTCGCTGCCTTTCGGCTCACGAGCGGGGCGGCGACCGCGATGCCACATTTGTGTGGCCAAGTTTCCCGTGGACGCTTGCTAGACCAGATACGTCTGGCGGACGCAAGCCTTTGGAACCCATTTGTTACTCGCTGCCTTTCGGCTCACGAGCTGGGCGGCGAGCGCGATGCCATATTTCTGTGGCCGGGTTTCCCGTGGACGCTGGTTAGACCAGATACGTCTGGCGGACGCAAGCCTCTGAAACCCATTTGTAACTCGCTGCCTTTCGGCTCACGAGCTGGGCGGCGAGCGCAATGCCACATTTGTGTGGTCGGGTTTCACGTGGACGCTGGCTAGACCAGATACGTTCGGCGGACGCAAGCCTCTGAAACCCATTTGTAACTCGCTTCCTTTCGGCTCACGAGCTGGGCGGCGAACGCGATGCCACATTTGTGTGGCCAGGTTTCCCATGGACGCTGGCTAGACCAGATACGTCTGGCGGACGCAAGCCTTTGGAACCCATTTGTTACTCGCTGCCTTTCGGCTCACGAGCTGGGCGGCGAGCGCGATGCCAGATTTCTGTGGCCGGGTTTCCCGTGGACGCTGGTTAGACCAGATACGTCTGGCGGACGCAAGCCTCTGAAACCCATTTGTAACTCGCTGCCTTTCGGCTCACGAGCTGGGCGGCGAGCGCAATGCCACATTTGTGTGGTCGGGTTTCACGTGGACGCTGGCTAGACCAGATACGTTCGGCGGACACAAGCCTCTGAAACCCATTTGTAACTCGCTGCCTTTCGGCTCACGAGCTGGGCGGCGAACGCGATGCCACATTTGTGTGGCCAGGTTTCCCGTGGACGCTGGCTAGACCAGATACGTGCGGCGGATGCAAGCCTTTGGAACCCATTTGTAACTCGCTGCCTTTCGGCTCACGAGCTTGGCGGCGAGCGCGATGCCACATTTGTGTGGCCGGGTTTCCCGTGGACGTTGGCTAGACCAGATACGTCCGGCGGACGCAAGCCTCTGAAACCCATTTGTAACTCGCTGCCTTTAGGCTCACAAGCTGGGCGGCGAGCATGATGCCACATTTGTGTGGCCAAGTTTCCCGTGGACGCTGGCTAGACCAGATACGTCTGGCGGACGCAAGCCTTTGGAACCCATTTGTTACTCGCTGCCTTTCGGCTCACGAGCTGGGCGGCGAGCGCGATGCCACATTTGTGTGGCCAGGTTTCCCGTGGACGCTGGCTAGACCAGATACGTCCGGCGGACGCAAGCCTCTGAAACCCATTTGTAACTTGCTGCCTTTAGGCTCACGAGCTGGGCGGCGAGCGTGATGCCACATTTGTGTGGCCAAGTTTCCCGTGGATGCTGGCTAGACCATATACGTCTGGCAGACGCAAGCCTTTGGAACCCATTTGTTACTCGCTGCCTTTCGGCTCACGAGCTGGGCGGCGAGCGCGATGCCATATTTCTGTGGCCGGGTTTCCCGTGGACGCTGGTTAGACCAGATACGTCTGGCGGACGCAAGCCTCTGAAACCCATTTGTAACTCGCTGCCTTTCGGCTCACAAAATGGGCGGCGAGCGTGATGCCATATTTGTTTGGCCGGGTTTCACGTGGACGCTGGTTAGACCAGATACGTTCGGCGGACGCAAGCCTCTGAAACCCATTTGTAACTCGCTGCCTTTCGGCTCACGAGCTGGGCGGCAAGCGTGATGCCACATTTGTGTGGCCGGGTTTCCCGTGGACGCTGGGTAGACCAGATACGTCCGGCGGACGCAAGCCTTTGGAACCCATTTGTAACTCGCTGCCTTTCGGCTCACGAGCTGGGCGGCGAACGCGATGCCACATTTGTGTGGCCAGGTTTCCCGTGGACGCTGGCTAGACCAGATACGTGCGGCGGATGCAAGACTTTGGAACCCATTTGTAACTCGCTGCCTTTCGGCTCACGAGCTGGGCGGCGAGCGCGATGCCACATTTGTGTGGTCGGGTTTCACGTGGACGCTGGCTAGACCAGATACGTTCGGCGGACGCAAGCCTTTGGAACCCATTTGTAACTCGCTGCCTTTCGGCTCACGAGCGGGGCGGCGACCGCGATGCCACATTTGTGTGGCCAGGTTTCCCGTGGACGCTAGCTAGACCAGATACATGCGGCGGATGCAAGCCTTTGGAACCCATTTGTAACTCGCTGCCTTTCGGCTCACGAGCTGGGCGGCGAGCGTGATGCCACATTTGTGTGGCCGGGTTTCCCGTGGACGCTGGCTAGAACAGATACGTCCGGCGGACGCAAGCCTTTGGAACCCATTTGTAACTCGCTGCCTTTCGGCTCACGAGCGGGGCGGCGACCGCGATGCCACATTTGTGTGGCCAAGTTTCCCGTGGACGCTTGCTAGACCAGATACGTCTGGCGGACGCAAGCCTTTGGAACCCATTTGTTACTCGCTGCCTTTCGGCTCACGAGCTGGGCGGCGAGCGCGATGCCATATTTCTGTGGCCGGGTTTCCCGTGGACGCTGGTTAGACCAGATACGTCTGGCGGACGCAAGCCTCTCAAACCCATTTGTAACTCGCTGCCTTTCGGCTCACGAGCTGGGCGGCGAGCGTGATGCCACATTTGTGTGGCCGGGTTTCCCGAGGACGCTGGCTAGAACAGATACGTCCGGCGGACGCAAGCCTTTGGAACCCATTTGTAACTCGCTGCCTTTCGGCTCACGAGCGGGGCGGCGACCGCGATGCCACATTTGTGTGGCCAAGTTTCCCGTGGACGCTTGCTAGACCAGATACGTCTGGCGGACGCAAGCCTTTGGAACCCATTTGTTACTCGCTGCCTTT
Organism: Urtica dioica subsp. dioica; assembly: GCF_054948205.1. Classification (NCBI taxonomy): domain Eukaryota; kingdom Viridiplantae; phylum Streptophyta; class Magnoliopsida; order Rosales; family Urticaceae; genus Urtica; species Urtica dioica. The sequence continues at coordinate 2,237,772 of NC_142757.1, read as the reverse complement.
CGGCTCACGAGCTGGGCGGCGAGCGCGATGCCATATTTCTGTGGCCGGGTTTCCCGTGGATGCTGGTTAGACCAGATACGTCTGGCGGACGCAAGCCTCTGAAACCCATTTGTAACTCGCTGCCTTTCGGCTCACGAGCTGGGCGGCGAGCGCAATGCCACATTTGTGTGGTCGGGTTTCACGTGGACGCTGGCTAGACCAGATACGTTCGGCGGACGCAAGCCTCTGAAACCCATTTGTAACTCGCTTCCTTTCGGCTCACGAGCTGGGCGGCGAACGCGATGCCACATTTGTGTGGCCAGGTTTCCCATGGACGCTGGCTAGACCAGATACGTCTGGCGGACGCAAGCCTTTGGAACCCATTTGTTACTCGCTGCCTTTCGGCTCACGATCTGGGCGGCGAGCGCGATGCCATATTTCTGTGGCCGGGTTTCCCGTGGACGCTGGTTAGACCAGATACGTCTGGCGGACGCAAGCCTCTGAAACCCATTTGTAACTCACTGCCTTTCGGCTCACGAGCTGGGCGGCGAACGCGATGCCACATTTGTGTGGCCAGGTTTCCCATGGACGCTGGCTAGACCATATACGTCTGGCGGACGCAAGCCTTTGGAACCCATTTGTTACTCGCTGCCTTTCGGCTCACGAGCTGGGCGGCGAGCGCGATGCCATATTTCTGTGGCCGGGTTTCCCGTGGACGCTGGTTAGACCAGATACGTCTGGCGGACGCAAGCCTCTGAAACCCATTTGTAACTCGCTGCCTTTCGGCTCACGAGCTGGGCGGCGAGCGCAATGCCACATTTGTGTGGTCGGGTTTCACGTGGACGCTGGCTAGACCAGATACGTTCGGCGGACGCAAGCCTCTGAAACCCATTTGTAACTCGCTTCCTTTCGGCTCACGAGCTGGGCGGCGAACGCGATGCCACATTTGTGTGGCCAGGTTTCCCATGGACGCTGGCTAGACCAGATACGTCTGGCGGACGCAAGCCTTTGGAACCCATTTGTTACTCGCTGCCTTTCGGCTCACGATCTGGGCGGCGAGCGCGATGCCATATTTCTGTGGCCGGGTTTCCCGTGGACGCTGGTTAGACCAGATACGTCTGGCGGACGCAAGCCTCTGAAACCCATTTGTAACTCACTGCCTTTCGGCTCACGAGCTGGGCGGCGAACGCGATGCCACATTTGTGTGGCCAGGTTTCCCATGGACGCTGGCTAGACCATATACGTCTGGCGGACGCAAGCCTTTGGAACCCATTTGTTACTCGCTGCCTTTCGGCTCACGAGCTGGGCGGCGAGCGCGATGCCATATTTCTGTGGCCGGGTTTCCCGTGGACGCTGGTTAGACCAGATACGTCTGGCGGACGCAAGCCTCTGAAACCCATTTGTAACTCGCTGCCTTTCGGCTCACGAGCTGGGCGGCGAGCGCAATGCCACATTTGTGTGGTCGGGTTTCACGTGGACGCTGGCTAGACCAGATACGTTCGGCGGACACAAGCCTCTGAAACCCATTTGTAACTCGCTGCCTTTCGGCTCACGACCTGGGCGGCGAACGCGATGCCACATTTGTGTGGCCAGGTTTCCCGTGGACGCTGGCTAGACCAGATACGTGCGGCGGATGCAAGCCTTTGGAACCCATTTGTAACTCGCTGCCTTTCGGCTCACGAGCTTGGCGGCGAGCGCGATGCCACATTTGTGTGGCCGGGTTTCCCGTGGACGTTGGCTAGACCAGATACGTCCGGCGGACGCAAGCCTCTGAAACCCATTTGTAACTCGCTGCCTTTAGGCTCACGAGCTGGGCGGCGAGCATGATGCCACATTTGTGTGGCCAAGTTTCCCGTGGACGCTGGCTAGACCAGATACGTCTGGCGGACGCAAGCCTTTGGAACCCATTTGTTACTCGCTGCCTTTCGGCTCACGAGCTGGGCGGCGAGCGCGATGCCATATTTCTGTGGCCGGGTTTCCCGTGGACGCTGGTTAGACCAGATACGTCTGGCGGACGCAAGCCTCTGAAACCCATTTGTAACTCGCTGCCTTTCGGCTCACGAGCTGGGCGGCGAGCGTGATGCCACATTTGTGTGGCCGGGTTTCCCGAGGACGCTGGCTAGAACAGATACGTCCGGCGGACGCAAGCCTTTGGAACCCATTTGTAACTCGCTGCCTTTCGGCTCACGAGCGGGGCGGCGACCGCGATGCCACATTTGTGTGGCCAAGTTTCCCGTGGACGCTTGCTAGACCAGATACGTCTGGCGGACGCAAGCCTTTGGAACCCATTTGTTACTCGCTGCCTTTCGGCTCACGAGCTGGGCGGCGAGCGCGATGCCATATTTCTGTGGCCGGGTTTCCCGTGGACGCTGGTTAGACCAGATACGTCTGGCGGACGCAAGCTTCTGAAACCCATTTGTAACTCGCTGCCTTTCGGCTCACGAGCTGGGCGGCGAGCGCAATGCCACATTTGTGTGGTCGGGTTTCACGTGGACGCTGGCTAGACCAGATACGTTCGGCGGACGCAAGCCTCTGAAACCCATTTGTAACTCGCTTCCTTTCGGCTCACGAGCTGGGCGGCGAACGCGATGCCACATTTGTGTGGCCAGGTTTCCCATGGACGCTGGCTAGACCAGATACGTCTGGCGGACGCAAGCCTTTGGAACCCATTTGTTACTCGCTGCCTTTCGGCTCACGATCTGGGCGGCGAGCGCGATGCCATATTTCTGTGGCCGGGTTTCCCGTGGACGCTGGTTAGACCAGATACGTCTGGCGGACGCAAGCCTCTGAAACCCATTTGTAACTCACTGCCTTTCGGCTCACGAGCTGGGCGGCGAACGCGATGCCACATTTGTGTGGCCAGGTTTCCCATGGACGCTGGCTAGACCATATACGTCTGGCGGACGCAAGCCTTTGGAACCCATTTGTTACTCGCTGCCTTTCGGCTCACGAGCTGGGCGGCGAGCGCAATGCCACATTTGTGTGGTCGGGTTTCACGTGGACGCTGGCTAGACCAGATACGTTCGGCGGACACAAGCCTCTGAAACCCATTTGTAACTCGCTGCCTTTCGGCTCACGACCTGGGCGGCGAACGCGATGCCACATTTGTGTGGCCAGGTTTCCCGTGGACGCTGGCTAGACCAGATACGTGCGGCGGATGCAAGCCTTTGGAACCCATTTGTAACTCGCTGCCTTTCGGCTCACGAGCTTGTCGGCGAGCGCGATGCCACATTTGTGTGGCCGGGTTTCCCGTGGACGTTGGCTAGACCAGATACGTCCGGCGGACGCAAGCCTCTGAAACCCATTTGTAACTCGCTGCCTTTAGGCTCACGAGCTGGGCGGCGAGCATGATGCAACATTTGTGTGGCCAAGTTTCCCGTGGACGCTGGCTAGACCAGATACGTCTGGCGGACGCAAGCCTTTGGAACCCATTTGTTACTCGCTGCCTTTCGGCTCACGAGCTGGGCGGCGAGCGCGATGCCACATTTGTGTGGCCAGGTTTCCCGTGGACGCTGGCTAGACCAGATACGTCCGGCGGACGCAAGCCTCTGAAACCCATTTGTAACTCGCTGCCTTTAGGCTCACGAGCTGGGCGGCGAGCGTGATGCCACATTTGTGTGGCCGGGTTTCCCGTGGACGCTGGCTAGACCAGATACGTGCGGCGGATGCAAGACTTTGGAACCCATTTGTAACTCGCTGCCTTTCGGCTCACGAGCTGGGCGGCGAGCGCGATGCCACATTTGTGTGGTCGGGTTTCACGTGGACTCTGGCTAGACCAGATACGTTCGGCGGACGCAAGCCTTTGGAACCCATTTGTAACTCGCTGCCTTTCGGCTCACGAGCGGGGCGGCGACCGCGATGCCACATTTGTGTGGCCAGGTTTCCCGTGGACGCTAGCTAGACCAGATACATGCGGCGGATGCAAGCCTTTGGAACCCATTTGTAACTCGCTGCCTTTCGGCTCACGAGCTGGGCGGCGAGCGTGATGCCACATTTGTGTGGCCGGGTTTCCCGTGGACGCTGGCTAGAACAGATACGTCCGGCGGACGCAAGCCTTTGGAACCCATTTGTAACTCGCTGCCTTTCGGCTCACGAGCGGGGCGGCGACCGCGATGCCACATTTGTGTGGCCAAGTTTCCCGTGGACGCTTGCTAGACCAGATACGTCTGGCGGACGCAAGCCTTTGGAACCCATTTGTTACTCGCTGCCTTTCGGCTCACGAGCTGGGCGGCGAGCGCGATGCCATATTTCTGTGGCCGGGTTTCCCGTGGACGCTGGTTAGACCAGATACGTCTGGCGGACGCAAGCCTCTGAAACCCATTTGTAACTCGCTGCCTTTCGGCTCACGACCTGGGCGGCGAGCGTGATGCCACATTTGTGTGGCCGGGTTTCCCGAGGACGCTGGCTAGAACAGATACGTCCGGCGGACGCAAGCCTTTGGAACCCATTTGTAACTCGCTGCCTTTCGGCTCACGAGCGGGGCGGCGACCGCGATGCCACATTTGTGTGGCCAAGTTTCCCGTGGACGCTTGCTAGACCAGATACGTCTGGCGGACGCAAGCCTTTGGAACCCATTTGTTACTCGCTGCCTTTCGGCTCACGAGCTGGGCGGCGAGCGCGATGCCATATTTCTGTGGCCGGGTTTCCCGTGGACGCTGGTTAGACCAGATACGTCTGGCGGACGCAAGCCTCTGAAACCCATTTGTAACTCGCTGCCTTTCGGCTCACGAGCTGGGCGGCGAGCGCAATGCCACATTTGTGTGGTCGGGTTTCACGTGGACGCTGGCTAGACCAGATACGTTCGGCGGACGCAAGCCTCTGAAACCCATTTGTAACTCGCTTCCTTTCGGCTCACGAGCTGGGCGGCGAACGCGATGCCACATTTGTGTGGCCAGGTTTCCCATGGACGCTGGCTAGACCAGATACGTCTGGCGGACGCAAGCCTTTGGAACCCATTTGTTACTCGCTGCCTTTCGGCTCACGATCTGGGCGGCGAGCGCGATGCCATATTTCTGTGGCCGGGTTTCCCGTGGACGCTGGTTAGACCAGATACGTCTGGCGGACGCAAGCCTCTGAAACCCATTTGTAACTCACTGCCTTTCGGCTCACGAGCTGGGCGGCGAACGCGATGCCACATTTGTGTGGCCAGGTTTCCCATGGACGCTGGCTAGACCATATACGTCTGGCGGACGCAAGCCTTTGGAACCCATTTGTTACTCGCTGCCTTTCGGCTCACGAGCTGGGCGGCGAGCGCGATGCCATATTTCTGTGGCCGGGTTTCCCGTGGACGCTGGTTAGACCAGATACGTCTGGCGGACGCAAGCCTCTGAAACCCATTTGTAACTCGCTGCCTTTCGGCTCACGAGCTGGGCGGCGAGCGCAATGCCACATTTGTGTGGTCGGGTTTCACGTGGACGCTGGCTAGACCAGATACGTTCGGCGGACACAAGCCTCTGAAACCCATTTGTAACTCGCTGCCTTTCGGCTCACGAGCTGGGCGGCGAACGCGATGCCACATTTGTGTGGCCAGGTTTCCCGTGGACGCTGGCTAGACCAGATACGTGCGGCGGATGCAAGCCTTTGGAACCCATTTGTAACTCGCTGCCTTTCGGCTCACGAGCTTGGCGGCGAGCGCGATGCCACATTTGTGTGGCCGGGTTTCCCGTGGACGTTGGCTAGACCAGATACGTCCGGCGGACGCAAGCCTCTGAAACCCATCTGTAACTCGCTGCCTTTAGGCTCACGAGCTGGGCGGCGAGCATGATGCCACATTTGTGTGGCCAAGTTTCCCGTGGACCCTGGCTAGACCAGATACGTCTGGCGGACGCAAGCCTTTGGAACCCATTTGTTACTCGCTGCCTTTCGGCTCACGAGCTGGGCGGCGAGCGCGATGCCACATTTGTGTGGCCAGGTTTCCCGTGGACGCTGGCTAGACCAGATACGTCCGGCGGACGCAAGCCTCTGAAACGCATTTGTAACTCGCTGCCTTTAGGCTCACGAGCTGGGCGGCGAGCGTGATGCCACATTTGTGTGGCCAAGTTTCCCGTGGATGCTGGCTAGACCATATACGTCTGGCAGATGCAAGCCTTTGGAACCCATTTGTTACTCGCTGCCTTTCGGCTCACGAGCTGGGCGGCGAGCGCGATGCCATATTTCTGTGGCCGGGTTTCCCGTGGACGCTGGTTAGACCAGATACGTCTGGCGGACGCAAGCCTCTGAAACCCATTTGTAACTCGCTGCCTTTCGGCTCACAAAATGGGCGGCGAGCGTGATGCCATATTTGTGTGGCCGGGTTTCACGTGGACGCTGGCTAGACCAGATACGTTCGGCGGACGCAAGCCTCTGAAACCCATTTGTAACTCGCTGCCTTTCGGCTCACGAGCTGGGCGGCAAGCGTGATGCCACATTTGTGTGGCCGGGTTTCCCGTGGACGCTGGGTAGACCAGATACGTCCGGCGGACGCAAGCCTTTGGAACCCATTTGTAACTCGCTGCCTTTCGGCTCACGAGCTGGGCGGCGAACGCGATGCCACATTTGTGTGGCCAGGTTTCCCGTGGACGCTGGCTAGACCAGATACGTGCGGCGGATGCAAGACTTTGGAACCCATTTGTAACTCGCTGCCTTTCGGCTCACGAGCTGGGCGGCGAGCGCGTTGCCACATTTGTGTGGTCGGGTTTCACGTGGACGCTGGCTAGACCAGATACGTTCGGCGGACGCAAGCCTTTGGAACCCATTTGTAACTCGCTGCCTTTCGGCTCACGAGCGGGGCGGCGACCGCGATGCCACATTTGTGTGGCCAGGTTTCCCGTGGACGCTAGCTAGACCAGATACATGCGGCGGATGCAAGCCTTTGGAACCCATTTGTAACTCGCTGCCTTTCGGCTCACGAGCTTGGCGGCGAGCGCGATGCCACATTTGTGTGGCCGGGTTTCCCGTGGACGTTGGCTAGACCAGATACGTCTGGCGGACGCAAGCCTCTGAAACCCATTTGTAACTCGCTGCCTTTCGGCTCACGAGCTGGGCGGCGAGCGTGATGCCACATTTGTGTGGCCGGGTTTCCCGTGGACGCTGGCTAGAACAGATACGTCCGGCGGACGCAAGCCTTTGGAACCCATTTGTAACTCGCTGCCTTTCGGCTCACGAGCGGGGCGGCGACCGCGATGCCACATTTGTGTGGCCAAGTTTCCCGTGGACGCTTGCTAGACTAGATACGTCTGGCGGACGCAAGCCTTTGGAACCCATTTGTTACTCGCTGCCTTTCGGCTCACGAGCTGGGCGGCGAGCGCGATGCCACATTTGTGTGGCCAGGTTTCCCGTGGACGCTGGCTAGACCAGATACGTCTGGCGGACGCAGGCCTTTGGAACCCATTTGTTACTCGCTGCCTTTCGGCTCACGAGCTGGGCGGCGAGCGCTATGCCATATTTCTGTGGCCGGGTTTCCCGTGGACGCTGGTTAGACCAGATACGTCTGGCGGACGCAAGCCTCTGAAACCCATTTGTAACTCGCTGCCTTTCGGCTCACAAAATGGGCGGCGAGCGTGATGCCATATTTGTGTGGCCGGGTTTCACGTGGACGCTGGCTAGACCAGATACGTTCGGCGGACGCAAGCCTCTGAAACCCATTTGTAACTCGCTGCCTTTCGGCTCACGAGCTGGGCGGCAAGCGTGATGCCACATTTGTGTGGCCGGGTTTCCCGTGGACGCTGGGTAGACCAGATACGTCCGGCGGACGCAAGCCTTTGGAACCCATTTGTAACTCGCTGCCTTTCGGCTCACGAGCTGGGCGGCGAACGCGATGCCACATTTGTGTGGCCAGGTTTCCCGTGGACGCTGGCTAGACCAGATACGTGCGGCGGATGCAAGACTTTGGAACCCATTTGTAACTCGCTGCCTTTCGGCTCACGAGCTGGGCGGCGAGCGCGTTGCCACATTTGTGTGGTCGGGTTTCACGTGGACGCTGGCTAGACCAGATACGTTCGGCGGACGCAAGCCTTTGGAACCCATTTGTAACTCGCTGCCTTTCGGCTCACGAGCGGGGCGGCGACCGCGATGCCACATTTGTGTGGCCAGGTTTCCCGTGGACGCTAGCTAGACCAGATACATGCGGCGGATGCAAGCCTTTGGAACCCATTTGTAACTCGCTGCCTTTCGGCTCACGAGCTTGGCGGCGAGCGCGATGCCACATTTGTGTGGCCGGGTTTCCCGTGGACGTTGGCTAGACCAGATACGTCTGGCGGACGCAAGCCTCTGAAACCCATTTGTAACTCGCTGCCTTTCGGCTCACGAGCTGGGCGGCGAGCGTGATGCCACATTTGTGTGGCCGGGTTTCCCGTGGACGCTGGCTAGAACAGATACGTCCGGCAGACGCAAGCCTTTGGAACCCATTTGTAACTCGCTGCCTTTCGGCTCACGAGCGGGGCGGCGACCGCGATGCCACATTTGTGTGGCCAAGTTTCCCGTGGACGCTTGCTAGACTAGATACGTCTGGCGGACGCAAGCCTTTGGAACCCATTTGTTACTCGCTGCCTTTCGGCTCACGAGCTGGGCGGCGAGCGCGATGCCACATTTGTGTGGCCAGGTTTCCCGTGGACGCTGGCTAGACCAGATACGTCTGGCGGACGCAGGCCTTTGGAACCCATTTGTTACTCGCTGCCTTTCGGCTCACGAGCTGGGCGGCGAGCGCGATGCCATATTTATGTGGCCGGGTTTCCCGTGGACGCTGGTTAGACCAGATACGTCTGTCGGACGCAAGCCTCTGAAACCCATTTGTAACTCGCTGCCTTTCGGCTCACGAGCTGGGCGGCGAGCGCGATGCCACATTTGTGAGGTCGGGTTTCACGTGGACGCTGGCTAGACCACATACGTTCGGCGGACACAAGCCTCTGAAACCCATTTGTAACTCGCTGCCTTTCGGCTCAGGAGCTGGGCGGCAAGCGTGATGCCACATTTGTGTGGCCGGGTTTCCCGTGGACGCTGGGTAGACCAGATACGTCCGGCGGACGCAAGCCTGTGGAACCCATTTGTAACTCGCTGCCTTTCGGCTCACGAGCTGGGCGGCGAACGCGATGCCACATTTGTGTGGCCAGGTTTCACGTGGACGCTAGCTAGACCAGATACGTGCGGCGGATGCAAGCCTTTGGAACCCATTTGTAAGTCGCTGCCTTTCGGCTCACGAGCTGGGTGGCGAGCGCAATGCCACATTTGTGTGGCCGAGTTTCCCGTGGACGCTGGCTAGACCAGATACGTCCGGCGGACGCAAGCCTCTGAAACCCATTTGTAACTCGCTGCCTTTAGGCTCACGAGCTGGGCGGCGAGCGTGATGCCACAGTTGTGTGGCCAAGTTTCCCGTGGACGCTGGCTAGACGAGATACGTCCGGAAGATGCAAGCCTTTGAAACCCATTTGTAACTCGCTGCCTTTCGGCTCACGAGCTGGGTGGCGAGCGCGATGCCACATTTGTGTGGCCGGGTTTCCCGTGGACGCTGGCTAGACCAGATACGTCCGGCGGACGCAAGCCTTTGAATCCCATTTGTAACTCGCTGCCTTTCGGCTCACGAGCTGGGCGGCGAGAGTGATGCCACATTTGTGTCGCCGGTTTCCCGTGGACGCTGGCTAGACCAGATACGTCCGGCGGACGCAAGCCTTTTGAACCCATTTGTAACTCGCTGCCTTTCGGCTCACGAGCTGGGCGGCGAGCGCGATGCCACATTTGTGTGGCCGGGTTTCCCGTGGACACTGGCTAGACCAGATACGTCCGACGGACGCAAGCCTCTGAAACCCATTTGTAACTCGCTGCCTTTCGGCTCACAAAATGGGCGGCGAGCGCAATGCCACATTTGTGTGGCCAAGTTTCCCGTGGACGCTTGCTAGACCAGATACGTCTGGTGGACGCAAGCCTTTGGAACCCATTTGTTACTCGCTGCCTTTCGGCTCACGAGCTGGGCGGCGAGCGCGATTCCATATTTCTGTGGCCGGGTTTCCTGTGGACGCTGGTTAGACCAGATACGTCTGGCGGACGCAAGACTCTGAAACTCATTTGTAACTCGCTGCCTTTCGGCTCACGAGCTGGGCGGCGAACGCGATTCCACATTTGTGTGGCCAGGTTTCCCGTGGACGCTGGCTAGACCAGATACATCCGGCGGACGCAAGCCTCTGAAACCCATTTGTAACTCGCTGCCTTTAGGCTCACGAGCTGGGCGGCGAGCATGATGCCACATTTGTGTGGCCAAGTTTCCCGTGGACGCTGGCTAGACCAGATACGTCTGGCGGACGCAAGCCTTTGGAACCCATTTGTTACTCGCTGCCTTTCGGCTCACGAGCTGGGCGGCGAGCGCGATGCCACATTTGTGTGGCCAGGTTTCCCGTGGACGCTGGCTAGACCAGATACGTCCGGCGGACGCAAGCCTCTGAAACCCATTTGTAACTCGCTGCCTTTAGGCTCACGAGCTGGGCGGCGAGCGTGATACCACATTTGTGTGGCCAAGTTTCCCGTGGACGCTGGCTAGACCAGATACGTCCGGCGGACGCAAGCCTTTGGAACCCATTTGTTACTCGCTGCCTTTCGGCTCACGAGCTGGGCAGCGAGCGCGATGCCATATTTCTGTGGCCGGGTTTCCCGTGGACGCTGGTTAGACCAGATACGTCTGGCGGACGCAAGCCTCTGAAACCCATTTGTAACTCGCTGCCTTTCGGCTCACAAAATGGGCGGCGAGCGTGATGCCATATTTGTGTGGCCGGGTTTCACGTGGACGCTGGGTAGACCAGATACGTTCGGCGGACGCAAGCCTCTGAAACCCATTTGTAACTCCCTGCCGTTCGGCTCACGAGCTGGGCGGCAAGCGTGATGCCACATTTGTGTGGCCGGGTTTCCCGTGGACGCTGGGTAGACCAGATACGTCCGACGGACGCAAGCCTTTGGAACCCATTTGTAACTCGCTGCCTTTCGGCTCACGAGCTGGGCGGCGAACGCGATGCCACATTTGTGTGGCCAGGTTTCCCGTGGACGCTGGCTAGACCAGATACGTGCGGCGGATGCAAGACTTTGGAACCCATTTGTAACTCGCTGCCTTTCGGCTCACGAGCTGGGCGGCGCGCGCGATGCCACATTTGTGTGGTCGGGTTTCACGTGGACGCTGGCTAGACCAGATACGTTCGGCGGACGCAAGCCTTTGGAACCCATTTGTAACTCGCTGCCTTTCGGCTCACGAGCGGGGCGGCGACCGCGATACCACATTTGTGTGGCCAGGTTTCCCGTGGACGCTAGCTAGACCAGATACATGCGGCGGATGCAAGCCTTTGGAACCCATTTGTAACTCGCTGCCTTTCGGCTCACGAGCTGGGCGGCGAGCGTGATGCCACATTTGTGTGGCCGGGTTTCCCGTGGACGCTGGCTAGAACAGATACGTCCGGCGGACGCAAGCCTTTGGAACCCATTTGTAACTCGCTGCCTTTCGGCTCACGAGCGGGGCGGCGACCGCGATGCCACATTTGTGTGGCCAAGTTTCCCGTGGACGCTTGCTAGACTAGATACGTCTGGCGGACGCAAGCCTTTGGAACCCATTTGTTACTCGCTGCCTTTCGGCTCACGAGCTGGGCGGCGAGCGCGATGCCACATTTGTGTGGCCAGGTTTCCCGTGGACGCTGGCTAGACCAGATACGTCTGGCGGACGCAGGCCTTTGGAACCCATTTGTTACTCGCTGCCTTTCGGCTCACGAGCTGGGCGGCGAGCGCGATGCCATATTTATGTGGCCGGGTTTCCCGTGGACGCTGGTTAGACCAGATACGTCTGGCGGACGCAAGCCTCTGAAACCCATTTGTAACTCGCTGCCTTTCGGCTCACGAGCTGGGCGGCGAGCGCGATGCCACATTTGTGTGGTCGGGTTTCACGTGGACGCTGGCTAGACCAGATACGTTCGGCGGACACAAGCCTCTGAAACCCATTTGTAACTCGCTGCCTTTCGGCTCAGGAGCTGGGCGGCAAGCGTGATGCCACATTTGTGTGGCCGGGTTTCCCGTGGAAGCTGGGTAGACCAGATACGTCCGGCGGACGCAAGCCTTTGGAACCCATTTGTAACTCGCTGCCTTTCGGCTCACGAGCTGGGCGGCGAACGCGATGCCACATTTGTGTGGCCAGGTTTCCCGTGGACGCTGGCTAGACCAGATACGTGCGGCGGATGCAAGCCTTTGGAACCCATTTGTAACTCGCTGCCTTTCGGCTCACGAGCTGGGTGGCGAGCGCAATGCCACATTTGTGTGGCCGGGCTTCCCGTGGACGCTGGCTAGACCAGATACGTCCGGCGGACGCAAACCTCTGAAACCCATTTGTAACTCGCTGCCTTTAGGCTCACGAGCTGGGCGGCGAGCGTGATGCCACAGTTGTGTGGCCAAGTTTCCCGTGGACGCTGGCTAGACGAGATACGTCCGGAAGATGCAAGCCTTTGAAACCCATTTGTAACTCGCTGCCTTTAGGCTCACGAGCTGGGCGGCGAGCGTGATGCCACAGTTGTGTGGCCAAGTTTCCCGTGGACGCTGGCTAGACCAGATACGTCCGGCGGACGCAAGCCTTTGAATCCCATTTGTAACTCGCTGCCTTTCGGCTCACGAGCTGGGCGGCGAGAGTGATGCCACATTTGTGTCGCCGGTTTCCCGTGGACGCTGGCTAGACCAGATACGTCCGGCGGACGCAAGCCTTTTGAACCCATTTGTAACTCGCTGCCTTTCGGCTCACGAGCTGGGCGGCGAGCGCGATGCCACATTTGTGTGGCCGGGTTTCCCGTGGACACTGGCTAGACCAGATACGTCCGACGGACGCAAGCCTCTGAAACCCATTTGTAACTCGCTGCCTTTCGGCTCACAAAATGGGCGGCGAGCGTGATGCCATATTTGTGTGGCCGGGTTTCCCGTGGACGCTGGCTAGACCAGATACGTCCGGTGGACGCAAGCCTTTGGAACCCATTTGTAACTCGCTGCCTTTCGGCTCACGAGCTGGGCGGCGAACTCGATCCCACATTTGTGTGGCCAGGTTTCCCGTGGACGCTGGCTAGACCAGATACGTCCGGCGGACGCAAGCCTTTGGAACCCATTTGTAACTCGCTGCCTTTCGGCTCACGAGCTGGGCGGCGAGCGCGATGCCACATTTGTGTGGCCGGGTTTCACGTGGACGCTGGCTAGACCAGATACGTTCGGCGGATGCAAGCCTCTGAAACCCATTTGTAACTCGTTGCCTTTCGGCTCACGAGCTGGGCGGCGAGCGCAATGCCACATTTGTGTGGCCAAGTTTCCCGTGGACGCTTGCTAGACCAGATACGTCTGGTGGACGCAAGCCTTTGGAACCCATTTGTTACTCGCTGCCTTTCGGCTCACGAGCTGGGCGGCGAGCGCGATTCCATATTTCTGTGGCCGGGTTTCCTGTGGACGCTGGTTAGACCAGATACGTCTGGCGGACGCAAGACTCTGAAACTCATTTGTAACTCGCTGCCTTTCGGCTCACGAGCTGGGCGGCGAACGCGATTCCACATTTGTGTGGCCAGGTTTCCCGTGGACGCTGGCTAGACCAGATACGTGCGGCGGATGCAAGCCTTTGGAACCCATTTGTAACTCGCTGCCTTTCGGCTCACGAGCGGGGCGGCGAGCGCGATGCCACATTTGTGTGGCCGGGTTTCCCGTGGACGTTGGCTAGACCAGATACGTCCGGCGGACGCAAGCCTCTGAAACCCATTTGTAACTCGCTGCCTTTAGGCTCACGAGCTGGGCGGCGAGCATGATGCCACATTTGTGTGGCCAAGTTTCCCGTGGACGCTGGCTAGACCAGATACGTCTGGCGGACGCAAGCCTTTGGAACCCATTTGTTACTCGCTGCCTTTCGGCTCACGAGCTGGGCGGCGAGCGCGATGCCACATTTGTGTGGCCAGGTTTCCCGTGGACGCTGGCTAGACCAGATACGTCCGGCGGACGCAAGCCTCTGAAACCCATTTGTAACTCGCTGCCTTTAGGCTCACGAGCTGGGCGGCGAGCGTGATACCACATTTGTGTGGCCAAGTTTCCCGTGGACGCTGGCTAGACCAGATACGTCCGGCGGACGCAAGCCTCTGAAACCCATTTGTAACTCGCTGCCTTTAGGCTCACGAGCTGGGCGGCGAGCGTGATACCACATTTGTGTGGCCAAGTTTCCCGTGGACGCTGGCTAGACCAGATACGTTCGGCGGATGCAAGCCTCTGAAACCCATTTGTAACTCGTTGCCTTTCGGCTCACGAGCTGGGCGGCGAGCGCAATGCCACATTTGTGTGGCCAAGTTTCCCGTGGACGCTTGCTAGACCAGATACGTCTGGTGGACGCAAGCCTTTGGAACCCATTTGTTACTCGCTGCCTTTCGGCTCACGAGCTGGGCGGCGAGCGCGATTCCATATTTCTGTGGCCGGGTTTCCTGTGGACGCTGGTTAGACCAGATACGTCTGGCGGACGCAAGACTCTGAAACTCATTTGTAACTCGCTGCCTTTCGGCTCACGAGCTGGGCGGCGAACGCGATTCCACATTTGTGTGGCCAGGTTTCCCGTGGACGCTGGCTAGACCAGATACGTGCGGCGGATGCAAGCCTTTGGAACCCATTTGTAACTCGCTGCCTTTCGGCTCACGAGCGGGGCGGCGAGCGCGATGCCACATTTGTGTGGCCGGGTTTCCCGTGGACGTTGGCTAGACCAGATACGTCCGGCGGACGCAAGCCTCTGAAACCCATTTGTAACTCGCTGCCTTTAGGCTCACGAGCTGGGCGGCGAGCATGATGCCACATTTGTGTGGCCAAGTTTCCCGTGGACGCTGGCTAGACCAGATACGTCTGGCGGACGCAAGCCTTTGGAACCCATTTGTTACTCGCTGCCTTTCGGCTCACGAGCTGGGCAGCGAGCGCGATGCCATATTTCTGTGGCCGGGTTTCCCGTGGACGCTGGTTAGACCAGATACGTCTGGCGGACGCAAGCCTCTGAAACCCATTTGTAACTCGCTGCCTTTCGGCTCACAAAATGGGCGGCGAGCGTGATGCCATATTTGTGTGGCCGGGTTTCACGTGGACGCTGGCTAGACCAGATACGTTCGGCGGACGCAAGCCTCTGAAACCCATTTGTAACTCCCTGCCGTTCGGCTCACGAGCTGGGCGGCAAGCGTGATGCCACATTTGTGTGGCCGGGTTTCCCGTGGACGCTGGGTAGACCAGATACGTCCGGCGGACGCAAGCCTTTGGAACCCATTTGTAACTCGCTGCCTTTCGGCTCACGAGCTGGGCGGCGAACGCGATGCCACATTTGTGTGGCCAGGTTTCCCGTGGACGCTGGCTAGACCAGATACGTGCGGCGGATGCAAGACTTTGGAACCCATTTGTAACTCGCTGCCTTTCGGCTCACGAGCTGGGCGGCGCGCGCGATGCCACATTTGTGTGGTCGGGTTTCACGTGGACGCTGGCTAGACCAGATACGTTCGGCGGACGCAAGCCTTTGGAACCCATTTGTAACTCGCTGCCTTTCGGCTCACGAGCGGGGCGGCGACCGCGATGCCACATTTGTGTGGCCAGGTTTCCCGTGGACGCTAGCTAGACCAGATACATGCGGCGGATGCAAGCCTTTGGAACCCATTTGTAACTCGCTGCCTTTCGGCTCACGAGCTGGGCGGCGAGCGTGATGCCACATTTGTGTGGCCGGGTTTCCCGTGGACGCTGGCTAGAACAGATACGTCCGGCGGACGCAAGCCTTTGGAACCCATTTGTAACTCGCTGCCTTTCGGCTCACGAGCGGGGCGGCGACCGCGATGCCACATTTGTGTGGCCAAGTTTCCCGTGGACGCTTGCTAGACTAGATACGTCTGGCGGACGCAAGCCTTTGGAACCCATTTGTTACTCGCTGCCTTTCGGCTCACGAGCTGGGCGGCGAGCGCGATGCCACATTTGTGTGGCCAGGTTTCCCGTGGACGCTGGCTAGACCAGATACGTCTGGCGGACGCAGGCCTTTGGAACCCATTTGTTACTCGCTGCCTTTCGGCTCACGAGCTGGGCGGCGAGCGCGATGCCATATTTATGTGGCCGGGTTTCCCGTGGACGCTGGTTAGACCAGATACGTCTGGCGGACGCAAGCCTCTGAAACCCATTTGTAACTCGCTGCCTTTCGGCTCACGAGCTGGGCGGCGAGCGCGATGCCACATTTGTGTGGTCGGGTTTCACGTGGACGCTGGCTAGACCAGATACGTTCGGCGGACACAAGCCTCTGAAACCCATTTGTAACTCGCTGCCTTTCGGCTCAGGAGCTGGGCGGCAAGCGTGATGCCACATTTGTGTTGCCGGGTTTCCCGTGGAAGCTGGGTAGACCAGATACGTCCGGCGGACGCAAGCCTTTGGAACCCATTTGTAACTCGCTGCCTTTCGGCTCACGAGCTGGGCGGCGAACGCGATGCCACATTTGTGTGGCCAGGTTTCCCGTGGACGCTGGCTAGACCAGATACGTGCGGCGGATGCAAGCCTTTGGAACCCATTTGTAACTCGCTGCCTTTCGGCTCACGAGCTGGGTGGCGAGCGCAATGCCACATTTGTGTGGCCGGGCTTCCCGTGGACGCTGGCTAGACCAGATACGTCCGGCGGACGCAAACCTCTGAAACCCATTTGTAACTCGCTGCCTTTAGGCTCACGAGCTGGGCGGCGAGCGTGATGCCACAGTTGTGTGGCCAAGTTTCCCGTGGACGCTGGCTAGACGAGATACGTCCGGAAGATGCAAGCCTTTGAAACCCATTTGTAACTCGCTGCCTTTAGGCTCACGAGCTGGGCGGCGAGCGTGATGCCACAGTTGTGTGGCCAAGTTTCCCGTGGACGCTGGCTAGACCAGATACGTCCGGCGGACGCAAGCCTTTGAATCCCATTTGTAACTCGCTGCCTTTCGGCTCACGAGCTGGGCGGCGAGAGTGATGCCACATTTGTGTCGCCGGTTTCCCGTGGACGCTGGCTAGACCAGATACGTCCGGCGGACGCAAGCCTTTTGAACCCATTTGTAACTCGCTGCCTTTCGGCTCACGAGCTGGGCGGCGAGCGCGATGCCACATTTGTGTGGCCGGGTTTCCCGTGGACACTGGCTAGACCAGATACGTCCGACGGACGCAAGCCTCTGAAACCCATTTGTAACTCGCTGCCTTTCGGCTCACAAAATGGGCGGCGAGCGTGATGCCATATTTGTGTGGCCGGGTTTCCCGTGGACGCTGGCTAGACCAGATACGTCCGGTGGACGCAAGCCTTTGGAACCCATTTGTAACTCGCTGCCTTTCGGCTCACGAGCTGGGCGGCGAACTCGATCCCACATTTGTGTGGCCAGGTTTCCCGTGGACGCTGGCTAGACCAGATACGTCCGGCGGACGCAAGCCTTTGGAACCCATTTGTAACTCGCTGCCTTTCGGCTCACGAGCTGGGCGGCGAGCGCGATGCCACATTTGTGTGGCCGGGTTTCACGTGGACGCTGGCTAGACCAGATACGTTCGGCGGATGCAAGCCTCTGAAACCCATTTGTAACTCGTTGCCTTTCGGCTCACGAGCTGGGCGGCGAGCGCAATGCCACATTTGTGTGGCCAAGTTTCCCGTGGACGCTTGCTAGACCAGATACGTCTGGTGGACACAAGCCTTTGGAACCCATTTGTTACTCGCTGCCTTTCGGCTCACGAGCTGGGCGGCGAGCGCGATTCCATATTTCTGTGGCCGGGTTTCCTGTGGACGCTGGTTAGACCAGATACGTCTGGCGGACGCAAGACTCTGAAACTCATTTGTAACTCGCTGCCTTTCGGCTCACGAGCTGGGCGGCGAACGCGATTCCACATTTGTGTGGCCAGGTTTCCCGTGGACGCTGGCTAGACCAGATACGTGCGGCGGATGCAAGCCTTTGGAACCCATTTGTAACTCGCTGCCTTTCGGCTCACGAGCGGGGCGGCGAGCGCGATGCCACATTTGTGTGGCCGGGTTTCCCGTGGACGTTGGCTAGACCAGATACGTCCGGCGGACGCAAGCCTCTGAAACCCATTTGTAACTCGCTGCCTTTAGGCTCACGAGCTGGGCGGCGAGCATGATGCCACATTTGTGTGGCCAAGTTTCCCGTGGACGCTGGCTAGACCAGATACGTCTGGCGGACGCAAGCCTTTGGAACCCATTTGTTACTCGCTGCCTTTCGGCTCACGAGCTGGGCGGCGAGCGCGATGCCACATTTGTGTGGCCAGGTTTCCCGTGGACGCTGGCTAGACCAGATACGTCCGGCGGACGCAAGTCTCTGAAACCCATTTGTAACTCGCTGCCTTTAGGCTCACGAGCTGGGCGGCGAGCGTGATACCACATTTGTGTGGCCAAGTTTCCCGTGGACGCTGGCTAGACCAGATACGTCCGGCGGACGCAAGCCTTTGGAACCCATTTGTTACTCGCTGCCTTTCGGCTCACGAGCTGGGCAGCGAGCGCGATGCCATATTTCTGTGGCCGGGTTTCCCGTGGACGCTGGTTAGACCAGATACGTCTGGCGGACGCAAGCCTCTGAAACCCATTTGTAACTCGCTGCCTTTCGGCTCACAAAATGGGCGGCGAGCGTGATGCCATATTTGTGTGGCCGGGTTTCACGTGGACGCTGGCTAGACCAGATACGTTCGGCGGACGCAAGCCTCTGAAACCCATTTGTAACTCCCTGCCGTTGGGCTCACGAGCTGGGCGGCAAGCGTGATGCCACATTTGTGTGGCCGGGTTTCCCGTGGACGCTGGGTAGACCAGATACGTCCGGCGGACGCAAGCCTTTGGAACCCATTTGTAACTCGCTGCCTTTCGGCTCACGAGCTGGGCGGCGAACGCGATGCCACATTTGTGTGGCCAGGTTTCCCGTGGACGCTGGCTAGACCA
Organism: Urtica dioica subsp. dioica; assembly: GCF_054948205.1. Classification (NCBI taxonomy): domain Eukaryota; kingdom Viridiplantae; phylum Streptophyta; class Magnoliopsida; order Rosales; family Urticaceae; genus Urtica; species Urtica dioica. The sequence goes on along the minus strand of NC_142757.1, from coordinate 2,218,905 downwards.
GATACGTGCGGCGGATGCAAGACTTTGGAACCCATTTGTAACTCGCTGCCTTTCGGCTCACGAGCTGGGCGGCGCGCGCGATGCCACATTTGTGTGGTCGGGTTTCACGTGGACGCTGGCTAGACCAGATACGTTCGGCGGACGCAAGCCTTTGGAACCCATTTGTAACTCGCTGCCTTTCGGCTCACGAGCGGGGCGGCGACCGCGATGCCACATTTGTGTGGCCAGGTTTCCCGTGGACGCTAGCTAGACCAGATACATGCGGCGGATGCAAGCCTTTGGAACCCATTTGTAACTCGCTGCCTTTCGGCTCACGAGCTGGGCGGCGAGCGTGATGCCACATTTGTGTGGCCGGGTTTCCCGTGGACGCTGGCTAGAACAGATACGTCCGGCGGACGCAAGCCTTTAGAACCCATTTGTAACTCGCTGCCTTTCGGCTCACGAGCGGGGCGGCGACCGCGATGCCACATTTGTGTGGCCAAGTTTCCCGTGGACGCTTGCTAGACTAGATACGTCTGGCGGACGCAAGCCTTTGGAACCCATTTGTTACTCGCTGCCTTTCGGCTCACGAGCTGGGCGGCGAGCGCGATGCCACATTTGTGTGGCCAGGTTTCCCGTGGACGCTGGCTAGACCAGATACGTCTGGCGGACGCAGGCCTTTGGAACCCATTTGTTACTCGCTGCCTTTCGGCTCACGAGCTGGGCGGCGAGCGCGATGCCATATTTATGTGGCCGGGTTTCCCGTGGACGCTGGTTAGACCAGATACGTCTGGCGGACGCAAGCCTCTGAAACCCATTTGTAACTCGCTGCCTTTCGGCTCACGAGCTGGGCGGCGAGCGCGATGCCACATTTGTGTGGTCGGGTTTCACGTGGACGCTGGCTAGACCAGATACGTTCGGCGGACACAAGCCTCTGAAACCCATTTGTAACTCGCTGCCTTTCGGCTCAGGAGCTGGGCGGCAAGCGTGATGCCACATTTGTGTGGCCGGGTTTCCCGTGGAAGCTGGGTAGACCAGATACGTCCGGCGGACGCAAGCCTTTGGAACCCATTTGTAACTCGCTGCCTTTCGGCTCACGAGCTGGGTGGCGAGCGCAATGCCACATTTGTGTGGCCGGGCTTCCCGTGGACGCTGGCTAGACCAGATACGTCCGGCGGACGCAAACCTCTGAAACCCATTTGTAACTCGCTGCCTTTAGGCTCACGAGCTGGGCGGCGAGCGTGATGCCACAGTTGTGTGGCCAAGTTTCCCGTGGACGCTGGCTAGACGAGATACGTCCGGAAGATGCAAGCCTTTGAAACCCATTTGTAACTCGCTGCCTTTAGGCTCACGAGCTGGGCGGCGAGCGTGATGCCACAGTTGTGTGGCCAAGTTTCCCGTGGACGCTGGCTAGACCAGATACGTCCGGCGGACGCAAGCCTTTGAATCCCATTTGTAACTCGCTGCCTTTCGGCTCACGAGCTGGGCGGCGAGAGTGATGCCACATTTGTGTCGCCGGTTTCCCGTGGACGCTGGCTAGACCAGATACGTCCGGCGGACGCAAGCCTTTTGAACCCATTTGTAACTCGCTGCCTTTCGGCTCACGAGCTGGGCGGCGAGCGCGATGCCACATTTGTGTGGCCGGGTTTCCCGTGGACACTGGCTAGACCAGATACGTCCGACGGACGCAAGCCTCTGAAACCCATTTGTAACTCGCTGCCTTTCGGCTCACAAAATGGGCGGCGAGCGTGATGCCATATTTGTGTGGCCGGGTTTCCCGTGGACGCTGGCTAGACCAGATACGTCCGGTGGACGCAAGCCTTTGGAACCCATTTGTAACTCGCTGCCTTTCGGCTCACGAGCTGGGCGGCGAACTCGATCCCACATTTGTGTGGCCAGGTTTCCCGTGGACGCTGGCTAGACCAGATACGTCCGGCGGACGCAAGCCTTTGGAACCCATTTGTAACTCGCTGCCTTTCGGCTCACGAGCTGGGCGGCGAGCGCGATGCCACATTTGTGTGGCCGGGTTTCACGTGGACGCTGGCTAGACCAGATACGTTCGGCGGATGCAAGCCTCTGAAACCCATTTGTAACTCGTTGCCTTTCGGCTCACGAGCTGGGCGGCGAGCGCAATGCCACATTTGTGTGGCCAAGTTTCCCGTGGACGCTTGCTAGACCAGATACGTCTGGTGGACGCAAGCCTTTGGAACCCATTTGTTACTCGCTGCCTTTCGGCTCACGAGCTGGGCGGCGAGCGCGATTCCATATTTCTGTGGCCGGGTTTCCTGTGGACGCTGGTTAGACCAGATACGTCTGGCGGACGCAAGACTCTGAAACTCATTTGTAACTCGCTGCCTTTCGGCTCACGAGCTGGGCGGCGAACGCGATTCCACATTTGTGTGGCCAGGTTTCCCGTGGACGCTGGCTAGACCAGATACGTGCGGCGGATGCAAGCCTTTGGAACCCATTTGTAACTCGCTGCCTTTCGGCTCACGAGCGGGGCGGCGAGCGCGATGCCACATTTGTGTGGCCGGGTTTCCCGTGGACGTTGGCTAGACCAGATACGTCCGGCGGACGCAAGCCTCTGAAACCCATTTGTAACTCGCTGCCTTTAGGCTCACGAGCTGGGCGGCGAGCATGATGCCACATTTGTGTGGCCAAGTTTCCCGTGGACGCTGGCTAGACCAGATACGTCTGGCGGACGCAAGCCTTTGGAACCCATTTGTTACTCGCTGCCTTTCGGCTCACGAGCTGGGCGGCGAGCGCGATGCCACATTTGTGTGGCCAGGTTTCCCGTGGACGCTGGCTAGACCAGATACGTCCGGCGGACGCAAGTCTCTGAAACCCATTTGTAACTCGCTGCCTTTAGGCTCACGAGCTGGGCGGCGAGCGTGATACCACATTTGTGTGGCCAAGTTTCCCGTGGACGCTGGCTAGACCAGATACGTCCGGCGGACGCAAGCCTTTGGAACCCATTTGTTACTCGCTGCCTTTCGGCTCACGAGCTGGGCAGCGAGCGCGATGCCATATTTCTGTGGCCGGGTTTCCCGTGGACGCTGGTTAGACCAGATACGTCTGGCGGACGCAAGCCTCTGAAACCCATTTGTAACTCGCTGCCTTTCGGCTCACAAAATGGGCGGCGAGCGTGATGCCATATTTGTGTGGCCGGGTTTCACGTGGACGCTGGCTAGACCAGATACGTTCGGCGGACGCAAGCCTCTGAAACCCATTTGTAACTCCCTGCCGTTCGGCTCACGAGCTGGGCGGCAAGCGTGATGCCACATTTGTGTGGCCGGGTTTCCCGTGGACGCTGGGTAGACCAGATACGTCCGGCGGACGCAAGCCTTTGGAACCCATTTGTAACTCGCTGCCTTTCGGCTCACGAGCTGGGCGGCGAACGCGATGCCACATTTGTGTGGCCAGGTTTCCCGTGGACGCTGGCTAGACCAGATACGTGCGGCGGATGCAAGACTTTGGAACCCATTTGTAACTCGCTGCCTTTCGGCTCACGAGCTGGGCGGCGCGCGCGATGCCACATTTGTGTGGTCGGGTTTCACGTGGACGCTGGCTGGACCAGATACGTTCGGCGGACGCAAGCCTTTGGAACCCATTTGTAACTCGCTGCCTTTCGGCTCACGAGCGGGGCGGCGACCGCGATGCCACATTTGTGTGGCCAGGTTTCCCGTGGACGCTAGCTAGACCAGATACATGCGGCGGATGCAAGCCTTTGGAACCCATTTGTAACTCGCTGCCTTTCGGCTCACGAGCTGGGCGGCGAGCGTGATGCCACATTTGTGTGGCCGGGTTTCCCGTGGACGCTGGCTAGAACAGATACGTCCGGCGGACGCAAGCCTTTGGAACCCATTTGTAACTCGCTGCCTTTCGGCTCACGAGCGGGGCGGCGACCGCGATGCCACATTTGTGTGGCCAAGTTTCCCGTGGACGCTTGCTAGACTAGATACGTCTGGCGGACGCAAGCCTTTGGAACCCATTTGTTACTCGCTGCCTTTCGGCTCACGAGCTGGGCGGCGAGCGCGATGCCACATTTGTGTGGCCAGGTTTCCCGTGGACGCTGGCTAGACCAAATACGTCTGGCGGACGCAGGCCTTTGGAACCCATTTGTTACTCGCTGCCTTTCGGCTCACGAGCTGGGCGGCGAGCGCGATGCCATATTTATGTGGCCGGGTTTCCCGTGGACGCTGGTTAGACCAGATACGTCTGGCGGACGCAAGCCTCTGAAACCCATTTGTAACTCGCTGCCTTTCGGCTCACGAGCTGGGCGGCGAGCGCGATGCCACATTTGTGTGGTCGGGTTTCACGTGGACGCTGGCTAGACCAGATACGTTCGGCGGACACAAGCCTCTGAAACCCATTTGTAACTCGCTGCCTTTCGGCTCAGGAGCTGGGCGGCAAGCGTGATGCCACATTTGTGTGGCCGGGTTTCCCGTGGAAGCTGGGTAGACCAGATACGTCCGGCGGACGCAAGCCTTTGGAACCCATTTGTAACTCGCTGCCTTTCGGCTCACGAGCTGGGCGGCGAACGCGATGCCACATTTGTGTGGCCAGGTTTCCCGTGGACGCTGGCTAGACCAGATACGTGCGGCGGATGCAAGCCTTTGGAACCCATTTGTAACTCGCTGCCTTTCGGCTCACGAGCTGGGTGGCGAGCGCAATGCCACATTTGTGTGGCCGGGCTTCCCGTGGACGCTGGCTAGACCAGATACGTCCGGCGGACGCAAACCTCTGAAACCCATTTGTAACTCGCTGCCTTTAGGCTCACGAGCTGGGCGGCGAGCGTGATGCCACAGTTGTGTGGCCAAGTTTCCCGTGGACGCTGGCTAGACGAGTTACGTCCGGAAGATGCAAGCCTTTGAAACCCATTTGTAACTCGCTGCCTTTAGGCTCACGAGCTGGGCGGCGAGCGTGATGCCACAGTTGTGTGGCCAAGTTTCCCGTGGACGCTGGCTAGACCAGATACGTCCGGCGGACGCAAGCCTTTGAATCCCATTTGTAACTCGCTGCCTTTCGGCTCACGAGCTGGGCGGCGAGAGTGATGCCACATTTGTGTCGCCGGTTTCCCGTGGACGCTGGCTAGACCAGATACGTCCGGCGGACGCAAGCCTTTTGAACCCATTTGTAACTCGCTGCCTTTCGGCTCACGAGCTGGGCGGCGAGCGCGATGCCACATTTGTGTGGCCGGGTTTCCCGTGGACACTGGCTAGACCAGATACGTCCGACGGACGCAAGCCTCTGAAACCCATTTGTAACTCGCTGCCTTTCGGCTCACAAAATGGGCGGCGAGCGTGATGCCATATTTGTGTGGCCGGGTTTCCCGTGGACGCTGGCTAGACCAGATACGTCCGGTGGACGCAAGCCTTTGGAACCCATTTGTAACTCGCTGCCTTTCGGCTCACGAGCTGGGCGGCGAACTCGATCCCACATTTGTGTGGCCAGGTTTCCCGTGGACGCTGGCTAGACCAGATACGTCCGGCGGACGCAAGCCTTTGGAACCCATTTGTAACTCGCTGCCTTTCGGCTCACGAGCTGGGCGGCGAGCGCGATGCCACATTTGTGTGGCCGGGTTTCACGTGGACGCTGGCTAGACCAGATACGTTCGGCGGATGCAAGCCTCTGAAACCCATTTGTAACTCGTTGCCTTTCGGCTCACGAGCTGGGCGGCGAGCGCAATGCCACATTTGTGTGGCCAAGTTTCGCGTGGACGCTTGCTAGACCAGATACGTCTGGTGGACGCAAGCCTTTGGAACCCATTTGTTACTCGCTGCCTTTCGGCTCACGAGCTGGGCGGCGAGCGCGATTCCATATTTCTGTGGCCGGGTTTCCTGTGGACGCTGGTTAGACCAGATACGTCTGGCGGACGCAAGACTCTGAAACTCATTTGTAACTCGCTGCCTTTCGGCTCACGAGCTGGGCGGCGAACGCGATTCCACATTTGTGTGGCCAGGTTTCCCGTGGACGCTGGCTAGACCAGATACGTGCGGCGGATGCAAGCCTTTGGAACCCATTTGTAACTCGCTGCCTTTCGGCTCACGAGCGGGGCGGCGAGCGCGATGCCACATTTGTGTGGCCGGGTTTCCCGTGGACGTTGGCTAGACCAGATACGTCCGGCGGACGCAAGCCTCTGAAACCCATTTGTAACTCGCTGCCTTTAGGCTCACGAGCTGGGCGGCGAGCATGATGCCACATTTGTGTGGCCAAGTTTCCCGTGGACGCTGGCTAGACCAGATACGTCTGGCGGACGCAAGCCTTTGGAACCCATTTGTTACTCGCTGCCTTTCGGCTCACGAGCTGGGCGGCGAGCGCGATGCCACATTTGTGTGGCCAGGTTTCCCGTGGACGCTGGCTAGACCAGATACGTCCGGCGGACGCAAGCCTCTGAAACCCATTTGTAACTCGCTGCCTTTAGGCTCACGAGCTGGGCGGCGAGCGTGATACCACATTTGTGTGGCCAAGTTTCCCGTGGACGCTGGCTAGACCAGATACGTCCGGCGGACGCAAGCCTTTGGAACCCATTTGTTACTCGCTGCCTTTCGGCTCACGAGCTGGGCAGCGAGCGCGATGCCATATTTCTGTGGCCGGGTTTCCCGTGGACGCTGGTTAGACCAGATACGTCTGGCGGACGCAAGCCTCTGAAACCCATTTGTAACTCGCTGCCTTTCGGCTCACAAAATGGGCGGCGAGCGTGATGCCATATTTGTGTGGCCGGGTTTCACGTGGACGCTGGCTAGACCAGATACGTTCGGCGGACGCAAGCCTCTGAAACCCATTTGTAACTCCCTGCCGTTCGGCTCACGAGCTGGGCGGCAAGCGTGATGCCACATTTGTGTGGCCGGGTTTCCCGTGGACGCTGGGTAGACCAGATACGTCCGGCGGACGCAAGCCTTTGGAACCCATTTGTAACTCGCTGCCTTTCGGCTCACGAGCTGGGCGGCGAACGCGATGCCACATTTGTGTGGCCAGGTTTCCCGTGGACGCTGGCTAGACCAGATACGTGCGGCGGATGCAAGACTTTGGAACCCATTTGTAACTCGCTGCCTTTCGGCTCACGAGCTGGGCGGCGCGCGCGATGCCACATTTGTGTGGTCGGGTTTCACGTGGACGCTGGCTAGACCAGATACGTTCGGCGGACGCAAGCCTTTGGAACCCATTTGTAACTCGCTGCCTTTCGGCTCACGAGCGGGGCGGCGACCGCGATGCCACATTTGTGTGGCCAGGTTTCCCGTGGACGCTAGCTAGACCAGATACATGCGGCGGATGCAAGCCTTTGGAACCCATTTGTAACTCGCTGCCTTTCGGCTCACGAGCTGGGCGGCGAGCGTGATGCCACATTTGTGTGGCCGGGTTTCCCGTGGACGCTGGCTAGAACAGATACGTCCGGCGGACGCAAGCCTTTGGAACCCATTTGTAACTCGCTGCCTTTCGGCTCACGAGCGGGGCGGCGACCGCGATGCCACATTTGTGTGGCCAAGTTTCCCGTGGACGCTTGCTAGACTAGATACGTCTGGCGGACGCAAGCCTTTGGAACCCATTTGTTACTCGCTGCCTTTCGGCTCACGAGCTGGGCGGCGAGCGCGATGCCACATTTGTGTGGCCAGGTTTCCCGTGGACGGTGGCTAGACCAGATACGTCTGGCGGACGCAGGCCTTTGGAACCCATTTGTTACTCGCTGCCTTTCGGCTCACGAGCTGGGCGGCGAGCGCGATGCCATATTTATGTGGCCGGGTTTCCCGTGGACGCTGGTTAGACCAGATACGTCTGGCGGACGCAAGCCTCTGAAACCCATTTGTAACTCGCTGCCTTTCGGCTCACGAGCTGGGCGGCGAGCGCGATGCCACATTTGTGTGGTCGGGTTTCACGTGGACGCTGGCTAGACCAGATACGTTCGGCGGACACAAGCCTCTGAAACCCATTTGTAACTCGCTGCCTTTCGGCTCAGGAGCTGGGCGGCAAGCGTGATGCCACATTTGTGTGGCCGGGTTTCCCGTGGAAGCTGGGTAGACCAGATACGTCCGGCGGACGCAAGCCTTTGGAACCCATTTGTAACTCGCTGCCTTTCGGCTCACGAGCTGGGCGGCGAACGCGATGCCACATTTGTGTGGCCAGGTTTCCCGTGGACGCTGGCTAGACCAGATACGTGCGGCGGATGCAAGCCTTTGGAACCCATTTGTAACTCGCTGCCTTTCGGCTCACGAGCTGGGTGGCGAGCGCAATGCCACATTTGTGTGGCCGGGCTTCCCGTGGACGCTGGCTAGACCAGATACGTCCGGCGGACGCAAACCTCTGAAACCCATTTGTAACTCGCTGCCTTTAGGCTCACGAGCTGGGCGGCGAGCGTGATGCCACAGTTGTGTGGCCAAGTTTCCCGTGGACGCTGGCTAGACGAGATACGTCCGGAAGATGCAAGCCTTTGAAACCCATTTGTAACTCGCTGCCTTTCGGCTCACGAGCTGGGTGGCGAGCGCGATGCCACATTTGTGTGGCCGGGTTTCCTGTGGACGCTGGCTAGACCAGATACGTCCGGCAGACGCAAGCCTTTGAATCCCATTTGTAACTCGCTGCCTTTGGGCTCACGAGCTGGGCGGCGAGCGTGATGCCACATTTGTGTCGCCGGTTTCCCGTGGACGCTGGCTAGACCAGATACGTCCGGCGGACGCAAGCCTTTTGAACCCATTTGTAACTCGCTGCCTTTCGGCTCACGAGCTGGGCGGCGAGCGCGATGCCACATTTGTGTGGCCGGGTTTCCCGTGGACACTGGCTAGACCAGATACATCCGACGGACGCAAGCCTCTGAAACCCATTTGTAACTCGCTGCCTTTCGGCTCACAAAATGGGCGGCGAGCGAGATGCCATATTTGTGTGGCCGGGTTTCCCGTGGACGCTGGCTAGATCAGATACGTCCGGTGGACGCAAGCCTTTGGAACCCATTTGTAACTCGCTGCCTTTCGGCTCACGAGCTGGGCGGCGAACGCGATCCCACATTTGTGTGGCCAGGTTTCCCGTGGACGCTGGCTAGACCAGATACGTCCGGCGGACGCAAGCCTTTGGAACCTATTTGTAACTCGCTGCCTTTCGGCTCACGAGCTGGGCGGCGAGCGCGATGCCACATTTGTGTGGCCGGGTTTCACGTGGACGCTGGCTAGACCAGATACGTTCGGCGGATGCAAGCCTCTGAAACCCATTTGTAACTCGTTGCCTTTCGGCTCACGAGCTGGGCGGTGAGCGCAATGCCACATTTGTGTGGCCAAGTTTCCCGTGGACGCTTGCTAGACCAGATACGTCTGGCGGACGCAAGCCTTTGGAACCCATTTGTTACTCGCTGCCTTTCGGCTCACGAGCTGGGCGGCGAGCGCGATGCCATATTTCTGTGGCCGGGTTTCCTGTGGACGCTGGTTAGACCAGATACGTCTGGCGGACGCAAGCCTCTGAAACTCATTTGTAACTCGCTGCCTTTCGGCTCACGAGCTGGGCGGCGAGCGCAATGCCACATTTGTGTGGCGAAGTTTCCCGTGGACGCTTGCTAGACCAGATACGTTTGGCTGACGCAAACCTTTGGAACCCATTTGTTACTCGCTGCCTTTCGGCTCACGAGCTGGGCGGCGAGCGCGATGCCACATTTGTGTGGCCAATTTTCCCGTGGACGCTGGCTAGACCAGATATGTCTGGCGGACGCAAGCCTTTGGAACCCATTTGTTACTCGCTGCCTTTCGGCTCACGAGGTGGGCGGCGAGCGCGATGACATATTTCTGTGGCCGGGTTTCCTGTGGACGCTGGTTAGACCAGATACGTCTGGCGGACGCAAGCCTCTGAAACTCATTTGTAACTCGCTGCCTTTCGGCTCACGAGCTGGGCGGCGAGCGCAATGCCACATTTGTGTGGCGAAGTTTCCCGTGGACGCTTGCTAGACCAGATACGTTTGGCTGACGCAAGCCTTTGGAACCCATTTGTTACTCGCTGCCTTTCGGCTCACGAGCGGGGCGGCGACCGCGATGCCACATTTGTGTGGCCAAGTTTCCCGTGGACGCTTGCTAGACTAGATACGTCTGGCGGACGCAAGCCTTTGGAACCCATTTGTTACTCGCTGCCTTTCGGCTCACGAGCTGGGCGGCGAGCGCGATGCCACATTTGTGTGGCCAGGTTTCCCGTGGACGGTGGCTAGACCAGATACGTCTGGCGGACGCAGGCCTTTGGAACCCATTTGTTACTCGCTGCCTTTCGGCTCACGAGCTGGGCGGCGAGCGCGATGCCATATTTATGTGGCCGGGTTTCCCGTGGACGCTGGTTAGACCAGATACGTCTGGCGGACGCAAGCCTCTGAAACCCATTTGTAACTCGCTGCCTTTCGGCTCACGAGCTGGGCGGCGAGCGCGATGCCACATTTGTGTGGTCGGGTTTCACGTGGACGCTGGCTAGACCAGATACGTTCGGCGGACACAAGCCTCTGAAACCCATTTGTAACTCGCTGCCTTTCGGCTCAGGAGCTGGGCGGCAAGCGTGATGCCACATTTGTGTGGCCGGGTTTCCCGTGGAAGCTGGGTAGACCAGATACGTCCGGCGGACGCAAGCCTTTGGAACCCATTTGTAACTCGCTGCCTTTCGGCTCACGAGCTGGGCGGCGAACGCGATGCCACATTTGTGTGGCCAGGTTTCCCGTGGACGCTGGCTAGACCAGATACGTGCGGCGGATGCAAGCCTTTGGAACCCATTTGTAACTCGCTGCCTTTCGGCTCACGAGCTGGGTGGCGAGCGCAATGCCACATTTGTGTGGCCGGGCTTCCCGTGGACGCTGGCTAGACCAGATACGTCCGGCGGACGCAAACCTCTGAAACCCATTTGTAACTCGCTGCCTTTAGGCTCACGAGCTGGGCGGCGAGCGTGATGCCACAGTTGTGTGGCCAAGTTTCCCGTGGACGCTGGCTAGACGAGATACGTCCGGAAGATGCAAGCCTTTGAAACCCATTTGTAACTCGCTGCCTTTCGGCTCACGAGCTGGGTGGCGAGCGCGATGCCACATTTGTGTGGCCGGGTTTCCTGTGGACGCTGGCTAGACCAGATACGTCCGGCAGACGCAAGCCTTTGAATCCCATTTGTAACTCGCTGCCTTTGGGCTCACGAGCTGGGCGGCGAGCGTGATGCCACATTTGTGTCGCCGGTTTCCCGTGGACGCTGGCTAGACCAGATACGTCCGGCGGACGCAAGCCTTTTGAACCCATTTGTAACTCGCTGCCTTTCGGCTCACGAGCTGGGCGGCGAGCGCGATGCCACATTTGTGTGGCCGGGTTTCCCGTGGACACTGGCTAGACCAGATACATCCGACGGACGCAAGCCTCTGAAACCCATTTGTAACTCGCTGCCTTTCGGCTCACAAAATGGGCGGCGAGCGAGATGCCATATTTGTGTGGCCGGGTTTCCCGTGGACGCTGGCTAGATCAGATACGTCCGGTGGACGCAAGCCTTTGGAACCCATTTGTAACTCGCTGCCTTTCGGCTCACGAGCTGGGCGGCGAACGCGATCCCACATTTGTGTGGCCAGGTTTCCCGTGGACGCTGGCTAGACCAGATACGTCCGGCGGACGCAAGCCTTTGGAACCTATTTGTAACTCGCTGCCTTTCGGCTCACGAGCTGGGCGGCGAGCGCGATGCCACATTTGTGTGGCCGGGTTTCACGTGGACGCTGGCTAGACCAGATACGTTCGGCGGATGCAAGCCTCTGAAACCCATTTGTAACTCGTTGCCTTTCGGCTCACGAGCTGGGCGGTGAGCGCAATGCCACATTTGTGTGGCCAAGTTTCCCGTGGACGCTTGCTAGACCAGATACGTCTGGCGGACGCAAGCCTTTGGAACCCATTTGTTACTCGCTGCCTTTCGGCTCACGAGCTGGGCGGCGAGCGCGATGCCATATTTCTGTGGCCGGGTTTCCTGTGGACGCTGGTTAGACCAGATACGTCTGGCGGACGCAAGCCTCTGAAACTCATTTGTAACTCGCTGCCTTTCGGCTCACGAGCTGGGCGGCGAGCGCAATGCCACATTTGTGTGGCGAAGTTTCCCGTGGACGCTTGCTAGACCAGATACGTTTGGCTGACGCAAACCTTTGGAACCCATTTGTTACTCGCTGCCTTTCGGCTCACGAGCTGGGCGGCGAGCGCGATGCCACATTTGTGTGGCCAATTTTCCCGTGGACGCTGGCTAGACCAGATATGTCTGGCGGACGCAAGCCTTTGGAACCCATTTGTTACTCGCTGCCTTTCGGCTCACGAGGTGGGCGGCGAGCGCGATGACATATTTCTGTGGCCGGGTTTCCTGTGGACGCTGGTTAGACCAGATACGTCTGGCGGACGCAAGCCTCTGAAACTCATTTGTAACTCGCTGCCTTTCGGCTCACGAGCTGGGCGGCGAGCGCAATGCCACATTTGTGTGGCGAAGTTTCCCGTGGACGCTTGCTAGACCAGATACGTTTGGCTGACGCAAGCCTTTGGAACCCATTTGTTACTCGCTGCCTTTCGGCTCACGAGCTGGGCGGCGAGCGCGATGCCACATTTGTGTGGCCGGGTTTCCCGTGGACACTGGCTAGACCAGATACGTCCGACGGACGCAAGCCTCTGAAACCCATTTGTAACTCACTGCCTTTCGGCTCACAAAATGGGCGGCGAGCGTGATGCCATATTTGTGTGGCCGGGTTTCCCGTGGACGATGGCTAGACCAGATACGTCCGGTGGACGCAAGCCTTTGGAACCCATTTGTAACTCGCTGCCTTTCGGCTCACGAGCTGGGCGGCGAGCGCGATGCCACATTTGTGTGGCCAGGTTTCCCGTGGACGCTGGCTAGACCAGATACGTCCGGCGGACGCAAGCCTCTGAAACCCATTTGTAACTCGCTGCCTTTAGGCTCACGAGCTGGGCGGCGAGCGTGATGCCACATTTGTGTGGCCAAGTTTCCCGTGGATGCTGGCTAGACCATATACGTCTGGCAGACGCAAGCCTTTGGAACCCATTTGTTACTCGCTGCCTTTCGGCTCACGAGCTGGGCAGCGAGCGCGATGCCATATTTCTGTGGCCGGGTTTCCCGTGGACGCTGGTTAGACCAGATACGTCTGGCGGACGCAAGCCTCTGAAACCCATTTGTAACTCGCTGCCTTTCGGCTCACAAAATGGGCGGCGAGCGTGATGCCATATTTGTGTGGCCGGGTTTCACGTGGACGCTGGCTAGACCAGATACGTTCGGCGGACGCAAGCCTCTGAAACCCATTTGTAACTCGCTGCCTTTCGGCTCACGAGCTGGGCGGCAAGCGTGATGCCACATTTGTGTGGCCGGGTTTCCCGTGGACGCTGGGTAGACCAGATACGTCCGGCGGACGCAAGCCTTTGGAACCCATTTGTAACTCGCTGCCTTTCGGCTCACGAGCTGGGCGGCGAACGCGATGCCACATTTGTGTGGCCAGGTTTCCCGTGGACGCTGGCTAGACCAGATACGTGCGGCGGATGCAAGACTTTGGAACCCATTTGTAACTCGCTGCCTTTCGGCTCACGAGCTGGGCGGCGCGCGCGATGCCACATTTGTGTGGTCGGGTTTCACGTGGACGCTGGCTAGACCAGATACGTTCGGCGGACGCAAGCCTTTGGAACCCATTTGTAACTCGCTGCCTTTCGGCTCACGAGCGGGGCGGCGAACGCGATGCCACATTTGTGTGGCCAGGTTTCCCGTGGACGCTAGCTAGACCAGATACATGCGGCGGATGCAAGCCTTTGGAACCCATTCGTAACTCGCTGCCTTTCGGCTCACGAGCTGGGCGGCGAGCGTGATGCCACATTTGTGTGGCCGGGTTTCCCGTGGACGCTGGCTAGAACAGATACGTCCGGCGGACGCAAGCCTTTGGAACCCATTTGTAACTCGCTGCCTTTCGGCTCACGAGCGGGGCGGCGACCGCGATGCCACATTTGTGTGGCCAAGTTTCCCGTGGACGCTTGCTAGACTAGATACGTCTGGCGGACGCAGGCCTTTGGAACCCATTTGTTACTCGCTGCCTTTCGGCTCACGAGCTGGGCGGCGAGTGCGATGCCATATTTATGTGGCCGGGTTTCCCGTGGACACTGGCTAGACCAGATACGTCCGACGGACGCAAGCCTCTGAAACCCATTTGTAACTCACTGCCTTTCGGCTCACAAAATGGGCGGCGAGCGTGATGCCATATTTGTGTGGCCGAGTTTCCCGTGGACGCTGGCTAGACCAGATACGTCCGGTGGACGCAAGCCTTTGGAACCCATTTGTAACTCGCTGCCTTTCGGCTCACGAGCTGGGCGGCGAACGCGATCCCACATTTGTGTGGCCGGGTTTCCCGTGGACGCTGGCTAGACCAGATACGTCCGGCGGACGCAAGCCTTTGGAACCCATTTGTAACTCGCTGCCTTTCGGCTCACGAGCTGGGCGGCGAGCGCGATGCCACATTTGTGTGGCCGGGTTTCCCGTGGACGCTGGCTAGACCAGATACGTCCGGCGGACGCAAGCCTCTGAAACCCATTTGTAACTCGCTGCCTTCAGGCTTACGAGCTGGGCGGCGAGCGTGATGCCACATTTGTGTGGCCAAGTTTCCCGTGGACGCTGGCTAGACCAGATACGTCTGGCGGACGCAAGCCTTTGAATCCCATTTGTAACTCGCTGCCTTTCGTCTCACGAGCTATGCGGCGAGCGCAATGCCACATTTGTGTGGCGAAGTTTCCCGTGGACGCTTGCTAGACCAGATACGTTTGGCTGACGCAAGCCTTTGGAACCCATTTGTTACTCGCTGCCTTTCGGCTCACGAGCTGGGCGGCGAGCGCGATGCCACATTTGTGTGGCTGGGTTTCCCGTGGACACTGGCTAGACCAGATACGTCCGACGGACGCAAGCCTCTGAAACCCATTTGTAACTCACTGCCTTTCGGCTCACAAAATGGGCGGCGAGCGTGATGCCATATTTGTGTGGCCGGGTTTCCCGTGGACGCTGGCTAGACCAGATACGTCCGGTGGACGCAAGCCTTTGGAACCCATTTGTAACTCGCTGCCTTTCGGCTCACGAGCTGGGCGGCGAACGCGATCCCACATTTGTGTGGCCAGGTTTCCCGTGGACGCTGGCTAGACCAGATACGTCCGGCGGACGCAAGCCTTTGGAACCCATTTGTAACTCGCTGCCTTTCGGCTCACGAGCTGGGCGGCGAGCGCGATGCCACATTTATGTGGCCGGGTTTCCCGTGGACGCTGGCTAGACCAGATACGTCCGGCGGACGCAAGCCTCTGAAACCCATTTGTAACTCGCTGCCTTCAGGCTTACGAGCTGGGCGGCGAGCGTGATGCCACATTTGTGTGGCCAAGTTTCCCGTGGACGCTGGCTAGACCAGATACGTCTGGCGGACGCAAGCCTTTGAATCCCATTTGTAACTCGCTGCCTTTCGTCTCACGAGCTGGGCGGCGAGCGCAATGCCACATTTGTGTGGCGAAGTTTCCCGTGGACGCTTGCTAGACCAGATACGTTTGGCTGACGCAAGCCTTTGGAACCCATTTGTTACTCGCTGCCTTTCGGCTCACGAGCTGGGCGGCGAGCGCGATGCCACATTTGTGTGGCCGGGTTTCCCGTGGACACTGGCTAGACCAGATACGTCCGACGGACGCAAGCCTCTGAAACCCATTTGTAACTCACTGCCTTTCGGCTCACAAAATGGGCGGCGAGCGTGATGCCATATTTGTGTGGCCGGGTTTCCCGTGGATGCTGGCTAGACCAGATACGTCTGGCGGACGCAAGCCTCTGAAACCCATTTGTAACTCGCTGCCTTCAGGCTTACGAGCTGGGCGGCGAGCGTGATGCCACATTTGTGTGGCCAGGTTTCCCGTGGACGCTGGCTAGACCAGATACGTCCGGCGGACGCAAGCCTTTGGAACCCATTTGAAACTCGCTGCCTTTCGGCTCACAAAATGGGCGGCGAACGTGATGCCATATTTGTGTGGCCGGGTTTCCCGTGGACGCTGGCTAGACCAGATACGTCCGGTGGACGCAAGCCTTTGGAACCCATTTGTAACTCGCTGCCTTTCGGCTCACGAGCTGGGCGGCGAACGCGATCCCACATTTGTGTGGCCAGGTTTCCCGTGGACGCTGGCTAGACCAGATACGTCCGGCGGACGCAAGCCTTTGGAACCCATTTGAAACTCGCTGCCTTTCGGCTCACGAGCTGGGCGGCGAGCGCGATGCCACATTTGTGTGGCCGGGTTTCACGTGGACGCTGGCTAGACCAGATACGTTCGGCGGATGCAAGCCTCTGAAACCCATTTGTAACTCGTTGCCTTTCGGCTCACTAGCTGGGCGGCGAGCGCAATGCCACATTTGGGTGGCCAAGTTTCCCGTGGACGCTTGCTAGACCAGATACGTCTGGCGGACGCAAGCCTTTGGAACCCATTTGTTACTCGCTGCCTTTCGGCTCACGAGCTGGGCGGCGAGCGCGATGCCACATTTGTGTGGCCAAGTTTCCCGTGGACGCTGGCTAGACAAGATACGTCTGGCGGACGCAAGCCTTTGGAACCCATTTGTTACTCGCTGCCTTTCGGCTCACGAGCTAGGCGGCGAGCGCGATGCCATATTTCTGTGGCCGGGTTTCCTGTGGACGCTGGTTAGACCAGATACGTCTGGCGGACGCAAGCCTCTGAAACTCATTTGTAACTCGCTGCCTTTCGGCTCACGAGCTGGGCGGCGAGCGCAATGCCACATTTGTGTGGCGAAGTTTCCCGTGGACGCTTGCTAGACCAGATACGTTTGGCTGACGCAAGCCTTTGGAACCCATTTGTTACTCGCTGCCTTTCGGCTCACGAGCTGGGCGGCGAGCGCGATGCCACATTTGTGTGGCCAATTTTCCCGTGGACGCTGGCTAGACCAGATATGTCTGGCGGACGCAAGCCTTTGGAACCCATTTGTTACTCGCTGCCTTTCGGCTCACGAGGTGGGCGGCGAGCGCGATGACATATTTCTGTGGCCGGGTTTCCCGTGGACGCTGGTTAGACCAGATACGTCTGGCGGACGCAAGCCTCTGAAACCCATTTGTAACTCGCTGCCTTTCGTCTCACGAGCAGGGCGGCGAGCGTGATGCGACATTTGTGTGGCCGGGTTTCCCGTGGACGCTGGATAGAACAGATACATCCGGCGGACGCAAGCCTTTGGAACCCAATTGTAACTCGCTGCCTTTCGGCTCACGAGCTGGGCGGCGAGCGCGATGCCACATTTGTGTGGCCAGGTTTCACGTGGACGCTAACTAGACCAGATACGTGCGGCGAATGCAAGCCTTTGGAACCCATTTGTAACTCGCTGCCTTTCGGCTCACGAGCTGGGCGGCGAGCGCGATGCCACATTTGTGTGGCCGGGTTTCCCGTGGACGCTGGCTAGACCAGATACGTCCGGCGGACGCAAGCCTCTGAAACCCATTTGTAACTCGCTGCCTTCAGGCTTACGAGCTGGGCGGCGAGCGTGATGCCACATTTGTGTGGCCAAGTTTCCCGTGGACGCTGGCTAGACCAGATACGTCTGGCGGACGCAAGCCTTTGAATCCCATTTGTAACTCGCTGCCTTTCGTCTCACGAGCTGGGCGGCGAGCGCAATGCCACATTTGTGTGGCGAAGTTTCCCGTGGACGCTTGCTAGACCAGATACGTTTGGCTGACGCAAGCCTTTGGAACCCATTTGTTACTCGCTGCCTTTCGGCTCACGAGCTGGGCGGCGAGCGCGATGCCACATTTGTGTGGCCGGGTTTCCCGTGGACACTGGCTAGACCAGATACGTCCGACGGACGCAAACCTCTGAAACCCATTTGTAACTCACTGCCTTTCGGCTCACAAAATGGGCGGCGAGCGTGATGCCATATTTGTGTCGCCGGGTTTCCCGTGGACGCTGGCTAGACCAGATACGTCCGGTGGACGCAAGCCTTTGGAACCCATTTGTAACTCGCTGCCTTTCGGCTCACGAGCTGGGCGGCGAACGCGATCCCACATTTGTGTGGCCAGGTTTCCCGTGGACGCTGGCTAGACCAGATACGTCCGGCGGACGCAAGCCTTTGGAACCCATTTGTAACTCGCTGCCTTTCGGCTCACGAGCTGGGCGGCGAGCGCGATGCCACATTTATGTGGCCGGGTTTCCCGTGGACGCTGGCTAGACCAGATACGTCCGGCGGACGCAAGCCTCTGAAACCCATTTGTAACTCGCTGCCTTCAGGCTTACGAGCTGGGCGGCGAGCGTGATGCCACATTTGTGTGGCCAAGTTTCCCGTGGACGCTGGCTAGACCAGATACGTCTGGCGGACGCAAGCCTTTGAATCCCATTTGTAACTCGCTGCCTTTCGTCTCACGAGCTGGGCGGCGAGCGCAATGCCACATTTGTGTGGCGAAGTTTCCCGTGGACGCTTGCTAGACCAGATACGTTTGGCTGACGCAAGCCTTTGGAACCCATTTGTTACTCGCTGCCTTTCGGCTCACGAGCTGGGCGGCGAGCGCGATGCCACATTTGTGTGGCCGGGTTTCCCGTGGACACTGGCTAGACCAGATACGTCCGACGGACGCAAGCCTCTGAAACCCATTTGTAACTCACTGCCTTTCGGCTCACAAAATGGGCGGCGAGCGTGATGCCATATTTGTGTGGCCGGGTTTCCCGTGGACGCTGGCTAGACCAGATACGT
Organism: Urtica dioica subsp. dioica; assembly: GCF_054948205.1. Classification (NCBI taxonomy): domain Eukaryota; kingdom Viridiplantae; phylum Streptophyta; class Magnoliopsida; order Rosales; family Urticaceae; genus Urtica; species Urtica dioica. The sequence continues at coordinate 2,200,233 of NC_142757.1, read as the reverse complement.
CTGGCGGACGCAAGCCTCTGAAACCCATTTGTAACTCGCTGCCTTCAGGCTTACGAGCTGGGCGGCGAGCGTGATGCCACATTTGTATGGCCAAGTTTCCCGTGGACGCTGGCTAGACCAGATACGTCTGGCGGACGCAAGCCTTTGAATCCCATTTGTAACTCGCTGCCTTTCGTCTCACGAGCTGGGCGGCGAGCGCAATGCCACATTTGTGTGGCGAAGTTTCCCGTGGACGCTTGCTAGACCAGATACGTTTGGCTGACGCAAGCCTTTGGAACCCATTTGTTACTCGCTGCCTTTCGGCTCACGAGCTGGGCGGCGAGCGCGATGCCACATTTGTGTGGCCGGGTTTCCCGTGGACACTGGCTAGACCAGATACGTCCGACGGACGCAAGCCTCTGAAACCCATTTGTAACTCACTGCCTTTCGGCTCACAAAATGGGCGGCGAGCGTGATGCCATATTTGTGTGGCCGGGTTTCCCGTGGACGCTGGCTAGACCAGATACGTCTGGCGGACGCAAGCCTCTGAAACCCATTTGTAACTCGCTGCCTTTCGTCTCACGAGCAGGGCGGCGAGCGTGATGCGACATTTGTGTGGCCAGGTTTCCCGTGGACGCTGGATAGAACAGATACGTCCGGCGGACGCAAGCCTTTGGAACCCAATTGTAACTCGCTGCCTTTCGGCTCACGAGCTGGGCGGCGAGCGCGATGCCACATTTGTGTGGCCAGGTTTCACGTGGACGCTAACTAGACCAGATACGTGCGGCGAATGCAAGCCTTTGGAACCCATTTGTAACTCGCTGCCTTTCGGCTCACGAGCTGGGCGGCGAGCGCGATGCCACATTTGTGTGGCCGGGTTTCCCGTGGACGCTGGCTAGACCAGATACGTCCGGCGGACGCAAGCCTCTGAAACCCATTTGTAACTCGCTGCCTTCAGGCTTACGAGCTGGGCGGCGAGCGTGATGCCACATTTGTGTGGCCAAGTTTCCCGTGGACGCTGGCTAGACCAGATACGTCTGGCGGACGCAAGCCTTTGAATCCCATTTGTAACTCGCTGCCTTTCGTCTCACGAGCTGGGCGGCGAGCGCAATGCCACATTTGTGTGGCGAAGTTTCCCGTGGACGCTTGCTAGACCAGATACGTTTGGCTGACGCAAGCCTTTGGAACCCATTTGTTACTCGCTGCCTTTCGGCTCACGAGCTGGGCGGCGAGCGCGATGCCACATTTGTGTGGCCGGGTTTCCCGTGGACACTGGCTAGACCAGATACGTCCGACGGACGCAAGCCTCTGAAACCCATTTGTAACTCACTGCCTTTCGGCTCACAAAATGGGCGGCGAGCGTGATGCCATATTTGTGTGGCCGGGTTTCCCGTGGACGCTGGCTAGACCAGATACGTCTGGCGGACGCAAGCCTCTGAAACCCATTTGTAACTCGCTGCCTTTCGTCTCACGAGCAGGGCGGCGAGCGTGATGCGACATTTGTGTGGCCGGGTTTCCCGTGGACGCTGGATAGAACAGATACGTCCGGCGGACGCAAGCCTTTGGAACCCAATTGTAACTCGCTGCCTTTCGGCTCACGAGCTGGGCGGCGAGCGCGATGCCACATTTGTGTGGCCAGGTTTCACGTGGACGCTAACTAGACCAGATACGTGCGGCGAATGCAAGCCTTTGGAACCCATTTGTAACTCGCTGCCTTTCGGCTCACGAGCTGGGCGGCGAGCGCGATGCCACATTTGTGTGGCCGGGTTTCCCGTGGACGCTGGCTAGACCAGATACGTCCGGCGGACGCAAGCCTCTGAAACCCATTTGTAACTCGCTGCCTTCAGGCTTACGAGCTGGGCGGCGAGCGTGATGCCACATTTGTGTGGCCAAGTTTCCCGTGGACGCTGGCTAGACCAGATACGTCTGGCGGACGCAAGCCTTTGAATCCCATTTGTAACTCGCTGCCTTTCGTCCCACGAGCTGGGCGGCGAGCGCAATGCCACATTTGTGTGGCGAAGTTTCCCGTGGACGCTTGCTAGACCAGATACGTTTGGCTGACGCAAGCCTTTGGAACCCATTTGTTACTCGCTGCCTTTCGGCTCACGAGCTGGGCGGCGAGCGCGATGCCACATTTGTGTGGCCGGGTTTCCCGTGGACACTGGCTAGACCAGATACGTCCGACGGACGCAAGCCTCTGAAACCCATTTGTAACTCACTGCCTTTCGGCTCACAAAATGGGCGGCGAGCGTGATGCCATATTTGTGTGGCCGGGTTTCCCGTGGACGCTGGCTAGACCAGATACGTCTGGCGGACGCAAGCCTCTGAAACCCATTTGTAACTCGCTGCCTTTCGTCTCACGAGCAGGGCGGCGAGCGTGATGCGACATTTGTGTGGCCGGGTTTCCCGTGGACGCTGGATAGAACAGATACGTCCGGCGGACGCAAGCCTTTGGAACCCAATTGTAACTCGCTGCCTTTCGGCTCACGAGCTGGGCGGCGAGCGCGATGCCACATTTGTGTGGCCAGGTTTCACGTGGACGCTAACTAGACCAGATACGTGCGGCGAATGCAAGCCTTTGGAACCCATTTGTAACTCGCTGCCTTTCGGCTCACGAGCTGGGCGGCGAGCGCGATGCCACATTTGTGTGGCCGGGTTTCCCGTGGACGCTGGCTAGACCAGATACGTCCGGCGGACGCAAGCCTCTGAAACCCATTTGTAACTCGCTGCCTTCAGGCTTACGAGCTGGGCGGCGAGCGTGATGCCACATTTGTGTGGCCAAGTTTCCCGTGGACGCTGGCTAGACCAGATACGTCTGGCAGACGAAAGCCTTTGAATCCCATTTGTAACTCGCTGCCTTTCGTCTCACGAGCTGGGCGGCGAGCGCAATGCCACATTTGTGTGGCGAAGTTTCCCGTGGACGCTTGCTAGACCAGATACGTTTGGCTGACGCAAGCCTTTGGAACCCATTTGTTACTCGCTGCCTTTCGGCTCACGAGCTGGGCGGCGAGCGCGATGCCACATTTGTGTGGCCGGGTTTCCCGTGGACACTGGCTAGACCAGATACGTCCGACGGACGCAAGCCTCTGAAACCCATTTGTAACTCACTGCCTTTCGGCTCACAAAATGGGCGGCGAGCGTGATGCCATATTTGTGTGGCCGGGTTTCCCGTGGACGCTGGCTAGACCAGATACGTCCGGTGGACGCAAGCCTTTGGAACCCATTTGTAACTCGCTGCCTTTCGGCTCACGAGCTGGGCGGCGAACGCGATCCCACATTTGTGTGGCCAGGTTTCCCGTGGACGCTGGCTAGACCAGATACGTCCGGCGGACGCAAGCCTTTGGAACCCACTTGTAACTCGCTGCCTTTCGGCTCACGAGCTGGGCGGCGAGCGCGATGCCACATTTGTGTGGCCGGGTTTCACGTGGACGCTGGCTAGACCAGATACGTTCGGCGGATGCAAGCCTCTGAAACCCATTTGTAACTCGTTGCCTTTCGGCTCACTAGCTGGGCGGCGAGCGCAATGCCACATTTGTGTGGCCAAGTTTCCCGTGGACGCTTGCTAGACCAGATACGTCTGGCGGACGCAAGCCTTTGGAACCCATTTGTTACTCGCTGCCTTTCGGCTCACGAGCTGGGCGGCGAGCGCGATGCCACATTTGTGTGGCCAAGTTTCCCGTGGACGCTGGCTAGACAAGATACGTCTGGCGGACGCAAGCCTTTGGAACCCATTTGTTACTCGCTGCCTTTCGGCTCACGAGCTAGGCGGCGAGCGCGATGCCATATTTCTGTGGCCGGGTTTCCTGTGGACGCTGGTTAGACCAGATACGTCTGGCGGACGCAAGCCTCTGAAACTCATTTGTAACTCGCTGCCTTTCGGCTCACGAGCTGGGCGGCGAGCGCAATGCCACATTTGTGTGGCGAAGTTTCCCGTGGACGCTTGCTAGACCAGATACGTTTGGCTGACGCAAGCCTTTGGAACCCATTTGTTACTCGCTGCCTTTCGGCTCACGAGGTGGGCGGCGAGCGCGATGCCACATTTGTGTGGCCAATTTTCCCGTGGACGCTGGCTAGACCAGATATGTCTGGCGGACGCAAGCCTTTGGAACCCATTTGTTACTCGCTGCCTTTCGGCTCACGAGGTGGGCGGCGAGCGCGATGACATATTTCTGTGGCCGGGTTTCCCGTGGACGCTGGTTAGACCAGATACATCTGGCGGACGCAAGCCTCTGAAACCCATTTGTAACTCGCTGCCTTTCGTCTCACGAGCAGGGCGGCGAGCGTGATGCGACATTTGTGTGGCCGGGTTTCCCGTGGACGCTGGATAGAACAGATACATCCGGCGGACGCAAGCCTTTGGAACCCAATTGTAACTCGCTGCCTTTCGGCTCACGAGCTGGGCGGCGAGCGCGATGCCACATTTGTGTGGCCAGGTTTCACGTGGACGCTAACTAGACCAGATACGTGCGGCGAATGCAAGCCTTTGGAACCCATTTGTAACTCGCTGCCTTTCGGCTCACGAGCTGGGCGGCGAGCGCGATGCCACATTTGTGTGGCCGGGTTTCCCGTGGACGCTGGCTAGACCAGATACGTCCGGCGGACGCAAGCCTCTGAAACCCATTTGTAACTCGCTGCCTTCAGGCTTACGAGCTGGGCGGCGAGCGTGATGCCACATTTGTGTGGCCAAGTTTCCCGTGGACGCTGGCTAGACCAGATACGTCTGGCGGACGCAAGCCTTTGAATCCCATTTGTAACTCGCTGCCTTTCGGCTCACGACCTGGGCGGCGAGCGCGATGCCACATTTGTGTGGCCGGGTTTCCCGTGGACGCTGGCTAGACCAGATACGTCCGGCGGACGCAAGCCTTTGGAACCCATTTGTAACTCGCTGCCTTTCGGCTCACGAGCTGGGCGGCGAGCGCGATGCCACATTTGTGTGGCCAGGTTTCCCGTGGACACTGGCTAGACCAGATACGTCCGACGGACGCAAGCCTCTGAAACCCATTTGTAACTCACTGCCTTTCGGCTCACAAAATGGGCGGCGAGCGTGATGCCATATTTGTGTGGCCGGGTTTCCCGTGGACGCTGGCTAGACCAGATACGTCCGGTGGACGCAAGCCTTTGGAACCCATTTGTAACTCGCTGCCTTTCGGCTCACGAGCTGGGCGGCGAACGCGATCCCACATTTGTGTGGCCAGGTTTCCCGTGGACGCTGGCTAGACCAGATACGTCCGGCGGACGCAAGCCTTTGGAACCCATTTGTAACTCACTGCCTTTCGGCACACGAGCTGGGCGGCGAGCGCGATGCCACATTTGTGTGGCCGGGTTTCACGTGGACGCTGGCTAGACCAGATACGTTCGGCGGATGCAAGCCTCTGAAACCCATTTGTAACTCGTTGCCTTTCGGCTCACTAGCTGGGCGGCGAGCGCAATGCCACATTTGTGTGGCCAAGTTTCCCGTGGACGCTTGCTAGACCAGATACGTCTGGCGGACGCAAGCCTTTGGACCCCATTTGTTACTCGCTGCCTTTCGGCTCACGAGCTGGGCGGCGAGCGCGATGCCACATTTGTGTGGCCAAGTTTCCCGTGGACGCTGGCAAGACAAGATACGTCTGGCGGACGCAAGCCTTTGGAGCCCATTTGTTACTCGCTGCCTTTCGGCTCACGAGCTAGGCGGCGAGCGCGATGCCATATTTCTGTGGCCGGGTTTCCTGTGGACGCTGGTTAGACCAGATACGTCTGGCGGACGCAAGCCTCTGAAACTCATTTGTAACTCGCTACCTTTCGGCTCACGAGCTGGGCGGCGAGCGCAATGCCACATTTGTGTAGCGAAGTTTCCCGTGGACGCTTGCTAGACCAGATACGTTTGGCTGACGCAAGCCTTTGGAACCCATTTGTTACTCGCTGCCTTTCGGCTCACGAGCTGGGCGGCGAGCGCGATGCCACATTTGTGTGGCCAATTTTCCCGTGGACGCTGGCTAGACCAGATATGTCTGGCGGACGCAAGCCTTTGGAACCCATTTGTTACTCGCTGCCTTTCGGCTCACGAGGTGGGCGGCGAGCGCGATGACATATTTCTGTGGCCGGGTTTCCCGTGGACGCTGGTTAGACCAGATACGTCTGGCGGACGCAAGCCTCTGAAACCCATTTGTAACTCGCTGCCTTTCGTCTCACGAGCAGGGCGGCGAGCGTGATGCGACATTTGTGTGGCCGGGTTTCCCGTGGACGCTGGATAGAACAGATACGTCCGGCGGACGCAAGCCTTTGGAACCCAATTGTAACTCGCTGCCTTTCGGCTCACGAGCTGGGCGGCGAGCGCGATGCCACATTTGTGTGGCCAGGTTTCACGTGGACGCTAACTAGACCAGATACGTGCGGCGAATGCAAGCCTTTGGAACCCATTTGTAACTCGCTGCCTTTCGGCTCACGAGCTGGGCGGCGAGCGCGATGCCACATTTGTCCGGGTTTCCCGTGGACGCTGGCTAGACCAGATACGTCCGGCGGACGCAAGCCTCTGAAACCCATTTGTAACTCGCTGCCTTCAGGCTTACGAGCTGGGCGGCGAGCGTGATGCCACATTTGTGTGGCCAAGTTTCCCGTGGACGCTGGCTAGACCAGATACGTCTGGCGGACGCAAGCCTTTGAATCCCATTTGTAACTCGCTGCCTTTCGGTTCACGAGCTGGGCGGCGAGCGCGATGCCACATTTGTGTGGCCAAGTTTCCCGTGGACGCTGGCTAGACCAGATACGTCTGGCGGACGCAAGCCTTTGGAACCCATTTGTAACTCGCTGCCTTTCGGCTCACGAGCTGGGCGGCGAGCGTGATGCCACATTTGTGTGGCCGGGTTTCCCGCGAACGCTGGCTAGAACAGATACGTCCGGTGGACGCAAGCCTTTGGAACCCATTTGTAACTCGCTGCCTTTCGGCTCACGAGCGGGGCGGCGAGCGCGATGCCACATTTGTGTGGCCGGGTTTCCCGTGGATGCTAGCTAGACCAGATACGTGCGGCGGATGCAAGCCTTTGGAACCCATTTGTAACTCGCTGCCTTTCGGCTCACGAGCTGGGCGGCGAGCGCGATGCCACATTTGTGTGGCCGGGTTTCCCGTGGACGCTGGCTAGACAAGATACGTCCGGCGGACGCAAGCCTCTGAAACCCATTTGTAACTCGCTGCCTTTAGGCTCACGAGCTGGGCGGCGAGCGTGATGCCACATTTGTGTGGCCAAGTTTCCCGTGGACGCTGGCTAGACCAGATACGTCTGGCAGACGCAAGCCTTTGGAACCCATTTGTAACTCGCTGCCTTTCGGCTCACGAGCTGGGCGGCGAGCGCGATGCCATATTTCTGTGGCCGGGTTTCCTGTGGACGCTAGTTAGACCAGATACGTCTGGCGGACGCAAGCCTCTGAAACCCATTTATAACTCGCTGCCTTTCGGCTCACGAGCTGGGCGGCGACCGCGATGCCACATTTGTGTGGCCGGGTTTCACGTGGACGCTGGCTAGACCAGATACGTTCGGCGGACGCAAGCCTCTGAAACCCATTTGTAACTCGCTGCCTTTCGGCTCACGAGCTGGGCGGCGAGCGTGAAGCCACATTTGTGTGGCCGGGTTTCCCGTGGACGCTGGCTAGACTAGATACGTGCGGCGGATGCAAGCCTTTGGAACCCATTTGTAACTCGCTGCCTCTCGGCTCACGAGCTGGGTGGCGAGCGCGATGCCACATTTGTGTGGCCGGGTTTCCCGTGGACGCTGGCTAGACCAGATACGTCCGGCGGATGCAAGCCTCTGAAACCCATTTGTAACTCGTTGCCTTTCGGCTCACTAGCTGGGCGGCGAGCGCAATGCCACATTTGTGTGGCCAAGTTTCCCGTGGACGCTTGCTAGACCAGATACGTCTGGCGGACGCAAGCCTTTGGAACCCATTTGTTACTCGCTGCCTTTCGGCTCACGAGCTGGGCGGCGAGCGCGATGCCACATTTGTGTGGCCAAGTTTCCCGTGGACGCTAGCTAGACAAGATACGTCTGGCGGACGCAAGCCTTTGGAACCCATTTGTTACTCGCTGCCTTTCGGCTCACGAGCTAGGCGGCGAGCGCGATGCCATATTTCTGTGGCCGGGTTTCCTGTGGACGCTGGTTAGACCAGATACGTCTGGCGGACGCAAGCCTCTGAAACTCATTTGTAACTCGCTGCCTTTCGGCTCACGAGCTGGGCGGCGAGCGCAATGCCACATTTGTGTGGCGAAGTTTCCCGTGGACGCTTGCTAGACCAGATACGTTTGGCTGACGCAAGCCTTTGGAACCCATTTGTTACTCGCTGCCTTTCGGCTCACGAGCTGGGCGGCGAGCGCGATGCCACATTTGTGTGGCCAATTTTCCCGTGGACGCTGGCTAGACCAGATATGTCTGGCGGACGCAAGCCTTTGGAACCCATTTGTTACTCGCTGCCTTTCGGCTCACGAGGTGGGCGGCGAGCGCGATGACATTTTTCTGTGGCCGGGTTTCCCGTGGACGCTGGTTAGACCAGATACGTCTGGCGGATGCAAGCCTCTGAAACCCATTTGTAACTCGCTGCCTTTCGTCTCACGAGCAGGGCGGCGAGCGTGATGCGACATTTGTGTGGCCGAGTTTCCCGTGGACGCTAGCTAGACCAGATACGTGCGGCGGATGCAAGCCTTTGGAACCCATTTGTAACTCGCTGCCTTTCGGCTCACGAGCTGGGCGGCGAGCGCGATGCCACATTTGTGTGGCCGGGTTTCCCGTGGACGCTGGCTAGACAAGATACGTCCGGCGGACGCAAGCCTCTGAAACCCATTTGTAACTCGCTGCCTTTAGGCTCACGAGCTGGGCGGCGAGCGTGATGCCACATTTGTGTGGCCAAGTTTCCCGTGGACGCTGGCTAGACCAGATACGTCTGGCAGACGCAAGCCTTTGGAACCCATTTGTAACTCGCTGCCTTTCGGCTCACGAGCTGGGCGGCGAGCGCGATGCCATATTTCTGTGGCCGGGTTTCCTGTGGACGCTAGTTAGACCAGATACGTCTGGCGGACGCAAGCCTCTGAAACCCATTTATAACTCGCTGCCTTTCGGCTCACGAGCTGGGCGGCGACCGCGATGCCACATTTGTGTGGCCGGGTTTCACGTGGACGCTGGCTAGACCAGATACGTTCGGCGGACGCAAGCCTCTGAAACCCATTTGTAACTCGCTGCCTTTCGGCTCACGAGCTGGGCGGCGAGCGTGAAGCCACGTTTGTGTGGCCGGGTTTCCCGTGGACGCTGGCTAGACTAGATACGTGCGGCGGATGCAAGCCTTTGGAACCCATTTGTAACTCGCTGCCTTTCGGCTCACGAGCTGGGTGGCGAGCGCGATGCCACATTTGTGTGGCCGGGTTTCACGTGGACGCTGGCTAGACCAGATACGTTCGGCGGATGCAAGCCTCTGAAACCCATTTGTAACTCGTTGCCTTTCGGCTCACTAGCTGGGCGGCGAGCGCAATGCCACATTTGTGTGGCCAAGTTTCCCGTGGACGCTTGCTAGACCAGATACGTCTGGCGGACGCAAGCCTTTGGAACCCATTTGTTACTCGCTGCCTTTCGGCTCACGAGCTGGGCGGCGAGCGCGATGCCACATTTGTGTGGCCAAGTTTCCCGTGGACGCTGGCTAGACAAGATACGTCTGGCGGACGCAAGCCTTTGGAACCCATTTGTTACTCGCTGCCTTTCGGCTCACGAGCTAGGCGGCGAGCGCGATGCCATATTTCTGTGGCCGGGTTTCCTGTGGACGCTGGTTAGACCAGATACGTCTGGCGGACGCAAGCCTCTGAAACTCATTTGTAACTCGCTGCCTTTCGGCTCACGAGCTGGGCGGCGAGCGCAATGCCACATTTGTGTGGCGAAGTTTCCCGTGGACGCTTGCTAGACCAGATACGTTTGGCTGACGCAAGCCTTTGGAACCCATTTGTTACTCGCTGCCTTTCGGCTCACGAGCTGGGCGGCGAGCGCGATGCCACATTTGTGTGGCCAATTTTCCCGTGGACGCTGGCTAGACCAGATATGTCTGGCGGACGCAAGCCTTTGGAACCCATTTGTTACTCGCTGCCTTTCGGCTCACGAGGTGGGCGGCGAGCGCGATGACATATTTCTGTGGCCGGGTTTCCCGTGGACGCTGGTTAGACCAGATACGTCTGGCGGACGCAAGCCTCTGAAACCCATTTGTAACTCGCTGCCTTTCGTCTCACGAGCAGGGCGGCGAGCGTGATGCGACATTTGTGTGGCCGGGTTTCCCGTGGACGCTGGATAGAACAGATACATCCGGCGGACGCAAGCCTTTGGAACCCAATTGTAACTCGCTGCCTTTCGGCTCACGAGCTGGGCGGCGAGCGCGATGCCACATTTGTGTGGCCAGGTTTCACGTGGACGCTAACTAGACCAGATACGTGCGGCGAATGCAAGCCTTTGGAACCCATTTGTAACTCGCTGCCTTTCGGCTCACGAGCTGGGCGGCGAGTGCGATGCCACATTTGTGTGGCCGGGTTTCTCGTGGACGCTGGCTAGACCAGATACGTCCGGCGGACGCAAGCCTCTGAAACCCATTTGTAACTCGCTGCCTTCAGGCTTACGAGCTGGGCGGCGAGCGTGATGCCACATTTTTGTGGCCAAGTTTCCCGTGGACGCTGGCTAGACCAGATACGTCTGGCGGACGCAAGCCTTTGAATCCCATTTGTAACTCGCTGCCTTTCGGCTCACGAGCTGGGCGGCGAGCGCGATGCCACATTTGTGTGGCCGGGTTTCCCGTGGACACTGGCTAGACCAGATACGTCCGGCGGACGCAAGCCTTTGGAACCCATTTGTAACTCGCTGCCTTTCGGCTCACGAGCTGGGCGGCGAGCGCGATGCCACATTTGTGTGGCCAGGTTTCCCGTGGACACTGGCTAGACCAGATACGTCCGACGGACGCAAGCCTCTGAAACCCATTTGTAACTCACTGCCTTTCGGCTCACAAAATGGGCGGCGAGCGTGATGCCATATTTGTGTGGCCGGGTTTCCCGTGGACGCTGGCTAGACCAGATACGTCCGGTGGACGCAAGCCTTTGGAACCCATTTGTAACTCGCTGCCTTTCGGCTCACGAGCTGGGCGGCGAACGCGATCCCACATTTGTGTGGCCAGGTTTCCCGTGGACGCTGGCTAGACCAGATACGTCCGGCGGACGCAAGCCTTTGGAACCCATTTGTAACTCGCTGCCTTTCGGCTCACGAGCTGGGCGGCGAGCGCGATGCCACATTTGTGTGGCCGGGTTTCACGTGGACGCTGGCTAGACCAGATACGTTCGGCGGATGCAAGCCTCTGAAACCCATTTGTAACTCGTTGCCTTTCGGCTCACTAGCTGGGCGGCGAGCGCAATGCCACATTTGTGTGGCCAAGTTTCCCGTGGACGCTTGCTAGACCAGATACGTCTGGCGGACGCAAGCCTTTGGACCCCATTTGTTACTCGCTGCCTTTCGGCTCACGAGCTGGGCGGCGAACGCGATGCCACATTTGTGTGGCCAAGTTTCCCGTGGACGCTGGCTAGACAAGATACGTCTGGCGGACGCAAGCCTTTGGAGCCCATTTGTTACTCGCTGCCTTTCGGCTCACGAGCTAGGCGGCGAGCGCGATGCCATATTTCTGTGGCCGGGTTTCCTGTGGACGCTGGTTAGACCAGATACGTCTGGCGGACGCAAGCCTCTGAAACTCATTTGTAACTCGCTACCTTTCGGCTCACGAGCTGGGCGGCGAGCGCAATGCCACATTTGTGTAGCGAAGTTTCCCGTGGACGCTTGCTAGACCAGATACGTTTGGCTGACGCAAGCCTTTGGAACCCATTTGTTACTCGCTGCCTTTCGGCTCACGAGCTGGGCGGCGAGCGCGATGCCACATTTGTGTGGCCAATTTTCCCGTGGACGCTGGCTAGACCAGATATGTCTGGCGGACGCAAGCCTTTGGAACCCATTTGTTACTCGCTGCCTTTCGGCTCACGAGGTGGGCGGCGAGCGCGATGACATATTTCTGTGGCCGGGTTTCCCGTGGACGCTGGTTAGACCAGATACGTCTGGCGGACGCAAGCCTCTGAAACCCATTTGTAACTCGCTGCCTTTCGTCTCACGAGCAGGGCGGCGAGCGTGATGCGACATTTGTGTGGCCGGGTTTCCCGTGGACGCTGGATAGAACAGATACGTCCGGCGGACGCAAGCCTTTGGAACCCAATTGTAACTCGCTGCCTTTCGGCTCACGAGCTGGGCGGCGAGCGCGATGCCACATTTGTGTGGCCAGGTTTCACGTGGACGCTAACTAGACCAGATACGTGCGGTGAATGCAAGCCTTTGGAACCCATTTGTAACTCGCTGCCTTTCGGCTCACGAGCTGGGCGGCGAGCGCGATGCCACATTTGTCCGGGTTTCCCGTGGACGCTGGCTAGACCAGATACGTCCGGCGGACGCAAGCCTCTGAAACCCATTTGTAACTCGCTGCCTTCAGGCTTACGAGCTGGGCGGCGAGCGTGATGCCACATTTGTGTGGCCAAGTTTCCCGTGGACGCTGGCTAGACCAGATACGTCTGGCGGACGCAAGCCTTTGAATCCCATTTGTAACTCGCTGCCTTTCGGTTCACGAGCTGGGCGGCGAGCGCGATGCCACATTTGTGTGGCCGGGTTTCCCGTGGACGCTGGCTAGACCAGATACGTCTGGCGGACGCAAGCCTTTGGAACCCATTTGTTACTCGCTGCCTTTCGGCTCACGAGCTGGGCGGCGAGCGCGATGCCACATTTGTGTGGCCAAGTTTCCCGTGGACGCTGGCTAGACCAGATACGTCTGGCGGACGCAAGCCTTTGGAACCCATTTGTAACTCGCTGCCTTTCGGCTCACGAGCTGGGCGGCGAGCGTGATGCCACATTTGTGTGGCCGGGTTTCCCGCGAACGCTGGCTAGAACAGATACGTCCGGTGGACGCAAGCCTTTGGAACCCATTTGTAACTCGCTGCCTTTCGGCTCACGAGCGGGGCGGCGAGCGCGATGCCAAATTTGTGTGGCCGGGTTTCCCGTGGATGCTAGCTAGACCAGATACGTGCGGCGGATGCAAGCCTTTGGAACCCATTTGTAACTCGCTGCCTTTCGGCTCACGAGCTGGGCGGCGAGCGCGATGCCACATTTGTGTGGCCGGGTTTCCCGTGGACGCTGGCTAGACAAGATACGTCCGGCGGACGCAAGCCTCTGAAACCCATTTGTAACTCGCTGCCTTTAGGCTCACGAGCTGGGCGGCGAGCGTGATGCCACATTTGTGTGGCCAAGTTTCCCGTGGACGCTGGCTAGACCAGATACGTCTGGCAGACGCAAGCCTTTGGAACCCATTTGTAACTCGCTGCCTTTCGGCTCACGAGCTGGGCGGCGAGCGCGATGCCATATTTCTGTGGCCGGGTTTCCTGTGGACGCTAGTTAGACCAGATACGTCTGGCGGACGCAAGCCTCTGAAACCCATTTATAACTCGCTGCCTTTCGGCTCACGAGCTGGGCGGCGACCGCGATGCCACATTTGTGTGGCCGGGTTTCACGTGGACGCTGGCTAGACCAGATACGTTCGGCGGACGCAAGCCTCTGAAACCCATTTGTAACTCGCTGCCTTTCGGCTCACGAGCTGGGCGGCGAGCGTGAAGCCACATTTGTGTGGCCGGGTTTCCCGTGGACGCTGGCTAGACTAGATACGTGCGGCGGATGCAAGCCTTTGGAACCCATTTGTAACTCGCTGCCTTTCGGCTCACGAGCTGGGTGGCGAGCGCGATGCCACATTTGTGTGGCCGGGTTTCCCGTGGACGCTGGCTAGACCAGATACGTCCGGCGGATGCAAGCCTCTGAAACCCATTTGTAACTCGTTGCCTTTCGGCTCACTAGCTGGGCGGCGAGCGCAATGCCACATTTGTGTGGCCAAGTTTCCCGTGGACGCTTGCTAGACCAGATACGTCTGGCGGACGCAAGCCTTTGGAACCCATTTGTTACTCGCTGCCTTTCGGCTCACGAGCTGGGCGGCGAGCGCGATGCCACATTTGTGTGGCCAAGTTTCCCGTGGACGCTGGCTAGACAAGATACGTCTGGCGGACGCAAGCCTTTGGAACCCATTTGTTACTCGCTGCCTTTCGGCTCACGAGCTAGGCGGCGAGCGCGATGCCATATTTCTGTGGCCGGGTTTCCTGTGGACGCTGGTTAGACCAGATACGTCTGGCGGACGCAAGCCTCTGAAACTCATTTGTAACTCGCTGCCTTTCGGCTCACGAGCTGGGCGGCGAGCGCAATGCCACATTTGTGTGGCGAAGTTTCCCGTGGACGCTTGCTAGACCAGATACGTTTGGCTGACGCAAGCCTTTGGAACCCATTTGTTACTCGCTGCCTTTCGGCTCACGAGCTGGGCGGCGAGCGCGATGCCACATTTGTGTGGCCAATTTTCCCGTGGACGCTGGCTAGACCAGATATGTCTGGCGGACGCAAGCCTTTGGAACCCATTTGTTACTCGCTGCCTTTCGGCTCACGAGGTGGGCGGCGAGCGCGATGACATTTTTCTGTGGCCGGGTTTCCCGTGGACGCTGGTTAGACCAGATACGTCTGGCGGACGCAAGCCTCTGAAACCCATTTGTAACTCGCTGCCTTTCGTCTCACGAGCAGGGCGGCGAGCGTGATGCGACATTTGTGTGGCCGGGTTTCCCGTGGACGCTAGCTAGACCAGATACGTGCGGCGGATGCAAGCCTTTGGAACCCATTTGTAACTCGCTGCCTTTCGGCTCACGAGCTGGGCGGCGAGCGCGATGCCACATTTGTGTGGCCGGGTTTCCCGTGGACGCTGGCTAGACAAGATACGTCCGGCGGACGCAAGCCTCTGAAACCCATTTGTAACTCGCTGCCTTTAGGCTCACGAGCTGGGCGGCGAGCGTGATGCCACATTTGTGTGGCCAAGTTTCCCGTGGACGCTGGCTAGACCAGATACGTCTGGCAGACGCAAGCCTTTGGAACCCATTTGTAACTCGCTGCCTTTCGGCTCACGAGCTGGGCGGCGAGCGCGATGCCATATTTCTGTGGCCGGGTTTCCTGTGGACGCTAGTTAGACCAGATACGTCTGGCGGACGCAAGCCTCTGAAACCCATTTATAACTCGCTGCCTTTCGGCTCACGAGCTGGGCGGCGACCGCGATGCCACATTTGTGTGGCCGGGTTTCACGTGGACGCTGGCTAGACCAGATACGTTCGGCGGACGCAAGCCTCTGAAACCCATTTGTAACTCGCTGCCTTTCGGCTCACGAGCTGGGCGGCGAGCGTGAAGCCACATTTGTGTGGCCGGGTTTCCCGTGGACGCTGGCTAGACTAGATACGTGCGGCGGATGCAAGCCTTTGGAACCCATTTGTAACTCGCTGCCTTTCGGCTCACGAGCTGGGTGGCGAGCGCGATGCCACATTTGTGTGGCCGGGTTTCCCGTGGACGCTGGCTAGACCAGATACGTCCGGCGGATGCAAGCCTCTGAAACCCATTTGTAACTCGTTGCCTTTCGGCTCACTAGCTGGGCGGCGAGCGCATTGCCACATTTGTGTGGCCAAGTTTCCCGTGGACGCTTGCTAGACCAGATACGTCTGGCGGACGCAAGCCTTTGGAACCCATTTGTTACTCGCTGCCTTTCGGCTCACGAGCTGGGCGGCGAGCGCGATGCCACATTTGTGTGGCCAAGTTTCCCGTGGACGCTGGCTAGACAAGATACGTCTGGCGGACGCAAGCCTTTGGAACCCATTTGTTACTCGCTGCCTTTCGGCTCACGAGCTAGGCGGCGAGCGCGATGCCATATTTCTGTGGCCGGGTTTCCTGTGGACGCTGGTTAGACCAGATACGTCTGGCGGACGCAAGCCTCTGAAACTCATTTGTAACTCGCTGCCTTTCGGCTCACGAGCTGGGCGGCGAGCGCAATGCCACATTTGTGTGGCGAAGTTTCCCGTGGACGCTTTCTAGACCAGATACGTTTGGCTGACGCAAGCGTTTGGAACCCATTTGTTACTCGCTGCCTTTCGGCTCACGAGCTGGGCGGCGAGCGCGATGCCACATTTGTGTGGCCAATTTTCCCGTGGACGCTGGCTAGACCAGATATGTCTGGCGGACGCAAGCCTTTGGAACCCATTTGTTACTCGCTGCCTTTCGGCTCACGAGGTGGGCGGCGAGCGCGATGACATATTTCTGTGGCCGGGTTTCCCGTGGACGCTGGTTAGACCAGATACGTCTGGCGGACGCAAGCCTCTGAAACCCATTTGTAACTCGCTGCCTTTCGTCTCACGAGCAGGGCGGCGAGCGTGATGCGACATTTGTGTGGCCGGGTTTCCCGTGGACGCTGGATAGAACAGATACGTCCGGCGGACGCAAGCCTTTGGAACCCAATTGTAACTCGCTGCCTTTCGGCTCACGAGCTGGGCGGCGAGCGCGATGCCACATTTGTGTGGCCGGGTTTCACGTGGACGCTAACTAGACCAGATACGTGCGGCGAATGCAAGCCTTTGGAACCCATTTGTAACTCGCTGCCTTTCGGCTCACGAGCTGGGCGGCGAGCGCGATGCCACATTTGTGTGGCCGGGTTTCCCGTGGACGCTGGCTAGACCAGATACGTCCGGCGGACGCAAGCCTCTGAAACCCATTTGTAACTCGCTGCCTTCAGGCTTACGAGCTGGGCGGCGAGCGTGATGCCACATTTGTGTGGCCAAGTTTCCCGTGGACGCTGGCTAGACCAGATACGTCTGGCGGACGCAAGCCTTTGAATCCCATTTGTAACTCGCTGCCTTTCGGTTCACGAGCTGGGCGGCGAGCGCGATGCCACATTTGTGTGGCCGGGTTTCCCGTGGACGCTGGCTAGACCAGATACGTCTGGCGGACGCAAGCCTTTGGAACCCATTTGTTACTCGCTGCCTTTCGGCTCACGAGCTGGGCGGCGAGCGCGATGCCACATTTGTGTGGCCAAGTTTCCCGTGGACGCTGGCTAGACCAGATACGTCTGGCGGACGCAAGCCTTTGGAACCCATTTGTAACTCGCTGCCTTTCGGCTCACGAGCTGGGCGGCGAGCGTGATGCCACATTTGTGTGGCCGGGTTTCCCGCGAACGCTGGCTAGAACAGATACGTCCGGTGGACGCAAGCCTTTGGAACCCATTTGTAACTCGCTGCCTTTCGGCTCACGAGCGGGGCGGCGAGCGCGATGCCAAATTTGTGTGGCCGGGTTTCC
Organism: Urtica dioica subsp. dioica; assembly: GCF_054948205.1. Classification (NCBI taxonomy): domain Eukaryota; kingdom Viridiplantae; phylum Streptophyta; class Magnoliopsida; order Rosales; family Urticaceae; genus Urtica; species Urtica dioica. The sequence goes on along the minus strand of NC_142757.1, from coordinate 2,182,996 downwards.
CGTGGATGCTAGCTAGACCAGATACGTGCGGCGGATGCAAGCCTTTGGAACCCATTTGTAACTCGCTGCCTTTCGGCTCACGAGCTGGGCGGCGAGCGCGATGCCACATTTGTGTGGCCGGGTTTCCCGTGGACGCTGGCTAGACAAGATACGTCCGGCGGACGCAAGCCTCTGAAACCCATTTGTAACTCGCTGCCTTTAGGCTCACGAGCTGGGCGGCGAGCGTGATGCCACATTTGTGTGGCCAAGTTTCCCGTGGACGCTGGCTAGACCAGATACGTCTGGCAGACGCAAGCCTTTGGAACCCATTTGTAACTCGCTGCCTTTCGGCTCACGAGCTGGGCGGCGAGCGCGATGCCATATTTCTGTGGCCGGGTTTCCTGTGGACGCTAGTTAGACCAGATACGTCTGGCGGACGCAAGCCTCTGAAACCCATTTATAACTCGCTGCCTTTCGGCTCACGAGCTGGGCGGCGACCGCGATGCCACATTTGTGTGGCCGGGTTTCACGTGGACGCTGGCTAGACCAGATACGTTCGGCGGACGCAAGCCTCTGAAACCCATTTGTAACTCGCTGCCTTTCGGCTCACGAGCTGGGCGGCGAGCGTGAAGCCACATTTGTGTGGCCGGGTTTCCCGTGGACGCTGGCTAGACTAGATACGTGCGGCGGATGCAAGCCTTTGGAACCCATTTGTAACTCGCTGCCTTTCGGCTCACGAGCTGGGTGGCGAGCGCGATGCCACATTTGTGTGGCCGGGTTTCCCGTGGACGCTGGCTAGACCAGATACGTCCGGCGGATGCAAGCCTCTGAAACCCATTTGTAACTCGTTGCCTTTCGGCTCACTAGCTGGGCGGCGAGCGCAATGCCACATTTGTGTGGCCAAGTTTCCCGTGGACGCTTGCTAGACCAGATACGTCTGGCGGACGCAAGCCTTTGGAACCCATTTGTTACTCGCTGCCTTTCGGCTCACGAGCTGGGCGGCGAGCGCGATGCCACATTTGTGTGGCCAAGTTTCCCGTGGACGCTGGCTAGACAAGATACGTCTGGCGGACGCAAGCCTTTGGAACCCATTTGTTACTCGCTGCCTTTCGGCTCACGAGCTAGGCGGCGAGCGCGATGCCATATTTCTGTGGCCGGGTTTCCTGTGGACGCTGGTTAGACCAGATACGTCTGGCGGACGCAAGCCTCTGAAACTCATTTGTAACTCGCTGCCTTTCGGCTCACGAGCTGGGCGGCGAGCGCAATGCCACATTTGTGTGGCGAAGTTTCCCGTGGACGCTTGCTAGACCAGATACGTTTGGCTGACGCAAGCCTTTGGAACCCATTTGTTACTCGCTGCCTTTCGGCTCACGAGCTGGGCGGCGAGCGCGATGCCACATTTGTGTGGCCAATTTTCCCGTGGACGCTGGCTAGACCAGATATGTCTGGCGGACGCAAGCCTTTGGAACCCATTTGTTACTCGCTGCCTTTCGGCTCACGAGGTGGGCGGCGAGCGCGATGACATTTTTCTGTGGCCGGGTTTCCCGTGGACGCTGGTTAGACCAGATACGTCTGGCGGACGCAAGCCTCTGAAACCCATTTGTAACTCGTTGCCTTTCGTCTCACGAGCAGGGCGGCGAGCGTGATGCGACATTTGTGTGGCCGGGTTTCCCGTGGACGCTAGCTAGACCAGATACGTGCGGCGGATGCAAGCCTTTGGAACCCATTTGTAACTCGCTGCCTTTCGGCTCACGAGCTGGGCGGCGAGCGCGATGCCACATTTGTGTGGCCGGGTTTCCCGTGGACGCTGGCTAGACAAGATACGTCCGGCGGACGCAAGCCTCTGAAACCCATTTGTAACTCGCTGCCTTTAGGCTCACGAGCTGGGCGGCGAGCGTGATGCCACATTTGTGTGGCCAAGTTTCCCGTGGACGCTGGCTAGACCAGATACGTCTGGCAGACGCAAGCCTTTGGAACCCATTTGTAACTCGCTGCCCTTCGGCTCACGAGCTGGGCGGCGAGCGCGATGCCATATTTCTGTGGCCGGGTTTCCTGTGGACGCTAGTTAGACCAGATACGTCTGGCGGACGCAAGCCTCTGAAACCCATTTATAACTCGCTGCCTTTCGGCTCACGAGCTGGGCGGCGACCGCGATGCCACATTTGTGTGGCCGGGTTTCACGTGGACGCTGGCTAGACCAGATACGTTCGGCGGACGCAAGCCTCTGAAACCCATTTGTAACTCGCTGCCTTTCGGCTCACGAGCTGGGCGGCGAGCGTGAAGCCACATTTGTGTGGCCGGGTTTCCCGTGGACGCTGGCTAGACTAGATACGTGCGGCGGATGCAAGCCTTTGGAACCCATTTGTAACTCGCTGCCTTTCGGCTCACGAGCTGGGTGGCGAGCGCGATGCCACATTTGTGTGGCCGGGTTTCCCGTGGACGCTGGCTAGACCAGATACGTCCGGCGGATGCAAGCCTCTGAAACCCATTTGTAACTCGTTGCCTTTCGGCTCACTAGCTGGGCGGCGAGCGCAATGCCACATTTGTGTGGCCAAGTTTCCCGTGGACGCTTGCTAGACCAGATACGTCTGGCGGACGCAAGCCTTTGGAACCCATTTGTTACTCGCTGCCTTTCGGCTCACGAGCTGGGCGGCGAGCGCGATGCCACATTTGTGTGGCCAAGTTTCCCGTGGACGCTGGCTAGACAAGATACGTCTGGCGGACGCAAGCCTTTGGAACCCATTTGTTACTCGCTGCCTTTCGGCTCACGAGCTAGGCGGCGAGCGCGATGCCATATTTCTGTGGCCGGGTTTCCTGTGGACGCTGGTTAGACCAGATACGTCTGGCGGACGCAAGCCTCTGAAACTCATTTGTAACTCGCTGCCTTTCGGCTCACGAGCTGGGCGGCGAGCGCAATGCCACATTTGTGTGGCGAAGTTTCCCGTGGACGCTTTCTAGACCAGATACGTTTGGCTGACGCAAGCGTTTGGAACCCATTTGTTACTCGCTGCCTTTCGGCTCACGAGCTGGGCGGCGAGCGCGATGCCACATTTGTGTGGCCAATTTTCCCGTGGACGCTGGCTAGACCAGATATGTCTGGCGGACGCAAGCCTTTGGAACCCATTTGTTACTCGCTGCCTTTCGGCTCACGAGGTGGGCGGCGAGCGCGATGACATATTTCTGTGGCCGGGTTTCCCGTGGACGCTGGTTAGACCAGATACGTCTGGCGGACGCAAGCCTCTGAAACCCATTTGTAACTCGCTGCCTTTCGTCTCACGAGCAGGGCGGCGAGCGTGATGCGACATTTGTGTGGCCGGGTTTCCCGTGGACGCTGGATAGAACAGATACGTCCGGCGGACGCAAGCCTTTGGAACCCAATTGTAACTCGCTGCCTTTCGGCTCACGAGCTGGGCGGCGAGCGCGATGCCACATTTGTGTGGCCGGGTTTCACGTGGACGCTAACTAGACCAGATACGTGCGGCGAATGCAAGCCTTTGGAACCCATTTGTAACTCGCTGCCTTTCGGCTCACGAGCTGGGCGGCGAGCGCGATGCCACATTTGTGTGGCCGGGTTTCCCGTGGACGCTGGCTAGACCAGATACGTCCGGCGGACGCAAGCCTCTGAAACCCATTTGTAACTCGCTGCCTTCAGGCTTACGAGCTGGGCGGCGAGCGTGATGCCACATTTGTGTGGCCAAGTTTCCCGTGGACGCTGGCTAGACCAGATACGTCTGGCGGACGCAAGCCTTTGAATCCCATTTGTAACTCGCTGCCTTTCGGCTCACGAGCTGGGCGGCGGGCGCGATGCCACATTTGTGTGGCCGGGTTTCCCGTGGACGCTGGCTAGACCAGATACGTCTGGCGGACGCAAGCCTTTGGAACCCATTTGTAACTCGCTGCCTTTCGGCTCACGAGCTGGGCGGCGAGCGCGATGCCACATTTGTGTGGCCAGGTTTCCCGTGGACGCTAACTAGACCAGATACGTGCGGCGAATGCAAGCCTTTGGAACCCATTTGTAACTCGCTGCCTTTCGGCTCACGAGCTGGGCGGCGAGCGCGATGCCACATTTGTGTGGCCGGGATTCCCGTGGACGCTGGCTAGACCAGATACGTCCGGCGGACGCAAGCCTCTGAAACCCATTTGTAACTCGCTGCCTTCAGGCTTACGAGCTGGGCGGCGAGCGTGATGCCACATTTGTGTGGCCAAGTTTCCCGTGGACGCTGGCTAGACCAGATACGTCTGGCGGACGCAAGCCTTTGGAACCCATTTGTTACTCGCTGCCTTTCGGCTCACGAGCTGGGCGGCGAGCGCGATGCCACATTTGTGTGGCCAAGTTTCCCGTGGACGCTGGCTAGACCAGATACGTCTGGTGGACGCAAGCCTTTGGAACCCATTTGTAACTCGCTGCCTTTCGGCTCACGAGCTGGGCGGCGAGCGTGATGCCACATTTGTGTGGCCGGGTTTCCCGCGAACGCTGGCTAGAACAGATACGTCCGGTGGACGCAAGCCTTTGGAACCCATTTGTAACTCGCTGCCTTTCGGCTCACGAGCGGGGCGGCGAGCGCGATGCCACATTTGTGTGGCCGGGTTTCCCGTGGACGCTAGCTAGACCAGATACGTGCGGCGGATGCAAGCCTTTGGAACCCATTTGTAACTCGCTGCCTTTCGGCTCACGAGCTGGGCGGCGAGCGCGATGCCACATTTGTGTGGGCGGGTTTCCCGTGGACGCTGGCTAGACAAGATACGTCCGGCGGACGCAAGCCTCTGAAACCCATTTGTAACTCGCTGCCTTTAGGCTCACGAGCTGGGCGGCGAGCGTGATGCCACATTTGTGTGGCCAAGTTTCCCGTGGACGCTGGCTAGACCAGATACGTCTGGCAGACGCAAGCCTTTGGAACCCATTTGTAACTCGCTGCCTTTCGGCTCACGAGCTGGGCGGCGAGCGCGATGCCATATTTCTGTGGCCGGGTTTCCTGTGGACGCTAGTTAGACCAGATACGTCTGGCGGACGCAAGCCTCTGAAACCCATTTATAACTCGCTGCCTTTCGGCTAACGAGCTGGGCGGCGACCGCGATGCCACATTTGTGTGGCCGGGTTTCACGTGGACGCTGGCTAGACCAGATACGTTTGGCGTACGCAAGCCTCTGAAACCCATTTGTAACTCGCTGCCTTTCGGCTCACGAGCTGGGCGGCGAGCGTGAAGCCACATTTGTGTGGCCGGGTTTCCCGTGGACGCTGGCTAGACTAGATACGTGCGGCGGATGCAAGCCTTTGGAACCCATTTGTAACTCGTTGCCTTTCGGCTCACGAGCTGGGTGGCGAGCGCGATGCCACATTTGTGTGGCCGGGTTTCCCGTGGACGCTGGCTAGACCAGATACGTCCGGCGGACGCAAGCCTCTGAAACCCATTTGTAACTCGCTGCCTTTTGGCTCACAAGATGGGCGGTGAGCGTGATGCCACATTTGTGTGGCCGGGTTTCTTGTGGACGCTGGCTAGACCAGATACGTCCGGCGGACGCAAGCCTTTGATACCCATTTGTAATTCGCTGCCTTTTGACTCACGAGCTAGGCGGCGAGCGCGATGCCACAGTTGTGTGGCCGGATTTCCCGTGGATGCTGGCTAGACCAGATACGTCCGGCGGACGCAAGCCTTTGGAACCCATTTGTAACTCACTGCCTTTCGGCTCACGAGCTGGGCGGCGAGCGTGATGCCACATTTGTGTGGCCGCGTTTCCCATGGACGCTGGCTAGACGAGATACGTCCGGAAGATGCAAGCCTTTGAAACCCATTTGTAACTCGCTGCCTTTCGGCTCACGAGCTGGGTGGCGAGCGCGATGCCACATTTGTGTGGCCGGGTTTCCCGTGGACGCTGGGTAGACCAGATACGTCCGGCGGACGCAAGCCTTTGAAACCCATTTGTAACTCGCTGCCTTTCGGCTCACGAGCTGGGCGGCGAGCGCGATGCCACATTTGTGTGGTCGGGTTTCCCGTGGACGCTGGCTAGACCAGATACGTCCGGCGGACGCAAGCTTTTGAAACCCATTTGTAAATCGCTGCCTTTCGGCTCACGAGCTTGGCGGCGAGCGCGATGCCACATTTGTGTGGCCGGGTTTCCCGTGGACGTTGGCTAGACCAGATACTTCCGGCAGACGCAAGCCTTTGAAACCCATTTGTAACTCGCTGCCTTTCGGCTCACGAGCTGGGCGGCGAGCGCGATGCCACATTTGTGTGGCCAAGTTTCCCGTCGACGCTTGCTAGACCAGATACGTCCGGCGGACGCAAGCCTTTGGAACCCATTTGTAACTCGCTGCCTTTCGGCTCACGAGCTGGGCGGCGAGCGCGATGCCACATTTGTGCGGCCAGGTTTCCCGTGGACGCTAGCTAGACCAAATACGTCTGGCGGACGCAAGCCTTTGGACCCATTTGTAACTCGCTGCCTTTCGGCTCACGAGCTGGGCGGCGAGCGCGGTGACATATTTGTGTGGCCAGGTTTCCCGTGGACGCTGGCTAGACCAGATACGTCCGGGGGACGCAAGCCTTTGGAACCCATTTGTAACTCGCTGCCTTTCGGCTCACGAGCTGGGCGGCGAGCGCGATGCCACATTTGTGTGGCCGGGTTTCCTGTGGACGCTGGCAAGACCAGATACGTCCGGCGGACGCAAGCCTTTGAAACCCATTTGTAACTCGCTGCCTTTCGGCTCACGAGCTGGGCGGCGAGCGTGATGCCACATTTGTGTGGCCGGGTTTCCCGTGGACCCTGGCTAGAGCAGATACGTCCGGCGGACGCAAGCCTTTGAAACCCATTTGTAACTCGCTTCCTTTCGGCTCACGAGCTGGGCGGCGAGCGCGATGCCACATTTGTGTGGCCAGGTTTCCCGTGGACGCTGGCTAGACCGGATACGTGCGGCGGATGCAAGCCTTTGGAACCCATTTGTAACTCGCTGCCTTTCGGCTCATGAGCTGGGCGGCGAGCGCGATGCCACATTTGTTAGGCCGGGTTTCCCGTCGACGCTGGGTAGACCAGATACGTCCGGCGGACGCAAGACTCTAAAACCCATTTGTAACTCGCTGCCTTTAGGCTCACGAGCTGGGCGGCGAGCGTGATACCACATTTGTCTGGCCGGGTTTCTCGTGGATGCTGGCTAGACCAGATACGTCCGGCGGACGCAAGCCTTTGATACCCATTTGTAATTCGCTGCCTTTCGGCTCACGAGCTAGGCGGCGAGCGCGATGCCACAGTTGTGTGGCCGGGTTTCCCGTGGACGCTGGCTAGACCAGATACGTCCGGCGGACGCAAGCCTCTGAAACCCATTTGTAACTCGCTGCCTTTAGGCTCACGAGCTGGGCGGCGAGCTTGATGCCACATTTGTGTGGCCAACTTTCCCGTGGACGCTGGCTAGACCAGATACGTCTGGCAGACGCAAGCCTTTGGAACCCATTTGTTACTCGCTGCCTTTCGGCTCACGAGCTGGGCGGCGAGCGCGATGCCATATTTCTGTGGCCGGGTTTCCCGTGGACGCTGGTTAGACCAGATACATCTGGCGGACGCAAGCCTCTGAAACCCATTTGTAACTCGCTGCCTTTCGGCTCACGAGCTAGGCGGCGAGCGCGATGCCACATTTGTGTGGCCGGGTTTCACGTGGACGCTGGCTAGACCAGATACGTTCGGCGGACGCAAGCCTCTGAAACCCATTTGTAACTCGCTGCCTTTCGGCTCACGAGCTGGGCGGCGAGCGTGATGCCACATTTGTGTGGCCGGGTTTCCCGTGGACGCTGGCAAGACCAGATACGTGCGGCGGATGCAAGACTTTGGAACCCATTTGTAACTCGCAGCCTTTCGGCACACGAGCTGGGTGCCGAGCGCGATGCCACATTTGTGTGGCCGGGTTTCCCGTGGACGCTGGCTAGACCAGATACGTCCGGCGGACGCAAGGCTTTGAAACCCATTTGTAACTCGCTGCCTTTAGGCTCACGAGCTGGGCGGTGAGCGTGATGTCTCATTTGTGTGGCCGGGTTTCTTGTGGACGCTGGCTAGACCAGATACGTCCGGCGGACGCAAGCCTTTGGAACCCATTTGTAACTCACTGCCTTTCGGCTCACGAGCTGGGCGGCGTGCGTGATGCCACATTTGTGTGGCCGCGTTTCCCGTGGACGCTGGCTAGACGAGATACGTCCGGAAGATGCAAGCCTTTTAAACCCATTTGTAACTCGCTGCCTTTCGGCTCACGAGCTGGGCGGCGAGCGCGATGCCACATTTGTGTGGCCGGGTTTCCCGTGGACGCTGGCTAGACCAGATACGTCCGGTGGACGCAAGCCTTTGAAACCCATTTGTAACTCGCTGCCTTTCGGCTCACGAGCTGGGCGGCGAGCGCGATGCCACATTTGTGTGGTCGGGTTTCCCTTGGACGCTGGCTAGACCAGATACGTCCGGCGGACGCAAGCTTTTGAAACCCATTTGCAACTCGCTGCCTTTCGGCTCACGAGCTTGGCGGCGAGCGCGATGCCACATTTGTGTGGCCGGGTTTCCCGTGGACGATGGCTAGACCAGATACTTCCGGCGGACGCTGGCCTTTGGAACCCATTTGTAACTCGCTGCCTTTCGGCTCACGAGCTGGGCGGCGAGCGCGATGCCACATTTGTGTGGCCAAGTTTCCCGTGGACGCTTGCTAGCCCAGATACGTCCGGCGGACGCAAGCTTTTGACACCCATTTGTAACTCGCTGCCTTTCGGCTCACGAGCTTGGCGGCGAGCGCGATGCCACATTTGTGTGGCCGGGTTTCCCGTGGACGCTGGCTAGACCAGATACTTCCGGCGGATGCAAGCCTTTGAAACCCATTTGTAACTCGCTGCCTTTCGGCTCACGAGCTGGGCGGCGAGCGCGATGCCACATTTGTGTGGCCAAGTTTCCCGTCGACGCAAGCTAGACCAGATACGTCCGGCGGACGCAAGCCTTTGGGACCCATTTGTAACTCGTTGCCTTTCGGCTCACGAGCTGGGCGGCGAGCGCGGTGACATATTTGTGTGGCCAGGTTTCCCGTGGACGCTGGCTAGACCAGATACGTCCGGCGGACGCAAGCCTTTGGAACCCATTTGTAACTCGCTGCCTTTCGGCTCACGAGCTGGGCGGCGAGCGCGATGCCACATTTGTGTGCCCGGGTTTCCTGTGGACGCTGGCTAGACCAGATACGTCCGGCGGACGCAAGCCTTTGAATCCCATTTGTAACTCGCTGCCTTTCGGCTCACGAGCTGGGCGGTGAGCGTGATGCCACATTTGTGTGGCCGGGTTTCCCGTGGACGATGGCTAGACCAGATACTTCCGGCGGACGCAAGCCTTTGAAACCCATTTGTAACTCGCTGCCTTTCGGCTCACGAGCTGGGCGGCGAGCGCGATGCCACATTTGTGTGGCCAAGTTTCCCGTGGACGCTTGCTAGACCAGATACGTCCGGCGGACGCAAGCCTTTGGAACCCATTTGTAACTCGCTGCCTTTCGGCTCACGAGCTGGGCGGCGAGCGCGATGCCACATTTGTGTGGCCGGGTTTCCCGTGGACGCTGGCTAGACCAGATACTTCCGGCGGACGCAAGCCTTTGAAACCCATTTGTAACTCGCTGCCTTTCGGCTCACGAGCTGGGCGGCGAGCGCGATGCCACATTTGTGTGGCCAAGTTTCCCGTGGACGCTTGCTAGCCCAGATACGTCCGGCGGACGCAAGCTTTTGACACCCATTTGTAACTCGCTGCCTTTCGGCTCACGAGCTTGGCGGCGAGCGCGATGCCACATTTGTGTGGCCGGGTTTCCCGTGGACGCTGGCTAGACCAGATACTTCCGGCGGATGCAAGCCTTTGAAACCCATTTGTAACTCGCTGCCTTTCGGCTCACGAGCAGGGCGGCGAGCGCGATGCCACATTTGTGTGGCCAAGTTTCCCGTCGACGCTTGCTAGACCAGATACGTCCGGCGGACGCAAGACTCTAAAACCCATTTGTAACTCGCTGCCTTTAGGCTCACGAGCTGGGCGGCGAGCGTGATGCCACATTTGTCTGGCCGGGTTTCTCGTGGACGCTGGCTAGACCAGATACGTCCGGCGGACGCAAGCCTTTGATACCCATTTGTAATTCGCTGCCTTTCGGCTCACGAGCTAGGCGGCGAGCGCGATGCCACAGTTGTGTGGCCGGATTTCCCGTGGACGCTGGCTAGACCAGATACGTCCGGCGGACGCAAGCCTTTGGAACCCATTTGTGACTCACTGCCTTTCGGCTCACGAGCTGGGCGGCGAGCGTGATGCCACATTTGTGTGGCCGCGTTTCCCGTGGACGCTGGCTAGACGAGATACGTCCGGCAGATGCAAGCCTTTGAAACCCATTTGTAACTCGCTGCCTTTCGGCTCACGAGCTGGGTCGCGAGCGCGATGCCACATTTGTGTGGCCGGGTTTCCCGTGGACGCTGGCTAGACCAGATACGTACGGCGGACGCAAGCCTTTGAAACCCATTTGTAACTCGCTGCCTTTCGGCTCACGAGCTGGGCGGCGAGCGCGATGCCACATTTGTGTGGCCGGGTTTCCCTTGGACGCTGGCTAGACCAGATACGTCCGGCGGACGCAAGCTTTTGAAACCCATTTGTAACTCGCTGCCTTTCGGCTCACGAGCTTGGCGGCGAGCGCGATGCCACATTTGTGTGGCCGGGTTTCCCGTGGACGCTGGCTAGACCAGATACTTCCGGCGGACGCAAGCCTTTGAAACCCATTTGTAACTCGCTGCCTTTCGGCTCACGAGCTGGGCGGCGAGCGCGATGCCACATTTGTGTGGCCAAGTTTCCCGTGGACGCTTGCTAGACCAGATACGTCCGGCGGACGCAAGCCTTTGGAACCCATTTGTAACTCGCTGCCTTTCGGCTCACGAGCTGGGCGGCGAGCGCGATGCCACATTTGTGTGGCCAGGTTTCCCGTGGACGCTAGCTAGACCAAATACGTCTGGCGGACGCAAGCCTTTGGGACCCATTTGTAACTCGTTGCCTTTCGGCTCACGAGCTGGGCGGCGAGCGCGGTGACATATTTGTGTGGCCAGGTTTCCCGTGGACGCTGGCTAGACCAGATCGTCCGGCGGACGCATGCCTTTGGAACCCATTTGTAACTCGCTGCCTTTCGGCTCACGAGCTGGGCGGCGAGCGCGATGCCACATTTGTGTGGCCGGGTTTCCTGTGGACGCTGGCTAGACCAGATACGTCCGGCGGACGCAAGCCTTTGAAACCCATTTGTAACTCGCTGCCTTTCGGCTCACGAGCTGGGCGGTGAGCGTGCTGCCACATTTGTGTGGCCGGGTTTCCCGTGGACCCTGGCTAGAGCAGATACGTCCGGCGGACGCAAGCCTTTGAAACCCATTTGTAACTCGCTGCCTTTCGGCTCACGAGCTGGGCGGCGAGCGCGATGCCACATTTGTGTGGCCGGGTTTCCCGTGGACGCTGGCTAGACCAGATACGTCCGGCGGACGCAAGCTTTTGAAACCCATTTGTAACTCGCTGCCTTTCGGCTCACGAGCTTGGCGGCGAGCGCGATGCCACATTTGTGTGGCCGGGTTTCCCGTGGACGCTGGCTAGACCAGATACTTCCGGCGGACGCAAGCCTTTGAAACCCATTTGTAACTCGCTGCCTTTCGGCTCACGAGCTGGGCGGCGAGCGCGATGCCACATTTGTGTGGCCAAGTTTCCCGTGGACGCTTGCTAGACCAGATACGTCCGGCGGACGCAAGCCTTTGGAACCCATTTGTAACTCGCTGCCTTTCGGCTCACGAGCTGGGCGGCGAGCGCGATGCCACATTTGTGTGGCCAGGTTTCCCGTGGACGCTAGCTAGACCAAATACGTCTGGCGGACGCAAGCCTTTGGGACCCATTTGTAACTCGTTGCCTTTCGGCTCACGAGCTGGGCGGCGAGCGCGGTGACATATTTGTGTGGCCAGGTTTCCCGTGGACGCTGGCTAGACCAGATACGTCCGGCGGACGCAAGCCTTTGGAACCCATTTGTAACTCGCTGCCTTTCGGCTCACGAGCTGGGAGGCGAGCGCGATGCCACATTTGTGTGGCCGGGTTTCCTGTGGACGCTGGCTAGACCAGATACGTCCGGCGGACGCAAGCCTTTGAATCCCATTTGTAACTCGCTGCCTTTCGGCTCACGAGCTGGGCGGTGAGCGTGATGCCACATTTGTGTGGCCGGGTTTCCCGTGGACCCTGGCTAGAGCAGATACGTCCGGCGGACGCAAGCCTTTGAAACCCATTTGTAACTCGCTGCCTTTCGGCTCACGAGCTGGGCGGTGAGCGCGATGCCACATTTGTGTGGCCGGGTTTCCTGTGGACGCTGGCTAGACCACATACGTCCGGCGGGCGAAAGCCTTTGAAACCCATTTGTAACTCGCTGCCTTTCGGCTCACGAGCTGCGCGGCGAGCGTGATGCCACATTTGTGTGGCCGGGTTTCCCGTGGACCCTGGCTAGAGTAGATACGTCCGGCGGACGTAAGCCTTTGAAACCCATTTGTAACTCGCTGCCTTTCGGCTCACGAGCTGGGCGGTGAGCGTGATGCCACATTTGTGTGGCCGGGTTTCTTGTGGACGCTGGCTAGACCAGATACGTTTGGCGGACGCAAGCCTTTGATACCCATTTGTAATTCGCTGCCTTTCGACTCACGAGCTAGGCGGCGAGCGCGATGCCACAGTTGTGTGGCCGGATTTCCCGTGGACGCTGGCTAGACCAGATACGTCCGGCGGACGCAAGCCTTTGGAACCCATTTGTAACTCACTGCCTTTCGGCTCACGAGCTGGGCGGCGAGCGTGATGCCACATTTGTGTGGCCGCGTTTCCCGTGGACGCTGGCTAGACGAGATACGTCCGGAAGATGCAAGCCTTTGAAACCCATTTGTAACTCGCTTCCTTTCGGCTCACGAGCTGGGTGGCGAGCGCGATGCCACATTTGTGTGGCCGGGTTTCCCGTGGACGCTGGCTAGACCAGATACGTCCGGCGGATGCAAGCCTTTGAAACCCATTTGTAACTCGCTGCCTTTCGGCTCACGAGCTGGGCGGCGAGCGCGATGCCACATTTGTGTGGTCGGGTTTCCCGTGGACGCTGGCTAGACCAGATACGTCCGGCGGACGCAAGCTTTTGAAACCCATTTGTAACTCGCTGCCTTTCGGCTCACGAGCTTGGCGGCGAGCGCGATGCCACATTTGTGTGGCCGGGTTTCCCGTGGACGCTGGCTAGACCAGATACTTCCGGCGGACGCAAGCCTTTGAAACCCATTTGTAACTCGCTGCCTTTCGGCTCACGAGCTGGGCGGCGAGCGCGATGCCACATTTGTGTGGCCAAGTTTCCCGTGGACGCTTGCTAGACCAGATACGTCCGGCGGACGCAAGCCTTTGGAACCCATTTGTAACTCGCTGCCTTTCGGCTCACGAGCTGGGCGGCGAGCGTGATGCCACATTTGTGTGGCCAGGTTTCCCGTGGACGCTAGCTAGACCAAATACGTCTGGCGGACGCAAGCCTTTGGGACCCATTTGTAACTCGTTGCCTTTCGGCTCACGAGCTGGGCGGCGAGCGCGGTGACATATTTGTGTGGCCAGGTTTCCCGTGGACGCTGGCTAGACCAGATACGTCCGGCGGACGCAAGCCTTTGGAACCCATTTGTAACTCGCTGCCTTTCGGCTCACGAGCTGGGCGGCGAGCGCGATGCCACATTTGTGTGGCCGGGTTTCCTGTGGACGCTGGCTAGACCAGATATGTCCGGCGGACGCAAGCCTTTGAATCCCATTTGTAACTCGCTGCCTTTCGGCTCACGAGATGGGCGGTGAACGTGATGCCACATTTGTGTGGCCGGGTTTCCCGTGGACCCTGGCTAGAGCAGATACGTCCGGCGGACGCAAGCCTTTGAAACCCATTTGTAACTCGCTGCCTTTCGGCTCACGAGCTGGGCGGCGAGCGCGATGCCACATTTGTGTGGCCAGGTTTCCCGTGGACGCTGGCTAGACCGGATACGTGCGGCGGATGCAAGCCTTTCGAACCCATTTGTAACTCGCTGCCTTTCGGCTCATGAGCTGGGCGGCGAGCGCGATGCCACATTTGTTAGGCCGGGTTTCCCGTCGACGCTGGGTAGACCAGATACGTCCGGCGGATGCAAGCCTCTAAAACCCATTTGTAACTCGCTGCCTTTAGGCTCACGAGCTGGGCGGCGAGCGTGACGCCACATTTGTCTGGCCGGGTTTCTCGTGGACGCTGGCTAGACCAGATACGTCCGGCGGACGCAAGATTTTGAAACCCATTTGTAACTCGCTGCCTTTCGGCTCACGAGCTGGGCGGCGAGCGTGATGCCACATTTGTGTGGCCGGGTTTCCCGTGGACGCTGGCTAGACCAGATACGTCCGGCGGACGCAAGCCTTTGAAATCCATTTGTAACTCGCTGCCTTTCGGCTCACGAGCTGGGCGGCGAGCGTGATGCCACATTTGTGTGGCCGGGTTTCCCGTGGACGCTGGCTAGACCAGATACGTCCGGCGGACGCAAGGTTTTGAAACCCATTTGTAACTCGCTGCCTTTCGGCTCACGAGCTTGGCGGCGAGCGTGATGCCACATTTGTGTGGCCGGGTTTCCTGTGGACGCTGGCTAGACCACATACGTCCGGCGGGCGAAAGCCTTTGAAACCCATTTGTAACTCGCTGCCTTTCGGCTCACGAGCTGCGCGGCGAGCGTGATGCCACATTTGTGTGGCCGGGTTTACCGTGGACCCTGGCTAGAGCAGATACGTCCGGCGGACGTAAGCCTTTGAAACCCATTTGTAACTCGCTGCCTTTCGGCTCACGAGCTGGGCGGTGAGCGTGATGCCACATTTGTGTGGCCGGGTTTCTTGTGGACGCTGGCTAGACCAGATACGTTCGGCGGACGCAAGCCTTTGATACCCATTTGTAATTCACTGCCTTTCGACTCACGAGCTAGGCGGCGAGCGCGATGCCACAGTTGTGTTGCCGGATTTCCCGTGGACGCTGGCTAGACCAGATACGTCCGGCGGACGCAAGCCTTTTGAACCCATTTGTAACTCACTGCCTTTCGGCTCACGAGCTGGGCGGCGAGCGTGATGCCACATTTGTGTGGCCGCGTTTCCCGTGGACGCTGGCTAGACGAGATACGTCCGGAAGATGCAAGCCTTTGAAACCCATTTGTAACTCGCTGCCTTTCGGCTCACGAGCTGGGTGGCGAGCGCGATGCCACATTTGTGTGGCCGGGTTTCCCGTGGACGCTGGCTAGACCAGATACGTCCGGCGGACGCAAGCCTTTGAAACCCATTTGTAACTCGCTGCCTTTCGGCTCACGAGCTGGGCGGCGAGCGCGATGCCACATTTGTGTGGCCGGGTTTCCCGTGGACGCTGGCTAGACCAGATACGTCCGGCGGACGCAAGCTTTTGAAACCCATTTGTAACTCGCTGCCTTTCGGCTCACGAGCTTGGCGGCGAGCGCGATGCCACATTTGTGTGGCCGGGTTTCCCGTGGACGCTGGCTAGACCAGATACTTCCGGCGGACGCAAGCCTTTGAAACCCATTTGTAACTCGCTGCCTTTCGGCTCACGAGCTGGGCGGCGAGCGCGATGCCACATTTGTGTGGCCAAGTTTCCCGTCGACGCTTGCTAGACCAGATACGTCCGGCGGACGCAAGCCTTTGGAACCCATTTGTAACTCGCTGCCTTTCGGCTCACGAGCTGGGCGGCGAGCGCGATGCCACATTTGTGTGGCCAGGTTTCCCGTGGACGCTAGCTAGACCAAATACGTCTGGCGGACGCAAGCCTTTGGGACCCATTTGTAACTCGTTGCCTTTCGGCTCACGAGCTGGGCGGCGAGCGCGGTGACATATTTGTGTGGCCAGGTTTCCCGTGGACGCTGGCTAGACCAGATACGTCCGGCGGACGCAAGCCTTTGGAACCCATTTGTAACTCGCTGCCTTTCGGCTCACGAGCTGGGCGGCGAGCGCGATGCCACATTTGTGTGGCCGGGTTTCCTGTGGACGCTGGCTAGACCAGATACGTCCGGCGGACGCAAGCCTTTGAATCCCATTTGTAACTCGCTGCCTTTCGGCTCACGAGCTGGGCGGTGAACGTTATGCCACATTTGTGTGGCCGGGTTTCCCGTGGACCTTGGCTAGAGCAGATACGTCCGGCGGACGCAAGCCTTTGAAACCCATTTGTAACTCGCTGCCTTTCGGCTCACGAGCTGGGCGGCGAGCGCGATGCCACATTTGTGTGGCCAGGTTTCCCGTGGACGCTGGCTAGACCGGATACGTGCGGCGGATGCAAGCCTTTCGAACCCATTTGTAACTCGCTGCCTTTCGGCTCATGAGCTGGGCGGCGAGCGCGATGCCACATTTGTTAGGCCGGGTTTCCCGTCGACGCTGGGTAGACCAGATACGTCCGGCGGATGCAAGCCTCTAAAACCCATTTGTAACTCGCTGCCTTTAGGCTCACGAGCTGGGCGGCGAGCGTGACGCCACATTTGTCTGGCCGGGTTTCTCATGGACGCTGGCTAGACCAGATACGTCCGGCGGACGCAAGATTTTGAAACCCATTTGTAACTCGCTGCCTTTCGGCTCACGAGCTGGGCGGCGAGCGTGATGCCACATTTGTGTGGCCGGGTTTCCCGTGGACGCTTGCTAGACCAGATACGTCCGGCGGACGCAAGCCTTTGGAACCCATTTGTAACTCGCTGCCTTTCGGCTCACGAGCTGGGCGGCGAGCGTGATGCCACATTTGTGTGGCCAGGTTTCCCGTGGACGCTAGCTAGACCAAATACGTCTGGCGGACGCAAGCCTTTGGGACCCATTTGTAACTCGTTGCCTTTCGGCTCACGAGCTGGGCGGCGAGCGCGGTGACATATTTGTGTGGCCAGGTTTCCCGTGGACGCTGGCTAGACCAGATACGTCCGGCGGACGCAAGCCTTTGGAACCCATTTGTAACTCGCTGCCTTTCGGCTCACGAGCTGGGCGGCGAGCGCGATGCCACATTTGTGTGGCCGGGTTTCCTGTGGACGCTGGCTAGACCAGATATGTCCGGCGGACGCAAGCCTTTGAATCCCATTTGTAACTCGCTGCCTTTCGGCTCACGAGATGGGCGGTGAACGTGATGCCACATTTGTGTGGCCGGGTTTCCCGTGGACCCTGGCTAGAGCAGATACGTCCGGCGGACGCAAGCCTTTGAAACCCATTTGTAACTCGCTGCCTTTCGGCTCACGAGCTGGGCGGCGAGCGCGATGCCACATTTGTGTGGCCAGGTTTCCCGTGGACGCTGGCTAGACCGGATACGTGCGGCGGATGCAAGCCTTTCGAACCCATTTGTAACTCGCTGCCTTTCGGCTCATGAGCTGGGCGGCGAGCGCGATGCCACATTTGTTAGGCCGGGTTTCCCGTCGACGCTGGGTAGACCAGATACGTCCGGCGGATGCAAGCCTCTAAAACCCATTTGTAACTCGCTGCCTTTAGGCTCACGAGCTGGGCGGCGAGCGTGACGCCACATTTGTCTGGCCGGGTTTCTCGTGGACGCTGGCTAGACCAGATACGTCCGGCGGACGCAAGATTTTGAAACCCATTTGTAACTCGCTGCCTTTCGGCTCACGAGCTGGGCGGCGAGCGTGATGCCACATTTGTGTGGCCGGGTTTCCCGTGGACGCTGGCTAGACCAGATACGTCCGGCGGACGCAAGCCTTTGAAATCCATTTGTAACTCGCTGCCTTTCGGCTCACGAGCTGGGCGGCGAGCGTGATGCCACATTTGTGTGGCCGGGTTTCCCGTGGACGCTGGCTAGACCAGATACGTCCGGCGGACGCAAGGTTTTGAAACCCATTTGTAACTCGCTGCCTTTCGGCTCACGAGCTTGGCGGCGAGCGTGATGCCACATTTGTGTGGCCGGGTTTCCTGTGGACGCTGGCTAGACCACATACGTCCGGCGGGCGAAAGCCTTTGAAACCCATTTGTAACTCGCTGCCTTTCGGCTCACGAGCTGCGCGGCGAGCGTGATGCCACATTTGTGTGGCCGGGTTTCCCGTGGACCCTGGCTAGAGCAGATACGTCCGGCGGACGTAAGCCTTTGAAACCCATTTGTAACTCGCTGCCTTTCGGCTCACGAGCTGGGCGGTGAGCGTGATGCCACATTTGTGTGGCCGGGTTTCTTGTGGACGCTGGCTAGACCAGATACGTTCGGCGGACGCAAGCCTTTGATACCCATTTGTAATTCACTGCCTTTCGACTCACGAGCTAGGCGGCGAGCGCGATGCCACAGTTGTGTTGCCGGATTTCCCGTGGACGCTGGCTAGACCAGATACGTCCGGCGGACGCAAGCCTTTTGAACCCATTTGTAACTCACTGCCTTTCGGCTCACGAGCTGGGCGGCGAGCGTGATGCCACATTTGTGTGGCCGCGTTTCCCGTGGACGCTGGCTAGACGAGATACGTCCGGAAGATGCAAGCCTTTGAAACCCATTTGTAACTCGCTGCCTTTCGGCTCACGAGCTGGGTGGCGAGCGCGATGCCACATTTGTGTGGCCGGGTTTCCCGTGGACGCTGGCTAGACCAGATACGTCCGGCGGACGCAAGCCTTTGAAACCCATTTGTAACTCGCTGCCTTTCGGCTCACGAGCTGGGCGGCGAGCGCGATGCCACATTTGTGTGGCCGGGTTTCCCGTGGACGCTGGCTAGACCAGATACGTCCGGCGGACGCAAGCTTTTGAAACCCATTTGTAACTCGCTGCCTTTCGGCTCACGAGCTTGGCGGCGAGCGCGATGCCACATTTGTGTGGCCGGGTTTCCCGTGGACGCTGGCTAGACCAGATACTTCCGGCGGACGCAAGCCTTTGAAACCCATTTGTAACTCGCTGCCTTTCGGCTCACGAGCTGGGCGGCGAGCGCGATGCCACATTTGTGTGGCCAAGTTTCCCGTCGACGCTTGCTAGACCAGATACGTCCGGCGGACGCAAGCCTTTGGAACCCATTTGTAACTCGCTGCCTTTCGGCTCACGAGCTGGGCGGCGAGCGCGATGCCACATTTGTGTGGCCAGGTTTCCCGTGGACGCTAGCTAGACCAAATACGTCTGGCGGACGCAAGCCTTTGGGACCCATTTGTAACTCGTTGCCTTTCGGCTCACGAGCTGGGCGGCGAGCGCGGTGACATATTTGTGTGGCCAGGTTTCCCGTGGACGCTGGCTAGACCAGATACGTCCGGCGGACGCAAGCCTTTGGAACCCATTTGTAACTCGCTGCCTTTCGGCTCACGAGCTGGGCGGCGAGCGCGATGCCACATTTGTGTGGCCGGGTTTCCTGTGGACGCTGGCTAGACCAGATACGTCCGGCGGACGCAAGCCTTTGAATCCCATTTGTAACTCGCTGCCTTTCGGCTCACGAGCTGGGCGGTGAACGTTATGCCACATTTGTGTGGCCGGGTTTCCCGTGGACCTTGGCTAGAGCAGATACGTCCGGCGGACGCAAGCCTTTGAAACCCATTTGTAACTCGCTGCCTTTCGGCTCACGAGCTGGGCGGCGAGCGCGATGCCACATTTGTGTGGCCAGGTTTCCCGTGGACGCTGGCTAGACCGGATACGTGCGGCGGATGCAAGCCTTTCGAACCCATTTGTAACTCGCTGCCTTTCGGCTCATGAGCTGGGCGGCGAGCGCGATGCCACATTTGTTAGGCCGGGTTTCCCGTCGACGCTGGGTAGACCAGATACGTCCGGCGGATGCAAGCCTCTAAAACCCATTTGTAACTCGCTGCCTTTAGGCTCACGAGCTGGGCGGCGAGCGTGACGCCACATTTGTCTGGCCGGGTTTCTCATGGACGCTGGCTAGACCAGATACGTCCGGCGGACGCAAGATTTTGAAACCCATTTGTAACTCGCTGCCTTTCGGCTCACGAGCTGGGCGGCGAGCGTGATGCCACATTTGTGTGGCCGGGTTTCCCGTGGACGCTGGCTAGACCAGATACGTCCGGCGGACGCAAGCCTTTGAAACCCATTTGTAACTCGCTGCCTTTCGGCTCACGAGCTTGGCGGCGAGCGTGATGCCACATTTGTGTGGCCGGGTTTCCCGTGGACGCTGGCTAGACCAGATACGTCCGGCGGACGCAAGGTTTTGAAACCCATTTGTAACTCGCTGCCTTTCGGCTCACGAGCTTGGCGGCGAGTGCGATGCCACATTTGTGTGGCTGGGTTTCCCGTGGACGCTGGCTAGACCAGATACTTCCGGCGGACGCAAGCCTTTGAAACCCATTTGTAACTCGCTGCCTTTCGGCTCACGAGCTGGGCGGCGAGCGCGATGACACATTTGTGTGGCCAAGTTTCCCGTGGACGCTGGCTAGACCAGATACGTCCGGCGGACGCAAGACTTTGGAACCCAGTTGTAACTCGCTGCCTTTCGGCTCACGAGCTGGGCGGCGAGCGCGATTCCACATTTGTGTGGCCAGGTTTCCCGTGGACGCTAGCTAGACCAGATACGTCTGGCGGACGCAAGCCTTTGGGACCCATTTGTAACTCGCTGCCTTTCGGCTCACGAGCTGGGCGGCGAGCGCGGTGCCATATTTGTGTGGCCAGGTTTCCCGTGGACGCTGGCTAGACCAGAAACATCCGGCGGACGCAAGCCTTTGGAACCCATTTGTAACTCGCTACCTTTCGGCTCACGAGCTGGGCGGCTAGCGCGATTCCACATTTGTGTGGCCAGGTTTCCCGTGGACGCTAGCTAGACCAGATACATCTGGCGGACGCAAGCCTTTGGGACCCATTTGTAACTCGCTGCCTTTCGGCTCACGAGCTGGGCGGCGAGCGCGGTGCCATATTTGTGTGGCCAGGTTTCCCGTGGACGCTGGCTAGACCAGAAACGTCCGGCGGACGCAAGCCTTTGGAACCCATTTGTAACTCGCTGCCTTTCGGCTCACGAGCTGGGCGGCGAGCGCGATGCCACATTTGTGTGGCCGGGTTTCCTGTGGACGCTGGCTAGACCAGATACGTCCGGCGGGCGCAAGCCTTTGAAACCCATTTGTAACTCGCTGCCTTTCGGCTCACGAGCTGCGCGGCGAGCGTGATGCCACATTTGTGTGGCCGGGTTTCCCGTGGACCCTGGCTAGAGCAGATACGTCCGGCGGACGTAAGTCTTTGAAACCCATTTGTAACTCGCTGCCTTTCGGCTCACGAGCTGGGCGGTGAGCGTGATGCCACATTTGTGTGGCCGGGTTTCTTGTGGACGCTGGCTAGACCAGATACGTTCGGCGGACGCAAGCCTTTGATACCCATTTGTAATTCGCTGCCTTTCGACTCACGAGCTAGGCGGCGAGCGCGATGCCATAGTTGTGTGGCCGGATTTCCCGTGGACGCTGGCTAGACCAGATACGTCCGGCGGACGCAAGCCTTTGGAACCCATTTGTAACTCACTGCCTTTCGGCTCACGAGCTGGGCGGCGAGCGTGATGCCACATTTGTGTGGCCGCGTTTCCCGTGGACGCTGGCTAGACGAGATACGTCCGGAAGATGCAAGCCTTTGAAACCCATTTGTAACTCGCTGCCTTTCGGCTCACGAGCTGGGTGGCGAGCGCGATGCCACATTTGTGTGGCTGGGTTTCCCGTGGACGCTGGCTAGACCAGATACGTCCGACGGACGCAAGCCTTTGAAACCCATTTGTAACTCGCTGCCTTTCGGCTCACGAGCTGGGCGGCGAGGGCGATGCCACATTTGTGTGGCCGGGTTTCCCGTGGACGCTGGGTAGACCAGATACGTCCGGCGGACGCATGCTTTTGAAACCCATTTGTAACTCGCTGCCTTTCTGCTCACGAGCTTGGCGGCGAGCGCGATGCCACATTTGTGTGGCCGGGTTTCCCGTGGACGCTGGCTAGACCAGATACTTCCAGCGGACGCAAGCCTTTGGAACCCATTTGTAACTCGCTGCCTTTCGGCTCACGAGCTGGGCGGCGAGCGCGATGCCACATTTGTGTGGCCAGGTTTCCCGTGGACGCTAGCTAGACCAAATACGTCTGGCGGACGCAAGCCTTTGGGACCCATTTGTAACTCGTTGCCTTTCGGCTCACGAGCTGGGCGGCGAGCGCGATGACATATTTGTGTGGCCAGGTTTCCCGTGGACGCTGGCTAGACCAGATACGTTTGGCGGATGCAAGCCTTTGAAACCCATTTTTAACTCGCTGCCTTTTGGCTCACGAGCTGGGCGGCGAGTGCGATGCCACATTTGTGTGGCGGGTTTTCCCGTGGACGCTGGCTAGACCAGATACATCCGGCGGACGCAAGCTTTTGAAACCTATTTGTAACTCGCTGCCTTTCGGCTCACGAGCTGGGCGGCGAGCGCGGTGCCATATTTGTGTGGCCAGGTTTCCCGTGGACGCTGGCTAGACCAGATACGTCCGGCAGACACAAGCCTTTGGAACCCATTTGTAACTCGCTGCCTTTCGGCTCACGAGCTGGGTTGCGAGCGCGATGCAACATTTGTGTGCCCGGGTTTCCTGTGGACGCTGGCTAGACCAGATACGTCCGGCGGACGCAAGCCTTTGAAACCCATTTGTAACTTGCTATCTTTCGGCTCACGAGCTGGGCGGCGAGCGTGATGCCACATTTGTGTGGCCGGGTTTCCCGTGGACCCTGGCTAGAGCAGATACGTCCGGCGGACGCAAGCCTTTGGAACCCATTTGTAACTCACTGCCTTTCGGCTCACGAGCTGGGCGGCGAGCGTGATGCCACATTTGTGTGGCCGCGTTTCCCGTGGACGCTGGCTAGACGAGATACGTCCGGCAGATGCAAGCCTTTGAAACCCATTTGTAACTCGCTGCCTTTCGGCTCACGAGCTGGGTGGCGACCGTGATGCCACATTTGTGTGGCCGGGTTTCCCGTGGACGCTGGCTAGACCAGATACGTTTGGCGGATGCAAGCCTTTGAAACCCATTTGTAACTCGCTGCCTTTCGGCTCACGAGCTGGGCGGCGAGCGCGATGCCACATTTGTGTGGCCAAGTTTCCCGTGGATGCTTGCTAGACCAGATACGTCCGGCGGACGCAAGCCTTTGGAACCCATTTGTAACTCGCTGCCTTCCGGCTCATGAGCTGGGCGGCGAGCGCGATGCCACATTTGTGTGGCCAGGTTTCCCGTGGACGCTAGCTAGACCAAATACGTCTGGCGGACGCAAGCCTTTGGGACCCATTTGTAACTCGTTGCCTTTCGGCTCACGAGCTGGGAGGCGAGCGCGGTGACATATTTGTGTGGCCAGGTTTCCCGTGGACGCTGGCTAGACCAGATACGTTTGGCGGATGCAAGCCTTTGAAACCCATTTGTAACTCGCTGCCTTTCGGCTCACGAGCTGGGCGGCGAGTGCGATGCCACATTTGTGTGGCGGGTTTTCCCGTGGACGCTGGCTAGACCAGATACATCCGGCGGACGCAAGCTTTTGAAACCTATTTGTAACTCGCTGCCTTTCGGCTCACGAGCTGGGCGGCGAGCGCGGTGCCATATTTGTGTGGCCAGGTTTCCCGTGGACGCTGGCTAGACCAGATACGTCCGGCAGACACAAGCCTTTGGAACCCATTTGTAACTCGCTGCCTTTCGGCTCACGAGCTGGGCGGCGAGCGCGATGCAACATTTGTGTGGCCGGGTTTCCTGTGGACGCTGGCTAGACCAGATACGTCCGGCGGACGCAAGCCTTTGAAACCCATTTGTAACTTGCTATCTTTCGGCTCACGAGCTGGGCGGCGAGCGTGATGCCACATTTGTGTGGCCGGGTTTCCCGTGGACCCTGGCTAGAGCAGATACGTCCGGCGGACGCAAGCCTTTGGAACCCATTTGTAACTCACTGCCTTTCGGCTCACGAGCTGGGCGGCGAGCGTGATGCCACATTTGTGTGGCCGCATTTCCCGTGGACGCTGGCTAGACGAGATACGTCCGGCAGATGCAAGCCTTTGAAACCCATTTGTAACTCGCTGCCTTTCGGCTCACGAGCTGGGTGGCGACCGTGATGCCACATTTGTGTGGCCGGGTTTCCCGTGGACGCTGGCTAGACCAGATACGTTTGGCGGATGCAAGCCTTTGAAACCCATTTGTAACTCGCTGCCTTTCGGCTCACGAGCTGGGCGGCGAGCGCGATGCCACATTTGTGTGGCCAAGTTTCCCGTGGATGCTTGCTAGACCAGATACGTCCGGCGGACGCAAGCCTTTGGAACCCATTTGTAACTCGCTGCCTTTCGGCTCATGAGCTGGGCGGCGAGCGCGATGCCACATTTGTGTGGCCAGGTTTCCCGTGGACGCTAGCTAGACCAAATACGTCTGGCGGACGCAAGCCTTTGGGACCCATTTGTAACTCGTTGCCTTTCGGCTCACGAGCTGGGCGGCGAGCGCGGTGACATATTTGTGTGGCCAGGTTTCCCGTGGACGCTGGCTAGACCAGATACGTCCGGCGGACGCAAGCCTTTGGAACCCATTTGTAACTCGCTGCCTTTCGGCTCACTAGCTGGGCGGCGAGCGCGATGCCACATTTGTGTGGCCGGGTTTCCTGTGGACGCTGGCTAGACCAGATACGTCCGGCGGACGCAAGCCTTTGAATCCCATTTGTAACTCGCTGCCTTTCGGCTCACGAGCTGGGCGGTGAGCGTGATGCCACATTTGTGTGGCCGGGTTTCCCGTGGACCCTGGCTAGAGCAGATACGTCCGGCGAACGCAAGCCTTTGAAACCCATTTGGAACTCGCTGCCTTTCGGCTCACGAGCTGGGCGGCGAGCGCGATGCCACATTTGTGTGGCCAGGTTTCCCGTGGACGCTGGCTAGACCGGATACGTGCGGCGGATGCAAGCCTTTCGAACCCATTTGTAACTCGCTGCCTTTCGGCTCATGAGCTGGGCGGCGAGCGCGATGCCACATTTGTTAGGCCGGGTTTCCCGTCGACGCTGGGTAGACCAGATACGTCCGGCGGATGCAAGCCTCTAAAACCCATTTGTAACTCGCTGCCTTTAGGCTCACGAGCTGGGCGGCGAGCGTGACGCCACATTTGTCTTTCCGGGTTTCTCGTGGACGCTGGCTAGACCAGATACGTCCGGCGGACGCAAGATTTTGAAACCCATTTGTAACTCGCTGCCTTTCGGCTCACGAGCTGGACGGCGAGCGTGATGCCACATTTGTGTGGCCGGGTTTCCCGTGGACGCTGGCTAGACCAGATACGTCCGGCGGACGCAAGCCTTTGAAACAAATTTGTAACTCACTGCCTTTCGGCTCACGAGCTGGGCGGCGAGCGTGATGCCACATTTGTGTGGCTGGGTTTCCCGTGGACGCTGGCTAGACCAGATACGTCCGGCGGACGCAAGATTTTGAAATCCATTTGTAACTCGCTGCCTTTCGGCTCACGAGCTGGGCGGCGAGCGTGATGCCACATTTGTGTGGCCGGGTTTCCCGTGGACGCTGGCTAGACCAGATACGTCCGGCGGACGCAAGCCTTTGAAATCCATTTGTAACTCGCTGCCTTTCGGCTCACGAGCTGGGCGGCGAGCGTGATGCCACATTTGTGTGGCCGGGTTTCCCGTGGACGCTGGCTAGACCAGATACGTCCGGCGGACGCAAGGTTTTGAAACCCATTTGTAACTCGCTGCCTTTCGGCTCACGAGCTTGGCGGCGAGCGTGATGCCACATTTGTGTGGCCGGGTTTCCTGTGGACGCTGGCTAGACCACATACGTCCGGCGGGCGAAAGCCTTTGAAACCCATTTGTAACTCGCTGCCTTTCGGCTCACGAGCTGCGCGGCGAGCGTGATGCCACATTTGTGTGGCCGGGTTTCCCGTGGACCCTGGCTAGAGCAGATACGTCCGGCGGACGTAAGCCTTTGAAACCCATTTGTAACTCGCTGCCTTTCGGCTCACGAGCTGGGCGGTGAGCGTGATGCCACATTTGTGTGGCCGGGTTTCTTGTGGACGCTGGCTAGACCAGATACGTTCGGCGGACGCAAGCCTTTGATACCCATTTGTAATTCACTGCCTTTAGACTCACGAGCTAGGCGGCGAGCGCGATGCCACAGTTGTGTTGCCGGATTTCCCTTGGACGCTGGCTAGACCAGATACGTCCGGCGGACGCAAGCCTTTGGAACCCATTTGTAACTCACTGCCTTTCGGCTCACGAGCTGGGCGGCGAGCGTGATGCCACATTTGTGTGGCCGCGTTTCCCGTGGACGCTGGCTAGACCAGATACGTCCGGAAGATGCAAGCCTTTGAAACCCATTTGTAACTCGCTGCCTTTCGGCTCACGAGCTGGGTGGCGAGCGCGATGCCACATTTGTGTGGCCGGGTTTCCCGTGGACGCTGGCTAGACCAGATACGTCCGGCGGACGCAAGCCTTTGAAACCCATTTGTAACTCGCTGCCTTTCGGCTCACGAGCTGGGCGGCGAGCGCGATGCCACATTTGTGTGGCCGGGTTTCCCGTGGACGCTGGCTAGACCAGATACGTCCGGCGGACGCAAGCTTTTGAAACCCATTTGTAACTCGCTGCCTTTCGGCTCACGAGCTTGGCGGCGAGCGCGATGCCACATTTGTGTGGCCGGGTTTCCCGTGGACGCTGGCTAGACCAGATACTTCCGGCGGACGCAAGCCTTTGAAACCCATTTGTAACTCGCTGCCTTTCGGCTCACGAGCTGGGCGGCGAGCGCGATGCCACATTTGTGTGGCCAAGTTTCCCGTCGACGCTTGCTAGACCAGATACGTCCGGCGGACGCAAGCCTTTGGAACCCATTTGTAACTCGCTGCCTTTCGGCTCACGAGCTGGGCGGCGAGCGCGATGCCACATTTGTGTGGCCAGGTTTCCCGTGGACGCTAGCTAGACCAAATACGTCTGGCGGACGCAAGCCTTTGGGACCCATTTGTAACTCGTTGCCTTTCGGCTCACGAGCTGGGCGGCGAGCGCGGTGACATATTTGTGTGGCCAGGTTTCCCGTGGACGCTGGCTAGACCAGATACGTCCGGCGGACGCAAGCCTTTGGAACCCATTTGTAACTCGCTGCCTTTCGGCTCACGAGCTGGGCGGCGAGCGCGATGCCACATTTGTGTGGCCGGGTTTCCTGTGGACGCTGGCTAGACCAGATACGTCCGGCGGACGCAAGCCTTTGAATCCCATTTGTAACTCGCTGCCTTTCGGCTCACGAGCTGGGCGGTGAACGTTATGCCACATTTGTGTGGCCGGGTTTCCCGTGGACCTTGGCTAGAGCAGATACGTCCGGCGGACGCAAGCCTTTGAAACCCATTTGTAACTCGCTGCCTTTCGGCTCACGAGCTGGGCGGCGAGCGCGATGCCACATTTGTGTGGCCAGGTTTCCCGTGGACGCTGGCTAGACCGGATACGTGCGGCGGATGCAAGCCTTTCGAACCCATTTGTAACTCGCTGCCTTTCGGCTCATGAGCTGGGCGGCGAGCGCGATGCCACATTTGTTAGGCCGGGTTTCCCGTCGACGCTGGGTAGACCAGATACGTCCGGCGGATGCAAGCCTCTAAAACCCATTTGTAACTCGCTGCCTTTAGGCTCACGAGCTGGGCGACGAGCGTGACGCCACATTTGTCTGGCCGGGTTTCTCATGGACGCTGGCTAGACCAGATACGTCCGGCGGACGCAAGATTTTGAAACCCATTTGTAACTCGCTGCCTTTCGGCTCACGAGCTGGGCGGCGAGCGTGATGCCACATTTGTGTGGCCGGGTTTCCCGTGGACGCTGGCTAGACCAGATACGTCCGGCGGACGCAAGCCTTTGAAACCCATTTGTAACTCGCTGCCTTTCGGCTCACGAGCTTGGCGGCGAGCGTGATGCCACATTTGTGTGGCCGGGTTTCCCGTGGACGCTGGCTAGACCAGATACGTCCGGCGGACGCAAGGTTTTGAAACCCATTTGTAACTCGCTGCCTTTCGGCTCACGAGCTTGGCGGCGAGTGCGATGCCACATTTGTGTGGCTGGGTTTCCCGTGGACGCTGGCTAGACCAGATACTTCCGGCGGACGCAAGCCTTTGAAACCCATTTGTAACTCGCTGCCTTTCGGCTCACGAGCTGGGCGGCGAGCGCGATGACACATTTGTGTGGCCAAGTTTCCCGTGGACGCTGGCTAGACCAGATACGTCCGGCGGACGCAAGACTTTGGAACCCAGTTGTAACTCGCTGCCTTTCGGCTCACGAGCTGGGCGGCGAGCGCGATTCCACATTTGTGTGGCCAGGTTTCCCGTGGACGCTAGCTAGACCAGATACGTCTGGCGGACGCAAGCCTTTGGGACCCATTTGTAACTCGCTGCCTTTCGGCTCACGAGCTGGGCGGCGAGCGCGGTGCCATATTTGTGTGGCCAGGTTTCCCGTGGACGCTGGCTAGACCAGAAACATCCGGCGGACGCAAGCCTTTGGAACCCATTTGTAACTCGCTACCTTTCGGCTCACGAGCTGGGCGGCTTGCGCGATTCCACATTTGTGTGGCCAGGTTTCCCGTGGACGCTAGCTAGACCAGATACATCTGGCGGACGCAAGCCTTTGGGACCCATTTGTAACTCGCTGCCTTTCGGCTCACGAGCTGGGCGGCGAGCGCGGTGCCATATTTGTGTGGCCAGGTTTCCCGTGGACGCTGGCTAGACCAGAAACGTCCGGCGGACGCAAGCCTTTGGAACCCATTTGTAACTCGCTGCCTTTCGGCTCACGAGCTGGGCGGCGAGCGCGATGCCACATTTGTGTGGCCGGGTTTCCTGTGGACGCTGGCTAGACCAGATACGTCCGGCGGGCGCAAGCCTTTGAAACCCATTTGTAACTCGCTGCCTTTCGGCTCACGAGCTGCGCGGCGAGCGTGATGCCACATTTGTGTGGCCGGGTTTCCCGTGGACCCTGGCTAGAGCAGATACGTCCGGCGGACGTAAGTCTTTGAAACCCATTTGTAACTCGCTGCCTTTCGGCTCACGAGCTGGGCGGTGAGCGTGATGCCACATTTGTGTGGCCGGGTTTCTTGTGGACGCTGGCTAGACCAGATACGTTCGGCGGACGCAAGCCTTTGATACCCATTTGTAATTCGCTGCCTTTCGACTCACGAGCTAGGCGGCGAGCGCGATGCCATAGTTGTGTGGCCGGATTTCCCGTGGACGCTGGCTAGACCAGATACGTCCGGCGGACGCAAGCCTTTGGAACCCATTTGTAACTCACTGCCTTTCGGCTCACGAGCTGGGCGGCGAGCGTGATGCCACATTTGTGTGGCCGCGTTTCCCGTGGACGCTGGCTAGACGAGATACGTCCGGAAGATGCAAGCCTTTGAAACCCATTTGTAACTCGCTGCCTTTCGGCTCACGAGCTGGGTGGCGAGCGCGATGCCACATTTGTGTGGCTGGGTTTCCCGTGGACGCTGGCTAGACCAGATACGTCCGACGGACGCAAGCCTTTGAAACCCATTTGTAACTCGCTGCCTTTCGGCTCACGAGCTGGGCGGCGAGGGCGATGCCACATTTGTGTGGCCGGGTTTCCCGTGGACGCTGGGTAGACCAGATACGTCCGGCGGACGCATGCTTTTGAAACCCATTTGTAACTCGCTGCCTTTCTGCTCACGAGCTTGGCGGCGAGCGCGATGCCACATTTGTGTGGCCGGGTTTCCCGTGGACGCTGGCTAGACCAGATACTTCCAGCGGACGCAAGCCTTTGGAACCCATTTGTAACTCGCTGCCTTTCGGCTCACGAGCTGGGCGGCGAGCGCGATGCCACATTTGTGTGGCCAGGTTTCCCGTGGACGCTAGCTAGACCAAATACGTCTGGCGGACGCAAGCCTTTGGGACCCATTTGTAACTCGTTGCCTTTCGGCTCACGAGCTGGGCGGCGAGCGCGATGACATATTTGTGTGGCCAGGTTTCCCGTGGACGCTGGCTAGACCAGATACGTTTGGCGGATGCAAGCCTTTGAAACCCATTTGTAACTCGCTGCCTTTCGGCTCACGAGCTGGGCGGCGAGTGCGATGCCACATTTGTGTGGCGGGTTTTCCCGTGGACGCTGGCTAGACCAGATACATCCGGCGGACGCAAGCTTTTGAAACCTATTTGTAACTCGCAGCCTTTCGGCTCACGAGCTGGGCGGCGAGCGCGGTGCCATATTTGTGTGGCCAGGTTTCCCGTGGACGCTGGCTAGACCAGATACGTCCGGCAGACACAAGCCTTTGGAACCCATTTGTAACTCGCTGCCTTTCGGCTCACGAGCTGGGTTGCGAGCGCGATGCAACATTTGTGTGCCCGGGTTTCCTGTGGACGCTGGCTAGACCAGATACGTCCGGCGGACGCAAGCCTTTGAAACCCATTTGTAACTTGCTATCTTTCGGCTCACGAGCTGGGCGGCGAGCGTGATGCCACATTTGTGTGGCCGGGTTTCCCGTGGACCCTGGCTAGAGCAGATACGTCCGGCGGACGCAAGCCTTTGGAACCCATTTGTAACTCACTGCCTTTCGGCTCACGAGCTGGGCGGCGAGCGTGATGCCACATTTGTGTGGCCGCGTTTCCCGTGGACGCTGGCTAGACGAGATACGTCCGGCAGATGCAAGCCTTTGAAACCCATTTGTAACTCGCTGCCTTTCGGCTCACGAGCTGGGTGGCGACCGTGATGCCACATTTGAGTGGCCGGGTTTCCCGTGGACGCTGGCTAGACCAGATACGTTTGGCGGATGCAAGCCTTTGAAACCCATTTGTAACTCGCTGCCTTTCGGCTCACGAGCTGGGCGGCGAGCGCGATGCCACATTTGTGTGGCCAAGTTTCCCGTGGATGCTTGCTAGACCAGATACGTCCGGCGGACGCAAGCCTTTGGAACCCATTTGTAACTCGCTGCCTTCCGGCTCATGAGCTGGGCGGCGAGCGCGATGCCACATTTGTGTGGCCAGGTTTCCCGTGGACGCTAGCTAGACCAAATACGTCTGGCGGACGCAAGCCTTTGGGACCCATTTGTAACTCGTTGCCTTTCGGCTCACGAGCTGGGAGGCGAGCGCGGTGACATATTTGTGTGGCCAGGTTTCCCGTGGACGCTGGCTAGACCAGATACGTTTGGCGGATGCAAGCCTTTGAAACCCATTTGTAACTCGCTGCCTTTCGGCTCACGAGCTGGGCGGCGAGTGCGATGCCACATTTGTGTGGCGGGTTTTCCCGTGGACGCTGGCTAGACCAGATACATCCGGCGGACGCAAGGTTTTGAAACCTATTTGTAACTCGCTGCCTTTCGGCTCACGAGCTGGGCGGCGAGCGCGGTGCCATATTTGTGTGGCCAGGTTTCCCGTGGACGCTGGCTAGACCAGATACGTCCGGCAGACACAAGCCTTTGGAACCCATTTGTAACTCGCTGCCTTTCGGCTCACGAGCTGGGCGGCGAGCGCGATGCAACATTTGTGTGGCCGGGTTTCCTGTGGACGCTGGCTAGACCAGATACGTCCGGCGGACGCAAGCCTTTGAAACCCATTTGTAACTTGCTATCTTTCGGCTCACGAGCTGGGCGGCGAGCGTGATGCCACATTTGTGTGGCCGGGTTTCCCGTGGACCCTGGCTAGAGCAGATACGTCCGGCGGACGCAAGCCTTTGGAACCCATTTGTAACTCACTGCCTTTCGGCTCACGAGCTGGGCGGCGAGCGTGATGCCACATTTGTGTGGCCGCATTTCCCGTGGACGCTGGCTAGACGACATACGTCCGGCAGATGCAAGCCTTTGAAACCCATTTGTAACTCGCTGCCTTTCGGCTCACGAGCTGGGTGGCGACCGTGATGCCACATTTGTGTGGCCGGGTTTCCCGTGGACGCTGGCTAGACCAGATACGTTTGGCGGATGCAAGCCTTTGAAACCCATTTGTAACTCGCTGCCTTTCGGCTCACGAGCTGGGCGGCGAGCGCGATGCCACATTTGTGTGGCCAAGTTTCCCGTGGATGCTTGCTAGACCAGATACGTCCGGCGGACGCAAGCCTTTGGAACCCATTTGTAACTCGCTGCCTTTCGGCTCATGAGCTGGGCGGCGAGCGCGATGCCACATTTGTGTGGCCAGGTTTCCCGTGGACGCTAGCTAGACCAAATACGTCTGGCGGACGCAAGCCTTTGGGACCCATTTGTAACTCGTTGCCTTTCGGCTCACGAGCTGGGCGGCGAGCGCGGTGACATATTTGTGTGGCCAGGTTTCCCGTGGACGCTGGCTAGACCAGATACGTCCGGCGGACGCAAGCCTTTGGAACCCATTTGTAACTCGCTGCCT
The DNA here is from genome assembly GCF_054948205.1 of Urtica dioica subsp. dioica. Taxonomy (NCBI): domain Eukaryota; kingdom Viridiplantae; phylum Streptophyta; class Magnoliopsida; order Rosales; family Urticaceae; genus Urtica; species Urtica dioica. Next base: position 2,150,796 of record NC_142757.1, on the reverse strand, counting down.
TTCGGCTCACTAGCTGGGCGGCGAGCGCGATGCCACATTTGTGTGGCCGGGTTTCCTGTGGACGCTGGCTAGACCAGATACGTCCGGCGGACGCAAGCCTTTGAATCCCATTTGTAACTCGCTGCCTTTCGGCTCACGAGCTGGGCGGTGAGCGTGATGCCACATTTGTGTGGCCGGGTTACCCGTGGACCCTGGCTAGAGCAGATACGTCCGGCGAACGCAAGCCTTTGAAACCCATTTGGAACTCGCTGCCTTTCGGCTCACGAGCTGGGCGGCGAGCGCGATGCCACATTTGTGTGGCCAGGTTTCCCGTGGACGCTGGCTAGACCGGATACGTGCGGCGGATGCAAGCCTTTCGAACCCATTTGTAACTCGCTGCCTTTCGGCTCATGAGCTGGGCGGCGAGCGCGATGCCACATTTGTTAGGCCGGGTTTCCCGTCGACGCTGGGTAGACCAGATACGTCCGGCGGATGCAAGCCTCTAAAACCCATTTGTAACTCGCTGCCTTTAGGCTCACGAGCTGGGCGGCGAGCGTGACGCCACATTTGTCTTTCCGGGTTTCTCGTGGACGCTGGCTAGACCAGATACGTCCGGCGGACGCAAGATTTTGAAACCCATTTGTAACTCGCTGCCTTTCGGCTCACGAGCTGGACGGCGAGCGTGATGCCACATTTGTGTGGCCGGGTTTCCCGTGGACGCTGGCTAGACCAGATACGTCCGGCGGACGCAAGCCTTTGAAACAAATTTGTAACTCACTGCCTTTCGGCTCACGAGCTGGGCGGCGAGCGTGATGCCACATTTGTGTGGCTGGGTTTCCCGTGGACGCTGGCTAGACCAGATACGTCCGGCGGACGCAAGATTTTGAAACCCATTTGTAACTCGCTGCCTTTCGGCTCACGAGCTTGGCGGCGAGCGCGATGCCACATTTGTGTGGCTGGGTTTCCCGTGGACGCTGGCTAGACCAGATACTTCCGGCGGACGCAAGCCTTTGAAACCCATTTGTAACTCGCTGCCTTACGGCTCACGAGCTGGGCGGCGAGCGCGATGCCACATTTGTGTGGCCAAGTTTCCCGTGGACGCTTGCTAGACCAGATACGTCCGCCGGACGCAAGCCTTTGGAACCCAGTTGTAACTCGCTGCCTTTCCGCTCACGAGCTGGGCGGTGAGCGCGATTCCACATTTGTGTGGCCAGGTTTCCCGTGGACGCTAGCTAGACCAGATACGTCTGGCGGACGCAAGCCTTTGGGACCCATTTGTAACTCGCTGCCTTTCGGCTCACGAGCTGGGCGGCGAGCGCGGTGCCATATTTGTGTGGCCAGGTTTCCCGAGGACGCTGGCTAGACCAGAAACGTCCGGCGGACGCAAGCCTTTGGAACCCATTTGTAACTCGCTGCCTTTCGGCTCACGAGCTGGGCGGCGAGCGCGATGCCACATTTGTGTGGCCGGGTTTCCTGTGGACGCTGGCTAGACCAGATACGTCCGGCGGGCGCAAGCCTTTGAAACCCATTTGTAACTCGCTGCCTTTCGGCTCACGAGCTGCGCGGCGAGCGTGATGCCACATTTGTGTGGCCGGGTTTCCCGTGGACCCTGGCTAGAGCAGATACGTCCGGCGGACGTAAGCCTTTGAAACCCATTTTTAACTTGCTGCCTTTCGGCTCACGAGCAGGGCGGCGAGCGCGATGCCACATTTGTGTGGCCAAGCTTCCCGTGGACGCTGGCTAGACCAGATACGTGCGGCGGATGCAAGCCTTTGGAACCCATTTGTAACTCGTTGCCTTTCGGCTCACGAGCTAGGCGGCGAGCGTGATGCCACATTTGTGTGGCCGGGTTTCCCGTGGACCCTGGCTAGAGCAGATACGTCCGGCGGACGTAAGCCTTTGAAACCCATTTGTAACTCGCTGCCTTTCGGCTCACGAGCTGGGCGGCGAGCGCGATGCCACATTTGTGTGGCCAGGTTTCCCGTGGACGCTGGCTAGACCAGATACGTGCGGCGGATGCAAGCCTTCGGAACCCATTTGTAACTCGCTGCCTTTCGGCTCACGAGCTGGGCGGCGAGCGCGATGCCACATTTGTGTGGCGGGGTTTCCCGTGGACGCTGGCTAGACCAGATACATCCGGCGGACGCAAGCTTTTGAAACCCATTTGTAACTCGCTGCCTTTCGACTCACGAGCTTCGCGGCGAGCGCGATGCCACATTTGTGTGGCCGGGTTTCCCGCGGACGCTGGCTAGACCAGATACTTGCGGCAGACGCAAGACTTTGAAACCCATTTGTAACTCGCTGCCTTTCGGCTCACGAGCTAGGCGGCGAGCGCGATGCCACATTTGTGTGGCCAAGTTTCCCGTGGACGCTTGCTAGACCAGATACGTCCGGCGGACGCAAGCCTTTGGAACCCATTTGTAACTCGCTGCCTTTCGGCTCACGAGCTGGGCGGCGAGCGCGATGCCACATTTGTATGGCCAGGTTTCCCGTGGACGCTGGCTAGACCAGATACTTCCGGCGGACGCAAGCCTTTGAAACCCATTTGTAACTCGCTGCCTTTCGGCTCACGAGCTAGGCGGCGAGCGCGATGCCACATTTGTGTGGCCGGATTTCCCGTGGACGCTGGCTAGACCAGATACATCCGGCGGACGCAAGCCTTTGGAACCCATTTGTAACTCACTGCCTTTCGGCTCACGAGCTGGGCGGCGAGCGTGATGCCACATTTGTGTGGCCGCGTTTCCCGTGGACGCTGGCTAGACGAGATACGTCCGGCAGATGCAAGCCTTTGAAACCCATTTGTAACTCGCTGCCTTTCGGCTCACGAGCTGGGTGGCGACCGTGATGCCACATTTGTGTGGCCGGGTTTCCCGTGGACGCTGGCTAGACCAGATACGTTTGGCGGATGCAAGCCTTTGAAACCCATTTCTAACTCGCTGCCTTTCGGCTCATGAGCTGGGCGGCGAGTGCGATGCCACATTTGTGTGGCGGGTTTTCCCGTGGACGCTGGCTAGACCAGATACATCCGGCGGACGCAAGCTTTTGAAACCCATTTGTAACTCGCTGCCTTTCGGCTCACGAGCTGGGCGGCGAGCGCGATGCCACATTTGTATGGCCAGGTTTCCCGTGGACGCTAGCTAGACCAGATACGTCTGGCTGAAGCATGCCTTTGGGACCCATTTGTAACTCGCTGCCTTTCGGCTCACGAGCTGGGCGGCGAGCGCGGTGCCATATTTGTGTGGCCAGGTTTCCCGTGGACGCTGGCTAGACCAGATACGTCCGGCAGACACAAGCCTTTGGAACCCATTTGTAACTCGCTGCCTTTCGGCTCACGAGCTGGGCGGCGAGCGCGATGCAACATTTGTGTGGCCGGGTTTCCTGTGGACGCTGGCTAGACCAGATACGTCCGGCGGACGCAAGCCTTTGAAACCCATTTGTAACTTGCTGCCTTTCGGCTCACGAGCTGGGCGGCGAGCGTGATGCCACATTTGTGTGGCCGGGTTTCCCGTGGACCCTGGCTAGAGCAGATACGTCCGGCGGACGTAAGCCTTTGAAACCCATTTGTAACTCGCTGCCTTTCGGCTCACGAGCTGGGCGGCGAGCGCGATGCCACATTTGTGTGGCCAGGTTTCCCGTGGACGCTGGCTAGACCAGATACGTGCGGCGGATGCAAGCCTTTGGAACCCATTTGTAACTCGCTGCCTTTCCGCTCACGAGCTGGGCGGCGAGCGCGATGCCACATTTGTGTGGCGGGGTTTCCCGTGGACGCTGGCTAGACCAGATATATCCGGCGGACGCAAGCTTCTGAAACCCATTTGTAACTCGCTGCCTTTCGACTCACGAGCTTGGCGGCGAGCGCGATGCCACATTTGTGTGGCCGGGTTTCCCGCGGACGCTGGCTAGACCAGATACTTCCGGCAGACGCAAGCCTTTGAAACCCATTTGTAACTCGCTGCCTTTCGGCTCACGAGCTAGGCGGCGAGCGCGATGCCACATTTGTGTGGCCAAGTTTCCCGTGGACGCTTGCTAGACCAGATACGTCCGGCGGACGCAAGCCTTTGGAACCCATTTGTAACTCGCTGCCTTTCGGCTCACGAGCTGGGCGGCGAGCGCGATGCCACATTTGTATGGCCAGGTTCCACGTGGACGCTAGCTAGACCAGATACGTCTGGCGGACGCAAGCCTTTGGGACCCATTTGTAACTCGCCGCCTTACGGGTCACGAGCTGGTCGGCGAGCGCGGTGCCATATTTGTGTGGCCAGGTTTCCCGAGGACGCTGGCTAGACCAGATACGTCCGGCGGACGCAAGCCTTTGGAACCCATTTGTAACTCGCTGCCTTTCGGCTCACGAGCTGGGCGGCGAGCGCGATGCCACATTTGTGTGGCGGGGTTTCCCGTGGACGCTGGCTAGACCAGATACATCCGGCGGACGCAAGCTTTTGAAACCCATTTGTAACTCGCTGCCTTTCGACTCACGAGCTTGGCGGCGAGCGCGATGCCACATTTGTGTGGCCGGGTTTCCCGCGGACGCTGGCTAGACCAGATACTTCCGGCAGACGCAAGCCTTTGAAACCCATTTGTAACTCGCTGCCTTTCGGCTCACGAGCTAGGCGGCGAGCGCGATGCCACATTTGTGTGGCCAAGTTTCCCGTGGACGCTTGCTAGACCAGATACGTCCGGCGGACGCAAGCCTTTGGAACCCATTTGTAACTCGCTGCCTTTCGGCTCACGAGCTGGGCGGCGAGAGCGATGCCACATTTGTATGGCCAGGTTCCACGTGGACGCTAGCTAGACCAGATACGTCTGGCGGACGCAAGCCTTTGGGACCCATTTGTAACTCGCCGCCTTACGGCTCACGAGCTGGGCGGCGAGCGCGGTGCCATATTTGTGTGGCCAGGTTTCCCGAGGACGCTGGCTAGACCAGATACGTCCGGCGGACGCAAGCCTTTGGAACCCATTTGTAACTCGCTACCTTTCGGCTCACGAGCTGGGCGTCGAGCTCGGTGCCATATTTGTGTGGCCGGGTTTCCCGTGGACGCTGGCTAGACCAGATACGTCTGGCGGACGCAAGCCTCTGAAACCCATTTGTAACTCGCTGCCTTTCGGCTCACGAGCTGGGCGGCGAGCGTGATGCCACATTTGTGTGGCCGGTTTCCCGTGGACGCTGGCTAGACCATATACGTCCGGCGGACGCAAGCCTTTTGAAACCATTTGTAACTCGCTGCCTTTCGGCTCACGAGCTGGGCGGCGAGCGCGATGCCACATTTGTGTGACCGGGTTTCCCGTGGACGCTGGCTAGACCAGATACGTCCGGGGGACGAAAGCCTCTGAAACCCATTTGTAACTCGCTGCCTTTCGGCTCACGAGCTGGGCGGCGAGCGTGATGGCATATTTGTGTGGCCGGGTTTCCCGTGGACGCTGGCTAGACCAGATACGTCCGGCGGACGCAAGCCTTTGAAACCCATTTATAACTCGCTGCCTTTCGGCTCACGAGCTAGGCGGCGAGCGCGATGCCACATTTGTGTGGCCAGGTTTCCCGTGGACGCTAGCTAGACTAGATACGTCCGGCGGACGCAAGCCTTTGGGACCCATTTGTAACTCGCTACCTTTCGGCTCACGAGCTGGGCGTCGAGCTCGGTGCCATATTTGTGTGGCCGGGTTTCCCGTGGACGCTGGCTAGACCAGATACGTCTGGCGGACGCAAGCCTCTGAAACCCATTTGTAACTCGCTGCCTTTCGGCTCACGAGCTGGGCGGCGAGCGTGATGCCACATTTGTGTGGCCGGTTTCCCGTGGACGCTGGCTAGACCAGATACGTCCGGCGGACGCAAGCCTTTTGAAACCATTTGTAACTCGCTGCCTTTCGGCTCACGAGCTGGGCGGCGAGCGCGATGCCACATTTGTGTGACCGGGTTTCCCGTGGACGCTGGCTAGACCAGATACGTCCGGGGGACGAAAGCCTCTGAAACCCATTTGTAACTCGCTGCCTTTCGGCTCACGAGCTGGGCGGGGAGCGTAATGCCATATTTGTGTGGCCGGGTTTCCCGTGGACGCTGGCTAGACCAGATACGTCCGGCGGATGCAAGCCTTTGGAACCCATTTGTAACTCGCTGCCTTTCGGCTCACGAGCTGGGTGGCGAGCGCGATGCCACATTTGTGTGGCTGGGTTTCCCGTGGATGCTGGCTAGACCAGATACGTCCGGCGGACGCAAGCCTCTGAAACGCATTTGTAACTCGCTGCCTTTAGGCTCACGAGCTGGGCGGCGAGCGTGATGCCACATTTGTGTGGCCGGGTTTCTCGTGGACGCTGGCTAGACCAGATACGTCCGGCGGACGCAAGCCTTTGATACCCATATGTAATTCGCTGCCTTTCGGCTCACGAGCTAGGCGGCGAGCGCGATGCCACAGTTGTGTGGCCGGATTTCCCGTGGACGCTGGCTAGACCAGATACGTCCGGCGGACGCAAGCCTTTGAAACCCATTTGTAACTCACTGCCTTTCGGCTCACGAGCTAAACGGCGAGCGTGATGCCACATTTGTGTGGCCGCGTTTCCCGTGGACGCTATCTAGACGAGATACGTCCGGAATATTTAAGCCTTTGAAACCCATTTGTAACTCGCTGCCTTTCGGCTCACGAGCTAGGCGGCGAGCGTGATGCCACAGTTGTGTGGCCGGATTTCCCGTGGACGCTGGCTAGACGAGATACGTCCGGCGGACGCAAGCCTTTGGAAACCATTTGTAACTCGCTGCCTTTCGGCTCACGAGATGGGCGGCGAGCGTCATGCCACATTTGTGTGGCCGGGTTTCCCGTGGACGCTGGCTAGACCAGATACGTCCGGGGGACGCAAGCCTCTGATACGCATTTGTAAATCGCTGCCTTTCGGCTCACGAGCTGGGCGGCGAGCGTGATGCCATATTTGTGTGGCCGGGTTTCCCGGGGACGCTGGCTAGACCAGATACGTCCGGCGGACGCAAGCCTTTGAAACCCATTTGTAACTCGCTGCCTTTCGACTCACGAGCTAGGCGGCGAGCGCGATGCCACATTTGTGTGGCCGGGTTTCCCGTGGACGCTAGCTAGACCAGATACGTCCGGCGGACGCAGGCCTCTGAAACCCATTTGTAACTCGCTGCCTTTCGGCTCACGAGCTGGGCGGCGAGCGCGATACCACATTTGTGTGGCCGGGTTTCCTGTGGACGCTTGCTAGACCAGATACGTTCGGCGGACGCAAGCCTCTGAAACCCATTTGTAAATTGCTGCCTTTCGGCTCACGAGCTGGGCGGCGAGCGTGATGCCATATTTGTGTGGCCGGGTTTCCCGGGGACGCTGGCTAGACCAGATACGTCCGGCGGACGCAAGCCTTTGAAACCCATTTGTAACTCGCTGCCTTTCGGCTCACGAGCTAGGCGGCGAGCGCGATGCCACATTTGTGTGGCCGGGTTTCTCGTGGACGCTGGCTAGACCAGATACGTCCGGCGGACGCTAGCCTTTGATACCCATTTGTAATTCGCTGCCTTTCGGCTCACGAGCTGGGCGGCGAGCGCGATGCCACAGTTGTGTGGCCGGATTTCCCGTGGACGCTGGCTAGACTAGATACGTCCGGCGGACGCAAGCCTTTGGAACCCATTTGTAACTCACTGCCTTTCGGCTCACGAGCTGGGCGGCGAGCGCGATGCCACATTTGTGTGGCCGGGTTTCCCGTGGACGCTGGCTAGACCAGATACGTCCGGCGGACGCAAGCTTTTGAAACCCATTTGTAACTCGCTGCCTTTCGGCTCACGAGCTTGGCGGCGAGCGCGATGCCACATTTGTGTGGCCGGGTTTCCCGTGGACGCTGGCTAGACCAGATACTTCCGGCAGACGCAAGCCTTTGAAACCCATTTGTAACTCGCTGCCTTTCGGCTCACGAGCTGGGCGGCGAGCGCGATGCCACATTTGTGTGGCCAAGTTTCCCTTGGACGCTTGCTAGACCAGATACGTCCGGCGGACGCAAGCCTTTGGAACCCATTTGTAACTCGCTGCCTTTCGGCTCACGAGCTGGGCGGCGAGCGCGATGCCACATTTGTATGGCCAGATTTCCCGTGGACGCGTGCTAGACCAGATACTTCTGGCGGACGCAAGCCTTTGGGACCCATTTGTAACTCGCTGCCTTTCGGCTCACGAGCTGGGCGGCGAGCGCGGTGCCATATTTGTGTGGCCAGGTTTCCCGTGGACGCTAGCTAGACCAGATACGTCCGGCGGAAGCAAGCCTTTGGAACCCATTTGTAACTCGCTGCCTTTCGGCTCACGAGCTGGGCGGCGAGCGCGATGCCACATTTGTGTGGCCAGGTTTCCCATGGACGCTGGCTACACCAGATACGTCCGGCGGACGCAAGCCTGTGAAACCCATTTGTAACTCGCTGCCTTTCGGCTCACGAGCTGGGCGGCGAGCGTGATGCCATATTTGTGTGGCCGGGTTTCCCGTGGACGCTGGCTAGACCAGATACGTCCGGCGGACGCAAGCCTTTGAAACCCATTTGTAACTCGCTGCCTTTCGGCTCACGAGCTAGGCGGCGAGCGTGATGCCACATTTGTATGGCCAGGTTTCCCGTGGACGCTAGCTAGACTAGATACGTCCGGCGGACGCAAGCCTTTGGTACCCATTTGTAACTCGCTGCCTTTTGGCTCACGAGCTGGGCGTCGAGCTCGGTGCCATATTTGTGTGGCCGGGTTTCCCGTGGACGCTGGCTAGACCATATACGTCTGGCGGACGCAAGCCTCTGAAACCCATTTTTAACTCGCTGCCTTTCGGCTCACGAGCTGGGTGGCGAGCGTGATGCCACATTTGTGTGGCCGGTTTCCCGTGGACGTTGGCTAGACCAGATACGTCCGGCGGACGCAAGCCTTTTGAAACCATTTGTAACTCGCTGCCTTTCGGCTCACGAGCTGGGCGGCGAGCGCGATGCCACATTTGTGTGGCCGGGTTTCCCGTGGACGCTGGCTAGACCAGATACGTCCGGGTGTCGCAAGCCTCTGAAACCCATTTGTAACTCGCTGCCTTTCGGCTCACGAGCTGGGCGGCGAGCGTGATGCCATATTTGTGTGGCCGGGTTTCCCGTGGACGCTGGCTAGACCAGATACATCCGGCGGACGCAAGCCTTTGAAACCCATTTGTAACTCGCTGCCTTTCGGCTCACGAGCTAGGCGGCGAGCGCGATGCCACATTTGTGTGGCCTGGTTTCCCGTGGACGCTAGCTAGACCAGATACGTCCGGTGGACGCAGGCCTCTGAAACCCATTTGTAACCCGCTGCCTTTCGGCTCACGAGCTGGGCGGCGAGCGCGATGCCACATTTGTGTGGCCAGGTTTCCCGTGGACGCTAGCTAGACCAAATACGTCCGGCGGACGCAAGCCTTTGGGACCCATTTGTAACTCGCTGCCTTTCGGCTCACGAGTTGGGCGGCGAGCTCGGTGCCATATTTGTGTGGCCGGGTTTCCCGTCGACGCTGGCTAGACCAGATACGTCTGGCGGACGCAAGCCTCTGAAACCCATTTGTAACTCGCTGCATTTCGGCTCACGAGTTGGGCGGCGAGCTCGGTGCCATATTTGTGTGGCCGGTTTCCCGTGGACGCTGGCTAGACCAGATACGTCCGGCGGACGCAAGCCTTTTGAACCAATTTGTAACTCGCTGCCTTTCGGCTGACGAGCTGGGCGGCGAGTGTGATGCCACATTTGTGTGGCCGGTTTCCCGTGGACGCTGGCTAGACCAGATACGTCCGGCGGACGCAAGCCTTTGAAACCCATTTGTAACTCGCTGCCTTTCGGCTCACGAGCTGGGCGGCGAGCGTGATGCCACATTTGTGTGGCCGGTTTCCCGTGGACGCTGGCTAGACCAGATACGTCCGGCGGACGCAAGCCTTTTGAACCCATTTGTAACTCACTGCCTTTCGGCTCACGAGCTGGGCGGCGAGCGTGATGCCACATTTGTCTAGCCGGGTTTCTCGTGGACGCTGGCTAGACCAGATACGTCCGGCGGACGCAAGCCTTTGAAACCCATTTGTAACTCGCTGCCTTTCGGCTCACGAGCTAGGCGGCGAGCGCGATGCCACATTTGTGTGGCCTGGTTTCCCGTGGACGCTAGCTAGACCAGATACGTCCGGCGGACGCAGGCCTCTGAAACCCATTTGTAACCCGCTGCCTTTCGGCTCACGAGCTGGGCGGCGAGCGCGATGCCACATTTGTGTGGCCAGGTTTCCCGTGGACGCTAGCTAGACCAAATACGTCCGGCGGACGCAAGCCTTTGGGTCCCATTTGTAACTCGCTGCCTTTCGGCTCACGAGCTAGGCGGCGAGCGCGATGCCACATTTGTGTGGCCGGGTTTCCCGTGGACGCTAGCTAGACCAGATACGTCCGGCGGACGCAGGCCTCTGAAACCCATTTGTAACTCGCTGCCTTTCGGCTCACGAGCTGGGCGGCGAGCGTGATACCACTTTTGTGTGGCCGGGTTTCCTGTGGACGCTTGCTAGACCAGATACGTTCGGCGGACGCAAGCCTCTGAAACCCATTTGTAAATCGCTGCCTTTCGGCTCACGAGCTGGGCGGCGAGCGTGATGCCATATTTGTGTGGCCGGGTTTCCCGGGGACGCTGGCTAGACCAGATACGTCCGGCGGACGCAAGCCTTTGAAACCCATTTGTAACTCGCTGCCTTTCGGCTCACGAGCTAGGCGGCGAGCGCGATGCCACATTTGTGTGGCCGGGTTTCTCGTGGACGCTGGCTAGACCAGATACGTCCGGCGGACGCTAGCCTTTGATACCCATTTGTAATTCGCTGCCTTTCGGCTCACGAGCTGGGCGGCGAGCGCGATGCCACAGTTGTGTGGCCGGATTTCCCGTGGACGCTGGCTAGACTAGATACGTCCGGCGGACGCAAGCCTTTGGAACCCATTTGTAACTCACTGCCTTTCGGCTCACGAGCTGGGCGGCGAGCGCGATGCCACATTTGTGTGGCCGGGTTTCCCGTGGACGCTGGCTAGACCAGATACGTCCGGCGGACGCAAGCTTTTGAAACCCATTTGTAACTCGCTGCCTTTCGGCTCACGAGCTTGGCGGCGAGCGCGATGCCACATTTGTGTGGCCGGGTTTCCCGTGGACGCTGGCTAGACCAGATACTTCCGGCAGACGCAAGCCTTTGAAACCCATTTGTAACTCGCTGCCTTTCGGCTCACGAGCTGGGCGGCGAGCGCGATGCCACATTTGTGTGGCCAAGTTTCCCGTGGACGCTTGCTAGACCAGATACGTCCGGCGGACGCAAGCCTTTGGAACCCATTTGTAACTCGCTGCCTTTCGGCTCACGAGCTGGGCGGCGAGCGCGATGCCACATTTGTATGGCCAGATTTCCCGTGGACGCGTGCTAGACCAGATACGTCTGGCGGACGCAAGCCTTTGGGACCCATTTGTAACTCGCTGCCTTTCGGCTCACGAGCTGGGCGGCGAGCGCGGTGCCATATTTGTGTGGCCAGGTTTCCCGTGGACGTTGGCTAGACCAGATACGTCCGGCGGAAGCAAGCCTTTGGAACCCATTTGTAACTCGCTGCCTTTCGGCTCACGAGCTGGGCGGCGAGCGCGATGCCACATTTGTGTGGCCGGGTTTCCCGTGGACGCTGGCTAGACCAGATACGTCCGGGGGACGCAAGCCTCTGAAACCCATTTGTAACTCGCTGCCTTTCGGCTCACGAGCTGGGCGGCGAGCGTGATGCCATATTTGTGTGGCCGGGTTTCCCGTGGACGCTGGCTAGACCAGATACATCCGGCGGACGCAAGCCTTTGAAACCCATTTGTAACTCGCTGCCTTTCGGCTCACGAGCTAGGCGGCGAGCGCGATGCCACATTTGTGTGGCCTGGTTTCCCGTGGACGCTAGCTAGACCAGATACGTCCGGTGGACGCAGGCCTCTGAAACCCATTTGTAACCCGCTGCCTTTCGGCTCACGAGCTGGGCGGCGAGCGCGATGCCACATTTGTGTGGCCAGGTTTCCCGTGGACGCTAGCTAGACCAAATACGTCCGGCGGACGCAAGCCTTTGGGACCCATTTGTAACTCGCTGCCTTTCGGCTCACGAGTTGGGCGGCGAGCTCGGTGCCATATTTGTGTGGCCGGGTTTCCCGTCGACGCTGGCTAGACCAGATACGTCTGGCGGACGCAAGCCTCTGAAACCCATTTGTAACTCGCTGCATTTCGGCTCACGAGTTGGGCGGCGAGCTCGGTGCCATATTTGTGTGGCCGGTTTCCCGTGGACGCTGGCTAGACCAGATACGTCCGGCGGACGCAAGCCTTTTGAACCAATTTGTAACTCGCTGCCTTTCGGCTGACGAGCTGGGCGGCGAGTGTGATGCCACATTTGTGTGGCCGGTTTCCCGTGGACGCTGGCTAGACCAGATACGTCCGGCGGACGCAAGCCTTTGAAACCCATTTGTAACTCGCTGCCTTTCGGCTCACGAGCTGGGCGGCGAGCGTGATGCCACATTTGTGTGGCCGGTTTCCCGTGGACGCTGGCTAGACCAGATACGTCCGGCGGACGCAAGCCTTTTGAACCCATTTGTAACTCACTGCCTTTCGGCTCACGAGCTGGGCGGCGAGCGTGATGCCACATTTGTCTAGCCGGGTTTCTCGTGGACGCTGGCTAGACCAGATACGTCCGGCGGACGCAAGCCTTTGAAACCCATTTGTAACTCGCTGCCTTTCGGCTCACGAGCTAGGCGGCGAGCGCGATGCCACATTTGTGTGGCCTGGTTTCCCGTGGACGCTAGCTAGACCAGATACGTCCGGCGGACGCAGGCCTCTGAAACCCATTTGTAACCCGCTGCCTTTCGGCTCACGAGCTGGGCGGCGAGCGCGATGCCACATTTGTGTGGCCAGGTTTCCCGTGGACGCTAGCTAGACCAAATACGTCCGGCGGACGCAAGCCTTTGGGTCCCATTTGTAACTCGCTGCCTTTCGGCTCACGAGCTAGGCGGCGAGCGCGATGCCACATTTGTGTGGCCGGGTTTCCCGTGGACGCTAGCTAGACCAGATACGTCCGGCGGACGCAGGCCTCTGAAACCCATTTGTAACTCGCTGCCTTTCGGCTCACGAGCTGGGCGGCGAGCGCGATACCACTTTTGTGTGGCCGGGTTTCCTGTGGACGCTTGCTAGACCAGATACGTTCGGCGGATGCAAGCCTCTGAAACCCATTTGTAAATCGCTGCCTTTCGGCTCACGAGCTGGGCGGCGAGCGTGATGCCATATTTGTGTGGCCGGGTTTCCCGGGGACGCTGGCTAGACCAGATACGTCCGGCGGACGCAAGCCTTTGAAACCCATTTGTAACTCGCTGCCTTTCGGCTCACGAGCTAGGCGGCGAGCGCGATGCCACATTTGTGTGGCCGGGTTTCTCGTGGACGCTGGCTAGACCAGATACGTCCGGCGGACGCTAGCCTTTGATACCCATTTGTAATTCGCTGCCTTTCGGCTCACGAGCTGGGCGGCGAGCGCGATGCCACAGTTGTGTGGCCGGATTTCCCGTGGACGCTGGCTAGACTAGATACGTCCGGCGGACGCAAGCCTTTGGAACCCATTTGTAACTCACTGCCTTTCGGCTCACGAGCTGGGCGGCGAGCGCGATGCCACATTTGTGTGGCCGGGTTTCCCGTGGACGCTGGCTAGACCAGATACGTCCGGCGGACGCAAGCTTTTGAAACCCATTTGTAACTCGCTGCCTTTCGGCTCACGAGCTTGGCGGCGAGCGCGATGCCACATTTGTGTGGCCGGGTTTCCCGTGGACGCTGGCTAGACCAGATACTTCCGGCAGACGCAAGCCTTTGAAACCCATTTGTAACTCGCTGCCTTTCGGCTCACGAGCTGGGCGGCGAGCGCGATGCCACATTTGTGTGGCCAAGTTTCCCGTGGACGCTTGCTAGACCAGATACGTCCGGCGGACGCAAGCCTTTGGAACCCATTTGTAACTCGCTGCCTTTCGGCTCACGAGCTGGGCGGCGAGCGCGATGCCACATTTGTATGGCCAGATTTCCCGTGGACGCGTGCTAGACCAGATACGTCTGGCGGACGCAAGCCTTTGGGACCCATTTGTAACTCGCTGCCTTTCGGCTCACGAGCTGGGCGGCGAGCGCGGTGCCATATTTGTGTGGCCAGGTTTCCCGTGGACGTTGGCTAGACCAGATACGTCCGGCGGAAGCAAGCCTTTGGAACCCATTTGTAACTCGCTGCCTTTCGGCTCACGAGCTGGGCGGCGAGCGCGATGCCACATTTGTGTGGCCAGGTTTCCCATGGACGCTGGCTACCCCAGATACGTCCGGCGGACGCAAGCCTGTGAAACCCATTTGTAACTCGCTGCCTTTCGGCTCACGAGCTGGGCGGCGAGCGTGATGCCATATTTGTGTGGCCGGGTTTCAAGTGGACGCTGGCTAGACCAGATACGTCCGGCGGACGCAAGCCTGTGAAACCCATTTGTAACTCGCTGCCTTTCGGCTCACGAGCTGGGCGGCGAGCGTGATGCCATATTTGTGTGGCCGGGTTTCCCGTGGACGCTAGCTAGACCAGATACGTCCGGCGGACGCAGGCCTCTGAAACCCATTTGTAACTCGCTGCCTTTCGGCTCACGAGCTGGGCGGCGAGCGCGATACCACTTTTGTGTGGCCGGGTTTCCTGTGGACGCTTGCTAGACCAGATACGTTCGGCGGACGCAAGCCTCTGAAACCCATTTGTAAATCGCTGCCTTTCGGCTCACGAGCTGGGCGGCGAGCGTGATGCCATATTTGTGTGGCCGGGTTTCCCGGGGACGCTGGCTAGACCAGATACGTCCGGCGGACGCAAGCCTTTGAAACCCATTTGTAACTCGCTGCCTTTCGGCTCACGAGCTAGGCGGCGAGCGCGATGCCACATTTGTGTGGCCGGGTTTCTCGTGGACGCTGGCTAGACCAGATACGTCCGGCGGACGCTAGCCTTTGATACCCATTTGTAATTCGCTGCCTTTCGGCTCACGAGCTGGGCGGCGAGCGCGATGCCACAGTTGTGTGGCCGGATTTCCCGTGGACGCTGGCTAGACTAGATACGTCCGGCGGACGCAAGCCTTTGGAACCCATTTGTAACTCACTGCCTTTCGGCTCACGAGCTGGGCGGCGAGCGCGATGCCACATTTGTGTGGCCGGGTTTCCCGTGGACGCTGGCTAGACCAGATACGTCCGGCGGACGCAAGCTTTTGAAACCCATTTGTAACTCGCTGCCTTTCGGCTCACGAGCTTGGCGGCGAGCGCGATGCCACATTTGTGTGGCCGGGTTTCCCGTGGACGCTGGCTAGACCAGATACTTCCGGCAGACGCAAGCCTTTGAAACCCATTTGTAACTCGCTGCCTTTCGGCTCACGAGCTGGGCGGCGAGCGCGATGCCACATTTGTGTGGCCAAGTTTCCCGTGGACGCTTGCTAGACCAGATACGTCCGGCGGACGCAAGCCTTTGGAACCCATTTGTAACTCGCTGCCTTTCGGCTCACGAGCTGGGCGGCGAGCGCGATGCCACATTTGTATGGCCAGATTTCCCGTGGACGCGTGCTAGACCAGATACGTCTGGCGGACGCAAGCCTTTGGGACCCATTTGTAACTCGCTGCCTTTCGGCTCACGAGCTGGGCGGCGAGCGCGGTGTCATATTTGTGTGGCCAGGTTTCCCGTGGACGTTGGCTAGACCAGATACTTCCGGCGGAAGCAAGCCTTTGGAACCCATTTGTAACTCGCTGCCTTTCGGCTCACGAGCTGGGCGGCGAGCGCGATGCCACATTTGTGTGGCCAGGTTTCCCATGGACGCTGGCTACACCAGATACGTCCGGCGGACGCAAGCCTGTGAAACCCATTTGTAACTCGCTGCCTTTCGGCTCACGAGCTGGGCGGCGAGCGTGATGCCATATTTGTGTGGCCGGGTTTCCCGTGGACGCTGGCTAGACCAGATACGTCCGGCGGACGCAAGCCTTTGAAACCCATTTGTAACTCGCTGCCTTTCGGCTCACGAGCTAGGCGGCGAGCGTGATGCCACATTTGTATGGCCAGGTTTCCCGTGGACGCTAGCTAGACTAGATACGTCCGGCGGACGCAAGCCTTTGGGACCCATTTGTAACTCGCTAACTTTTGGCTCACGAGCTGGGCGTCGAGCTCGGTGCCATATTTGTGTGGCCGGGTTTCCCGTGGACGCTGGCTAGACCATATACGTCTGGCGGACGCAAGCCTCTGAAACCCATTTTTAACTCGCTGCCTTTCGGCTCACGAGCTGGGTGGCGAGCGTGATGCCACATTTGTGTGGCCGGTTTCCCGTGGATGTTGGCTAGACCAGATACGTCCGGCGGACGCAAGCCTTTTGAAACCATTTGTAACTCGCTGCCTTTCGGCTCACGAGCTGGGCGGCGAGCGCGATGCCACATTTGTGTGGCCGGGTTTCCCGTGGACGCTGGCTAGACCAGATACGTCCGGGGGACGCAAGCCTCTGAAACCCATTTGTAACTCGCTGCCTTTCGGCTCACGAGCTGGGCGGCGAGCGTGATGCCATATTTGTGTGGCCGGGTTTCCCGTGGACGCTGGCTAGACCAGATACATCCGGCGGACGCAAGCCTTTGAAACCCATTTGTAACTCGCTGCCTTTCGGCTCACGAGCTAGGCGGCGAGCGCGATGCCACATTTGTGTGGCCAGGTTTCCCATGGACGCTGGCTACACCAGATACGTCCGGCGGACGCAAGCCTGTGAAACCCATTTGTAACTCGCTGCCTTTCGGCTCACGAGCTGGGCGGCGAGCGTGATGCCATATTTGTGTGGCCGGGTTTCCCGTGGACGCTGGCTAGACCAGATACGTCCGGCGGACGCAAGCCTTTGAAACCCATTTGTAACTCGCTGCCTTTCGGCTCACGAGCTAGGCGGCGAGCGTGATGCCACATTTGTATGGCCAGGTTTCCCGTGGACGCTAGCTAGACTAGATACGTCCGGCGGACGCAAGCCTTTGGGACCCATTTGTAACTCGCTGCCTTTTGGCTCACGAGCTGGGCGTCGAGCTCGGTGCCATATTTGTGTGGCCGGGTTTCCCGTGGACGCTGGCTAGACCATATACGTCTGGCGGACGCAAGCCTCTGAAACCCATTTTTAACTCGCTGCCTTTCGGCTCACGAGCTGGGTGGCGAGCGTGATGCCACATTTGTGTGGCCGGTTTCCCGTGGACGTTGGCTAGACCAGATACGTCCGGCGGACGCAAGCCTTTTGAAACCATTTGTAACTCGCTGCCTTTCGGCTCACGAGCTGGGCGGCGAGCGCGATGCCACATTTGTGTGGCCGGGTTTCCCGTGGACGCTGGCTAGACCAGATACGTCCGGGGGACGCAAGCCTCTGAAACCCATTTGTAACTCGCTGCCTTTCGGCTCACGAGCTGGGCGGCGAGCGTGATGCCATATTTGTGTGGCCGGGTTTCCCGTGGACGCTGGCTAGACCAGATACATCCGGCGGACGCAAGCCTTTGAAACCCATTTGTAACTCGCTGCCTTTCGGCTCACGAGCTAGGCGGCGAGCGCGATGCCACATTTGTGTGGCCTGGTTTCCCGTGGACGCTAGCTAGACCAGATACGTCCGGTGGACGCAGGCCTCTGAAACCCATTTGTAACCCGCTGCCTTTCGGCTCACGAGCTGGGCGGCGAGCGCGATGCCACATTTGTGTGGCCAGGTTTCCCGTGGACGCTAGCTAGACCAAATACGTCCGGCGGACGCAAGCCTTTGGGACCCATTTGTAACTCGCTGCCTTTCGGCTCACGAGTTGGGCGGCGAGCTCGGTGCCATATTTGTGTGGCCGGGTTTCCCGTCGACGCTGGCTAGACCAGATACGTCTGGCGGACGCAAGCCTCTGAAACCCATTTGTAACTCGCTGCATTTCGGCTCACGAGTTGGGCGGCGAGCTCGGTGCCATATTTGTGTGGCCGGTTTCCCGTGGACGCTGGCTAGACCAGATACGTCCGGCGGACGCAAGCCTTTTGAACCAATTTGTAACTCGCTGCCTTTCGGCTGACGAGCTGGGCGGCGAGTGTGATGCCACATTTGTGTGGCCGGTTTCCCGTGGACGCTGGCTAGACCAGATACGTCCGGCGGACGCAAGCCTTTGAAACCCATTTGTAACTCGCTGCCTTTCGGCTCACGAGCTGGGCGGCGAGCGTGATGCCACATTTGTGTGGCCGGTTTCCCGTGGACGCTGGCTAGACCAGATACGTCCGGCGGACGCAAGCCTTTTGAACCCATTTGTAACTCACTGCCTTTCGGCTCACGAGCTGGGCGGCGAGCGTGATGCCACATTTGTCTAGCCGGGTTTCTCGTGGACGCTGGCTAGACCAGATACGTCCGGCGGACGCAAGCCTTTGAAACCCATTTGTAACTCGCTGCCTTTCGGCTCACGAGCTAGGCGGCGAGCGCGATGCCACATTTGTGTGGCCTGGTTTCCCGTGGACGCTAGCTAGACCAGATACGTCCGGCGGACGCAGGCCTCTGAAACCCATTTGTAACCCGCTGCCTTTCGGCTCACGAGCTGGGCGGCGAGCGCGATGCCACATTTGTGTGGCCAGGTTTCCCGTGGACGCTAGCTAGACCAAATACGTCCGGCGGACGCAAGCCTTTGGGTCCCATTTGTAACTCGCTGCCTTTCGGCTCACGAGTTGGGCGGCGAGCTCGGTGCCATATTTGTGTGGCCGGGTTTCCCGTGGACGCTGGCTAGACCAGATACGTCTGGCGGACTCAAGCCTCTGAAACCCATTTGTAACTCGCTGCCTTTCGGCTCACGAGCTGGGCGGCGAGCGTGATGCCATATTTGTGTGGCCGGGTTTCCCGTGGACGCTGGCTAGACCAGATACATCCGGCGGACGCAAGCCTTTTGAAACCATTTGTAACTCGCTGCCTTTCGGCTCACGAGCTGGGCGGCGAGCGCGATGCCACATTTGTGTGGCCGGGTTTCCCGTGGACGATGGCTAGACCAGATACGTCCGGGTGACGCAAGCCTCTGAAACCCATTTGTAACTCGCTGCCTTTCGGCTCACGAGCTAGGCGGCGAGCGCGATGCCACATTTGTGTGGCCGGGTTTCTCGTGGACGCTGGCTAGACCAGATACGTCCGGCGGATGCTAGCCTTTGATACCCATTTGTAATTCGCTGCCTTTCGGCTCACGAGCTGGGCGGCGAGCGCGATGCCACAGTTGTGTGGCCGGATTTCCCGTGGACGCTGGCTAGACTAGATACGTCCGGCGGACGCAAGCCTTTGGAACCCATTTGTAACTCACTGCCTTTCGGCTCACGAGCTGGGCGGCGAGCGCGATGCCACATTTGTGTGGCCGGGTTTCCCGTGGACGCTGGCTAGACCAGATACGTCCGGCGGACGCAAGCTTTTGAAACCCATTTGTAACTCGCTGCCTTTCGGCTCACGAGCTTGGCGGCGAGCGCGATGCCACATTTGTGTGGCCGGGTTTCCCGTGGACGCTGGCTAGACCAGATACTTCCGGCAGACGCAAGCCTTTGAAACCCATTTGTAACTCGCTGCCTTTCGGCTCACGAGCTGGGCGGCGAGCGCGATGCCACATTTGTGTGGCCAAGTTTCCCGTGGACGCTTGCTAGACCAGATACGTCCGGCGGACGCAAGCCTTTGGAACCCATTTGTAACTCGCTGCCTTTCGGCTCACGAGCTGGGCGGCGAGCGCGATGCCACATTTGTATGGCCAGATTTCCCGTGGACGCGTGCTAGACCAGATACGTCTGGCGGACGCAAGCCTTTGGGACCCATTTGTAACTCGCTGCCTTTCGGCTCACGAGCTGGGCGGCGAGCGCGGTGCCATATTTGTGTGGCCAGGTTTCCCGTGGACGCTGGCTAGACCAGATACGTCCGGCGGAAGCAAGCCTTTGGAACCCATTTGTAACTCGCTGCCTTTCGGCTCACGAGCTGGGCGGCGAGCGCGATGCCACATTTGTGTGGCCAGGTTTCCCATGGACGCTGGCTACACCAGATACGTCCGGCGGACGCAAGCCTGTGAAACCCATTTGTAACTCGCTGCCTTTCGGCTCACGAGCTGGGCGGCGAGCGTGATGCCATATTTGTGTGGCCGGGTTTCCCGTGGACGCTGGCTAGACCAGATACGTCCGGCGGACGCAAGCCTTTGAAACCCATTTGTAACTCGCTGCCTTTCGGCTCACGAGCTAGGCGGCGAGCGTGATGCCACATTTGTATGGCCAGGTTTCCCGTGGACGCTAGCTAGACTAGATACGTCCGGCGGACGCAAGCCTTTGGGACCCATTTGTAACTCGCTGCCTTTTGGCTCACGAGCTGGGCGTCGAGCTCGGTGCCATATTTGTGTGGCCGGGTTTCCCGTGGACGCTGGCTAGACCATATACGTCTGGCGGACGCAAGCCTCTGAAACCCATTTTTAACTCGCTGCCTTTCGGCTCACGAGCTGGGTGGCGAGCGTGATGCCACATTTGTGTGGCCGGTTTCCCGTGGACGTTGGCTAGACCAGATACGTCCGGCGGACGCAAGCCTTTTGAAACCATTTGTAACTCGCTGCCTTTCGGCTCACGAGCTGGGCGGCGAGCGCGATGCCACATTTGTGTGGCCGGGTTTCCCGTGGACGCTGGCTAGACCAGATACGTCCGGGGGACGCAAGCCTCTGAAACCCATTTGTAACTCGCTGCCTTTCGGCTCACGAGCTGGGCGGCGAGCGTGATGCCATATTTGTGTGGCCGGGTTTCCCGTGGACGCTGGCTAGACCAGATACATCCGGCGGACTCAATCCTTTGAAACCCATTTGTAACTCGCTGCCTTTCGGCTCACGAGCTAGGCGGCGAGCGCGATGCCACATTTGTGTGGCCTGGTTTCCCGTGGACGCTAGCTAGACCAGATACGTCCGGTGGACGCAGGCCTCTGAAACCCATTTGTAACCCGCTGCCTTTCGGGTCACGAGCTGGGCGGCGAGCGCGATGCCACATTTGTGTGGCCAGGTTTCCCGTGGACGCTAGCTAGACCAAATACGTCCGGCGGACGCAAGCCTTTGGGACCCATTTGTAACTCGCTGCCTTTCGGCTCACGAGTTGGGCGGCGAGCTCGGTGCCATATTTGTGTGGCCGGGTTTCCCGTCGACGCTGGCTAGACCAGATACGTCTGGCGGACGCAAGCCTCTGAAACCCATTTGTAACTCGCTGCATTTCGGCTCACGAGTTGGGCGGCGAGCTCGGTGCCATATTTGTGTGGCCGGTTTCCCGTGGACGCTGGCTAGACCAGATACGTCCGGCGGACGCAAGCCTTTTGAACCAATTTGTAACTCGCTGCCTTTCGGCTGACGAGCTGGGCGGCGAGTGTGATGCCACATTTGTGTGGCCGGTTTCCCGTGGACGCTGGCTAGACCAGATACGTCCGGCGGACGCAAGCCTTTGAAACCCATTTGTAACTCGCTGCCTTTCGGCTCACGAGCTGGGCGGCGAGCGTGATGCCACATTTGTGTGGCCGGTTTCCCGTGGACGCTGGCTAGACCAGATACGTCCGGCGGACGCAAGCCTTTTGAACCCATTTGTAACTCACTGCCTTTCGGCTCACGAGCTGGGCGGCGAGCGTGATGCCACATTTGTCTAGCCGGGTTTCTCGTGGACGCTGGCTAGACCAGATACGTCCGGCGGACGCAAGCCTTTGAAACCCATTTGAAACTCGCTGCCTTTCGGCTCACGAGCTAGGCGGCGAGCGCGATGCCACATTTGTGTGGCCTGGTTTCCCGTGGACACTAGCTAGACCAGATACGTCCGGCGGACGCAGGCCTCTGAAACCCATTTGTAACCCGCTGCCTTTCGGCTCACGAGCTGGGCGGCGAGCGCGATGCCACATTTGTGTGGCCAGGTTTCCCGTGGACGCTAGCTAGACCAAATACGTCCGGCGGACGCAAGCCTTTGGGTCCCATTTGTAACTCGCTGCCTTTCGGCTCACGAGTTGGGCGGCGAGCTCGGTGCCATATTTGTGTGGCCGGGTTTCCCGTGGACGCTGGCTAGACCAGATACGTCTGGCGGACTCAAGCCTCTGAAACCCATTTGTAACTCGCTGCCTTTCGGCTCACGAGCTGGGCGGCGAGCGTGATGCCATATTTGTGTGGCCGGGTTTCCCGTGGACGCTGGCTAGACCAGATACATCCGGCGGACGCAAGCCTTTTGAAACCATTTGTAACTCGCTGCCTTTCGGCTCACGAGCTGGGCGGCGAGCGCGATGCCACATTTGTGTGGCCGGGTTTCCCGTGGACGATGGCTAGACCAGATACGTCCGGGTGACGCAAGCCTCTGAAACCCATTTGTAACTCGCTGCATTTCGGCTCACGAGTTGGGCGGCGAGCTCGGTGCCATATTTGTGTGGCCGGTTTCCGGTGGACGCTGGCTAGACCAGATACGTCCGGCGGACGCAAGCCTTTTGAACCCATTTGTAACTCGCTGCCTTTCGGCTCACGAGCTGGGCGGCGAGTGTGATGCCACATTTGTGTGGCCGGTTTCCCGTGGACGCTGGCTAGACCAGATACGTCCGGCGGACGCAAGCCTTTGAAACCCATTTGTAACTCGCTGCCTTTCGGCTCACGAGCTGGGCGGCGAGCGTGATGCCACATTTGTGTGGCCGGTTTCCCGTGGACGCTGGCTAGACCAGATACGTCCGGCGGACGCAAGCCTTTTGAACCCATTTGTAACTCACTGCCTTTCGGCTCACGAGCTGGGCGGCGAGCGTGATGCCACATTTGTCTGGCCGGTTTCCCGTGGACGTTGGCTAGACCAGATACGTCCGGCGGACGCAAGCCTTTTGAAACCATTTGTAACTCGCTGCCTTTCGGCTCACGAGCTGGGCGGCGAGCGCGATGCCACATTTGTGTGCCGGGTTTCCCGTGGACGCTGGCTAGACCAGATACGTCCGGGGGACGCAAGCCTCTGAAACCCATTTGTAACTCGCTGCCTTTCGGCTCACGAGCTGGGCGGCGAGCGTGATGCCATATTTGTGTGGCCGGGTTTCCCGTGGACGCTGGCTAGACCAGATACATCCGGCGGACGCAAGCCTTTGAAACCCATTTGTAACTCGCTGCCTTTCGGCTCACGAGCTAGGCGGCGAGCGCGATGCCACATTTGTGTGGCCTGGTTTCCCGTGGACGCTAGCTAGACCAGATACGTCCGGCGGACGCAGGCCTCTGAAACCCATTTGTAACCCGTTGCCTTTCGGCTCACGAGCTGGGCGGCGAGCGCGATGCCACATTTGTGTGGCCAGGTTTCCCGTGGACGCTAGCTAGACCAAATACGTCCGGCGGACGCAAGCCTTTGGGACCCATTTGTAACTCGCTGCCTTTCGGCTCACGAGTTGGGCGGCGAGCTCGGTGCCATATTTGTGTGGCCGGGTTTCCCGTGGACGCTGGCTAGACCAGATACGTCTGGCGGACGCAAGCCTCTGAAACCCATTTGTAACTCGCTGCAGTTCGGCTCACGAGTTGGGCGGCGAGCTCGGTGCCATATTTGTGTGGCCGGTTTCCCGTGGACGCTGGCTAGACCAGATACGTCCGGCGGACGCAAGCCTTTTGAACCCATTTGTAACTCGCTGCCTTTCGGCTCACGAGCTGGGCGGCGAGTGTGATGCCACATTTGTGTGGCCGGTTTCCCGTGGACGCTGGCTAGACCAGATACGTCCGGCGGACGCAAGCCTTTGAAACCCATTTGTAACTCGCTACCTTTCGGCTCACGAGCTGGGCGGCGAGCGTGATGCCACATTTGTGTGGCCGGTTTCCCGTGGACGCTGGCTAGACCAGATACGTCCGGCGGACGCAAGCCTTTTGAACCCATTTGTAACTCGCTGCCTTTCGGCTCACGAGCTGGGCGGCGAGCGTGATGCCACATTTGTCTGGCCGGGTTTCTCGTGGACGCTGGCTAGACCAGATACGTCCGGCGACGCAAGCCTTTGATACCCATTTGTAATTCGCTGCCTTTTGGCTCACGAGCTAGGCGTCGAGCTCGGTGCCACAGTTGTGTGGCCGGGTTTCCCGTGGACGCTGGCTAGACCAGATACGTCTGGCGGACGCAAGCCTCTAATACCCATTTAAACTCGCTGCCTTTCGGCTCACGAGCTGGGCGGCGAGCGTGATGCCACATTTGTGTGGCCGGTTTCCCGTGGACGCTGGCTAGACCAGATACGTCCAGCGGACGCAAGCCTTTTGAAACCATTTGTAACTCGCTGCCTTTCGGCTCACGAGCTGGGCGGCGAGCGCGATGCCACATTTGTGTGGCCGGGTTTCCCGTGGACGCTGGCTAGACCAGATACGTCCGGGGGACGCAAGCCTCTGAAACCCATTTGTAACTCGCTGCCTTTCGGCTCACGAGCTGGGCGGCGAGCGTGATGCCATATTTGTGTGGCCGGGTTTCCCGTGGACGCTGGCTAGACCAGATACGTCCGGCGGACGCAAGCCTTTGGAACCCATTTGTAACTCGCTGCCTTTCGGCTCACGAGCTAGGCGGCGAGCGCGATGCCACATTTGTGTGGCCTGGTTTCCCGTGGACGCTAGCTAGACCAGATACGTCCGGCGGACGCAGGCCTCTGAAACCCATTTGTAACCCGCTGCCTTTCGGCTCACGAGCTGGGCGGCGAGCGCGAGGCCAGATTTGTGTGGCCGGGTTTCCCGTAGACGCTTGCTAGACCAGATACGTTCGGCGGACGCAAGCCTCTGAAACCCATTTGTAACTCGCTGCCTTTCGGCTCACGAGCTGGGCGGCGAGCGCGATGCCACATTTGTGTGGCCAGGTTTCCCGTGGACGCTAGCTAGACCAAATACGTCCGGCGGACGCAAGCCTTTGGGACCCATTTGTAACTCGCTGCCTTTCGGCTCACGAGTTGGGCGGCGAGCTCGGTGCCATATTTGTGTGGCCGGGTTTCCCGTGGACGCTGGCTAGACCAGATACGTCTGGCGGACGCAAGCCTCTGAAACCCATTTGTAACTCGCTGCATTTCGGCTCACGAGTTGGGCGGCGAGCTCGGTGCCATATTTGTGTGGCCGGTTTCCCGTGGACGCTGGCTAGACCAGATACGTCCGGCGGACGCAAGCCTTTTGAACCCATTTGTAACTCGCTGCCTTTCGGCTCACGAGCTGGGCGGCGAGTGTGATGCCACATTTGTGTGGCCGGTTTCCCGTGGACGCTGGCTAGACCAGATACGTCCGGCGGACGCAAGCCTTTGAAACCCATTTGTAACTCGCTACCTTTCGGCTCACGAGCTGGGCGGCGAGCGTGATGCCACATTTGTGTGGCCGGTTTCCCGTGGACGCTGGCTAGACCAGATACGTCCGGCGGACGCAAGCCTTTTGAACCCATTTGTAACTCGCTGCCTTTCGGCTCACGAGCTGGGCGGCGAGCGTGATGCCACATTTGTCTGGCCGGGTTTCTCGTGGACGCTGGCTAGACCAGATACGTCCGGCGGACGCAAGCCTTTGATACCCATTTGTAATTCGCTGCCTTTTGGCTCACGAGCTAGGCGTCGAGCTCGGTGCCACAGTTGTGTGGCCGGGTTTCCCGTGGACGCTGGCTAGACCAGATACGTCTGGCGGACGCAAGCCTCTAATACCCATTTAAACTCGCTGCCTTTCGGCTCACGAGCTGGGCGGCGAGCGTGATGCCACATTTGTGTGGCCGGTTTCCCGTGGACGCTGGCTAGACCAGATACGTCCAGCGGACGCAAGCCTTTTGAAACCATTTGTAACTCGCTGCCTTTCGGCTCACGAGCTGGGCGGCGAGCGCGATGCCACATTTGTGTGGCCGGGTTTCCCGTGGACGCTGGCTAGACCAGATACGTCCGGGGGACGCAAGCCTCTGAAACCCATTTGTAACTCGCTGCCTTTCGGCTCACGAGCTGGGCGGCGAGCGTGATGCCATATTTGTGTGGCCGGGTTTCCCGTGGACGCTGGCTAGACCAGATACGTCCGGCGGACGCAAGCCTTTGGAACCCATTTGTAACTCGCTGCCTTTCGGCTCACGAGCTAGGCGGCGAGCGCGATGCCACATTTGTGTGGCCTGGTTTCCCGTGGACGCTAGCTAGACCAGATACGTCCGGCGGACGCAGGCCTCTGAAACCCATTTGTAACCCGCTGCCTTTCGGCTCACGAGCTGGGCGGCGAGCGCGAGGCCAGATTTGTGTGGCCGGGTTTCCCGTAGACGCTTGCTAGACCAGATACGTTCGGCGGACGCAAGCCTCTGAAACCCATTTGTAACTCGCTGCCTTTCGGCTCACGAGCTGGGCGGCGAGCGCGATGCCACATTTGTGTGGCCAGGTTTCCCGTGGACGCTAGCTAGACCAAATACGTCCGGCGGACGCAAGCCTTTGGGACCCATTTGTAACTCGCTGCCTTTTGGCTCACGAGTTGGGCGGCGAGCTCGGTGCCATATTTGTGTGGCCGGGTTTCCCGTGGACGCTGGCTAGACCAGATACGTCTGGCGGACGCAAGCCTCTGAAACCCATTTGTAACTCGCTGCATTTCGGCTCACGAGTTGGGCGGCGAGCTCGGTGCCATATTTGTGTGGCCGGTTTCCCGTGGACGCTGGCTAGACCAGATACGTCCGGCGGACGCAAGCCTTTTGAACCCATTTGTAACTCGCTGCCTTTCGGCTCACGAGCTGGGCGGCGAGTGAGATGCCACATTTGTGTGGCCGGTTTGCCGTGGACGCTGGCTAGACCAGATACGTCCGGCGGACGCAAGCCTTTGAAACCCATTTGTAACTCGCTGCCTTTCGGCTCACGAGCTGGGCGGCGAGCGTGATGCCACATTTGTGTGGCCGGTTTCCCGTGGACGCTGGCTAGACCAGATACGTCCGGCGGACGCAAGCCTTTTGAACCCATTTGTAACTCACTGCCTTTCGGCTCACGAGCTGGGCGGCGAGCGTGATGCCACATTTGTCTGGCCGGGTTTCTCGTGGACGCTGGCTAGACCAGATACGTCCGGCGGACGCAAGCCTTTGATACCCATTTATAATTCGCTGCCTTTCGGCTCACGAGCTAGGCGGCGAGCGCGATGCCACAGTTGTGTGGCCGGATTTCCCGTGGACGCTGGCTAGACCAGATACGTCCGGCGGACGCAAGCCTTTGGAACCCATTTGTAACTCACTGCCTTTCGGCTCACGAGCTTGGCGGCGAGCGCGATGCCACATTTGTGTGGCCGGGTTTCCCGTGGACGCTGGCTAGACCAGATACTTCCGGCAGACGCAAGCCTTTGAAACCCATTTGTAACTCGCTGCCTTTCGGCTCACGAGCTGGGCGGCGAGCGCGATGCCACATTTGTGTGGCCAAGTTTCCCGTGGACGCTTGCTAGACCAGATACGTCCGGCGGACGCAAGCCTTTGGAACCCATTTGTAACTCGCTGCCTTTCGGCTCACGAGCTGGGCGGCGAGCGCGATGCCACATTTGTATGGCCAGATTTCCCGTGGACGCTAGCTAGACCAGATACGTCTGGCGGACGCAAGCCTTTGGGACCCATTTGTAACTCGCTGCCTTTCGACTCACGAGCTGGGCGGCGAGCGCGGTGCCATATTTGTGTGGCCAGGTTTCCCGTGGACGCTGGCTAGACCAGATACGTTCGGCGGAAGCAAGCCTTTGGAACCCATTTGTAACTCGCTGCCTTTCGGCTCACGAGCTGGGCGGCGAGCGCGATGCCACATTTGTGTGGCCAGGTTTCCCATGGACGCTGGCTACACCAGATACGTCCGGCGGACGCAAGCCTCTGAAACCCATTTGTAACTCGCTGCCTTTAGGCTCACGAGCTGGGCGGCGAGCGTGATGCCATATTTGTGTGGCCGGGTTTCCCGTGGACGCTGGCTAGACCAGATACGTCCGGCGGACGCAAGCCTTTGAAACCCATTTGTAACTCGCTGCCTTTCGGCTCACGAGCTAGGCGGCGAGCACGATGCCACATTTGTGTGGCCAGGTTTCCCGTGGACGCTAGCTAGACTAGATACGTCCGGCGGACGCAAGCCTTTGGGACCCATTTGTAACTCGCTGCCTTTTGGCTCACGAGCTGGGCGTCAAGCTCGATGCCATATTTGTGTGGCCGGGTTTCCCGTGGACGCTGGCTAGACCAGATACGTCTGGCGGACGCAAGCCTCTGATACCCATTTGTAACTCGCTGCCTTTCGGCTCACGAGCTGGGCGGCGAGCGTGATGCCACATTTGTGTGGCCGGTTTCCCGTGGACGCTGGCTAGACCAGATACGTCCAGCGGACGCAAGCCTTTTGAAACCATTTGTAACTCGCTGCCTTTCCGCTCACGAGCTGGGCGGCGAGCGCGATGCCACATTTGTGTGGCCGGGTTTCCCGTGGACGCTGGCTAGACCAGATACGTCCGGGGGACGCAAGCCTCTGAAACCCATTTGTAACTCCCTGCCTTTCGGCTCACGAGCTGGGCGGCGAGCGTGATGCCATATTTGTGTGGCCGGGTTTCCCGTGGACGCTGGCTAGACCAGATACATCCGGCGGATGCAAGCCTTTGAAACCCATTTGTAACTCGCTGCCTTTCGGCTCACGAGCTAGGCGGCGAGCGCGATGCCACATTTGTGTGGCCGGGTTTCCCGTGGACGCTAGCTAGACCAGATACGTCCGGCGGACGCAGGCCTCTGAAACCCATTTATAACCCGCTACCTTTCGGCTCACGAGCTGGGCGGCGAGCGCGAGGCCACATTTGTGTGGCCGGGTTTCCCGTGGACGCTTCCTAGACCAGATACGTTCGGCGGACGCAAGCCTCTGAAACCCATTTGTAACTCGCTGCCTTTCGGCTCACGAGCTGGGCGGTGAGCGTGATGCCATATTTGTGTGGCCGGGTTTCCCGTGGACGCTGGCTAGACCAAATACGTCCGGTGGACGCAAGCCTTTGGGACCCATTTGTAACTCGCTGCCTTTCGGCTCACGAGTTGGGCGGCGAGCTCGGTGCCATATTTGTGTGGCCGGGTTTCCCGTAGACGCTGGCTAGACCAGATACGTCTGGCGGACGCAAGCCTCTGAAACCCATTTGTAACTCGCTGCATTTCGGCTCACGAGCTGGGCGGCGAGCGTGATGCCACATTTGTGTGGCCGGTTTCCCGTGGACGCTGGCTAGACCAGATACGTCCGGCGGACGCAAGCCTTTGAAACCCATTTGTAACTCGCTGCCTTTCGGCTCACGAGCTAGGCGCCGAGTGCGATGCCACATTTGTGTTGCCGGGTTTCCCGTGGACCCTGGCTAGACCAGATACGTCCGGCGGACGCAAGCCTTTGAAACCCATTTGTAACTCGCTGCCTTTCGGCTCACGAGCTGGGCGGCGAGCGTGATGCCATATTTGTGTGGCCGGGTTTGCCGTAGACGCTGGCTAGACCAGATACATCCGGCGGACGGAAGCCTTTGAAACCCATTTGTAACTCGCTGCCTTTCGGCTCACGAGCTAGGCGGCGAGCGCGATGCCACATTTGTGTGGCCAGGTTTCCCGTGGACGCTAGCTAGACTAGATACGTACGGCGGACGCAAGCCTTTGGGACCCATTAGTAACTCGCTGCCTTTTGGCTCACGAGCTGGGCGTCGAGCTCGGTGCCATATTTGTGTGGCCGGGTTTCCCGTGGACGCTGGCTAGACCAGATACGTCTGGCGGACGCAAGCCTCTGAAACACATTTGTAACTCGCTGTCTTTCGGCTCTCGAGCTGGGCGGCGAGCGTGATGCCACATTTGTGTGGCCGGTTTCCCGTGGACGCTGGCTAGACCAGATACGTCCGGCGGACGCAAGCCTTTTGAAACCATTTGTAACTCGCTGCCTTTCGGCTCACGAGCTGGGCGGCGAGCGCAATGCCACATTTGTGTGGCCGGGTTTCCCGTGGACGCTGGCTAGACCAGATACGTCCGGGGGACGCAAGCCTCTGAAACCCATTCGTAACACGCTGCCTTTCGGCTCACGAGCTGGGCGGCGAGCGTGATGCCATATTTGTGTGGCCGGGTTTCCCGTGGACGCTGGCTAGACCAGATACATCCGACATACGCAAGCCTTTGAAACCCATTTTTAACTCGCTGCCTTTCGGCTCACGAGCTAGGCGGTGAGCGCGATGCCACATTTGTGTGGCCGGGTTTCCCGTGGACGCTAGCTAGACCAGATATGTCCGGCGGACGCAGGCCTCTGAAACCCATTTGTAACTCGTTGCCTTTCGGCTCACGAGCTGGGCGGCGAGCGCGAGGCCACATTTGTGTGGCCGGGTTTCCCGTGGATGCTTGCTAGACCAGATACGTTCGGCGGACGCAAGCCTCTGAAACCCATTTGTAACTCGCTGCCTTTCGGCTCACGAGCAGGGCGGCGAGCGCGATGCCACATTTGTGTGGCCAGGTTTCCCGTGGACGCTAGCTAGACCAAATATGTCCGGCGGACGCAAGCCTTTGGGACCCATTTGTAACTCGCTGCCTTTCGGCTCACGAGTTGGGCGGCGAGCTCGGTGCCATATTTGTGTGGCCGGGTTTCCCGTGGACGCTGGCTAGACCAGATACGTCTGGCGGACGCAAGCCTCTGAAAACCATTTGTAACTCGCTGCATTTCGGCTCACGAGCTGGGCGGCGAGCGTGATGCCACATTTGTGTGGCCGGTTTCCCGTGGATGCTGGCTAGACCAGATACGTCCGGCGGACGCAAGCCTTTTGAACCCATTTGTAACTCGCTGCCTTTCGGCTCACGAGCTGGGCGGCGAGTGTGATGCCACATTTGTGTGGCCGGTTTCCCGTGGACGCTGGCTAGACCAGATACGTCCGACGGACGCAAGCCTTTGAAACCCATTTGTAACTCGCTGCCTTTCGGCTCACGAGCTAGGCGGCGAGCGCGATGCCACGTTTGTGTGGCCGGGTTTCCCGTGGACCCTGGCTAGACCAGATACGTCCGGCGGACGCAAGCCTTTGAAACCCATTTGTAACTCGCTGCCTTTCGTCTCACGAGCTAGGCGGCGAGCGCGATGCCACATTTGTGTGGCCGGATTTTCCGTGGACGCTGGCTAGACCAGATACGTCCGGCGGACGCAAGCATTAAGAACCCATTTGTAACTCGCTGCCTTTCGGCTCACGAGCTAGACGGCGAGCGCGATGCCACATTTGTGTGGCCATGTTTCCTGTGGACGCTTGCTAGACCAGATACGTTCGGCGGACGCAAGCCTCTGGGACCCATTTGTAACTCGCTGCCTTTCGGCTCACGAGCTGGGCGTCGAGCTCGGTGCCATATTTGTGTGGCCGGGTTTCCCGTGGACGCTGGCTAGACCAGATACGTCTGGCGGACGCAAGCCTCTGAAACCCATTTGTAACTCGATGCCTTTCGGCTCACGAGCTGGGTGGCGAGCGTGATGCCATATATGTGTGGCCGGGTTTCCCGTGGACGTTGGCTAGACCAGATACGTCCGGCGGACGCAAGCCTTTGAAACCCATTTGTAACTCGCTGCCTTTCGGCTCACGAGCTAGGCGGCGAGCGCGATGCCACATTTGTGTGGCCGGGTTTCCCGTGGACGCTAGCTAGACCAGATACGTCCGGCGGACGCAGGCCTCTGAAACCCATTTGTAACTCGCTGCCTTTCGGCTCACGAGCCGGGCGGCGAGCGCGATGCCACATTTGTGTGGCCGGGTTTCCCGTGGACGCTGGCTAGACCAGATATGTCTGGCGGACGCAAGCCTCTGAAAACCATTTGTAACTCGCTGCATTTCGGCTCACGAGCTGGGCGGCGAGCGTGATGCCACATTTGTGTGGCCGGTTTCCCGTGGATGCTGGCTAGACCAGATACGTCCGGCGGACGCAAGCCTTTTGAACCCATTTGTAACTCGCTGCCTTTCGGCTCACGAGCTGGGCGTCGAGTGTGATGCCACATTTGTGTGGCCGGTTTCCCATGGACGCTGGCTAGACCAGATACGTCTGGCGGACGCAAGCCTCTGATACCCATTTGTAACTCGCTGCCTTTCGGCTCACGAGCTGGGCGGCGAGCGTGATGCCACATTTGTGTGGCCGGTTTCCCGTGGACGCTGGCTAGACCAGATACGTCCAGCGGACGCAAGCCTTTTGAAACCATTTGTAACTCGCTGCCTTTCGGCTCACGAGCTGGGCGGCGAGCGCGATGCCACATTTGTGTGGCCGGGTTTCCCGTGGACGTTGGCTAGACCAGATACGTCCGGGGGACGCAAGCCTCTGAAACCCATTTGTAACTCGCTGCATTTCGGCTCACGAGTTGGGCGGCGAGCTCGGTGCCATATTTGTGTGGCCGGTTTCCCGTGGACGCTGGCTAGACCAGATACGTCCGGCGGATGCAAGCCTTTTGAACCCATTTGTAACTCGCTGCCTTTCGGCTCACGAGCTGGGCGGCGAGTGTGATGCCACATTTGTGTGGCCGGTTTCCCGTGGACGCTGGCTAGACCAGATACGTCCGGCGGACGCAAGCCTTTGAAACCCATTTGTAACTCGCTGCCTTTCGGCTCACGAGCTGGGCGGCGAGCGTGATGCCACATTTGTGTGGCCGGTTTCCCGTGGACGCTGGCTAGACCAGATACGTCCGGCGGACGCAAGCCTTTTGAACCCATTTGTAACTCACTGCCTTTCGGCTCACGAGCTGGGCGGCGAGCGTGATGCCACATTTGTCTGGCCGGGTTTCTCGTGGACGCTGGCTAGACCAGATACGTCCGGCGGACGCAAGCCTTTGATACCCATTTGTAATTCGCTGCCTTTCGGCTCACGAGCTAGGCGGCGAGCGCGATGCCACAGTTGTGAGGCCGGATTTCCCGTGGACGCTGGCTAGACCAGATACGTCCGGCGGACGCAAGCCTTTGGAACCCATTTGTAACTCACTGCCTTTCGTCTCACGAGCTGGGCGGCGAGCGCGATGCCACATTTGTGTGGCCGGGTTTCCCGTGGACGCTGGCTAGACTAGATACGTCCGGCGGACGCAAGGTTTTGAAACCCATTTGTAACTCGCTGCCTTTCGGCTCACGAGCTTGGCGGCGAGCGCGATGCCACATTTGTGTGGCCGGGTTTCCCGTGGACGCTGGCTAGACCAGATACTTCCGGCAGACGCAAGCCTTTGAAACCCATTTGTAACTCGCTGCCTTTCGGCTCACGAGCTGGGCGGCGAGCGCGATGCCACATTTGTGTGGCCAAGTTTCCCGTGGACGCTTGCTAGACCAGATACGTCCGGCGGACGCAAGCCTTTGGAACCCATTTGTAACTCGCTGCCTTTCGGCTCACGAGCTGGGCGGCGAGCGCGGTGCCATATTTGTGTGGCCAGGTTTCCCGTGGACGCTGGCTAGACCAGATACGTTCGGCGGAAGCAAGCCTTTGGAACCCATTTGTAACTCGCTGCCTTTCGGCTCACGAGCTGGGCGGCGAGCGCGATGCCACATTTGTGTGGCCAGGTTTCCCATGGACGCTGGCTACACCAGATACGTCCGGCGGACGCAAGCCTCTGAAACCCATTTATAACTCGCTGCCTTTAGGCTAACGAGCTGGGCGGCGAGCGTGATGCCATATTTGTGTGGCCGGGTTTCCCGTGGACGCTGGCTAGACCAGATACGTCCGGCGGACGCAAGCCTTTGAAACCCATTTGTAACTCGCTGCCTTTCGGCTCACGAGCTAGGCGGCGAGCGCGATGCCACATTTGTGTGGCCAGGTTTCCCGTGGACGCTAGCTAGACTAGATACGTCCGGCGGACGCAAGCCTTTGGGACCCATTTGTAACTCGCTGCCTTTTGGCTCACGAGCTGGGCGTCGAGCTCGGTGCCATATTTGTGTGGCCGGGTTTCCCGTGGACGCTGGCTAGACCAGATACGTCTGGCGGACGCAAGCCTCTGATACCCATTTGTAACTCGCTGCCTTTCGGCTCACGAGCTGGGCGGCGAGCGTGATGCCACATTTGTGTGGCCGGTTTCCCGTGGACGCTGGCTAGACCAGATACGTCCAGCGGACGCAAGCCTTTTGAAACCATTTGTAACTCGCTGCCTTTCGGCTCACGAGCTGGGCGGCGAGCGCGATGCCACATTTGTGTGGCCGGGTTTCCCGTGGACGCTGGCTAGACCAGATACGTCCGGGGGACGCAAGCCTCTGAAACCCATTTGTAACTCCCTGCCTTTCGGCTCACGAGCTGGGCGGCGAGCGTGATGCCATATTTGTGTGGCCGGGTTTCCCGTGGACGCTGGCTAGACCAGATACATCCGGCGGATGCAAGCCTTTGAAACCCATTTGTAACTCGCTGCCTTTCGGCTCACGAGCTAGGCGGCGAGCGCGATGCCACATTTGTGTGGCCGGGTTTCCCGTGGACGCTAGCTAGACCAGATACGTCCGGCGGACGCAGGCCTCTGAAACCCATTTGTAACCCGCTACCTTTCGGCTCACGAGCTGGGCGGCGAGCGCGAGGCCACATTTGTGTGGCCGGGTTTCCCGTGGACGCTTGCTAGACCAGATACGTTCGGCGGACGCAAGCCTCTGAAACCCATTTGTAACTCGCTGCCTTTCGGCTCACGAGCTGGGCGGTGAGCGTGATGCCATATTTGTGTGGCCGGGTTTCCCGTGGACGCTGGCTAGACCAAATACGTCCGGCGG
Source organism: Urtica dioica subsp. dioica (assembly GCF_054948205.1). Taxonomy (NCBI): domain Eukaryota; kingdom Viridiplantae; phylum Streptophyta; class Magnoliopsida; order Rosales; family Urticaceae; genus Urtica; species Urtica dioica. Next base: position 2,116,211 of record NC_142757.1, on the reverse strand, counting down.
ACGCAAGCCTTTGGGACCCATTTGTAACTCGCTGCCTTTCGGCTCACGAGTTGGGCGGCGAGCTCGGTGCCATATTTGTGTGGCCGGGTTTCCCGTGGACGCTGGCTAGACCACATACGTCTGGCGGACGCAAGCCTCTGAAACCCATTTGTAACTCGCTGCATTTCGGCTCACGAGCTGGGCGGCGAGCGTGATGCCACATTTGTGTGGCCGGTTTCCCGTGGACGCTGGCTAGACCAGATACGTCTGGCGGACGCAAGCCTTTTGAACCCATTTGTAACTCGCTGCCTTTCGGCTCACGAGCTGGGCGGCAAGCGTGATGCCACATTTGTGTGGCCGGTTTCCCGTGGACGCTGGCTAGACCAGATACGTCCGGCGGACGCAAACCTTTGAAACCCATTTGTATCTCGCTGCCTTTCGGCTCACGAGCTAGGCGCCGAGTGCGATGCCACATTTGTGTGGCCGGGTTTCCCGTGGACCCTGGCTAGACCAGATACGTCCGGCGGACGCAAGCCTTTGAAACCCATTTGTAACTCGCTGCCTTTCGGCTCACGAGCTGGGCGGCGAGCGTGATGCCATATTTGTGTGGCCGGGTTTGCCGTGGACGCTGGCTAGACCAGATACATCCGGCGGACGCAAGCCTTTGAAACACATTTGTAACTCGCTGCCTTTCGGCTCACGAGCTGGGCGGCGAGCGTGATGCCATATTTGTGTGGCCGGGTTTCCCGTGGACGCTGGCTACAACAGATACGTCCGGCGGACGCAAGCCTTTGAAACCCATTTGTAACTCGCTGCCTTTCGGCTCACGAGCTAGGCGGCGAGCGCGATGCCACATTTGTGTGGCCAGGTTTCCCGTGGACGCTAGCTAGACTAGATACGTACGGCGGACGCAAGCCTTTGGGACCCATTAGTAACTCGCTGCCTTTTGGCTCACGAGCTGGGCGGCGAGCGCGATGCCACATTTGTGTGGCCGGGTTTCCCGTGGACGCTGGCTAGACCAGATACGTCCGGGGGACGCAAGCCTCTGAAACCCATTTGTAACTCGCTGCCTTTCGGCTCACGAGTTGGGCGGCGAGCGTGATGCCATATTTGTGTGGCCGGGTTTCCCGTGGACGCTGGCTAGACCAGATACATCCGGCGGATGCAAGCCTTTGAAACCCATTTGTAACTCGCTGCCTTTCGGCTCACGAGCTAGGCGGCGAGCGCGATGCCACATTTGTGTGGCCGGGTTTCCCGTGGACGCTAGCTAGACCAGATACGTCCGGCGGACGCAGGCCTCTGAAACCCATTTGTAACCCGCTACCTTTCGGCTCACGAGCTGGGCGGCGAGCGCGAGGCCACATTTGTGTGGCCGGGTTTCCCGTGGACGCTTGCTAGACTAGATACGTTCGGCGGACGCAAGCCTCTGAAACCCATTTGAAACTCGCTGCCTTTCGGCTCACGAGCTGGGCGGTGAGCGTGATGCCATATTTGTGTGGCCGGGTTTCCCGTGGACGCTGGCTAGACCAAATACGTCCGGCGGACGCAAGCCTTTGGGACCCATTTGTAACTCGCTGCCTTTCGGCTCACGAGTTGGGCGGCGAGCTCGGTGCCATATTTGTGTGGCCGGGTTTCCCGTGGACGCTGGCTAGACCACATACGTCTGGCGGACGCAAGCCTCTGAAACCCATTTGTAACTCGCTGCATTTCGGCTCACGAGCTGGGCGGCGAGCGTGATGCCACATTTGTGTGGCCGGTTTCCCGTGGGCGCTGGCTAGACCAGATACGTCTGGCGGACGCAAGCCTTTTGAACCCATTTGTAACTCGCTGCCTTTCAGCTCACGAGCTGGGCGGCAAGCGTGATGCCACATTTGTGTGGCCGGTTTCCCGTGGACGCTGGCTAGACCAGATACGTCCGGCGGACGCAAGCCTTTGAAACCCATTTGTAACTCGCTGCCTTTCGGCTCACGAGCTAGGCGCCGAGTGCGATGCCACATTTGTGTGGCCGGGTTTCCCGTGGACCCTGGCTAGACCAGATACGTCCGGCGGACGCAAGCCTTTGAAACCCATTTGTAACTCGCTGCCTTTCGGCTCACGAGCTGGGCGGCGAGCGTGATGCCATATTTGTGTGGCCGGGTTTGCCGTGGACGCTGGCTAGACCAGATACATCCGGCGGACGCAAGCGTTTGAAACCCATTTGTAACTCGCTGCCTTTCGGCTCACGAGCTGGACGGCGAGCGTGATGCCATATTTGTGTGGCCGGGTTTCCCGTGGACGCTGGCTACACCAGATACGTCCGGGGGACGCAAGCCTCTGATACCCATTTGTAACTCGTTGCCTTTCGGCTCACGAGCTGGGCGGCGAGCGTGATGCCATATTTGTGTGGCCGGGTTTCCCGTGGACGCTGGCTAGACCAGATACGTCCGGCCGACGCAAGCCTTTGAAACCCATTTGTAACTCGCTGCCTTTCGTCTCACGAGCTAGGCGGCGAGCGCGATGCCACATTTGTGTGGCCGGATTTTCCGTGGACGCTGGCTAGACCAGATACGTCCGGCGGACGCAAGCATTAGGAACCCATTTGTAACTCGCTGCCTTTCGGCTCACGAGCTAGACGGCGAGCGCGATGCCACATTTGTGTGGCCATGTTTCCTGTGGACGCTTGCTAGACCAGATACGTTCGGCGGACGCAAGCCTCTGGGACCCATTTGTAACTCGCTGCCTTTCGGCTCACGAGCTGGGCGTCGAGCTCGGTGCCATATTTGTGTGGTCGGGTTTCCCGTGGAGGCTGGCTAGACCAGATACGTCTGGCGGACGCAAGCCTCTGAAACCCATTTGTAACTCGATGCCTTTCGGCTCACGAGCTGGGTGGCGAGCGTGATGTCATATTTGTGTGGCCGGGTTTCCCGTGGACGTTGGCTAGACCAGATACGTCCGGCGGACGCAAGCCTTTGAAACCCATTTGTAACTCGCTGCCTTTCGGCTCACGAGCTAGGCGGCGAGCGCGATGCCACATTTGTGTGGCCGGGTTTCCCCTGGACGCTGGCTAGACCAGATATGTCTGGCGGACGCAAGCCTCTGAAACCCATTTGTAACTCGCTGCCTTTCGGCTCACGAGCTGGGCGGCGAGCGTGATGCCACATTTGTGTGGCCGGTTTCCCGTGGACGCTGGCTAGACCAGATACGTCCGGGGGACGCAAGCCTTTTGAACCCATTTGTAACTCGCTGCCTTTCGGCTCACGAGCTGGGCGGCGAGCGTGATGCCACATTTGTGTGGCCGGTTTCCCGTGGACGCTGGCTAGACCAGATACGTCCGGGGGACGCAAGCCTTTTGAACCCATTTGTAACTCGCTGCCTTTCGGCTCACGAGCTGGGCGTCGAGTGTGATGCCACATTTGTGTGGCCGGTTTCCCATGGACGCTGGCTAGACCAGATACGTCCGGCGGACGCAAGCCTTTTGAAACCATTTGTAACTCGCTGCCTTTCGGCTCACGAGATGGGCGGCGAGCGCGATGCCACATTTGTGTGGCCGGGTTTCCCGTGGACGCTGGCTAGACCAGATACGTCCGGGGGACGCAAGCCTCTGATACCCATTTGTAACTCGCTGCCTTTCGGCTCACGAGCTGGGCGGCGAGCGTGATGCCATATTTGTGTGGCCGGGTTTCCCGTGGACGCTGGCTAGACCAGATACGTCCGGCGGACGCAAGCCTTTGAAACCCATTTGTAACTCGCTGCCTTTCGGCTCACGAGCTGGGCGGCGAGCGTGATGCCATAGTTGTGTGGCCGGGTTTCCCGTGGACGCTTGCTAGACCAGATACGTTCGGCGGACGCAAGCCTCTGAAACCCTTTTGTAACTCGCTGCCTTTCGGCTCACGAGCTAGGCGGCGAGCGCGATGCCACATTTGTGTGGCCAGGTTTCCCGTGGACGCTAGCTAGACCAAATATGTCCGGCAGACGCAAGCCTCTGGGACCCATTTGTAACTCGCTGCCTTTCGGCTCACGAGTTGGGCGGCGAGCTCGGTGCCATATTTGTGTGGCCGGGTTTCCCGTGGACGCTGGCTAGACCAGATACGTCTGGCAGACGCAAGCCTCTGAAACCCATTTGTAACTCGCTGCATTTCGGCTCACGAGCTGGGCGGCGAGCGTGATGCCACATTTGTGTGGCCGGTTTCCCGTGGACGCTGGCTAGACCAGATACGTCCGGCGGACGCAAGCCTTTTGAACCCATTTGTAACTCGCTGCCTTTCGGCTCACGAGCTGGGCGTCGAGTGTGATGCCACATTTGTGTGGCCGGTTTCCCATGGACGCTGGCTAGACCAGATACGTCCGGCGGACGCAAGCCTTTGAAACCCATTTGTAACTCGCTGCCTTTCGGCTCACGAGCTAGGCGGCGAGCGCGATGCCACGTTTGTGTGGCCGGGTTTCCCGTGGACCCTGGCTAGACCAGATACGTCCGGCGGACGCTAGCTTTTGAAACCCATTTGTAACTCGCTGCCTTTCATCTCACGAGCTAGGCGGCGAGGGCGATGCTACATTTGTGTGGCCGGATTTTCCGTGGACGCTGGCTAGACCAGATACGTCCGGCGGACGCAAGCATTAGGAACCCATTTGTAACTCGCTGCCTTTCGGCTCACGAGCTAGACGGCGAGCGCGATGCCACATTTGTGTGGCCATGTTTCCCGTGGACGCTAGCTAGACTAGATACGTCCGGCGGACGCAAGCCTTTGGGACCCATTTGTAACTCGCTGCCTTTCGGCTCACGAGCTGGGCGTCGAGCTCGGTGCCATATTTGTGTGGCCGGGTTTCCCGTGGACACTGGCTAGACCAGATACGTCTGGCGGACGCAAGCCTCTGAAAACCATTTGTAACTCGCTGCCTTTCGGCTCACGAGATGGGCGGCGAGCGCGATGCCACATTTGTGTGGCCGGGTTTCCCGTGGACGCTGGCTAGACCAGATACGTCCGGGGGACGCAAGCCTCTGATACCCATTTGTAACTCGCTGCCTTTCGGCTCACGAGCTGGGTGGCCAGCGTGATGCCATATTTGTGTGGCCGGGTTTCCCGTGGACGTTGGCTAGACCAGATACATCCGGCGGACGCAAGCCTTTGAAACCCATTTGTAACTCGCTGCCTTTCGGCTCACGAGCTAGGCGGCGAGCGCGATGCCACATTTGTGTGGCCGGGTTTCCCGTGGACGCTAGCTAGACCAGATACGTCCGGCGGACGCAGGCCTCTGAAACCCATTTGTAACTCGCTGCCTTTCGGCTCACGAGCTGGGCGGCGAGCGCGATGCCACATTTGTGTGGCCGGGTTTCCTGTGGACGCTTGCTAGACCAGATACGTTCGGCGGACGCAAGCCTCTGAAACCCATTTGTAACTCGCTGCCTTTCGGCTCACGAGCTGGGCGGCGAGCGTGATGCCACATTTGTGTGGCCAGGTTTCCCGTGGACGCTAGCTAGACCAGATACGTCCGGCGGACGCAAGCCTTTGGGACCCATTTGTAACTCGCTGCCTTTCGGCTCACGAGCTGGGCGGCGAGCTCGGTGCCATATTTGTGTGGCCGGGTTTCCTGTGGACGCTTGCTAGACCAGATACGTTCGGCGGACGCAAGCCTCTGAAACCCATTTGTAACTCGCTGCCTTTCGGCTCACGAGCTGGGCGGCGAGTGCGATGCCATATTTGTGTGGCCAGGTTTCCCGTGGACGCTAGCTAGACCAGATACGTCCGGCGGACGCAAGCCTTTGGGACCCATTTGTAACTCGCTGCCTTTCGGCTCACGAGCTGGGCGGCGAGCTTGGTGCCATATTTGTGTGGCCGGGTTTCCCGTGGACGCTTGCTAGACCAGATACGTTCGGCGGACGCAAGCCTCTGAAACCCATTTGTAACTCGCTGCCTTTCGGCTCACGAGCTGGGCGGCGAGCGTGATGCCATATTTGTGTGGCCGGTTTTCCCGTGGACGTTGGCTAGACCAGATACGTCCGGCGGACGCAAGCCTCTGAAACCCATTTGTAACTCGCTGCCTTTCGGCTCACGAGCTGGGCGGCGAGCGCGATGCCACATTTGTGTGGCCGGGTTTCCTGTGGACGCTTGCTAGACCAGATACGTTCGGCGGACGCAAGCCTCTGAAACCCATTTGTAACTCGCTGCCTTTCGGCTCACGAGCTGGGCGGCGAGTGCGATGCCACATTTGTGTGGCCAGGTTTCCCGTGGACGCTAGCTAGACCAGATACGTCCGGCGGACGCAAGCCTTTGGGACCCATTTGTAACTCGCTGCCTTTCGGCTCACGAGCTGGGCGGCGAGCTCGGTGCCATATTTGTGTGGCCGGGTTTCCCGTGGACGCTTGCTAGACCAGATACGTCTGGCGGACGCAAGCCTCTGAAACCCATTTGTAACTCGCTGCATTTCGGCTCACGAGCTGGGCGGCGAGCGTGATGCCACATTTGTGTGGCCGGTTTCCCGTGGATGCTGGCTAGACCAGATACGTCCGGCGGACGCAAGCCTTTTGAACCCATTTGTAACTCGCTGCCTTTCGGCTCACGAGCTGGGCGGCGAGCGTGATGCCACATTTGTGTGGCCGGTTTCCCATGGACGCTGGCTAGACCAGATACGTCCGGCGGACGCAAGCCTTTTGAAACCATTTGTAACTCACTGCCTTTCGGCTCACGAGATGGGCGGCGAGCGCGATGCCACATTTGTGTGGCCGGGTTTCCCGTGGACGCTGGCTAGACCAGATACGTCCGTTGGACGCAAGCCTCTGATACCCATTTGTAACTCGCTGCCTTTCGGCTCACGAGCTGGGCGGCGAGCGTGATGCCATATTTGTGTGGCCGGGTTTCCCGTGGACGTTGGCTAGACCAGATACGTCGGGCGGACGCAAGCCTTTGAAACCCATTTGTAACTCGCTGCCTTTCGGCTCACGAGCTAGGCGGCGAGCGCGATGCCACATTTGTGTGGCCGGGTTTCCCGTGGACGCTAGCTAGACCAGATACGTCCGGCGGACGCAGGCCTCTGAAACCCATTTGTAACTCGCTGCCTTTCGGCTCACGAGCTGGGCGGCGAGCGCGATGCCACATTTGTGTGGCCGGGTTTCCTGTGGACGCTTGCTAGACCAGATACGTTCGGCGGACGCAAGCCTCTGAAACCCATTTGTAACTCGCTGCCTTTCGGCTCACGAGCTGGGCGGCGAGTGCGATGCCACATTTGTGTGGCCAGGTTTCCCGTGGACGCTAGCTAGACCAGATACGTCCGGCAGACGCAAGCCTTTGGGACCCATTTGTAACTCGCTGCCTTTCGGCTCACGAGCTGGGCGGCGAGCTCGGTGCCATATTTGTGTGGCCGGGTTTCCCGTGGACGCTTGCTAGACCAGATACGTCTGGCGGACGCAAGCCTCTGAAACCCATTTGTAACTCGCTGCATTTCGGCTCACGAGCTGGGCGGCGAGCGTGATGCCACATTTGTGTGGCCGGTTTCCCGTGGATGCTGGCTAGACCAGATACGTCCGGCGGACGCAAGCCTTTTGAACCCATTTGTAACTCGCTGCCTTTCGGCTCACGAGCTGGGCGGCGAGCGTGATGCCACATTTGTGTGGCCGGTTTCCCATGGACGCTGGCTAGACCAGATACGTCCGGCGGACGCAAGCCTTTTGAAACCATTTGTAACTCACTGCCTTTCGGCTCACGAGATGGGCGGCGAGCGCGATGCCACATTTGTGTGGCCGGGTTTCCCGTGGACGCTGGCTAGACCAGATACGTCCGTTGGACGCAAGCCTCTGATACCCATTTGTAACTCGCTGCCTTTCGGCTCACGAGCTGGGCGGCGAGTGTGATGCCATATTTGTCTGGCCGGGTTTCCCGTGGACGTTGGCTAGACCAGATACGTCCGGCGGACGCAAGCCTTTGGGACCCATTTGTAACTCGCTGCCTTTCGGCTCACGAGCTGGGCGGCGAGCTCGGTGCCATATTTGTGTGGCCGGGTTTCCCGTGGACGCTTGCTAGACCAGATACGTCCGGCGGACGCAAGCCTTTGAAACCCATTTGTAACTCGCTGCCGTTCGGCTCACGAGCTGGGCGGCGAGTGCGATGCCACATTTGTGTGGCCAGGTTTCCCGTGGACGCTAGCTAGACCAGATACGTCCGGCGGACGCAAGCCTTTGGGACCCATTTGTAACTCGCTGCCTTTCGGCTCACGAGCTGGGCGGCGAGCTCGGTGCCATATTTGTGTGGCCGGGTTTCCCGTGGACGCTTGCTAGACCAGATACGTCCGGCGGACGCAAGCCTTTGAAACCCATTTGTAACTCGCTGCCGTTCGGCTCACGAGCTAGGCGGCGAGCGCGATGCCACATTTGTGTGGCCGGGTTTCCCGTGGACGCTAGCTAGACCAGATACGTCCGGCGGACGCAGGCCTCAGAAACCCATTTGTAACTCGCTGCCTTTCGGCTCACGAGCTGGGCGGCGAGCGCGATGCCACATTTGTGTGGCCGGGTTTCCCGCGGACACTTGCTAGACCAGATACGTTCGGCGGACGCAAGCCTCTGAAACCCATTTGTAACTCGCTGCCTTTCGGCTCACGAGCTGGGCGGCGAGCGCGATGCCACATTTGTGTGGCCAGGTTTCCCGTGGACGCTAGCTAGACCAGATACGTCCGGCGGACGCAAGCCTTTGGGACCCATTTGTAACTCGCAGCCTTTCGGCTCACGAGCTGGGCGGCGAGCTCGGTGCCATATTTGTGTGGCCGGGTTTCCCGTGGACGCTGGCTAGACCAGATACGTCTGGCGGACGCAAGCCTCTGAAACCCATTTGTAACTCGCTGCCTTTCGGCTCACGAGCTGGGCGGCGAGCGTGATGCCACATTTGTGTGGCCGGTTTCCCGTGGACGCTGGCTAGACCAGATACGTCCGGCGGACGCAAGCCTTTTGAAACCATTTGTAACTCGCTGCCTTTAAGCTCACGAGATGGGCGGCGAGCGCGATGCCACATTTGTGTGGCCGGGTTTCCCGCGGACACTTGCTAGACCAGATACGTTCGGCGGACGCAAGCCTCTGAAACCCATTTGTAACTCGCTGCCTTTCGGCTCACGAGCTGGGCGGCGAGCGCGATGCCACATTTGTGTGGCCAGGTTTCCCGTGGACGCTAGCTAGACCAGATACGTCCGGCGGACGCAAGCCTTTTGGACCCATTTGTAACTCGCAGCCTTTCGGCTCACGAGCTGGGCGGCGAGCTCGGTGCCATATTTGTGTGGCCGGGTTTCCCGTGGACGCTGGCTAGACCAGATACGTCTGGCGGACGCAAGCCTCTGAAACCCATTTGTAACTCGCTGCCTTTCGGCTCACGAGCTGGGCGGCGAGCGTGATGCCACATTTGTGTGGCCGGTTTCCCGTGGACGCTGGCTAGACCAGATACGTCCGGCGGACGCAAGCCTTTTGAAACCATTTGTAACTCGCTGCCTTTAAGCTCACGAGATGGGCGGCGAGCGCGATGCCACATTTGTGTGGCCGGGTTTCCCGTGGACGTTGGCTAGACCAGATACGTCCGGGGGACGCAAGCCTCTGATACCCATTTGTAACTCGCTGCCTTTCGGCTCACGAGCTGGGCGGCGAGCGCGATGCCACATTTGTGTGGCCGGGTTTCCTGTGGACGCTTGCTAGACCAGATACGTTCGGCGGACGCAAGCCTCTGAAACCCATTTGTAACTCGCTGCCTTTCGGCTCACGAGCTGGGCGGCGAGCGCGATGCCACATTTGTGTGGCCGGGTTTCCTGTGGACGCTTGCTAGACCAGATACGTTCGGCGGACGCAAGCCTCTGAAACCCATTTGTAACTCGCTGCCTTTCGGCTCACGAGCTGGGCGGCGAGCGTGATGCCACATTTGTGTGGCCAGGTTTCCCGTGGACGCTAGCTAGACCAGATACGTCCGGCGGACGCAAGCCTTTGGGACCCATTTGTAACTCGCTGCCTTTCGGCTCACGAGCTGGGCGGCGAGCTCGGTGCCATATTTGTGTGGCCGGGTTTCCTGTGGACGCTTGCTAGACCAGATACGTTCGGCGGACGCAAGCCTCTGAAACCCATTTGTAACTCGCTGCCTTTCGGCTCACGAGCTGGGCGGCGAGTGCGATGCCACATTTGTGTGGCCAGGTTTCCCGTGGACGCTAGCTAGACCAGATACGTCCGGCGGACGCAAGCCTTTGGGACCCATTTGTAACTCGCTGCCTTTCGGCTCACGAGCTGGGCGGCGAGCTCGGTGCCATATTTGTGTGGCCGGGTTTCCCGTGGACGCTTGCTAGACCAGATACGTTCGGCGGACGCAAGCCTCTGAAACCCATTTGTAACTCGCTGCCTTTCGGCTCACGAGCTGGGCGGCGAGCGTGATACCATATTTGTGTGGCCGGTTTTCCCGTGGACGTTGGCTAGACCAGATACGTCCGGCGGACGCAAGCCTTTGAAACCCATTTGTAACTCGCTGCCTTTCGGCTCACGAGCTAGGCGGCGAGCGCGATGCCACATTTGTGTGGCCGGGTTTCCCGTGGACGCTAGCTAGACCAGATACGTCCGGCGGACGCAGGCCTCTGAAACCCATTTGTAACTCGCTGCCTTTCGGCTCACGAGCTGGGCGGCGAGCGCGATGCCACATTTGTGTGGCCGGGTTTCCTGTGGACGCTTGCTAGACCAGATACGTTCGGCGGACGCAAGCCTCTGAAACCCATTTGTAACTCGCTGCCTTTCGGCTCACGAGCTGGGCGGCGAGTGCGATGCCACATTTGTGTGGCCAGGTTTCCCGTGGACGCTAGCTAGACCAGATACGTCCGGCGGACGCAAGCCTTTGGGACCCATTTGTAACTCGCTGCCTTTCGGCTCACGAGCTGGGCGGCGAGCTCGGTGCCATATTTGTGTGGCCGGGTTTCCCGTGGACGCTTGCTAGACCAGATACGTCTGGCGGACGCAAGCCTCTGAAACCCATTTGTAACTCGCTGCATTTCGGCTCACGAGCTGGGCGGCGAGCGTGATGCCACATTTGTGTGGCCGGTTTCCCGTGGATGCTGGCTAGACCAGATACGTCCGGCGGACGCAAGCCTTTTGAACCCATTTGTAACTCGCTGCCTTTCGGCTCACGAGCTGGGCGGCGAGCGTGATGCCACATTTGTGTGGCCGGTTTCCCATGGACGCTGGCTAGACCAGATACGTCCGGCGGACGCAAGCCTTTTGAAACCATTTGTAACTCACTGCCTTTCGGCTCACGAGATGGGCGGCGAGCGCGATGCCACATTTGTGTGGCCGGGTTTCCCGTGGACGCTGGCTAGACCAGATACGTCTGTTGGACGCAAGCCTCTGATACCCATTTGTAACTCGCTGCCTTTCGGCTCACGAGCTGGGCGGCGAGCGTGATGCCATATTTGTGTGGCCGGGTTTCCCGTCGACGTTGGCTAGACCAGATACGTCGGGCGGACGCAAGCCTTTGAAACCCATTTGTAACTCGCTGCCTTTCGGCTCACGAGCTAGGCGGCGAGCGCGATGCCACATTTGTGTGGCCGGGTTTCCCGTGGACGCTAGCTAGACCAGATACGTCCGGCGGACGCAGGCCTCTGAAACCCATTTGTAACTCGCTGCCTTTCGGCTCACGAGCTGGGCGGCGAGCGCGATGCCACATTTGTGTGGCCGGGTTTCCTGTGGACGCTTGCTAGACCAGATACGTTCGGCGGACGCAAGCCTCTGAAACCCATTTGTAACTCGCTGCCTTTCGGCTCACGAGCTGGGCGGCGAGTGCGATGCCACATTTGTGTGGCCAGGTTTCCCGTGGACGCTAGCTAGACCAGATACGTCCGGCGGACGCAAGCCTTTGGGACCCATTTGTAACTCGCTGCCTTTCGGCTCACGAGCTGGGCGGCGAGCTCGGTGCCATATTTGTGTGGCCGAGTTTCCCGTGGACGCTTGCTAGACCAGATACGTTCGGCGGACGCAAGCCTCTGAAACCCATTTGTAACTCGCTGCCTTTCGGCTCACGAGCTGGGCGGCGAGCGTGATGCCATATTTGTGTGGCCGGGTTTCCCGTGGACGCTGGCTAGACCAGATACGTCCGGCGGACGCAAGCCTTTGAAACCCATTTGTAACTCGCTGCCTTTCGGCTCACGAGCTAGGCGGCGAGCGCGATGCCACATTTGTGTGGCCGGGTTTCCCGTGGACGCTAGCTAGACCAGATACGTCCGGCGGACGCAGGCCTCAGAAACCCATTTGTAACTCGCTGCCTTTCGGCTCACGAGCTGGGCGGCGAGCGCGATGCCACATTTGTGTGGCCGGGTTTCCCGCGGACACTTGCTAGACCAGATACGTTCGGCGGACGCAAGCCTCTGAAACCCATTTGTAACTCGCTGCCTTTCGGCTCACGAGCTGGGCGGCGAGCGCGATGCCACATTTGTGTGGCCAGGTTTCCCGTGGACGCTAGCTAGACCAGATACGTCCGGCGGACGCAAGCCTTTGGGACCCATTTGTAACTCGCAGCCTTTCGGCTCACGAGCTGGGCGGCGAGCTCGGTGCCATATTTGTGTGGCCGGGTTTCCCGTGGACGCTGGCTAGACCAGATACGTCTGGCGGACGCAAGCCTCTGAAACCCATTTGTAACTCGCTGCCTTTCGGCTCACGAGCTGGGCGGCGAGCGTGATGCCACATTTGTGTGGCCGGTTTCCCGTGGACGCTGGCTAGACCAGATACGTCCGGCGGACGCAAGCCTTTTGAAACCATTTGTAACTCGCTGCCTTTAAGCTCACGAGATGGGCGGCGAGCGCGATGCCACATTTGTGTGGCCGGGTTTCCCGTGGACGTTGGCTAGACCAGATACGTCCGGGGGACGCAAGCCTCTGATACCCATTTGTAACTCGCTGCCTTTTGGCTCACGAGCTGGGCGGCGAGCGTGATGCCATATTTGTGTGGCCGGGATTCCCGTGGACGCTGGCTAGACCAGATACGTCCGGCGGACGCAAGCCTTTGAAACCCATTTGTAACTCGCTGCCTTTCGGCTCACGAGCTAGGCGGCGAGCGCGATGCCACATTTGTGTGGCCGGGTTTCCCGTGGACGCTAGCTAGACCAGATACGTCCGGCGGACGCAGGCCTCTGAAACCCATTTGTAACTCGCTGCCTTTCGGCTCACGAGCTGGGCGGCGAGCGCGATGCCACATTTGTGTGGCCGGGTTTCCTGTGGACGCTTGCTAGACCAGATACGTTCGGCGGACGCAAGCCTTTGAAACCCATTTGTAACTCGCTGCCTTTCGGCTCACGAGCTAGGCGGCGAGCGCGATGCCACATTTGTGTGGCCGGGTTTCCCGCGGACACTTGCTAGACCAGATACGTTCGGCGGACGCAAGCCTCTGAAACCCATTTGTAACTCGCTGCCTTTCGGCTCACGAGCTGGGTGGCGAGCGCGATGCCACATTTGTGTGGCTAGGTTTCCCGTGGACGATAGCTAGACCAGATACGTCCGGCGGACGCAAGCCTTTGGGACCCATTTGTAACTCGCTGCCTTTCGGCTCACGAGCTGGGCGGCGAGCTCGGTGCCATATTTGTGTGGCCGTGTTTCCCGTGGACGCTGGCTAGACCAGATACGTCTGGCGGACGCAAGCCTCTAAAACCCATTTGTAACTCGCTGCCTTTCGGCTCACGAGCTGGGCGGCGAGCGTGATGCCACATTTGTGTGGCCGGTTTCCCGTGGACGCTGGCTAGACCAGATACGTCCGGCGGACGCAAGCCTTTTGAAACCATTTGTAACTCGCTGCCTTTAAGCTCACGAGATGGGCGGCGAGCGCGATGCCACATTTGTGTGGCCGGGTTTCCCGTGGACGTTGGCTAGACCAGATACGTCCGGGGGACGCAAGCCTCTGATACCCATTTGTAACTCGCTGCCTTTCGGCTCACGAGCTGGGCGGCGAGCGCGATGCCACATTTGTGTGGCCGGGTTTCCCGCGGACACTTGCTAGACCAGATACGTCCGGCGGACGCAAGCCTCTGAAACCCATTTGTAACTCGCTGCCTTTCGGCTCACGAGCTGGGCGGCGAGCGCGATGCCACATTTGTGTGGCCGGGTTTCCTGTGGACGCTTGCTAGACCAGATACGTTCGGCGGACGCAAACCTCTGAAACCCATTTGTAACTCGCTGCCTTTCGGCTCACGAGCTGGGCGGCGAGTGCGATGCCACATTTGTGTGGCCAGGTTTCCCGTGGACGCTAGCTAGTCCAGATACGTCCGGCGGATGCAAGCCTTTGGGACCCATTTGTAACTCGCTGCCTTTCGGCTCACGAGCTGGGCGGCGAGCTCGGTGCCATATTTGTGTGGCCGGGTTTCCCGTGGACGCTTGCTAGACCAGATACGTTCGGCGGACGCAAGCCTCTGAAACCCATTTGTAACTCGCTGCCTTTCGGCTCACGAGCTGGGCGGCGAGCGTGATGCCATATTTGTGTGGCCGGGTTTCCCGTGGACGCTGGCTAGACCAGATACGTCCGGCGGACGCAAGCCTTTGAAACCCATTTGTCACTCGCTGCCTTTCGGCTCACGAGCTAGGCGGCGAGCGCGATGCCACATTTGTGTGGCCGGGTTTCCCGTGGACGCTAGCTAGACCAGATACGTCCGGCGGACGCATGCCTCAGAAACCCATTTGTAACTCGCTGCCTTTCGGCTCACGAGCTGGGCGGCGAGCGCGATGCCACATTTGTGTGGCCGGGTTTCCCGCGGACACTTGCTAGACCAGATACGTTCGGTGGACGCAAGCCTCTGAAACCCATTTGTAACTCGCTGCCTTTCGGCTCACGAGCTGGGCGGCGAGCGCGATGCCACATTTGTGTGGCCGGGTTTCCGTGGACGCTTGCTAGACCAGATACGTTCGGCGGACGCAAACCTCTGAAACCCATTTGTAACTCGCTGCCTTTCGGCTCACGAGCTGGGCGGCGAGTGCGATGCCACATTTGTGTGGCCAGGTTTCCCGTGGACGCTAGCTAGACCAGATACGTCCGGCGGACGCAAGCCTTTGGGACCCATTTGTAACTCGCTGCCTTTCGGCTCACGAGCTGGGCGGCGAGCGTGATGCCATATTTGTGTGGCCGGGTTTCCCGTGGATGCTGGCTAGACCAGATACGTCCGGCGGACGCAAGCCTTTGAAACCCATTTGTATCTCGCTGCCTTTCGGCTCACGAGCTAGGCGGCGAGCGCGATGCCACATTTGTGTGGCCGGGTTTCCCGTGGACGCTAGCTAGACCAGATACGACCGGCGGACGCAGGCCTCTGAAACCCATTTGTAACTCGCTGCCTTTCGGCTCACGAGCTGGGCGGCGAGCGCGATGCCACATTTGTGTGGCCGGGTTTCCTGTGGACGCTTGCTAGACCAGATACGTTCGGCGGACGCAAGCCTCTGAAACCCATTTATAACTCGCTGCCTTTCGGCTCACGAGCTGGGCGGCGAGTGCGATGCCACATTTGTGTGGCCAGGTTTCCCGTGGACGCTAGCTAGACCAGATACGTCCGGCGGACGCAGGCCTCTGAAACCCATTTGTAACTCGCTGCCTTTCGGCTCACGAGCTGGGCGGCGAGCGCGATGCCACATTTGTGTGGCCGGGTTTCCTGTGGACGCTTGCAAGACCAGATACGTTCGGCGGAAGCAAGCCTCTGAAACCCATTTGTAACTCGCTGCCTTTCGGCTCACGAGCTGGGCGGCGAGCTCGGTGCCATATTTGTGTTGCCGGGTTTCCCGTGGACGCTTGCTAGACCAGATACGTTCGGCGGACGCAAGCCTCTGAAACCCATTTGTAACTCGCTGCCTTTCGGCTCACGAGCTGGGCGGCGAGCGTGATGCCATATTTGTGTGGCCGGGTTTCCCGTGGACGCTGGCTAGACCAGATACGTCCGGCGGACGCAAGCCTTTTGAAACCATTTGTAACTCGCTGCCTTTCGGCTCACGAGATGGGCGGCGAGCGCGATGCCACATTTGTGTGGCCGGGTTTCCCGTGGACGCTGGCTAGACCAGATACGTCCGGGGGACGCAAGCCTCTGATACCCATTTGTAACTCGCTGCCTTTCGGCTCACGAGCTGGGCGGCGAGCGTGATGCCATATTTGTGTGGCCGGGTTTCCCGTGGACGTTGGCTAGACCAGATACGTCCGGCGGACGCAAGCCTTTGAAACCCATTTGTAACTCGCTGCCTTTCGGCTCACGAGCTAGGCGGCGAGCGCGATGCCACATTTGTGTGGCCGGGTTTCCCGTGGACGCTAGCTAGACTAGATACGTCCGGCGGACGCAGGCCTCTGAAACCCATTTGTAACTCGCTGCCTTTCGGCTCACGAGCTGGGCGGCGAGCGCGATGCCACATTTGTGTGGCCGGGTTTCCTGTGGACGCTTGCTAGACCAGATACGTTCGGCGGACGCAAACCTCTGAAACCCATTTGTAACTCGCTGCCTTTCGGCTCACGAGCTGGGCGGCGAGTGCGATGCCACATTTGTGTGGCCAGGTTTCCCGTGGACGCTAGCTAGACCAGATACGTCCGGCGGATGCAAGCCTTTGGGACCCATTTGTAACTCGCTGCCTTTCGGCTCACGAGCTGGGCGGCGAGCTCGGTGCCATATTTGTGTGGCCGGGTTTCCCGTGGACGCTTGCTAGACCAGATACGTTCGGCGGACGCAAGCCTCTGAAACCCATTTGTAACTCGCTGCCTTTCGGCTCACGAGCTGGGCGGCGAGCGTGATGCCATATTTGTGTGGCCGGGTTTCCCGTGGACGCTGGCTAGACCAGATACGTCCGGCGGACGCAAGCCTTTGAAACCCATTTGTCACTCGCTGCCTTTCGGCTCACGAGCTAGGCGGCGAGCGCGATGCCACATTTGTGTGGCCGGGTTTCCCGTGGACGCTAGCTAGACCAGATACGTCCGGCGGACGCATGCCTCAGAAACCCATTTGTAACTCGCTGCCTTTCGGCTCACGAGCTGGGCGGCGAGCGCGATGCCACATTTGTGTGGCCGGGTTTCCCGCGGACACTTGCTAGACCAGATACGTTCGGTGGACGCAAGCCTCTGAAACCCATTTGTAACTCGCTGCCTTTCGGCTCACGAGCTGGGCGGCGAGCGCGATGCCACATTTGTGTGGCCGGGTTTCCTGTGGACGCTTGCTAGACCAGATACGTTCGGCGGACGCAAACCTCTGAAACCCATTTGTAACTCGCTGCCTTTCGGCTCACGAGCTGGGCGGCGAGTGCGATGCCACATTTGTGTGGCCAGGTTTCCCGTGGACGCTAGCTAGTCCAGATACGTCCGGCGGATGCAAGCCTTTGGGACCCATTTGTAACTCGCTGCCTTTCGGCTCACGAGCTGGGCGGCGAGCTCGGTGCCATATTTGTGTGGCCGGGTTTCCCGTGGACGCTTGCTAGACCAGATACGTTCGGCGGACGCAAGCCTCTGAAACCCATTTGTAACTCGCTGCCTTTCGGCTCACGAGCTGGGCGGCGAGCGTGATGCCATATTTGTGTGGCCGGGTTTCCCGTGGACGCTGGCTAGACCAGATACGTCCGGCGGACGCAAGCCTTTGAAACCCATTTGTCACTCGCTGCCTTTCGGCTCACGAGCTAGGCGGCGAGCGCGATGCCACATTTGTGTGGCCGGGTTTCCCGTGGACGCTAGCTAGACCAGATACGTCCGGCGGACGCATGCCTCAGAAACCCATTTGTAACTCGCTGCCTTTCGGCTCACGAGCTGGGCGGCGAGCGCGATGCCACATTTGTGTGGCCGGGTTTCCCGCGGACACTTGCTAGACCAGATACGTTCGGTGGACGCAAGCCTCTGAAACCCATTTGTAACTCGCTGCCTTTCGGCTCACGAGCTGGGCGGCGAGCACGATGCCACATTTGTGTGGCTAGGTTTCCCGTGGACGCTAGCTAGACCAGATACGTCCGGCGGACGCAAGCCTTTGGGACCCATTTGTAACTCGCAGCCTTTCGGCTCACGAGCTGGGCGGCGAGCTCGGTGCCATATTTGTGTGGCCGGGTTTCCCGTGGACGCTAGCTAGACCAGATACGACCGGCGGACGCAGGCCTCTGAAACCCATTTGTAACTCGCTGCCTTTCGGCTCACGAGCTGGGCGGCGAGCGCGATGCCACATTTGTGTGGCCGGGTTTCCTGTGGACGCTTGCTAGACCAGATACGTTCGGCGGACGCAAGCCTCTGAAACCCATTTATAACTCGCTGCCTTTCGGCTCACGAGCTGGGCGGCGAGTGCGATGCCACATTTGTGTGGCCAGGTTTCCCGTGGACGCTAGCTAGACCAGATACGTCCGGCGGACGCAGGCCTCTGAAACCCATTTGTAACTCGCTGCCTTTCGGCTCACGAGCTGGGCGGCGAGCGCGATGCCACATTTGTGTGGCCGGGTTTCCTGTGGACGCTTGCAAGACCAGATACGTTCGGCGGAAGCAAGCCTCTGAAACCCATTTGTAACTCGCTGCCTTTCGGCTCACGAGCTGGGCGGCGAGCTCGGTGCCATATTTGTGTTGCCGGGTTTCCCGTGGACGCTTGCTAGACCAGATACGTTCGGCGGACGCAAGCCTCTGAAACCCATTTGTAACTCGCTGCCTTTCGGCTCACGAGCTGGGCGGCGAGCGTGATGCCATATTTGTGTGGCCGGGTTTCCCGTGGACGCTGGCTAGACCAGATACGTCCGGCGGACGCAAGCCTTTTGAAACCATTTGTAACTCGCTGCCTTTCGGCTCACGAGATGGGCGGCGAGCGCGATGCCACATTTGTGTGGCCGGGTTTCCCGTGGACGCTGGCTAGACCAGATACGTCCGGGGGACGCAAGCCTCTGATACCCATTTGTAACTCGCTGCCTTTCGGCTCACGAGCTGGGCGGCGAGCGTGATGCCATATTTGTGTGGCCGGGTTTCCCGTGGACGTTGGCTAGACCAGATACGTCCGGCGGACGCAAGCCTTTGAAACCCATTTGTAACTCGCTGCCTTTCGGCTCACGAGCTAGGCGGCGAGCGCGATGCCACATTTGTGTGGCCGGGTTTCCCGTGGACGCTAGCTAGACTAGATACGTCCGGCGGACGCAGGCCTCTGAAACCCATTTGTAACTCGCTGCCTTTCGGCTCACGAGCTGGGCGGCGAGCGCGATGCCACATTTGTGTGGCCGGGTTTCCTGTGGACGCTTGCTAGACCAGATACGTTCGGCGGACGCAAACCTCTGAAACCCATTTGTAACTCGCTGCCTTTCGGCTCACGAGCTGGGCGGCGAGTGCGATGCCACATTTGTGTGGCCAGGTTTCCCGTGGACGCTAGCTAGACCAGATACGTCCGGCGGATGCAAGCCTTTGGGACCCATTTGTAACTCGCTGCCTTTCGGCTCACGAGCTGGGCGGCGAGCTCGGTGCCATATTTGTGTGGCCGGGTTTCCCGTGGACGCTTGCTAGACCAGATACGTTCGGCGGACGCAAGCCTCTGAAACCCATTTGTAACTCGCTGCCTTTCGGCTCACGAGCTGGGCGGCGAGCGTGATGCCATATTTGTGTGGCCGGGTTTCCCGTGGACGCTGGCTAGACCAGATACGTCCGGCGGACGCAAGCCTTTGAAACCCATTTGTCACTCGCTGCCTTTCGGCTCACGAGCTAGGCGGCGAGCGCGATGCCACATTTGTGTGGCCGGGTTTCCCGTGGACGCTAGCTAGACCAGATACGTCCGGCGGACGCATGCCTCAGAAACCCATTTGTAACTCGCTGCCTTTCGGCTCACGAGCTGGGCGGCGAGCGCGATGCCACATTTGTGTGGCCGGGTTTCCCGCGGACACTTGCTAGACCAGATACGTTCGGTGGACGCAAGCCTCTGAAACCCATTTGTAACTCGCTGCCTTTCGGCTCACGAGCTGGGCGGCGAGCGCGATGCCACATTTGTGTGGCCGGGTTTCCTGTGGACGCTTGCTAGACCAGATACGTTCGGCGGACGCAAACCTCTGAAACCCATTTGTAACTCGCTGCCTTTCGGCTCACGAGCTGGGCGGCGAGTGCGATGCCACATTTGTGTGGCCAGGTTTCCCGTGGACGCTAGCTAGTCCAGATACGTCCGGCGGATGCAAGCCTTTGGGACCCATTTGTAACTCGCTGCCTTTCGGCTCACGAGCTGGGCGGCGAGCTCGGTGCCATATTTGTGTGGCCGGGTTTCCCGTGGACGCTTGCTAGACCAGATACGTTCGGCGGACGCAAGCCTCTGAAACCCATTTGTAACTCGCTGCCTTTCGGCTCACGAGCTGGGCGGCGAGCGTGATGCCATATTTGTGTGGCCGGGTTTCCCGTGGACGCTGGCTAGACCAGATACGTCCGGCGGACGCAAGCCTTTGAAACCCATTTGTCACTCGCTGCCTTTCGGCTCACGAGCTAGGCGGCGAGCGCGATGCCACATTTGTGTGGCCGGGTTTCCCGTGGACGCTAGCTAGACCAGATACGTCCGGCGGACGCATGCCTCAGAAACCCATTTGTAACTCGCTGCCTTTCGGCTCACGAGCTGGGCGGCGAGCGCGATGCCACATTTGTGTGGCCGGGTTTCCCGCGGACACTTGCTAGACCAGATACGTTCGGTGGACGCAAGCCTCTGAAACCCATTTGTAACTCGCTGCCTTTCGGCTCACGAGCTGGGCGGCGAGCACGATGCCACATTTGTGTGGCTAGGTTTCCCGTGGACGCTAGCTAGACCAGATACGTCCGGCGGACGCAAGCCTTTGGGACCCATTTGTAACTCGCAGCCTTTCGGCTCACGAGCTGGGCGGCGAGCTCGGTGCCATATTTGTGTGGCCGGGTTTCCCGTGGACGCTAGCTAGACCAGATACGACCGGCGGACGCAGGCCTCTGAAACCCATTTGTAACTCGCTGCCTTTCGGCTCACGAGCTGGGCGGCGAGCGCGATGCCACATTTGTGTGGCCGGGTTTCCTGTGGACGCTTGCTAGACCAGATACGTTCGGCGGACGCAAGCCTCTGAAACCCATTTATAACTCGCTGCCTTTCGGCTCACGAGCTGGGCGGCGAGTGCGATGCCACATTTGTGTGGCCAGGTTTCCCGTGGACGCTAGCTAGACCAGATACGTCCGGCGGACGCAGGCCTCTGAAACCCATTTGTAACTCGCTGCCTTTCGGCTCACGAGCTGGGCGGCGAGCGCGATGCCACATTTGTGTGGCCGGGTTTCCTGTGGACGCTTGCAAGACCAGATACGTTCGGCGGACGCAAGCCTCTGAAACCCATTTGTAACTCGCTGCCTTTCGGCTCACGAGCTGGGCGGCGAGCTCGGTGCCATATTTGTGTTGCCGGGTTTCCCGTGGACGCTTGCTAGACCAGATACGTTCGGCGGACGCAAGCCTCTGAAACCCATTTGTAACTCGCTGCCTTTCGGCTCACGAGCTGGGCGGCGAGCGTGATGCCATATTTGTGTGGCCGGGTTTCCCGTGGACGCTGGCTAGACCAGATACGTCCGGCGGACGCAAGCCTTTTGAAACCATTTGTAACTCGCTGCCTTTCGGCTCACGAGATGGGCGGCGAGCGCGATGCCACATTTGTGTGGCCGGGTTTCCCGTGGACGCTGGCTAGACCAGATACGTCCGGGGGACGCAAGCCTCTGATACCCATTTGTAACTCGCTGCCTTTCGGCTCACGAGCTGGGCGGCGAGCGTGATGCCATATTTGTGTGGCCGGGTTTCCCGTGGACGTTGGCTAGACCAGATACGTCCGGCGGACGCAAGCCTTTGAAACCCATTTGTAACTCGCTGCCTTTCGGCTCACGAGCTAGGCGGCGAGCGCGATGCCACATTTGTGTGGCCGGGTTTCCCGTGGACGCTAGCTAGACTAGATACGTCCGGCGGACGCAGGCCTCTGAAACCCATTTGTAACTCGCTGCCTTTCGGCTCACGAGCTGGGCGGCGAGCGCGATGCCACATTTGTGTGGCCGGGTTTCCTGTGGACGCTTGCTAGACCAGATACGTTCGGCGGACGCAAACCTCTGAAACCCATTTGTAACTCGCTGCCTTTCGGCTCACGAGCTGGGCGGCGAGTGCGATGCCACATTTGTGTGGCCAGGTTTCCCGTGGACGCTAGCTAGACCAGATACGTTCGGCGGATGCAAGCCTTTGGGACCCATTTGTAACTCGCTGCCTTTCGGCTCACGAGCTGGGCGGCGAGCTCGGTGCCATATTTGTGTGGCCGGGTTTCCCGTGGACGCTTGCTAGACCAGATACGTTCGGCGGACGCAAGCCTCTGAAACCCATTTGTAACTCGCTGCCTTTCGGCTCACGAGCTGGGCGGCGAGCGTGATGCCATATTTGTGTGGCCGGGTTTCCCGTGGACGCTGGCTAGACCAGATACGTCCGGCGGACGCAAGCCTTTGAAACCGATTTGTCACTCGCTGCCTTTCGGCTCACGAGCTAGGCGGCGAGCGCGATGCCACATTTGTGTGGCCGGGTTTCCCGTGGACGCTAGCTAGACCAGATACGTCCGGCGGACGCATGCCTCAGAAACCCATTTGTAACTCGCTGCCTTTCGGCTCACGAGCTGGGCGGCGAGCGCGATGCCACATTTGTGTGGCCGGGTTTCCCGCGGACACTTGCTAGACCAGATACGTTCGGTGGACGCAAGCCTCTGAAACCCATTTGTAACTCGCTGCCTTTCGGCTCACGAGCTGGGCGGCGAGCGCGATGCCACATTTGTGTGGCCGGGTTTCCTGTGGACGCTTGCTAGACCAGATACGTTCGGCGGACGCAAACCTCTGAAACCCATTTGTAACTCGCTGCCTTTCGGCTCACGAGCTGGGCGGCGAGTGCGATGCCACATTTGTGTGGCCAGGTTTCCCGTGGACGCTAGCTAGTCCAGATACGTCCGGCGGATGCAAGCCTTTGGGACCCATTTGTAACTCGCTGCCTTTCGGCTCACGAGCTGGGCGGCGAGCTCGGTGCCATATTTGTGTGGCCGGGTTTCCCGTGGACGCTTGCTAGACCAGATACGTTCGGCGGACGCAAGCCTCTGAAACCCATTTGTAACTCGCTGCCTTTCGGCTCACGAGCTGGGCGGCGAGCGTGATGCCATATTTGTGTGGCCGGGTTTCCCGTGGACGCTGGCTAGACCAGATACGTCCGGCGGACGCAAGCCTTTGAAACCCATTTGTCACTCGCTGCCTTTCGGCTCACGAGCTAGGCGGCGAGCGCGATGCCACATTTGTGTGGCCGGGTTTCCCGTGGACGCTAGCTAGACCAGATACGTCCGGCGGACGCATGCCTCAGAAACCCATTTGTAACTCGCTGCCTTTCGGCTCACGAGCTGGGCGGCGAGCGCGATGCCACATTTGTGTGGCCGGGTTTCCCGCGGACACTTGCTAGACCAGATACGTTCGGTGGACGCAAGCCTCTGAAACCCATTTGTAACTCGCTGCCTTTCGGCTCACGAGCTGGGCGGCGAGCACGATGCCACATTTGTGTGGCTAGGTTTCCCGTGGACGCTAGCTAGACCAGATACGTCCGGCGGACGCAAGCCTTTGGGACCCATTTGTAACTCGCAGCCTTTCGGCTCACGAGCTGGGCGGCGAGCTCGGTGCCATATTTGTGTGGCCGGGTTTCCTGTGGACGCTTGCTAGACCAGATACGTCTGGCGAACGCAAGCCTCTGAAACCCATTTGTAACTTGCTGCCTTTCGGCTCACGAGCTGGGCGGCGAGCGTGATGCCACATTTGTGTGGCCGGTTTCCCGTGGACGCTGGCTAGACCAGATACGTCCGGCGGACGCAAGCCTTTTGAAACCATTTGTAACTCGCTGCCTTTAAGCTCACGAGATGGGCGGCGAGCGCGATGCCACATTTGTGTGGCCGGGTTTCCCGTGGACGTTGGCTAGACCAGATACGTCCGGGGGACGCAAGCCTCTGATACCCATTTGTAACTCGCTGCCTTTCGGCTCACGAGCTGGGCGGCGAGCGTGATGCCATATTTGTGTGGCCGGGTTTCCCGTGGACGCTGGCTAGACCAGATACGTCCGGCGGACGCAAGCCTTTGAAACCCATTTGTAACTCGCTGCCTTTCGGCTCACGAGCTAGGCGGCGAGCGCGATGCCACATTTGTGTGGCCGGGTTTCCCGTGGACGCTAGCTAGACCAGATACGTCCGGCGGACGCAGGCCTCTGAAACCCATTTGTAACTCGCTGCCTTTCGGCTCACGAGCTGGGCGGCGAGCGCGATGCCACATTTGTGTGGCCGGGTTTCCTGTGGACGCTTGCTAGACCAGATACGTTCGGCGGACGCAAGCCTCTGAAACCCATTTGTAACTCGCTGCCTTTCGGCTCACGAGCTGGGCGGCGAGCGCGATGCCACATTTGTGTGGCCGGGTTTCCCGCGGACACTTGCTAGACCAGATACGTTCGGCGGACGCAAGCCTCTGAAACCCATTTGTAACTCGCTGCCTTTCGGCTCACGAGCTGGGCGGCGAGTGCGATGCCACATTTGTGTGGCCAGGTTTCCCGTGGACGCTAGCTAGACCAGATACGTCCGGCGGATGCAAGCCTTTGGGACCCATTTGTAGCTCGCTGCCTTTCGGCTCACGAGCTGGGCGGCGAGCTCGGTGCCATATTTGTGTGGCCGGGTTTCCCGTGGACGCTTGCTAGACCAGATACGTTCGGCGGACGCAAGCCTCTGAAACCCATTTGTAACTCGCTGCCTTTCGGCTCACGAGCTGGGCGGCGAGCGTGATGCCATATTTGTGTGGCCGGGTTTCCCGTGGACGCTGGCTAGACCAGATACGTCCGGCGGACGCAAGCCTTTGAAACCCATTTGTCACTCGCTGCCTTTCGGCTCACGAGCTAGGCGGCGAGCGCGATGCCACATTTGTGTGGCCGGGTTTCCCGTGGACGCTAGCTAGACCAGATACGTCCGGCGGACGCATGCCTCAGAAACCCATTTGTAACTCGCTGCCTTTCGGCTCACGAGCTGGGCGGCGAGCGCGATGCCACATTTGTGTGGCCGGGTTTCCCGCGGACACTTGCTAGACCAGATACGTTCGGTGGACGCAAGCCTCTGAAACCCATTTGTAACTCGCTGCCTTTCGGCTCACGAGCTGGGCGGCGAGCACGATGCCACATTTGTGTGGCTAGGTTTCCCGTGGACGCTAGCTAGACCAGATACGTCCGGCGGACGCAAGCCTTTGGGACCCATTTGTAACTCGCAGCCTTTCGGCTCACGAGCTGGGCGGCGAGCTCGGTGCCATATTTGTGTGGCCGGGTTTCCCGTGGACGCTTGCTAGACCAGATACGTTCGGCGGACGCAAGCCTCTGAAACCCATTTGTAACTCGCTGCCTTTCGGCTCACGAGCTGGGCGGCGAGCGTGATGCCATATTTGTGTGGCCGGGTTTCCCGTGGACGCTGGCTAGACCAGATACGTCCGGCGGACGCAAGCCTTTGAAACCCATTTGTCACTCGCTGCCTTTCGGCTCACGAGCTAGGCGGCGAGCGCGATGCCACATTTGTGTGGCCGGGTTTCCCGTGGACGCTAGCTAGACCAGATACGTCCGGCGGACGCATGCCTCAGAAACCCATTTGTAACTCGCTGCCTTTCGGCTCACGAGCTGGGCGGCGAGCGCGATGCCACATTTGTGTGGCCGGGTTTCCCGCGGACACTTGCTAGACCAGATACGTTCGGTGGACGCAAGCCTCTGAAACCCATTTGTAACTCGCTGCTTTTCGGCTCACGAGCTGGGCGGCGAGCACGATGCCACATTTGTGTGGCTAGGTTTCCCGTGGACGCTAGCTAGACCAGATACGTCCGGCGGACGCAAGCCTTTGGGACCCATTTGTAACTCGCAGCCTTTCGGCTCACGAGCTGGGCGGCGAGCTCGGTGCCATATTTGTGTGGCCGGGTTTCCCGTGGACGCTGGCTAGACCAGATACGTCTGGCGAACGCAAGCCTCTGAAACCCATTTGTAACTTGCTGCCTTTCGGCTCACGAGCTGGGCGGCGAGCGTGATGCCACATTTGTGTGGCCGGTTTCCCGTGGACGCTGGCTAGACCAGATACGTCCGGCGGACGCAAGCCTTTTGAAACCATTTGTAACTCGCTGCCTTTAAGCTCACGAGATGGGCGGCGAGCGCGATGCCACATTTGTGTGGCCGGGTTTCCCGTGGACGTTGGCTAGACCAGATACGTCCGGGGGACGCAAGCCTCTGATACCCATTTGTAACTCGCTGCCTTTCGGCTCACGAGCTGGGCGGCGAGCGTGATGCCATATTTGTGTGGCCGGGTTTCCCGTGGACGCTGGCTAGACCAGATACGTCCGGCGGACGCAAGCCTTTGAAACCCATTTGTAACTCGCTGCCTTTCGGCTCACGAGCTAGGCGGCGAGCGCGATGCCACATTTGTGTGGCCGGGTTTCCCGTGGACGCTAGCTAGACCAGATACGTCCGGCGGACGCAGGCCTCTGAAACCCATTTGTAACTCGCTGCCTTTCGGCTCACGAGCTGGGCGGCGAGCGCGATGCCACATTTGTGTGGCCGGGTTTCCTGTGGACGCTTGCTAGACCAGATACGTTTGGCGGACGCAAGCCTCTGAAACCCATTTGTAACTCGCTGCCTTTCGGCTCACGAGCTGGGCGGCGAGCGCGATGCCACATTTGTGTGGCCGGGTTTCCCGCGGACACTTGCTAGACCAGATACGTTCGGCGGACGCAAGCCTCTGAAACCCATTTGTAACTCGCTGCCTTTCGGCTCACGAGCTGGGCGGCGAGCGCGATGCCACATTTGTGTGGCCAGGTTTCCCGTGGACGCTAGCTAGACAAGATACGTCCGGCGGACGCAAGCCTTTGGGACCCATTTGTAACTCGCTGCCTTTCGGCTCACGAGCTGGGCGGCGAGCTCGGTGCCATATTTGTGTGGCCGGGTTTCCCGTGGACGCTGGCTAGACCAGATACGTCTGGCGGACGCAAGCCTCTGAAACCCATTTGTAACTCGCTGCCTTTCGGCTCACGAGCTGGGCGGCGAGCGTGATGCCACATTTGTGTGGCCGGTTTCCCGTGGACGCTGGCTAGACCAGATACGTCCGGCGGACGCAAGCCTTTTGAAACCATTTGTAACTCGCTGCCTTTAAGCTCACGAGATGGGCGGCGAGCGCGATGCCACATTTGTGTGGCCGGGTTTCCCGTGGACGTTGGCTAGACCAGATACGTCCGGGGGACGCAAGCCTCTGATACCCATTTGTAACTCGCTGCCTTTCGGCTCACGAGCTGGGCGGCGAGCGTGATGCCATATTTGTGTGGCCGGGTTTCCCGTGGACGCTGGCTAGACCAGATACGTCCGGCGGACGCAAGCCTTTGAAACCCATTTGTAACTCGCTGCCTTTCGGCTCACGAGCTAGGCGGCGAGCGCGATGCCACATTTGTGTGGCCGGGTTTCCCGTGGACGCTAGCTAGACCAGATACGTCCGGCGGACGCAGGCCTCTGAAACCCATTTGTAACTCGCTGCCTTTCGGCTCACGAGCTGGGCGGCGAGCGCGATGCCACATTTGTGTGGCCGGGTTTCCTGTGGACGCTTGCTAGACCAGATACGTTCGGCGGACGCAAGCCTCTGAAACCCATTTGTAACTCGCTGCCTTTCGGCTCACGAGCTGGGCGGCGAGTGCGATGCCACATTTGTGTGGCCAGGTTTCCCGTGGACACTAGCTAGACCAGATACGTCCGGCGGACGCAAGCCTTTGGGACCCATTTGTAACTCGCTGCCTTTCGGCTCACGAGCTGGGCGGCGAGCGTG
Source organism: Urtica dioica subsp. dioica (assembly GCF_054948205.1). Lineage (NCBI taxonomy): Eukaryota > Viridiplantae > Streptophyta > Magnoliopsida > Rosales > Urticaceae > Urtica > Urtica dioica. The sequence goes on along the minus strand of NC_142757.1, from coordinate 2,088,482 downwards.
ATGCCATATTTGTGTGGCCGGGTTTCCCGTGGACGTTGGCTAGACCAGATACGTCCGGCGGACGCAAGCCTTTGAAACCCATTTGTAACTCGCTGCCTTTCGGCTCACGAGCTAGGCGGCGAGCGCGATGCCACATTTGTGTGGCCGGGTTTCCCGTGGACGCTAGCTAGACCAGATACGTCCGGCGGACGCAGGCCTCTGAAACCCATTTGTAACTCGCTGCCTTTCGGCTCACGAGCTGGGCGGCGAGCGCGATGCCACATTTGTGTGGCCGGGTTTCCTGTGGACGCTTGCTAGACCAGATACGTTCGGCGGACGCAAACCTCTGAAACCCATTTGTAACTCGCTGCCTTTCGGCTCACGAGCTGGGCGGCGAGTGCGATGCCACATTTGTGTGGCCAGGTTTCCCGTGGACGCTAGCTAGACCAGATACGTCCGGCGGACGCAAGCCTTTGGGACCCATTTGTAACTCGCTGCCTTTCGGCTCACGAGCTGGGTGGCGAACTCGGTGCCATATTTGTGTGGCCGGGTTTCCCGTGGACGCTTGCTAGACCAGATACGTTCGGCGGACGCAAGCCTCTGAAACCCATTTGTAACTCGCTGCCTTTCGGCTCACGAGCTGGGCGGCGAGGGTGATGCCATATTTGTGTGGCCGGGTTTCCCGTGGACGCTGGCTAGACCAGATACGTCCGGCGGACGCAAGCCTTTGAAACCCATTTGTAACTCGCTGCCTTTCGGCTCACGAGCTAGGCGGCGAGCGCGATGCCACATTTGTGTGGCCGGGTTTCCCGTGGACGCTAGCTAGACCAGATACGTCCGGCGGACGCAGGCCTCTGAAACCCATTTGTAAGTCGCTGCCTTTCGGCTCACGAGCTGGGCGGCGAGCGCGATGCCACATTTGTGTGGCCGGGTTTCCTTTGGACGCTTGCTAGACCAGATACGTTCGGCGGACGCAAGCCTCTGAAACCCATTTGTAACTCGCTGCCTTTCGGCTCACGAGCTGGGCGGCGAGTGCGATGCCACATTTGTGTGGCCAGGTTTCCCGTGGACACTAGCTAGACCAGATACGTCCGGCGGACGCAAGCCTTTGGGACCCATTTGTAACTCGCTGCCTTTCGGCTCACGAGCTGGGCGGCGAGCGTGATGCCATATTTGTGTGGCCGGGTTTCCCGTGGACGCTGGCTAGACCAGATACGTCTGGCGGACGCAAGCCTCTGAAACCCATTTGTAACTCGCTGCCTTTCGGCTCACGAGCTGGGCGGCGAGCGTGATGCCACATTTGTGTGGCCGGTTTCCCGTGGACGCTGGCTAGACCAGATACGTCCGGCGGACGCAAGCCTTTTGAAACCATTTGTAACTCGCTGCCTTTAAGCTCACGAGATGGGCGGCGAGCGCGATGCCACATTTGTGTGGCCGGGTTTCCCGTGGACGTTGGCTAGACCAGATACGTCCGGGGGACGCAAGCCTCTGATACCCATTTGTAACTCGCTGCCTTTCGGCTCACGAGCTGGGCGGCGAGCGTGATGCCATATTTGTGTGGCCGGGTTTCCCGTGGACGCTGGCTAGACCAGATACGTCCGGCGGATGCAAGCCTTTGAAACCCATTTGTAACTCGCTGCCTTTCGGCTCACGAGCTAGGCGGCGAGCGCGATGCCACATTTGTGTGGCCGTGTTTCCCGTGGACGCTAGCTAGACCAGATACGTCCGGCGGACGCAGGCCTCTGAAACCCATTTGTAACTCGCTGCCTTTCGGCTCACGAGCTGGGCGGCGAGCGCGATGCCACATTTGTGTGGCCGGGTTTCCTGTGGACGCTTGCTAGATCAGATACGTTCGGCGGACGCAAGCCTCTGAAACCCATTTGTAACTCGCTGCCTTTCGGCTCACGAGCTGGGCGGCGAGGGTGATGCCATATTTGTGTGGCCGGGTTTCCCGTGGACGCTGGCTAGACCAGATACGTCCGGCGGACGCAGGCCTCTGAAACCCATTTGTAACTCGCTGCCTTTCGGCTCACGAGCTGGGCGGCGAGCGCGATGCCACATTTGTGTGGCCGGGTTTCCCGTGGACGCTGGCTAGACCAGATACGTCCGGCGGACGCAAGCCTCTGAAACCCATTTGTAACTCGCTGCCTTTCGGCTCACGAGCTGGGCGGCGAGTGCGATGCCACATTTGTGTGGCCAGGTTTCCCGTGGACGCTAGCTAGACCAGATACGTCCGGCGGACGCAAGCCTTTGGGACCCATTTGTAACTCGCTGCCTTTCGGCTCACGAGCTGGGCGGCGAGCTCGGTGCCATATTTGTGTGGCCGGGTTTCCCGTGGACGCTTGCTAGACCAGATACGTTCGGCGGACGCAAGCCTCTGAAACCCATTTGTAACTCGCTGCCTTTCGGCTCACGAGCTGGGCGGCGAGGGTGATGCCATATTTGTGTGGCCGGGTTTCCCGTGTACGCTGGCTAGACCAGATACGTCCGGCGGACGCAAGCCTTTGAAACCCATTTGTAACTCGCTGCCTTTCGGCTCACGAGCTAGGCGGCGAGCGCGATGCCACATTTGTGTGGCCGGGTTTCCCGTGGACGCTAGCTAGACCAGATACGTCCGGCGGACGCAGGCCTCAGAAACCCATTTGTAACTCTCTGCCTTTCGTCTCACGAGCTGGGCGGCGAGCGCGATGCCACATTTGTGTGGCCGAGTTTCCCGCGGACACTTGCTAGACCAGATACGTTCGGCGGACGCAAGCCTCTGAAACCCATTTGTAACTCGCTGCCTTTCGGCTCACGAGCTGGGCGGCGAGCGCGATGCCACATTTGTGTGGCCAGGTTTCCCGTGGACGCTAGCTAGACCAGATACGTCCGGCGGACGCAAGCCTTTGGGACCCATTTGTAACTCGCTGCCTTTCGGCTCACGAGCTGGGCGGCGAGCTCGGTGCCATATTTGTGTGGCCGGGTTTCCCGTGTACGCTGGCTAGACCAGATACGTCTGGCGGACGCAAGCCTCTGAAACCCATTTGTAACTCGCTGCCTTTCGGCTCACGAGCTGGGCGGCGAGCGTGATGCCACATTTGTGTGGCCGGTTTCCCGTGGACGCTGGCTAGACCAGATACGTCCGGCGGACGCAAGCCTTTTGAAACCATTTGTAACTCGCTGCCTTTAAGCTCACGAGATGGGCGGCGAGCGCGATGCCACATTTGTGTGGCCGGGTTTCCCGTGGACGTTGGCTAGACCAGATACGTCCGGGGGACGCAAGCCTCTGAAACCCATTTGTAACTCGCTGCCTTTCGGCTCACGAGCTGGGCGGCGAGCGTGATGCCATATATGTGTGGCCGGGTTTCCCGTGGATGCTGGCTAGACCAGATACGTCCGGCGGACGCAAGCCTTTGAAACCCATTTGTATCTCGCTGCCTTTCGGCTCACGAGCTAGGCGGCGAGCGCGATGCCACATTTGTATGGCCGGGTTTCCCGTGGACGCTAGCTAGACCAAATACGTCCGGCGGACGCAGGCCTCTGAAACCCATTTGTAACTCGCTGCCTTTCGGCTCACGAGCTGGGCGGCGAGCGCGATGCCACATTTGTGTGGCCGGGTTTCCTGTGGACGCTTGCTAGACCAGATACGTTCGGCGGACGCAAGCCTCTGAAACCCATTTATAACTCGCTGCCTTTCGGCTCACGAGCTGGGCGGCGAGTGCGATTGCACATTTGTGTGGCCAGGTTTCCCGTGGACGCTAGCTAGACCAGATACGTCCGGCGGACGCAGGCCTCTGAAACCCATTTGTAACTCGCTGCCTTTCGGCTCACGAGCTGGGCGGCGAGCGCGATGCCACATTTGTGTGGCCGGGTTTCCTGTAGACGCTTGCTAGACCAGATACGTTCGGCGGACGCAAGCCTCGTAAACCCATTTGTAACTCGCTGCCTTTCGGCTCACGAGCTGGGCGGCGAGCTCGGTGCCATATTTGTGTGGCCGGGTTTCCCGTGGACGCTTGCTAGACCAGATACGTTCGGCGGACGCAAGCTTCTGAAACCCATTTGTAACTCGCTGCCTTTCGGCTCACGAGCTGGGCGGCGAGCGTGATGCCATATTTGTGTGGCCGGGTTTCCCGTGGACGCTGGCTAGACCAGATACGTCCGGCGGACGCAAGCCTTTGAAACCCATTTGTAACTCGCTGCCTTTCGGCTCACGAGCTAGGCGGCGAGCGCGATGCCACATTTGTGTGGCCGGGTTTCCCGTGGGCGCTAGCTAGACCAGATACGTCCGGCGGACGCAGGCCTCAGAAACCCATTTGTAACTCGCTGCCTTTCGGCTCACGAGCTGGGCGGCGAGCGCGATGCCAAATTTGTGTGGCCGGGTTTCCCGCGGACACTTGCTAGACCAGATACGTTCGGCGGACGCAAGCCTCTGAAACCCATTTGTAACTCGCTGCCTTTCGGCTCACGAGCTGGGCGGCGAGCGCGATGCCACATTTGTGTGGCCGGGTTTCCCGCGGACACTTGCTAGACCAGATACGTCTGGCGGACGCAAGCCTCTGAAACCCATTTGTAACTCGCTGCCTTTCGGCTCACGAGCTGGGCGGCGAGCGTGATGCCACATTTGTGTGGCCGGTTTCCCGTGGACGCTGGCTAGACCAGATACGTCCGGCGGACGCAAGCCTTTTGAAACCATTTGTAACTCGCTGCCTTTCAGCTCACGAGATGGGCGGCGAGCGCGATGCCACATTTGTGTGGCCGGGTTTCCCGTGGACGTTGGCTAGACCAGATACGTCCGGGGGATGCAAGCCTCTGATACCCATTTGTAACTCGCTACCTTTCGGCTCACGAGCTAGGCGGTGAGCGCGATGCCACATTTGTGTGGCCGGGTTTCCCGTGGACGCTAGCTAGACCAGATACGTCCGGCGGACGCAGGCCTCAGAAACCCATTTGTAACTCGCTGCCTTTCGGCTCACGAGCTGGGCGGCGAGCGCGATGCCACATTTGTGTGGCCGGGTTTCCCGCGGACACTTGCTAGACCAGATACGTTCGGCGGACGCAAGCCTCTGAAACCCATTTGTAACTCGCTGCCTTTCGGCTCACGAGCTGGGCGGCGAGCGCGATGCCACATTTGTGTGGCCGGGTTTCCCGCGGACACTTGCTAGACCAGATACGTCTGGCGGACGCAAGCCTCTGAAACCCATTTGTAACTCGCTGCCTTTCGGCTCACGAGCTGGGCGGCGAGCGTGATGCCACATTTGTGTGGCCGGTTTCCCGTGGACGCTGGCTAGACCAGATACGTCCGGCGGACGCAAGCCTTTTGAAACCATTTGTAACTCGCTGCCTTTCAGCTCACGAGATGGGCGCCGAGCGCGATGCCACATTTGTGTGGCCGGGTTTCCCGTGGACGTTGGCTAGACCAGATACGTCCGGGGGACGCAAGCCTCTGATACCCATTTGTAACTCGCTGCCTTTCGGCTCACGAGCTGGGCGGCGAGCGTGATGCCATATTTGTGTGGCCGGGTTTCCCGTGGACGCTGGCTAGACCAGATACGTCCGGCGGACGCAAGCCTTTGAAACCCATTTGTAACTCGCTGCCTTTCGGCTCACGACCTAGGCGGCGAGCGCGATGCCACATTTGTGTGGCCGGGTTTCCCGTGGACGCTAGCTAGACCAGATACGTCCGGCGGACGCAGGCCTCTGAAACCCATTTGTAACTCGCTGCCTTTCGGCTCACGAGCTGGGCGGCGAGCGCGATGCCACATTTGTGTGGCCGGGTTTCCTGTGGACGCTTGCTAGACCACATACGTTCGGCGGACGCAAGCCTCTGAAACCCATTTGTAACTCGCTGCCTTTCGGCTCACGAGCTGGGCGGCGAGTGCGATGCCACATTTGTGTGGCCGGGTTTCCCGTGGACGCTAGCTAGACCAGATACGTCCGGCGGACGCAGGCCTCTGAAACCCATTTGTAACTCGTTGCCTTTCAGCTCACGAGCTGGGCGGCGAGCGCGATGCCACATTTGTGTGGCCGGGTTTCCTGTGGTGGCTTGCTAGACCAGATACGTTCGGCGGACGCAAGCCTCTGAAACCCATTTGTAACTTGCTGCCTTTCGGCTCACGAGCTGGGCGGCGAGCGTGATGCCTTATTTGTGTGGCCGGGTTTCCCGTGGACGCTGGCTAGACCAGATACGTCCGGCGGACGCAAGCCTTTGAAACCCATTTGTAACTCGCTGCCTTTCGGCTCACGAGCTAGGCGGCGAGCGCGATGCCACATTTGTGTGGCCGGGTTTCCCGTGGACGCTAGCTAGACCAGATACGTCCGGCGGACGCAGGCCTCAGAAACCCATTTGTAACTCGCTGCCTTTCGGCTCACGAGCTGGGCGGCGAGCGCGATGCCACATTTGTGTGGCCGGGTTTCCCGCGGACACTTGCTAGACCAGATACGTTCGGCGGACGCAAGCCTCTGAAACCCATTTGTAACTCGCTGCCTTTCGGCTCACGAGCTGGGCGGCGAGCGCGATGCCACATTTGTGTGGCAGGGTTTCCCGCGGACACTTGCTAGACCAGATACGTTCGGCGGACGCAAGCCTCTGAAACCCATTTGTAACTCGCTGCCTTTCGGCTCACGAGCTGGGCGGCGAGCGCGATGCCACATTTGTGTGGCCAGGTTTCCCGTGGACGCTAGCTAGACCAGATACGTCCGGTGGACGCAAGCCTTTGGGACCCATTTGTAACTCGCTGCCTTTCGGCTCACGAGCTGGGCGGCGAGCTCGGTGCCATATTTGTGTGGCCGGGTTTCCCGTATACGCTGGCTAGACCAGATACGTCTGGCGGACGCAAGCCTCTGAAACCCATTTGTAACTCGCTGCCTTTCGGCTCACGAGCTGGGCGGCGAGCGTGATGCCACATTTGTGTGGCCGGTTTCCCGTGGACGCTGGCTAGACCAGATACGTCCGGCGGACACAAGCCTTTTGAACCCATTTGTAACTCGCTGCCTTTCGGCTCACGAGCTGGGCGGCGAGCGCGATGCCACATTTGTGTGGCCGGGTTTCCCGTGGACGCTGGCTAGACCAGATTCGTCCGGCAGACGCAAGCCTTTGAAACCCATTTGTAACACGCTGCCTTTCGGCTCACGAGCTAGGCGGCGAGCGCGATGCCACATTTGTGTGGCCAGATTTTCCGTGGACGCAAGCCTCTGAAACCCATTTGTAACTCGCTGCCTTTCGGCTCACGAGCTGGGCGGCGAGCGTGATGCCACATCTGTGTGGCCGGTTTCCCGTGGACGCTGGCTAGACCAGATACGTCCGGGGGACGCAAGCCTTTTGAACCCATTTGTAACTCGATGCCTTTCGGCTCACGAGCTGGGCGGCGAGCGCGATGCCACATTTGTGTGCCCGGGTTTCCCGTGGACGCTGGCTAGACCAGATACGTCCGGGGGACGCAAGCCTCTGAAACCCATTTGTAACTCGCTGCCTGTCGGCTCACGAGCTGGGCGGCGAGCGTGATGCCATATTTGTGTGGCCGGGTTTCCCGTGGACGCTGGCTAGACCAGATACGTCCGGCGGACGCAAGCCTTTGGGACCCATTTGTAACTCGCTGCCTTTCGGCTCACGAGCTGGGCGGCGAGCTCGGTGCCATATTTGTGTGGCCGGGTTTCCCGTGGACGCTGGCTAGACCAGATACGTCTAGCGGACGCAAGCCTCTGAAACCCATTTGTAACTCGCTGCCTTTCGGCTCACGAGCTGGGCGGCGAGCGTGATGCCACATTTGTGTGGCCGGTTTCCCGTGGACGCTGGCTAGACCAGATACGTCCGGCGGACGCAAGCCTTTTGAAACCATTTGTAACTCGCTGCCTTTAAGCTCACGAGATGGGCGGCGAGCGCGATGCCACATTTGTGTGGCCGGGTTTCCCGTGGACGTTGGCTAGACCAGATACGTCCGGGGGACGCAAGCCTCTGAAACGCATTTGTAACTCGCTGCCTTTCGGCTCACGAGCTGGGCGGCGAGCGTGATGCCACATTTGTGTGGCCGGTTTCCCGTGGACGCTGGCTAGACCAGATACGTCCGGCGGACGCAAGCCTTTTGAAACCATTTGTAACTCGCTGCCTTTAAGCTCACGAGCTGGGCGGCGAGCGCGATGCCACATTTGTGTGGCAGGGTTTCCCGCGGACACTTGCTAGACCAGATACGTTCGGCGGACGCAAGCCTCTGAAACCCATTTGTAACTCGCTGCCTTTCGGCTCACGAGCTGGGCGGCGAGCGCGATGCCACATTTGTGTGGCCAGGTTTCCCGTGGACGCTAGCTAGACCAGATACGTCCGGTGGACGCAAGCCTTTGGGACCCATTTGTAACTCGCTGCCTTTCGGCTCACGAGCTGGGCGGCGAGCTCGGTGCCATATTTGTGTGGCCGGGTTTCCCGTATACGCTGGCTAGACCAGATACGTCTGGCGGACGCAAGCCTCTGAAACCCATTTGTAACTCGCTGCCTTTCGGCTCACGAGCTGGGCGGCGAGCGTGATGCCACATTTGTGTGGCCGGTTTCCCGTGGACGCTGGCTAGACCAGATACGTCCGGCGGACACAAGCCTTTTGAACCCATTTGTAACTCGCTGCCTTTCGGCTCACGAGCTGGGCGGCGAGCGCGATGCCACATTTGTGTGGCCGGGTTTCCCGTGGACGCTGGCTAGACCAGATACGTCCGGCGGACGCAAGCCTCTGAAACCCATTTGTAACTCGCTGCCTTTCGGCTCACAAGCTGGGCGGCGAGCGTGATGCCATATTTGTGTGGCCGGGTTTCCCGTGGACGCTGGCTAGACCAGATACGTCCGGCAGACGCAAGCCTTTGAAACCCATTTGTAACACGCTGCCTTTCGGCTCACGAGCTAGGCGGCGAGCGCGATGCCACATTTGTGTGGCCAGATTTTCCGTGGACGCAAGCCTCTGAAACCCATTTGTAACTCGCTGCCTTTCGGCTCACGAGCTGGGCGGCGAGCGTGATGCCACATCTGTGTGGCCGGTTTCCCGTGGACGCTGGCTAGACCAGATACGTCCGGGGGACGCAAGCCTTTTGAACCCATTTGTAACTCGATGCCTTTCGGCTCACGAGCTGGGCGGCGAGCGCGATGCCACATTTGTGTGCCCGGGTTTCCCGTGGACGCTGGCTAGACCAGATACGTCCGGGGGACGCAAGCCTCTGAAACCCATTTGTAACTCGCTGCCTGTCGGCTCACGAGCTGGGCGGCGAGCGTGATGCCATATTTGTGTGGCCGGGTTTCCCGTGGACGCTGGCTAGACCAGATACGTCCGGCGGACGCAAGCCTTTGGGACCCATTTGTAACTCGCTGCCTTTCGGCTCACGAGCTGGGCGGCGAGCTCGGTGCCATATTTGTGTGGCCGGGTTTCCCGTGGACGCTGGCTAGACCAGATACGTCTAGCGGACGCAAGCCTCTGAAACCCATTTGTAACTCGCTGCCTTTCGGCTCACGAGCTGGGCGGCGAGCGTGATGCCACATTTGTGTGGCCGGTTTCCCGTGGACGCTGGCTAGACCAGATACGTCCGGCGGACGCAAGCCTTTTGAAACCATTTGTAACTCGCTGCCTTTAAGCTCACGAGATGGGCGGCGAGCGCGATGCCACATTTGTGTGGCCGGGTTTCCCGTGGACGTTGGCTAGACCAGATACGTCCGGGGGACGCAAGCCTCTGAAACCCATTTGTAACTCGCTGCCTTTCGGCTCACGAGCTGGGCGGCGAGCGTGATGCCATATTTGTGTGGCCGGGTTTCCCGTGGATGCTGGCTAGACCAGATACGTCCGGCGGACGCAAGCCTTTGAAACCCATTTGTATCTCGCTGCCTTTCGGCTCACGAGCTAGGCGGCGAGCGCGATGCCACATTTGTGTGGCCGGGTTTCCCGTGGACGCTAGCTAGACCAGATACGTCCGGCGGACGCAGGCCTCTGAAACCCATTTGTAACTCGCTGCCTTTCGGCTCACGAGCTGGGCGGCGAGCGCGATGCCACATTTGTGTGGCCGGGTTTCCTGTGGACGCTTGCTAGACCAGATACGTTCGGCGGACGCAAGCCTCTGAAACCCATTTATAACTCGCTGCCTTTCGGCTCACGAGCTGGGCGGCGAGTGCGATGCCACATTTGTGTGGCCAGGTTTCCCGTGGACGCTAGCTAGACCAAATACGTCCGGCGGACGCAGGCCTCTGAAACCCATTTGTAACTCGCTGCCTTTCGGCTCACGAGCTGGGCGGCGAGCGCGATGCCACATTTGTGTGGCCGGGTTTCCTGTGGACGCTTGCTAGACCAGATACATTCGGCGGACGCAAGCCTCGTAAACCCATTTGTAACTCGCTGCCTTTCGGCTCACGAGCTGGGCGGCGAGCTCGGTGCCATATTTGTGTGGCCGGGTTTCCCGTGGACGCTTGCTAGACCAGATACGTTCGGCGGACGCAAGCCTCTGAAACCCATTTGTAACTCGCTGCCTTTCGGCTCACGAGCTGGGCGGCGAGCGTGATGCCATATTTGTGTGGCCAGGTTTCCCGTGGACGCTGGCTAGACCAGATACGTCCGGCGGACGCAAGCCTTTGAAACCCATTTGTAACTCGCTGCCTTTCGGCTCACGAGCTAGGCGGCGAGCGCGATGCCACATTTGTGTGGCCGGGTTTCCCGTGGACGCTAGCTAGACCAGATACGTCCGGCGGACGCAGGCCTCAGAAACCCATTTGTAACTCGCTGCCTTTCGGCTCACGAGCTGGGCGGCGAGCGCGATGCCACATTTGTGTGGCCGGGTTTCCCGCGGACACTTGCTAGACCAGATACGTTCGGCGGACGCAAGCCTCTGAAACCCATTTGTAACTCGCTGCCTTTCGGCTCACGAGCTGGGCGGCGAGCGCGATGCCACATTTGTGTGGCCGGGTTTCCCGCGGACACCTGCTAGACCAGATACGTTCGGCGGACACAAGCCTCTGAAACCCATTTGTAACTCGCTGCCTTTCGGCTCCCGAGCTGGGCGGCGAGCGCGATGCCACATTTGTGTGGCCAGGTTTCCCGTGGACGCTAGCTAGACCAGATACGTCCGGTGGACGCAAGCCTTTGGGACCCATTTGTAACTCGCTGCCTTTCGGCTCACGAGCTGGGCGGCGAGCTCGGTGCCATATTTGTGTGGCCGGGTTTCCCGTATACGCTGGCTAGACCAGATACGTCTGGCGGACGCAAGCCTCTGAAACCCATTTGTAACTCGCTGCCTTTCGGCTCACGAGCTGGGCGGCGAGCGTGATGCCACATTTGTGTGGCCGGTTTCCCGTGGACGCTGGCTAGACCAGATACGTCCGGCGGACACAAGCCTTTTGAACCCATTTGTAACTCGCTGCCTTTCGGCTCACGAGCTGGGCGGCGAGCGCGATGCCACATTTGTGTGGCCGGGTTTCCCGTGGACGCTGGCTAGACCAGATACGTCCGGCGGACGCAAGCCTCTGAAACCCATTTGTAACTCGCTGCCTTTCGGCTCACAAGCTGGGCGGCGAGCGTGATGCCATATTTGTGTGGCCGGGTTTCCCGTGGACGCTGGCTAGACCAGATACGTCCGGCAGACGCAAGCCTTTGAAACCCATTTGTAACACGCTGCCTTTCGGCTCACGAGCTAGGCGGCGAGCGCGATGCCACATTTGTGTGGCCAGATTTTCCGTGGACGCAAGCCTCTGAAACCCATTTGTAACTCGCTGCCTTTCGGCTCACGAGCTGGGCGGCGAGCGTGATGCCACATCTGTGTGGCCGGTTTCCCGTGGACGCTGGCTAGACCAGATACGTCCGGGGGACGCAAGCCTTTTGAACCCATTTGTAACTCGATGCCTTTCGGCTCACGAGCTGGGCGGCGAGCGCGATGCCACATTTGTGTGCCCGGGTTTCCCGTGGACGCTGGCTAGACCAGATACGTCCGGGGGACGCAAGCCTCTGAAACCCATTTGTAACTCGCTGCCTGTCGGCTCACGAGCTGGGCGGCGAGCGTGATGCCATATTTGTGTGGCCGGGTTTCCCGTGGACGCTGGCTAGACCAGATACGTCCGGCGGACGCAAGCCTTTGGGACCCATTTGTAACTCGCTGCCTTTCGGCTCACGAGCTGGGCGGCGAGCTCGGTGCCATATTTGTGTGGCCGGGTTTCCCGTGGACGCTGGCTAGACCAGATACGTCTAGCGGACGCAAGCCTCTGAAACCCATTTGTAACTCGCTGCCTTTCGGCTCACGAGCTGGGCGGCGAGCGTGATGCCACATTTGTGTGGCCGGTTTCCCGTGGACGCTGGCTAGACCAGATACGTCCGGCGGACGCAAGCCTTTTGAAACCATTTGTAACTCGCTGCCTTTAAGCTCACGAGATGGGCGGCGAGCGCGATGCCACATTTGTGTGGCCGGGTTTCCCGTGGACGTTGGCTAGACCAGATACGTCCGGGGGACGCAAGCCTCTGAAACCCATTTGTAACTCGCTGCCTTTCGGCTCACGAGCTGGGCGGCGAGCGTGATGCCATATATGTGTGGCCGGGTTTCCCGTGGATGCTGGCTAGACCAGATACGTCCGGCGGACGCAAGCCTTTGAAACCCATTTGTATCTCGCTGCCTTTCGGCTCACGAGCTAGGCGGCGAGCGCGATGCCACATTTGTGTGGCCGGGTTTCCCGTGGACGCTAGCTAGACCAGATACGTCCGGCGGACGCAGGCCTCTGAAACCCATTTGTAACTCGCTGCCTTTCGGCTCACGAGCTGGGCGGCGAGCGCGATGCCACATTTGTGTGGCCGGGTTTCCTGTGGACGCTTGCTAGACCAGATACGTTCGGCGGACGCAAGCCTCTGAAACCCATTTATAACTCGCTGCCTTTCGGCTCACGAGCTGGGCGGCGAGTGCGATGCCACATTTGTGTGGCCAGGTTTCCCGTGGACGCTAGCTAGACCAGATACGTCCGGCGGACGCAGGCCTCTGAAACCCATTTGTAACTCGCTGCCTTTCGGCTCACGAGCTGGGCGGGGAGCGCGATGCCACATTTGTGTGGCCGGGTTTCCTGTGGACGCTTGCTAGACCAGATACGTTCGGCGGACGCAAGCCTCGTAAACCCATTTGTAACTCGCTGCCTTTCGGCTCACGAGCTGGGCGGCGAGCTCGGTGCCATATTTGTGTGGCCGGGTTTCCCGTGGACGCTTGCTAGACCAGATACGTTCGGCGGACGCAAGCCTCTGAAACCCATTTGTAACTCGCTGCCTTTCGGCTCACGAGCTGGGCGGCGAGCGTGATGCCATATTTGTGTGGCCAGGTTTCCCGTGGACGCTGGCTAGACCAGATACGTCCGGCGGACGCAAGCCTTTGAAACCCATTTGTAACTCGCTGCCTTTCGGCTCACGAGCTAGGCGGCGAGCGCGATGCCACATTTGTGTGGCCGGGTTTCCCGTGGACGCTAGCTAGACCAGATACGTCCGGCGGACGCAGGCCTCAGAAACCCATTTGTAACTCGCTGCCTTTCGGCTCACGAGCTGGGCGGCGAGCGCGATGCCACATTTGTGTGGCCGGGTTTCCCGCGGACACTTGCTAGACCAGATACGTTCGGCGGACGCAAGCCTCTGAAACCCATTTGTAACTCGCTGCCTTTCGGCTCACGAGCTGGGCGGCGAGCGCGATGCCACATTTGTGTGGCCGGGTTTCCCGCGGACACTTGCTAGACCAGATACGTCTGGCGGACGCAAGCCTCTGAAACCCATTTGTAACTCGCTGCCTTTCGGCTCACGAGCTGGGCGGCGAGCGTGATGCCACATTTGTGTGGCCGGTTTCCCGTGGACGCTGGCTAGACCAGATACGTCCGGCGGACGCAAGCCTTTTGAAACCATTTGTAACTCGCTGCCTTTCAGCTCACGAGATGGGCGGCGAGCGCGATGCCACATTTGTGTGGCCGGGTTTCCCGTGGACGTTGGCTAGACCAGATACGTCCGGGGGACGCAAGCCTCTGATACCCATTTGTAACTCGCTGCCTTTCGGCTCACGAGCTGGGCGGCGAGCGTGATGCCATATTTGTGTGGCCGGGTTTCCCGTGGACGCTGGCTAGACCAGATACATCCGGCGGACGCAAGCCTTTGAAACCCATTTGTAACTCGCTGCCTTTCGGCTCACGAGCTAGGCGGCGAGCGCGATGCCACATTTGTGTGGCCGGGTTTCCCGTGGACGCTAGCTAGACCAGATACGTCCGGCGGACGCAGGCCTCTGAAACCTATTTGTAACTCGCTGCCTTTCGGCTCACGAGCTGGGCGGCGAGCGCGATGCCACATTTGTGTGGCCGGGTTTCCTGTGGACGCTTGCTAGACCAGATACGTTCGGCGGACGCAAGCCTCTGAAACCCATTTGTAACTCGCTGCCTTTCGGCTCACGAGCTGGGCGGCGAGCGTGATGCCATATTTGTGTGGCCGGGTTTCCCGTGGACGCTGGCTAGACCAGATACGTCCGGCGGACGCAAGCCTTTGAAACCCATTTGTAACTCGCTGCCTTTCGGCTCACGAGCTAGGCGGCGAGCGCGATGCCACATTTGTGTGGCCGGGTTTCCCGTGGACGCTAGCTAGACCAGATACGTCCGGCGGACGCAGGCCTCAGAAACCCATTTGTAACTCGCTGCCTTTCGGCTCACGAGCTGGGCGGCGAGCGCGATGCCACATTTGTGTGGCCGGGTTTCCCGTGGACACTTGCTAGACCAGATACGTTCGGCGGACGCAAGCCTCTGAAACCCATTTGTAACTCGCTGCCTTTCGGCTCACGAGCTGGGCGGCGAGCGCGATGCCACATTTGTGTGGCCGGGTTTCCCGCGGACACTTGCTAGACCAGATACGTTCGGCGGACGCAAGCCTCTGAAACCCATTTGTAACTCGCTGCCTTTCGGCTCACGAGCTGGGCGGCGAGCGCGATGCCACATTTGTGTGGCCAGGTTTCCCGTGGACACTAGCTAGACCAGATACGTCCGGTGGACGCAAGCCTTTGGGACCCATTTGTAACTCGCTGCCTTTCGGCTCACGAGCTGGGCGGCGAACTCGGTGCCATATTTGTGTGGCCGGGTTTCCCGTATACGCTGGCTAGACCAGATACGTCTGGCGGACGCAAGCCTCTGAAACCCATTTGTAACTCGCTGCCTTTCGGCTCACGAGCTGGGCGGCGAGCGTGATGCCACATTTGTGTGGCCGGTTTCCCGTGGACGCTGGCTAGACCAGATACGTCCGGCGGACGCAAGCCTTTTGAAACCATTTGTAACTCGCTGCCTTTCAGCTCACGAGATGGGCGGCGAGCGCGATGCCACATTTGTGTGGCCGGGTTTCCCGTGGACGTTGGCTAGACCAGATACGTCCGGGGGACGCAAGCCTCTGATACCCATTTGTAACTCGCTGCCTTTCGGCTCACGAGCTGGGCGGCGAGCGTGATGCCATATTTGTGTGGCCGGGTTTCCCGTGGACGCTGGCTAGACCAGATACATCCGGCGGACGCAAGCCTTTGAAACCCATTTGTAACTCGCTGCCTTTCGGCTCACGAGCTAGGCGGCGAGCGCGATGCCACATTTGTGTGGCCGGGTTTCCCGTGGACGCTAGCTAGACCAGATACGTCCGGCGGACGCAGGCCTCTGAAACCTATTTGTAACTCGCTGCCTTTCGGCTCACGAGCTGGGCGGCGAGCGCGATGCCACATTTGTGTGGCCGGGTTTCCTGTGGACGCTTGCTAGACCAGATACGTTCGGCGGACGCAAGCCTCTGAAACCCATTTGTAACTCGCTGCCTTTCGGCTCACGAGCTGGGCGGCGAGCGTGATGCCATATTTGTGTGGCCGGGTTTCCCGTGGACGCTGGCTAGACCAGATACGTCCGGCGGACGCAAGCCTTTGAAACCCATTTGTAACTCGCTGCCTTTCGGCTCACGAGCTAGGCGGCGAGCGCGATGCCACATTTGTGTGGCCGGGTTTCCCGTGGACGCTAGCTAGACCAGATACGTCCGGCGGACGCAGGCCTCAGAAACCCATTTGTAACTCGCTGCCTTTCGGCTCACGAGCTGGGCGGCGAGCGCGATGCCACATTTGTGTGGCCGGGTTTCCCGTGGACACTTGCTAGACCAGATACGTTCGGCGGACGCAAGCCTCTGAAACCCATTTGTAACTCGCTGCCTTTCGGCTCACGAGCTGGGCGGCGAGCGCGATGCCACATTTGTGTGGCCGGGTTTCCCGCGGACACTTGCTAGACCAGATACGTTCGGCGGACGCAAGCCTCTGAAACCCATTTGTAACTCGCTGCCTTTCGGCTCACGAGCTGGGCGGCGAGCGCGATGCCACATTTGTGTGGCCAGGTTTCCCGTGGACACTAGCTAGACCAGATACGTCCGGTGGACGCAAGCCTTTGGGACCCATTTGTAACTCGCTGCCTTTCGGCTCACGAGCTGGGCGGCGAACTCGGTGCCATATTTGTGTGGCCGGGTTTCCCGTATACGCTGGCTAGACCAGATACGTCTGGCGGACGCAAGCCTCTGAAACCCATTTGTAACTCGCTGCCTTTCGGCTCACGAGCTGGGCGGCGAGCGTGATGCCACATTTGTGTGGCCGGTTTCCGTGGACGCTGGCTAGACCAGATACGTCCGGCAGACGCAAGCCTTTGAAACCCATTTGTAACACGCTGCCTTTCGGCTCACGAGCTAGGCGGCGAGCGCGATGCCACATTTGTGTGGCCAGATTTTCCGTGGACGCAAGCCTCTGAAACCCATTTGTAACTCGCTGCCTTTCGGCTCACGAGCTGGGCGGCGAGCGTGATGCCACATCTGTGTGGCCGGTTTCCCGTGGACGCTGGCTAGACCAGATACGTTCGGGGGACGCAAGCCTTTTGAACCCATTTGTAACTCGATGCCTTTCGGCTCACGAGCTGGGCGGCGAGCGCGATGCCACATTTGTGTGCCCGGGTTTCCCGTGGACGCTGGCTAGACCAGATACGTCCGGGGGACGCAAGCCTCTGAAACCCATTTGTAACTCGCTGCCTGTCGGCTCACGAGCTGGGTGGCGAGCGTGATGCCATATTTGTGTGGCCGGGTTTCCCGTGGACGCTGGCTAGACCAGATACGTCCGGCGGACGCAAGCCTTTGGGACCCATTTGTAACTCGCTGCCTTTCGGCTCACGAGCTGGGCGGCGAGCTCGGTGCCATATTTGTGTGGCCGGGTTTCCCGTGGACGCTGGCTAGACCAGATACGTCTAGCGGACGCAAGCCTCTGAAACCCATTTGTAACTCGCTGCCTTTCGGCTCACGAGCTGGGCGGCGAGCGTGATGCCACATTTGTGTGGCCGGTTTCCCGTGGACGCTGGCTAGACCAGATACGTCCGGCGGACGCAAGCCTTTTGAAACCATTTGTAACTCGCTGCCTTTAAGCTCACGAGATGGGCGGCGAGCGCGATGCCACATTTGTGTGGCCGGGTTTCCCGTGGACGTTGGCTAGACCAGATACGTCCGGGGGACGCAAGCCTCTGAAACCCATTTGTAACTCGCTGCCTTTCGGCTCACGAGCTGGGCGGCGAGCGTGATGCCATATATGTGTGGCCGGGTTTCCCGTGGATGCTGGCTAGACCAGATACGTCCGGCGGACGCAAGCCTTTGAAACCCATTTGTATCTCGCTGCCTTTCGGCTCACGAGCTAGGCGGCGAGCGCGATGCCACATTTGTGTGGCCGGGTTTCCCGTGGACGCTAGCTAGACCAGATACGTCCGGCGGACGCAGGCCTCTGAAACCCATTTGTAACTCGCTGCCTTTCGGCTCACGAGCTGGGCGGCGAGCGCGATGCCACATTTGTGTGGCCGGGTTTCCTGTGGACGCTTGCTAGACCAGATACGTTCGGCGGACGCAAGCCTCTGAAACCCATTTATAACTCGCTGCCTTTCGGCTCACGAGCTGGGCGGCGAGTGCGATGCCACATTTGTGTGGCCAGGTTTCCCGTGGACGCTAGCTAGACCAGATACGTCCGGCGGACGCAGGCCTCTGAAACCCATTTGTAACTCGCTGCCTTTCGGCTCACGAGCTGGGCGGCGAGCGCGATGCCACATTTGTGTGGCCGGGTTTCCTGTGGACGCTTGCTAGACCAGATACGTTCGGCGGACGCAAGCCTCGTAAACCCATTTGTAACTCGCTGCCTTTCGGCTCACGAGCTGGGCGGCGAGCGTGATGCCACATTTGTGTGGCCGGTTTCCCGTGGACGCTGGCTAGACCAGATACGTCCGGCGGACACAAGCCTTTTGAACCCATTTGTAACTCGCTGCCTTTCGGCTCACGAGCTGGGCGGCGAGCGCGATGCCACATTTGTGTGGCCGGGTTTCCCGTGGACGCTGGCTAGACCAGATACGTCCGGCGGACGCATGCCTCTGAAACCCATTTGTAACTCGCTGCCTTTCGGCTCACAAGCTGGGCGGCGAGCGCGATGCCACATTTGTGTGGCCAGGTTTCCCGTGGACGCTAGCTAGACCAGATACGTCTGGTGGACGCAAGCCTTTGGGACTCATTTGTAACTCGTTGCCTTTCGGCTCACGAGCTGGGCGGCGAGCTCGGTGCCATATTTGTGTGGCCGGGTTTCCCGTATACGCTGGCTAGACCAGATACGTCCGGGGGACGCAAGCCTTTTGAACCCATTTGTAACTCGATGCCTTTCGGCTCACGAGCTGGGCGGCGAGCGTGATGCCACATTTGTGTGGCCGGTTTCCGTGGACGCTGGCTAGACCAGATACGTCCGGCAGACGCAAGCCTTTGAAACCCATTTGTAACACGCTGCCTTTCGGCTCACGAGCTAGGCGGCGAGCGCGATGCCACATTTGTGTGGCCAGATTTTCCGTGGACGCAAGCCTCTGAAACCCATTTGTAACTCGCTGCCTTTCGGCTCACGAGCTGGGCGGCGAGCGTGATGCCACATCTGTGTGGCCGGTTTCCCGTGGACGCTGGCTAGACCAGATACGTCCGGGGGACGCAAGCCTTTTGAACCCATTTGTAACTCGATGCCTTTCGGCTCACGAGCTGGGCGGCGAGCGTGATGCCACATTTGTGTGGCCGGTTTCCGTGGACGCTGGCTAGACCAGATACGTCCGGCAGACGCAAGCCTTTGAAACCCATTTGTAACACGCTGCCTTTCGGCTCACGAGCTAGGCGGCGAGCGCGATGCCACATTTGTGTGGCCAGATTTTCCGTGGACGCAAGCCTCTGAAACCCATTTGTAACTCGCTGCCTTTCGGCTCACGAGCTGGGCGGCGAGCGCGATGCCACATTTGTGTGGCCGGGTTTCCTGTGGACGCTTGCTAGACCAGATACGTTCGGCGGACGCAAGCCTCGTAAACCCATTTGTAACTCGCTGCCTTTCGGCTCACGAGCTGGGCGGCGAGCGTGATGCCACATTTGTGTGGCCGGTTTCCCGTGGACGCTGGCTAGACCAGATACGTCCGGCGGACACAAGCCTTTTGAACCCATTTGTAACTCGCTGCCTTTCGGCTCACGAGCTGGGCGGCGAGCGCGATGCCACATTTGTGTGGCCGGGTTTCCCGTGGACGCTGGCTAGACCAGATACGTCCGGCGGACGCATGCCTCTGAAACCCATTTGTAACTCGCTGCCTTTCGGCTCACAAGCTGGGCGGCGAGCGCGATGCCACATTTGTGTGGCCAGGTTTCCCGTGGACGCTAGCTAGACCAGATACGTCTGGTGGACGCAAGCCTTTGGGACTCATTTGTAACTCGTTGCCTTTCGGCTCACGAGCTGGGCGGCGAGCTCGGTGCCATATTTGTGTGGCCGGGTTTCCCGTATACGCTGGCTAGACCAGATACGTCCGGGGGACGCAAGCCTTTTGAACCCATTTGTAACTCGATGCCTTTCGGCTCACGAGCTGGGCGGCGAGCGTGATGCCACATTTGTGTGGCCGGTTTCCGTGGACGCTGGCTAGACCAGATACGTCCTGCAGACGCAAGCCTTTGAAACCCATTTGTAACACGCTGCCTTTCGGCTCACGAGCTAGGCGGCGAGCGCGATGCCACATTTGTGTGGCCAGATTTTCCGTGGACGCAAGCCTCTGAAACCCATTTGTAACTCGCTGCCTTTCGGCTCACGAGCTGGGCGGCGAGCGTGATGCCACATCTGTGTGGCCGGTTTCCCGTGGACGCTGGCTAGACCAGATACGTCCGGGGGACGCAAGCCTTTTGAACCCATTTGTAACTCGATGCCTTTCGGCTCACGAGCTGGGCGGCGAGCGTGATGCCACATTTGTGTGGCCGGTTTCCGTGGACGCTGGCTAGACCAGATACGTCCGGCAGACGCAAGCCTTTGAAACCCATTTGTAACACGCTGCCTTTCGGCTCACGAGCTAGGCGGCGAGCGCGATGCCACATTTGTGTGGCCAGATTTTCCGTGGACGCAAGCCTCTGAAACCCATTTGTAACTCGCTGCCTTTCGGCTCACGAGCTGGGCGGCGAGCGTGATGCCACATCTGTGTGGCTGGTTTCCCGTGGACGCTGGCTAGACCAGATACGTCCGGGGGACGCAAGCCTTTTGAACCCATTTGTAACTCGATGCCTTTCGGCTCACGAGCTGGGCGGCGAGCGCGATGCCACATTTGTGTGCCCGGGTTTCCCGTGGACGCTGGCTAGACCAGATACGTCCGGGGGACGCAAGCCTCTGAAACCCATTTGTAACTCGCTGCCTGTCGGCTCACGAGCTGGGCGGCGAGCGTGATGCCATATTTGTGTGGCCGGGTTTCCCGTGGACGCTGGCTAGACCAGATACGTCCGGCGGACGCAAGCCTTTGGGACCCATTTGTAACTCGCTGCCTTTCGGCTCACGAGCTGGGCGGCGAGCTCGGTGCCATATTTGTGTGGCCGGGTTTCCCGTGGACGCTGGCTAGACCAGATACGTCTAGCGGACGCAAGCCTCTGAAACCCATTTGTAACTCGCTGCCTTTCGGCTCACGAGCTGGGCGGCGAGCGTGATGCCACATTTGTGTGGCCGGTTTCCCGTGGACGCTGGCTAGACCAGATACGTCCGGCGGACGCAAGCCTTTTGAAACCATTTGTAACTCGCTGCCTTTAAGCTCACGAGATGGGCGGCGAGCGCGATGCCACATTTGTGTGGCCGGGTTTCCCGTGGACGTTGGCTAGACCAGATACGTCCGGGGGACGCAAGCCTCTGAAACCCATTTGTAACTCGCTGCCTTTCGGCTCACGAGCTGGGCGGCGAGCGTGATGCCATATATGTGTGGCCGGGTTTCCCGTGGATGCTGGCTAGACCAGATACGTCCGGCGGTCGCAAGCCTTTGAAACCCATTTGTATCTCGCTGCCTTTCGGCTCACGAGCTAGGCGGCGAGCGCGATGCCACATTTGTGTGGCCGGGTTTCCCGTGGACGCTAGCTAGACCAGATACGTCCGGCGGACGCAGGCCTCTGAAACCCATTTGTAACTCGCTGCCTTTCGGCTCACGAGCTGGGCGGCGAGCGCGATGCCACATTTGTGTGGCCGGGTTTCCTGTGGACGCTTGCTAGACCAGATACGTTCGGCGGACGCAAGCCTCTGAAACCCATTTATAACTCGCTGCCTTTCGGCTCACGAGCTGGGCGGCGAGTGCGATGCCACATTTGTGTGGCCAGGTTTCCCGTGGACGCTAGCTAGACCAGATACGTCCGGCGGACGCAGGCCTCTGAAACCCATTTGTAACTCGCTGCCTTTCGGCTCACGAGCTGGGCGGCGAGCGCGATGCCACATTTGTGTGGCCGGGTTTCCTGTGGACGCTTGCTAGACCAGATACGTTCGGCGGACGCAAGCCTCGTAAACCCATTTGTAACTCGCTGCCTTTCGGCTCACGAGCTGGGCGGCGAGCGTGATGCCACATTTGTGTGGCCGGTTTCCCGTGGACGCTGGCTAGACCAGATACGTCCGGCGGACACAAGCCTTTTGAACCCATTTGTAACTCGCTGCCTTTCGGCTCACGAGCTGGGCGGCGAGCGCGATGCCACATTTGTGTGGCCGGGTTTCCCGTGGACGCTGGCTAGACCAGATACGTCCGGCGGACGCATGCCTCTGAAACCCATTTGTAACTCGCTGCCTTTCGGCTCACGAGCTGGGCGGCGAGCGCGATGCCACATTTGTGTGGCCAGGTTTCCCGTGGACGCTAGCTAGACCAGATACGTCTGGTGGACGCAAGCCTTTGGGACTCATTTGTAACTCGTTGCCTTTCGGCTCACGAGCTGGGCGGCGAGCTCGGTGCCATATTTGTGTGGCCGGGTTTCCCGTATACGCTGGCTAGACCAGATACGTCTGGCGGACGCAAGCCTCTGAAACCCATTTGTAACTCGCTGCCTTTCGGCTCACGAGCTGGGCGGCGAGCGTGATGCCACATTTGTGTGGCCGG
This sequence comes from Urtica dioica subsp. dioica, assembly GCF_054948205.1. Taxonomy (NCBI): domain Eukaryota; kingdom Viridiplantae; phylum Streptophyta; class Magnoliopsida; order Rosales; family Urticaceae; genus Urtica; species Urtica dioica. The sequence goes on along the minus strand of NC_142757.1, from coordinate 2,066,122 downwards.
TTTCCCGTGGACGCTGGCTAGACCAGATACGTCCGGCGGACACAAGCCTTTTGAACCCATTTGTAACTCGCTGCCTTTCGGCTCACGAGCTGGGCGGCGAGCGCGATGCCACATTTGTGTGGCCGGGTTTCCCGTGGACGCTGGCTAGACCAGATACGTCCGGCGGACGCAAGCCTCTGAAACCCATTTGTAACTCGCTGCCTTTCGGCTCACAAGCTGGGCGGCGAGCGTGATGCCATATTTGTGTGGCCGGGTTTCCCGTGGACGCTGGCTAGACCAGATACGTCCGGCAGACGCAAGCCTTTGAAACCCATTTGTAACACGCTGCCTTTCGGCTCACGAGCTAGGCGGCGAGCGCGATGCCACATTTGTGTGGCCAGATTTTCCGTGGACGCAAGCCTCTGAAACCCATTTGTAACTCGCTGCCTTTCGGCTCACGAGCTGGGCGGCGAGCGTGATGCCACATCTGTGTGGCCGGTTTCCCGTGGACGCTGGCTAGACCAGATACGTCCGGGGGACGCAAGCCTTTTGAACCCATTTGTAACTCGATGCCTTTCGGCTCACGAGCTGGGCGGCGAGCGCGATGCCACATTTGTGTGCCCGGGTTTCCCGTGGACGCTGGCTAGACCAGATACGTCCGGGGGACGCATGCCTCTGAAACCCATTTGTAACTCGCTGCCTGTCGGCTCACGAGCTGGGCGGCGAGCGTGATGCCATATTTGTGTGGCCGGGTTTCCCGTGGACGCTGGCTAGACCAGATACGTCCGGCGGACGCAAGCCTTTGAAACCCATTTGTAACTCGCTGCCTTTCGGCTCACGAGCTAGGCGGCGAGCGCGATGCCACATTTGTGTGGCCGGGTTTGCCGCGGACGCTAGCTAGACCAGATACGTTCGGCGGACGCAGGCCTCTGAAACCCATTTGTAACTCGCTGCCTTTCGGCTCACGAGCTGGGCGGTGAGCGCGATGCCACATTTGTGTGGCCGGGTTTCCTGTGGACGCTTGCTAGACCAGATACGTTCGGCGGACGTAAGCCTCTGCAACCCATTTGTAACTCCCTGCCTTTCGGCTCCCGAGCTGGGCGGCGAGTGCGATGCCACATTTGTGTGGCCAGGTTTCCCGTGGACGCTAGCTAGACCAGTTACGTCCGGCGGACGCAAGCCTTTGGGACCCATTTGTAACTCGCTGCCTTTCGGCTCACGAGCTGGGCGGCGAGCTCGGTGCCATATTTGTGTGGCCGGGTTTCCCGTGGACGCTGGCTAGACCAGATACGTCTGGTGGACGCAAGCCTTTGGGACTCATTTGTAACTCGTTGCCTTTCGGCTCACGAGCTGGGCGGCGAGCTCGGTGCCATATTTGTGTGGCCGGGTTTCCCGTATACGCTGGCTAGACCAGATACGTCTGGCGGACGCAAGCCTCTGAAACCCATTTGTAACTCGCTGCCTTTCGGCTCACGAGCTGGGCGGCGAGCGTGATGCCACATTTGTGTGGCCGGTTTCCCGTGGACGCTGGCTAGACCAGATACGTCCGGCGGACACAAGCCTTTTGAACCCATTTGTAACTCGCTGCCTTTCGGCTCACGAGCTGGGCGGCGAGCGCGATGCCACATTTGTGTGGCCGGGTTTCCCGTGGACGCTGGCTAGACCAGATACGTCCGGCGGACGCAAGCCTCTGAAACCCATTTGTAACTCGCTGCCTTTCGGCTCACAAGCTGGGCGGCGAGCGTGATGCCATATTTGTGTGGCCGGGTTTCCCGTGGACGCTGGCTAGACCAGATACGTCCGGCAGACGCAAGCCTTTGAAACCCATTTGTAACACGCTGCCTTTCGGCTCACGAGCTAGGCGGCGAGCGCGATGCCACATTTGTGTGGCCAGATTTTCCGTGGACGCAAGCCTCTGAAACCCATTTGTAACTCGCTGCCTTTCGGCTCACGAGCTGGGCGGCGAGCGTGATGCCACATCTGTGTGGCCGGTTTCCCGTGGACGCTGGCTAGACCAGATACGTCCGGGGGACGCAAGCCTTTTGAACCCATTTGTAACTCGATGCCTTTCGGCTCACGAGCTGGGCGGCGAGCGCGATGCCACATTTGTGTGCCCGGGTTTCCCGTGGACGCTGGCTAGACCAGATACGTCCGGGGGACGCAGGCCTCTGAAACCCATTTGTAACTCGCTGCCTGTCGGCTCACGAGCTGGGCGGCGAGCGTGATGCCATATTTGTGTGGCCGGGTTTCCCGTGGACGCTGGCTAGACCAGATACGTCCGGCGGACGCAAGCCTTTGAAACCCATTTGTAACTCGCTGCCTTTCGGCTCACGAGCTAGGCGGCGAGCGCGATGCCACATTTGTGTGGCCGGGTTTGCCGCGGACGCTAGCTAGACCAGATACGTTCGGCGGACGCAGGCCTCTGAAACCCATTTGTAACTCGCTGCCTTTCGGCTCACGAGCTGGGCGGTGAGCGCGATGCCACATTTGTGTGGCCGGGTTTCCTGTGGACGCTTGCTAGACCAGATACGTTCGGCGGACGTAAGCCTCTGCAACCCATTTGTAACTCCCTGCCTTTCGGCTCCCGAGCTGGGCGGCGAGTGCGATGCCACATTTGTGTGGCCAGGTTTCCCGTGGACGCTAGCTAGACCAGTTACGTCCGGCGGACGCAAGCCTTTGGGACCCATTTGTAACTCGCTGCCTTTCGGCTCACGAGCTGGGCGGCGAGCTCGGTGCCATATTTGTGTGGCCGGGTTTCCCGTGGACGCTGGCTAGACCAGATACGTCTGGTGGACGCAAGCCTCTGAAACCCATTTGTAACTCGCTGCCTTTCGGCTCACGAGCTGGGCGGCGAGCGTGATGCCACATTTGTGCGGCCGGTTTCCCGTGGACGTTGGCTAGACCAGATACGTCCGGCGGACACAAGCCTTTTGAACCCATTTGTAACTCGCTGCCTTTCGGCTCACGAGCTGGGCGGCGAGCGCGATGCCACATTTGTGTGGCCGGGTTTCCCGTGGACGCTGGCTAGACCAGATACGTCCGGCGGACGCAAGACTCTGAAACCCATTTGTAACTCGCTACCTTTCGGCTCACAAGCTGGGCGGCGAGCGTGATGCCATATTTGTGTGGCCGGGTTTCCCGTGGACGCTGGCTAGACCAGATACGTCCGGCAGACGCAAGCCTTTGAAACCCATTTGTAACACGCTGCCTTTCGGCTCACGAGCTAGGCGGCGAGCGCGATGCCACATTTGTGTGGCCAGATTTTCCGTGGACGCAAGCCTCTGAAACCCATTTGTAACACGCTGCCTTTCGGCTCACGAGCTGGGCGGCGAGCTCGGTGCCATATTTGTGTGGCCGGGTTTCCCGTGGACGCTGGCTAGACCAGATACGTCTGGCGGACGCAAGCCTCTGAAACCCATTTGTAACTCGCTGCCTTTCGGCTCACGAGCTGGGCGGCGAGCATGATGCCACATTTGTGTGGCCGGTTTCCCGTGGACGCTGGCTAGACCAGATACGTCGGGCGGACGCAAGCCTTTTGAAACCATTTGTAACTCGCTGCCTTTCGGCTCACGAGCTGGGCGGCGCGCGCGATGCCACATTTTTTTGGCCGGGTTTCCCGTGGACGTTGGCTAGACCAGATACGTCCGGGGGACGCAAGCCTCTGAAACCCATTTGTAACTCGCTGCCTTTCGGCTCACGAGCTTGGCGGCAAGCGTGATGCCACATTTGTGTGGCCGGGTTTCCCGTGGACGCTAGCTAGACCAGATACGTCCGGCGGACGCAGGCCTCAAAAACCCATTTGTAACTCGCCGCCTTTCGGCTCACGAGCTGGGCGGCGAGCGCGATGCCACATTTGTGTGGCCAGGTTTCCCGTGGACGCTAGCTAGACCAGATACGTCCGGCGGACGCAAGCCTTTGGGACCCATTTGTAACTCGCTGCCTTTCGGCTCACGAGCTGGGCGGCGAGCTCGGTGCCATATTTGTGTGGCCGGGTTTCCCGTGGATGCTGGCTAGACCAGATACGTCTGGCGGACGCAAGCCTCTGAAACCCATTTGTAACTCGCTGCCTTTCGGCTCACGAGCTGGGCGGCGAGCGTGATGCCACATTTGTGTGGCCGGTTTCCCGTGGACGCTGGCTAGACCAGATACGTCGGGCGGACGCAAGCCTTTGGGACCCATTTGTAACTCGCTGCCTTTCGGCTCACGAGCTGGGCGGCGAGCTCGGTGCCATATTTGTGTGGCCGGGTTTCCCGTGGATGCTGGCTAGACCAGATACGTCTGGCGGACGCAAGCCTCTGAAACCCATTTGTAACTCGCTGCCTTTCGGCTCACGAGCTGGGCGGCGAGCGCGATGCCACATTTGTGTGGCCGGGTTTCCTGTGGACGCTTGCTAGACCAGATACGTTCGGCGGACGCAAGCCTCTGAAACCCATTTGTAACTCCCTGCCTTTCGGCTCACGAGCTGGGCGGCGAGCGTGATGCCACATTTGTGTGGCCGGTTTCCCGTGGACGCTGGCTAGACCAGATACGTCCGGCGGACACAAGCCTTTTGAACCCATTTGTAACTCGCTGCCTTTCGGCTCACGAGCTGGGCGGCGAGCGCGATGCCACATTTGTGTGGCCGGGTTTCCCGTGGACGCTGGCTAGACCAGATACGTCCGGCGGACGCAAGCCTCTGAAACCCATTTGTAACTCGCTGCCTTTCGGCTCACAAGCTGGGCGGCGAGCGTGATGCCATATTTGTGTGGCCGGGTTTCCCGTGGACGCTGGCTAGACCAGATACGTCCGGCAGACGCAAGCCTTTGAAACCCATTTGTAACACGCTGCCTTTCGGCTCACGAGCTAGGCGGCGAGCGCGATGCCACATTTGTGTGGCCAGATTTTCCGTGGACGCAAGCCTCTGAAACCCATTTGTAACTCGCTGCCTTTCGGCTCACGAGCTGGGCGGCGAGCGTGATGCCACATCTGTGTGGCCGGTTTCCCGTGGACGCTGGCTAGACCAGATACGTCCGGGGGACGCAAGCCTTTTGAACCCATTTGTAACTCGATGCCTTTCGGCTCACGAGCTGGGCGGCGAGCGCGATGCCACATTTGTGTGCCCGGGTTTCCCGTGGACGCTGGCTAGACCAGATACGTCCGGGGGACGCAAGCCTCTGAAACCCATTTGTAACTCGCTGCCTGTCGGCTCACGAGCTGGGCGGCGAGCGTGATGCCATATTTGTGTGGCCGGGTTTCCCGTGGACGCTGGCTAGACCAGATACGTCCGGCGGACGCAAGCCTTTGAAACCCATTTGTAACTCGCTGCCTTTCGGCTCACGAGCTAGGCGGCGAGCGCGATGCCACATTTGTGTGGCCGGGTTTGCCGCGGACGCTAGCTAGACCAGATACGTTCGGCGGACGCAGGCCTCTGAAACCCATTTGTAACTCGCTGCCTTTCGGCTCACGAGCTGGGCGGTGAGCGCGATGCCACATTTGTGTGGCCGGGTTTCCTGTGGACGCTTGCTAGACCAGATACGTTCGGCGGACGTAAGCCTCTGCAACCCATTTGTAACTCCCTGCCTTTCGGCTCCCGAGCTGGGCGGCGAGTGCGATGCCACATTTGTGTGGCCAGGTTTCCCGTGGACGCTAGCTAGACCAGTTACGTCCGGCGGACGCAAGCCTTTGGGACCCATTTGTAACTCGCTGCCTTTCGGCTCACGAGCTGGGCGGCGAGCTCGGTGCCATATTTGTGTGGCCGGGTTTCCCGTGGATGCTGGCTAGACCAGATACGTCTGGCGGACGCAAGCCTCTGAAACCCATTTGTAACTCGCTGCCTTTCGGCTCACGAGCTGGGCGGCGAGCGTGATGCCACATTTGTGTGGCCGGTTTCCCGTGGACGCTGGCTAGACCAGATACGTCGGGCGGACGCAAGCCTTTGGGACCCATTTGTAACTCGCTGCCTTTCGGCTCACGAGCTGGGCGGCGAGCTCGGTGCCATATTTGTGTGGCCGGGTTTCCCGTGGATGCTGGCTAGACCAGATACGTCTGGCGGACGCAAGCCTCTGAAACCCATTTGTAACTCGCTGCCTTTCGGCTCACGAGCTGGGCGGCGAGCGCGATGCCACATTTGTGTGGCCGGGTTTCCTGTGGACGCTTGCTAGACCAGATACGTTCGGCGGACGCAAGCCTCTGAAACCCATTTGTAACTCCCTGCCTTTCGGCTCACGAGCTGGGCGGCGAGCGTGATGCCACATTTGTGTGGCCGGTTTCCCGTGGACGCTGGCTAGACCAGATACGTCCGGCGGACACAAGCCTTTTGAACCCATTTGTAACTCGCTGCCTTTCGGCTCACGAGCTGGGCGGCGAGCGCGATGCCACATTTGTGTGGCCGGGTTTCCCGTGGACGCTGGCTAGACCAGATACGTCCGGCGGACGCAAGCCTCTGAAACCCATTTGTAACTCGCTGCCTTTCGGCTCACAAGCTGGGCGGCGAGCGTGATGCCATATTTGTGTGGCCGGGTTTCCCGTGGACGCTGGCTAGACCAGATACGTCCGGCAGACGCAAGCCTTTGAAACCCATTTGTAACACGCTGCCTTTCGGCTCACGAGCTAGGCGGCGAGCGCGATGCCACATTTGTGTGGCCAGATTTTCCGTGGACGCAAGCCTCTGAAACCCATTTGTAACTCGCTGCCTTTCGGCTCACGAGCTGGGCGGCGAGCGTGATGCCACATCTGTGTGGCCGGTTTCCCGTGGACGCTGGCTAGACCAGATACGTCCGGGGGACGCAAGCCTTTTGAACCCATTTGTAACTCGATGCCTTTCGGCTCACGAGCTGGGCGGCGAGCGCGATGCCACATTTGTGTGCCCGGGTTTCCCGTGGACGCTGGCTAGACCAGATACGTCCGGGGGACGCAAGCCTCTGAAACCCATTTGTAACTCGCTGCCTGTCGGCTCACGAGCTGGGCGGCGAGCGTGATGCCATATTTGTGTGGCCGGGTTTCCCGTGGACGCTGGCTAGACCAGATACGTCCGGCGGACGCAAGCCTTTGAAACCCATTTGTAACTCGCTGCCTTTCGGCTCACGAGCTAGGCGGCGAGCGCGATGCCACATTTGTGTGGCCGGGTTTGCCGCGGACGCTAGCTAGACCAGATACGTTCGGCGGACGCAGGCCTCTGAAACCCATTTGTAACTCGCTGCCTTTCGGCTCACGAGCTGGGCGGTGAGCGCGATGCCACATTTGTGTGGCCGGGTTTCCTGTGGACGCTTGCTAGACCAGATACGTTCGGCGGACGTAAGCCTCTGCAACCCATTTGTAACTCCCTGCCTTTCGGCTCCCGAGCTGGGCGGCGAGTGCGATGCCACATTTGTGTGGCCAGGTTTCCCGTGGACGCTAGCTAGACCAGTTACGTCCGGCGGACGCAAGCCTTTGGGACCCATTTGTAACTCGCTGCCTTTCGGCTCACGAGCTGGGCGGCGAGCTCGGTGCCATATTTGTGTGGCCGGGTTTCCCGTGGACGCTGGCTAGACCAGATACGTCTGGTGGACGCAAGCCTCTGAAACCCATTTGTAACTCGCTGCCTTTCGGCTCACGAGCTGGGCGGCGAGCGTGATGCCACATTTGTGCGGCTGGTTTCCCGTGGACGTTGGCTAGACCAGATACGTCCGGCGGACACAAGCCTTTTGAACCCATTTGTAACTCGCTGCCTTTCGGCTCACGAGCTGGGCGGCGAGCGCGATGCCACATTTGTGTGGCCGGGTTTCCCGTGGACGCTGGCTAGACCAGATACGTCCGGCGGACGCAAGCCTCTGAAACCCATTTGTAACTCGCTGCCTTTCGGCTCACAAGCTGGGCGGCGAGCGTGATGCCATATTTGTGTGGCCGGGTTTCCCGTGGACGCTGGCTAGACCAGATACGTCCGGCAGACGCAAGCCTTTGAAACCCATTTGTAACACGCTGCCTTTCGGCTCACGAGCTAGGCGGCGAGCGCGATGCCACATTTGTGTGGCCAGATTTTCCGTGGACGCAAGCCTCTGAAACCCATTTGTAACACGCTGCCTTTCGGCTCACGAGCTGGGCGGCGAGCTCGGTGCCATATTTGTGTGGCCGGGTTTCCCGTGGACGCTGGCTAGACCAGATACCTCTGGCGGACGCAAGCCTCTGAAACCCATTTGTAACTCGCTGCCTTTCGGCTCACGAGCTGGGCGGCGAGCGTGATGCCACATTTGTGTGGCCGGTTTCCCGTGGACGCTGGCTAGACCAGATACGTCGGGCGGACGCAAGCCTTTTGAAACCATTTGTAACTCGCTGCCTTTCGGCTCACGAGCTGGGCGGCGAGCGCGATGCCACATTTTTTTGGCCGGGTTTCCCGTGGACGTTGGCTAGACCAGATACGTCCGGGGGACGCAAGCCTCTGAAACCCATTTGTAACTCGCTGCCTTTCGGCTCACGAGCTTGGCGGCAAGCGTGATGCCATATTTGTGTGGCCGGGTTTCCCGTGGACGCTGGCTAGACCAGATACGTCCGGTGGACGCAAGCCTTTGAAACCCATTTGTAAGTCGCTGCCTTTCGGCTCACGAGGTAGGCGGCGAGCGTGATGCCACATTTGTGTGGCCGGGTTTCCCGTGGACGCTAGCTAGACCAGATACGTCCGGCGGACGCAGGCCTCAGAAACCCATTTGTAACTCGCCGCCTTTCGGCTCACGAGCTGGGCGGCGAGCGCGATGCCACATTTGTGTGGCCAGGTTTCCCGTGGACGCTAGCTAGACCAGATACGTCCGGCGGACGCAAGCCTTTGGGACCCATTTGTAACTCGCTGCCTTTCGGCTCACGAGCTGGGTGGCGAGCTCGGTGCCATATTTGTGTGGCCGGGTTTCCCGTGGACGCTGGCTAGACCAGATACGTCTGGCGGACGCAAGCCTCTGAAACCCATTTGTAACTCGCTGCCTTTCGGCTCACGGGCTGGGCGGCGAGCCTGATGCCACATTTGTGTGGCCGGTTTCCCGTGGATGCTGGCTAGACCAGATACGTCCGGCGGACACAAGCCTTTTGAACCCATTTGTAACTCGCTGCCTTCCGGCTCACGAGCTGGGCGGCGAGCGTGATGCCACATTTGTGTGGCCGATTTCCCGTGGACGCTGGCTAGACCAGATACGTCCGGCGGACGCAAGCCGTTTGAAACCATTTGTAACTCGCTGCCTTTCGGCTCACGAGCTGGGCGGCGAGCGCGATGCCACATTTGTGTGGCCGGGTTTCCCGTGGACGCTGACTATACCAGATACGTCCGGGGGACGCAAGCCTCTGAAACCCATTTGTAACTCGCTGCCTTTCGGCTCACGAGCTGGGCGGCGAGCGTGATGCCATATTTGTGTGGCCGGGTTTCCCGTGGACGCTGGCTAGACCAAATACGTCCGGCGGACGCAGGCCTCTGAAACCCATTTGTAACTCGCTGCCTTTCGGCTCACGAGCTGGGCGGCGAGCGCGATGCCACATTTGTATGGCCGGGTTTCCTGTGGACGCTTGCTAGACCAGATACGTTCGGCCGACGCAAGCCTCTGAAACCCATTTGTAACTCCCTGCCTTTCGGCTCACGAGCTGGGCGGCGAGTGCGATGCCACATTTGTGTGGCCAGGTTTCCCGTGGACGCTAGCAAGACCAGTTACGTCCGGCGGACGCAAGCCTTTGGGACCCATTTGTAACTCGCTGCCTTTCGGCTCACGAGCTGGGCGGCGAGCTCGGTGCCATATTTGTGTGGCCGGGTTTCCCGTGGATGCTGGCTAGACCAGATACGTCTGGCGGACGCAAGCCTCTGAAACCCATTTGTAACTCGCTGCCTTTCGGCTCACGAGCTGGGCGGCGAGCGTGATGCCACATTTGTGTGGCCGGTTTCCCGTGGACGCTGGCTAGACCAGATACGTCGGGCGGACGCAAGCCTTTTGAAACCATTTGTAACTCGCTGCCTTTCGGCTCACGAGCTGGGCGGCGAGCGCGATGCCACATTTGTGTGGCCGGGTTTCCCGTGGACGTTGGCTAGACCAGATACGTCCGGGGGACGCAAGCCTCTGAAACCCATTTGTAACTCGCTGCCTTTCGGCTCACGAGCTGGGCGGCGAGCGCGATGCCACATTTGTGTGGCCGGGTTTCCCGTGGACGTTGGCTAGACCAGATACGTCCGGGGGACGCAAGCCTCTGAAACCCATTTGTAACTCGCTGCCTTTCGGCTCACGAGCTTGGCAGCGAGCGTGATGCCATATTTGTGTGGCCGGGTTTCCCGTGGACGCTGGCTAGACCAGATACGTCCGGCGGACGCAAGCCTTTGAAACCCATTTGTAACTCGCTGCCTTTCGGCTCACGAGCTAGGCGGCGAGCGCGATGCCACATTTGTGTGGCCGGGTTTCCCGTGGACGCTAGCTAGACCAGATACGTCCGGCGGACGCAGGCCTCAGAAACCCATTTGTAACTCGCTGCCTTTCGGCTCACGAGCTGGGCGGCGAGCGCGATGCCACATTTGTGTGGCCGGGTTTCCCGCGGACGCTTGCTAGACCAGATACGTTCGGCGGACGCAAGCCTCTGAAACCCATTTGTAACTCGCTGCCTTTCGGCTCACGAGCTCGGCGGCGAGCGCGATGCCACATTTGTGTGGCCAGGTTTCCCGTGGACGCTAGCTAGACCAGTTACGTCCGGCGGACGCCAGCCTTTGGGACCCATTTGTAACTCGCTGCCTTTCGGCTCACGAGCTGGGCGGCGAGCTCGGTGCCATATTTGTGTGGCCGGGTTTCCCGTGGACGCTGGCTAGACCAGATACGTCTGGCGGACGCAAGCCTTTGAAACCCATTTGTAACTCGCTGCCTTTCGGCTCACGAGCTGGGCGGCGAGCGTGATGCCACATTTGTGTGGCCGATTTCCCGTGGACGCTGGCTAGACCAGATACGTCGGGCGGACGCAAGCCTTTTGAAACCATTTGTAACTCGCTGCCTTTCGGCTCACGAGCTGGGCGGCGAGCGCGATGCCACATTTGTGTGGCCGGGTTTCCCGTGGACGTTGGCTAGACCAGATACGTCCGGGGGACGCAAGCCTCTGAAACCCATTTGTAACTCGCTGCCTTTCGGCTCACGAGCTTGGCGGCGAGCGTGATGCCATATTTGTGTGGCCGGGTTTCCCGTGGACGCTGGCTAGACCAGATACGTCCGGCGGACGCAAGCCTTTGAAACCCATTTGTAACTCGCTGCCTTTCGGCTCACGAGCTAGGCGGCGAGCGCGATGCCACATTTGTGTGGCCGGGTTTCCCGTGGACGCTAGCTAGACCAGATACGTCCGGCGGACGCAGGCCTCAGAAACCCATTTGTAACTCGCTGCCTTTCGGCTCACGAGCTGGGCGGCGAGCGCGATGCCACATTTGTGTGGCCGGGTTTCCCGCGGACGCTTGCTAGACCAGATACGTTCGGCGGACGCAAGCCTCTGAAACCCATTTGTAACTCGCTGCCTTTCGGCTCACGAGCTCGGCGGCGAGCGCGATGCCACATTTGTGTGGCCAGGTTTCCCGTGGACGCTAGCTAGACCAGATACGTCCGGCGGACGCAAGCCTTTGGGACCCATTTGTAACTCGCTGCCTTTCAGCTCACGAGCTGGGCGGCGAGCTCGGTGCCATATTTGTGTGGCCGGGTTTCCCGTGGACGCTGGCTAGACCAGATACGTCTGGCGGACGCAAGCCTCTGAAACCCATTTGTAACTCGCTGCCTTTCGGCTCACGAGCTGGGCGGCGAGCGTGATGCCACATTTGTGTGGCCGGTTTCCCGTGGACGCTGACTAGACCAGATACGTCCGGCGGACACAAGCCTTTTGAACCCATTTGTAACTCGCTGCCTTCCGGCTCACGAGCTGGGCGGCGAGCGTGATGCCACATTTGTGTGGCCGGTTTCCCGTGGACGCTGGCTAGACCAGATACGTCCGGCGGACGCAAGCCTTTTGAAACCATTTGTAACTCGCTGCCTTTCGGCTCACGAGCTGGGCGGCGAGCGCGATGCCACATTTGTGTGGCCGGGTTTCCCGTGGACGCTGACTAGACCAAATACGTCCGGCGGACGCAAGCCTTTTGAAACCATTTGTAACTCGCTGCCTTTCGGCTCACGAGCTGGGCGGCGAGCGCGATGCCACATTTGTGTGGCCGGGTTTCCCGTGGACGCTGGCTAGACCAGATACGTCTGGCGGACGCAAGCCTCTGAAACCCATTTGTAACTCGCTGCCTTTTGGCTCACGAGCTGGGCGGCGAGCGTGATGCCACATTTGTGTGGCCGGTTTCCCGTGGACGCTGGCTAGAAAAGATACGTCGGGCGGACGCAAGCCTTTTGAAACCATTTGTAACTCGCTGCCTTTCGGCTCACGAGCTGGGCGGCGAGCGCGCTGCCACATTTGTGTGGCCGGGTTTCCCGTGGACGTTGGCTAGACCAGATACGTCTGGCGGACGCAAGCCTCTGAAACCCATTTGTAACTCGCTGCCTTTCGGCTCACGAGCTGGGCGGCGAGCGTGATGCCACATTTGTGTGGCCGGTTTCCCGTGGACGCTGGCTAGACCAGATACGTCCGGCGGACACAAGCCTTTTGAACCCATTTGTAACTCGCTGCCTTCCGGCTCACGAGCTGGGCGGCGAGCGTGATGCCACATTTGTGTGGCCGGTTTCCCGTGGACGCTGGCTAGACCAGATACGTCCGGCGGACGCAAGCCTTTTGAAACCATTTGTAACTCGCTGCCTTTCGGCTCACGAGCTGGGCGGCGAGCGCGATGCCACATTTGTGTGGCCGGGTTTCCCGTGGACGTTGACTAGACCAGATACGTCCGGCGGACGCAAGCCTTTTGAAACCATTTGTAACTCGCTGCCTTTCGGCTCACGAGCTGGGCGGCGAGCGCGATGCCACATTTGTGTGGCCGGGTTTCCCGTGGACGTTGGATAGACCAGATACGTCCGGGGGACGCAAGCCTCTGAAACCCATTTGTAACTCGCTGCCTTTCGGCTCACGAGCTTAGCGGCGAGCGTGATGCCATATTTGTGTGGCCGGGTTTCCCGTGGACGTTCACTAGACCAGATACGTCCGGCGGACGCAGGCCTCTGAAACCCATTTGTAACTCGCTGCCTTTCGGCTCACGAGCTGGGCGGCGAGCGCGATGCCACATTTGTGTGGCCGGGTTTCCTGTGGACGCTTGCTAGACCAGATACGTTCGGCGGACGCAAGCCTCTGAAACCCATTTGTAACTCCCTGCCTTTCGGCTCACGAGCTGGGCGGCGAGTGCGATGCCACATTTGTGTGGCCAGGTTTCCCGTGGACGCTTGCTAGACCAGTTACGTCCGGCGGACGCAAGCCTTTGGGACCCATTTGTAACTCGCTGCCTTTCGGCTCACGAGCTGGGCGGCGAACTCGGTGCCATAATTGTGTGGCCGGGTTTCCCGTGGACGCTGGCTAGACCAGATACGTCTGGCGGACGCAAGCCTCTGAAACCCATTTGTAACTCGCTGCCTTTCGGCTCACGAGCTGGGCGGCGAGCGTGATGCCACATTTGTGTGGCCGGTTTCCCGTGGACGCTGGCTAGACCAGATACGTCGGGCGGACGCAAGCCTTTTGAAACCATTTGTAACTCGCTGCCTTTCGGCTCACGAGCTGGGCGGCGAGCGCGATGCCACATTTGTGTGGCCGGGTTTCCCGTGGACGTTGGCTAGACCAGATACGTCCGGGGGACGCAAGCCTCTGAAACCCATTTGTAACTCGCTGCCTTTCGGCTCACGAGCTTGGCGGCGAGCGTGATGCCATATTTGTGTGGCCGGGTTTCCCGTGGACGCTGGCTAGACCAGATACGTCCGGCGGACGCAAGCCTTTGAAACCCATTTGTAACTCGCTGCCTTACAGCTCACGAGCTAGGCGGCGAGCGCGATCCCACATTTGTGTGGCCGGGTTTCCCGTGGACGCTAGCTAGACCAGATACGTCCGGCGGACGCAGGCCTCAGAAACCCATTTGTAACTCGCTGCCTTTCGGCTCACGAGCTGGGCGGCGAGCGCGATGTCACATTTGTGTGGCCGGGTTTCCCGCGGACGCTTGCTAGACCAGATACGTTCGGCGGACGCAAGCCTCTGAAACCCATTTGTAACTCGCTGCCTTTTGGCTCACGAGCTGGGCGGCGAGCGCGATGCCACATTTGTGTGGCCGGGTTTCCTGTGGACGCTTGCTAGACCAGATACGTTCGGCGGACGCAAGCCTCTGAAACCCATTTGTAACTCCCTGCCTTTCGGCTCACGAGCTGGGCGGCGAGTGCGATGCCACATTTGTGTTGCCAGGTTTCCCGTGGACGCTGGCTAGACCAGATACGTCCGGCGGACGCAAGCCTTTTGAAACCATTTGTAACTCGCTGCCTTTCGGCTCACGAGCTGGGCGGCGAGCGCGATGCCACATTTGTGTGGCCGGGTTTCCCGTGGACGCTGACTAGACCAGATACGTCCGGGGGACGCAAGCCTCTGAAACCCATTTGTAACTCGCTGCCTTTCGGCTCACGAGCTGGGCGGCGAGCGTGATGTCATATTTGTGTGGCCGGGTTTCCCGTGGACGCTCACTAGACCAGATACGTCGGGCGGACGCAAGCCTTTTGAAACCATTTGTAACTCGCTGCCTTTCGGCTCACGAGCTGGGCGGCGAGCGCGATGCCACATTTGTGTGGCCGGGTTTCCCGTGGACGTTGGCTAGACCAGATACGTCCGGGGGACGCAAGCCTCTGAAACCCATTTGTAACTCGCTGACTTTCGGCTCACGAGCTTGGCGGCGAGCGTGATGCCATATTTGTGTGGCCGGGTTTCCCGTGGACGCTGGCTAGACCAGATACGTCCGGCGGACGCAAGCCTTTGAAACCCATTTGTAACTCGCTGCCTTTCGGCTCACGAGCTAGGCGGCGAGCGCGATGCCACATTTGTGTGGCCGGGTTTCCCGTGGACGCTAGCTAGACCAGATACGTCCGGCGGACGCAGGCCTCAGAAACCCATTTGTAACTCGCTGCCTTTCGGCTCACGAGCTGGGCGGCGAGCGCGATGCCACATTTGTGTGGCCGGGTTTCCCGCGGACGCTTGCTAGACCAGATACGTTCGGCGGACGCAAGCCTCTGAAACCCATTTGTAACTCGCTGCCTTTCGGCTCACGAGCTCGGCGGCGAGCGCGATGCCACATTTGTGTGGCCAGGTTTCCCGTGGACGCTAGCTAGACCAGATACGTCCGGCGGACGCAAGCCTTTGGGACCCATTTGTAACTCGCTGCCTTTCGGCTCACGAGCTGGGCGGCGAGCTCGGTGCCATATTTGTGTGGCCGGGTTTCCCGTGGACGCTGGCTAGACCAGATACGTCTGGCGGACGCAAGCCTCTGAAACCAATTTGTAACTCGCTGCCTTTCGGCTCACGAGCTGGGCGGCGAGCGTGATGCCACATTTGTGTGGCCGGTTTCCCGTGGACGTTGGCTAGACCAGATACGTCCGGCGGACACAAGCCTTTTGAACCCATTTGTAACTCGCTGCCTTCCGGCTCACGAGCTGGGCGGCGAGCGTGATGCCACATTTGTGTGGCCGGTTTCCCGTGGACGATGGCTAGACCAGATACGTCCGGCGGACGCAAGCCTTTTGAAACCATTTGTAACTCGCTGCCTTTCGGCTCACGAGCTGGGCGGCGAGCGCGATGCCACATTTGTGTGGCCGGGTTTCCCGTGGACGCTGACTAGACCAGATACGTCCGGGGGACGCAAGCCTCTGAAACCCATTTGTAACTCGCTGCCTTTCGGCTCACGAGCTGGGCGGCGAGCGTGATGTCATATTTGTGTGGCCGGGTTTCCCGTGGACGCTCACTAGACCAGATACGTCCGGCGGACGCAGGCCTTTGAAACCCATTTGTAACTCGCTGCCTTTCGGCTCACGAGCTGGGCGGCGAGCGCGATGCCACATTTGTGTGGCCGGGTTTCCTGTGGACGCTTGCTAGACCAGATACGTTCGGCGGACGCAAGCCCCTGAAACCCATTTGTAACTCCCTGCCTTTCGGCTCACGAGCTGGGCGGCGAGTGCGATGCCACATTTGTGTTGCCAGGTTTCCCGTGGACGCTAGCTAGACCAGTTACGTCCGGCGGACGCAAGCCTTTGGGACCCATTTGTAACTCGCTGCCTTTCGGCTCACGAGCTGGGCGGCGAGCTCGGTGCCATATTTGTGTGGCCGGGTTTCCCGTGGACGCTGGCTAGACCAGATACGTCTGGCGGACGCAAGCCTCTGAAACCCATTTGTAACTCGCTGCCTTTCGGCTCACGAGCTGGGCGGCGAGCGTGATGCCACATTTGTGTGGCCGGTTTCCCGTGGACGCTGGCTAGACCAGATACGTCGGGCGGACGCAAGCCTTTTGAAACCATTTGTAACTCGCTGCCTTTCGGCTCACGAGCTGGGCGGCGAGCGCGATGCCACATTTGTGTGGCCGGGTTTCCCGTGGACGTTGGCTAGACCAGATACGTCCAGGGGACGCAAGCCTCTGAAACCCATTTGTAACTCGCTGCCTTTCGGCTCACGAGCTTGGCGGCGAGCGTGATGCCATATTTGTGTGGCCGGGTTTCCCGTGGACGCTGGCTAGACCAGATACGTCCGGCGGACGCAAGCCTTTGAAACCCATTTGTAACTCGCTGCCTTTCGGCTCACGAGCTAGGGGGCGAGCGCGATGCCACATTTGTGTGGCCGGGTTTCCCGTGGACGCTAGCTAGACCAGATACGTCCGGCGGACGCAAGCCTCAGAAACCCATTTTTAACTCCCTGCCTTTCGGCTCACGAGCTGGGCGGCGAGCGCGATGCCACATTTGTGTGGCCGGGTTTCCCGCGGACGCTTGCTAGACCAGATACGTTCGGCGGACGCAAGCCTCTGAAACCCATTTGTAACTCGCTGCCTTTCGGCTCACGAGCTCGGCGGCGAGCGCGATGCCACATTTGTGTGGCCAGGTTTCCCGTGGACGCTAGCTAGACCAGATACGTCCGGCGGACGCAAGCCTTTGGGACCCATTTGTAACTCGCTGCCTTTCGGCTCACGAGCTGGGCGGCGAGCTCGGTGCCATATTTGTGTGGCCGGGTTTCCCGTGGACGCTGGCTAGACCAGATACGTCTGGCGGACGCAAGCCTCTGAAACCCATTTGTAACTCGCTGCCTTTCGGCTCACGAGCTGGGCGGCGAGCGTGATGCCACATTTGTGTGGCCGGTTTCCCGTGGACGCTGGCTAGACCAGATACGTCCGGCGGACGCAAGCCTTTTGAAACCATTTGTAACTCGCTGCCTTTCGGCTCACGAGCTGGGCGGCGAGCGCGATGCCACATTTGTGTGGCCGGGTTTCCCGTGGACGCTGACTAGACCAGATACGTCCGGGGGACGCAAGCCTCTGAAACCCATTTGTAACTCGCTACCTTTCGGCTCACGAGCTGGGCGGCGAGCGTGATGCCATATTTGTGTGGCCGGGTTTCCCGCGGACGCTGGCTAGACCAGATACGTCCGGCGGACGCAAGCCTTTGAAACCCATTTGTAACTCGCTGCCTTTCGGCTCACGAGCTAGGCGGCGAGCGCGATGCCACATTTGTGTGGCCGGGTTTCCCGTGGACGCTAGCTAGACCAGATACGTCCGGTGGACGCAGGCCTCAGAAACCCATTTGTAACTCGCTGCCTTTCCGCTCACGAGCTGGGCGGCGAGCGCGATGCCACATTTGCGTGGCCGGGTATCCCGCGGACGCTTGCTAGACCAGATACGTTCGGCGGACGCAAGCCTCTGAAACCCATTTGTAACTCGCTGCCTTTCGGCTCACGAGCTGGGCGGCGAGCGCGATGCCACATTTGTGTGGCCAGGTTTCCCGTGGACGCTAGCTAGACCAGATACGTCCGGCGGACGCAAGCCTTTGGGACCCATTTGTAACTCGCTGCCTTTCGGCTCACGAGGTGGGCGGCGAGCGTGATGCCACATTTGTGTGGCCGGTTTCCCGTGGACGCTGGCTAGACCAGATACGTCTGGCGGACACAAGCCTTTTGAACCCATTTGTAACTCGCTGCCTTCCGGCTCACGAGCTGGGCGGCGAGCGTGATGCCACATTTGTGTGGCCGGTTTCCCGTGGACGCTGGCTAGACCAGATACGTCCGGCGGACGCAAGCCTTTTGAAACCATTTGTAACTCGCTGCCTTTCGGCTCACGAGCTGGGCGGCGAGCGCGATGCCACATTTGTGTGGCCGGGTTTCCCGTGGACGCTGACTACACCAGATACGTCCGGGGGACGCCATCCTCTGAAACCCATTTGTAACTCGCTGCCTTTCGGTTCACGAGCTTGGCGGCGAGCGTGATGCCATATTTGTGTGGCCGGGTTTCCCGTGGACGCTGGCTAGACCAGATACGTCCGGCGGACGCAAGCCTTTGAAACCCATTTGTAACTCGCTGCCTTTCGGCTCACGAGCTAGGGGGCGAGCGCGATGCCACATTTGTGTGGCCGGGTTTCCCGTGGACGCTAGCTAGACCAGATACGTCCGGCGGACGCAAGCCTCAGAAACCCATTTGTAACTCCCTGCCTTTCGGCTCACGAGCTGGGCGGCGAGCGCGATGCCACATTTGTGTGGCCGGGTTTCCCGCGGACGCTTGCTAGACCAGATACGTTCGGCGGACGCAAGCCTCTGAAACCCATTTGTAACTCGCTGCCTTTCGGCTCACGAGCTCGGCGGCGAGCGCGATGCCACATTTGTGTGGCCAAGTTTCCCGTGGACGCTAGCTAGACCAGATACGTCCGACGGACGCAAGCCTTTGGGACCCATTTGTAACTCGCTGCCTTTCGGCTCACGAGCTGGGCGGCGAGCTCGGTGCCATATTTGTGTGGCCGGGTTTCCCGTGGACGCTGGCTAGACCAGATACGTCTGGCGGATGCAAGCCTCTGAAACCCATTTGTAACTCGCTGCCTTTCGGCTCACGAGCTGGGCGGCGAGCGTGATGCCACATTTGTGTGGCCGGTTTCCCGTGGACGCTGGCTAGACCAGATACGTCGGGCGGACGCAAGCCTTTTGAAACCATTTGTAACTCGCTGCCTTTTGGCTCACGAGCTGGGCGGCGAGCGCGATGCCACATTTGTGTGGCCGGGTTTCCCGTGGATGTTGGCTAGACCAGATACGTCCGGGGGACGCAAGCCTCTGAAACCCATTTGTAACTCGCTGCCTTTCGGCTCACGAGCTTGGCGGCGAGCGTGATGCCATATTTGTGTGGCCGGGTTTCCCGTGGACGCTGGCTAGACCAGATACGTCCGGCGGACGCAAGCCTTTGAAACCCATTTGTAACTCGCTGCCTTTCGGCTCACGAGCTTGGCGGCGAGCGTGATGCCATATTTGTGTGGCCGGGTTTCCCGTGGACGCTGGCTAGACCAGATACGTCCGGCGGACGCAAGCCTTTGAAACCCATTTGTAACTCGCTGCCTTTCGGCTCACGAGCTAGGGGGCGAGCGCGATGCCACATTTGTGTGGCCGGGTTTCCCGTGGACGCTAGCTAGACCAGATACGTCCGGCGGACGCAAGCCTCAGAAACCCATTTGTAACTCCCTGCCTTTCGGCTCACGAGCTGGGCGGCGAGCGCGATGCCACATTTGTGTGGCCGGGTTTCCCGCGGACGCTTGCTAGACCAGATACGTTCGGCGGACGCAAGCCTCTGAAACCCATTTGTAACTCGCTGCCTTTCGGCTCACGAGCTCGGCGGCGAGCGCGATGCCACATTTGTGTGGCCAGGTTTCCCGTGGACGCTAGCTAGACCAGATACGTCCGGCGGACGCAAGCCTTTGGGACCCATTTGTAACTCGCTGCCTTTCGGCTCACGAGCTGGGCGGCGAGCTCGGTGCCATATTTGTGTGGCCGGGTTTCCCGTGGACGCTGGCTAGACCAGATACGTCTGGCGGACGCAAGCCTCTGAAACCCATTTGTAACTCGCTGCCTTTCGGCTCACGAGCTGGGCGGCGAGCGTGAGGCCACATTTGTGTGGCCGGTTTCCCGTGGACGCTGGCTAGACCAGATACGTCCGGCGGACGCAAGCCTTTTGAAACCATTTGTAACTCGCTGCCTTTCGGCTCACGAGCTGGGCGGCGAGCGCGATGCCACATTTGTGTGGCCGGGTTTCCCGTGGACGCTGACTAGACCAGATACGTCTGGGGGACGCAAACCTTTGAAACCCATTTGTAACTCGCTGCCTTTCGGCTCACGAGCTAGGCGGCGAGCGCGATGCCACATTTGTGTGGCCGGGTTTCCCATGGACGCTAGCTAGACCAGATACGTCCGGTGGACGCAGGCCTCAGAAACCCATTTGTAACTCGCTGCCTTTCCGCTCACGAGCTGGGCGGCGAGCGCGATGCCACATTTGCGTGGCCGGGTATCCCGCGGACGCTTGCTAGACCAGATACGTTCGGCGGACGCAAGCCTCTGAAACCCATTTGTAACTCGCTGCCTTTCGGCTCACGAGCTGGGCGGCGAGCGCGATGCCACATTTGTGTGGCCAGGTTTCCCGTGGACGCTAGCTAGACCAGATACGTCCGGCGGACGCAAGCCTTTGGGACCCATTTGTAACTCGCTGCCTTTCGGCTCACGAGGTGGGCGGCGAGCGTGATGCCACATTTGTGTGGCCGGTTTCCCGTGGACGCTGGCTAGACCAGATACGTCTGGCGGACACAAGCCTTTTGAACCCATTTGTAACTCGCTGCCTTCCGGCTCACGAGCTGGGCGGCGAGCGTGATGCCACATTTGTGTGGCCGGTTTCCCGTGGACGCTGGCTAGACCAGATACGTCCGGCGGACGCAAGCCTTTTGAAACCATTTGTAACTCGCTTCCTTTCGGCTCACGAGCTGGGCGGCGAGCGCGATGCCACATTTGTGTGGCCGGGTTTCCCGTGGACGCTGACTACACCAGATACGTCCGGGGGACGCCATCCTCTGAAACCCATTTGTAACTCGCTGCCTTTCAGCTCACGAGCTTGGCGGCGAGCGTGATGCCATATTTGTGTGGCCGGGTTTCCCGTGGACGCTGGCTAGACCAGATACGTCCGGCGGACGCAAGCCTTTGAAACCCATTTGTAACTCGCTGCCTTTCGGCTCACGAGCTAGGGGGCGAGCGCGATGCCACATTTGTGTGGCCGGGTTTCCCGTGGACGCTAGCTAGACCAGATACATCCGGCGGACGCAAGCCTCAGAAACCCATTTGTAACTCCCTGCCTTTCGGCTCACGAGCTGGGCGGCGAGCGCGATGCCACATTTGTGTGGCCGGGTTTCCCGCGGACGCTTGCTAGACCAGATACGTTCGGCGGACGCAAGCCTCTGAAACCCATTTGTAACTCGCTGCCTTTCGGCTCACGAGCTCGGCGGCGAGCGCGATGCCACATTTGTGTGGCCAGGTTTCCCGTGGACGCTAGCTAGACCAGATACGTCCGGCGGACGCAAGCCTTTGGGACCCATTTGTAACTCGCTGCCTTTCGGCTCATGAGCTGGGCGGCGAGCTCGGTGCCATATTTGTGTGGCCGGGTTTCCCGTGGACGCTGGCTAGACCAGATACGTCTGGCGGACGCAAGCCTCTGAAACCCATTTGTAACTCGCTGCCTTTCGGCTCACGAGCTGGGCGGCGAGCGTGAGGCCACATTTGTGTGGCCGGTTTCCCGTGGACGCTGGCTAGACCAGATACGTCCGGCGGACGCAAGCCTTTTGAAACCATTTGTAACTCGCTGCCTTTCGGCTCACGAGCTCGGCGGCGAGCGCGATGCCACATTTGTGTGGCCGGGTTTCCCGTGGACGCTGACTAGACCAGATACGTCCGGGGGACGCAAGCCTCTGAAACCCATTTGTAACTCGCTGCCTTTCGGCTCACGAGCTGGGCGGCGAGCGTGATGCCATATTTGTGTGGCCGGGTTTCCCGCGGACGCTGGCTAGACCAGATACGTCCGGCGGACGCAAGCCTTTAAAACCCATTTGTAACTCGCTGCCTTTCGGCTCACGAGCTGGGCGGCGAGCGCGATGCCACATTTGTGTGGCCGGGTCTCCCGTGGACGCTAGCTAGACCAGATACGTCCGGTGGACGCAGGCCTCAGAAACCCATTTGTAACTCGCTGCCTTTCCGCTCACGAGCTGGGCGGCGAGCGCGATGCCACATTTGTGTGGCCGGGTATCCCGCGGACGCTTGCTAGACCAGATACGTTCGGCGGACGCAAGCCTCTGAAACCCATTTGTAACTCGCTGCCTTTCGGCTCACGAGCTGGGCGGCGAGCGCGATGCCACATTTGTGTGGCCAGGTTTCCCGTGGACGCTAGCTAGACCAGATACGTCCGGCGGACGCAAGCCTTTGGGACCCATTTGTAACTCGCTGCCTTTCGGCTCACGAGCTGGGCGGCGAGCGTGATGCCACATTTGTGTGGCCGGTTTCCCGTGGACGCTGGATAGACCAGATACGTCTGGCGGACACAAGCCTTTTGAACCCATTTGTAACTCGCTGCCTTCCGGCTCATGAGCTGGGCGGCGAGCGTGATGCCACATTTGTGTGGCCGGTTTCCCGTGGACGCTGGCTAGACCAGATACGTCGGGCGGACGCAAGCCTTTTGAAACCATTTGTAACTCGCTGCCTTTCGGCTCACGAGCTGGGCGGCGAGCGCGATGCCACATTTGTGTGGCCGGGTTTCCCGTGGACGTTGGCTAGACCAGATACGTCCGGGGGACGCAAGCCTCTGAAACCCATTTGTAACTCGCTGCCTTTCGGCTCACGAGCTTGGCGGCGAGCGTGATGCCATATTTGTGTGGCCGGGTTTCCCGTGGACGCTGGCTAGACCAGATACGTCCGGCGGACGCAAGCCTTTGAAACCCATTTGTAACTCGCTGCCTTTCGGCTCACGAGCTAGGGGGCGAGCGCGATGCCACATTTGTGTGGCCGGGTTTCCCGTGGACGCTAGCTAGACCAGATACGTCCGGCGGACGCAAGCCTCAGAAACCCATTTGTAACTCCCTGCCTTTCGGCTCACGAGCTGGGCGGCGAGCGCGATGCCACATTTGTGTGGCCGGGTTTCCCGCGGACGCTTGCTAGACCAGATACGTTCGGCGGACGCAAGCCTCTGAAACCCATTTGTAACTCGCTGCCTTTCGGCTCACGAGCTCGGCGGCGAGCGCGATGCCACATTTGTGTGGCCAGGTTTCCCGTGGACGCTAGCTAGACCAGATACGTCCGGCGGACGCAAGCCTTTGGGACCCATTTGTAACTCGCTGCCTTTCGGCTCACGAGCTGGGCAGCGAGCTCGGTGCCATATTTATGTGGCCGGGTTTCCCGTGGACGCTGGCTAGACCAGATACGTCTGGCGGACGCAAGCCTCTGAAACCCATTTGTAACTCGCTGCCTTTCGGCTCACGAGCTGGGCGGCGAGCGTGATGCCACATTTGTGTGGCCGGTTTCCCATGGACGCTGGCTAGACCAGATACGTCCGGCGGACGCAAGCCTTTTGAAACCATTTGTAACTCGCTGCCTTTCGGCTCACGAGCTGGGCGGCGAGCGCGATGCCACATTTGTGTGGCCGGGTTTCCCGTGGACGCTGACTAGACCAGATACGTCCGGGGGACGCAAGCCTCTGAAACCCATTTGTAACTCGCTGCCTTTCGGCTCACGAGCTGGGCGGCGAGCGTGATGCCATATTTGTGTGGCCGGGTTTCCCGCGGACGCTGGCTAGACCAGATACGTCCGGCGGACGCAAGCCTTTGAAACCCATTTGTAACTCGCTGCCTTTCGGCTCACGAGCTAGGCGGCGAGCGCGATGCCACATTTGTGTGGCCGGGTTTCCCGTGGACGCTAGCTAGACCAGATACGTCCGGCGGACGCAGGCCTCAGAAACCCATTTGTAACTCGCTGCCTTTCCGCTCACGAGCTGGGCGGCGAGCGCGATGCCACATTTGCGTGGCCGGGTATCCCGCGGACGCTTGCTAGACCAGATACGTTCGGCGGACGCAAGCCTCTGAAACCCATTTGTAACTCGCTGCCTTTCGGCTCACGAGCTGGGCGGCGAGCGCGATGCCACATTTGTGTGGCCGGTTTCCCGTGAACGCTGGCTAGACCAGATACGTCTGGCGGACACAAGCCTTTTGAACCCCTTTGTAACTCGCTGCCTTCCGGCTCACGAGCTGGGCGGCGAGCGTGATGCCACATTTGTGTGGCCGGTTTCCCGTGGACGCTGGCTAGACCAGATACGTCCGGCGGACGCAAGCCTTTTGAAACCATTTGTAACTCGCTGCCTTTCGGCTCACGAGCTGGGCGGCGAGCGCGATGCCACATTTGTGTGGCCGGGGTTCCCGTGGACGCTGACTACACCAGATACGTCCGGGGGACGCCATCCTCTGAAACCCATTTGTAACTCGCTGCCTTTCGGCTCACGAGCTTGGCGGCGAGCGTGATGCCATATTTGTGTGGCCGGGTTTCCCGTGGACGCTGGCTAGACCAGATACGTCCGGCGGACGCAAGCCTTTGAAACCCATTTGTAACTCGCTGCCTTTCGGCTCACGAGCTAGGGGGCGAGCGCGATGCCACATTTGTGTGGCCGGGTTTCCCGTGGACGCTAGCTAGACCAGATACGTCCGGCGGACGCAAGCCTCAGAAACCCATTTGTAACTCCCTGCCTTTCGGCTCACGAGCTGGGCGGCGAGCGCGATGCCACATTTGTGTGGCCGGGTTTCCCGCGGACGCTTGCTAGACCAGATACGTTCGGCGGACGCAAGCCTCTGAAACCCATTTGTAACTCGCTGCCTTTCGGCTCACGAGCTGGGCGGCGAGCGCGATGCCACATTTGTGTGGCCAGGTTTCCCGTGGACGCTAGCTAGACCAGATACGTCCGGCGGACGCAAGCCTTTGGGACCCATTTGTAACTCGCTGCCTTTCGGCTCACGAGCTGGGCGGCGAGCTCGGTGCCATATTTGTGTGGCCGGGTTTCCCGTGGACGCTGGCTAGACCAGATACGTCTGGCGGATGCAAGCCTCTGAAACCCATTTGTAACTCGCTGCCTTTCGGCTCACGAGCTGGGCGGCGAGCGTGATGCCACATTTGTGTGGCCGGTTTCCCGTGGACGCTGGCTAGACCAGATACGTCGGGCGGACGCAAGCCTTTTGAAACCATTTGTAACTCGCTGCCTTTCGGCTCACGAGCTGGGCGGCGAGCGCGATGCCACATTTGTGTGGCCGGGTTTCCCGTGGACGTTGGCTAGACCAGATACGTCCGGGGGACGCAAGCCTCTGAAACCCATTTGTAACTCGCTGCCTTTCGGCTCACGAGCTTGGCGGCGAGCGTGATGCCATATTTGTGTGGCCGGGTTTCCCGTGGACGCTGGCTAGACCATATACGTCCGGCGGACGCAAGCCTTTGAAACCCATTTGTAACTCGCTGCCTTTCGGCTCACGAGCTTGGCGGCGAGCGTGATGCCATATTTGTGTGGCCGGGTTTCCCGTGGACGCTGGCTAGACCAGATACGTCCGGCGGACGCAAGCCTTTGAAACCCATTTGTAACTCGCTGCCTTTCGGCTCACGAGCTAGGGGGCGAGCGCGATGCCACATTTGTGTGGCCGGGTTTCCCGTGGACGCTAGCTAGACCAGATACGTCCGGCGGACGCAAGCCTCAGAAACCCATTTGTAACTCCCTGCCTTTCGGCTCACGAGCTGGGCGGCGAGCGCGATGCCACATTTGTGTGGCCGGGTTTCCCGCGGACGCTTGCTAGACCAGATACGTTCGGCGGACGCAAGCCTCTGAAACCCATTTGTAACTCGCTGCCTTTCGGCTCACGAGCTCGGCGGCGAGCGCGATGCCACATTTGTGTGGCCAGGTTTCCCGTGGACGCTAGCTAGACCAGATACGTCCGGCGGACGCAAGCCTTTGGGACCCATTTGTAACTCGCTGCCTTTCGGCTCACGAGCTGGGCGGCGAGCTCGGTGCCATATTTGTGTGGCCGGGTTTCCCGTGGACGCTGGCTAGACCAGATACGTCTGGCGGACGCAAGCCTCTGAAACCCATTTGTAACTCGCTGCCTTTCGGCTCACGAGCTGGGCGGCGAGCGTGAGGCCACATTTGTGTGGCCGGTTTCCCGTGGACGCTGGCTAGACCAGATACGTCCGGCGGACGCAAGCCTTTTGAAACCATTTGTAACTCGCTGCCTTTCGGCTCACGAGCTGGGCGGTGAGCGCGATGCCACATTTGTGTGGCCGGGTTTCCCGTGGACGCTGACTAGACCAGATACGTCCGGGGGACGCAAGCCTCTGAAACCCATTTGTAACTCGCTGCCTTTTGGCTCACGAGCTGGGCGGCGAGCGTGATGCCATATTTGTGTGGCCGGGTTTCCCGCGGACGCTGGCTAGACCAGATACGTCCGGCGGACGCAAGCCTTTGAAACCCATTTGTAACTCGCTGCCTTTCGGCTCACGAGCTAGGCGGCGAGCGTGATGCCACATTTGTGTGGCCGGGTTTCCCGTGGACGCTAGCTAGACCAGATACGTCCGGTGGACGCAGGCCTCAGAAACCCATTTGTAACTCGCTGCCTTTCCGCTCACGAGCTGGGCGGCGAGCGCGATGCCACATTTGTGTGGCCGGGTATCCCGCGGACGCTTGCTAGACCAGATACGTTCGGCGGACGCAAGCCTCTGATACCCATTTGTAACTCGCTGCCTTTCGGCTCACGAGCTGGGCGGCGAGCGCGATGCCACATTTGTGTGGCCAGGTTTCCCGTGGACGCTAGCTAGACCAGATACGTCCGGCGGACGCAAGCCTTTGGGACCCATTTGTAACTCGCTGCCTTTCGGCTCACGAGCTGGGCGGCGAGCGTGATGCCACATTTGTGTGGCCGGTTTCCCGTGGACGCTGGCTAGACCAGATACGTCTGGCGGACACAAGCCTTTTGAACCCATTTGTAACTCGCTGCCTTCCGGCTCACGAGCTGGGCGGCGAGCGTGATGCCACATTTGTGTGGCCGGTTTCCCGTGGACGCTGGCTAGACCAGATACGTCCGGCGGACGCAAGCCTTTTGAAACCATTTGTAACTCGCTGCCTTTCGGCTCACGAGCTGGGCGGCGAGCGCGATGCCACATTTGTGTGGCCGGGTTTCCCGTGGACGCTGACTACACCAGATACGTCCGGGGGACGCAAGCCTCTGAAACCCATTTGTAACTCGCTGCCTTTCGGCTCACGAGCTAGGCGGCGAGCGCGATGCCACATTTGTGTGGCCGGGTTTCCCGTGGACGCTGGCTAGACCAGATACGTTCGGCGGACGCAAGCCTCTGAAACCCATTTGTAACTCGCTGCCTTTCGGCTCACGAGCTGGGCGGCGAGCGCGATGCCACATTTGTGTGGCCAGGTTTCCCGTGGACGCTAGCTAGACCAGATACGTCCGGCGGATGCAAGCCTTTGGGACCCATTTGTAACTCGCTGCCTTTCGGCTCACGAGCTGGGCGGCGAGCTCGGTGCCATATTTGTGTGGCCGGGTTTCCCGTGGACGCTGGCTAGACCAGATACGTCTGGCGGACGCAAGCCTCTGAAACCCATTTGTAACTCGCTGCCTTTCGGCTCACGAGCTGGGCGGCGAGCGTGATGCCACATTTGTGTGGCCGGTTTCCCGTGGACGCTGGCTAGACCAGATACGTCTGGCGGACACAAGCCTTTTGAACCCATTTGTAACTCGCTGCCTTCTGGCTCACGAGCTGGGCGGCGAGCGCGATGCCACATTTGTGTGGCCGGTTTCCCGTGGACGCTGGCTAGACCAGATACGTCCGGCGGACGCAAGCCTTTTGAAACCATTTGTAACTCGCTGCCTTTCGGCTCACGAGCTGGGCGGCGAGCGCGATGCCACATTTGTGTGGCCAGGTTTCCCGTGGACGCTGGCTAGACCAGATACGTTCGGCGGACGCAAGCCTCTGAAACCCATTTGTAACTCGTTACCTTTCGGCTCACGAGCTGGGCGGCGAGCTCGGTGCCATATTTGTGTGGCCGGGTTTCCCGTGGACGCTGGCTAGACCAGATACGTCTGGCGGACACAAGCCTTTTGAACCCATTTGTAACTCGCTGCCTTCTGGCTCACGAGCTGGGCGGCGAGCGCGATGCCACATTTGTGTGGCCGGTTTCCCGTGGACGCTGGCTAGACCAGATACGTCCGGCGGACGCAAGCCTCTGAAACCCATTTGTAACTCGCTGCCTTTCGGCTCACGAGCTGGGCGGCGAGCGCAATGCCACATTTGTGTGGCCAAGTTTCCCATGGACGCTGGCTAGACCAGATACGTCCGGCGGACGCAAGCCTTTGGAACCTATTTGTAACTCGCTGCCTTTCGGCTCACGAGCTGGGCGGCGAGGGCGATGCCACATTTGTGTGGCCGGGTTTCCCGTGGACGCTGGCTAGACCAGATACGTTCGGCGGACGCAAGCCTCTGAAACCCATTTGTAACTCGTTGCCTTTCGGCTCACGAGCTGGGCGGCGAGCTCGGTGCCATATTTGTGTGGCCGGGTTTCCCATGGACGCTGGCTAGACCAGATACGTCTGGCGGACGCAAGCCTCTGAAACCCATTTGTAACTCGCTGCCTTTCGGCTCACGAGCTGGGCGGCGAGCGTGATGCCACATTTGTGTGGCCGGTTTTCCGTGGACGCTGGCTAGACCAGATACGTCCGGCGTACGCAAGCCTTTTGAACCCATTAGTAACTCGCTGCCTTTCGGCTCACGAGCTGGGCGGCGAGCGCAATGCCACATTTGTGTTGCCGGGTTTCCCGTGGACGCTGGCTAGACCAGATACGTCCGGCGGACGCAAGCCTCTGAAACCCATTTGTAACTCGCTGCCTTTCGGCTCACGAGCTTGGCGGCGAGCGTGATGCCATATTTGTGTGGCCGGGTTTCCCGTGGACGCTGGCTAGACCAGATACGTCCGGCGGACGCAAGCCTCTGAAACCCATTTGTAACTCGCTGCCTTTCGGCCCACGAGCTGGGCGGCGAGCGCAATGCCACATTTGTGTGGCCAAGTTTCCCGTGGACGCTGGCTAGACCAGATACGTCCGGCGGACGCAAGCCTTTGGAACCTATTTGTAACTCGCTGCCTTTCGGCTCACGAGCTAGGCGGCGAGCGCGATGCCACATTTGTGTGGCCGGGTTTCCCGTGGACGCTGGCTAGACCAGATACGTTCGACGGACGCAAGCCTCTGAAACCCATTTGTAACTCGCTGCCTTTCGGCTCACGAGCTGGGCGGCGAGCGTGATGCCACATTTGTGTGGCCGGTTTCCCGTGGACGCTGGCTAGACCAGATACGTCCGGCGTACGCAAGCCTTTTGAACCCATTAGTAACTCGCTGCCTTTCGGCTCACGAGCTGGGCGATTAGCGCAATGCCACATTTGTGTTGCCGGGTTTCCCGTGGACGCTGTCTAGACCAGATACGTCCGGCAGACGCAAGCCTCTGAAACCCATTTGTAACTCGCTGCCTTTCGGCTCACGAGCTGGGAGGCGAGCGTGATGCCATATTTGTGTGGCCGGGTTTCCCATGGACGCTGGCTAGACCAGATACGTTCGGCGGACGCAAGCCTCTGAAGCCCTTTATTAACTCGCTGCCTTTCGGCTCACGAGCTGGGCGGCGAGCTCGGTGCCATATTTGTGTGGCCGGGTTTCCCCTGGACGCTGGCTAGACCAGATACGTCTGGCGGACGCAAGCCTCTGAAACCCATTTGTAACTCCCTGCCTTTCGGCCCACGAGCTGGGCGGCGAGCGCAATGCCACATTTGTGTGGCCAAGTTTCCCGTGGACGCTGGCTAGACCAGATACGTCCGGCGGACGCAAGCCTTTGGAACCTATTTGTAACTCGCTGCCTTTCGGCTCACGAGCTAGGCGGCGAGCGCGATGCCACATTTGTGTGGCCGGGTTTCCCGTGGACGCTGGCTAGACCAGATACGTTCGGCGGACGCAAGCCTCTGAAACCCATTTGTAACTCGCTGCCTTTCGGCTCACGAGCTGGGCGGCGAGCTCGGTGCCATATTTGTGTGGCTGGGTTTCCCGTGGACGCTGGCTAGACCAGATACGTCTGGCGGACGCAAGCCTCTGAAACCCATTTGTAACTCGCTGCCTTTCGGCTCACGAGCTGGGCGGCGACCGTGATGCCACATTTGTGTGGCCGGTTTCCCGTGGACGCTGGCTAGACCAGATACGTCCGGCGTACGCAAGCCTTTTGAACCCATTAGTAACTCGCTGCCTTTCGGCTCACGAGCTGGGCGATTAGCGCAATGCCACATTTGTGTTGCCGGGTTTCCCGTGGACGCTGTCTAGACCAGATACGTCCGGCAGACGCAAGCCTCTGAAACCCATTTGTAACTCGCTGCCTTTTGGCTCACGAGCTGGGAGGCGAGCGTGATGCCATATTTGTGTGGCCGGGTTTCCCATGGACGCTGGCTAGACCAGATACGTTCGGCGGACGCAAGCCTCTGAAGCCCTTTATTAACTCGCTGCCTTTCGGCTCACGAGCTGGGCGGCGAGCTCGGTGCCATATTTGTGTGGCCGGGTTTCCCGTGGACGCTGGCTAGACCAGATACGTCTGGCGGACGCAAGCCTCTGAAACCCATTTGTAACTCGCTGCCTTTCGGCTCACGAGCTGGGCGGCGAGCGTGATGCCACATTTGTGTGGCGGGTTTCCCGTGGACGCTGGCTAGACCAGATACGTCCGGCGGACGCAAGCCTCTGAAACCCATTTGTAACTCGCTGCCTTTCGGCTCACGAGCTTGGCGGCGAGCGTGATGCCATATTTGTGTGGCCGGGTTTCCCGTGGACGCTGGCTAGACCAGATACGTCCGGCGGACGCAAGCCTCTGAAACCCATTTGTAACTCGCTGCCTTTCGGCTCACGAGCTGGGCGGCGAGCGCAATGCCACATTTGTGTGGCCAAGTTTCCCATGGACGCTGGCTAGACCAGATACGTCCGGCGGACGCAAGCCTTTGGAACCTATTTGTAACTCGCTGCCTTTCGGCTCACGAGCTGGGCGGCGAGCGCGATGCCACATTTGTGTGGCCGGGTTTCCCGTGGACGCTGGCTAGACCAGATACGTTCGGCGGACGCAAGCCTCTGAAACCCATTTGTAACTCGTTGCCTTTCGGCTCACGAGCTGGGCGGCGAGCTCGGTGCCATATTTGTGTGGCCGGGTTTCCCATGGACGCTGGCTAGACCAGATACGTCTGGCGGACGCAAGCCTCTGAAACCCATTTGTAACTCGCTGCCTTTCGGCTCACGAGCTGGGCGGCGAGCGTGATGCCACATTTGTGTGGCCGGTTTTCCGTGGACGCTGGCTAGACCAGATACGTCCGGCGTACGCAAGCCTTTTGAACCCATTAGTAACTCGCTGCCTTTCGGCTCACGAGCTGGGCGGCGAGCGCAATGCCACATTTGTGTTGCCGGGTTTCCCGTGGACGCTGGCTAGACCAGATACGTCCGGCGGACGCAAGCCTCTGAAACCCATTTGTAACTCGCTGCCTTTCGGCTCACGAGCTTGGCGGCGAGCGTGATGCCATATTTGTGTGGCCGGGTTTCCCGTGGACGCTGGCTAGACCAGATACGTCCGGCGGACGCAAGCCTCTGAAACCCATTTGTAACTCGCTGCCTTTCGGCCCACGAGCTGGGCGGCGAGCGCAATGCCACATTTGTGTGGCCAAGTTTCCCGTGGACGCTGGCTAGACCAGATACGTCCGGCGGACGCAAGCCTTTGGAACCTATTTGTAACTCGCTGCCTTTCGGCTCACGAGCTAGGCGGCGAGCGCGATGCCACATTTGTGTGGCCGGGTTTCCCGTGGACGCTGGCTAGACCAGATACGTTCGACGGACGCAAGCCTCTGAAACCCATTTGTAACTCGCTGCCTTTCGGCTCACGAGCTGGGCGGCGAGCGTGATGCCACATTTGTGTGGCCGGTTTCCCGTGGACGCTGGCTAGACCAGATACGTCCGGCGTACGCAAGCCTTTTGAACCCATTAGTAACTCGCTGCCTTTCGACTCACGAGCTGGGCGATTAGCGCAATGCCACATTTGTGTTGCCGGGTTTCCCGTGGACGCTGTCTAGACCAGATACGTCCGGCAGACGCAAGCCTCTGAAACCCATTTGTAACTCGCTGCCTTTCGGCTCACGAGCTGGGAGGCGAGCGTGATGCCATATTTGTGTGGCCGGGTTTCCCATGGACGCTGGCTAGACCAGATACGTTCGGCGGACGCAAGCCTCTGAAGCCCTTTATTAACTCGCTGCCTTTCGGCTCACGAGCTGGGCGGCGAGCTCGGTGCCATATTTGTGTGGCCGGGTTTCCCGTGGACGCTGGCTAGACCAGATACGTCTGGCGGACGCAAGCCTCTGAAACCCATTTGTAACTCCCTGCCTTTCGGCCCACGAGCTGGGCGGCGAGCGCAATGCCACATTTGTGTGGCCAAGTTTCCCGTGGACGCTGGCTAGACCAGATACGTCCGGCGGACGCAAGCCTTTGGAACCTATTTGTAACTCGCTGCCTTTCGGCTCACGAGCTAGGCGGCGAGCGCGATGCCACATTTGTGTGGCCGGGTTTCCCGTGGACGCTGGCTAGACCAGATACGTTCGGCGGACGCAAGCCTCTGAAACCCATTTGTAACTCGCTGCCTTTCGGCTCACGAGCTGGGCGGCGAGCTCGGTGCCATATTTGTGTGGCTGGGTTTCCCGTGGACGCTGGCTAGACCAGATACGTCTGGCGGACGCAAGCCTCTGAAACCCATTTGTAACTCGCTGCCTTTCGGCTCACGAGCTGGGCGGCGAGCGTGATGCCACATTTGTGTGGCCGGTTTCCCGTGGACGCTGGCTAGACCAGATACGTCCGGCGTACGCAAGCCTTTTGAACCCATTAGTAACTCGCTGCCTTTCGGCTCACGAGCTGGGCGATTAGCGCAATGCCACATTTGTGTTGCCGGGTTTCCCGTGGACGCTGTCTAGACCAGATACGTCCGGCAGACGCAAGCCTCTGAAACCCATTTGTAACTCGCTGCCTTTCGGCTCACGAGCTGGGAGGCGAGCGTGATGCCATATTTGTGTGGCCGGGTTTCCCATGGACGCTGGCTAGACCAGATACGTTCGGCGGACGCAAGCCTCTGAAGCCCTTTATTAACTCGCTGCCTTTCGGCTCACGAGCTGGGCGGCGAGCTCGGTGCCATATTTGTGTGGCCGGGTTTCCCGTGGATGCTGGCTAGACCAGATACGTCTGGCGGACGCAAGCCTCTGAAACCCATTTGTAACTCGCTGCCTTTCGGCTCACGAGCTGAGCGGCGAGCGTGATGCCACATTTGTGTGGCCGGTTTCCCGTGGACGCTGGCTAGACCAGATACGTCCGGCGTACGCAAGCCTTTTGAACCCATTAGTAACTCGCTGCCTTTCGGCTCACGAGCTGGGCGGCGAGCGCGATGCCACATTTGTGTGGCCGGATTTTCCGTGGACGCAAACCTCTGAAACCCATTTGTAACTCGCTGCCTTTCGGCTCAGGAGCTGGGCGGCGAGCGTGATGCCACATTTGTGTGGCCGGTTTCCCGTGGACGCTGGCTAGACCAGATACGTCCGGCAGACGCAAGCCTTTGAAACCCATTTGTAACTCGCTGCCTTTCGGCTCACGAGCTGGGCGGCGAGCGTGATGCCACATTTATGTGGCCGCGTTTCCCGTGGACGCTGGCTAGACGAGATACGTCCGGCAGACGCAAGCCTTTGAAACCCATTTGTAACTCGCTGCCTTTCGACTAACGAGCTGGGCGGCGAGCACGATGCCACATTTGTTTGGCCGGGTTTCCCGTGGACGCTGGCTAGACCAGATACGTCCGACGGACGCAAGCCTTTGGAACCTATTTGTAACTCGCTGCCTTTCGGCTCACGAGCTGGGCGGCGAGCGCGATGCCACATTTGTGTGGCCGGGTTTCCCGTGGACGCTGGCTAGACCAGATACGTTCGGCGGACGCAAGCCTCTGAAACCCATTTGAAACTCGTTACCTTTCGGCTCACGAGCTGGGCGGCGAGCTCGGTGCCATATTTGTGTGGCCGGGTTTCCCGTGGACGCTGGCTATACCAGATACGTCTGGCGGACGCAAGCCTCTGAAACCCATTTGTAACTCGCTGCCTTTCGGCTCACGAGCTGGGCGGCGAGCGTGATGCCACATTTGTGTGGCGGGTTTCCCGTGGACGCTGGCTAGACCAGATACGTCCGGCGGACGCAAGCCTCTGAAACCCATTTGTAACACGCTGCCTTTCGGCTCACGAGCTTGGCGGCGAGCGTGATGCCATATTTGTGTGGCCGGGTTTCCCGTGGACGCTGGCTAGACCAGATACGTCCGGCGGACGCAAGCCTCTGAAACCCATTTGTAACTCGCTGCCTTTCGGCTCACGAGCTGGGCGGCGAGCGCAATGCCACATTTGTGTGGCCAAGTTTCCCATGGACGCTGGCTAGACCAGATACGTCCGGCGGACGCAAGCCTTTGGAACCTATTTGTAACTCGCTGCCTTTCGGCTCACGAGCTGGGCGGCGAGCGCGATGCCACATTTGTGTGGCCGGGTTTCCCGTGGACGCTGGCTAGACCAGATACGTTCGGCGGACGCAAGCCTCTGAAACCCATTTGTAACTCGTTGCCTTTCGGCTCACGAGCTGGGCGGCGAGCTCGGTGCCATATTTGTGTGGCCGGGTTTCCCATGGACGCTGGCTAGACCAGATACGTCTGGCGGACGCAAGCCTCTGAAACCCATTTGTAACTCGCTGCCTTTCGGCTCACGAGCTGGGCGGCGAGCGTGATGCCACATTTGTGTGGCCGGTTTTCCGTGGACGCTGGCTAGACCAGATACGTCCGGCGTACGCAAGCCTTTTGAACCCATTAGTAACTCGCTGCCTTTCGGCTCACGAGCTGGGCGGCGAGCGCAATGCCACATTTGTGTTGCCGGGTTTCCCGTGGACGCTAGCTAGACCAGATACGTCCGGCGGACGCAAACCTCTGAAACCCATTTGTAACTCGCTGCCTTTCGACTCACGAGCTGGGCGATTAGCGCAATGCCACATTTGTGTTGCCGGGTTTCCCGTGGACGCTGTCTAGACCAGATACGTCCGGCAGACGCAAGCCTCTGAAACCCATTTGTAACTCGCTGCCTTTCGGCTCACGAGCTGGGAGGCAAGCGTGATGCCATATTTGTGTGGCCGGGTTTCCCATGGACGCTGGCTAGACCAGATACGTTCGGTGGACGCAAGCCTCTGAAGCCCTTTATTAACTCGCTGCCTTTCGGCTCACGAGCTGGGCGGCGAGCTCGGTGCCATATTTGTGTGGCCGGGTTTCCCGTGGACGCTGGCTAGACCAGATACGTCTGGCGGACGCAAGCCTCTGAAACCCATTTGTAACTCCCTGCCTTTCGGCCCACGAGCTGGGCGGCGAGCGCAATGCCACATTTGTGTGGCCAAGTTTCCCGTGGACGCTGGCTAGACCAGATACGTCCGGCGGACGCAAGCCTTTGGAACCTATTTGTAACTCGCTGCCTTTCGGCTCACGAGCTAGGCGGCGAGCGCGATGCCACATTTGTGTGGCCGGGTTTCCCGTGGACGCTGGCTAGACCAGATACGTTCGGCGGACGCAAGCCTCTGAAACCCATTTGTAACTCGCTGCCTTTCGGCTCACGAGCTGGGCGGCGAGCTCGGTGCCATATTTGTGTGGCTGGGTTTCCCGTGGACGCTGGCTAGACCAGATACGTCTGGCGGACGCAAGCCTCTGAAACCCATTTGTAACTCGCTGCCTTTCGGCTCACGAGCTGGGCGGCGAGCGTGATGCCACATTTGTGTGGCCGGTTTCCCGTGGACGCTGGCTAGACCAGATACGTCCGGCGTACGCAAGCCTTTTGAACCCATTAGTAACTCGCTGCCTTTCGGCTCACGAGCTGGGCGATTAGCGCAATGCCACATTTGTGTTGCCGGGTTTCCCGTGGACGCTGTCTAGACCAGATACGTCCGGCAGACGCAAGCCTCTGAAACCCATTTGTAACTCGCTGCCTTTCGGCTCACGAGCTGGGAGGCGAGCGTGATGCCATATTTGTGTGGCCGGGTTTCCCATGGACGCTGGCTAGACCAGATACGTTCGGCGGACGCAAGCCTCTGAAGCCCTTTATTAACTCGCTGCCTTTCGGCTCACGAGCTGGGCGGCGAGCTCGGTGCCATATTTGTGTGGCCGGGTTTCCCGTGGATGCTGGCTAGACCAGATACGTCTGGCGGACGCAAGCCTCTGAAACCCATTTGTAACTCGCTGCCTTTCGGCTCACGAGCTGAGCGGCGAGCGTGATGCCACATTTGTGTGGCCGGTTTCCCGTGGACGCTGGCTAGACCAGATACGTCCGGCGTACGCAAGCCTTTTGAACCCATTAGTAACTCGCTGCCTTTCGGCTCACGAGCTGGGCGGCGAGCGCGATGCCACATTTGTGTGGCCGGATTTTCCGTGGACGCAAACCTCTGAAACCCATTTGTAACTCGCTGCCTTTCGGCTCAGGAGCTGGGCGGCGAGCGTGATGCCACATTTGTGTGGCCGGTTTCCCGTGGACGCTGGCTAGACCAGATACGTCCGGCAGACGCAAGCCTTTGAAACCCATTTGTAACTCGCTGCCTTTCGGCTCACGAGCTGGGCGGCGAGCGTGATGCCACATTTATGTGGCCGCGTTTCCCGTGGACGCTGGCTAGACGAGATACGTCCGGCAGACGCAAGCCTTTGAAACCCATTTGTAACTCGCTGCCTTTCGACTAACGAGCTGGGCTGCGAGCACGATGCCACATTTGTTTGGCCGGGTTTCCCGTGGACGCTGGCTAGACCAGATACGTCCGACGGACGCAAGCCTTTGGAACCTATTTGTAACTCGCTGCCTTTCGGCTCACGAGCTGGGCGGCGAGCGCGATGCCACATTTGTGTGGCCGGGTTTCCCGTGGACGCTGGCTAGACCAGATACGTTCGGCGGACGCAAGCCTCTGAAACCCATTTGTAACTCGTTACCTTTCGGCTCACGAGCTGGGCGGCGAGCTCGGTGCCATATTTGTGTGGCCGGGTTTCCCGTGGACGCTGGCTAGACCAGATACGTCTGGCGGACGCAAGCCTCTGAAACCCATTTGTAACTCGCTGCCTTTCGGCTCACGAGCTGGGCGGCGAGCGTGATGCCACATTTGTGTGGCGGGTTTCCCGTGGACGCTGGCTAGACCAGATACGTCCGGCGGACGCAAGCCTCTGAAACCCATTTGTAACTCGCTGCCTTTCGGCTCACGAGCTTGGCGGCGAGCGTGATGCCATATTTGTGTGGCCGGGTTTCCCGTGGACGCTGGCTAGACCAGATACGTCCGGCGGACGCAAGCCTCTGAAACCCATTTGTAACTCGCTGCCTTTCGGCTCACGAGCTGGGCGGCGAGCGCAATGCCACATTTGTGTGGCCAAGTTTCCCATGGACGCTGGCTAGACCAGATACGTCCGGCGGACGCAAGCCTTTGGAACCTATTTGTAACTCGCTGCCTTTCGGCTCACGAGCTGGGCGGCGAGCGCGATGCCACATTTGTGTGGCCGGGTTTCCCGTGGACGCTGGCTAGACCAGATACGTTCGGCGGACGCAAGCCTCTGAAACCCATTTGTAACTCGTTGCCTTTCGGCTCACGAGCTGGGCGGCGAGCTCGGTGCCATATTTGTGTGGCCGGGTTTCCCATGGACGCTGGCTAGACCAGATACGTCTGGCGGACGCAAGCCTCTGAAACCCATTTGTAACTCGCTGCCTTTCGGCTCACGAGCTGGGCGGCGAGCGTGATGCCACATTTGTGTGGCCGGTTTTCCGTGGACGCTGGCTAGACCAGATACGTCCGGCGTACGCAAGCCTTTTGAACCCATTAGTAACTCGCTGCCTTTCGGCTCACGAGCTGGGCGGCGAGCGCAATGCCACATTTGTGTTGCCGGGTTTCCCGTGGACGCTGGCTAGACCAGATACGTCCGGCGGACGCAAACCTCTGAAACCCATTTGTAACTCGCTGCCTTTCGGCTCACGAGCTTGGCGGCGAGCGTGATGCCATATTTGTGTGGCCGGGTTTCCCGTGGACGCTGGATAGACCAGATACGTCCGGCGGACGCAAGCCTCTGAAACCCATTTGTAACTCGCTGCCTTTCGGCCCACGAGCTGGGCGGCGAGCGCAATGCCACATTTGTGTGGCCAAGTTTCCCGTGGACGCTGGCTAGACCAGATACGTCCGGCGGACGCAAGCCTTTGGAACCTATTTGTAACTCGCTGCCTTTCGGCTCACGAGCTAGGCGGCGAACGCGATGCCACATTTGTGTGGCCGGGTTTCCCGTGGACGCTGGCTAGACCAGATACGTTCGACGGACGCAAGCCTCTGAAACCCATTTGTAACTCGCTGCCTTTCGGCTCACGAGCTGGGCGGCGAGCGTGATGCCACATTTGTGTGGCCGGTTTCCCGTGGACGCTGGCTAGACCAGATACGTCCGGCGTACGCAAGCCTTTTGAACCCATTAGTAACTCGCTGCCTTTCGGCTCACGAGCTGGGCGATTAGCGCAATGCCACATTTGTGTTGCCGGGTTTCCCGTGGACGCTGTCTAGACCAGATACGTCCGGCAGACGCAAGCCTCTGAAACCCATTTGTAACTCGCTGCCTTTCGGCTCACGAGCTGGGAGGCGAGCGTGATGCCATATTTGTGTGGCCGGGTTTCCCATGGACGCTGGCTAGACCAGATACGTTCGGCGGACGCAAGCCTCTGAAGCCCTTTATTAACTCGCTGCCTTTCGGCTCACGAGCTGGGCGGCGAGCTCGATGCCATATTTGTGTGGCCGGGTTTCCCGTGGACGCTGGGTAGACCAGATACGTCTGGCGGACGCAAGCCTCTGAAACCCATTTGTAACTCGCTGCCTTTCGGCTCACGAGCTGGGCGGCGAGCGTGATGCCACATTTGTGTGGCCGGTTTCCCGTGGACGCTGGCTAGACCAGATACGTCCGGCGTACGCAAGCCTTTTGAACCCATTAGTAACTCGCTGCCTTTCGGCTCACGAGCTGGGCGGCGAGCGCGATGCCACATTTGTGTGGCCGGATTTTCCGTGGACGCAAACCTCTGAAACCCATTTGTAACTCGCTGCCTTTCGGCTCACGAGCTGGGCGGCGAGCGTGATGCCACATTTGTGTGGCCGGTTTCCCGTGCACGCTGGCTAGACCAGATACGTCCGGCGGACGCAAGCCTTTTGAACCCATTTGTAACTCGCTGCCTTTCGGCTCCCGAGTTGGGCGGCGAGCGCGATTCCACATTTGTGTGGCCGGGTTTCCCGTGGACGCTGGCTAGACCAGATACGTCCGGCGGACGCAAGCCTCTGAAACCCATTTGTAACTCGCTGCCTTTCGGCTCACGAGCTGGGCGGCGAGCGTGATGCCACATTTATGTGGCCGTGTTTCCCGTGGACGCTGGCTAGACGAGATACGTCCGGCAGACGCAAGCCTTTGAAACCCATTTGTAACTCGCTGCCTTTCGACTAACGAGCTGGGCGGCGAGCACGATGCCACATTTGTTTGGCCGGGTTTCCCGTGGACGCTGGCTAGACCAGATACGTCCGACGGACGCAAGCCTTTGGAACCTATTTGTAACTCGCTGCCTTTCGGCTCACGAGCTGGGCGGCGAGCGCGATGCCACATTTGTGTGGCCGGGTTTCCCGTGGACGCTGGCTAGCCAGATACTTTCGGCGGACGCAAGCCTCTGAAACCCATTTGTAACTCGCTGCCTTTCGGCTCACGAGCTTGGCGGCGAGCGTGATGCCATATTTGTGTGGCCGGGTTTCCCGTGGACGCTGGCTAGACCAAATACGTCCGGCGGACGCAAGCCTCTGAAACCCATTTGTAACTCGCTGCCTTTCGGCTCACGAGCTGGGCGGAGAGCGTGATGCCACATTTGTGTGGCCGGTTTCCCGTGGACGCTGGCTAGACCAGATACGTCCGGCGTACGCAAGCCTTTTGAACCCATTAGTAACTCGCTGCCTTTCGGCTCACGAGCTGGGCGGCGAGCGCAATGCCACATTTGTGTTGCCGGGTTTCCCGTGGACGCTGGCTAGACCAGATACGTCCGGCGGACGCAAGCCTCTGAAACCCATTTGTAACTCGCTGCCTTTCGGCTCACGAGCTTGGCGGCGAGCGTGATGCCATATTTGTGTGGCCGGGTTTCCCGTGGACGCTGGCTAGACCAGATACGTCCGGCGGACGCAAGCCTCTGATACCCATTTGTAACTCGCTGCCTTTCGGCCCACGAGCTGGGCGGCGAGCGCAATGCCACATTTGTGTGGCCAAGTTTCCCGTGGACGCTGGCTAGACCAGATACGTCCGGCGGACGCAAGCCTTTGGAACCTATTTGTAACTCGCTGCCTTTCGGCTCACGAGCTGGGCGGCGAGCGCGATGCCACATTTGTGTGGCCAAGTTTCCCGTGGACGCTGGCTAGACCAGATACGTCCGGCGGACGCAAGCCTCTGAAACCCATTTGTAACTCGCTGCCTTTCGGCTCACGAGCTGGGCGGCGAGCGTGATGCCACATTTGTGTGGCCGGTTTCCCGTGGACGCTGGCTAGACCAGATACGTCCGGCGTACGCAAGCCTTTTGAACCCATTAGTAACTCGCTGCCTTTCGGCTCACGAGCTGGGCGGCGAGCGCGATGCCACATTTGTGTGGCCGGATTTTCCGTGGACGCAAACCTCTGAAACCCATTTGTAAC
Organism: Urtica dioica subsp. dioica; assembly: GCF_054948205.1. NCBI lineage: Eukaryota > Viridiplantae > Streptophyta > Magnoliopsida > Rosales > Urticaceae > Urtica > Urtica dioica. The sequence continues at coordinate 2,025,392 of NC_142757.1, read as the reverse complement.
TCGCTGCCTTTCGGCTCACGAGCTGGGCGGCGAGCGTGATGCCACATTTGTGTGGCCGGTTTCCCGTGGACGCTGTCTAGACCAGATACGTCCGGCGGACGCAAGCCTCTGAAACCCATTTGTAACTCGCTGCCTTTCGGCTCACGAGCTGGGCGGCGAGCGTGATGCCACATTTGTGTGGCCGGTTTCCCGTGGACGCTGGCTAGACCAGATACGTCCGGCGTACGCAAGCCTTTTGAACCCATTAGTAACTCGCTGCCTTTCGGCTCACGAGCTGGGCGGCGAGCGCAATGCCACATTTGTGTTGCCGGGTTTCCCGTGGACGCTGGCTAGACCAGATACGTCTGGCGGACGCAAGCCTCTGAAACCCATTTGTAACTCGCTGCCTTTCGGCTCACGAGCTTGGCGGCGAGCGTGATGCCATATTTGTGTGGCCGGGTTTCCCGTGGACACTGGCTAGACCAGATACGTCCGGCGGACGCAAGCCTCTGAAACCCATTTGTAACTCGCTGCCTTTCGGCCCACGAGCTGGGCGGCGAGCGCAATGCCACATTTGTGTGGCCAAGTTTCCCGTGGACGCTGGCTAGACCAGATACGTCCGGCGGACGCAAGCCTTTGGAACCTATTTGTAACTCGCTGCCTTTCGGCTCACGAGCTGGGCGGCGAGCGCGATGCCACATTTGTGTGGCCAAGTTTCCCGTGGACGCTGGCTAGACCAGATACGTCCGGCGGACGCAAGCCTCTGGAGCCCATTTGTAACTCGCTGCCTTTCGGCTCACGAGCTGGGCGGCGAGCGTGATGCCACATTTGTGTGGCCGGTTTCCCGTGGACGCTGGCTAGACCAGATACGTCCGGCGGACGCAAGCCTTTTGAACCCATTTGTAACTCGCTGCCTTTCGGCTCACGAGCTGGGCGGCGAGCGTGGTGCCATATTTGTGTGGCCGGGTTCCCGTGGACGCTGGCTAGACCAGATACGTCTGGCGGACGCAAGCCTCTGAAACCCATTTGTAACTCGCTGCCTTTCGGCTCACGAGCTGGGCGGCGAGCGTGATGCCACATTTGTGTGGCCGGTTTCCCGTGGACGCTGGCTAGACCAGATACGTCCGGCGTACGCAAGCCTTTTGAACCCATTAGTAACTCGCTGCCTTTCGGCTCACGAGCTGGGCGGCGAGCGCAATGCCACATTTGTGTTGCCGGGTTTCCCGTGGACGCTGGCTAGACCAGATACGTCCGGCGGACGCAAGCTTCTGAAACCCATTTGTAACTCGCTGCCTTTCGGCTCACGAGCTTGGCGGCGAGCGTGATGCCATACTTGTGTGGCCGGGTTTCCCGTGGACGCTGGCTAGACCAGATACGTCCGGCGGACGCAAGCCTCTGAAACCCATTTGTAACTCGCTGCCTTTCGGCTCACGAGCTGGGCGGCGAGCGCAATGCCACATTTGTGTGGCCAAGTTTCCCGTGGACGCTGGCTAGACCAGATACGTCCGGCGGACGCAAGCCTTTGGAACCTATTTATAACTCGCTGCCTTTCGGCTCACGAGCTGGGCGGCGAGCGCGATGCCACATTTGTGTGGCCGGGTTTCCCGTGGACGCTGGCTAGACCAGATACTTTCGGCGGAAGCAAGCCTCTGAAACCCATTTGTAACTCGCTGCCTTTCGGCTCACGAGCTTGGCGGCGAGCGTGATGCCATATTTGTGTGGCCGGGTTTCCCGTGGACGCTGGCTAGACCAAATACGTCCGGCGGACGCAAGCCTCTGAAACCCATTTGTAACTCGCTGCCTTTCGGCTCACGAGCTGGGCGGAGAGCGTGATGCCACATTTGTGTGGCCGGTTTCCCGTGGACGCTGGCTAGACCAGATACGTCCGGCGTACGCAAGCCTTTTGAACCCATTAGTAACTCGCTGCCTTTCGGCTCACGAGCTGGGCGGCGAGCGCAATGCCACATTTGTGTTGCCGGGTTTCCCGTGGACGCTGGCTAGACCAGATACGTCCGGCGGACGCAAGCCTCTGAAACCCATTTGTAACTCGCTGCCTTTCGGCTCACGAGCTTGGCGGCGAGCGTGATGCCATATTTGTGTGGCCGGGTTTCCCGTGGACGCTGGCTAGACCAGATACGTCCGGCGGACGCAAGCCTCTGATACCCATTTGTAACTCGCTGCCTTTCGGCCCACGAGCTGGGCGGCGAGCGCAATGCCACATTTGTGTGGCCAAGTTTCCCGTGGACGCTGGCTAGACCAGATACATCCGGCGGACGCAAGCCTTTGGAACCTATTTGTAACTCGCTGCCTTTCGGCTCACGAGCTGGGCGGCGAGCGCGATGCCACATTTGTGTGGCCAAGTTTCCCGTGGACGCTGGCTAGACCAGATACGTCCGGCGGACGCAAGCCTCTGAAACCCATTTGTAACTCGCTGCCTTTCGGCTCACGAGCTGGGCGGCGAGCGTGATGCCACATTTGTGTGGCCGGTTTCCCGTGGACGCTGGCTAGACCAGATACGTCCGGCGTACGCAAGCCTTTTGAACCCATTAGTAACTCGCTGCCTTTCGGCTCACGAGCTGGGCGGCGAGCGCGATGCCACATTTGTGTGGCCGGATTTTCCGTGGACGCAAACCTCTGAAACCCATTTGTAACTCGCTGCCTTTCGGCTCACGAGCTGGGCGGCGAGCGTGATGCCACATTTGTGTGGCCGGTTTCCCGTGGACGCTGTCTAGACCAGATACGTCCGGCGGACGCAAGCCTCTGAAACCCATTTGTAACTCGCTGCCTTTCGGCTCACGAGCTGGGCGGCGAGCGTGATGCCACATTTGTGTGGCCGGTTTCCCGTGGACGCTGGCTAGACCAGATACGTCCGGCGTACGCAAGCCTTTTGAACCCATTAGTAACTCGCTGCCTTTCGGCTCACGAGCTGGGCGGCGAGCGCAATGCCACATTTGTGTTGCCGGGTTTCCCGTGGACGCTGGCTAGACCAGATACGTCTGGCGGACGCAAGCCTCTGAAACCCATTTGTAACTCGCTGCCTTTCGGCTCACGAGCTTGGCGGCGAGCGTGATGCCATATTTGTGTGGCCGGGTTTCCCGTGGACACTGGCTAGACCAGATACGTCCGGCGGACGCAAGCCTCTGAAACCCATTTGTAACTCGCTGCCTTTCGGCCCACGAGCTGGGCGGCGAGCGCAATGCCACATTTGTGTGGCCAAGTTTCCCGTGGACGCTGGCTAGACCAGATACGTCCGGCGGACGCAAGCCTTTGGAACCTATTTGTAACTCGCTGCCTTTCGGCTCACGAGCTGGGCCGCGAGCGCGATGCCACATTTGTGTGGCCAAGTTTCCCGTGGACGCTGGCTAGACCAGATACGTCCGGCGGACGCAAGCCTCTGGAGCCCATTTGTAACTCGCTGCCTTTCGGCTCACGAGCTGGGCGGCGAGCGTGATGCCACATTTGTGTGGCCGGTTTCCCGTGGACGCTGGCTAGACCAGATACGTCCGGCGGACGCAAGCCTTTTGAACCCATTTGTAACTCGCTGCCTTTCGGCTCACGAGCTGGGCGGCGAGCGTGGTGCCATATTTGTGTGGCCGGGTTCCCGTGGACGCTGGCTAGACCAGATACGTCTGGCGGACGCAAGCCTCTGAAACCCATTTGTAACTCGCTGCCTTTCGGCTCACGAGCTGGGCGGCGAGCGTGATGCCACATTTGTGTGGCCGGTTTCCCGTGGACGCTGGCTAGACCAGATACGTCCGGCGTACGCAAGCCTTTTGAACCCATTAGTAACTCGCTGCCTTTCGGCTCACGAGCTGGGCGGCGAGCGCAATGCCACATTTGTGTTGCCGGGTTTCCCGTGGACGCTGGCTAGACCAGATACGTCCGGCGGACGCAAGCTTCTGAAACCCATTTGTAACTCGCTGCCTTTCGGCTCACGAGCTTGGCGGCGAGCGTGATGCCATACTTGTGTGGCCGGGTTTCCCGTGGACGCTGGCTAGACCAGATACGTCCGGCGGACGCAAGCCTCTGAAACCCATTTGTAACTCGCTGCCTTTCGGCTCACGAGCTGGGCGGCGAGCGCAATGCCACATTTGTGTGGCCAAGTTTCCCGTGGACGCTGGCTAGACCAGATACGTCCGGCGGACGCAAGCCTTTGGAACCTATTTATAACTCGCTGCCTTTCGGCTCACGAGCTGGGCGGCGAGCGCGATGCCACATTTGTGTGGCCGGGTTTCCCGTGGACGCTGGCTAGACCAGATACGTCCGGCGGACGCAAGCCTCTGAAACCCATTTGTAACTCGCTGCCTTTCGGCTCACGAGCTGGGCGGCGAGCTCGGTGCCATATTTGTGTGGCCGGGTTTCCCGTGGACGCTGGCTAGACCAGATACGTCTGGCGGACGCAAGCCTCTGAAACCCATTTGTAACTCGCTGCCTTTCGGCTCACGAGCTGGGCGGCGAGCGTGATGCCACATTTGTGTGGCCGGTTTCCCGTGGACGCTGGCTAGACCAGATACGTCCGGCGTACGCAAGCCTTTTGAACCCATTAGTAACTCGCTGCCTTTCGGCTCACGAGCTAGGCGGCGAGCGCAATGCCACATTTGTGTTGCCGGGTTTCCCGTGGACGCTGTCTAGACCAGATACGTCCGGCGGACGCAAGCCTCTGAAACCCATTTGTAACTCGCTGCCTTTCTGCTCACGAGCTGGGAGGCGAGCGTGATGCCATATTTGTGTGGCCGGGTTTCCCATGGACGCTGGGTAGACCAGATACGTTCGGCGGACGCAAGCCTATGAAGCCCTTTATTAACTCGCTGCCTTTCGGCTCACGAGCTGGGCGGCGAGCTCGGTGCCATATTTGTGTGGCCGGGTTTCCCGTGGACGCTGGCTAGACCAGATACGTCTGGCGGACGCAAGCCTCTGAAACCCATTTGTAACTCGCTGCCTTTCGGCTCACGAGCTGGGCGGCGAGCGTGATGCCACATTTGTGTGGCCGGTTTCCCGTGGACGCTGCCTAGACCAGATACGTCCGGCGTACGCAAGCCTTTTGAACCCATTAGTAACTCGCTGCCTTTCGGCTCACGAGCTGGGCGGCGAGCGCAATGCCACATTTGTGTTGCCGGGTTTCCCGTGGACGCTGTCTAGACCAGATACGTCCGGCGGACGCAAGCCTCTGAAACCCATTTGTAACTCGCTGCCTTTCGGCTCACGAGCTGGGCGGCGAGCGTGATGCCACATTTGTGTGGCCGGTTTCCCGTGGACGCTGGCTAGACCAGATACGTCCGGCGTACGCAAGCCTTTTGAACCCATTAGTAACTCGCTGCCTTTCGGCTCACGAGCTGGGCGGCGACCGCAATGCCACATTTGTGTTGCCGGGTTTCCCGTGGACGCTGGCTAGACCAGATACGTCCGGCGGACGCAAGCCTCTGAAACCCATTTGTAACTCGCTGCCTTTCGGCTCACGAGCTTGGCGGCGAGCGTGATGCCATATTTGTGTGGCCGGGTTTCCCGTGGACGCTGGCTAGACCAGATACGTCCGGCGGATGCAAGCCTCTGAAACCCATTTGTAACTCGCTGCCTTTCGGCCCACGAGCTGGGCAGCGAGCGCAATGCCACATTTGTGTGGCCAAGTTTCCCGTGGACGCTGGCTAGACCAGATACGTCCGGCGGACGCAAGCCTTTGGAACCTATTTGTAACTCGCTGCCTTTCGGCTCACGAGCTGGGCGGCGAGCGCGATGCCACATTTGTGTGGCCGGGTTTCCCGTGGATGCTGGCTAGACCAGATACTTTCGGCGGACGCAAGCCTCTGAAACCCATTTGTAACTCGCTGCCTTTCGGCTCACGAGCTTGGCGGCGAGCGTGATGCCATATTTGTGTGGCCGGGTTTCCCGTGGATGCTGGCTAGACCAGATACGTCCGGCGGACGCAAGCCTCTGAAACCCATTTGTAACTCGCTGCCTTTCGGCACACGAGCTGGGCGGAGAGCGTGATGCCACATTTGTGTGGCCGGTTTCCCGTGGACGCTGGCTAGACCACATACGTCCGGCGTACGCAAGCCTTTTGAACCCATTAGTAACTCGCTGCCTTTCGGCTCACGAGCTGGGCGGCGAGCGCAATGCCACATTTGTGTTGCCGGGTTTCCCGTGGACGCTGGCTAGACCAGATACGTCCGGCGGACGCAAGCCTCTGAAACCCATTTGTAACTCGCTGCCTTTCGGCTCACGAGCTTGGCGGCGAGCGTGATGCCATATTTGTGTGGCCGGGTTTCCCGTGGACGCTGGCTAGACCAGATACGTCCGGCGGACGCAAGCCTCTGAAACCCATTTGTAACTCGCTGCCTTTCGGCCCACGAGCTGGGCGGCGAGCGCAATGCCACATTTGTGTGGCCAAGTTTCCCGTGGACGCTGGTAGACCAGATACGTCCGGCGGACGCAAGCCTTTGGAACCTATTTGTAACTCGCTGCCTTTCGGCTCACGAGCTGGGCGGCGAGCGCGATGCCACATTTGTGTGGCCAAGTTTCCCGTGGACGCTGGCTAGACCAGATACGTCCGGCGGACGCAAGCCTCTGGAGCCCATTTGTAACTCGCTGCCTTTCGGCTCACGAGCTGGGCGGCGAGCGTGATGCCACATTTGTGTGGCCGGTTTCCCGTGGACGCTGGCTAGACCAGATACGTCCGGCGGACGCAAGCCTTTTGAACCCATTTGTAACTCGCTGCCTTTCGGCTCACGAGCTGGGCGGCGAGCGTGGTGCCATATTTGTGTGGCCGGGTTCCCGTGGACGCTGGCTAGACCAGATACGTCTGGCGGACGCAAGCCTCTGAAACCCATTTGTAACTCGCTGCCTTTCGGCTCACGAGCTGGGCGGCGAGCGTGATGCCACATTTGTGTGGCCGGTTTCCCGTGGACGCTGGCTAGACCAGATACGTCCGGCGTACGCAAGCCTTTTGAACCCATTAGTAACTCGCTGCCTTTCGGCTCACGAGCTGGGCGGCGAGCGCAATGCCACATTTGTGTTGCCGGGTTTCCCGTGGACGCTGGCTAGACCAGATACGTCCGGCGGACGCAAGCTTCTGAAACCCATTTGTAACTCGCTGCCTTTCGGCTCACGAGCTTGGCGGCGAGCGTGATGCGATACTTGTGTGGCCGGGTTTCCCGTGGACGCTGGCTAGACCAGATACGTCCGGCGGACGCAAGCCTCTGAAACCCATTTGTAACTCGCTGCCTTTCGGCTCACGAGCTGGGCGGCGAGCGCAATGCCACATTTGTGTGGCCAAGTTTCCCGTGGACGCTGGCTAGACCAGATACGTCCGGCGGACGCAAGCCTTTGGAACCTATTTATAACTCGCTGACTTTCGGCTCACGAGCTGGGCGGCGAGCGCGATGCCACATTTGTGTGGCCGGGTTTCCCGTGGACGCTGGCTAGACCAGATACGTTCGGCGGACGCAAGCCTCTGAAACCCATTTGTAACTCGCTGCCTTTCGGCTCACGAGCTGGGCGGCGAGCTCGGTGCCATATTTGTGTGGCCGGGTTTCCCGTGGACGCTGGCTAGACCAGATACGTCTGGCGGACGCAAGCCTCTGAAACCCATTTGTAACTCGCTGCCTTTCGGCTCACGAGCTGGGCGGCGAGCGTGATGCCACATTTGTGTGGCCGGTTTCCCGTGGACGCTGGCTAGACCAGATACGTCCGGCGTACGCAAGCCTTTTGAACCCATTAGTAACTCGCTGCCTTTCGGCTCACGAGCTGGGCGGCGAGCGCAATGCCACATTTGTGTTGCCGGGTTTCCCGTGGACGCTGTCTAGACCAGATACGTCCGGCGGACGCAAGCCTCTGAAACCCATTTGTAACTCGCTGCCTTTCTGCTCACGAGCTGGGAGGCGAGCGTGATGCCATATTTGTGTGGCCGGGTTTCCCATGGACGCTGGCTAGACCAGATACGTTCGGCGGACGCAAGCCTATGAAGCCCTTTATTAACTCGCTGCCTTTCGGCTCACGAGCTGGGCGGCGAGCTCGGTGCCATATTTGTGTGGCCGGGTTTCCCGTGGACGCTGGCTAGACCAGATACGTCTGGCGGACGCAAGCCTCTGAAACCCATTTGTAACTCGCTGCCTTTCGGCTCACGAGCTGGGCGGCGAGCGTGATGCCACATTTGTGTGGCCGGTTTCCCGTGGACGCTGCCTAGACCAGATACGTCCGGCGTACGCAAGCCTTTTGAACCCATTAGTAACTCGCTGCCTTTCGGCTCACGAGCTGGGCGGCGAGCGCAATGCCACATTTGTGTTGCCGGGTTTCCCGTGGACGCTGTCTAGACCAGATACGTCCGGCGGACGCAAGCCTCTGAAACCCATTTGTAACTCGCTGCCTTTCGGCTCACGAGCTGGGCGGCGAGCGTGATGCCACATTTGTGTGGCCGGTTTCCCGTGGACGCTGGCTAGAGCAGATACGTCCGGCGTACGCAAGCCTTTTGAACCCATTAGTAACTCGCTGCCTTTCGGCTCACGAGCTGGGCGGCGACCGCAATGCCACATTTGTGTTGCCGGGTTTCCCGTGGACGCTGGCTAGACCAGATACGTCCGGCGGACGCAAGCCTCTGAAACCCATTTGTAACTCGCTGCCTTTCGGCTCACGAGCTTGGCGGCGAGCGTGATGCCATATTTGTGTGGCCGGGTTTCCCGTGGACGCTGGCTAGACCAGATACGTCCGGCGGATGCAAGCCTCTGAAACCCATTTGTAACTCGCTGCCTTTCGGCCCACGAGCTGGGCAGCGAGCGCAATGCCACATTTGTGTGGCCAAGTTTCCCGTGGACGCTGGCTAGACCAGATACGTCCGGCGGACGCAAGCCTTTGGAACCTATTTGTAACTCGCTGCCTTTCGGCTCACGAGCTGGGCGGCGAGCGCGATGCCACATTTGTGTGGCCGGGTTTCCCGTGGACGCTGGCTAGACCAGATACTTTCGGCGGACGCAAGCCTCTGAAACCCATTTGTAACTCGCTGCCTTTCGGCTCACGAGCTTGGCGGCGAGCGTGATGCCATATTTGTGTGGCCGGGTTTCCCGTGGATGCTGGCTAGACCAGATACGTCCGGCGGACGCAAGGCTCTGAAACCCATTTGTAACTCGCTGCCTTTCGGCTCACGAGCTGGGCGGAGAGCGTGATGCCACATTTGTGTGGCCGGTTTCCCGTGGACGCTGGCTAGACCACATACGTCCGGCGTACGCAAGCCTTTTGAACCCATTAGTAACTCGCTGCCTTTCGGCTCACGAGCTGGGCGGCGAGCGCAATGCCACATTTGTGTTGCCGGGTTTCCCGTGGACGCTGGCTAGACCAGATACGTCCGGCGGACGCAAGCCTCTGAAACCCATTTGTAACTCGCTGCCTTTCGGCTCACGAGCTTGGCGGCGAGCGTGATGCCATATTTGTGTGGCCGGGTTTCCCGTGGACGCTGGCTAGACCAGATACGTCCGGCGGACGCAAGCCTCTGAAACCCATTTGTAACTTGCTGCCTTTCGGCCCACGAGCTGGGCGGCGAGCGCAATGCCACATTTGTGTGGCCAAGTTTCCCGTGGACGCTGGCTAGACCAGATACGTCCGGCGGACGCAAGCCTTTGGAACCTATTTGTAACTCGCTGCCTTTCGGCTCACGAGCTGGGCGGCGAGCGCGATGCCACATTTGTGTGGCCAAGTTTCCCGTGGACGCTGGCTAGACCAGATACGTCCGGCGGACGCAAGCCTCTGAAACCCATTTGTAACTCGCTGCCTTTCGGCTCACGAGCTGGGCGGCGAGCGTGATGCCACATTTGTGTGGCCGGTTTCCCGTGGACGCTGGCTAGACCAGATACGTCCGGCGTACGCAAGCCTTTTGAACCCATTAGTAACTCGCTGCCATTCGGCTCACGAGCTGGGCGGCGAGCGCGATGCCACATTTGTGTGGCCGGATTTTCCGTGGACGCAAACCTCTGAAACCCATTTGTAACTCGCTGCCTTTCGGCTCACGAGCTGGGCGGCGAGCGTGATGCCACATTTGTGTGGCCGGTTTCCCGTGGACGCTGTCTAGACCAGATACGTCCGGCGGACGCAAGCCTCTGAAACCCATTTGTAACTCGCTGCCTTTCGGCTCACGAGCTGGGCGGCGAGCGTGATGCCACATTTGTGTGGCCGGTTTCCCGTGGACGCTGGCTAGACCAGATACGTCCGGCGTACGCAAGCCTTTTGAACCCATTAGTAACTCGCTGCCTTTCGGCTCACGAGCTGGGCGGCGAGCGCAATGCCACATTTGTGTTGCCGGGTTTCCCGTGGACGCTGGCTAGACCAGATACGTCCGGCGGACGCAAGCCTCTGAAACCCATTTGTAACTCGCTGCCTTTCGGCTCACGAGCTTGGCGGCGAGCGTGATGCCATATTTGTGTGGCCGGGTTTCCCGTGGACGCTGGCTAGACCAGATACGTCCGGCGGACGCAAGCCTCTGAAACCCATTTGTAACTCGCTGCCTTTCGGCCCACGAGCTGGGCGGCGAGCGCAATGCCACATTTGTGTGGCCAAGTTTCCCGTGGACGCTGGCTAGACCAGATACGTCCGGCGGACGCAAGCCTTTGGAACCTATTTGTAACTCGCTGCCTTTCGGCTCACGAGCTGGGCGGCGAGCGCGATGCCACATTTGTGTGGCCAAGTTTCCCGTGGACGCTGGCTAGACCAGATACGTCCGGCGGACGCAAGCCTCTGGAGCCCATTTGTAACTCGCTGCCTTTCGGCTCACGAGCTGGGCGGCGAGCGTGATGCCACATTTGTGTGGCCGGTTTCCCGTGGACGCTGGCTAGACCAGATACGTCCGGCGGACGCAAGCCTTTTGAACCCATTTGTAACTCGCTGCCTTTCGGCTCACGAGCTGGGCGGCGAGCGTGGTGCCATATTTGTGTGGCCGGGTTCCCGTGGACGCTGGCTAGACCAGATACGTCTGGCGGACGCAAGCCTCTGAAACCCATTTGTAACTCGCTGCCTTTCGGCTCACGAGCTGGGCGGCGAGCGTGATGCCACATTTGTGTGGCCGGTTTCCCGTGGACGCTGGCTAGACCAGATACGTCCGGCGTACGCAAGCCTTTTGAACCCATTAGTAACTCGCTGCCTTTCGGCTCACGAGCTGGGCGGCGAGCGCAATGCCACATTTGTGTTGCCGGGTTTCCCGTGGACGCTGGCTAGACCAGATACGTCCGGCGGACGCAAGCTTCTGAAACCCATTTGTAACTCGCTGCCTTTCGGCTCACGAGCTTGGCGGCGAGCGTGATGCCATATTTGTGTGGCCGGGTTTCCCGTGGACGCTGGCTAGACCAGATACGTCCGGCGGACGCAAGCCTCTGAAACCCATTTGTAACTCGCTGCCTTTCGGCTCACGAGCTGGGCGGCGAGCGCAATGCCACATTTGTGTGGCCAAGTTTCCCGTGGACGCTGGCTAGACCAGATACGTCCGGTGGACGCAAGCCTTTGGAACCTATTTGTAACTCGCTGCCTTTCGGCTCACGAGATGGGCGGCGAGCGCGATGCCACATTTGTGTGGCCGGGTTTCCCGTGGACGCTGGCTAGACCAGATACGTCCGGCGGACGCAAGCCTCTGGAGCCCATTTGTAACTCGCTGCCTTTCGGCTCACGAGCTGGGCGGCGAGCGTGATGCCACATTTGTGTGGCCGGTTTCCCGTGGACGCTGGCTAGACCAGATACGTCCGGCGGACGCAAGCCTTTTGAACCCATTTGTAACTCGCTGCCTTTCGGCTCACGAGCTGGGCGGCGAGCGTGGTGCCATATTTGTGTGGCCGGGTTCCCGTGGACGCTGGCTAGACCAGATACGTCTGGCGGACGCAAGCCTCTGAAACCCATTTGTAACTCGCTGCCTTTCGGCTCACGAGCTGGGCGGCGAGCGTGATGCCACATTTGTGTGGCCGGTTTCCCGTGGACGCTGGCTAGACCAGATACGTCCGGCGTACGCAAGCCTTTTGAACCCATTAGTAACTCGCTGCCTTTCGGCTCACGAGCTGGGCGGCGAGCGCAATGCCACATTTGTGTTGCCGGGTTTCCCGTGGACGCTGGCTAGACCAGATACGTCCGGCGGACGCAAGCTTCTGAAACCCATTTGTAACTCGCTGCCTTTCGGCTCACGAGCTTGGCGGCGAGCGTGATGCCATATTTGTGTGGCCGGGTTTCCCGTGGACGCTGGCTAGACCAGATACGTCCGGCGGACGCAAGCCTCTGAAACCCATTTGTAACTCGCTGCCTTTCGGCTCACGAGCTGGGCGGCGAGCGTGATGCCACATTTGTGTGGCCGGTTTCCCGTGGACGCTGGCTAGACCAGATACGTCCGGCGGACGCAAGCCTTTTGAACCCATTTGTAACTCGCTGCCTTTCGGCTCACGAGCTGGGCGGCGAGCGCGATTCCACATTTGTGTGGCCGGGTTTCCCGTGGACGCTGGCTAGACCAGATACGTCCGGCGGACGCAAGCCTCTGAAACCCATTTGTAACTCGCTGCCTTTCGGCTCACGAGCTGGGCGGCGAGCGTGATGCCACATTTATGTGGCCGCGTTTCCCGTGGACGCTGGCTAGACGAGATACGTCCGGCAGACGCAAGCCTTTGAAACCCATTTGTAACTCGCTGCCTTTCGACTCACGAGCTGGGCGGCGAGCACGATGCCACATTTGTTTGGCCGGGTTTCCCGTGGACGCTGGCTAGACCAGATACGTCCGACGGACGCAAGCCTTTGGAACCTATTTGTAACTCGCTGCCTTTCGGCTCACGAGCTGGGCGGCGAGCGCGATGCCACAGTTGTGTGGCCGGGTTTCCCGTGGACGCTGGCTAGACCAGATACGTTCGGCGGACGCAAGCCTCTGAAACCCATTTGTAACTCGTTGCCTTTCGGCTCACGAGCTGGGCGGCGAGCTCGGTGCCATATTTGTGTGGCCGGGTTTCCCGTGGACGCTGGCTAGACCAGATACGTCCGACGGACGCAAGCCTCTGAAACCCATTTGTAACTCGCTGCCTTTCGGCTCACGAGCTGGGCGGCGAGCGTGGTGCCATATTTGTGTGGCCGGGTTTCCCGTGGACGCTGGCTAGAGCAGATACGTCTGGCGGACGCAAGCCTCTGAAACCCATTTGTAACTCGCTGCCTTTCGGCTCACGAGCTGGGCGGCGAGCGTGATGCCACATTTGTGTGGCCGGTTTCCCGTGGACGCTGGCTAGACCAGATACGTCCGGCGTACGCAAGCCTTTTGAACCCATTAGTAACTCGCTGCCTTTCGGCTCACGAGCTGGGCGGCGAGCGCAATGCCACATTTGTGTTGCCGGGTTTCCCGTGGACGCTGGCTAGACCAGATACGTCCGGCGGACGCAAGCTTCTGAAACCCATTTGTAACTCGCTGCCTTTCGGCTCACGAGCTTGGCGGCGAGCGTGATGCCATATTTGTGTGGCCGGGTTTCCCGTGGATGCTGGCTAGACCAGATACGTCCGGCGGACGCAAGCCTCTGAAACCCATTTGTAACTCGCTGCCTTTCGGCTCACGAGCTGGGCGGCGAGCGCAATGCCACATTTGTGTGGCCAAGTTTCCCGTGGACGCTGGCTAGACCAGATACGTCCGGCGGACGCAAGCCTTTGGAACCTATTTGTAACTCGCTGCCTTTCGGCTCACGAGCTGGGCGGCGAGCGCGATGCCACATTTGTGTGGCCGGGTTTCCCGTGGACGCTGGCTAGACCATATACGTTCGGCGGACGCAAGCCTCTGAAACCCATTTGTAACTCTCTACCTTTCGGCTCACGAGCTGGGCGACGAGCTCGGTGCCATATTTGTGTGGCTGGGTTTCCCGTGGACGCTGGCTAGACCAGATACGTCTGGCGGACGCAAGCCTCTGAAACCCATTTGTAACTCGCTGCCTTTCGGCTCACGAGCTGGGCGGCGAGCGTGAAGCCACATTTGTGTGGCCGGTTTCCCGTGGACGCTGGCTAGACCAGATACGTCCGGCGTACGCAAGCCTTTTGAACCCATTAGTAACTCGCTGCCTTTCGGCTCACGAGCTGGGCGGTGAGCGCAATGCCACATTTGTGTTGCCGGGTTTCCCGTGGACGCTGTCTAGACCAGATACGTCCGGCGGACGCAAGCCTCCGAAACCCATTTGTAACTCGCTGCCTTTCGGCTCACGAGCTGGGAGGCGAGCGTGATGCCATATTTGTGTGGCCGGGTTTCCCATGGACGCTGGCTAGACCAGATACGTTCGGCGGACGCAAGCCTCTGAAGCCCTTTATTAACTCGCTGCCTTTCTGCTCACGAGCTGGGCGGCGAGCTCGGTGCCATATTTGTGTGGCCGGGTTTCCCGTGGACGCTGGCTAGATCAGATACGTCTGGCGGACGCAAGCCTCTGAAACCCATTTGTAACTCGCTGCCTTTCGGCTCACGAGCTGGGCGGCGAGCTCGGTGCCATATTTGTGTGGCTGGGTTTCCCGTGGACGCTGGCTAGACCAGATACGTCTGGCGGACGCAAGCCTCTGAAACCTATTTGTAACTCGCTGCCTTTCGGCTCACGAGCTGGGCGACGAGCGTGATGCCACATTTATGTGGCCGCGTTTCCCGTGGACGCTGGCTAGACGAGATACGTCCGGCAGACGCAAGCCTTTGAAACCCATTTGTAACTCGCTGCCTTTCGACTCACGAGCTGGGCGGCGAGCACGATGCCACATTTGTTTGGCCGGGTTTCCCGTGGACGCTGGCTAGACCAGATACGTCCGACGGACGCAAGCCTTTGGAACCTATTTGTAACTCGCTGCCTTTCGGCTCACGAGCTGGGCGGCGAGCGCGATGCCACAGTTGTGTGGCCGGGTTTCCCGTGGACGCTGGCTAGACCAGATACGTTCGGCGGACGCAAGCCTCTGAAACCCATTTGTAACTCGTTGCCTTTCGGCTCACGAGCTGGGCGGCGAGCTCGGTGCCATATTTGTGTGGCCGGGTTTCCCGTGGACGCTGGCTAGACCAGATACGTCCGACGGACGCAAGCCTCTGAAACCCATTTGTAACTCGCTGCCTTTCGGCTCACGAGCTGGGCGGCGAGCGTGGTGCCATATTTGTGTGGCCGGGTTTCCCGTGGACGCTGGCTAGAGCAGATACGTCTGGCGGACGCAAGCCTCTGAAACCCATTTGTAACTCGCTGCCTTTCGGCTCACGAGCTGGGCGGCGAGCGTGATGCCACATTTGTGTGGCCGGTTTCCCGTGGACGCTGGCTAGACCAGATACGTCCGGCGTACGCAAGCCTTTTGAACCCATTAGTAACTCGCTGCCTTTCGGCTCACGAGCTGGGCGGCGAGCGCAATGCCACATTTGTGTTGCCGGGTTTCCCGTGGACGCTGGCTAGACCAGATACGTCCGGCGGACGCAAGCTTCTGAAACCCATTTGTAACTCGCTGCCTTTCGGCTCACGAGCTTGGCGGCGAGCGTGATGCCATATTTGTGTGGCCGGGTTTCCCGTGGATGCTGGCTAGACCAGATACGTCCGGCGGACGCAAGCCTCTGAAACCCATTTGTAACTCGCTGCCTTTCCGCTCACGAGCTGGGCGGCGAGCGCAATGCCACATTTGTGTGGCCAAGTTTCCCGTGGACGCTGGCTAGACCAGATACGTCCGGCGGACGCAAGCCTTTGGAACCTATTTGTAACTCGCTGCCTTTCGGCTCACGAGCTGGGCGGCGAGCGCGATGCCACATTTGTGTGGCCGGGTTTCCCGTGGACGCTGGCTAGACCATATACGTTCGGCGGACGCAAGCCTCTGAAACCCATTTGTAACTCTCTACCTTTCGGCTCACGAGCTGGGCGACGAGCTCGGTGCCATATTTGTGTGGCTGGGTTTCCCGTGGACGCTGGCTAGACCAGATACGTCTGGCGGACGCAAGCCTCTGAAACCCATTTGTAACTCGCTGCCTTTCGGCTCACGAGCTGGGCGGCGAGCGTGAAGCCACATTTGTGTGGCCGGTTTCCCGTGGACGCTGGCTAGACCAGATACGTCCGGCGTACGCAAGCCTTTTGAACCCATTAGTAACTCGCTGCCTTTCGGCTCACGAGCTGGGCGGTGAGCGCAATGCCACATTTGTGTTGCCGGGTTTCCCGTGGACGCTGTCTAGACCAGATACGTCCGGCGGACGCAAGCCTCCGAAACCCATTTGTAACTCGCTGCCTTTCGGCTCACGAGCTGGGAGGCGAGCGTGATGCCATATTTGTGTGGCCGGGTTTCCCATGGACGCTGGCTAGACCAGATACGTTCGGCGGACGCAAGCCTCTGAAGCCCTTTATTAACTCGCTGCCTTTCTGCTCACGAGCTGGGCGGCGAGCTCGGTGCCATATTTGTGTGGCCGGGTTTCCCGTGGACGCTGGCTAGATCAGATACGTCTGGCGGACGCAAGCCTCTGAAACCCATTTGTAACTCGCTGCCTTTCGGCTCACGAGCTGGGCGGCGAGCTCGGTGCCATATTTGTGTGGCTGGGTTTCCCGTGGACGCTGGCTAGACCAGATACGTCTGGCGGACGCAAGCCTCTGAAACCTATTTGTAACTCGCTGCCTTTCGGCTCACGAGCTGGGCGACGAGCGTGATGCCACATTTATGTGGCCGCGTTTCCCGTGGACGCTGGCTAGACGAGATACGTCCGGCAGACGCAAGCCTTTGAAACCCATTTGTAACTCGCTGCCTTTCGACTCACGAGCTGGGCGGCGAGCACGATGCCACATTTGTTTGGCCGGGTTTCCCGTGGACGCTGGCTAGACCAGATACGTCCGACGGACGCAAGCCTTTGGAACCTATTTGTAACTCGCTGCCTTTCGGCTCACGAGCTGGGCGGCGAGCGCGATGCCACAGTTGTGTGGCCGGGTTTCCCGTGGACGCTGGCTAGACCAGATACGTTCGGCGGACGCAAGCCTCTGAAACCCATTTGTAACTCGTTGCCTTTCGGCTCACGAGCTGGGCGGCGAGCTCGGTGCCATATTTGTGTGGCCGGGTTTCCCGTGGACGCTGGCTAGACCAGATACGTCCGACGGACGCAAGCCTCTGAAACCCATTTGTAACTCGCTGCCTTTCGGCTCACGAGCTGGGCGGCGAGCGTGGTGCCATATTTGTGTGGCCGGGTTTCCCGTGGACGCTGGCTAGAGCAGATACGTCTGGCGGACGCAAGCCTCTGAAACCCATTTGTAACTCGCTGCCTTTCGGCTCACGAGCTGGGCGGCGAGCGTGATGCCACATTTGTGTGGCCGGTTTCCCGTGGACGCTGGCTAGACCAGATACGTCCGGCGTACGCAAGCCTTTTGAACCCATTAGTAACTCGCTGCCTTTCGGCTCACGAGCTGGGCGGCGAGCGCAATGCCACATTTGTGTTGCCGGGTTTCCCGTGGACGCTGGCTAGACCAGATACGTCCGGCGGACGCAAGCTTCTGAAACCCATTTGTAACTCGCTGCCTTTCGGCTCACGAGCTTGGCGGCGAGCGTGATGCCATATTTGTGTGGCCGGGTTTCCCGTGGATGCTGGCTAGACCAGATACGTCCGGCGGACGCAAGCCTCTGAAACCCATTTGTAACTCGCTGCCTTTCGGCTCACGAGCTGGGCGGCGAGCGCAATGCCACATTTGTGTGGCCAAGTTTCCCGTGGACGCTGGCTAGACCAGATACGTCCGGCGGACGCAAGCCTTTGGAACCTATTTGTAACTCGCTGCCTTTCGGCTCACGAGCTGGGCGGCGAGCGCGATGCCACATTTGTGTGGCCGGGTTTCCCGTGGACGCTGGCTAGACCATATACGTTCGGCGGACGCAAGCCTCTGAAACCCATTTGTAACTCTCTACCTTTCGGCTCACGAGCTGGGCGACGAGCTCGGTGCCATATTTGTGTGGCTGGGTTTCCCGTGGACGCTGGCTAGACCAGATACGTCTGGCGGACGCAAGCCTCTGAAACCCATTTGTAACTCGCTGCCTTTCGGCTCACGAGCTGGGCGGCGAGCGTGAAGCCACATTTGTGTGGCCGGTTTCCCGTGGACGCTGGCTAGACCAGATACGTCCGGCGTACGCAAGCCTTTTGAACCCATTAGTAACTCGCTGCCTTTCGGCTCACGAGCTGGGCGGTGAGCGCAATGCCACATTTGTGTTGCCGGGTTTCCCGTGGACGCTGTCTAGACCAGATACGTCCGGCGGACGCAAGCCTCCGAAACCCATTTGTAACTCGCTGCCTTTCGGCTCACGAGCTGGGAGGCGAGCGTGATGCCATATTTGTGTGGCCGGGTTTCCCATGGACGCTGGCTAGACCAGATACGTTCGGCGGACGCAAGCCTCTGAAGCCCTTTATTAACTCGCTGCCTTTCTGCTCACGAGCTGGGCGGCGAGCTCGGTGCCATATTTGTGTGGCCGGGTTTCCCGTGGACGCTGGCTAGATCAGATACGTCTGGCGGACGCAAGCCTCTGAAACCCATTTGTAACTCGCTGCCTTTCGGCTCACGAGCTGGGCGGCGAGCTCGGTGCCATATTTGTGTGGCTGGGTTTCCCGTGGACGCTGGCTAGACCAGATACGTCTGGCGGACGCAAGCCTCTGAAACCTATTTGTAACTCGCTGCCTTTCGGCTCACGAGCTGGGCGACGAGCGTGATGCCACATTTATGTGGCCGCGTTTCCCGTGGACGCTGGCTAGACGAGATACGTCCGGCAGACGCAAGCCTTTGAAACCCATTTGTAACTCGCTGCCTTTCGACTCACGAGCTGGGCGGCGAGCACGATGCCACATTTGTTTGGCCGGGTTTCCCGTGGACGCTGGCTAGACCAGATACGTCCGACGGACGCAAGCCTTTGGAACCTATTTGTAACTCGCTGCCTTTCGGCTCACGAGCTGGGCGGCGAGCGCGATGCCACAGTTGTGTGGCCGGGTTTCCCGTGGACGCTGGCTAGACCAGATACGTTCGGCGGACGCAAGCCTCTGAAACCCATTTGTAACTCGTTGCCTTTCGGCTCACGAGCTGGGCGGCGAGCTCGGTGCCATATTTGTGTGGCCGGGTTTCCCGTGGACGCTGGCTAGACCAGATACGTCCGACGGACGCAAGCCTCTGAAACCCATTTGTAACTCGCTGCCTTTCGGCTCACGAGCTGGGCGGCGAGCGTGGTGCCATATTTGTGTGGCCGGGTTTCCCGTGGACGCTGGCTAGAGCAGATACGTCTGGCGGACGCAAGCCTCTGAAACCCATTTGTAACTCGCTGCCTTTCGGCTCACGAGCTGGGCGGCGAGCGTGATGCCACATTTGTGTGGCCGGTTTCCCGTGGACGCTGGCTAGACCAGATACGTCCGGCGTACGCAAGCCTTTTGAACCCATTAGTAACTCGCTGCCTTTCGGCTCACGAGCTGGGCGGCGAGCGCAATGCCACATTTGTGTTGCCGGGTTTCCCGTGGACGCTGGCTAGACCAGATACGTCCGGCGGACGCAAGCTTCTGAAACCCATTTGTAACTCGCTGCCTTTCGGCTCACGAGCTTGGCGGCGAGCGTGATGCCATATTTGTGTGGCCGGGTTTCCCGTGGATGCTGGCTAGACCAGATACGTCCGGCGGACGCAAGCCTCTGAAACCCATTTGTAACTCGCTGCCTTTCGGCTCACGAGCTGGGCGGCGAGCGCAATGCCACATTTGTGTGGCCAAGTTTCCCGTGGACGCTGGCTAGACCAGATACGTCCGGCGGACGCAAGCCTTTGGAACCTATTTGTAACTCGCTGCCTTTCGGCTCACGAGCTGGGCGGCGAGCGCGATGCCACATTTGTGTGGCCGGGTTTCCCGTGGACGCTGGCTAGACCAGATACGTTCGGCGGACGCAAGCCTCTGAAACCCATTTGTAACTCGTTGCCTTTCGGCTCACGAGCTGGGCGGCGAGCTCGGTGCCATATTTGTGTGGCCGGGTTTCCCATGGACGCTGGCTAGACCAGATACGTCTGGCGGACGCAAGCCTCTGAAACCCATTTGTAACTCGCTGCCTTTCGGCTCACGAGTTGGGCGGAGAGCGTGATGCAACATTTGTGTGGCCGGTTTCCCGTGGACGCTGGCTAGACCAGATACGTCCGGCGTACGCAAGCCTTTTGAACCCATTAGTAACTCGCTGCCTTTCGGCTCACGAGCTGGGCGGCGAGCGTAATGCCACATTTGTGTTGCCGGGTTTCCCGTGGACGCTGGCTAGACCAGATACGTCCGGCGGACGCAAGCCTCTGAAACCCATTTGTAACTCGCTGCCTTTCGGCTCACGAGCTTGGCGGCGAGCGTGATGCCATATTTGTGTGGCCGGGTTTCCCGTGGATGCTGGATAGACCAGATACGTCCGGCGGACGCAAGCCTCTGAAACCCATTTGTAACTCGCTGCCTTTCGGCCCACGAGCTGGGCGGCGAGCGCAATGCCACATTTGTGTGGCCAAGTTTCCCGTGGACGCTGGCTAGACCAGATACGTCCGGCGGACGCAAGCCTTTGGAACCTATTTGTAACTCGCTGCCTTTCGGCTCACGAGCTGGGCGGCGAGCGCGATGCCACATTTGTGTGGCCGGGTTTCCCGTGGACGCTGGCTAGACCAGATACGTTCGGCGGACGCAAGCCTCTGAAACCCATTTGTAACTCGTTGCCTTTCGGCTCACGAGCTGGGCGGCGAGCTCGGTGCCATATTTGTGTGGCCGGGTTTCCCATGGACGCTGGCTAGACCAGATACGTCTGGCGGACGCAAGCCTCTGAAACCCATTTGTAACTCGCTGCCTTTCGGCTCACGAGTTGGGCGGAGAGCGTGATGCAACATTTGTGTGGCCGGTTTCCCGTGGACGCTGGCTAGACCAGATACGTCCGGCGTACGCAAGCCTTTTGAACCCATTAGTAACTCGCTGCCTTTCGGCTCACGAGCTGGGCGGCGAGCGTAATGCCACATTTGTGTTGCCGGGTTTCCCGTGGACGCTGGCTAGACCAGATACGTCCGGCGGACGCAAGCCTCTGAAACCCATTTGTAACTCGCTGCCTTTCGGCTCACGAGCTTGGCGGCGAGCGTGATGCCATATTTGTGTGGCCGGGTTTCCCGTGGACGCTGGATAGACCAGATACGTCCGGCGGACGCAAGCCTCTGAAACCCATTTGTAACTCGCTGCCTTTCGGCCCACGAGCTGGGCGGCGAGCGCAATGCCACATTTGTGTGGCCAAGTTTCCCGTGGACGCTGGCTAGACCAGATACGTCCGGCGGACGCAAGCCTTTGGAACCTATTTGTAACTCGCTGCCTTTCGGCTCACGAGCTGGGCGGCGAGCGCGATGCCACATTTGTGTGGCCGGGTTTCCCGTGGACGCTGGCTAGACCAGATACGTTCGGCGGACGCAAGCCTCTGAAACCCATTTGTAACTCGTTGCCTTTCGGCTCACGAGCTGGGCGGCGAGCTCGGTGCCATATTTGTGTGGCCGGGTTTCCCATGGACGCTGGCTAGACCAGATACGTCTGGCGGACGCAAGCCTCTGAAACCCATTTGTAACTCGCTGCCTTTCGGCTCACGAGTTGGGCGGAGAGCGTGATGCAACATTTGTGTGGCCGGTTTCCCGTGGACGCTGGCTAGACCAGATACGTCCGGCGTACGCAAGCCTTTTGAACCCATTAGTAACTCGCTGCCTTTCGGCTCACGAGCTGGGCGGCGAGCGTAATGCCACATTTGTGTTGCCGGGTTTCCCGTGGACGCTGGCTAGACCAGATACGTCCGGCGGACGCAAGCCTCTGAAACCCATTTGTAACTCGCTGCCTTTCGGCTCACGAGCTTGGCGGCGAGCGTGATGCCATATTTGTGTGGCCGGGTTTCCCGTGGACGCTGGATAGACCAGATACGTCCGGCGGACGCAAGCCTCTGAAACCCATTTGTAACTCGCTGCCTTTCGGCCCACGAGCTGGGCGGCGAGCGCAATGCCACATTTGTGTGGCCAAGTTTCCCGTGGACGCTGGCTAGACCAGATACGTCCGGCGGACGCAAGCCTATGGAACCTATTTGTAACTCGCTGCCTTTCGGCTCACGAGCTGGGCGGCGAGCGCGATGCCACATTTGTGTGGCCGGGTTTCCCGTGGACGCTGGCTAGACCAGATACGTTCGGCGGACGCAAGCCTCTGAAACCCATTTGTAACTCGTTGCCTTTCGGCTCACGAGCTGGGCGGCGAGCTCGGTGCCATATTTGTGTGGCCGGGTTTCCCATGGACGCTGGCTAGACCAGATACGTCTGGCGGACGCAAGCCTCTAAAACCCATTTGTAACTCGCTGCCTTTCGGCTCACGAGTTGGGCGGAGAGCGTGATGCAACATTTGTGTGGCCGGTTTCCCGTGGACGCTGGCTAGACCAGATACGTCCGGCGTACGCAAGCCTTTTGAACCCATTAGTAACTCGCTGCCTTTCGGCTCACGAGCTGGGCGGCGAGCGTAATGCCACATTTGTGTTGCCGGGTTTCCCGTGGACGCTGGCTAGACCAGATACGTCCGGCGGACGCAAGCCTCTGAAACCCATTTGTAACTCGCTGCCTTTCGACTCACGAGCTGGGCGGCGAGCACGATGCCACATTTGTTTGGCCGGGTTTCCCGTGGACGCTGGCTAGACCAGATACGTCCGACGGACGCAAGCCTTTGGAACCTATTTGTAACTCGCTGCCTTTCGGCTCACGAGCTGGGCGGCGAGCGCGATGCCACAGTTGTGTGGCCGGGTTTCCCGTGGACGCTGGCTAGACCAGATACGTTCGGCGGACGCAAGCCTCTGAAACCCATTTGTAACTCGTTGCCTTTCGGCTCACGAGCTGGGCGGCGAGCTCGGTGCCATATTTGTGTGGCCGGGTTTCCCGTGGACGCTGGCTAGACCAGATACGTCCGACGGACGCAAGCCTCTGAAACCCATTTGTAACTCGCTGCCTTTCGGCTCACGAGCTGGGCGGCGAGCGTGGTGCCATATTTGTGTGGCCGGGTTTCCCGTGGACGCTGGCTAGAGCAGATACGTCTGGCGGACGCAAGCCTCTGAAACCCATTTGTAACTCG
This sequence comes from Urtica dioica subsp. dioica, assembly GCF_054948205.1. NCBI lineage: Eukaryota > Viridiplantae > Streptophyta > Magnoliopsida > Rosales > Urticaceae > Urtica > Urtica dioica. The sequence goes on along the minus strand of NC_142757.1, from coordinate 2,002,378 downwards.
CTGCCTTTCGGCTCACGAGCTGGGCGGCGAGCGTGATGCCACATTTGTGTGGCCGGTTTCCCGTGGACGCTGGCTAGACCAGATACGTCCGGCGTACGCAAGCCTTTTGAACCCATTAGTAACTCGCTGCCTTTCGGCTCACGAGCTGGGCGGCGAGCGCAATGCCACATTTGTGTTGCCGGGTTTCCCGTGGACGCTGGCTAGACCAGATACGTCCGGCGGACGCAAGCTTCTGAAACCCATTTGTAACTCGCTGCCTTTCGGCTCACGAGCTTGGCGGCGAGCGTGATGCCATATTTGTGTGGCCGGGTTTCCCGTGGATGCTGGCTAGACCAGATACGTCCGGCGGACGCAAGCCTCTGAAACCCATTTGTAACTCGCTGCCTTTCGGCTCACGAGCTGGGCGGCGAGCGCAATGCCACATTTGTGTGGCCAAGTTTCCCGTGGACGCTGGCTAGACCAGATACGTCCGGCGGACGCAAGCCTTTGGAACCTATTTGTAACTCGCTGCCTTTCGGCTCACGAGCTGGGCGGCGAGCGCGATGCCACATTTGTGTGGCCGGGTTTCCCGTGGACGCTGGCTAGACCAGATACGTTCGGCGGACGCAAGCCTCTGAAACCCATTTGTAACTCGTTGCCTTTCGGCTCACGAGCTGGGCGGCGAGCTCGGTGCCATATTTGTGTGGCCGGGTTTCCCATGGACGCTGGCTAGACCAGATACGTCTGGCGGACGCAAGCCTCTGAAACCCATTTGTAACTCGCTGCCTTTCGGCTCACGAGTTGGGCGGAGAGCGTGATGCAACATTTGTGTGGCCGGTTTCCCGTGGACGCTGGCTAGACCAGATACGTCCGGCGTACGCAAGCCTTTTGAACCCATTAGTAACTCGCTGCCTTTCGGCTCACGAGCTGGGCGGCGAGCGTAATGCCACATTTGTGTTGCCGGGTTTCCCGTGGACGCTGGCTAGACCAGATACGTCCGGCGGACGCAAGCCTCTGAAACCCATTTGTAACTCGCTGCCTTTCGGCTCACGAGCTTGGCGGCGAGCGTGATGCCATATTTGTGTGGCCGGGTTTCCCGTGGACGCTGGATAGACCAGATACGTCCGGCGGACGCAAGCCTCTGAAACCCATTTGTAACTCGCTGCCTTTCGGCCCACGAGCTGGGCGGCGAGCGCAATGCCACATTTGTGTGGCCAAGTTTCCCGTGGACGCTGGCTAGACCAGATACGTCCGGCGGACGCAAGCCTTTGGAACCTATTTGTAACTCGCTGCCTTTCGGCTCACGAGCTGGGCGGCGAGCGCGATGCCACATTTGTGTGGCCGGGTTTCCCGTGGACGCTGGCTAGACCAGATACGTTCGGCGGACGCAAGCCTCTGAAACCCATTTGTAACTCGTTGCCTTTCGGCTCACGAGCTGGGCGGCGAGCTCGGTGCCATATTTGTGTGGCCGGGTTTCCCATGGACGCTGGCTAGACCAGATACGTCTGGCGGACGCAAGCCTCTGAAACCCATTTGTAACTCGCTGCCTTTCGGCTCACGAGTTGGGCGGAGAGCGTGATGCAACATTTGTGTGGCCGGTTTCCCGTGGACGCTGGCTAGACCAGATACGTCCGGCGTACGCAAGCCTTTTGAACCCATTAGTAACTCGCTGCCTTTCGGCTCACGAGCTGGGCGGCGAGCGTAATGCCACATTTGTGTTGCCGGGTTTCCCGTGGACGCTGGCTAGACCAGATACGTCCGGCGGACGCAAGCCTCTGAAACCCATTTGTAACTCGCTGCCTTTCGGCTCACGAGCTTGGCGGCGAGCGTGATGCCATATTTGTGTGGCCGGGTTTCCCGTGGACGCTGGATAGACCAGATACGTCCGGCGGACGCAAGCCTCTGAAACCCATTTGTAACTCGCTGCCTTTCGGCCCACGAGCTGGGCGGCGAGCGCAATGCCACATTTGTGTGGCCAAGTTTCCCGTGGACGCTGGCTAGACCAGATACGTCCGGCGGACGCAAGCCTTTGGAACCTATTTGTAACTCGCTGCCTTTCGGCTCACGAGCTGGGCGGCGAGCGCGATGCCACATTTGTGTGGCCGGGTTTCCCGTGGACGCTGGCTAGACCAGATACGTTCGGCGGACGCAAGCCTCTGAAACCCATTTGTAACTCGTTGCCTTTCGGCTCACGAGCTGGGCGGCGAGCTCGGTGCCATATTTGTGTGGCCGGGTTTCCCATGGACGCTGGCTAGACCAGATACGTCTGGCGGACGCAAGCCTCTGAAACCCATTTGTAACTCGCTGCCTTTCGGCTCACGAGTTGGGCGGAGAGCGTGATGCAACATTTGTGTGGCCGGTTTCCCGTGGACGCTGGCTAGACCAGATACGTCCGGCGTACGCAAGCCTTTTGAACCCATTAGTAACTCGCTGCCTTTCGGCTCACGAGCTGGGCGGCGAGCGTAATGCCACATTTGTGTTGCCGGGTTTCCCGTGGACGCTGGCTAGACCAGATACGTCCGGCGGACGCAAGCCTCTGAAACCCATTTGTAACTCGCTGCCTTTCGACTCACGAGCTGGGCGGCGAGCACGATGCCACATTTGTTTGGCCGGGTTTCCCGTGGACGCTGGCTAGACCAGATACGTCCGACGGACGCAAGCCTTTGGAACCTATTTGTAACTCGCTGCCTTTCGGCTCACGAGCTGGGCGGCGAGCGCGATGCCACAGTTGTGTGGCCGGGTTTCCCGTGGACGCTGGCTAGACCAGATACGTTCGGCGGACGCAAGCCTCTGAAACCCATTTGTAACTCGTTGCCTTTCGGCTCACGAGCTGGGCGGCGAGCTCGGTGCCATATTTGTGTGGCCGGGTTTCCCGTGGACGCTGGCTAGACCAGATACGTCCGACGGACGCAAGCCTCTGAAACCCATTTGTAACTCGCTGCCTTTCGGCTCACGAGCTGGGCGGCGAGCGTGGTGCCATATTTGTGTGGCCGGGTTTCCCGTGGACGCTGGCTAGAGCAGATACGTCTGGCGGACGCAAGCCTCTGAAACCCATTTGTAACTCGCTGCCTTTCGGCTCACGAGCTGGGCGGCGAGCGTGATGCCACATTTGTGTGGCCGGTTTCCCGTGGACGCTGGCTAGACCAGATACGTCCGGCGTACGCAAGCCTTTTGAACCCATTAGTAACTCGCTGCCTTTCGGCTCACGAGCTGGGCGGCGAGCGCAATGCCACATTTGTGTTGCCGGGTTTCCCGTGGACGCTGGCTAGACCAGATACGTCCGGCGGACGCAAGCTTCTGAAACCCATTTGTAACTCGCTGCCTTTCGGCTCACGAGCTTGGCGGCGAGCGTGATGCCATATTTGTGTGGCCGGGTTTCCCGTGGATGCTGGCTAGACCAGATACGTCCGGCGGACGCAAGCCTCTGAAACCCATTTGTAACTCGCTGCCTTTCGGCTCACGAGCTGGGCGGCGAGCGCAATGCCACATTTGTGTGGCCAAGTTTCCCGTGGACGCTGGCTAGACCAGATACGTCCGGCGGACGCAAGCCTTTGGAACCTATTTGTAACTCGCTGCCTTTCGGCTCACGAGCTGGGCGGCGAGCGCGATGCCACATTTGTGTGGCCGGGTTTCCCGTGGACGCTGGCTAGACCAGATACGTTCGGCGGACGCAAGCCTCTGAAACCCATTTGTAACTCGTTGCCTTTCGGCTCACGAGCTGGGCGGCGAGCTCGGTGCCATATTTGTGTGGCCGGGTTTCCCATGGACGCTGGCTAGACCAGATACGTCTGGCGGACGCAAGCCTCTGAAACCCATTTGTAACTCGCTGCCTTTCGGCTCACGAGTTGGGCGGAGAGCGTGATGCAACATTTGTGTGGCCGGTTTCCCGTGGACGCTGGCTAGACCAGATACGTCCGGCGTACGCAAGCCTTTTGAACCCATTAGTAACTCGCTGCCTTTCGGCTCACGAGCTGGGCGGCGAGCGTAATGCCACATTTGTGTTGCCGGGTTTCCCGTGGACGCTGGCTAGACCAGATACGTCCGGCGGACGCAAGCCTCTGAAACCCATTTGTAACTCGCTGCCTTTCGGCTCACGAGCTTGGCGGCGAGCGTGATGCCATATTTGTGTGGCCGGGTTTCCCGTGGACGCTGGATAGACCAGATACGTCCGGCGGACGCAAGCCTCTGAAACCCATTTGTAACTCGCTGCCTTTCGGCCCACGAGCTGGGCGGCGAGCGCAATGCCACATTTGTGTGGCCAAGTTTCCCGTGGACGCTGGCTAGACCAGATACGTCCGGCGGACGCAAGCCTTTGGAACCTATTTGTAACTCGCTGCCTTTCGGCTCACGAGCTGGGCGGCGAGCGCGATGCCACATTTGTGTGGCCGGGTTTCCCGTGGACGCTGGCTAGACCATATACGTTCGGCGGACGCAAGCCTCTGAAACCCATTTGTAACTCTCTACCTTTCGGCTCACGAGCTGGGCGACGAGCTCGGTGCCATATTTGTGTGGCTGGGTTTCCCGTGGACGCTGGCTAGACCAGATACGTCTGGCGGACGCAAGCCTCTGAAACCCATTTGTAACTCGCTGCCTTTCGGCTCACGAGCTGGGCGGCGAGCGTGATGCCACATTTGTGTGGCCGGTTTCCCGTGGACGCTGGCTAGACCAGATACGTCCGGCGTACGCAAGCCTTTTGAACCCATTAGTAACTCGCTGCCTTTCGGCTCACGAGCTGGGCGGTGAGCGCAATGCCACATTTGTGTTGCCGGGTTTCCCGTGGACGCTGTCTAGACCAGATACGTCCGGCGGACGCAAGCCTCCGAAACCCATTTGTAACTCGCTGCCTTTCGGCTCACGAGCTGGGAGGCGAGCGTGATGCCATATTTGTGTGGCGGGGTTTCCCATGGACGCTGGCTAGACCAGATACGTTCGGCGGACGCAAGCCTCTGAAGCCCTTTATTAACTCGCTGCCTTTCTGCTCACGAGCTGGGCGGCGAGCTCGGTGCCATATTTGTGTGGCCGGGTTTCCCGTGGACGCTGGCTAGATCAGATACGTCTGGCGGACGCAAGCCTCTGAAACCCATTTGTAACTCGCTGCCTTTCGGCTCACGAGCTGGGCGGCGAGCGTGATGCCACATTTGTGTGGCCGGTTTCCCGTGGACGCTGGCTACACCAGATACGTCCGGCGTACGCAAGCCTTTTGAACCCATTAGTAACTCGCTGCCTTTCGGCTCACGAGCTGGGCGGCGAGCGCGATGCCACATTTGTGTGGCCGGATTTTCCGTGGTCGCAAACCTCTGAAACCCATTTGTAACTCGCTGCCTTTCGGCTCACGAGCTGGGCGGCGAGCGTGATGCCACATTTGTGTGGCCGGTTTCCCGTGGACGCTGGCTAGACCAGATACGTCCGACGGACGCAAGCCTTTTGAACCCATTTGTAACTCGCTGCCTTTCGGCTCACGAGCTGGGCGGCGAGCGCGATGCCACATTTGTGTGGCCGGGTTTCCCGTGGACGCTGGCTAGACCATATACGTTCGGCGGACGCAAGCCTCTGAAACCCATTTGTAACTCTCTACCTTTCGGCTCACGAGCTGGGCGACGAGCTCGGTGCCATATTTGTGTGGCTGGGTTTCCCGTGGACGCTGGCTAGACCAGATACGTCTGGCGGACGCAAGCCTCTGAAACCCATTTGTAACTCGCTGCCTTTCGGCTCACGAGCTGGGCGGCGAGCGTGATGCCACATTTGTGTGGCCGGTTTCCCGTGGACGCTGGCTAGACCAGATACGTCCGGCGTACGCAAGCCTTTTGAACCCATTAGTAACTCGCTGCCTTTCGGCTCACGAGCTGGGCGGTGAGCGCAATGCCACATTTGTGTTGCCGGGTTTCCCGTGGACGCTGTCTAGACCAGATACGTCCGGCGGACGCAAGCCTCCGAAACCCATTTGTAACTCGCTGCCTTTCGGCTCACGAGCTGGGAGGCGAGCGTGATGCCATATTTGTGTGGCCGGGTTTCCCATGGACGCTGGCTAGACCAGATACGTTCGGCGGACGCAAGCCTCTGAAGCCCTTTATTAACTCGCTGCCTTTCTGCTCACGAGCTGGGCGGCGAGCTCGGTGCCATATTTGTGTGGCCGGGTTTCCCGTGGACGCTGGCTAGATCAGATACGTCTGGCGGACGCAAGCCTCTGAAACCCATTTGTAACTCGCTGCCTTTCGGCTCACGAGCTGGGCGGCGAGCGTGATGCCACATTTGTGTGGCCGGTTTCCCGTGGACGCTGGCTACACCAGATACGTCCGGCGTACGCAAGCCTTTTGAACCCATTAGTAACTCGCTGCCTTTCGGCTCACGAGCTGGGCGGCGAGCGCGATGCCACATTTGTGTGGCCGGATTTTCCGTGGTCGCAAACCTCTGAAACCCATTTGTAACTCGCTGCCTTTCGGCTCACGAGCTGGGCGGCGAGCGTGATGCCACATTTGTGTGGCCGGTTTCCCGTGGACGCTGGCTAGACCAGATACGTCCGGCGGACGCAAGCCTTTTGAACCCATTTGTAACTCGCTGCCTTTCGGCTCACGAGCTGGGCGGCGAGCGCGATTCCACATTTGTGTGGCCGGGTTTCCCGTGGACGCTGGCTAGACCAGATACGTCCGGCGGACGCAAGCCTCTGAAACCCATTTGTAACTCGCTGCCTTTCGGCTCACGAGCTGGGCGGCGAGCGTGATGCCACATTTATGTGGCCGCGTTTCCCGTGGACGCTGGCTAGACGAGTTACGTCCGGCAGACGCAAGCCTTTGAAACCCATTTGTAACTCGCTGCCTTTCGACTCACGAGCTGGGCGGCGAGCAAAAATGCCACATTTGTTTGGCCGGGTTTCCCGTGGACGCTGGCTAGACCAGATACGTCCGACGGACGCAAGCCTTTGGAACCTATTTGTAACTCGTTGCCTTTCGGCTCACGAGCTGGGCGGCGAGCGCGATGCCACAGTTGTGTGGCCGGGTTTCCCGTGGATGCTGGCTAGACCAGATACGTTCGGCGGACGCAAGCCTCTGAAACCCATTTGTAACTTGTTGCCTTTCGGCTCACGAGTTGGGCGGCGAGCTCGGTGCCATATTTGTGTGGCCGGGTTTCCCGTGGACGCTGGCTAGACCAGATACGTCCGACGGACGCAAGCCTCTGAAACCCATTTGTAACTCGCTGCCTTTCGGCTCACGAGCTGGGCGGCGAGTGTGATGCCATATATGTGTGGCCGGGTTTCCCGTGGACGCTGGCTAGACCAGATACGTCCGGCGGATGCAAGCCTTTGAAACCCATTTGCAACTCGCTGCCTTTCGGCTCACGAGCTGGGCGGCGAACGCGATGCCACATTTGTGTGGCCAAGTTTCCCGTGGACGCTGGCTAGACCAGATACGTCTGGCGGACGCAAGCCTTTGGAACCCATTTGTAACTCGCTGCCTTTCGGCCCACGAGCTGGGCGGCGAGCGCAATGCCACATTTGTGTGGCCAAGTTTCCCGTGGACGCTGGCTAGACCAGATACGTCCGGCGGACGCAAGCCTTTGGAACCTATTTGTAACTCGCTGCCTTTCGGCTCACGAGCTGGGCGGCGAGCGCGATGCCACATTTGTGTGGCCGGGTTTCCCGTGGACGCTGGCTAGACCAGATACGTTCGGCGGACGCAAGCCTCTGAAACCCATTTGTAACTCGCTGCCTTTCGGCTCACGAGCTGGGCGGCGAGCATGATGCCACATTTGTGTGGCCGGTTTCCCGTGGACGCTGGCTAGACCAGATACGTCCGGCGTACGCAAGCCTTTTGAACCCATTAGTAACTCGCTGCCTTTCGGCTCACGAGCTGGGCGGTGAGCGCAATGCCACATTTGTGTTGCCGGGTTTCCCGTGGACGCTGTCTAGACCAGATACGTCCGGCGGACGCAAGCCTCTGAAACCCATTTGTAACTCGCTGCCTTTCGGCTCACGAGCTGGGAGGCGAGCGTGATGCCATATTTGTGTGGCCGGGTTTCCCATGGACGCTGGCTAGACCAGATACGTTCGGCGGACGCAAACCTCTGAAGCCCTTTATTAACTCGCTGCCTTTCGGCTCACGAGCTGGGCGGCGAGCTCGGTGCCATATTTGTGTGGCCGGGTTTCCCGTGGACGCAGGCTAGACCAGATACGTCTGGCGGACGCAAGCCTCTGAAACCCATTTGTAACTCGCTGCCTTTCGGCTCACGAGCTGGGCGGCGAGCGTGATGCCACATTTGTGTGGCCGGTTTCCCGTGGACGCTGGCTACACCAGATACGTCCGGCGTACGCAAGCCTTTTGAACCCATTAGTAACTCGCTGCCTTTCGGCTCACGAGCTGGGCGGCGAGCGCGATGCCACATTTGTGTGGCCGGATTTTCCGTGGACGCAAACCTCTGAAACCCATTTGTAACTCGCTGCCTTTCGGCTCACGAGCTGGGCGGCGAGCGTGATGCCACATTTGTGTGGCCGGTTTCCCGTGGACGCTGGCTAGACCAGATACGTCCGGCGGACGCAAGCCTTTTGAACCCATTTGTAACTCGCTGCCTTTCGGCTCACGAGCTGGGCGGCGAGCGCGATTCCACATTTGTGTGGCCGGGTTTCCCGTGGACGCTGGCTAGACCAGATACGTCTGGCGGACGCAAGCCTCTGAAACCCATTTGTAACTCGCTGCCTTTCGGCTCACGAGCTGGGTGGCGAGCGTGATGCCACATTTGTGTGGCCGGTTTCCCGTGGACGCTGGCTAGACCAGATACGTCCGGCGTACGCAAGCCTTTTGAACCCATTAGTAACTCGCTGCCTTTCGGCTCACGAGCTGGGCGGCGAGCGCAATGCCACATTTGTGTTGCCGGGTTTCCCGTGGACGCTGGCTAGACCAGATACGTCCGGCAGACGCAAGCCTTTGAAACCCATTTGTAACTCGCTGCCTTTCGACTCACGAGCTGGGCGGCGAGCACGATGCCACATTTGTTTGGCCGGGTTTCCCGTGGACGCTGGCTAGACCAGATACGTCCGACGGACGCAAGCCTTTGGAACCTATTTGTAACTCGCTGCCTTTCGGCTCACGAGCTGGGCGGCGAGCGCGATGCCACAGTTGTGTGGCCGGGTTTCCCGTGGACGCTGGCTAGACCAGATACGTTCGGCGGACGCAAGCCTCTGAAACCCATTTGTAACTTGTTGCCTTTCGGCTCACGAGCTGGGCGGCGAGCTCGGTGCCATATTTGTGTGGCCGGGTTTCCCGTGGACGCTGGCTAGACCAGATACGTCCGACGGACGCAAGCCTCTGAAACCCATTTGTAACTCGCTGCCTTTCGGCTCACAAGCTGGGCGGCGAGTGTGATGCCATATATGTGTGGCCGGGTTTCCCGTGGACGCTGGCTAGACCAGATACGTCCGGCGGATGCAAGCCTTTGAAACCCATTTGCAACTCGCTGCCTTTCGGCTCACGAGCTGGGCGGCGAACGCGATGCCACATTTGTGTGGCCGGTTTCCCGTGGACGCTGGCTAGACCAGATACGTCCGGCGGACGCAAGCCTTTGGAACCCATTTGTAACTCGCTGCCTTTCGGCCCACGCGCTGGGCGGCGAGCGCAATGCCACATTTGTGTGGCCAAGTTTCCCGTGGACGCTGGCTAGACCAGATACGTCCGGCGGACGCAAGCCTTTGGAACCTATTTGTAACTCGCTGCCTTTCGGCTCACGAGCTGGGCGGCGAGCGCGATGCCACATTTGTGTGGCCGGGTTTCCCGTGGACGCTGGCTAGACCAGATACGTTCGGCGGACGCAAGCCTCTGAAACCCATTTGTAACTCGCTGCCTTTCGGCTCACGAGCTGGGCGGCGAGCTCGGTGCCATATTTGTGTGGCTGGGTTTCCCGTGGACGTTGGCTAGACCAGATACGTCTGGCGGACGCAAGCCTCTGAAACCCATTTGTAACTCGCTGCCTTTCGGCTCACGAGCTGGGCGGCGAGCGTGATGCCACATTTGTGTGGCCGGTTTCCCGTGGACGCTGGCTAGACCAGATACGTCCGGCGTACGCAAGCCTTTTGAACCCATTAGTAACTCGCTGCCTTTCGGCTCACGAGCTGGGCGGCGAGCGCGATTCCACATTTGTGTGGCCGGGTTTCCCGTGGACGCTGGCTAGACCAGATACGTCTGGCGGACGCAAGCCTCTGAAACCCATTTGTAACTCGCTGCCTTTCGGCTCACGAGCTGGGTGGCGAGCGTGATGCCACATTTGTGTGGCCGGTTTCCCGTGGACGCTGGCTAGACCAGATACGTCCGGCGTACGCAAGCCTTTTGAACCCATTAGTAACTCGCTGCCTTTCGGCTCACGAGCTGGGCGGCGAGCGCAATGCCACATTTGTGTTGCCGGGTTTCCCGTGGACGCTGGCTAGACCAGATACGTCCGGCGGATGCAAGCCTCTGAAACCCATTTGTAACTCGCTGCCTTTCGGCTCACGAGCTTGGCGGCGAGCGTGATGCCATATTTGTGTGGCCGGGTTTCCCGTGGACGCTGGATAGACCAGATACGTCCGGCGGACGCAAGCCTCTGAAACCCATTTGTAACTCGCTGCCTTTCGGCCCACGAGCTGGGCGGCGAGCGCAATGCCACATTTGTGTGGCCAAGTTTCCCATGGACGCTGGCTAGACCAGATACGTCCGACGGACGCAAGCCTTTGGAACCTATTTGTAACTCGCTGCCTTTCGGCTCACGAGCTGGGCGGCGAGCGCGATGCCACAGTTGTGTGGCCGGGTTTCCCGTGGACGCTGGCTAGACCAGATACGTTCGGCGGACGCAAGCCTCTGAAACCCATTTGTAACTTGTTGCCTTTCGGCTCACGAGCTGGGCGGCGAGCTCGGTGCCATATTTGTGTGGCCGGGTTTCCCGTGGACGCTGGCTAGACCAGATACGTCCGACGGACGCAAGCCTCTGAAACCCATTTGTAACTCGCTGCCTTTCGGCTCACAAGCTGGGCGGCGAGTGTGATGCCATATATGTGTGGCCGGGTTTCCCGTGGACGCTGGCTAGACCAGATACGTCCGGCGGATGCAAGCCTTTGAAACCCATTTGCAACTCGCTGCCTTTCGGCTCACGAGCTGGGCGGCGAACGCGATGCCACATTTGTGTGGCCAAGTTTCCCGTGGACGCTGGCTAGACCAGATACGTCTGGCGGACGCAAGCCTTTGGTACCCATTTGTAACTCGCTGCCTTTCGGCCCACGCGCTGGGCGGCGAGCGCAATGCCACATTTGTGTGGCCAAGTTTCCCGTGGACGCTGGCTAGACCAGATACGTCCGGCGGACGCAAGCCTTTGGAACCTATTTGTAACTCGCTGCCTTTCGGCTCACGAGCTGGGCGGCGAGCGCGATGCCACATTTGTGTGGCCGGGTTTCCCGTGGACGCTGGCTAGACCAGATACGTTCGGCGGACGCAAGCCTCTGAAACCCATTTGTAACTCGCTGCCTTTCGGCTCACGAGCTGGGCGGCGAGCTCGGTGCCATATTTGTGTGGCTGGGTTTCCCGTGGACGTTGGCTAGACCAGATACGTCTGGCGGACGCAAGCCTCTGAAACCCATTTGTAACTCGCTGCCTTTCGGCTCACGAGCTGGGCGGCGAGCGTGATGCCACATTTGTGTGGCCGGTTTCCCGTGGACGCTGGCTAGACCAGATACGTCCGGCGTACGCAAGCCTTTTGAACCCATTAGTAACTCGCTGCCTTTCGGCTCACGAGCTGGGCGGTGAGCGCAATGCCACATTTGTGTTGCCGGGTTTCCCGTGGACGCTGTCTAGACCAGATACGTCCGGCGGACGCAAGCCTCTGAAACCCATTTGTAACTCGCTGCCTTTCGGCTCACGAGCTGGGAGGCGAGCGTGATGCCATATTTGTGTGGCCGGGTTTCCCATGGACGCTGGCTAGACCAGATACGTTCGGCGGACGCAAACCTCTGAAGCCCTTTATTAACTCGCTGCCTTTCGGCTCACGAGCTGGGCGGCGAGCTCGGTGCCATATTTGTGTGGCCGGGTTTCCCGTGGACGTAGGCTAGACCAGATACGTCTGGCGGACGCAAGCCTCTGAAACCCATTTGTAACTCGCTGCCTTTCGGCTCACGAGCTGGGCGGCGAGCGTGATGCCACATTTGTGTGGCCGGTTTCCCGTGGACGCTGGCTACACCAGATACGTCCGGCGTACGCAAGCCTTTTGAACCCATTAGTAACTCGCTGCCTTTCGGCTCACGAGCTGGGCGGCGAACGCGATGCCACATTTGTGTGGCCGGATTTTCCGTGGACGCAAACCTCTGAAACCCATTTGTAACTCGCTGCCTTTCGGCTCACGAGCTGGGCGGCGAGCGTGATGCCACATTTGTGTGGCCGGTTTCCCGTGGACGCTGGCTAGACCAGATACGTCCGGCGGACGCAAGCCTTTTGAACCCATTTGTAACTCGCTGCCTTTCGGCTCACGAGCTGGGCGGCGAGCGCGATTCCACATTTGTGTGGCCGGGTTTCCCGTGGACGCTGGCTAGACCAGATACGTCTGGCGGACGCAAGCCTCTGAAACCCATTTGTAACTCGCTGCCTTTCGGCTCACGAGCTGGGCGGCGAGCGTGATGCCACATTTGTGTGGCCGGTTTCCCGTGGACGCTGGCTACACCAGATACGTCCGGCGTACGCAAGCCTTTTGAACCCATTAGTAACTCGCTGCCTTTCGGCTCACGAGCTGGGCGGCGAACGCGATGCCACATTTGTGTGGCCGGATTTTCCGTGGACGCAAACCTCTGAAACCCATTTGTAACTCGCTGCCTTTCGGCTCACGAGCTGGGCGGCGAGCGTGATGCCACATTTGTGTGGCCGGTTTCCCGTGGACGCTGGCTAGACCAGATACGTCCGGCGGACGCAAGCCTTTTGAACCCATTTGTAACTCGCTGCCTTTCGGCTCACGAGCTGGGCGGCGAGCGCGATTCCACATTTGTGTGGCCGGGTTTCCCGTGGACGCTGGCTAGACCAGATACGTCTGGCGGACGCAAGCCTCTGAAACCCATTTGTAACTCGCTGCCTTTCGGCTCACGAGCTGGGTGGCGAGCGTGATGCCACATTTGTGTGGCCGGTTTCCCGTGGACGCTGGCTAGACCAGATACGTCCGGCGTACGCAAGCCTTTTGAACCCATTAGTAACTCGCTGCCTTTCGGCTCACGAGCTGGGCGGCGAGCGCAATGCCACATTTGTGTTGCCGGGTTTCCCGTGGACGCTGGCTAGACCAGATACGTCCGGCGGATGCAAGCCTCTGAAACCCATTTGTAACTCGCTGCCTTTCGGCTCACGAGCTTGGCGGCGAGCGTGATGCCATATTTGTGTGGCCGGGTTTCCCGTGGACGCTGGATAGACCAGATACGTCCGGCGGACGCAAGCCTCTGAAACCCATTTGTAACTCGCTGCCTTTCGGCCCACGAGCTGGGCGGCGAGCGCAATGCCACATTTGTGTGGCCAAGTTTCCCATGGACGCTGGCTAGACCAGATACGTCCGACGGACGCAAGCCTTTGGAACCTATTTGTAACTCGCTGCCTTTCGGCTCACGAGCTGGGCGGCGAGCGCGATGCCACAGTTGTGTGGCCGGGTTTCCCGTGGACGCTGGCTAGACCAGATACGTTCGGCGGACGCAAGCCTCTGAAACCCATTTGTAACTTGTTGCCTTTCGGCTCACGAGCTGGGCGGCGAGCTCGGTGCCATATTTGTGTGGCCGGGTTTCCCGTGGACGCTGGCTAGACCAGATACGTCCGACGGACGCAAGCCTCTGAAACCCATTTGTAACTCGCTGCCTTTCGGCTCACAAGCTGGGCGGCGAGTGTGATGCCATATATGTGTGGCCGGGTTTCCCGTGGACGCTGGCTAGACCAGATACGTCCGGCGGATGCAAGCCTTTGAAACCCATTTGCAACTCGCTGCCTTTCGGCTCACGAGCTGGGCGGCGAACGCGATGCCACATTTGTGTGGCCAAGTTTCCCGTGGACGCTGGCTAGACCAGATACGTCTGGCGGACGCAAGCCTTTGGAACCCATTTGTAACTCGCTGCCTTTCGGCCCACGCGCTGGGCGGCGAGCGCAATGCCACATTTGTGTGGCCAAGTTTCCCGTGGACGCTGGCTAGACCAGATACGTCCGGCGGACGCAAGCCTTTGGAACCTATTTGTAACTCGCTGCCTTTCGGCTCACGAGCTGGGCGGCGAGCGCGATGCCACATTTGTGTGGCCGGGTTTCCCGTGGACGCTGGCTAGACCAGATACGTTCGGCGGACGCAAGCCTCTGAAACCCATTTGTAACTCGCTGCCTTTCGGCTCACGAGCTGGGCGGCGAGCTCGGTGCCATATTTGTGTGGCTGGGTTTCCCGTGGACGTTGGCTAGACCAGATACGTCTGGCGGACGCAAGCCTCTGAAACCCATTTGTAACTCGCTGCCTTTCGGCTCACGAGCTGGGCGGCGAGCGTGATGCCACATTTGTGTGGCCGGTTTCCCGTGGACGCTGGCTAGACCAGATACGTCCGGCGTACGCAAGCCTTTTGAACCCATTAGTAACTCGCTGCCTTTCGGCTCACGAGCTGGGCGGTGAGCGCAATCCCACATTTGTGTTGCCGGGTTTCCCGTGGACGCTGTCTAGACCAGATACGTCCGGCGGACGCAAGCCTCTGAAACCCATTTGTAACTCGCTGCCTTTCGGCTCACGAGCTGGGAGGCGAGCGTGATGCCATATTTGTGTGGCCGGGTTTCCCATGGACGCTGGCTAGACCAGATACGTTCGGCGGACGCAAACCTCTGAAGCCCTTTATTAACTCGCTGCCTTTCGGCTCACGAGCTGGGCGGCGAGCTCGGTGCCATATTTGTGTGGCCGGGTTTCCCGTGGACGTAGGCTAGACCAGATACGTCTGGCGGACGCAAGCCTCTGAAACCCATTTGTAACTCGCTGCCTTTCGGCTCACGAGCTGGGCGGCGAGCGTGATGCCACATTTGTGTGGCCGGTTTCCCGTGGACGCTGGCTACACCAGATACGTCCGGCGTACGCAAGCCTTTTGAACCCATTAGTAACGCGCTGCCTTTCGGCTCACGAGCTGGGCGGCGAACGCGATGCCACATTTGTGTGGCCGGATTTTCCGTGGACGCAAACCTCTGAAACCCATTTGTAACTCGCTGCCTTTCGGCTCACGAGCTGGGCGGCGAGCGTGATGCCACATTTGTGTGGCCGGTTTCCCGTGGACGCTGGCTAGACCAGATACGTCCGGCGGACGCAAGCCTTTTGAACCCATTTGTAACTCGCTGCCTTTCGGCTCACGAGCTGGGCGGCGAGCGCGATTCCACATTTGTGTGGCCGGGTTTCCCGTGGACGCTGGCTAGACCAGATACGTCTGGCGGACGCAAGCCTCTGAAACCCATTTGTAACTCGCTGCCTTTCGGCTCACGAGCTGGGTGGCGAGCGTGATGCCACATTTGTGTGGCCGGTTTCCCGTGGACGCTGGCTAGACCAGATACGTCCGGCGTACGCAAGCCTTTTGAACCCATTAGTAACTCGCTGCCTTTCGGCTCACGAGCTGGGCGGCGAGCGCAATGCCACATTTGTGTTGCCGGGTTTCCCGTGGACGCTGGCTAGACCAGATACGTCCGGCGGATGCAAGCCTCTGAAACCCATTTGTAACTCGCTGCCTTTCGGCTCACGAGCTTGGCGGCGAGCGTGATGCCATATTTGTGTGGCCGGGTTTCCCGTGGACGCTGGATAGACCAGATACGTCCGGCGGACGCAAGCCTCTGAAACCCATTTGTAACTCGCTGCCTTTCGGCCCACGAGCTGGGCGGCGAGCGCAATGCCACATTTGTGTGGCCAAGTTTCCCATGGACGCTGGCTAGACCAGATACGTCCGGCGGACGCAAGCCTTTGGAACCTATTTGTAACTCGCTGCCTTTCGGCTCACGAGCTGGGCGGCGAGCGCGATGCCACATTTGTGTGGCCGGGTTTCCCGTGGACGCTGGCTAGACCAGATACGTCTGGCGGACGCAAGCCTTTGGAACCCATTTGTAACTCGCTGCCTTTCGGCCCACGCGCTGGGCGGCGAGCGCAATGCCACATTTGTGTGGCCAAGTTTCCCGTGGACGCTGGCTAGACCAGATACGTCCGGCGGACGCAAGCCTTTGGAACCTATTTGTAACTCGCTGCCTTTCGGCTCACGAGCTGGGCGGCGAGCGCGATGCCACATTTGTGTGGCCGGGTTTCCCGTGGACGCTGGCTAGACCAGATACGTTCGGCGGACGCAAGCCTCTGAAACCCATTTGTAACTCGCTGCCTTTCGGCTCACGAGCTGGGCGGCGAGCTCGGTGCCATATTTGTGTGGCTGGGTTTCCCGTGGACGTTGGCTAGACCAGATACGTCTGGCGGACGCAAGCCTCTGAAACCCATTTGTAACTCGCTGCCTTTCGGCTCACGAGCTGGGCGGCGAGCGTGATGCCACATTTGTGTGGCCGGTTTCCCGTGGACGCTGGCTAGACCAGATACGTCCGGCGTACGCAAGCCTTTTGAACCCATTAGTAACTCGCTGCCTTTCGGCTCACGAGCTGGGCGGTGAGCGCAATGCCACATTTGTGTTGCCGGGTTTCCCGTGGACGCTGTCTAGACCAGATACGTCCGGCGGACGCAAGCCTCTGAAACCCATTTGTAACTCGCTGCCTTTCGGCTCACGAGCTGGGAGGCGAGCGTGATGCCATATTTGTGTGGCCGGGTTTCCCATGGACGCTGGCTAGACCAGATACGTTCGGCGGACGCAAACCTCTGAAGCCCTTTATTAACTCGCTGCCTTTCGGCTCACGAGCTGGGCGGCGAGCTCGGTGCCATATTTGTGTGGCCGGGTTTCCCGTGGACGTAGGCTAGACCAGATACGTCTGGCGGACGCAAGCCTCTGAAACCCATTTGTAACTCGCTGCCTTTCGGCTCACGAGCTGGGCGGCGAGCGTGATGCCACATTTGTGTGGCCGGTTTCCCGTGGACGCTGGCTACACCAGATACGTCCGGCGTACGCAAGCCTTTTGAACCCATTAGTAACTCGCTGCCTTTCGGCTCACGAGCTGGGCGGCGAACGCGATGCCACATTTGTGTGGCCGGATTTTCCGTGGACGCAAACCTCTGAAACCCATTTGTAACTCGCTGCCTTTCGGCTCACGAGCTGGGCGGCGAGCGTGATGCCACATTTGTGTGGCCGGTTTCCCGTGGACGCTGGCTAGACCAGATACGTCCGGCGGACGCAAGCCTTTTGAACCCATTTGTAACTCGCTGCCTTTCGGCTCACGAGCTGGGCGGCGAGCGCGATTCCACATTTGTGTGGCCGGGTTTCCCGTGGACGCTGGCTAGACCAGATACGTCTGGCGGACGCAAGCCTCTGAAACCCATTTGTAACTCGCTGCCTTTCGGCTCACGAGCTGGGTGGCGAGCGTGATGCCACATTTGTGTGGCCGGTTTCCCGTGGATGCTGGCTAGACCAGATACGTCCGGCGTACGCAAGCCTTTTGAACCCATTAGTAACTCGCTGCCTTTCGGCTCACGAGCTGGGCGGCGAGCGCAATGCCACATTTGTGTTGCCGGGTTTCCCGTGGACGCTGGCTAGACCAGATACGTCCGGCGGATGCAAGCCTCTGAAACCCATTTGTAACTCGCTGCCTTTCGGCTCACGAGCTTGGCGGCGAGCGTGATGCCATATTTGTGTGGCCGGGTTTCCCGTGGACGCTGGATAGACCAGATACGTCCGGCGGACGCAAGCCTCTGAAACCCATTTGTAACTCGCTGCCTTTCGGCCCACGAGCTGGGCGGCGAGCGCAATGCCACATTTGTGTGGCCAAGTTTCCCATGGACGCTGGCTAGACCAGATACGTCCGGCGGACGCAAGCCTTTGGAACCTATTTGTAACTCGCTGCCTTTCGGCTCACGAGCTGGGCGGCGAGCGCGATGCCACATTTGTGTGGCCGGGTTCCCCGTGGACGCTGGCTAGACCAGATACGTTCGGCGGACGCAAGCCTCTGAAACCCATTTGTAACTCGCTGCCTTTCGGCTCACGAGCTGGGCGGCGAGCTCGGTGCCATATTTGTGTGGCTGGGTTTCCCGTGGACGCTGGCTAGACCAGATACGTCTAGCGGACGCAAGCCTCTGAAACCCATTTGTAACTCGCTGACTTTCGGCTCACGAGCTGGGCGGCGAGCGTGATGCCACATTTGTGTGGCCGGTTTCCCGTGGACGCTGGCTAGACCAGATACGTCCGGCGTACGCAAGCCTTTTGAACCCATTAGTAACTCGCTGCCTTTCGGCTCACGAGCTGGGCGGTGAGCGCAATGCCACATTTGTGTTGCCGGGTTTCCCGTGGACGCTGTCTAGACCAGATACGTCCGGCGGACGCAAGCCTCCGAAACCCATTTGTAACTCGCTGCCTTTCGGCTCACGAGCTGGGAGGCGAGCGTGATGCCATATTTGTGTGGCCGGGTTTCCCATGGACGCTGGCTAGACCAGATACGTTCGGCGGACGCAAACCTCTGAAGCCCTTTATTAACTCGCTGCCTTTCGGCTCACGAGCTGGGCGGCGAGCTCGGTGCCATATTTGTGTGGCCGGGTTTTCCGTGGACGCTGGCTAGACCAGATACGTCTGGCGGACGCAAGCCTCTGAAACCCATTTGTAACTCGCTGCCTTTCGGCTCACGAGCTGGGCGGCGAGCGTGATGCCGCATTTGTGTGGCCGGTTTCCCGTGGACGCTGGCTACACCAGATACGTCCGGCGTACGCAAGCCTTTTGAACCCATTAGTAACTCGCTGCCTTTCGGCTCACGAGCTGAGCGGCGAGCGCGATGCCACATTTGTGTGGCCGGATTTTCCGTGGACGCAAACCTCTGAAACCCATTTGTAACTCGCTGCCTTTCGGCTCACGAGCTGGGCGGCGAGCGTGATGCCACATTTGTGTGGCCGGTTTCCCGTGGACGCTGGCTAGACCAGATACGTCCGGCGGACGCAAGCCTTTTGAACCCATTTGTAACTCGCTGCCTTTCGGCTCACGAGCTGGGCGGCGAGCGCGATTCCACATTTGTGTGGCCGGGTTTCCCGTGGACGCTGGCTAGACCAGATACGTCTGGCGGACGCAAGCCTCTGAAACCCATTTGTAACTCGCTGCCTTTCGGCTCACGAGCTGGACGGCGAGCGTGATGCCACATTTGTGTGGCCGGTTTTCCGTGGACGCTGGCTAGACCAGATACGTCCGGCGTACGCAAGCCTTTTGAACCCATTAGTAACTCGCTGCCTTTCGGCTCACGAGCTGGGCGGCGAGCGCAATGCCACATTTGTGTTGCCGGGTTTCCCGTGGACGCAGGCTAGACCAGATACGTCCGGCGGACGCAAGCCTCTGAAACCCATTTGTAACTCGCTGCCTTTCGGCTCACGAGCTTGGCGGCGAGCGTGATGCCATATTTGTGTGGCCGGGTTTCCCGTGGACGCTGGATAGACCAGATACGTCCGGCGGACGCAAGCCTCTGAAACCCATTTGTAACTCGCTGCCTTTCGGCCCACGAGCTGGGCGGCGAGCGCAATGCCACATTTGTGTGGCCAAGTTTCCCATGGACGCTGGCTAGACTAGATACGTCCGGCGGACGCAAGCCTTTGGAACCTATTTGTAACTCGCTGCCTTTCGGCTCACGAGCTGGGTGGCGAGCGCGATGCCACATTTGTGTGGCCGGGTTTCCCGTGGACGCTGGCTAGACCAGATACGTTCGGCGGACGCAAGCCTCTGAAACCCATTTGTAACTCGCTGCCTTTCGGCTCACGAGCTGGGCGGCGAGCTCGGTGCCATATTTGTGTGGCTGGGTTTCCCGTGGACGCTGGCTAGACCAGATACGTCTGGCGGACGCAAGCCTCTGAAACCCATTTGTAACTCGCTGCCTTTCGGCTCACGAGCTGGGCGGCGAGCGTGATGCCACATTTGTGTGGCCGGTTTCCCGTGGACGCTGGCTAGACCAGATACGTCCGGCGTACGCAAGCCTTTTGAACCCATTAGTAACTCGCTGCCTTTCGGCTCACGAGCTGGGCGGTGAGCGCAATGCCACATTTGTGTTGCCGGGTTTCCCGTGGACGCTGTCTAGACCAGATACGTCCGGCGGACGCAAGCCTCTGAAACCCATTTGTAACTCGCTGCCTTTCGGCTCACGAGCTGGGCGGCGAGCGTGATGCCATATTTGTGTGGCCGGGTTTCCCATGGACGCTGGCTAGACCAGATACGTTCGGCGGACGCAAACCTCTGAAGCCCTTTATTAACTCGCTGCCTTTCGGCTCACGAGCTGGGCGGCGAGCTCGGTGCCATATTTGTGTGGCCGGGTTTCCCGTGGACGCTGGCTAGACCAGATACGTCTGGCGGACGCAAGCCTCTGAAACCCATTTGTAACTCGCTGCCTTTCGGCTCACGAGCTGGGCGGCGAGCGTGATGCCACATTTGTGTGGCCGGTTTCCCGTGGACGTTGGCTACACCAGATACGTCCGGCGTACGCAAGCCTTTTGAACCCATTAGTAACTCGCTGCCTTTCGGCTCACGAGCTGGGCGGCGAGCGCGATGCCACATTTGTGTGGCCGGATTTTCCGTGGACGCAAACCTCTGAAACCCATTTGTAACTCGCTGCCTTTCGGCTCACGAGCTGGGCGGCGAGCGTGATGCCACATTTGTGTGGCCGGTTTCCCGTGGACGCTGGCTAGACCAGATACGTCCGGCGGACGCAAGCCTTTTGAACCCATTTGTAACTCGCTGCCTTTCGGCTCACGAGCTGGGCGGCGAGCGCGATTCCACATTTGTGTGGCCGGGTTTCCCGTGGACGCTGGCTAGACCAGATACGTCTGGCGGACGCAAGCCTCTGAAACCCATTTGTAACTCGCTGCCTTTCGGCTCACGAGCTGGGCGGCGAGCGTGATGCCACATTTGTGTGGCCGGTTTCCCGTGGACGCTGGCTAGACCAGATACGTCCGGCGTACGCAAGCCTTTTGAACCCATTAGTAACTCGCTGCCTTTCGGCTCACGAGCTGGGCGGCGAGCGCAATGCCACATTTGTGTTGCCGGGTTTCCCGTGGACGCAGGCTAGACCAGATACGTCCGGCGGACGCAAGCCTCTGAAACCCATTTGTAACTCGCTGCCTTTCGGCTCACGAGCTTGGCGGCGAGCGTGATGCCATATTTGTGTGGCCGGGTTTCCCGTGGACGCTGGATAGACCAGATACGTCCGGCGGACGCAAGCCTCTGAAACCCATTTGTAACTCGCTGCCTTTCGGCCCACGAGCTGGGCGGCGAGCGCAATGCCACATTTGTGTGGCCAAGTTTCCCATGGACGCTGGCTAGACCAGATACGTCCGGCGGACGCAAGCCTTTGGAACCTATTTGTAACTCGCTGCCTTTCGGCTCACGAGCTGGGCGGCGAGCGCGATGCCACATTTGTGTGGCCGGGTTTCCCGTGGACGCTGGCTAGACCAGATACGTTCGGCGGACGCAAGCCTCTGAAACCCATTTGTAACTCGCTGCCTTTCGGCTCACGAGCTGGGCGGCGAGCTCGGTGCCATATTTGTGTGGCTGGGTTTCCCGTGGACGCTGGCTAGACCAGATACGTCTGGCGGACGCAAGCCTCTGAAACCCATTTGTAACTCGCTGCCTTTCGGCTCACGAGCTGGGCGGCGAGCGTGATGCCACATTTGTGTGGCCGGTTTCCCGTGGACGCTGGCTAGACCAGATACGTCCGGCGTACGCAAGCCTTTTGAACCCATTAGTAACTCGCTGCCTTTCGGCTCACGAGCTGGGCGGTGAGCGCAATGCCACATTTGTGTTGCCGGGTTTCCCGTGGACGCTGTCTAGACCAGATACGTCCGGCGGACGCAAGCCTCCGAAACCCATTTGTAACTCGCTTTCTTTCGGCTCACGAGCTGGGAGGCGAGCGTGATGCCATATTTGTGTGGCCGGGTTTCCCATGGACGCTGGCTAGACCAGATACGTTCGGCGGACGCAAGCCTCTGAAACCCTTTATTAACTCGCTACCTTTCGGCTCACGAGCTGGGCGGCGAGCTCGGTGCCATATTTGTGTGGCCGGGTTTCCCGTGGACGCTGGCTAGACCAGATACGTCTGGCGGACGCAAGCCTCTGAAACCCATTTGTAACTCGCTGCCTTTCGGCTCACGAGCTGGGCGGCGAGCGTGATGCCACATTTGTGTGGCCGGTTTCCCGTGGACGCTGGCTAGACCAGATACGTCCGGCGTACGCAAGCCTTTTGAACCCATTAGTAACTCGCTGCCTTTCGGCTCACGAGCTGGGCGGCGAGCGCGATGCCACATTTGTGTGGCCGGATTTTCCGTGGACGCAAACCTCTGAAACCCATTTGTAACTCGCTGCCTTTCGGCTCACGAGCTGGGCGGCGAGCGTGATGCCACATTTGTGTGGCCGGTTTCCCGTGGACGCTGGCTAGACCAGATACGTCCGGCGGACGCAAGCCTTTTGAACCCATTTGTAACTCGCTGCCTTTCGGCTCACGAGCTGGGCGGCGAGCGCGATTCCACATTTGTGTGGCCGGGTTTCCCGTGGACGCTGGCTAGACCAGATACGTCTGGCGGACGCAAGCCTCTGAAACCCATTTGTAACTCGCTGCCTTTCGGCTCACGAGCTGGGCGGCGAGCGTGATGCCACATTTGTGTGGCCGGTTTCCCGTGGACGCTGGCTAGACCAGATACGTCCGGCGTACGCAAGCCTTTTGAACCCATTAGTAACTCGCTGCCTTTCGGCTCACGAGCTGGGCGGCGAGCGCAATGCCACATTTGTGTTGCCGGGTTTCCCGTGGACGCAGGCTAGACCAGATACGTCCGGCGGACGCAAGCCTCTGAAACCCATTTGTAACTCGCTGCCTTTCGGCTCACGAGCTTGGCGGCGAGCGTGATGCCATATTTGTGTGGCCGGGTTTCCCGTGGACGCTGGATAGACCAGATACGTCCGGCGGACGCAAGCCTCTGAAACCCATTTGTAACTCGCTGCCTTTCGGCCCACGAGCTGGGCGGCGAGCGCAATGCCACATTTGTGTGGCCAAGTTTCCCATGGACGCTGGCTAGACCAGATACGTCCGGCGGACGCAAGCCTTTGGAACCTATTTGTAACTCGCTGCCTTTCGGCTCACGAGCTGGGCGGCGAGCGCGATGCCACATTTGTGTGGCCGGGTTTCCCGTGGACGCTGGCTAGACCAGATACGTTCGGCGGACGCAAGCCTCTGAAACCCATTTGTAACTCGCTGCCTTTCGGCTCACGAGCTGGGCGGCGAGCTCGGTGCCATATTTGTGTGGCTGGGTTTCCCGTGGACGCTGGCTAGACCAGATACGTCTGGCGGACGCAAGCCTCTGAAACCCATTTGTAACTCGCTGCCTTTCGGCTCACGAGCTGGGCGGCGAGCGTGATGCCACATTTGTGTGGCCGGTTTCCCGTGGACGCTGGCTAGACCAGATACGTCCGGCGTACGCAAGCCTTTTGAACCCATTAGTAACTCGCTGCCTTTCGGCTCACGAGCTGGGCGGTGAGCGCAATGCCACATTTGTGTTACCGGGTTTCCCGTGGACGCTGTCTAGACCAGATACGTCCGGCGGACGCAAGCCTCCGAAACCCATTTGTAACTCGCTTTCTTTCGGCTCATGAGCTGGGAGGCGAGCGTGATGCCATATTTGTGTGGCCGGGTTTCCCATGGACGCTGGCTAGACCAGATACGTTCGGCGGACGCAAGCCTCTGAAGCCCTTTATTAACTCGCTGCCTTTCTGCTCACGAGCTGGGCGGCGAGCTCGGTGCCATATTTGTGTGGCCGGGTTTCCCGTGGACGCTGGCTAGACCAGATACGTCTGGCGGACGCAAGCCTCTGAAACCCATTTGTAACTCGCTGCCTTTCGGCTCACGAGCTGGGCGGCGAGCGTGATGCCACATTTGTGTGGCCGGTTTCCCGTGGACGCTGGCTACACCAGATACGTCCGGCGTACGCAAGCCTTTTGAACCCATTAGTAACTCGCTGCCTTTCGGCTCACGAGCTGGGCGGCGAGCGCGATGCCACATTTGTGTGGCCGGATTTTCCGTGGACGCAAACCTCTGAAACCCATTTGTAACTCGCTGCCTTTCGGCTCACGAGCTGGGCGGCGAGCGTGATGCCACATTTGTGTGGCCGGTTTCCCGTGGACGCTGGCTAGACCAGATACGTCCGGCGGACGCAAGCCTTTTGAACCCATTTGTAACTCGCTGCCTTTCGGCTCACGAGCTAGGCGGCGAGCGCGATTCCACATTTGTGTGGCCGGGTTTCCCGTGGACGCTGGCTAGACCAGATACGTCTGGCGGACGCAAGCCTCTGAAACCCATTTGTAACTCGCTGCCTTTCGGCTCACGAGCTGGGCGGCGAGCGTGATGCCACATTTGTGTGGCCGGTTTCCCGTGGACGCTGGCTAGACCAGATACGTCCGGCGTACGCAAGCCTTTTGAACCCATTAGTAACTCGCTGCCTTTCGGCTCACGAGCTGGGCGGCGAGCGCAATGCCACATTTGTGTTGCCGGGTTTCCCGTGGACGCAGGCTAGACCAGATACGTCCGGCGGACGCAAGCCTCTGAAACCCATTTGTAACTCGCTGCCTTTCGGCTCACGAGCTTGGCGGCGAGCGTGATGCCATATTTGTGTGGCCGGGTTTCCCGTGGACGCTGGATAGACCAGATACGTCCGGCGGACGCAAGCCTCTGAAACCCATTTGTAACTCGCTGCCTTTCGGCCCACGAGCTGGGCGGCGAGCGCAATGCCACATTTGTGTGGCCAAGTTTCCCATGGACGCTGGCTAGACCAGATACGTCCGGCGGACGCAAGCCTTTGGAACCTATTTGTAACTCGCTGCCTTTCGGCTCACGAGCTGGGCGGCGAGCGCGATGCCACATTTGTGTGGCCGGGTTTCCCGTGGACGCTGGCTAGACCAGATACGTTCGGCGGACGCAAGCCTCTGAAACCCATTTGTAACTCGCTGCCTTTCGGCTCACGAGCTGGGCGGCGAGCTCGGTGCCATATTTGTGTGGCTGGGTTTCCCGTGGACGCTGGCTAGACCAGATACGTCTGGCGGACGCAAGCCTCTGAAACCCATTTGTAACTCGCTGCCTTTCGGCTCACGAGCTGGGCGGCGAGCGTGATGCCACATTTGTGTGGCCGGTTTCCCGTGGACGCTGGCTAGACCAGATACGTCCGGCGTACGCAAGCCTTTTGAACCCATTAGTAACTCGCTGCCTTTCGGCTCACGAGCTGGGCGGTGAGCGCAATGCCACATTTGTGTTGCCGGGTTTCCCGTGGACGCTGTCTACACCAGATACGTCCGGCGGACGCAAGCCTCCGAAACCCATTTGTAACTCGCTGCCTTTCGGCTCACGAACTGGGAGGCGAGCGTGATGCCATATTTGTGTGGCCGGGTTTCCCATGGACGCTGGCTAGACCAGATACGTTCGGCGGACGCAAGCCTCTGAAGCCCTTTATTAACTCGCTGCCTTTCGGCTCACGAGCTGGGCGGCGAGCTCGGTGCCATATTTGTGTGGCCGGGTTTCCCGTGGACGCTGGCTAGACCAGATACGTCTGGCGGACGCAAGCCTCTGAAACGCATTTGTAACTCGCTGCCTTTCGGCTCACGAGCTGGGCGGCGAGCGTGATGCCACATTTGTGTGGCCGGTTTCCCGTGGACGCTGGCTACACCAGATACGTCCGGCGTACGCAAGCCTTTTGAACCCATTAGTAACTCGCTGCCTTTCGGCTCACGAGCTGGGCGGCGAGCGCGATGCCACATTTGTGTGGCCGGATTTTCCGTGGACGCAAACCTCTGAAACCCATTTGTAACTCGCTGCCTTTCGGCTCACGAGCTGGGCGGCGAGCGTGATGCCACATTTGTGTGGCCGGTTTCCCGTGGACGCTGGCTAGACCAGATACGTCCGGCGGACGCAAGCCTTTTGAACCCATTTGTAACTCGCTGCCTTTCGGCTCACGAGCTGGGCGGCGAGCGCGATTCCACATTTGTGTGGCCGGGTTTCCCGTGGACGCTGGCTAGACCAGATACGTCCGGCGGACGCAAGCCTCTGAAACCCATTTGTAACTCGCTGCCTTTCGGCTCACGAGCTGGGCGGCGAGCGTGATGCCACATTTATGTGGCCGCGTTTCCCGTGGACGCTGGCTAGACGAGATACGTCCGGCAGACGCAAGCCTTTGAAACCCATTTGTAACTCGCTGCCTTTCGACTCACGAGCTGGGCGGCGAGCACGATGCCACATTTGTTTGGCCGGGTTTCCCGTGGACGCTGGCTAGACCAGATACGTCCGACGGACGCAAGCCTTTGGAACCTATTTGTAACACGCTGCCTTTCGGCTCACGAGCTGGGCGGCGAGCGCGATGCCACAGTTGTGTGGCCGGGTTTCCCGTGGACGCTTGCTAGACCAGATACGTTCGGCGGACGCAAGCCTCTGAAACCCATTTGTAACTCGTTGCCTTTCGGTTCACGAGCTGGGCGGCGAGCTCGGTGCCATATTTGTGTGGCCGGGTTTCCCGTGGACGCTGGCTAGACCAGATACGTCCGACGGACGCAAGCCTCTGAAACCCATTTGTAACTCGCTGCCTTTCGGCTCACGAGCTGGGCGGCGAGTGTGATGCCATATATGTGTGGCCGGGTTTCCCGTGGACGCTGGCTAGACCAGATACGTCCGGCGGATGCAAGCCTTTGAAACCCATTTGCAACTCGCTGCCTTTCGGCTCACGAGCTGGGCGGCGAACGCGATGCCACATTTGTGTGGCCAAGTTTCCCGTGGACGCTGGCTAGACCAGATACGTCTGGCGGACGCAAGCCTTTGGAACCCATTTGTAACTCGCTGCCTTTCGGCCCACGAGCTGGGCGGCGAGTGCAATGCCACATTTGTGTGGCCAAGTTTCCCGTGGACGCTGGCTAGACCAGATACGTCCGGCGGACGCAAGCCTTTGGAACCTATTTGTAACTCGCTGCCTTTCGGCTCACGAGCTGGGCGGCGAGCTCGGTGCCATATTTGTGTGGCCGGGTTTCCCGTGGACGCTGGCTAGACCAGATACGTCTGGCGGACGCAAGCCTCTGAAACGCATTTGTAACTCGCTGCCTTTCGGCTCACGAGCTGGGCGGCGAGCGTGATGCCACATTTGTGTGGCCGGTTTCCCGTGGACGCTGGCTACACCAGATACGTCCGGCGTACGCAAGCCTTTTGAACCCATTAGTAACTCGCTGCCTTTCGGCTCACGAGCTGGGCGGCGAGCGCGATGCCACATTTGTGTGGCCGGATTTTCCGTGGACGCAAACCTCTGAAACCCATTTGTAACTCGCTGCCTTTCGGCTCACGAGCTGGGCGGCGAGCGTGATGCCACATTTGTGTGGCCGGTTTCCCGTGGACGCTGGCTAGACCAGATACGTCCGGCGGACGCAAGCCTTTTGAACCCATTTGTAACTCGCTGCCTTTCGGCTCACGAGCTGGGCGGCGAGCGCGATTCCACATTTGTGTGGCCGGGTTTCCCGTGGACGCTGGCTAGACCAGATACGTCCGGCGGACGCAAGCCTCTGAAACCCATTTGTAACTCGCTGCCTTTCGGCTCACGAGCTGGGCGGCGAGCGTGATGCCACATTTATGTGGCCGCGTTTCCCGTGGACGCTGGCTAGACGAGATACGTCCGGCAGACGCAAGCCTTTGAAACCCATTTGTAACTCGCTGCCTTTCGACTCACGAGCTGGGCGGCGAGCACGATGCCACATTTGTTTGGCCGGGTTTCCCGTGGACGCTGGCTAGACCAGATACGTCCGACGGACGCAAGCCTTTGGAACCTATTTGTAACACGCTGCCTTTCGGCTCACGAGCTGGGCGGCGAGCGCGATGCCACAGTTGTGTGGCCGGGTTTCCCGTGGACGCTTGCTAGACCAGATACGTTCGGCGGACGCAAGCCTCTGAAACCCATTTGTAACTCGTTGCCTTTCGGTTCACGAGCTGGGCGGCGAGCTCGGTGCCATATTTGTGTGGCCGGGTTTCCCGTGGACGCTGGCTAGACCAGATACGTCCGACGGACGCAAGCCTCTGAAACCCATTTGTAACTCGCTGCCTTTCGGCTCACGAGCTGGGCGGCGAGTGTGATGCCATATATGTGTGGTCGGGTTTCCCGTGGACGCTGGCTAGACCAGATACGTCCGGCGGATGCAAGCCTTTGAAACCCATTTGCAACTCGCTGCCTTTCGGCTCACGAGCTGGGCGGCGAACGCGATGCCACATTTGTGTGGCCAAGTTTCCCGTGGACGCTGGCTAGACCAGATACGTCTGGCGGACGCAAGCCTTTGGAACCCATTTGTAACTCGCTGCCTTTCGGCCCACGAGCTGGGCGGCGAGTGCAATGCCACATTTGTGTGGCCAAGTTTCCCGTGGACGCTGGCTAGACCAGATACGTCCGGCGGACGCAAGCCTTTGGAACCTATTTGTAACTCGCTGCCTTTCGGCTCACGAGCTGGGCGGCGAGCGCGATGCCACATTTGTGTGGCCGGGTTTCCCGTGGACGCTGGCTAGACCAGATACGTTCGGCGGACGCAAGCCTCTGAAACCCATTTGTAACTCGCTGCCTTTCGGCTCACGAGCTGGGCGGCGAGCTCGGTGCCATATTTGTGTGGCTGGGTTTCCCGTGGACAATGGCTATACCAGATACGTCTGGCGGACGCAAGCCTCTGAAACCCATTTGTAACTCGCTGCCTTTCGGCTCACGAGCTGGGCGGCGAGCGTGATGCCACATTTGTGTGGCCGGTTTCCCGTGGACGCTGGCTAGACCAGATACGTCCGGCGTACGCAAGCCTTTTGAACCCATTAGTAACTCGCTGCCTTTCGGCTCACGAGCTGGGCGGCGAGCGCGATGCCACATTTGTGTGGCCGGATTTTCCGTGGACGCAAACCTCTGAAACCCATTTGTAACTCGCTGCCTTTCGGCTCACGAGCTGGGCGGCGAGCGTGATGCCACATTTGTGTGGCCGGTTTCCCGTGGACGCTGGCTAGACCAGATACGTCCGGCGGACGCAAGCCTTTTGAACCCATTTGTAACTCGCTGCCTTTCGGCTCACGAGCTGGGCGGCGAGCGCGATTCCACATTTGTGTGGCCGGGTTTCCCGTGGACGCTGGCTAGACCAGATACGTCCGGCGGACGCAAGCCTCTGAAACCCATTTGTAACTCGCTGCCTTTCGGCTCACGAGCTGGGCGGCGAGCGTGATGCCACATTTATGTGGCCGCGTTTCCCGTGGACGCTGGCTAGACGAGATACGTCCGGCAGACGCAAGCCTTTGAAACCCATTTGTAACTCGCTGCCTTTCGACTCACGAGCTGGGCGGCGAGCACGATGCCACATTTGTTTGGCCGGGTTTCCCGTGGACGCTGGCTAGACCAGATACGTCCGACGGACGCAAGCCTTTGGAACCTATTTGTAACACGCTGCCTTTCGGCTCACGAGCTGGGCGGCGAGCGCGATGCCACAGTTGTGTGGCCGGGTTTCCCGTGGACGCTTGCTAGACCAGATACGTTCGGCGGACGCAAGCCTCTGAAACCCATTTGTAACTCGTTGCCTTTCGGTTCACGAGCTGGGCGGCGAGCTCGGTGCCATATTTGTGTGGCCGGGTTTCCCGTGGACGCTGGCTAGACCAGATACGTCCGACGGACGCAAGCCTCTGAAACCCATTTGTAACTCGCTGCCTTTCGGCTCACGAGCTGGGCGGCGAGTGTGATGCCATATATGTGTGGCCGGGTTTCCCGTGGACGCTGGCTAGACCAGATACGTCCGGCGGATGCAAGCCTTTGAAACCCATTTGCAACTCGCTGCCTTTCGGCTCACGAGCTGGGCGGCGAACGCGATGCCACATTTGTGTGGCCAAGTTTCCCGTGGACGCTGGCTAGACCAGATACGTCTGGCGGACGCAAGCCTTTGGAACCCATTTGTAACTCGCTGCCTTTCGGCCCACGAGCTGGGCGGCGAGTGCAATGCCACATTTGTGTGGCCAAGTTTCCCGTGGACGCTGGCTAGACCAGATACGTCCGGCGGACGCAAGCCTTTGGAACCTATTTGTAACTCGCTGCCTTTCGGCTCACGAGCTGGGCGGCGAGCTCGGTGCCATATTTGTGTGGCCGGGTTTCCCGTGGACGCTGGCTAGACCAGATACGTCTGGCGGACGCAAGCCTCTGAAACGCATTTGTAACTCGCTGCCTTTCGGCTCACGAGCTGGGCGGCGAGCGTGATGCCACATTTGTGTGGCCGGTTTCCCGTGGACGCTGGCTACACCAGATACGTCCGGCGTACGCAAGCCTTTTGAACCCATTAGTAACTCGCTGCCTTTCGGCTCACGAGCTGGGCGGCGAGCGCGATGCCACATTTGTGTGGCCGGATTTTCCGTGGACGCAAACCTCTGAAACCCATTTGTAACTCGCTGCCTTTCGGCTCACGAGCTGGGCGGCGAGCGTGATGCCACATTTGTGTGGCCGGTTTCCCGTGGACGCTGGCTAGACCAGATACGTCCGACGGACGCAAGCCTTTTGAACCCATTTGTAACTCGCTGCCTTTCGGCTCACGAGCTGGGCGGCGAGCGCGATTCCACATTTGTGTGGCCGGGTTTCCCGTGGACGCTGGCTAGACCAGATACGTCCGGCGGACGCAAGCCTCTGAAACCCATTTGTAACTCGCTGCCTTTCGGCTCACGAGCTGGGCGGCGAGCGTGATGCCACATTTATGTGGCCGCGTTTCCCGTGGACGCTGGCTAGACGAGATACGTCCGGCAGACGCAAGCCTTTGAAACCCATTTGTAACTCGCTGCCTTTCGACTCACGAGCTGGGCGGCGAGCACGATGCCACATTTGTTTGGCCGGGTTTCCCGTGGACGCTGGCTAGACCAGATACGTCCGACGGACGCAAGCCTTTGGAACCTATTTGTAACACGCTGCCTTTCGGCTCACGAGCTGGGCGGCGAGCGCGATGCCACAGTTGTGTGGCCGGGTTTCCCGTGGACGCTTGCTAGACCAGATACGTTCGGCGGACGCAAGCCTCTGAAACCCATTTGTAACTCGTTGCCTTTCGGTTCACGAGCTGGGCGGCGAGCTCGGTGCCATATTTGTGTGGCCGGGTTTCCCGTGGACGCTGGCTAGACCAGATACGTCCGACGGACGCAAGCCTCTGAAACCCATTTGTAACTCGCTGCCTTTCGGCTCACGAGCTGGGCGGCGAGTGTGATGCCATATATGTGTGGCCGGGTTTCCCGTGGACGCTGGCTAGACCAGATACGTCCGGCGGATGCAAGCCTTTGAAACCCATTTGCAACTCGCTGCCTTTCGGCTCACGAGCTGGGCGGCGAACGCGATGCCACATTTGTGTGGCCAAGTTTCCCGTGGACGCTGGCTAGACCAGATACGTCTGGCGGACGCAAGCCTTTGGAACCCATTTGTAACTCGCTGCCTTTCGGCCCACGAGCTGGGCGGCGAGTGCAATGCCACATTTGTGTGGCCAAGTTTCCCGTGGACGCTGGCTAGACCAGATACGTCCGGCGGACGCAAGCCTTTGGAACCTATTTGTAACTCGCTGCCTTTCGGCTCACGAGCTGGGCGGCGAGCGCGATGCCACATTTGTGTGGCCGGGTTTCCCGTGGACGCTGGCTAGACCAGATACGTTCGGCGGACGCAAGCCTCTGAAACCCATTTGTAACTCGCTGCCTTTCGGCTCACGAGCTGGGCGGCGAGCTCGGTGCCATATTTGTGTGGCTGGGTTTCCCGTGGACAATGGCTATACCAGATACGTCTGGCGGACGCAAGCCTCTGAAACCCATTTGTAACTCGCTGCCTTTCGGCTCACGAGCTGGGCGGCGAGCGTGATGCCACATTTGTGTGGCCGGTTTCCCGTGGACGCTGGCTAGACCAGATACGTCCGGCGTACGCAAGCCTTTTGAACCCATTAGTAACTCGCTGCCTTTCGGCTCACGAGCTGGGCGGTGAGCGCAATGCCACATTTGTGTTGCCGGGTTTCCCGTGGACGCTGTCTAGACCAGATACGTCCGGCGGACGCAAGCCTCCGAAACCCATTTGTAACTCGCTGCCTTTCGGCTCACGAGCTGGGAGGCGAGCGTGATGCCATATTTGTGTGGCCGGGTTTCCCATGGACGCTGGCTAGACCAGATACGTTCGGCGGACGCAAGCCTCTGAAGCCCTTTATTAACTCGCTGCCTTTCGGCTCACGAGCTGGGCGGCGAGCTCGGTGCCATATTTGTGTGGCCGGGTTTCCCGTGGACGCTGGCTAGACCAGATACGTCTGGCGGACGCAAGCCTATGAAACGCATTTGTAACTCGCTGCCTTTCGGCTCACGAGCTGGGCGGCGAGCGTGATGCCACATTTGTGTGGCCGGTTTCCCGTGGACGCTGGCTACACCAGATACGTCCGGCGTACGCAAGCCTTTTGAACCCATTAGTAACTCGCTGCCTTTCGGCTCACGAGCTGGGCGGCGAGCGCGATGCCACATTTGTGTGGCCGGATTTTCCGTGGACGCAAACCTCTGAAACCCATTTGTAACTCGCTGCCTTTCGGCTCACGAGCTGGGCGGCGAGCGTGATGCCACATTTGTGTGGCCGGTTTCCCGTGGACGCTGGCTAGACCAGATACGTCCGGCGGACGCAAGCCTTTTGAACCCATTTGTAACTCGCTGCCTTTCGGCTCACGAGCTGGGCGGCGAGCGCGATTCCACATTTGTGTGGCCGGGTTTCCCGTGGACGCTGGCTAGACCAGATACGTCCGGCGGACGCAAGCCTCTGAAACCCATTTGTAACTCGCTGCCTTTCGGCTCACGAGCTGGGCGGCGAGCGTGATGCCACATTTATGTGGCCGCGTTTCCCGTGGACGCTGGCTAGACGAGATACGTCCGGCAGACGCAAGCCTTTGAAACCCATTTGTAACTCGCTGCCTTTCGACTCACGAGCTGGGCGGCGAGCACGATGCCACATTTGTTTGGCCGGGTTTCCCGTGGACGCTGGCTAGACCAGATACGTCCGACGGACGCAAGCCTTTGGAACCTATTTGTAACACGCTGCCTTTCGGCTCACGAGCTGGGCGGCGAGCGCGATGCCACAGTTGTGTGGCCGGGTTTCCCGTGGACGCTTGCTAGACCAGATACGTTCGGCGGACGCAAGCCTCTGAAACCCATTTGTAACTCGTTGCCTTTCGGCTCACGAGCTGGGCGGCGAGCTCGGTGCCATATTTGTGTGGCCGGGTTTCCCGTGGACGCTGGCTAGACCAGATACGTCCGACGGACGCAAGCCTCTGAAACCCATTTGTAACTCGCTGCCTTTCGGCTCACGAGCTGGGCGGCGAGTGTGATGCCATATATGTGTGGCCGGGTTTCCCGTGGACGCTGGCTAGACCAGATACGTCCGGCGGATGCAAGCCTTTGAAACCCATTTGCAACTCGCTGCCTTTCGGCTCACGAGCTGGGCGGCGAACGCGATGCCACATTTGTGTGGCCAAGTTTCCCGTGGACGCTGGCTAGACCAGATACGTCTGGCGGACGCAAGCCTTTGGAACCCATTTGTAACTCGCTGCCTTTCGGCCCACGAGCTGGGCGGCGAGTGCAATGCCACATTTGTGTGGCCAAGTTTCCCGTGGACGCTGGCTAGACCAGATACGTCCGGCGGACGCAAGCCTTTGGAACCTATTTGTAACTCGCTGCCTTTCGGCTCACGAGCTGGGCGGCGAGCGCGATGCCACATTTGTGTGGCCGGGTTTCCCGTGGACGCTGGCTAGACCAGATACGTTCGGCGGACGCAAGCCTCTGAAACCCATTTGTAACTCGCTGCCTTTCGGCTCACGAGCTGGGCGGCGAGCTCGGTGCCATATTTGTGTGGCTGGGTTTCCCGTGGACAATGGCTAGACCAGATACGTCTGGCGGACGCAAGCCTCTGAAACCCATTTGTAACTCGCTGCCTTTCGGCTCACGAGCTGGGCGGCGAGCGTGATGCCACATTTGTGTGGCCGGTTTCCCGTGGACGCTGGCTAGACCAGATACGTCCGGCGTACGCAAGCCTTTTGTACCCATTAGTAACTCGCTGCCTTTCGGCTCACGAGCTGGGCGGTGAGCGCAATGCCACATTTGTGTTGCCGGGTTTCCCGTGGACGCTGTCTAGACCAGATATGTCCGGCGGACGCAAGCCTCCGAAACCCATTTGTAACTCGCTGCCTTTCGGCTCACGAGCTGGGAGGCGAGCGTGATGCCATATTTGTGTGGCCGGGTTTCCCATGGACGCTGGCTAGACCAGATACGTTCGGCGGACGCAAGCCTCTGAAGCCCTTTATTAACTCGCTGCCTTTCGGCTCACGAGCTGGGCGGCGAGCTCGGTGCCATATTTGTGTGGCCGGGTTTCCCGTGGACGCTGGCTAGACCAGATACGTCTGGCGGACGCAAGCCTATGAAACGCATTTGTAACTCGCTGCCTTTTGGCTCACGAGCTGGGCGGCGAGCGTGATGCCACATTTGTGTGGCCGGTTTCCCGTGGACGCTGGCTACACCAGATACGCCCGGCGTACGCAAGCCTTTTGAACCCATTAGTAACTCGCTGCCTTTCGGCTCACGAGCTGGGCGGCGAGCGCGATGCCACATTTGTGTGGCCGGATTTTCCGTGGACGCAAACCTCTGAAACCCATTTGTAACTCGCTGCCTTTCGGCTCACGAGCTGGGCGGCGAGCGTGATGCCACATTTGTGTGGCCGGTTTCCCGTGGACGCTGGCTAGACCAGATACGTCCGGCGGACGCAAGCCTTTTGAACCCATTTGTAACTCGCTGCCTTTCGGCTCACGAGCTGGGCGGCGAGCGCGATTCCACATTTGTGTGGCCGGGTTTCCCGTGGACGCTGGCTAGACCAGATACGTCCGGCGGACGCAAGCCTCTGAAACCCATTTGTAACTCGCTGCCTTTCGGCTCACGAGCTGGGCGGCGAGCGTGATGCCACATTTATGTGGCCGCGTTTCCCGTGGACGCTGGCTAGACGAGATACGTCCGGCAGACGCAAGCCTTTGAAACCCATTTGTAACTCGCTGCCTTTCGACTCACGAGCTGGGCGGCGAGCACGATGCCACATTTGTTTGGCCGGGTTTCCCGTGGACGCTGGCTAGACCAGATACGTCCGACGGACGCAAGCCTTTGGAACCTATTTGTAACACGCTGCCTTTCGGCTCACGAGCTGGGCGGCGAGCGCGATGCCACAGTTGTGTGGCCGGGTTTCCCGTGGACGCTTGCTAGACCAGATACGTTCGGCGGACGCAAGCCTCTAAAACCCATTTGTAACTCGTTGCCTTTCGGCTCACGAGCTGGGCGGCGAGCTCGGTGCCATATTTGTGTGGCCGGGTTTCCCGTGGACGCTGGCTAGACCAGATACGTCCGACGGACGCAAGCCTCTGAAACCCATTTGTAACTCGCTGCCTTTCGGCTCACGAGCTGGGCGGCGAGTGTGATGCCATATATGTGTGGCCGGGTTTCCCGTGGACGCTGGCTAGACCAGATACGTCCGGCGGATGCAAGCCTTTGAAACCCATTTGCAACTCGCTGCCTTTCGGCTCACGAGCTGGGCGGCGAACGCGATGCCACATTTGTGTGGCCAAGTTTCCCGTGGACGCTGGCTAGACCAGATACGTCTGGCGGACGCAAGCCTTTGGAACCCATTTGTAACTCGCTGCCTTTCGGCCCACGAGCTGGGCGGCGAGTGCAATGCCACATTTGTGTGGCCAAGTTTCCCGTGGACGCTGGCTAGACCAGATACGTCCGGCGGACGCAAGCCTTTGGAACCTATTTGTAACTCGCTGCCTTTCGGCTCACGAGCTGGGCGGCGAGCGCGATGCCACATTTGTGTGGCCGGGTTTCCCGTGGACGCTGGCTAGACCAGATACGTTCGGCGGACGCAAGCCTCTGAAACCCATTTGTAACTCGCTGCCTTTCGGCTCACGAGCTGGGCGGCGAGCTCGGTGCCATATTTGTGTGGCTGGGTTTCCCGTGGACAATGGCTAGACCAGATACGTCTGGCGGACGCAAGCCTCTGAAACCCATTTGTAACTCGCTGCCTTTCGGCTCACGAGCTGGGCGGCGAGCGTGATGCTACATTTGTGTGGCCGGTTTCCCATGGACGCTGGCTAGACCAGATACGTCCGGCATACGCAAGCCTTTTGAACCCATTAGTAACTCGCTGCCTTTCGGCTCACGAGCTGGGCGGTGAGCGCAATGCCACATTTGTGTTGCCGGGTTTCCCGTGGACGCTGTCTAGACCAGATACGTCCGGCGGACGCAAGCCTCTGAAACCCATTTGTAACTCGCTGCCTTTCGGCTCACGAGCTGGGCGGCGAGCGTGATGCCATATTTGTGTGGCCGGGTTTCCCGTGGACGCTGGCTAGACCAGATACGTTCGGCGGACGCAAACCTCTGAAGCCCTTTATTAACTCGCTGCCTTTCGGCTCACGAGCTGGGCGGCGAGCTCGGTGCCATATTTGTGTGGCCGGGTTTCCCGTGGACGCTGGCTAGACCAGATACGTCTGGCGGACGCAAGCCTCTGAAACCCATTTGTAACTCGCTGCCTTTCGGCTCACGAGCTGGGCGGCGAGCGTGATGCCACATTTGTGTGGCCGGTTTCCCGTGGACGCTGGCTACACCAGATACGTCCGGCGTACGCAAGCCTTTTGAACCCATTAGTAACTCGCTGCCTTTCGGCTCACGAGCTGGGCGGCGAGCGCGATGCCACATTTGTGTGGCCGGATTTTCCGTGGACGCAAACCTCTGAAACCCATTTGTAACTCGCTGCCTTTCGGCTCACGAGCTGGGCGGCGAGCGTGATGCCACATTTGTGTGGCCGGTTTCCCGTGGACGCTGGCTAGACCAGATACGTCCGGCGGACGCAAGCCTTTTGAACCCATTTGTAACTCGCTGCCTTTCGGCTCACGAGCTGGGCGGCGAGCGCGATTCCACATTTGTGTGGCCGGGTTTCCCGTGGACGCTGGCTAGACCAGATACGTCCGGCGGACGCAAGCCTCTGAAACCCATTTGTAACTCGCTGCCTTTCGGCTCACGAGCTGGGCGGCAAGCGTGATGCAACATTTATGTGGCCGCGTTTCCCGTGGACGCTGGCTAGACGAGATACGTCCGGCAGACGCAAGCCTTTGAAACCCATTTGTAACTCGCTGCCTTTCGACTCACGAGCTGGGCGGCGAGCACGATGCCACATTTGTTTGGCCGGGTTTCCCGTGGACGCTGGCTAGACCAGATACGTCCGACGGACGCAAGCCTTTGGAACCTATTTGTAACTCGCTGCCTTTCGGCTCACGAGCTGGGCGGCGAGCGCGATGCCACAGTTGTGTGGCCGGGTTTCCCGTGGACGCTGGCTAGACCAGATACGTTCGGCGGACGCAAGCCTCTGAAACCCATTTGTAACTCGTTGCCTTTCGGCTCACGAGCTGGGCGGCGAGCTCGGTGCCATATTTGTGTGGCCGGGTTTCCCGTGGACGCTGGCTAGACCAGATACGTCCGACGGACGCAAGCCTCTGAAACCCATTTGTAACTCGCTGCCTTTCGGCTCACGAGCTGGGCGGCGAGTGTGATGCCATATATGTGTGGCCGGGTTTCCCGTGGACGCTGGCTAGACCAGATACGTCCGGCGGATGCAAGCCTTTGAAACCCATTTGCAACTCGCTGCCTTTCGGCTCACGAGCTGGGCGGCGAGCACGATGCCACATTTGTGTGGCCAAGTTTCCCGTGGACGCTGGCTAGACCAGATACGTCTGGCGGACGCAAGCCTTTGGAACCCATTTGTAACTCGCTGCCTTTCGGCTCACGAGCTGGGCGGCGAACGCGATCCCACATTTGTGTGGCCAGGTTTCCCGTGGACGCTGGCTAGACCAGATACATCCGGCGGACGCAAGCCTTTGGAACCCATTTGTAACTCCCTGCCTTTCGGCTCACGAGCTGGGCGACGAGTGCGATGCCACATTTGTGTGGCCGGTTTTCACGTAGACACTGGCTAGACCAGATACGTCCGGCGTACGCAAGCCTTTTGAACCCATTAGTAACTCGCTGCCTTTCGGCTCACGAGCTGGGCGGTGAGCGCAATGCCACATTTGTGTTGCCGGGTTTCCCGTGGACGCTGTCTAGACTAGATACGTCCGGCGGACGCAAGCCTCTGAAACCCATTTGTAACTCGCTGCCTTTTGGCTCACGAGCTGGAAGGCGAGCGTGATGCCATATTTGTGTGGCCAGGTTTCCCATGGACGCTGGCTAGACCAGATACGTTCGGCGGACGCAAGCCTCTGAAGCCCTTTATTAACTCGCTGCCTTTCGGCTCACGAGTGGGGCGGCGAGCTCGGTGCCATATTTGTGTGGCCGGGTTTCCCGTGGACGCTGGCTAGACCAGATACGTCTGGCGGACGCAAGCCTCTGAAACCCATTTGTAACTCGCTGCCTTTCGGCTCACGAGCTGGGCGGCGAGCGTGATGCCACATTTGTGTGGCCGGTTTCCCGTGGACGCTGGCTAGACCAGATACGTCCGGCGTACGCAAGCCTTTTGAACCCATTAGTAACTCGCTGCCTTTCGGCTCACGAGCTGGGCGGCGAGCGCGATGCCACATTTGTGTGGCCGGATTTTCCGTGGACGCAAACCTCTGAAACCCATTTGTAACTCGCTGCCTTTTGGCTCACGAGCTGGGCGGCGAGCGTGATGCCACATTTGTGTGGCCGGTTTCCCGTGGACGCTGGCTAGACCAGATACGTCCGGCGGACGCAAGCCTTTTGAACCCATTTGTAACTCGCTGCCTTTCGGCTCACGAGCTGGGCGGCGAGCGCGATTCCACATTTGTGTGGCCGGGTTTCCCGTGGACGCTGGCTTGACCAGATACGTCCGGCGGACGCAAGCCTCTGAAACCCATTTGTAACTCGCTGCCTTTCGGCTCACGAGCTGGGCGGCGAGCGTGATGCCACATTTATGTGGCCGCGTCTCCCGTGGACGCTGGCTAGACGAGATACGTCCGGCAGACGCAAACCTTTGAAACCCATTTGTAACTCGCTGCCTTTCGACTCACGAGCTGGGCGGCGAGCACGATGCCACATTTGTTTGGCCGGGTTTCCCGTGGACGCTGGCTAGACCAGATACGTCCGACGGACGCAAGCCTCTGAAACCCATTTGTAACTCGCTGCCTTTCGGCTCACGAGCTGGGCGGCGAGTGTGATGCCATATATGTGTGGCCGGGTTTCCCGTGGACGCTGGCTAGACCAGATACGTCCGGCGGATGCAAGCCTTTGAAACCCATTTGCAACTCGCTGCCTTTCGGCTCACGAGCTGGGCGGCGAGCGCGATGCCACATTTGTGTGGCCAAGTTTCCCGTGGACGCTGGCTAGACCAGATACGTCTGGCGGACGCAAGCCTTTGGAACCCATTTGTAACTCGCTGCCTTTCGGCCCACGAGCTGGGCGGCGAGCGCAATGCCACATTTGTGTGGCCAAGTTTCCCGTGGACGCTGGCTAGACCAGATATGTCCGGCGGACGCAAGCCTTTGGAACCTATTTGTAACTCGCTGCCTTTCGGCTCACGAGCTGGGCGGCGAGCGCGATGCCACATTTGTGTGGCCGGGTTTCCCGTGGACGCTGGCTAGACCAGATACGTTCGGCGGACGCAAGCCTCTGAAACCCATTTGTAACTCGCTGCCTTTCGGCTCACGAGCTGGGCGGCGAGCTCGGTGCCATATTTGTGTGGCTGGGTTTCCCGTGGACGCTGGCTAGACCAGATACGTCTGGCGGACGCAAGCCTCTGAAACCCATTTGTAACTCGCTGCCTTTCGGCTCACGAGCTGGGCGGCGAGCGTGATGCCACATTTGTGTGGCCGGTTTCCCGTGGACGCTGGCTAGACCAGATACGTCCGGCGTACGCAAGCCTTTTGAACCCATTAGTAACTCGCTGCCTTTCGGCCCACGAGCTGGGCGGTGAGCGCAATGCCACATTTGTGTTGCCGGGTTTCCCGTGGACGCTGTCTAGACTAGATACGTCCGGCGGACGCAAGCCTCTGAAACCCATTTGTAACTCGCTGCCTTTCGGCTCATGAGCTGGGCGGCGAGCGTGATGCCATATTTGTGTGGCTGGGTTTCCCATGGACGCTGGCTAGACCAGATACGTTCGGCGGACGCAAACCTCTGAAGCCCTTTATTAACTCGCTGCCTTTCGGCTCACGAGCTGGGCGGCGAGCTCGGTGCCATATTTGTGTGGCCGGGTTTCCCGTGGACGCTGGCTAGACCAGATACGTCTGGCGGACGCAAGCCTCTGAAACCCATTTGTAACTCGCTGCCTTTCGGCTCACGAGCTGGGCGGCGAGCGTGATGCCACATTTGTGTGGCCGGTTTCCCGTGGACGCTGGCTACACCAGATACGTCCGGCGTACGCAAGCCTTTTGAACCCATTAGTAACTCGCTGCCTTTCGGCTCACGAGCTGGGCGGCGAGCGCGATGCCACATTTGTGTGGCCGGATTTTCCGTGGACGCAAACCTCTGAAACCCATTTGTAACTCGCTGCCTTTCGGCTCACGAGCTGGGCGGCGAGCGTGATGCCACATTTGTGTGGCCGGTTTCCCGTGGACGCTGGCTAGACCAGATACGTCCGGCGGACGCAAGCCTTTTGAACCCATTTGTAACTCGCTGCCTTTCGGCTCACGAGCTGGGCGGCGAGCGCGATTCCACATTTGTGTGGCCGGGTTTCCCGTGGACGCTGGCTAGACCAGATACGTCCGGCGGACGCAAGCCTCTGAAACCCATTTGTAACTCGCTGCCTTTCGGCTCACGAGCTGGGCGGCGAGCGTGATGCCACATTTATGTGGCCGCGTTTCCCGTGGACGCAAGTAGGGATATGCAAGAACAAACTATTTTTATTGGAAACTGGCTAGACGAGATACGTCCGGCAGACGCAAGCCTTTGAAACCCATTTGTAACTCGCTGCCTTTCGACTCACGAGCTGGGCGGCGAGCACGATGCCACATTTGTTTGGCCGGGTTTCCCGTGGACGCTGGCTAGACCAGATACGTCCGACGGACGCAAGCCTTTGGAACCTATTTGTAACTCGCTGCCTTTCGGCTCACGAGCTGGGCGGCGAGCGCGATGCCACAGTTGTGTGGCCGGGTTTCCCGTGGACGCTGGCTAGACCAGATACGTTCGGCTGACGCAAGCCTCTGAAACCCATTTGTAACTCGTTGCCTTTCGGCTCACGAGCTGGGCGGCGAGCTCGGTGCCATAGTTGTGTGGCCGGGTTTCCCGTGGACGCTGGCTAGACCAGATACGTCCGACGGACGCAAGCCTCTGAAACCCATTTGTAACTCGCTGCCTTTCGGCTCACGAGCTGGGCGGCGAGTGTGATGCCATATATGTGTGGCCGGGTTTCCCGTGGACGCTGGCTAGACCAGATACGTCCGGCGGATGCAAGCCTTTGAAACCCATTTGCAACTCGCTGCCTTTCGGCTCACAAGCTGGGCGGCGAGCGCGATGCCACATTTGTGTGGCCAAGTTTCCCGTGGACGCTGGCTAGACCAGATACGTCTGGCGGACGCAAGCCTTTGGAACCCATTTGTAACTCGCTGCCTTTCGGCTCACGAGCTGGGCGGCGAACGCGATCCCACATTTGTGTGGCCAGGTTTCCCGTGGACGCTGGCTAGACCAGATACATCCGGCGGACGCAAGCCTTTGGAACCCATTTGTAACTCGCTGCCTTTCGGCTCACGAGCTGGGCGACGAGTGCGATGCCACATTTGTGTGGCCGGTTTTCACGTAGACACTGGCTAGACCAGATACGTCCGGCGTACGCAAGCCTTTTGAACCCATTAGTAACTCGCTGCCTTTCGGCTCACGAGCTGGGCGGTGAGCGCAATGCCACATTTGTGTTGCCGAGTTTCCCGTGGACGCTGTCTAGACCAGATACGTCCGGCGGACGCAAGCCTTTGAAACCCATTTGTAACTCGCTGCCTTTCGGCTCACGAGCTGGAAGGCGAGCGTGATGCCATATTTGTGTGGCCGGGTTTCCCATGGACGCTGGCTAGACCAGATACGTTCGGCGGACGCAAGCCTCTGAAGCCCTTTGTTAACTCGCTGCCTTTCGGCTCACGAGTTGGGCGGCGAGCTCGGTGCCATATTTGTGTGGCCGGGTTTCCCGTGGACGCTGGCTAGACCAGATACGTCTGGCGGACGCAAGCCTCTGAAACCCATTTGTAACTCGCTGCCTTTCGGCTCACGAGCTGGGCGGCGAGCGTGATGCCACATTTGTGTGGCCGGTTTCCCGTGGACGCTGGCTAGACCAGATACGTCCGGCGTACGCAAGCCTTTTAAACCCATTAGTAACTCGCTGCCTTTCGGCTCACGAGCTGGGCGGCGAGCGCGATGCCACATTTGTGTGGCCGGATTTTCCGTGGACGCAAACCTCTGAAACCCATTTGTAACTCGCTGCCTTTCGGCTCACGAGCTGGGCGGCGAGCGTGATGCCACATTTGTGTGGCCGGTTTCCCGTGGACGCTGGCTAGACCAGATACGTCCGGCGGACGCAAGCCTTTTGAACCCATTTGTAACTCGCTGCCTTTCGGCTCACGAGCTGGGCGGCGAGCGCGATTCCACATTTGTGTGGCCGGGTTTCCCGTGGACGCTGGCTAGACCAGATACGTCCGGCGGACGCAAGCCTCTGAAACCCATTTGTAACTCGCTGCCTTTCGGCTCACGAGCTGGGCGGCGAGCGTGATGCCACATTTATGTGGCCGCGTTTCCCGTGGACGCTGGCTAGACGAGATACGTCCGGCAGACGCAAGCCTTTGAAACCCATTTGTAACTCGCTGCCTTTCGACTCACGAGCTGGGCGGCGAGCACGATGCCACATTTGTTTGGCCGGGTTTCCCGTGGACGCTGGCTAGACCAGATACGTCCGACGGACGCAAGCCTCTGAAACCCATTTGTAACTCGCTGCCTTTCGGCTCACGAGCTGGGCGGCGAGTGTGATGCCATATATGTGTGGCCGGGTTTCCCGTGGACGCTGGCTAGACCAGATACGTCCGGCGGATGCAAGCCTTTGAAACCCATTTGCAACTCGCTGCCTTTCGGCTCACGAGCTGGGCGGCGAGCGCGATGCCACATTTGTGTGGCCAAGTTTCCCGTGGACGCTGGCTAGACCAGATACGTCTGGCGGACGCAAGCCTTTGGAACCCATTTGTAACTCGCTGCCTTTCGGCTCACGAGCTGGGCAGTGAGCGCAATGCCACATTTGTGTTGCCGGGTTTCCCATGGACGCTGTCTAGACCAGATACGTCCGGCGGACGCAAGCCTTTGAAACCCATTTGTAACTCACTGCCTTTCGGCTCACGAGCTGGGAGGCGAGCGTGATGCCATATTTGTGTTGTCGGGTTTGCCATGGACGCTGGCTAGACCAGATACGTCCGGCAGACGCAAGCCTTTGAAACCCATTTGTAACTCGCTGCCTTTCGGCTCACGAGCTGGGCGGCGAGCGCGATTCCACATTTGTGTGGCCGGGTTTCCCGTGGACGCTGGCTAGACCAGATACGTCCGGCGGACGCAAGCCTCTGAAACCCATTTGTAACTCGCTGCCTTTCGGCTCACGAGCTGGGCGGCGAGCGTGATGCCACATTTATGTGGCCGCGTTTCCCGTGGACGCAAGTAGGGATATGCAAGAACAAACTTTTTTTATTGGAAACTGGCTAGACGAGATACGTCCGGCAGACGCAAGCCTTTGAAACCCATTTGTAACTCGCTGCCTTTCGACTCACGAGCTGGGCGGCGAGCACGATGCCACATTTGTTTGGCCGGGTTTCCCGTGGACGCTGGCTAGACCAGATACGTCCGACGGACGCAAGCCTTTGGAACCTATTTGTAACTCGCTGCCTTTCGGCTCACGAGCTGGGCGGCGAGCGCGATGCCACAGTTGTGTGGCCGGGTTTCCCGTGGACGCTGGCTAGACCAGATACGTTCGGCGGACGCAAGCCTCTGAAACCCATTTGTAACTCGTTGCCTTTCGGCTCACGAGCTGGGCGGCGAGCTCGGTGCCATAGTTGTGTGGCCGGGTTTCCCGTGGACGCTGGCTAGACCAGATACGTCCGACGGACGCAAGCCTCTGAAACCCATTTGTAACTCGCTGCCTTTCGGCTCACGAGCTGGGCGGCGAGTGTGATGCCATATATGTGTGGCCGGGTTTCCCGTGGACGCTGGCTAGACCAGATACGTCCGGCGGATGCAAGCCTTTGAAACCCATTTGCAACTCGCTGCCTTTCGGCTCACAAGCTGGGCGGCGAGCGCGATGCCACATTTGTGTGGCCAAGTTTCCCGTGGACGCTGGCTAGACCAGATACGTCTGGCGGACGCAAGCCTTTGGAACCCATTTGTAACTCGCTGCCTTTCGGCTCACGAGCTGGGCGGCGTACGCGATCCCACATTTGTGTGGCCAGGTTTCCCGTGGACGCTGGCTAGACCAGATACATCCGGCGGACGCAAG
Organism: Urtica dioica subsp. dioica; assembly: GCF_054948205.1. NCBI lineage: Eukaryota > Viridiplantae > Streptophyta > Magnoliopsida > Rosales > Urticaceae > Urtica > Urtica dioica. The sequence continues at coordinate 1,957,792 of NC_142757.1, read as the reverse complement.
CCTTTGGAACCCATTTGTAACTCGCTGCCTTTCGGCTCACGAGCTGGGCGACGAGTGCGATGCCACATTTGTGTGGCCGGTTTTCACGTAGACACTGGCTAGACCAGATACGTCCGGCGTACGCAAGCCTTTTGAACCCATTAGTAACTCGCTGCCTTTCGGCTCACGAGCTGGGCGTTGAGCGCAATGCCACATTTGTGTTGCCGAGTTTCCCGTGGACGCTGTCTAGACCAGATACGTCCGGCGGACGCAAGCCTTTGAAACCCATTTGTAACTCGCTGCCTTTCGGCTCACGAGCTGGAAGGCGAGCGTGATGCCATATTTGTGTGGCCGGGTTTCCCATGGACGCTGGCTAGACCAGATACGTTCGGCGGACGCAAGCCTCTGAAGCCCTTTGTTAACTCGCTGCCTTTCGGCTCACGAGTTGGGCGGCGAGCTCGGTGCCATATTTGTGTGGCCGGGTTTCCCGTGGACGCTGGCTAGACCAGATACGTCTGGCGGACGCAAGCCTCTGAAACCCATTTGTAACTCGCTGCCTTTCGGCTCACAAGCTGGGCGGCGAGCGTGATGCCACATTTGTGTGGCCGGTTTCCCGTGGACGCTGGCTAGACCAGATACGTCCGGCGTACGCAAGCCTTTTAAACCCATTAGTAACTCGCTGCCTTTCGGCTCACGAGCTGGGCGGCGAGCGCGATGCCACATTTGTGTGGCCGGATTTTCCGTGGACGCAAACCTCTGAAACCCATTTGTAACTCGCTGCCTTTCGGCTCACGAGCTGGGCGGCGAGCGTGATGCCACATTTGTGTGGCCGGTTTCCCGTGGACGCTGGCTAGACCAGATACGTCCGGCGGACGCAAGCCTTTTGAACCCATTTGTAACTCGCTGCCTTTCGGCTCACGAGCTGGGCGGCGAGCGCGATTCCACATTTGTGTGGCCGGGTTTCCCGTGGACGCTGGCTAGACCAGATACGTCCGGCGGACGCAAGCCTCTGAAACCCATTTGTAACTCGCTGCCTTTCGGCTCACGAGCTGGGCGGCGAGCGTGATGCCACATTTATGTGGCCGCGTTTCCCGTGGACGCTGGCTAGACGAGATACGTCCGGCAGACGCAAGCCTTTGAAACCCATTTGTAACTCGCTGCCTTTCGACTCACGAGCTGGGCGGCGAGCACGATGCCACATTTGTTTGGCCGGGTTTCCCGTGGACGCTGGCTAGACCAGATACGTCCGACGGACGCAAGCCTCTGAAACCCATTTGTAACTCGCTGCCTTTCGGCTCACGAGCTGGGCGGCGAGTGTGATGCCATATATGTGTGGCCGGGTTTCCCGTGGACGCTGGCTAGACCAGATACGTCCGGCGGATGCAAGCCTTTGAAACCCATTTGCAACTCGCTGCCTTTCGGCTCACGAGCTGGGCGGCGAGCGCGATGCCACATTTGTGTGGCCAAGTTTCCCGTGGACGCTGGCTAGACCAGATACGTCTGGCGGACGCAAGCCTTTGGAACCCATTTGTAACTCGCTGCCTTTCGGCTCACGAGCTGGGCAGTGAGCGCAATGCCACATTTGTGTTGCCGGGTTTCCCATGGACGCTGTCTAGACCAGATACGTCCGGCGGACGCAAGCCTTTGAAACCCATTTGTAACTCACTGCCTTTCGGCTCACGAGCTGGGAGGCGAGCGTGATGCCATATTTGTGTTGTCGGGTTTGCCATGGACGCTGGCTAGACCAGATACGTTCGGCGGAAGCAAGCCTCTGAAGCCCTTTATTAACTCGCTGCCTTTCGGCTCACGAGCTGGGCGGCGAGCTCGGTGCCATATTTGTGTGGCCGGGTTTCCCGTGGACGCTGGCTAGACCAGATACGTCTGGCGGATGCAAGCCTCTGAAACCCATTTGTAACTCGCTGCCTTTCGGCTCACGAGCTGGGCGGCGAGCGTGATGCCACATTTGTGTGGCCGGTTTCCCGTGGACGCTGGCTAGACCAGATACGTCCGGCGTACGCAAGCCTTTGGAACCTATTTGTAACTCGCTGCCTTTCGGCTCACGAGCTGGGCGACGAGCGCGATGCCACATTTGTGTGGCCGGGTTTCCCGTGGACGCTGGCTAGACCAGATACGTTCGGCGGACGCAAGCCTCTGAAACCCATTTGTAACTCGTTGCCTTTCGGCTAACGAGCTGGGCGGCGAGCTCGGTGCCATATTTGTGTGGCCGGGTTTCCCGTGGACGCTGGCTAGACCAGATACGTCTGGCGGACGCAAGCCTCTGAAACCCATTTGTAACTCGCTGCCTTTCGGCTCACGAGATGGGCGGCGAGCGTGATGCCACATTTGTGTGGCCGGTTTCCCGTGGACGCTGGCTAGACCAGATACGTCCGGCGTACGCAAGCCTTTTGAACCCATTAGTAACTCGCTGCCTTTCGGCTCACGAGCTGGGCGGCGAGCGCAATGCCACATTTGTGTTGCCGGGTTTCCCGTGGACGCTGGCTAGACCAGATACGTCCGGCGGACGCAAGCCTCTGAAACCCATTTGTAACTCGCTGCCTTTCGGCTCACGAGCTGGGCGGCGAGCGTGATGCCATATTTGTGTGGCCGGGTTTCCCGTGGACGCTGGCTAGACCAGATACGTCCGGCGGACGCAAGCCTCTGAAACCCATTTGTAACCACCTGCCTTTCGGCTCACGAGCTGGGCGGCGAGCGCAATGCCACATTTGTGTGGCCAAGTTTCCCGTGGACACTGGCTAGACCAGATACGTCCGGCGGACGCAAGCCTTTGGAACCCATGTGTAACTCGCTGCCTTTCGGCTCACGAACTGGGCGGCGAGCGTGATGCCACATTTGTGTGGCCGGTTTCCCGTGGACGCTGGCTAGACCAGATACGTCCGGCGGACGCAAGCCTCTGAAGCCCATTTGTAACTCGCTGCCTTTCGGCTCACGAGCTGGGCGGCGAGCTCGGTGCCATATTTGTGTGGCCGGGTTTCCCGTGGACGCTCGCTAGACCAGAAACGTCTGGCGGACGCAAGCCTCTGAAACCCATTTGTAACTCGCTGCCTTTCGGCTCACGAGCTGGGCGGCGAGCGTGATGCCCATTTGTGTGGCCGGTTTCCCGTGGACGCTGGCTAGACCAGATACATCCGGCGTACGCAAGCCTTTTGAACCCATTTGTAACTCGCTGCCTTTCGGCTCACGAGCTGGGCGGTGAGCGCAATGCCACATTTGTGTTGCCGGGTTTCCCGTGGACGCTGTCTAGACCAGATACGTCCGGCGGACGCAAGCCTCTGAAACCCATTTGTAACTCGCTGCCTTTCGGCTCACGAGCTGGGAGGCGAGCGTGATGCCATATTTGTGTGGCCGGGTTTCCCATGGACGCTGGCTAGACCAGATACGTTCGGCGGACGCAAGCCTCTGAAGCCCTTTATTAACTCGCTGCCTTTCGGCTCACGAGCTGGGCGGCGAGCTCGGTGCCATATTTGTGTGGCCGGGTTTCCCGTGGACGCTGGCTAGACCAGATACGTCTGGCGGACGCAAGCCTCTGAAACCCATTTGTAACTCGCTGCCTTTCGGCTCACGAGCTGGGCGGCGAGCGTGATGCCACATTTGTGTGGCCGGTTTCCCGTGGACGCTGGCTACACCAGATACGTCCGGCGTACGCAAGCCTTTTGAACCCATTAGTAACTCGCTGCCTTTCGGCTCACGAGCTGGGCGGCGAGCGTGATGCCACATTTGTGTGGCCGGATTTTCCGTGGACGCAAACCTCTGAAACCCATTTGTAACTCGCTGCCTTTCGGCTCACGAGCTGGGCGGCGAGCGTGATGCCACATTTGTGTGGCCGGTTTCCCGTGGACGCTGGCTAGACCAGATACGTCCGGCTGACGCAAGCCTTTTGAACCCATTTGTAACTCGCTGCCTTTCGGCTCACGAGCTGGGCGGCGAGCGCGATTCCACATTTGTGTGGCCGGGTTTCCCGTGGACGCTGGCTAGACCAGATACGTCCGGCGGACGCAAGCCTCTGAAACCCATTTGTAACTCGCTGCCTTTCGGCTCACGAGCTGGGCGGCGAGCGTGATGCCACATTTATGTGGCCGCGTTTCCCGTGGACGCTGGCTAGACGAGATACGTCCGGCAGACGCAAGCCTTTGAAACCCATTTGTAACTCGCTGCCTTTCGACTCACGAGCTGGGCGGCGAGCACGATGCCACATTTGTTTGGCCGGGTTTCCCGTGGACGCTGGCTAGACCAGATACGTCCGACGGACGCAAGCCTTTGGAACCTATTTGTAACTCGCTGCCTTTCGGCTCACGAGCTGGGTGGCGAGCGCGATGCCACAGTTGTGTGGCCGGGTTTCCCGTGGACGCTGGCTAGACCAGATACGTTCGGCGGACGCAAGCCTCTGAAACCCATTTGTAACTCGTTGCCTTTCGGCTCACGAGCTGGGCGGCGAGCTCGGTGCCATATTTGTGTGGCCGGGTTTCCCGTGGACGCTGGCTAGACCAGATACGTCCGACGGACTCAAGCCTCTGAAACCCATTTGTAACTCGCTGCCTTTCGGCTCACGAGCTGGGCGGCGAGTGTGATGCCATATATGTGTGGCCGGGTTTCCCGTGGACGCTGGCTAGACCAGATACGTCCGGCGGATGCAAGCCTTTGAAACCCATTTGCAACTCGCTGCCTTTCGGCTCACGAGCTGGGCGGCGAGCGCGATGCCACATTTGTGTGGCCAAGTTTCCCGTGGACGCTGGCTAGACCAGATACGTCTGGCGGACGCAAGCCTTTGGAACCCATTTGTAACTCGCTGCCTTTCGGCTCACGAGCTGGGCGGCGAACGCGATCCCACATTTGTGTGGCCAGGTTTCCCGTGGACGCTGGCTAGACCAGATACATCCGGCGGACGCAAGCCTTTGGAACCCATTTGTAACTCGCTGCCTTTCGGCTCACGAGCTGGGCGACGAGTGCGATGCCACATTTGTGTGGCCGGTTTTCACGTAGACACTGGCTAGACCAGATACGTCCGGCGTACGCACGCCTTTTGAACCCATTAGTAACTCGCTGCCTTTCGGCTCACGAGCTGGGCGGTGAGCGCAATGCCACATTTGTGTTGCCGGGTTTCCCGTGGACGCTGTCTAGACCAGATACGTCCGGCGGACGCAAGCCTCTGAAACCCATTTGTAACTCGCTGCCTTTCGGCTCACGAGCTGGGAGGCGAGCGTGATGCCATATTTGTGTGGCCGGGTTTCCCATGGACGCTGGCTAGACCAGATACGTTCGGCGGACGCAAGCCTCTGAAGCCCTTTATTAACTCGCTGCCTTTCGGCTCACGAGCTGGGCGGCGAGCTCGGTGCCATATTTGTGTGGCCGGGTTTCCCGTGGACGCTGGCTAGACCAGATACGTCTGGCGGACGCAAGCCTCTGAAACCCATTTGTAACTCGCTGCCTTTCGGCTCACGAGCTGGGCGGCGAGCGTGATGCCACATTTGTGTGGCCGGTTTCCCGTGGACGCTGGCTAGACCAGATACGTCCGGCGTACGCAAGCCTTTTGAACCCATTAGTAACTCGCTGCCTTTCGGCTCACGAGCTGGGCGGCGAGCGCGATGCCACATTTGTGTGGCCGGATTTTCCGTGGACGCAAACCTCTGAAACCCATTTGTAACTCGCTGCCTTTCGGCTCACGAGCTGGGCGGCGAGCGTGATGCCACAGTTGTGTGGCCGGTTTCCCATGGACGCTGGCTAGACCAGATACGTCCGGCGGACGCAAGCCTTTTGAACCCATTTGTAACTCGCTGCCTTTCGGCTCACGAGCTGGGCGGCGAGCGCGATTCTACATTTGTGTGGCCGGGTTTCCCGTGGACGCTGGCTAGACCAGATACGTCCGGCGGACGCAAGCCTCTGAAACCCATTTGTAACTCGCTGCCTTTCGGCTCACGAGCTGGGCGGCGAGCGTGATGCCACATTTATGTGGCCGCGTTTCCCGTGGACGCTGGCTAGACGAGATACGTCCGGCAGACGCAAGCCTTTGAAACCCATTTGTAACTTGCTGCCTTTCGACTCACGAGCTGGGCGGCGAGCACGATGCCACATTTGTTTGGCCGGGTTTCCCGTGGACGCTGGCCAGGACCAGATACGTCCGACGGACGCAAGCCTCTGAAACCCATTTGTAACTCGCTGCCTTTCGGCTCACGAGCTGGGCGGCGAGTGTGATGCCATATATGTGTGGCCGGGTTTCCCGTGGACGCTGGCTAGACCAGATACGTCCGGCGGATGCAAGCCTTTGAAACCCATTTGCAACTCGCTGCCTTTCGGCTCACGAGCTGGGCGGCGAGCGCGATGCCACATTTGTGGGGCCAAGTTTCCCGTGGACGCTGGCTAGACCAGATACGTCTGGCGGACGCAAGCCTTTGGAACCCATTTGTAACTCGCTGCCTTTCGGCTCACGAGCTGGGCGGTGAGCGCAATGCCACATTTGTGTTGCCGGGTTTCCCGTGGACGCTGTCTAGACCAGATACGTCCGGCGGACGCAAGCCTTTGAAACCCATTTGTAACTCACTGCCTTTCGGCTCACGAGCTGGGAGGCGAGCGTGATGCCATATTTGTGTGGCCGGGTTTCCCATGGACGCTGGCTAGACCAGATACGTTCGGCGGACGCAAGCCTCTGAAGCCCTTTATTAACTCGCTGCCTTTCGGCTCACGAGCTGGGCGGCGAGCTCGGTGCCATATTTGTGTGGCCGGGTTTCCCGTGGACGCTGGCTAGACCAGATACGTCTGGCGGACGCAAGCCTCTGAAACCCATTTGTAACTCGCTGCCTTTCGGCTCACGAGCTGGGCGGCGAGCGTGATGCCACATTTGTGTGGCCGGTTTCCCGTGGACGCTGGCTAGACCAGATACGTCCGGCGGACGCAAGCCTTTTGAACCCATTTGTAACTCGCTGTCTTTCGGCTCACGAGCTGGGCGGCGAGCGCAATGCCACATTTGTGTGGCCGGGTTTCCCGTGGACGCTGGCTAGACCAGATACGTCCGGCGGACGCAAGCCTCTGAAACCCATTTGTAACTCGCTGCCTTTCGGCTCACGAGCTGGGCGGCGAGCGCGATGCCACATTTGTGTGGCCGGGTTTCCCATGGACGCTGGCTAGACCAGATACGTTCGGCGGACGCAAGCCTCTGAAGCACATTTGTAACTCGCTGCCTTTCGGCTCACGAGCTGGGCGGCGAGCTCGGTGCCATATTTGTGTGGCCGGGTTTCCCGTGGACGCTGGCTAGACCAGATACGTCTGGCGGACGCAAGCCTCTGAAACCCATTTGTAACTCGCTGCCTTTCGGCTCACGAGCTGGGCGGCGAGCGTGATGCCACATTTGTGTGGCCGGTTTCCCGTGGACGCTGGCTAGACTAGATACGTCCGGCGTACGCAAGCCTTTTGAACCCATTAGTAACTCGCTGTCTTTCGGCTCACGAGCTGGGCGGCGAGCGCAATGCCACATTTGTGTTGCCGGGTTTCCCGTGGACGCTGGCTAGACCAGATACGTCCGGCGGACGCAAGCCTCTGAAACCCATTTGTAACTCGCTGCCTTTCGGCTCACGAGCTGGGCGGCGAGCGTGATGCCATATTTGTGTGGCCGGGTTTCCCGTGGACGCTGGCTAGACCAGATACGTCCGGCGGACGCAAGCCTCTGAAACCCATTTGTAACTCGCTGCCTTTCGGGTCACGAGCTGGGCGGCGAGCGTGATGCCACATTTGTGTGGCCGCGTTTCCTATGGACGCTGGCTAGACGAGATACGTCCGGCAGACGCAAGCCTTTGAAACCCATTTGTAACTCGCTGCCTTTCGACTCACGAGCTGGGCGGCGAGCACGATGCGACATTTGTTTGGCCGGGTTTCCCGTGGACGCTGGCTAGACCAGATACGTCTGGCGGACGCAAGCCTTTGGAACCCATTTGTAACTCGCTGCCTTTCGGCTCACGAGCTGGGCGGCGAGTGCGATGCCACATTTGTGTGGCCAAGTTTCCCGTGGACGCTGGCTAGACCAAATACGTTCGGCGGACGCAAGCCTCTGAAACCCATTTGTAACTCGCTGCCTTTCGGCTCACGAGCTAGGCGGCGAGCGCAATGCCACATTTGTGTGGCCAAGTTTCCCGTGGACGCTTGCTAGACCAGATACGTCCGGCGGACGCAAGCCTTTGGAACCCATTTGTAACTCGCTGCCTTTCGGCTCACGAGCTGGGCGGCGAGCGTGATGCCATATTTGTGTGGCCGGGTTTCCCGTGGACGCTGGCTAGACCAGATACGTTCGGCGGACGCAAGCCTCTGAAGCCCATTTGTAACTCGCTGCCTTTCGGCTCACGAGCTGGGCGGCGTGCTCGGTGCCATATTTGTGTGGCCGGGTTTCCCATGGACGCTGGCTAGACCAGATACGTCTGGCGGACGCAAGCCTCTGAACCCCATTTGTAACTCGCTGCCTTTCGGCTCACGAGCTGGACGGCGAGCTCGGTGCCATATTTGTTTGACCGGGTTTCCCGTGGACGCTGGCTAGACCAGATACGTCTGGCGGACGCAAGCCTCTGAAACCCATTTGTAACTCGCTGCCTTTCGGCTCACGAGCTGGGCGGCGAGCGTGATGCCACATTTGTGTGGCCGGTTTCCCGTGGACGCTGGCTAGACCAGATTCGTCCGGCGGACGCAAGCCTTTGAAACCCATTTGTAACTCGCTGCCTTTCGGCTCACGAGCTGGGCGGCGAGCTCGGTGCCATATTTGTGTGGCCGGGTTTCCCGTGGACGCTGGCTAGACCAGATACGTCCGGCGGACGCAAGCCTCTGAAACCCATTTGAAACGCGCTGCCTTTCGGCTCACGAGCTGGGCGGCGAGCGTGATGCCACATTTCTGTGGCCGGTTTCCCGTGGACGCTGGCTAGACCAGATACGTCCGGCGGACGCAAGCCTTTGAAACCCATTTGTAACTCGCTGCCTTTCGGCTCACGAGCTGGGCGGCGAGCTCGGTGCCATATTTGTGTGGCCGGGTTTCCCGTGGACGCTGGCTAGACCGGATACGTCCGGCGGACGCAAGCCTCTGAAACCCATTTGAAACGCGCTGCCTTTCGGCTCACGAGCTGGGCGGCGAGCGTGATGCCACATTTCTGTGGCCGGTTTCCCGTGGACGCTGGCTAGACCAGATACGTCCGGCGGACACAAGCCTTTTGAACCCATTTGTAACTCGCTGCCTTTCGGCTCACGAGCTGGGCGGCGAGCGCAATGCCACATTTGTGTGGCTGGGTTTCCCGTGGACGCTGGCTAGACCAGATACGTCCGGCGGACTCAAGCCTCTGAAACCCATTTGTAACTCGCTGCCTTTCGGCTCACGAGCTGGGCGGCGAGCGTGATGCCACATTTCTGTGGCCGGTTTCCCGTGGACGCTGGCTAGACCAGATACGTCTGGCGGACGCAAGCCTCTGAACCCCATTTGTAACTCGTTGCCTTTCGGCTCACGAGCTGGGCGGCGAGCTCGGTGCCATATTTGTGTGGCCAAGTTTCCCGTGGACGCTGGCTAGACCAAATACGTTCGGCGGACGCAAGCCTCTGAAACCCATTTGTAACTCGCTGCCTTTCGGCTCACGAGCTAGGCGGCGAGCGCAATGCCACATTTGTGTGGCCAAGTTTCCCGTGGACGCTTGCTAGACCAGATACGTCCGGCGGACGCAAGCCTTTGGAACCCATTTGTAACTCGCTGCCTTTCGGCTCACGAGCTGGGCGGCGAGCGTGATGCCATATTTGTGTGGCCGGGTTTCCCGTGGACGCTGGCTAGACCAGATACGTTCGGCGGACGCAAGCCTCTGAAGCCCATTTGTAACTCGCTGCCTTTCGGCTCACGAGCTGGGCGGCGAGCTCGGTGCCATATTTGTGTGGCCGGGTTTCCCGTGGACGCTGGCTAGACCAGATACGTCTGGCGGACGCAAGCCTCTGAACCCCATTTGTAACTCGCTGCCTTTCGGCTCACGAGCTGGGCGGCGAGCTCGGTGCCATATTTGTGTGCCCGGGTTTCCCGTGGACGCTGGCTAGACCAGATACGTCTGGCGGACGCAAGCCTCTGAAACCCATTTGTAACTCGCTGCCTTTCGGCTCACGAGCTGGGCGGCGAGCGTGATGCCACATTTGTGTGGCCGGGTTTCCCGTGGACGCTGGCTAGACCAGATACGTTCGGCGGACGCAAGCCTCTGAAACCCATTTGTAACTCGTTGCCTTTCGGCTCACGAGCTGGGCGGCGAGCTCGGTGCCATATTTGTGTGGCCGGGTTTCCCGTGGACGCTGGCTAGACCAAATACGTTCGGCGGACGCAAGCCTCTGAAACCCATTTGTAACTCGCTGCCTTTCGGCTCACGAGCTAGGCGGCGAGCGCAATGCCACATTTGTGTGGCCAAGTTTCCCGTGGACGCTTGCTAGACCAGATACGTCCGGCGGACGCAAGCCTTTGGAACCCATTTGTAACTCGCTGCCTTTCGGCTCACGAGCTGGGCGGCGAGCGTGATGCCATATTTGTGTGGCCGGGTTTCCCGTGGACGCTGGCTAGACCAGATACGTTCGGCGGACGCAAGCCTCTGAAGCCCATTTGTAACTCGCTGCCTTTCGGCTCACGAGCTGGGCGGCGAGCTCGGTGCCATATTTGTGTGGCCGGGTTTCCCGTGGACGCTGGCTAGACCAGATACGTCTGGCGGACGCAAGCCTCTGAACCCCATTTGTAACTCGCTGCCTTTCGGCTCACGAGCTGGGCGGCGAGCTCGGTGCCATATTTGTGTGCCCGGGTTTCCCGTGGACGCTGGCTAGACCAGATACGTCTGGCGGACGCAAGCCTCTGAAACCCATTTGTAACTCGCTGCCTTTCGGCTCACGAGCTGGGCGGCGAGCGTGATGCCACATTTGTGTGGCCGGGTTTCCCGTGGACGCTGGCTAGACCAGATACGTTCGGCGGACGCAAGCCTCTGAAACCCATTTGTAACTCGTTGCCTTTCGGCTCACGAGCTGGGCGGCGAGCTCGGTGCCATATTTGTGTGGCCGGGTTTCCCGTGGACGCTGGCTAGACCAGATACGTCTGGCGGACGCAAGCCTCTGAAACCCATTTGAAACGCGCTGCCTTTCGGCTCACGAGCTGGGCGGCGAGCGTGATGCCACATTTCTGTGGCCGGTTTCCCGTGGACGCTGGCTAGACCAGATACGTCCGGCGGACACAAGCCTTTTGAACCCATTTGTAACTCGCTGCCTTTCGGCTCACGAGCTGGGCGGCGAGCGCAATGCCACATTTGTGTGGCCGGGTTTCCCGTGGACGCTGGCTAGACCAGATACGTCCGGCGGACGCAGGCCTCAGAAACCCATTTGTAACTCGCTGCCTTTTGGCTCACGAGCTGGGCGGCGAGCGCGATGCCACATTTGTGTGGCCGGGTTTCCCGCGAACGCTTGCTAGACCAGATACGTTCGGCGGACGCAAGCCTCTGAAACCCATTTGTAACTCGCTGCCTTTCGGCTCACGAGCTCGGCGGCGAGCGCGATGCCACATTTGTGTGGCCAGGTTTCCCGTGGACGCTAGCTAGACCAGATACGTCCGGCGGACGCAAGCCTTTGGGACCCATTTGTAACTCGCTGCCTTTCGGCTCACGAGCTGGGCGGCGAGCTCGGTGCCATATTTGTGTGGCCGGGTTTCCCGTGGACGCTGGCTAGACCAGATACGTCTGGCGGACGCAAGCCTCTGAAACCCATTTGTAACTCGCTGCCTTTCGGCTCACGAGCTGGGCGGCGAGCGTGATGCCACATTTCTGTGGCCGGTTTCCCGTGGACGCTGGCTAGACCAGATACGTCTGGCGGACACAAGCCTTTTGAACCCATTTGTAACTCGCTGCCTTCCGGCTCACGAGCTGGGCGGCGAGCGTGATGCCACATTTGTGTGGCCGGTTTCCCGTGGACGCTGGCTAGACCAGATACGTCCGGAGGACGCAAGCCTTTTGAAACCATTTGTAACTCGCTGCCTTTCGGCTCACGAGCTGGGCGGCGAGCGCGATGCCACATTTGTGTGGCCAGGTTTCCCGTGGAAGCTGACTAGACCAGATACGTCCGGGGGACGCAAGCCTCTGAAACCCATTTGTAACTCGCTGCCTTTCGGCTCACGAGCTGGGCGGCGAGCGTGATGCCATATTTGTGTGGCCGGGTTTCCCGTGGACGCTGGCTAGACCAGATACGTTCGGCGGACGCAAGCCTCTGAAGCCCATTTGTAACTCGCTGCCTTTCGGCTCACGAGCTGGGCGGCGAGCTCGGTGCCATATTTGTGTGGCCGGGTTTCCCATGGACGCTGGCTAGACCAGATACGTCTGGCGGACGCAAGCCTCTGAACCCCATTTGTAACTCGCTGCCTTTCGGCTCACGAGCTGGGCGGCGAGCTCGGTGCCATATTTGTGTGGCCGGGTTTCCCGTGGACGCTGGCTAGACCAGATACGTCTGGCGGACGCAAGCCTCTGAACCCCATTTGTAACTCGCTGCCTTTCGGCTCACGAGCTGGGCGGCGAGCTCGGTGCCATATTTGTGTGCCCGGGTTTCCCGTGGACGCTGGCTAGACCAGATACGTCTGGCGGACGCAAGCCTCTGAAACCCATTTGTAACTCGCTGCCTTTCGGCTCACGAGCTGGGCGGCGAGCGTGATGCCACATTTGTGTGGCCGGTTTCCCGTGGACGCTGGCTAGACCAGATACGTCCGGCGGACGCAAGCCTTTGAAACCCATTTGTAACTCGCTGCCTTTCGGCTCACGAGCTGGGCGGCGAGCTCGGTGCCATATTTGTGTGGCCGGGTTTCCCGTGGACGCTGGCTAGACCAGATACGTCCGGCGGACGCAAGCCTCTGAAACCCATTTGAAACGCGCTGCCTTTCGGCTCACGAGCTGAGCGGCGAGCGTGATGCCACATTTCTGTGGCCGGTTTCCCGTGGACGCTGGCTAGACCAGATACGTCCGGCGGACACAAGCCTTTTGAACCCATTTGTAACTCGCTGCCTTTCGGCTCACGAGCTGGGCGGCGAGCGCAATGCCACATTTGTGTGGCCGGGTTTCCCGTGGACGCTGGCTAGACCAGATACGTCCGGCGGACTCAAGCCTCTGAAACCCATTTGTAACTCGCTGCCTTTCGGCTCACGAGCTGGGCGGCGAGCGTGATGCCACATTTGTGTGGCCGGTTTCCCGTGGACGCTGGCTAGACCAGATACGTCTGGCGGACGCAAGCCTCTGAACCCCATTTGTAACTCGCTGCCTTTCGGCCCACGAGCTGGGCGGCGAGCTCGGTGCCATATTTGTGTGGCCAAGTTTCCCGTGGACGCTGGCTAGACCAAATACGTTCGGCGGACGCAAGCCTCTGAAACCCATTTGTAACTCGCTGCCTTTCGGCTCACGAGCTAGGCGGCGAGCGCAATGCCACATTTGTGTGGCCAAGTTTCCCGTGGACGCTTGCTAGACCAGATACGTCCGGCGGACGCAAGCCTTTGGAACCCATTTGTAACTCGCTGCCTTTCGGCTCACGAGCTGGGCGGCGAGCGTGATGCCATATTTGTGTGGCCGGGTTTCCCGTGGACGCTGGCTAGACCAGATACGTTCGGCGGACGCAAGCCTCTGAAGCCCATTTGTAACTCGCTGCCTTTCGGCTCACGAGCTGGGCGGCGAGCTCGGTGCCATATTTGTGTGGCCGGGTTTCCCGTGGACGCTGGCTAGACCAGATACGTCTGGCGGACGCAAGCCTCTGAACCCCATTTGTAACTCGCTGCCTTTCGGCTCACGAGCTGGGCGGCGAGCTCGGTGCCATATTTGTGTGCCCGGGTTTCCCGTGGACGCTGGCTAGACCAGATACGTCTGGCGGACGCAAGCCTCTGAAACCCATTTGTAACTCGCTGCCTTTCGGCTCACGAGCTGGGCGGCGAGCGTGATGCCACATTTGTGTGGCCGGGTTTCCCGTGGACGCTGGCTAGACCAGATACGTTCGGCGGACGCAAGCCTCTGAAACCCATTTGTAACTCGTTGCCTTTCGGCTCACGAGCTGGGCGGCGAGCTCGGTGCCATATTTGTGTGGCCGGGTTTCCCGTGGACGCTGGCTAGACCAGATACGTCTGGCGGACGCAAGCCTCTGAAACCCATTTGTAACTCGCTGCCTTTCGGCTCACGAGCTGGGCGGCGAGCGTGATGCCACATTTCTGTGGCCGGTTTCCCGTGGACGCTGGCTAGACCAGATACGTCTGGCGGACACAAGCCTTTTGAACCCATTTGTAACTCGCTGCCTTCCGGCTCACGAGCTGGGCGGCGAGCGTGATGCCACATTTGTGTGGCCGGTTTCCCGTGGACGCTGGCTAGACCAGATACGTCCGGAGGACGCAAGCCTTTTGAAACCATTTGTAACTCGCTGCCTTTCGGCTCACGAGCTGGGCGGCGAGCGCGATGCCACATTTGTGTGGCCAGGTTTCCCGTGGAAGCTGACTAGACCAGATACGTCCGGGGGACGCAAGCCTCTGAAACCCATTTGTAACTCGCTGCCTTTCGGCTCACGAGCTGGGCGGCGAGCGTGATGCCATATTTGTGTGGCCGGGTTTCCCGTGGACGCTGGCTAGACCAGATACGTTCGGCGGACGCAAGCCTCTGAAGCCCATTTGTAACTCGCTGCCTTTCGGCTCACGAGCTGGGCGGCGAGCTCGGTGCCATATTTGTGTGGCCGGGTTTCCCATGGACGCTGGCTAGACCAGATACGTCTGGCGGACGCAAGCCTCTGAACCCCATTTGTAACTCGCTGCCTTTCGGCTCACGAGCTGGGCGGCGAGCTCGGTGCCATATTTGTGTGGCCGGGTTTCCCGTGGACGCTGGCTAGACCAGATACGTCTGGCGGACGCAAGCCTCTGAACCCCATTCGTAACTCGCTGCCTTTCGGCTCACGAGCTGGGCGGCGAGCTCGGTGCCATATTTGTGTGCCCGGGTTTCCCGTGGACGCTGGCTAGACCAGATACGTCTGGCGGTCGCAAGCCTCTGAAACCCATTTGTAACTCGCTGCCTTTCGGCTCACGAGCTGGGCGGCGAGCGTGATGCCACATTTGTGTGGCCGGTTTCCCGTGGACGCTGGCTAGACCAGATACGTCCGGCGGACGCAAGCCTTTGAAACCCATTTGTAACTCGCTGCCTTTCGGCTCACGAGCTGGGCGGCGAGCTCGGTGCCATATTTGTGTGGCCGGGTTTCCCGTGGACGCTGGCTAGACCAGATACGTCCGGCGGACGCAAGCCTCTGAAACCCATTTGAAACGCGCTGCCTTTCGGCTCACGAGCTGAGCGGCGAGCGTGATGCCACATTTCTGTGGCCGGTTTCCCGTGGACGCTGGCTAGACCAGATACGTCCGGCGGACACAAGCCTTTTGAACCCATTTGTAACTCGCTGCCTTTCGGCTCACGAGCTGGGCGGCGAGCGCAATGCCACATTTGTGTGGCCGGGTTTCCCGTGGACGCTGGCTAGACCAGATACGTCCGGCGGACTCAAGCCTCTGAAACCCATTTGTAACTCGCTGCCTTTCGGCTCACGAGCTGGGCGGCGAGCGTGATGCCACATTTGTGTGGCCGGTTTCCCGTGGACGCTGGCTAGACCAGATACGTCTGGCGGACGCAAGCCTCTGAACCCCATTTGTAACTCGCTGCCTTTCGGCCCACGAGCTGGGCGGCGAGCTCGGTGCCATATTTGTGTGGCCAAGTTTCCCGTGGACGCTGGCTAGACCAAATACGTTCGGCGGACGCAAGCCTCTGAAACCCATTTGTAACTCGCTGCCTTTCGGCTCACGAGCTAGGCGGCGAGCGCAATGCCACATTTGTGTGGCCAAGTTTCCCGTGGACGCTTGCTAGACCAGATACGTCCGGCGGACGCAAGCCTTTGGAACCCATTTGTAACTCGCTGCCTTTCGGCTCACGAGCTGGGCGGCGAGCGTGATGCCATATTTGTGTGGCCGGGTTTCCCGTGGACGCTGGCTAGACCAGATACGTTCGGCGGACGCAAGCCTCTGAAGCCCATTTGTAACTCGCTGCCTTTCGGCTCACGAGCTGGGCGGCGAGCTCGGTGCCATATTTGTGTGGCCGTGTTTCCCGTGGACGCTGGCTAGACCAGATACGTCTGGCGGACGCAAGCCTCTGAACCCCATTTGTAACTCGCTGCCTTTCGGCTCACGAGCTGGGCGGCGAGCTCGGTGCCATATTTGTGTGCCCGGGTTTCCCGTGGACGCTGGCTAGACCAGATACGTCTGGCGGACGCAAGCCTCTGAAACCCATTTGTAACTCGCTGCCTTTCGGCTCACGAGCTGGGCGGCGAGCGTGATGCCACATTTGTGTGGCCGGGTTTCCCGTGGACGCTGGCTAGACCAGATACGTTCGGCGGACGCAAGCCTCTTAAACCCATTTGTAACTCGTTGCCTTTCGGCTCACGAGCTGGGCGGCGAGCTCGGTGCCATATTTGTGTGGCCGGGTTTCCCGTGGACGCTGGCTAGACCAGATACGTCTGGCGGACGCAAGCCTCTGAAACCCATTTGTAACTCGCTGCCTTTCGGCTCACGAGCTGGGCGGCGAGCGTGATGCCACATTTCTGTGGCCGGTTTCCCGTGGACGCTGGCTAGACCAGATACGTCTGGCGGACACAAGCCTTTTGAACCCATTTGTAACTCGCTGCCTTCCGGCTCACGAGCTGGGCGGCGAGCGCAATGCCACATTTGTGTGGCCGGGTTTCCCGTGGACGCTGGCTAGACCAGATACGTCCGGCGGACGCAGGCCTCAGAAACCCATTTGTAACTCGCTGCCTTTTGGCTCACGAGCTGGGCGGCGAGCGCGATGCCACATTTGTGTGGCCGGGTTTCCCGCGAACGCTTGCTAGACCAGATACGTCTGGCGGACGCAAGCCTCTGAACCCCATTTGTAACTCGCTGCCTTTCGGCTCACGAGCTGGGCGGCGAGCTCGGTGCCATATTTGTGTGGCCGGGTTTCCCATGGACGCTGGCTAGACCAGATACGTCTGGCGGACGCAAGCCTCTGAACCCCATTTGTAACTCGCTGCCTTTCGGCTCACGAGCTGGGCGGCGAGCTCGGTGCCATATTTGTGTGGCCGGGTTTCCCGTGGACGCTGGCTAGACCAGATACATCTGGCGGACGCAAGCCTCTGAACCCCATTTGTAACTCGCTGCCTTTCGGCTCACGAGCTGGGCGGCGAGCTCGGTGCCATATTTGTGTGCCCGGGTTTCCCGTGGACGCTGGCTAGACCAGATACGTCTGGCGGACGCAAGCCTCTGAAACCCATTTGTAACTCGCTGCCTTTCGGCTCACGAGCTGGGCGGCGAGCGTGATGCCACATTTGTGTGGCCGGTTTCCCGTGGACGCTGGCTAGACCAGATACGTCCGGCGGACGCAAGCCTTTGAAACCCATTTGTAACTCGCTGCCTTTCGGCTCACGAGCTGGGCGGCGAGCTCGGTGCCATATTTGTGTGGCCGGGTTTCCCGTGGACGCTGGCTAGACCAGATACGTCCGGCGGACGCAAGCCTCTGAAACCCATTTGAAACGCGCTGCCTTTCGGCTCACGAGCTGAGCGGCGAGCGTGATGCCACATTTCTGTGGCCGGTTTCCCGTGGACGCTGGCTAGACCAGATACGTCCGGCGGACACAAGCCTTTTGAACCCATTTGTAACTCGCTGCCTTTCGGCTCACGAGCTGGGCGGCGAGCGCAATGCCACATTTGTGTGGCCGGGTTTCCCGTGGACGCTGGCTAGACCAGATACGTCCGGCGGACTCAAGCCTCTGAAACCCATTTGTAACTCGCTGCCTTTCGGCTCACGAGCTGGGCGGCGAGCGTGATGCCACATTTGTGTGGCCGGTTTCCCGTGGACGCTGGCTAGACCAGATACGTCTGGCGGACGCAAGCCTCTGAACCCCATTTGTAACTCGCTGCCTTTCGGCCCACGAGCTGGGCGGCGAGCTCGGTGCCATATTTGTGTGGCCAAGTTTCCCGTGGACGCTGGCTAGACCAAATACGTTCGGCGGACGCAAGCCTCTGAAACCCATTTGTAACTCGCTGCCTTTCGGCTCACGAGCTAGGCGGCGAGCGCAATGCCACATTTGTGTGGCCAAGTTTCCCGTGGACGCTTGCTAGACCAGATACGTCCGGCGGACGCAAGCCTTTGGAACCCATTTGTAACTCGCTGCCTTTCGGCTCACGAGCTGGGCGGCGAGCGTGATGCCATATTTGTGTGGCCGGGTTTCCCGTGGACGCTGGCTAGACCAGATACGTTCGGCGGACGCAAGCCTCTGAAGCCCATTTGTAACTCGCTGCCTTTCGGCTCACGAGCTGGGCGGCGAGCTCGGTGCCATATTTGTGTGGCCGTGTTTCCCGTGGACGCTGGCTAGACCAGATACGTCTGGCGGACGCAAGCCTCTGAACCCCATTTGTAACTCGCTGCCTTTCGGCTCACGAGCTGGGCGGCGAGCTCGGTGCCATATTTGTGTGCCCGGGTTTCCCGTGGACGCTGGCTAGACCAGATACGTCTGGCGGACGCAAGCCTCTGAAACCCATTTGTAACTCGCTGCCTTTCGGCTCACGAGCTGGGCGGCGAGCGTGATGCCACATTTGTGTGGCCGGGTTTCCCGTGGACGCTGGCTAGACCAGATACGTTCGGCGGACGCAAGCCTCTGAAACCCATTTGTAACTCGTTGCCTTTCGGCTCACGAGCTGGGCGGCGAGCTCGGTGCCATATTTGTGTGGCCGGGTTTCCCGTGGACGCTGGCTAGACCAGATACGTCTGGCGGACGCAAGCCTCTGAAACCCATTTGTAACTCGCTGCCTTTCGGCTCACGAGCTGGGCGGCGAGCGTGATGCCACATTTCTGTGGCCGGTTTCCCGTGGACGCTGGCTAGACCAGATACGTCTGGCGGACACAAGCCTTTTGAACCCATTTGTAACTCGCTGCCTTCCGGCTCACGAGCTGGGCGGCGAGCGCAATGCCACATTTGTGTGGCCGGGTTTCCCGTGGACGCTGGCTAGACCAGATACGTCCGGCGGACGCAGGCCTCAGAAACCCATTTGTAACTCGCTGCCTTTTGGCTCACGAGCTGGGCGGCGAGCGCGATGCCACATTTGTGTGGCCGGGTTTCCCGCGAACGCTTGCTAGACCAGATACGTCTGGCGGACGCAAGCCTCTGAACCCCATTTGTAACTCGCTGCCTTTCGGCTCACGAGCTGGGCGGCGAGCTCGGTGCCATATTTGTGTGCCCGGGTTTCCCGTGGACGTTGGCTAGACCAGATACGTCTGGCGGACGCAAGCCTCTGAAACCCATTTGTAACTCGCTGCCTTTCGGCTCACGAGCTGGGCGGCGAGCGTGATGCCACATTTGTGTGGCCGGTTTCCCGTGGACGCTGGCTAGACCAGATACGTCCGGCGGACGCAAGCCTTTGAAACCCATTTGTAACTCGCTGCCTTTCGGCTCACGAGCTGGGCGGCGAGCTCGGTGCCATATTTGTGTGGCCGGGTTTCCATTGGACGCTGGCTAGACCAGATACGTCCGGCGGACGCAAGCCTCTGAAACCCATTTGAAACGCGCTGCCTTTCGGCTCACGAGCTGAGCGGCGAGCGTGATGCCACATTTCTGTGGCCGGTTTCCCGTGGACGCTGGCTAGACCAGATACGTCCGGCGGACACAAGCCTTTTGAACCCATTTGTAACTCGCTGCCTTTCGGCTCACGAGCTGGGCGGCGAGCGCAATGCCACATTTGTGTGGCCGGGTTTCCCGTGGACGCTGGCTAGACCAGATACGTCCGGCGGACTCAAGCCTCTGAAACCCATTTGTAACTCGCTGCCTTTCGGCTCACGAGCTGGGCGGCGAGCTCGGTGCCATATTTGTGTGGCCGGGTTTCCCATGGACGCTGGCTAGACCAGATACGTCTGGCGGACGCAAGCCTCTGAACCCCATTTGTAACTCGCTGCCTTTCGGCTCACGAGCTGGGCGGCGAGCTCGGTGCCATATTTGTGTGGCCGGGTTTCCCGTGGACGCTGGCTAGACCAGATACATCTGGCGGACGCAAGCCTCTGAACCCCATTTGTAACTCGCTGCCTTTCGGCTCACGAGCTGGGCGGCGAGCTCGGTGCCATATTTGTGTGCCCGGGTTTCCCGTGGACGCTGGCTAGACCAGATACGTCTGGCGGACGCAAGCCTCTGAAACCCATTTGTAACTCGCTGCCTTTCGGCTCACGAGCTGGGCGGCGAGCGTGATGCCACATTTGTGTGGCCGGTTTCCCGTGGACGCTGGCTAGACCAGATACGTCCGGCGGACGCAAGCCTTTGAAACCCATTTGTAACTCGCTGCCTTTCGGCTCACGAGCTGGGCGGCGAGCTCGGTGCCATATTTGTGTGGCCGGGTTTCCCGTGGACGCTGGCTAGACCAGATACGTCCGGCGGACGCAAGCCTCTGAAACCCATTTGAAACGCGCTGCCTTTCGGCTCACGAGCTGAGCGGCGAGCGTGATGCCACATTTCTGTGGCCGGTTTCCCGTGGACGCTGGCTAGACCAGATACGTCCGGCGGACACAAGCCTTTTGAACCCATTTGTAACTCGCTGCCTTTCGGCTCACGAGCTGGGCGGCGAGCGCAATGCCACATTTGTGTGGCCGGGTTTCCCGTGGACGCTGGCTAGACCAGATACGTCCGGCGGACTCAAGCCTCTGAAACCCATTTGTAACTCGCTGCCTTTCGGCTCACGAGCTGGGCGGCGAGCGTGATGCCACATTTGTGTGGCCGGTTTCCCGTGGACGCTGGCTAGACCAGATACGTCTGGCGGACGCAAGCCTCTGAACCCCATTTGTAACTCGCTGCCTTTCGGCCCACGAGCTGGGCGGCGAGCTCGGTGCCATATTTGTGTGGCCAAGTTTCCCGTGGACGCTGGCTAGACCAAATACGTTCGGCGGACGCAAGCCTCTGAAACCCATTTGTAACTCGCTGCCTTTCGGCTCACGAGCTAGGCGGCGAGCGCAATGCCACATTTGTGTGGCCAAGTTTCCCGTGGACGCTTGCTAGACCAGATACGTCCGGCGGACGCAAGCCTTTGGAACCCATTTGTAACTCGCTGCCTTTCGGCTCACGAGCTGGGCGGCGAGCGTGATGCCATATTTGTGTGGCCGGGTTTCCCGTGGACGCTGGCTAGACCAGATACGTTCGGCGGACGCAAGCCTCTGAAGCCCATTTGTAACTCGCTGCCTTTCGGCTCACGAGCTGGGCGGCGAGCTCGGTGCCATATTTGTGTGGCCGGGTTTCCTGTGGACGCTGGCTAGACCAGATACGTCTGGCGGACGCAAGCCTCTGAACCCCATTTGTAACTCGCTGCCTTTCGGCTCACGAGCTGGGCGGCGAGCTCGGTGCCATATTTGTGTGCCCGGGTTTCCCGTGGACGCTGGCTAGACCAGATACGTCTGGCGGACGCAAGCCTCTGAAACCCATTTGTAACTCGCTGCCTTTCGGCTCACGAGCTGGGCGGCGAGCGTGATGCCACATTTGTGTGGCCGGGTTTCCCGTGGACGCTGGCTAGACCAGATACGTTCGGCGGACGCAAGCCTCTGAAACCCATTTGTAACTCGTTGCCTTTCGGCTCACGAGCTGGGCGGCGAGCTCGGTGCCATATTTGTGTGGCCGGGTTTCCCGTGGACGCTGGCTAGACCAGATACGTCTGGCGGACGCAAGCCTCTGAAACCCATTTGTAACTCGCTGCCTTTCGGCTCACGAGCTGGGCGGCGAGCGTGATGCCACATTTCTGTGGCCGGTTTCCCGTGGACGCTGGCTAGACCAGATACGTCTGGCGGACACAAGCCTTTTGAACCCATTTGTAACTCGCTGCCTTCCGGCTCACGAGCTGGGCGGCGAGCGCAATGCCACATTTGTGTGGCCGGGTTTCCCGTGGACGCTGGCTAGACCAGATACGTCCGGCGGACGCAGGCCTCAGAAACCCATTTGTAACTCGCTGCCTTTTGGCTCACGAGCTGGGCGGCGAGCGCGATGCCACATTTGTGTGGCCGGGTTTCCCGCGAACGCTTGCTAGACCAGATACGTCTGGCGGACGCAAGCCTCTGAACCCCATTTGTAACTCGCTGCCTTTCGGCTCACGAGCTGGGCGGCGAGCTCGGTGCCATATTTGTGTGCCCGGGTTTCCCGTGGACGTTGGCTAGACCAGATACGTCTGGCGGACGCAAGCCTCTGAAACCCATTTGTAACTCGCTGCCTTTCGGCTCACGAGCTGGGCGGCGAGCGTGATGCCACATTTGTGTGGCCGGTTTCCCGTGGACGCTGGCTAGACCAGATACGTCCGGCGGACGCAAGCCTTTGAAACCCATTTGTAACTCGCTGCCTTTCGGCTCACGAGCTGGGCGGCGAGCTCGGTGCCATATTTGTGTGGCCGGGTTTCCATTGGACGCTGGCTAGACCAGATACGTCCGGCGGACGCAAGCCTCTGAAACCCATTTGAAACGCGCTGCCTTTCGGCTCACGAGCTGAGCGGCGAGCGTGATGCCACATTTCTGTGGCCGGTTTCCCGTGGACGCTGGCTAGACCAGATACGTCCGGCGGACACAAGCCTTTTGAACCCATTTGTAACTCGCTGCGTTTCGGCTCACGAGCTGGGCGGCGAGCGCAATGCCACATTTGTGTGGCCGGGTTTCCCGTGGACGCTGGCTAGACCAGATACGTCCGGCGGACTCAAGCCTCTGAAACCCATTTGTAACTCGCTGCCTTTCGGCTCACGAGCTGGGCGGCGAGCGTGATGCCACATTTGTGTGGCCGGTTTCCCGTGGACGCTGGCTAGACCAGATACGTCTGGCGGACGCAAGCCTCTGAACCCCATTTGTAACTCGCTGCCTTTCGGCTCACGAGCTGGGCGGCGAGCTCGGTGCCATATTTGTGTGGCCAAGTTTCCCGTGGACGCTGGCTAGACCAAATACGTTCGGCGGACGCAAGCCTCTGAAACCCATTTGTAACTCGCTGCCTTTCGGCTCACGAGCTAGGCGGCGAGCGCAATGCCACATTTGTGTGGCCAAGTTTCCCGTGGACGCTTGCTAGACCAGATACGTCCGGCGGACGCAAGCCTTTGGAACCCATTTGTAACTCGCTGCCTTTCGGCTCACGAGCTGGGCGGCGAGCGTGATGCCATATTTGTGTGGCCGGGTTTCCCGTGGACGCTGGTTAGACCAGATACGTTCGGCGGACGCAAGCCTCTGAAGCCCATTTGTAACTCGCTGCCTTTCGGCTCACGAGCTGGGCGGCGAGCTCGGTGCCATATTTGTGTGGCCGGGTTTCCCGTGGACGCTGGCTAGACCAGATACGTCTGGCGGACGCAAGCCTCTGAACCCCATTTGTAACTCGCTGCCTTTCGGCTCACGAGCTGGGCGGCGAGCTCGGTGCCATATTTGTGTGCCCGGGTTTCCCGTGGACGCTGGCTAGACCAGATACGTCTGGCGGACGCAAGCCTCTGAAACCCATTTGTAACTCGCTGCCTTTCGGCTCACGAGCTGGGCGGCGAGCGTGATGCCACATTTGTGTGGCCGGTTTCCCGTGGACGCTGGCTAGACCAGATACGTCCGGCGGACGCAAGCCTTTGAAACCCATTTGTAACTCGCTGCCTTTCGGCTCACGAGCTGGGCGGCGAGCTCGGTGCCATATTTGTGTGGCCGGGTTTCCATTGGACGCTGGCTAGACCAGATACGTCCGGCGGACGCAAGCCTCTGAAACCCATTTGAAACGCGCTGCCTTTCGGCTCACGAGCTGAGCGGCGAGCGTGATGCCACATTTCTGTGGCCGGTTTCCCGTGGACGCTGGCTAGACCAGATACGTCCGGCGGACACAAGCCTTTTGAACCCATTTGTAACTCGCTGCCTTTCGGCTCACGAGCTGGGCGGCGAGCGCAATGCCACATTTGTGTGGCCGGGTTTCCCGTGGACGCTGGCTAGACCAGATACGTCCGGCGGACTCAAGCCTCTGAAACCCATTTGTAACTCGCTGCCTTTCGGCTCACGAGCTGGGCGGCGAGCGTGATGCCACATTTGTGTGGCCGGTTTCCCGTGGACGCTGGCTAGACCAGATACGTCTGGCGGACGCAAGCCTCTGAACCCCATTTGTAACTCGCTGCCTTTCGGCTCACGAGCTGGGCGGCGAGCTCGGTGCCATATTTGTGTGGCCAAGTTTCCCGTGGACGCTGGCTAGACCAAATACGTTCGGCGGACGCAAGCCTCTGAAACCCATTTGTAACTCGCTGCCTTTCGGCTCACGAGCTAGGCGGCGAGCGCAATGCCACATTTGTGTGGCCAAGTTTCCCGTGGACGCTTGCTAGACCAGATACGTCCGGCGGACGCAAGCCTTTGGAACCCATTTGTAACTCGCTGCCTTTCGGCTCACGAGCTGGGCGGCGAGCGTGATGCCATATTTGTGTGGCCGGGTTTCCCGTGGACGCTGGTTAGACCAGATACGTTCGGCGGACGCAAGCCTCTGAAGCCCATTTGTAACTCGCTGCCTTTCGGCTCACGAGCTGGGCGGCGAGCTCGGTGCCATATTTGTGTGGCCGGGTTTCCCGTGGACGCTGGCTAGACCAGATACGTCTGGCGGACGCAAGCCTCTGAACCCCATTTGTAACTCGCTGCCTTTCGGCTCACGAGCTGGGCGGCGAGCTCGGTGCCATATTTGTGTGCCCGGGTTTCCCGTGGACGCTGGCTAGACCAGATACGTCTGGCGGACGCAAGCCTCTGAAACCCATTTGTAACTCGCTGCCTTTCGGCTCACGAGCTGGGCGGCGAGCGTGATGCCACATTTGTGTGGCCGGGTTTCCCGTGGACGCTGGCTAGACCAGATACGTTCGGCGGACGCAAGCCTCTGAAACCCATTTGTAACTCGTTGCCTTTCGGCTCACGAGCTGGGCGGCGAGCTCGGTGCCATATTTGTGTGGCCGGGTTTCCCGTGGACGCTGGCTAGACCAGATACGTCTGGCGGACGCAAGCCTCTGAAACCCATTTGTAACTCGCTGCCTTTCGGCTCACGAGCTGGGCGGCGAGCGTGATGCCACATTTCTGTGGCCGGTTTCCCGTGGACGCTGGCTAGACCAGATACGTCTGGCGGACACAAGCCTTTTGAACCCATTTGTAACTCGCTGCCTTCCGGCTCACGAGCTGGGCGGCGAGCGCAATGCCACATTTGTGTGGCCGGGTTTCCCGTGGACGCTGGCTAGACCAGATACGTCCGGCGGACGCAGGCCTCAGAAACCCATTTGTAACTCGCTGCCTTTTGGCTCACGAGCTGGGCGGCGAGCGCGATGCCACATTTGTGTGGCCGGGTTTCCCGCGAACGCTTGCTAGACCAGATACGTTCGGCGGACGCAAGCCTCTGAAACCCATTTGTAACTCGCTGCCTTTCGGCTCACGAGCTCGGCGGCGAGCGCGATGCCACATTTGTGTGGCCAGGTTTCCCGTGGACGCTAGCTAGACCAGATACGTCCGGCGGACGCAAGCCTTTGGGACCCATTTGTAACTCGCTGCCTTTCGGCTCACGAGCTGGGCGGCGAGCTCGGTGCCATATTTGTGTGGCCGGGTTTCCCGTGGACGCTGGCTAGACCAGATACGTCTGGCGGACGCAAGCCTCTGAAACCCATTTGTAACTCGCTGCCTTTCGGCTCACGAGCTGGGCGGCGAGCCTGATGCCACATTTCTGTGGCCGGTTTCCCGTGGACGCTGGCTAGACCAGATACGTCTGGCGGACACAAGCCTTTTGAACCCATTTGTAACTCGCTGCCTTCCGGCTCACGAGCTGGGCGGCGAGCGTGATGCCACATTTGTGTGGCCGGTTTCCCGTGGACGCTGGCTAGACCAGATACGTCCGGAGGACGCAAGCCTTTTGAAACCATTTGTAACTCGCTGCCTTTCGGCTCACGAGGTGGGCGGCGAGCGCGATGCCACATTTGTGTGGCCAGGTTTCCCGTGGAAGCTGACTAGACCAGATACGTCCGGGGGACGCAAGCCTCTGAAACCCATTTGTAACTCGCTGCCTTTCGGCTCACGAGCTGGGCGGCGAGCGTGATGCCATATTTGTGTGGCCGGGTTTCCCGTGGACGCTGGCTAGACCAGATACGTTCGGCGGACGCAAGCCTCCGAAGCCCATTTGTAACTCGCTGCCTTTCGGCTCACGAGCTGGGCGGCGAGCTCGGTGCCATATTTGTGTGGCCGGGTTTCCCGTGGACGCTGGCTAGACCAGATACGTCTGGCGGACGCAAGCCTCTGAACCCCATTTGTAACTCGCTGCCTTTCGGCTCACGAGCTGGGCGGCGAGCTCGGTGCCATATTTGTGTGGCCGGGTTTCCCGTGGACGCTGGCTAGACCAGATACGTCTGGCGGACGCAAGCCTCTACAACCCATTTGTAACTCGCTGCCTTTCGGCTCACGAGCTGGGCGGCGAGCGTGATGCCACATTTGTGTGGCCGGTTTCCCGTGGACGCTGGCTAGACCAGATACGTCCGGCGGACGCAAGCCTTTGAAACCCATTTGTAACTCGCTGCCTTTCGGTTCACGAGCTAGGCGGTGAGCGCGATCCCACATTTGTGTGGCCGGGTTTCCCGTGGACGCTGGCTAGACCAGATACGTCTGGCGGACGCAAGCCTCTACAACCCATTTGTAACTCGCTGCCTTTCGGCTCACGAGCTGGGCGGCGAGCGTGATGCCACATTTGTGTGGCCGGTTTCCCGTGGACGCTGGCTAGACCAGATACGTCCGGCGGACGCAAGCCTCTGAAACCCATTTGTAACTCGCTGCCTTTCGGCTCACGAGCTGGGCGGCGAGCGTGATGCCACATTTGTGTGGCCGGGTTTCCCGTGGACGCTGGCTAGACCAGATACGTTCGGCGGACGCAAGCCTCTGAAACCCATTTGTAACTCGTTGCCTTTCGGCTCACGAGCTGGGCGGCGAGCTCGGTGCCATATTTGTGTGGCCGGGTTTCCCGTGGACGCTGGCTAGACCAGATACGTCTGGCGGACGCAAGCCTCTGAAACCCATTTGTAACTCGCTGCCTTTCGGCTCACGAGCTGGGCGGCGAGCGTGATGCCACATTTGTGTGGCCGGGTTTCCCGTGGACGCTGGCTAGACCAGATACGTTCGGCGGACGCAAGCCTCTGAAACCCATTTGTAACTCGTTGCCTTTCGGCTCACGAGCTGGGCGGCGAGCTCGGTGCCATATTTGTGTGGCCGGGTTTCCCGTGGACGCTGGCTAGACCAGATACGTCTGGCGGACGCAAGCCTCTGAAACCCATTTGTAACTCGCTGCCTTTCGGCTCACGAGCTGGGCGGCGAGCGTGATGCCACATTTCTGTGGCCGGTTTCCCGTGGACGCTGGCTAGACCAGATACGTCTGGCCGACACAAGCCTTTTGAACCCATTTGTAACTCGCTGCCTTCCGGCTCACGAGCTGGGCGGCGAGCGCAATGCCACATTTGTGTGGCCGGGTTTCCCGTGGACGCTGGCTAGACCAGATACGTCCGGCGGACGCAGGCCTCAGAAACCCATTTGTAACTCGCTGCCTTTTGGCTCACGAGCTGGGCGGCGAGCGCGATGCCACATTTGTGTGGCCGGGTTTCCCGCGAACGCTTGCTAGACCAGATACGTCTGGCGGACGCAAGCCTCTGAACCCCATTTGTAACTCGCTGCCTTTCGGCTCACGAGCTGGGCGGCGAGCTCGGTGCCATATTTGTGTGCCCGGGTTTCCCGTGGACGTTGGCTAGACCAGATACGTCTGGCGGACGCAAGCCTCTGAAACCCATTTGTAACTCGCTGCCTTTCGGCTCACGAGCTGGGCGGCGAGCGTGATGCCACATTTGTGTGGCCGGTTTCCCGTGGACGCTGGCTAGACCAGATACGTCCGGCGGACGCAAGCCTTTGAAACCCATTTGTAACTCGCTGCCTTTCGGCTCACGAGCTGGGCGGCGAGCTCGGTGCCATATTTGTGTGGCCGGGTTTCCATTGGACGCTGGCTAGACCAGATACGTCCGGCGGACGCAAGCCTCTGAAACCCATTTGAAACGCGCTGCCTTTCGGCTCACGAGCTGAGCGGCGAGCGTGATGCCACATTTCTGTGGCCGGTTTCCCGTGGACGCTGGCTAGACCAGATACGTCCGGCGGACACAAGCCTTTTGAACCCATTTGTAACTCGCTGCCTTTCGGCTCACGAGCTGGGCGGCGAGCGCAATGCCACATTTGTGTGGCCGGGTTTCCCGTGGACGCTGGCTAGACCAGATACGTCCGGCGGACTCAAGCCTCTGAAACCCATTTGTAACTCGCTGCCTTTCGGCTCACGAGCTGGGCGGCGAGCGTGATGCCACATTTGTGTGGCCGGTTTCCCGTGGACGCTGGCTAGACCAGATATGTCTGGCGGACGCAAGCCTCTGAACCCCATTTGTAACTCGCTGCCTTTCGGCTCACGAGCTGGGCGGCGAGCTCGGTGCCATATTTGTGTGGCCAAGTTTCCCGTGGACGCTGGCTAGACCAAATACGTTCGGCGGACGCAAGCCTCTGAAACCCATTTGTAACTCGCTGCCTTTCGGCTCACGAGCTAGGCGGCGAGCGCAATGCCACATTTGTGTGGCCAAGTTTCCCGTGGACGCTTGCTAGACCAGATACGTCCGGCGGACGCAAGCCTTTGGAACCCATTTGTAACTCGCTGCCTTTCGGCTCACGAGCTGGGCGGCGAGCGTGATGCCATATTTGTGTGGCCGGGTTTCCCGTGGACGCTGGCTAGACCAGATACGTTCGGCGGACGCAAGCCTCTGAAGCCCATTTGTAACTCGCTGCCTTTCGGCTCACGAGCTGGGCGGCGAGCTCGGTGCCATATTTGTGTGGCCGGGTTTCCCGTGGACGCTGGCTAGACCAGATACGTCTGGCGGACGCAAGCCTCTGAACCCCATTTGTAACTCGCTGCCTTTCGGCTCACGAGCTGGGCGGCGAGCTCGGTGCCATATTTGTGTGCCCGGGTTTCCCGTGGACGCTGGCTAGACCAGATACGTCTGGCGGACGCAAGCCTCTGAAACCCATTTGTAACTCGCTGCCTTTCGGCTCACGAGCTGGGCGGCGAGCGTGATGCCACATTTGTGTGGCCGGGTTTCCCGTGGACGCTGGCTAGACCAGATACGTTCGGCGGACGCAAGCCTCTGAAACCCATTTGTAACTCGTTGCCTTTCGGCTCACGAGCTGGGCGGCGAGCTCGGTGCCATATTTGTGTGGCCGGGTTTCCCGTGGACGCTGGCTAGACCAGATACGTCTGGCGGACGCAAGCCTCTGAAACCCATTTGTAACTCGCTGCCTTTCGGCTCACGAGCTGGGCGGCGAGCGTGATGCCACATTTCTGTGGCCGGTTTCCCGTGGACGCTGGCTAGACCAGATACGTCTGGCGGACACAAGCCTTTTGAACCCATTTGTAACTCGCTGCCTTCCGGCTCACGAGCTGGGCGGCGAGCGCAATGCCACATTTGTGTGGCCGGGTTTCCCGTGGACGCTGGCTAGACCAGATACGTCCGGCGGACGCAGGCCTCAGAAACCCATTTGTAACTCGCTGCCTTTTGGCTCACGAGCTGGGCGGCGAGCGCGATGCCACATTTGTGTGGCCGGGTTTCCCGCGAACGCTTGCTAGACCAGATACGTTCGGCGGACGCAAGCCTCTGAAACCCATTTGTAACTCGCTGCCTTTCGGCTCACGAGCTCAGCGGCGAGCGCGATGCCACATTTGTGTGGCCAGGTTTCCCGTGGACGCTAGCTAGACCAGATACGTCCGGCGGACGCAAGCCTTTGGGACCCATTTGTAACTCGCTGCCTTTCGGCTCACGAGCTGGGCGGCGAGCTCGGTGCCATATTTGTGTGGCCGGGTTTCCCGTGGACGCTGGCTAGACCAGATACGTCTGGCGGACGCAAGCCTCTGAAACCCATTTGTAACTCGCTGCCTTTCGGCTCACGAGCTGGGCGGCGAGCGTGATGCCACATTTCTGTGGCCGGTTTCCCGTGGACGCTGGCTAGACCAGATACGTCTGGCGGACACAAGCCTTTTGAACCCATTTGTAACTCGCTGCCTTCCGGCTCACGAGCTGGGCGGCGAGCGTGATGCCACATTTGTGTGGCCGGTTTCCCGTGGACGCTGGCTAGACCAGATACGTCCGGAGGACGCAAGCCTTTTGAAACCATTTGTAACTCGCTGCCTTTCGGCTCACGAGCTGGGCGGCGAGCGCGATGCCACATTTGTGTGGCCAGGTTTCCCGTGGAAGCTGACTAGACCAGATACGTCCGGGGGACGCAAGCCTCTGAAACCCATTTGTAACTCGCTGCCTTTCGGCTCACGAGCTGGGCGGCGAGCGTGATGCCATATTTGTGTGGCCGGGTTTCCCGTGGACGCTGGCTAGACCAGATACGTTCGGCGGACGCAAGCCTCTGAAGCCCATTTGTAACTCGCTGCCTTTCGGCTCACGAGCTGGGCGGCGAGCTCGGTGCCATATTTGTGTGGCCGGGTTTCCCGTGGACGCTGGCTAGACCAGATACGTCTGGCGGACGCAAGCCTCTGAACCCCATTTGTAACTCGCTGCCTTTCGGCTCACGAGCTGGGCGGCGAGCTCGGTGCCATATTTGTGTGGCCGGGTTTCCCGTGGACGCTGGCTAGACCAGATACGTCTGGCGGACGCAAGCCTCTACAACCCATTTGTAACTCGCTGCCTTTCGGCTCACGAGCTGGGCGGCGAGCGTGATGCCACATTTGTGTGGCCGGTTTCCCGTGGACGCTGGCTAGACCAGATACGTCCGGCGGACGCAAGCCTTTGAAACCCATTTGTAACTCGCTGCCTTTCGGTTCACGAGCTAGGCGGTGAGCGCGATCCCACATTTGTGTGGCCGGGTTTCCCGTGGACGCTGGCTAGACCAGATACGTCTGGCGGACGCAAGCCTCTACAACCCATTTGTAACTCGCTGCCTTTCGGCTCACGAGCTGGGCGGCAAGCGTGATGCCACATTTGTGTGGCCGGTTTCCCGTGGACGCTGGCTAGACCAGATACGTCCGGCGGACGCAAGCCTCTGAAACCCATTTGTAACTCGCTGCCTTTCGGCTCACGAGCTGGGCGGCGAGCGTGATGCCACATTTGTGTGGCCGGGTTTCCCGTGGACGCTGGCTAGACCAGATACGTTCGGCGGACGCAAGCCTCTGAAACCCATTTGTAACTCGTTGCCTTTCGGCTCACGAGCTGGGCGGCGAGCTCGGTGCCATATTTGTGTGGCCGGGTTTCCCGTGGACGCTGGCTAGACCAGATACGTCTGGCGGACGCAAGCCTCTGAAACCCATTTGTAACTCGCTGCCTTTCGGCTCACGAGCTGGGCGGCGAGCGTGATGCCACATTTCTGTGGCCGGTTTCCCGTGGACGCTGGCTAGACCAGATACGTCTGGCGGACACAAGCCTTTTGAACCCATTTGTAACTCGCTGCCTTCCGGCTCACGAGCTGGGCGGCGAGCGCAATGCCACATTTGTGTGGCCGGGTTTCCCGTGGACGCTGGCTAGACCAGATACGTCCGGCGGACGCAGGCCTCAGAAACCCATTTGTAACTCGCTGCCTTTTGGCTCACGAGCTGGGCGGCGAGCGCGATGCCACATTTGTGTGGCCGGGTTTCCCGCGAACGCTTGCTAGACCAGATACGTCTGGCGGACGCAAGCCTCTGAACCCCATTTGTAACTCGCTGCCTTTCGGCTCACGAGCTGTGCGGCGAGCTCGGTGCCATATTTGTGTGCCCGGGTTTCCCGTGGACGTTGGCTAGACCAGATACGTCTGGCGGACGCAAGCCTCTGAAACCCATTTGTAACTCGCTGCCTTTCGGCTCACGAGCTGGGCGGCGAGCGTGATGCCACATTTGTGTGGCCGGTTTCCCGTGGACGCTGGCTAGACCAGATACGTCCGGCGGACGCAAGCCTTTGAAACCCATTTGTAACTCGCTGCCTTTCGGCTCACGAGCTGGGCGGCGAGCTCGGTGCCATATTTGTGTGGCCGGGTTTCCATTGGACGCTGGCTAGACCAGATACGTCCGGCGGACGCAAGCCTCTGAAACCCATTTGAAACGCGCTGCCTTTCGGCTCACGAGCTGAGCGGCGAGCGTGATGCCACATTTCTGTGGCCGGTTTCCCGTGGACGCTGGCTAGACCAGATACGTCCGGCGGACACAAGCCTTTTGAACCCATTTGTAACTCGCTGCCTTTCGGCTCACGAGCTGGGCGGCGAGCGCAATGCCACATTTGTGTGGCCGGGTTTCCCGTGGACGCTGGCTAGACCAGATACGTCCGGCGGACTCAAGCCTCTGAAACCCATTTGTAACTCGCTGCCTTTCGGCTCACGAGCTGGGCGGCGAGCGTGATGCCACATTTGTGTGGCCGGTTTCCCGTGGACGCTGGCTAGACCAGATACGTCTGGCGGACGCAAGCCTCTGAACCCCATTTGTAACTCGCTGCCTTTCGGCTCACGAGCTGGGCGGCGAGCTCGGTGCCATATTTGTGTGGCCAAGTTTCCCGTGGACGCTGGCTAGACCAAATACGTTCGGCGGACGCAAGCCTCTGAAACCCATTTGTAACTCGCTGCCTTTCGGCTCACGAGCTAGGCGGCGAGCGCAATGCCACATTTGTGTGGCCAAGTTTCCCGTGGACGCTTGCTAGACCAGATACGTCCGGCGGACGCAAGCCTTTGGAACCCATTTGTAACTCGCTGCCTTTCGGCTCAC
Organism: Urtica dioica subsp. dioica; assembly: GCF_054948205.1. Classification (NCBI taxonomy): domain Eukaryota; kingdom Viridiplantae; phylum Streptophyta; class Magnoliopsida; order Rosales; family Urticaceae; genus Urtica; species Urtica dioica. The sequence continues at coordinate 1,925,008 of NC_142757.1, read as the reverse complement.
GAGCTGGGCGGCGAGCGTGATGCCATATTTGTGTGGCCGGGTTTCCCGTGGACGCTGGCTAGACCAGATACGTTCGGCGGACGCAAGCCTCTGAAGCCCATTTGTAACTCGCTGCCTTTCGGCTCACGAGCTGGGCGGCGAGCTCGGTGCCATATTTGTGTGGCCGGGTTTCCCGTGGACGCTGGCTAGACCAGATACGTCTGGCGGACGCAAGCCTCTGAACCCCATTTGTAACTCGCTGCCTTTCGGCTCACGAGCTGGGCGGCGAGCTCGGTGCCATATTTGTGTGCCCGGGTTTCCCGTGGACGCTGGCTAGACCAGATACGTCTGGCGGACGCAAGCCTCTGAAACCCATTTGTAACTCGCTGCCTTTCGGCTCACGAGCTGGGCGGCGAGCGTGATGCCACATTTGTGTGGCCGGGTTTCCCGTGGACGCTGGCTAGACCAGATACGTTCGGCGGACGCAAGCCTCTGAAACCCATTTGTAACTCGTTGCCTTTCGGCTCACGAGCTGGGCGGCGAGCTCGGTGCCATATTTGTGTGGCCGGGTTTCCCGTGGACGCTGGCTAGACCAGATACGTCTGGCGGACGCAAGCCTCTGAAACCCATTTGTAACTCGCTGCCTTTCGGCTCACGAGCTGGGCGGCGAGCGTGATGCCACATTTCTGTGGCCGGTTTCCCGTGGACGCTGGCTAGACCAGATACGTCTGGCGGACACAAGCCTTTTGAACCCATTTGTAACTCGCTGCCTTCCGGCTCACGAGCTGGGCGGCGAGCGCAATGCCACATTTGTGTGGCCGGGTTTCCCGTGGACGCTGGCTAGACCAGATACGTCCGGCGGACGCAGGCCTCAGAAACCCATTTGTAACTCGCTGCCTTTTGGCTCACGAGCTGGGCGGCGAGCGCGATGCCACATTTGTGTGGCCGGGTTTCCCGCGAACGCTTGCTAGACCAGATACGTTCGGCGGACGCAAGCCTCTGAAACCCATTTGTAACTCGCTGCCTTTCGGCTCACGAGCTCGGCGGCGAGCGCGATGCCACATTTGTGTGGCCAGGTTTCCCGTGGACGCTAGCTAGACCAGATACGTCCGGCGGACGCAAGCCTTTGGGACCCATTTGTAACTCGCTGCCTTTCGGCTCACGAGCTGGGCGGCGAGCTCGGTGCCATATTTGTGTGGCCGGGTTTCCCGTGGACGCTGGCTAGACCAGATACGTCTGGCGGACGCAAGCCTCTGAAACCCATTTGTAACTCGCTGCCTTTCGGCTCACGAGCTGGGCGGCGAGCGTGATGCCACATTTCTGTGGCCGGTTTCCCGTGGACGCTGGCTAGACCAGATACGTCTGGCGGACACAAGCCTTTTGAACCCATTTGTAACTCGCTGCCTTCCGGCTCACGAGCTGGGCGGCGAGCGTGATGCCACATTTGTGTGGCCGGTTTCCCGTGGACGCTGGCTAGACCAGATACGTCCGGAGGACGCAAGCCTTTTGAAACCATTTGTAACTCGCTGCCTTTCGGCTCACGAGCTGGGCGGCGAGCGCGATGCCACATTTGTGTGGCCAGGTTTCCCGTGGAAGCTGACTAGACCAGATACGTCCGGGGGACGCAAGCCTCTGAAACCCATTTGTAACTCGCTGCCTTTCGGCTCACGAGCTGGGCGGCGAGCGTGATGCCATATTTGTGTGGCCGGGTTTCCCGTGGACGCTGGCTAGACCAGATACGTTCGGCGGACGCAAGCCTCTGAAGCCCATTTGTAACTCGCTACCTTTCGGCTCACGAGCTGGGAGGCGAGCTCGGTGCCATATTTGTGTGGCCGGGTTTCCCGTGGACGCTGGCTAGACCAGATACGTCTGGCGGACGCAAGCCTCTGAACCCCATTTGTAACTCGCTGCCTTTCGGCTCACGAGCTGGGCGGCGAGCTCGGTGCCATATTTGTGTGGCCGGGTTTCCCGTGGACGCTGGCTAGACCAGATACGTCTGGCGGACGCAAGCCTCTACAACCCATTTGTAACTCGCTGCCTTTCGGCTCACGAGCTGGGCGGCGAGCGTGATGCCACATTTGTGTGGCCGGTTTCCCGTGGACGCTGGCTAGACCAGATACGTCCGGCGGACGCAAGCCTTTGAAACCCATTTGTAACTCGCTGCCTTTCGGTTCACGAGCTAGGCGGTGAGCGCGATCCCACATTTGTGTGGCCGGGTTTCCCGTGGACGCTAGCTAGACCAGATACGTCCGGCGGACGCAGGCCTCAGAAACCCATTTGTAACTCGCTGCCTTTCGGCTCACGAGCTGGGCGGGGAGCGCGATGCCACATTTGTGTTGCCGGGTTTCCCGCGGACGCTTGCTAGACCAGATACGTTTGGCGGACGCAAGCCTCTGAAACCCAATTGTAACTCGCTGCCTTTCGGCTCACGAGCTGGGCGGCGAGCGCGATGCCACATTTGTGTGGCAAGGTTTCCCGTGGACGCTAGCTAGACCAGATACGTCCGGCGGACGCAAGCCTTTGGGACCCATTTGTAACTCGCTGCCTTTCGGCTCACGAGCTGGGCGGCGAGCTCGGTGCCATATTTGTATGGCCGGGTTTCCCGTGGACGCTGGCTAGACCAGATACGTCTGGCGGACGCAAGCCTCTGAAACCCATTTGAAACTCGCTGCCTTTCGGCTCACGAGCTGGGCGGCGAGCGTGATGCCACATTTCTGTGGCCGGTTTCCCGTGGACGCTGGCTAGACCAGATACGTCCGGCGGACACAAGCCTTTTGAACCCATTTGTAACTCGCTGCCTTTCGGCTCACGAGCTGGGCGGCGAGCGCGATGCCACATTTGTGTGGCCGGTTTTCCCGTGGACACTGGCTAGACCAGATACGTCCGGCGGACGCAAGCCTCTGAAACCCATTTGTAACTCGCTGCCTTTCGGCTCACGAGCTTGGCGGCGAGCGTGATGCCATATTTGTGTGGCCGGGTTTCCCGTGGACGCAGGCTAGACCAGATACGTCCGGCGGACGCAAGCCTTTGAAACCCATTTGTAACTCGCTGCCTTTCGGCTCACGAGCTAGGGGGCGAGCGCGATGCCACATTTGTGTGGCCGGGTTTCCCGTGGACGCTAGCTAGACCAGATACGTCCGGCGGACGCAGGCCTCAGAAACCCATTTGTAACTCGCTGCCTTTCGGCTCACGAGCTGGGCAGTGAGCGCGATGCCACATTTGTGTGGCCGGGTTTCCCGCGGACGCTTGCTAGACCAAATACGTTCGGCGGACGCAAGCCTCTGAAACCCATTTGTAACTCGCTGCCTTTCGGCTCACGAGCTCGGCGGCGAGCGCGATGCCACATTTGTGTGGCCAGGTTTCCCGTGGACGCTAGCTAGACCAGATACGTCCGGCGGACGCAAGCCTTTGGGACCCATTTGTAACTCGCTGCCTTTCGGCTCACGAGCTGGGCGGCGAGCTCGGTGCCATATTTGTGTGGCCGGGTTTCCCGTGGACGCTGGCTAGACCAGATACGTCTGGCGGACGCAAGCCTCTGAAACCCATTTGTAACTCGCTGCCTTTCGGCTCACGAGCTGGGCGGCGAGCGTGATGCCACATTTGTGTGGCCGGTTTCCCGTGGACGCTAGCTAGACCAGATACGTCTGGCGGACACAAGCCTTTTGAACCCATTTGTAACTCGCTGCCTTCCGGCTCACGAGCTGGGCGGCGAGCGTGATGCCACATTTGTGTGGCCGGTTTCCCGCGGACGCTTGCTAGACCAGATACGTTCGGCGGACGCAAGCCTCTGAAACCCAATTGTAACTCGCTGCCTTTCGGCTCACGAGCTGGGCGGCGAGCGCGATGCCACATTTGTGTGGCCAGGTTTCCCGTGGACGCTAGCTAGACCAGATACGTCCGGCGGACGCAAGCCTTTGGGACCCATTTGTAACTCGCTGCCTTTCGGCTCACGAGCTGGGCGGCGAGCTCGGTGCCATATTTCTGTGGCCCGGTTTCCCGTGGACGCTGGCTAGACCAGATACGTCCGGCGGACACAAGCCTCTGAAACCCATTTGTAACTCGCTGCCTTTCGGCTCACGAGCTGGGCGGCGAGCGCGATGCCACATTTGTGTGGCCGGTTTTCCCGTGGACACTGGCTAGACCAGATACGTCCGGCGGACGCAAGCCTCTGAAACCCATTTGTAACTCGCTGCCTTTCTGCTCACGAGCTGGGCGGCGAGCGCGATGCCACATTTGTGTGGCCGGTTTTCCCGTGGACACTGGCTAGACCAGATACGTCCGGCGGACGCAATCGTCTGAAACCCATTTGTAACTCGCTGCCTTTCGGCTCACGAGCTTGGCGGCGAACGTGATGCCATATTTGTGTGGCCGGGTTTCCCGTGGACGCTGGCTAGACCAGATACGTCCGGCGGACGCAAGCCTTTGAAACCCATTTGTAACTCGCTGCCTTTCGGCTCACGAGCTAGGGGGCGAGCGCGATGCCACATTTGTGTGGCCGGGTTTCCCGTGGACGCTAGCTAGACCAGATACGTCCGGCGGACGCAGGCCTCAGAAACCCATTTGTAACTCGCTGCCTTTCGGCTCACGAGCTGGGCGGCGAGCGCGATGCCACATTTGTGTGGCCGGGTTTCCCGCGGACGCTTGCTAGACCAAATACGTTCGGCGGACGCAAGCCTCTGAAACCCATTTGTAACTCGCTCCCTTTCGGCTCACGAGCTCGGCGGCGAGCGCGATGCCACATTTGTGTGGCCAGGTTTCCCGTGGACGCTAGCTAGACCAGATACGTCCGGCGGACGCAAGCCTTTGGGACCCATTTATAACTCGCTGCCTTTCGGCTCACGAGCTGGGCGGCGAGCGTGATGCCACATTTGTGTGGCCGGTTTCCCGTGGACGCTGGCTAGACCAGATACGTCTGGCGGACGCAAGCCTCTGAAACCATTTGTAACTCGCTGCCTTTCGGTTCACGAGCTGGGCGGCGAGCGTGATGCCACATTTGTGTGGCCGGTTTCCCGTGGAAGCTGACTAGACCAGATACGTCCGGGGGACGCAAGCCTTTTGAACCCATTTGTAACTCGCTGCCTTCCGGCTCACGAGCTGGGCGGCGAGCGTGATGCCACATTTGTGTGGCCGGTTTCCCGTGGACGCTGGCTAGACCAGATACGTCCGGCGGACGCAAGCCTTTGAAACCCATTTGTAACTCGCTGCCTTTCGGCTCACGAGCTGGGCGGTGAGCGCGATGCCACATTTGTGTGGCCGGGTTTCCCGTGGACGCTAGCTAGACCAGATACGTCCGGCGGACGCAGGCCTCAGAAACCCATTTGTAACTCGCTGCCTTTCGGCTCACGAGCTGGGCGGGGAGCGCGATGCCACATTTGTGTGGCCGGGTTTCCCGCGGACGCTTGCTAGACCAGATACGTTTGGCGGACGCAAGCCTCTGAAACCCAATTGTAACTCGCTGCCTTTCGGCTCACGAGCTGGGCGGCGAGCTCGGTGCCATATTTGTGTGGCCGGGTTTCCCGTGGACGCTGGCTAGACCAGATACGTCTGGCGGACGCAAGCCTCTGAAACCCATTTGTAACTCGCTGTCTTTCGGCTCACGAGCTGGGCGGCGAGCGTGATGCCACATTTGTGTGGCCGGTTTCCCGTGGACGCTGGCTAGACCAGATACGTCCGGCGGACGCAAGCCTTTGAAACCCATTTGTAACTCGCTGCCTTTCGGCTCACGAGCTAGGCGGTGAGCGCGATGCCACATTTGTGTGGCCGGGTTTCCCGTGGACGCTAGCTAGACCAGATACGTCCGGCGGACGCAGGCCTCAGAAACCCATTTGTAACTCGCTGCCTTTCGGCTCACGAGCTGGGCGGGGAGCACGATGCCACATTCGTGTGGCCGGGTTTCCCGCGGACGCTTGCTAGACCAGATACGTTTGGCGGACGCAAGCCTCTGAAACCCAATTGTAACTCGCTGCCTTTCGGCTCACGAGCTGGGCGGCGAGCGCGATGCCACATTTGTGTGGCCAGGTTTCCCGTGGACGCTAGCTAGACCAGATACGTCCGGCGGACGCAAGCCTTTGGGACCCATTTGTAACTCGCTGCCTTTCGGCTCACGAGCTGGGCGGCGAGCTCGGTGCCATATTTGTGTGGCCGGGTTTCCCGTGGACGCTGGCTAGACCAGATACGTCTGGCGGACGCAAGCCTCTGAAACCCATTTGAAACTCGCTGCCTTTCGGCTCACGAGCTGGGCGGCGAGCGTGATGCCACATTTCTGTGGCCGGTTTCCCGTGGACGCAGGCTAGACCAGATACGTCCGGCGGACACAAGCCTTTTGAACCCATTTGTAACTCGCTGCCTTTCGGCTCACGAGCTGGGCGGCGAGCGCGATGCCACATTTGTGTGGCCGGTTTTCCCGTGGACACTGGCTAGACCAGATACATCCGGCGGACGCAAGCCTCTGAAACCCATTTGTAACTCGCTGCCTTTCGGCTCACGAGCTTGGCGGCGAGCGTGATGCCATATTTGTGTGGCCGGGTTTCCCGTGGACGCTGGCTAGACCAGATACGTCCGGCGGACGCAAGCCTTTGAAACCCATTTGTAACTCGCTGCCTTTCGGCTCACGAGCTAGGGGGCGAGCGCGATGCCACATTTGTGTGGCCGGGTTTCCCGTGGACGCTAGCTAGACCAGATACGTCCGGCGGACGCAGGCCTCAGAAACCCATTTGTAACTCGCTGCCTTTCGGCTCACGAGCTGGGCGGCGAGCGCGATGCCACATTTGTGTGGCCGGGTTTCCCGCGGACGCTTGCTAGACCAAATACGTTCGGCGGACGCAAGCCTCTGAAACCCATTTGTAACTCGCTCCCTTTCGGCTCACGAGCTCGGCGGCGAGCGCGATGCCACATTTGTGTGGCCAGGTTTCCCGTGGACGCTAGCTAGACCAGATACGTCCGGCGGACGCAAGCCTTTGGGACCCATTTATAACTCGCTGCCTTTCGGCTCACGAGCTGGGCGGCGAGCTCGGTGCCATATTTGTGTGGCCGGGTTTCCCGTGGACGCTGGCTAGACCAGATACGTCTGGCGGACGCAAGCCTCTGAAACCCATTTGTAACTCGCTGCCTTTCGGCTCACGAGCTGGGCGGCGAGCGTGATGCCACATTTGTGTGGCCGGTTTCCCGTGGACGCTGGCTAGACCAGATACGTCTGGCGGACACAAGCCTTTTGAACCCATTTGTAACTCGCTGCCTTCCGGCTCACGAGCTGGGCGGCGAGCGTGATGCCACATTTGTGTGGCCGGTTTCCCGTGGACGCTGGCTAGACCAGATACGTCTGGCGGACACAAGCCTTTTGAACCCATTTGTAACTCGCTGCCTTCCGGCTCACGAGCTGGGCGGCGAGCGTGATGCCACATTTGTGTGGCCGGTTTCCCGCGGACGCTTGCTAGACCAGATACGTTCGGCGGACGCAAGCCTCTGAAACCCAATTGTAACTCGCTGCCTTTCGGCTCACGAGCTGGGCGGCGAGCGCGATGCCACATTTGTGTGGCCGGGTTTCCCGTGGACGCTAGCTAGACCAGATACGTCCGGCGGACGCAAGCCTTTGGGACCCATTTGTAACTCGCTGCCTTTCGGCTCACGAGCTGGGCGGCGAGCTCGGTGCCATATTTCTGTGGCCCGGTTTCCCGTGGACGCTGGCTAGACCAGATACGTCCGGCGGACACAAGCCTTTTGAACCCATTTGTAACTCGCTGCCTTTCGGCTCACGAGCTGGGCGGCGAGCGCGATGCCACATTTGTGTGGCCGGTTTTCCCGTGGACACTGGCTAGACCAGATACGTCCGGCGGACGCAATCGTCTGAAACCCATTTGTAACTCGCTGCCTTTCGGCTCACGAGCTTGGCGGCGAACGTGATGCCATATTTGTGTGGCCGGGTTTCCCGTGGACGCTGGCTAGACCAGATACGTCCGGCGGACGCAAGCCTTTGAAACCCATTTGTAACTCGCTGCCTTTCGGCTCACGAGCTAGGGGGCGAGCGCGATGCCACATTTGTGTGGCCGGGTTTCCCGTGGACGCTAGCTAGACCAGATACGTCCGGCGGACGCAGGCCTCAGAAACCCATTTGTAACTCGCTGCCTTTCGGCTCACGAGCTGGGCGGCGAGCGCGATGCCACATTTGTGTGGCCGGGTTTCCCGCGGACGCTTGCTAGACCAAATACGTTCGGCGGACGCAAGCCTCTGAAACCCATTTGTAACTCGCTCCCTTTCGGCTCACGAGCTCGGCGGCGAGCGCGATGCCACATTTGTGTGGCCAGGTTTCCCGTGGACGCTAGCTAGACCAGATACGTCCGGCGGACGCAAGCCTTTGGGACCCATTTATAACTCGCTGCCTTTCGGCTCACGAGCTGGGCGGCGAGCGTGATGCCACATTTGTGTGGCCGGTTTCCCGTGGACGCTGGCTAGACCAGATACGTCTGGCGGACGCAAGCCTCTGAAACCATTTGTAACTCGCTGCCTTTCGGTTCACGAGCTGGGCGGCGAGCGTGATGCCACATTTGTGTGGCCGGTTTCCCGTGGAAGCTGACTAGACCAGATACGTCCGGGGGACGCAAGCCTTTTGAACCCATTTGTAACTCGCTGCCTTCCGGCTCACGAGCTGGGCGGCGAGCGTGATGCCACATTTGTGTGGCCGGTTTCCCGTGGACGCTGGCTAGACCAGATACGTCCGGCGGACGCAAGCCTTTGAAACCCATTTGTAACTCGCTGCCTTTCGGCTCACGAGCTGGGCGGTGAGCGCGATGCCACATTTGTGTGGCCGGGTTTCCCGTGGACGCTAGCTAGACCAGATACGTCCGGCGGACGCAGGCCTCAGAAACCCATTTGTAACTCGCTGCCTTTCGGCTCACGAGCTGGGCGGGGAGCGCGATGCCACATTTGTGTGGCCGGGTTTCCCGCGGACGCTTGCTAGACCAGATACGTTTGGCGGACGCAAGCCTCTGAAACCCAATTGTAACTCGCTGCCTTTCGGCTCACGAGCTGGGCGGCGAGCTCGGTGCCATATTTGTGTGGCCGGGTTTCCCGTGGACGCTGGCTAGACCAGATACGTCTGGCGGACGCAAGCCTCTGAAACCCATTTGTAACTCGCTGTCTTTCGGCTCACGAGCTGGGCGGCGAGCGTGATGCCACATTTGTGTGGCCGGTTTCCCGTGGACGCTGGCTAGACCAGATACGTCCGGCGGACGCAAGCCTTTGAAACCCATTTGTAACTCGCTGCCTTTCGGCTCACGAGCTAGGCGGTGAGCGCGATGCCACATTTGTGTGGCCGGGTTTCCCGTGGACGCTAGCTAGACCAGATACGTCCGGCGGACGCAGGCCTCAGAAACCCATTTGTAACTCGCTGCCTTTCGGCTCACGAGCTGGGCGGGGAGCACGATGCCACATTTGTGTGGCCGGGTTTCCCGCGGACGCTTGCTAGACCAGATACGTTTGGCGGACGCAAGCCTCTGAAACCCAATTGTAACTCGCTGCCTTTCGGCTCACGAGCTGGGCGGCGAGCGCGATGCCACATTTGTGTGGCCAGGTTTCCCGTGGACGCTAGCTAGACCAGATACGTCCGGCGGACGCAAGCCTTTGGGACCCATTTGTAACTCGCTGCCTTTCGGCTCACGAGCTGGGCGGCGAGCTCGGTGCCATATTTGTGTGGCCGGGTTTCCCGTGGACGCTGGCTAGACCAGATACGTCTGGCGGACGCAAGCCTCTGAAACCCATTTGAAACTCGCTGCCTTTCGGCTCACGAGCTGGGCGGCGAGCGTGATGCCACATTTCTGTGGCCGGTTTCCCGTGGACGCAGGCTAGACCAGATACGTCCGGCGGACACAAGCCTTTTGAACCCATTTGTAACTCGCTGCCTTTCGGCTCACGAGCTGGGCGGCGAGCGCGATGCCACATTTGTGTGGCCGGTTTTCCCGTGGAAGCTGACTAGACCAGATACGTCCGGGGGACGCAAGCCTCTGAAACCCATTTGTAACTCGCTGCCTTCCGGCTCACGAGCTGGGCGGCGAGCGTGATGCCACATTTGTGTGGCCGGGTTTCCCGTGGACGCTGGCTAGACCAGATACGTCCGGCGGACGCAAGCCTTTGAAACCCATTTGTAACTCGCTGCCTTTCGGCTCACGAGCTGGGCGGTGAGCGCGATGCCACATTTGTGTGGCCGGGTTTCCCGTGGACGCTAGCTAGACCAGATACGTCCGGCGGACGCAGGCCTCAGAAACCCATTTGTAACTCGCTGCCTTTCGGCTCACGAGCTGGGCGGGGAGCGCGATGCCACATTTGTGTGGCCGGGTTTCCCGCGGACGCTTGCTAGACCAGATACGTTTGGCGGACGCAAGCCTCTGAAACCCAATTGTAACTCGCTGCCTTTCGGCTCACGAGCTGGGCGGCGAGCTCGGTGCCATATTTGTGTGGCCGGGTTTCCCGTGGACGCTGGCTAGACCAGATACGTCTGGCGGACGCAAGCCTCTGAAACCCATTTGTAACTCGCTGTCTTTCGGCTCACGAGCTGGGCGGCGAGCGTGATGCCACATTTGTGTGGCCGGTTTCCCGTGGACGCTGGCTAGACCAGATACGTCCGGCGGACGCAAGCCTTTGAAACCCATTTGTAACTCGCTGCCTTTCGGCTCACGAGCTAGGCGGTGAGCGCGATGCCACATTTGTGTGGCCGGGTTTCCCGTGGACGCTAGCTAGACCAGATACGTCCGGCGGACGCAGGCCTCAGAAACCCATTTGTAACTCGCTGCCTTTCGGCTCACGAGCTGGGCGGGGAGCACGATGCCACATTTGTGTGGCCGGGTTTCCCGCGGACGCTTGCTAGACCAGATACGTTTGGCGGACGCAAGCCTCTGAAACCCAATTGTAACTCGCTGCCTTTCGGCTCACGAGCTGGGCGGCGAGCGCGATGCCACATTTGTGTGGCCAGGTTTCCCGTGGACGCTAGCTAGACCAGATACGTCCGGCGGACGCAAGCCTTTGGGACCCATTTGTAACTCGCTGCCTTTCGGCTCACGAGCTGGGCGGCGAGCTCGGTGCCATATTTGTGTGGCCGGGTTTCCCGTGGACGCTGGCTAGACCAGATACGTCTGGCGGACGCAAGCCTCTGAAACCCATTTGAAACTCGCTGCCTTTCGGCTCACGAGCTGGGCGGCGAGCGTGATGCCACATTTCTGTGGCCGGTTTCCCGTGGACGCAGGCTAGACCAGATACGTCCGGCGGACACAAGCCTTTTGAACCCATTTGTAACTCGCTGCCTTTCGGCTCACGAGCTGGGCGGCGAGCGCGATGCCACATTTGTGTGGCCGGTTTTCCCGTGGACACTGGCTAGACCAGATACATCCGGCGGACGCAAGCCTCTGAAACCCATTTGTAACTCGCTGCCTTTCGGCTCACGAGCTTGGCGGCGAGCGTGATGCCATATTTGTGTGGCCGGGTTTCCCGTGGACGCTGGCTAGACCAGATACGTCCGGCGGACGCAAGCCTTTGAAACCCATTTGTAACTCGCTGCCTTTCGGCTCACGAGCTAGGGGGCGAGCGCGATGCCACATTTGTGTGGCCGGGTTTCCCGTGGACGCTAGCTAGACCAGATACGTCCGGCGGACGCAGGCCTCAGAAACCCATTTGTAACTCGCTGCCTTTCGGCTCACGAGCTGGGCGGCGAGCGCGATGCCACATTTGTGTGGCCGGGTTTCCCGCGGACGCTTGCTAGACCAAATACGTTCGGCGGACGCAAGCCTCTGAAACCCATTTGTAACTCGCTCCCTTTCGGCTCACGAGCTCGGCGGCGAGCGCGATGCCACATTTGTGTGGCCAGGTTTCCCGTGGACGCTAGCTAGACCAGATACGTCCGGCGGACGCAAGCCTTTGGGACCCATTTATAACTCGCTGCCTTTCGGCTCACGAGCTGGGCGGCGAGCTCGGTGCCATATTTGTGTGGCCGGGTTTCCCGTGGACGCTGGCTAGACCAGATACGTCTGGCGGACGCAAGCCTCTGAAACCCATTTGTAACTCGCTGCCTTTCGGCTCACGAGCTGGGCGGCGAGCGTGATGCCACATTTGTGTGGCCGGTTTCCCGTGGACGCTGGCTAGACCAGATACGTCTGGCGGACACAAGCCTTTTGAACCCATTTGTAACTCGCTGCCTTCCGGCTCACGAGCTGGGCGGCGAGCGTGATGCCACATTTGTGTGGCCGGTTTCCCGTGGACGCTGGCTAGACCAGATACGTCTGGCGGACACAAGCCTTTTGAACCCATTTGTAACTCGCTGCCTTCCGGCTCACGAGCTGGGCGGCGAGCGTGATACCACATTTGTGTGGCCGGTTTCCCGCGGACGCTTGCTAGACCAGATACGTTCGGCGGACGCAAGCCTCTGAAACCCAATTGTAACTCGCTGCCTTTCGGCTCACGAGCTGGGCGGCGAGCGCGATGCCACATTTGTGTGGCCGGGTTTCCCGTGGACGCTAGCTAGACCAGATACGTCCGGCGGACGCAAGCCTTTGGGACCCATTTGTAACTCGCTGCCTTTCGGCTCACGAGCTGGGCGGCGAGCTCGGTGCCATATTTCTGTGGCCCGGTTTCCCGTGGACGCTGGCTAGACCAGATACGTCCGGCGGACACAAGCCTTTTGAACCCATTTGTAACTCGCTGCCTTTCGGCTCACGAGCTGGGCGGCGAGCGCGATGCCACATTTGTGTGGCCGGTTTTCCCGTGGACACTGGCTAGACCAGATACGTCCGGCGGACGCAAGCCTCTGAAACCCATTTGTAACTCGCTGCCTTTCGGCTCACGAGCTTGGCGGCGAGCGTGATGCCATATTTGTGTGGCCGGGTTTCCCGTGGACGCTGGCTAGACCAGATACGTCCGGCGGACGCAAGCCTTTGAAACCCATTTGTAACTCGCTGCCTTTCGGCTCACGAGCTAGGGGGCGAGCGCGATGCCACATTTGTGTGGCCGGGTTTCCCGTGGACGCTAGCTAGACCAGATACGTCCGGCGGACGCAGGCCTCAGAAACCCATTTGTAACTCGCTGCCTTTCGGCTCACGAGCTGGGCGGCGAGCGCGATGCCACATTTGTGTGGCCGGGTTTCCCGCGGACGCTTGCTAGACCAAATACGTTCGGCGGACGCAAGCCTCTGAAACCCATTTGTAACTCGCTCCCTTTCGGCTCACGAGCTCGGCGGCGAGCGCGATGCCACATTTGTGTGGCCAGGTTTCCCGTGGACGCTAGCTAGACCAGATACGTCCGGCGGACGCAAGCCTTTGGGACCCATTTATAACTCGCTGCCTTTCGGCTCACGAGCTGGGCGGCGAGCTCGGTGCCATATTTGTGTGGCCGGGTTTCCCGTGGACGCTGGCTAGACCAGATACGTCTGGCGGACGCAAGCCTCTGAAACCCATTTGTAACTCGCTGCCTTTCGGCTCACGAGCTGGGCGGCGAGCATGATGCCACATTTGTGTGGCCGGTTTCCCGTGGACGCTGGCTAGACCAGATACGTCTGGCGGACACAAGCCTTTTGAACCCATTTGTAACTCGCTGCCTTCCGGCTCACGAGCTGGGCGGCGAGCGTGATGCCACATTTGTGTGGCCGGTTTCCCGTGGACGCTGGCTAGACCAGATACGTCTGGCGGACACAAGCCTTTTGAACCCATTTGTAACTCGCTGCCTTCCGGCTCACGAGCTGGGCGGCGAGCGTGATGCCACATTTGTGTGGCCGGTTTCCCGCGGACGCTTGCTAGACCAGATACGTTCGGCGGACGCAAGCCTCTGAAACCCAATTGTAACTCGCTGCCTTTCGGCTCACGAGCTGGGCGGCGAGCGCGATGCCACATTTGTGTGGCCAGGTTTCCCGTGGACGCTAGCTAGACCAGATACGTCCGGCGGACGCAGGCCTCAGAAACCCATTTGTAACTCGCTGCCTTTCGGCTCACGAGCTGGGCGGCGAGCGCGATGCCACATTTGTGTGGCCGGGTTTCCCGCGGACGCTTGCTAGACCAAATACGTTCGGCGGACGCAAGCCTCTGAAACCCATTTGTAACTCGCTCCCTTTCGGCTCACGAGCTCGGCGGCGAGCGCGATGCCACATTTGTGTGGCCAGGTTTCCCGTGGACGCTAGCTAGACCAGATACGTCCGGCGGACGCAAGCCTTTGGGACCCATTTATAACTCGCTGCCTTTCGGCTCACGAGCTGGGCGGCGAGCTCGGTGCCATATTTGTGTGGCCGGGTTTCCCGTGGACGCTGGCTAGACCAGATACGTCTGGCGGACGCAAGCCTCTGAAACCCATTTGTAACTCGCTGCCTTTCGGCTCACGAGCTGGGCGGCGAGCATGATGCCACATTTCTGTGGCCGGTTTCCCGTGGACGCTGGCTAGACCAGATACGTCTGGCGGACACAAGCCTTTTGAACCCATTTGTAACTCGCTGCCTTCCGGCTCACGAGCTGGGCGGCGAGCGTGATGCCACATTTGTGTGGCCGGTTTCCCGTGGACGCTGGCTAGACCAGATACGTCTGGCGGACACAAGCCTTTTGAACCCATTTGTAACTCGCTGCCTTCCGGCTCACGAGCTGGGCGGCGAGCGTGATACCACATTTGTGTGGCCGGTTTCCCGCGGACGCTTGCTAGACCAGATACGTTCGGCGGACGCAAGCCTCTGAAACCCAATTGTAACTCGCTGCCTTTCGGCTCACGAGCTGGGCGGCGAGCGCGATGCCACATTTGTGTGGCCAGGTTTCCCGTGGACGCTAGCTAGACCAGATACGTCCGGCGGACGCAAGCCTTTGGGACCCATTTGTAACTCGCTGCCTTTCGGCTCACGAGCTGGGCGGCGAGCTCGGTGCCATATTTCTGTGGCCCGGTTTCCCGTGGACGCTGGCTAGACCAGATACGTCCGGCGGACACAAGCCTTTTGAACCCATTTGTAACTCGCTGCCTTTCGGCTCACGAGCTGGGCGGCGAGCGCGATGCCACATTTGTGTGGCCGGTTTTCCCGTGGACACTGGCTAGACCAGATACGTCCGGCGGACGCAAGCCTCTGAAACCCATTTGTAACTCGCTGCCTTTCGGCTCACGAGCTTGGCGGCGAGCGTGATGCCATATTTGTGTGGCCGGGTTTCCCGTGGACGCTGGCTAGACCAGATACGTCCGGCGGACGCAAGCCTTTGAAACCCATTTGTAACTCGCTGCCTTTCGGCTCACGAGCTAGGGGGCGAGCGCGATGCCACATTTGTGTGGCCGGGTTTCCCGTGGACGCTAGCTAGACCAGATACGTCCGGCGGACGCAGGCCTCAGAAACCCATTTGTAACTCGCTGCCTTTCGGCTCACGAGCTGGGCGGCGAGCGCGATGCCACATTTGTGTGGCCGGGTTTCCCGCGGACGCTTGCTAGACCAAATACGTTCGGCGGACGCAAGCCTCTGAAACCCATTTGTAACTCGCTCCCTTTCGGCTCACGAGCTCGGCGGCGAGCGCGATGCCACATTTGTGTGGCCAGGTTTCCCGTGGACGCTAGCTAGACCAGATACGTCCGGCGGACGCAAGCCTTTGGGACCCATTTATAACTCGCTGCCTTTCGGCTCACGAGCTGGGCGGCGAGCTCGGTGCCATATTTGTGTGGCCGGGTTTCCCGTGGACGCTGGCTAGACCAGATACGTCTGGCGGACGCAAGCCTCTGAAACCCATTTGTAACTCGCTGCCTTTCGGCTCACGAGCTGGGCGGCGAGCATGATGCCACATTTGTGTGGCCGGTTTCCCGTGGACGCTGGCTAGACCAGATACGTCTGGCGGACACAAGCCTTTTGAACCCATTTGTAACTCGCTGCCTTCCGGCTCACGAGCTGGGCGGCGAGCGTGATGCCACATTTGTGTGGCCGGTTTCCCGTGGACGCTGGCTAGACCAGATACGTCTGGCGGACACAAGCCTTTTGAACCCATTTGTAACTCGCTGCCTTCCGGCTCACGAGCTGGGCGGCGAGCGTGATGCCACATTTGTGTGGCCGGTTTCCCGCGGACGCTTGCTAGACCAGATACGTTCGGCGGACGCAAGCCTCTGAAACCCAATTGTAACTCGCTGCCTTTCGGCTCACGAGCTGGGCGGCGAGCGCGATGCCACATTTGTGTGGCCAGGTTTCCCGTGGACGCTAGCTAGACCAGATACGTCCGGCGGACGCAAGCCTTTGGGACCCATTTGTAACTCGCTGCCTTTCGGCTCACGAGCTGGGCGGCGAGCTCGGTGCCATATTTCTGTGGCCCGGTTTCCCGTGGACGCTGGCTAGACCAGATACGTCCGGCGGACACAAGCCTTTTGAACCCATTTGTAACTCGCTGCCTTTCGGCTCACGAGCTGGGCGGCGAGCGTGATGCCACATTTGTGTGGCCGGTTTCCCATGGACGCTGGCTAGACCAGATACGTCTGGCGGACACAAGCCTTTTGAACCCATTTGTAACTCGCTGCCTTCCGGCTCACGAGCTGGGCGGCGAGCGTGATGCCACATTTGTGTGGCCGGTTTCCCGCGGACGCTTGCTAGACCAGATACGTTCGGCGGACGCAAGCCTCTGAAACCCAATTGTAACTCGCTGCCTTTCGGCTCACGAGCTGGGCGGCGAGCGCGATGCCACATTTGTGTGGCCAGGTTTCCCGTGGACGCTAGCTAGACCAGATACGTCCGGCGGACGCAAGCCTTTGGGACCCATTTGTAACTCGCTGCCTTTCGGCTCACGAGCTGGGAGGCGAGCTCGGTGCCATATTTCTGTGGCCGGGTTTCCCGTGGACGCTGGCTAGACCAGATACGTCCGGCGGACACAAGCCTTTTGAACCCATTTGTAACTCGCTGCCTTTCGGCTCACGAGCTGGGCGGCGAGCGCGATGCCACATTTGTGTGGCCGGTTTTCCCGTGGACACTGGCTAGACCAGATACGTCCGGCGGACGCAAGCCTCTGAAACCCATTTGTAACTCGCTGCCTTTCGGCTCACGAGCTTGGCGGCGAGCGTGATGCCATATTTGTGTGGCCGGGTTTCCCGTGGACGCTGGCTAGACCAGATACGTCCGGCGGACGCAAGCCTTTGAAACCCATTTGTAACTCGCTGCCTTTCGGCTCACGAGCTAGGGGGCGAGCGCGATGCCACATTTGTGTGGCCGGGTTTCCCGTGGACGCTAGCTAGACCAGATACGTCCGGCGGACGCAGGCCTCAGAAACCCATTTGTAACTCGCTGCCTTTCGGCTCACGAGCTGGGCGGCGAGCGCGATGCCACATTTGTGTGGCCGGGTTTCCCGCGGACGCTTGCTAGACCAAATACGTTCGGCGGACGCAAGCCTCTGAAACCCATTTGTAACTCGCTCCCTTTCGGCTCACGAGCTCGGCGGCGAGCGCGATGCCACATTTGTGTGGCCAGGTTTCCCGTGGACGCTAGCTAGACCAGATACGTCCGGCGGACGCAAGCCTTTGGGACCCATTTATAACTCGCTGCCTTTCGGCTCACGAGCTGGGCGGCGAGCTCGGTGCCATATTTGTGTGGCCGGGTTTCCCGTGGACGCTGGCTAGACCAGATACGTCTGGCGGACGCAAGCCTCTGAAACCCATTTGTAACTCGCTGCCTTTC
This sequence comes from Urtica dioica subsp. dioica, assembly GCF_054948205.1. Classification (NCBI taxonomy): domain Eukaryota; kingdom Viridiplantae; phylum Streptophyta; class Magnoliopsida; order Rosales; family Urticaceae; genus Urtica; species Urtica dioica. The sequence goes on along the minus strand of NC_142757.1, from coordinate 1,907,400 downwards.
GGCTCACGAGCTGGGCGGCGAGCGTGATGCCACATTTGTGTGGCCGGTTTCCCATGGACGCTGGCTAGACCAGATACGTCTGGCGGACACAAGCCTTTTGAACCCATTTGTAACTCGCTGCCTTCCGGCTCACGAGCTGGGCGGCGAGCGTGATGCCACATTTGTGTGGCCGGTTTCCCGCGGACGCTTGCTAGACCAGATACGTTCGGCGGACGCAAGCCTCTGAAACCCAATTGTAACTCGCTGCCTTTCGGCTCACGAGCTGGGCGGCGAGCGCGATGCCACATTTGTGTGGCCAGGTTTCCCGTGGACGCTAGCTAGACCAGATACGTCCGGCGGACGCAAGCCTTTGGGACCCATTTATAACTCGCTGCCTTTCGGCTCACGAGCTGGGCGGCGAGCTCGGTGCCATATTTGTGTGGCCGGGTTTCCCGTGGACGCTGGCTAGACCAGATACGTCTGGCGGACGCAAGCCTCTGAAACCCATTTGTAACTCGCTGCCTTTCGGCTCACGAGCTGGGCGGCGAGCATGATGCCACATTTGTGTGGCCGGTTTCCCGTGGACGCTGGCTAGACCAGATACGTCTGGCGGACACAAGCCTTTTGAACCCATTTGTAACTCGCTGCCTTCCGGCTCACGAGCTGGGCGGCGAGCGTGATGCCACATTTGTGTGGCCGGTTTCCCGTGGACGCTGGCTAGACCAGATACGTCTGGCGGACACAAGCCTTTTGAACCCATTTGTAACTCGCTGCCTTCCGGCTCAAGAGCTGGCGGCGAGCGTGATGCCACATTTGTGTGGCCGGTTTCCCGCGGACGCTTGCTAGACCAGATACGTTCGGCGGACGCAATCCTCTGAAACCCAATTGTAACTCGCTGCCTTTCGGCTCACGAGCTGGGCGGCGAGCGCGATGCCACATTTGTGTGGCCAGGTTTCCCGTGGACGCTAGCTAGACCAGATACGTCCGGCGGACGCAAGCCTTTGGGACCCATTTGTAACTCGCTGCCTTTCGGCTCACGAGCTGGGCGGCGAGCTCGGTGCCATATTTCTGTGGCCCGGTTTCCCGTGGACGCTGGCTAGACCAGATACGTCCGGCGGACACAAGCCTTTTGAACCCATTTGTAACTCGCTGCCTTTCGGCTCACGAGCTGGGCGGCGAGCGCGATGCCACATTTGTGTGGCCGGTTTTCCCGTGGACACTGGCTAGACCAGATACGTCCGGCGGACGCAAGCCTCTGAAACCCATTTGTAACTCGCTGCCTTTCGGCTCACGAGCTTGGCGGCGAGCGTGATGCCATATTTGTGTGGCCGGGTTTCCCGTGGACGCTGGCTAGACCAGATACGTCCGGCGGACGCAAGCCTTTGAAACCCATTTGTAACTCGCTGCCTTTCGGCTCACGAGCTAGGGGGCGAGCGCGATGCCACATTTGTGTGGCCGGGTTTCCCGTGGACGCTAGCTAGACCAGATACGTCCGGCGGACGCAGGCCTCAGAAACCCATTTGTAACTCGCTGACTTTCGGCTCACGAGCTGGGCGGCGAGCGCGATGCCACATTTGTGTGGCCGGGTTTCCCGCGGACGCTTGCTAGACCAAATACGTTCGGCGGACGCAAGCCTCTGAAACCCATTTGTAACTCGCTCCCTTTCGGCTCACGAGCTCGGCGGCGAGCGCGATGCCACATTTGTGTGGCCAGGTTTCCCGTGGACGCTAGCTAGACCAGATACGTCCGGCGGACGCAAGCCTTTGGGACCCATTTATAACTCGCTGCCTTTCGGCTCACGAGCTGGGCGGCGAGCTCGGTGCCATATTTGTGTGGCCGGGTTTCCCGTGGACGCTGGCTAGACCAGATACGTCTGGCGGACGCAAGCCTCTGAAACCCATTTGTAACTCGCTGCCTTTCGGCTCACGAGCTGGGCGGCGAGCGTGATGCCACATTTGTGTGGCCGGTTTCCCATGGACGCTGGCTAGACCAGATACGTCTAGCGGACACAAGCCTTTTGAACCCATTTGTAACTCGCTGCCTTCCGGCTCACGAGCTGGGCGGCGAGCGTGATGCCACATTTGTGTGGCCGGTTTCCCGCGGACGCTTGCTAGACCAGATACGTTCGGCGGACGCAAGCCTCTGAAACCCAATTGTAACTCGCTGCCTTTCGGCTCACGAGCTGGGCGGCGAGCGCGATGCCACATTTGTGTGGCCAGGTTTCCCGTGGACGCTAGCTAGACCAGATACGTCCGGCGGACGCAAGCCTTTGGGACCCATTTGTAACTCGCTGCCTTTCGGCTCACGAGCTGGGAGGCGAGCTCGGTGCCATATTTCTGTGGCCGGGTTTCCCGTGGACGCTGGCTAGACCAGATACGTCCGGCGGACACAAGCCTTTTGAACCCATTTGTAACTCGCTGCCTTTCGGATCACGAGCTGGGCGGCGAGCGCGATGCCACATTTGTGTGGCCGGTTTTCCCGTGGACACTGGCTAAACCAGATACGTCCGGCGGACGCAAGCCTCTGAAACCCATTTGTAACTCGCTGCCTTTCGGCTCACGAGCTTGGCGGCGAGCGTGATGCCATATTTGTGTGGCCGGGTTTCCCGTGGACACTGGCTAGACCAGATACGTCCGGCGGACGCAAGCCTTTGAAACCCATTTGTAACTCGCTGCCTTTCGGCTCACGAGCTAGGGGGCGAGCGCGATGCCACATTTGTGTGGCCGGGTTTCCCGTGGACGCTAGCTAGACCAGATACGTCCGGCGGACGCAGGCCTCAGAAACCCATTTGTAACTCGCTGCCTTTCGGCTCACGAGCTGGGCGGCGAGCGCGATGCCACATTTGTGTGGCCGGGTTTCCCGCGGACGCTTGCTAGACCAGATACGTTCGGCGGACGCAAGCCTCTGAAACCCATTTGTAACTCGCTGCCTTTCGGCTCACGAGCTCGGCGGCGAGCGCGATGCCACATTTGTGTGGCCAGGTTTCCCGTGGACGCTAGCTAGACCAGATACGTCCGGCGGACGCAAGCCTTTGGGACCCATTTGTAACTCGCTGCCTTTCGGCTCACGAGCTGGGCGGCGAGCTCGGTGCCATATTTGTGTGGCCGGGTTTCCCGTGGACGCTGGCTAGACCAGATACGTCTGGCGGACGCAAGCCTCTGAAACCCATTTGTAACTCGCTGCCTTTCGGCTCACGAGCTGGGCGGCGAGCGTGATGCCACATTTGTGTGGCCGGTTTCCCGTGGACGCTGGCTAGACCAGATACGTCTGGCGGACACAAGCCTTTTGAACCCATTTGTAACTCGCTGCCTTCCGGCTCACGAGCTGGGCGGCGAGCGTGATGCCACATTTGTGTGGCCGGTTTCCCGCGGACGCTTGCTAGACCAGATACGTTCGGCGGACGCAAGCCTCTGAAACCCAATTGTAACTCGCTGCCTTTCGGCTCACGAGCTGGGCGGCGAGCGCGATGCCACATTTGTGTGGCCAGGTTTCCCGTGGACGCTAGCTAGACCAGATACGTCCGGCGGACGCAAGCCTTTGGGACCCATTTGTAACTCGCTGCCTTTCGGCTCACGAGCTGGGAGGCGAGCTCGGTGCCATATTTGTGTGGCCGGGTTTCCCGTGGACGCTGGCTAGACCAGATACGTCCGGCGGACACAAGCCTTTTGAACCCATTTGTAACTCGCTGCCTTTCGGCTCACGAGCTGGGCGGCGAGCGCGATGCCACATTTGTGTGGCCGGTTTTCCCGTGGACACTGGCTAGACCAGATACGTCCGGCGGACGCAAGCCTCTGAAACCCATTTGTAACTCGCTGCCTTTCGGCTCACGAGCTTGGCGGCGAGCGTGATGCCATATTTGTGTGGCCGGGTTTCCCGTGGACGCTGGCTAGACCAGATACGTCCGGCGGACGCAAGCCTTTGAAACCCATTTGTAACTCGCTGCCTTTCGGCTCACGAGCTAGGGGGCGAGCGCGATGCCACATTTGTGTGGCCGGGTTTCCCGTGGACGCTAGCTAGACCAGATACGTCCGGCGGACGCAGGCCTCAGAAACCCATTTGTAACTCGCTGCCTTTCGGCTCACGAGCTGGGCGGCGAGCGCGATGCCACATTTGTGTGGCCGGGTTTCCCGCGGACGCTTGCTAGACTAGATACGTTCGGCGGACGCAAGCCTCTGAAACCCATTTGTAACTCGCTGCCTTTCGGCTCACGAGCTCGGCGGCGAGCGCGATGCCACATTTGTGTGGCCAGGTTTCCCGTGGACGCTAGCTAGACCAGATACGTCTGGCGGACGCAAGCCTTTGGGACCCATTTGTAACTCGCTGCCTTTCGGCTCACGAGCTGGGCGGCGAGCTCGGTGCCATATTTGTGTGGCCGTGTTTCCCGTGGACGCTGGCTAGACCAGATACGTCTGGCGGACGCAAGCCTCTGAAACCCATTTGTAACTTGCTGCCTTTCGGCTCACGAGCTGGGCGGCGAGCGTGATGCCACATTTGTGTGGCCGGTTTCCCGTGGACGCTGGCTAGACCAGATACGTCTGGCGGACACAAGCCTTTTGAACCCATTTGTAACTCGCTGCCTTCCGGCTCATGAGCTGGGCGGCGAGCGTGATGCCACATTTGTGTGGCCGGTTTCCCGTGGACGCTGGCTAGACAAGATACGTCCGGCGGACGCAAGCCTTTTGAAACCATTTGTAACTCGCTGCCTTTCGGCTCACGAGCTGGGCGGCGAGCGCGATGCCACATTTGTGTGGCCGGGTTTCCCGTGGACGCTGACTAGACCAGATACGTCCGTGGGACGCAAGCCTCTGAAACCCATTTGTAACTCGCTGCCTTTCGGCTCACGAGCTGGGCGGCGAGCATGATGCCATATTTGTGTGGCCGGGTTTCCCGCGGACGCTGGCTAGACCAGATACGTCCGGCGGACGCAAGCCTTTGAAACCCATTTGTAACTCGCTGCCTTTCGGCTCACGAGCTAGGCGGCGAGCGCGATGCCACATTTGTGTGGCCGGGTTTCCCGTGGACGCTAGCTAGACCAGATACGTCCGGTGGACGCAGGCCTCAGAAACCCATTTGTAACTCGCTGCCTTTCGGCTCACGAGCTGGGCGGCGAGCGCGATGCCACATTTGTGTGGCCGGGTATCCCGCGGACGCTTGCTAGACCAGATACGTTCGACAGACGCAAGCCTCTGAAACCCATTTGTAACTCGCTGCCTTTCGGCTCACGAGCTGGGCGGCGAGCGCGATGCCACATTTGTGTGGCCAGGTTTCCCGTGGACGCTAGCTAGACCAGATACGTCCGGCGGACGCAAGCCTTTGGGACCCATTTGTAACTCGCTGCCTTTCGGCTCACGAGCTGGGCGGCGAGCTCGGTGCCATATTTGTGTGGCCGGGTTTCCCGTGGACGCTGGCTAGACCAGATACGTCTGGCGGACGCAAGCCTCTGAAACCCATTTGTAACTCGCTGCCTTTCGGCTCACGAGCTGGGCGGCGAGCGTGATGCCACATTTGTGTGGCCGGTTTCCCGTGGACGCTGGCTAGACCAGATACGTCCGGCGGACGCAAGCCTTTTGAAACCATTTGTAAGTCGCTGCCTTTCGGCTCACGAGCTGGGCGGCGAGCGCGATGCCACATTTGTGTGGCCGGGTTTCCCGTGGACGCTGGCTAGACCAGATACGTCCGGGGGACGCAAGCCTCTGAAACCCATTTGTAACTCGCTGCCTTTCGGCTCACGAGCTGGGCGGCGAGCGTGATGCCATATTTGTGTGGCCGGGTTTCCCGTGGACGCTGGCTAGACCAGATACGTCCGGCGGACGCAAGCCTTTGAAACCCATTTGTAACTCGCTGCCTTTCGGCTCACGAGCTAGGCGGCGAGCGCGATGCCACATTTGTGTGCCCGGGTTTGCCGTGGACGCTAGCTAGACCAGATACGTCCGGCGGACGCAGGCCTCTGAAACCCATGTGTAACTCGCTGCCTTTCGGCTCACGAGATGGGCGGCGAGCGCGATGCCACATTTGTGTGGCCGGGTTTCCTGTGGACGCTTGCTAGACCAGATACGTTCGGCGGACGCAAGCCTCTGAAACCCATTTGTAACTCCCTGCCTTTCGGCTCACGAGCTGGGCGGCGAGCGCGATGCCACATTTGTGTGGCCAGGTTTCCCGTGGACGCTAGCTAGACCAGATACGTCCGGCGGACGCAAGCCTTTGGGACCCATTTGTAACTCGCTGCCTTTCGGCTCACGAGCTGGGCGGCGAGCTCGGTGCCATATTTGTGTGGCCGGGTTTCCCGTGGACGCTGGCTAGACTAGATACGTCTAGCGGACGCAAGCCTCTGAAACCCATTTGTAACTCGCTGCCTTTCGGCTCACGAGCTGGGCGGCGAGCGTGATGCCACATTTGTGTGGCCGGTTTCCCGTGGACGCTGGCTAGACCAGATACGTCGGGCGGACGCAAGCCTTTTGAAACCATTTGTAACTCGCTGCCTTTCGGCTCACGAGCTGGGCGGCGACGCGATGCCACATTTGTGTGGCCGGGTTTCCCGTGGACGTTGGCTAGACCAGATACGTCCGGGGGACGCAAGCCTCTGAAACCCATTTCTAACTCGCTGCCTTTCGGCTCACGAGCTGGGCGGCGAGCGTGATGCCATATTTGTGTGGCCGGGTTTCCCGTGGACGCTGGCTAGACCAGATACGTCCGGCGGACGCAAGCCTTTGAAACCCATTTGTAACTCGCTGCCTTTCGGCTCACGAGCTGGGCGGCGAGCGCGATGCCACATTTGTGTGGCCGGGTTTTCCGTGGACGCTAGCTAGACTAGATACGTCCGGCGGACGCAGGCCTCTGAAACCCATTTGTAACTCGCTGCCTTTCGGCTCACGAGCTGGGCGGCGAGCGTGATGCCATATTTGTGTGGCCGGGTTTCCCGTGGACGCTGGCTAGACCAGATACGTCCGGCGGACTCAAGCCTTTGAAACCCATTTGTAACTCGCTGCCTTTCGGCTCACTAGCTAGGCGGCGAGCGCGATGCGACATTTGTGTGGCCGGATTTTCCGTGGACGCAAGCCTCTGAAACCCATTTGTAACTCGCTGCCTCTCGGCTCACGAGCTGGGCGGCGAGCGTGATGCGACATTTGTGTGGCCGGTTTCCCGTGGACGCTGGCTAGACCAGATACGTCCGGCGGACGCAAGCCTTTTGAACCCATTTGTAACTCGCTGCCTTTCGGCTCACGAGCTGGGCGGCGCGAGCGCGATGCCACATTTGTGTGGCCGGGTTTCCCATGGACGCTGGCTAGACCAGATACGTCCGGCGGACGCAAGCCTCTGAAACCCATTTGTAACTCGCTGCCTTTCGGGTCACGAGCTGGGCGGCGAGCGTGATGTCACATTTGTGTGGCCGCGTTTCCCGTGGACGCTGGCTAGACGAGATACGTCCGGCAGACGCAAGCCTTTGAAACCCATTTGTAACTCGCTGCCTTTCGACTCACGAGCTGGGCGGCGAGCACGATGCCACATTTGTTTGGCCGGGTTTCCCGTGGACGCTGGCTAGACCAGATACGTCCGGCGGATGAAAGCCTCTGAAACCCATTTGTAACTCGCTGCCTTTCGGCTCACGAGTTGGGCGGCGAGTGTGATGCCATATATGTGTGGCCGGGTTTCCCGTGGACGCTGGCTAGACCAGATACGTCCGGCGGACGCAAGCCTTTGAAACCCATTTGCAACTCGCTGCCTTTCGGCTCACGAGCTGGGCGGCGAGCGCGATGCCACATTTGTGTGGCCAAGTTTCCCGTGGACGCTGGCTAGACCAGTTACGTCTGGCGGACGCAAGCCTTTGGTACCCATTTGTAACTCGCTGCCTTTCGGCTCACGAGCTGGGCGGCGAGCGTGATGCCACATTTGTGTGGCCGGGTTTTCCGTGGACGCTAGCTAGACTAGATACGTCCGGCGGACGCAGGCCTCAGAAACCCATTTGTAACTCGCTGCCTTTCGGCTCACGAGCTGGGCGGCGAGCGCGATGCCACATTTGTGTGGCCGGGTTTCCCGCGGACGCTTGCTAGACAAAATACGTTCGGCGGACGCAAGCCTCTGAAACCCATTTGTAACTCGCTGCCTTTCGGCTCACGAGCTCGGCGGCGAGCGCGATGCCACATTTGTGTGGCCAGGTTTCCCGTGGACGCTAGCTAGACCAGATACGTCCGGCGGACGCAAGCCTTTGGGACACATTTGTAACTCGCTGCCTTTCGGCTCACGAGCTGGGTGGCCAGCTCGGTGCCATATTTGTGTGGCCGGGTTTCCCGTGGACGCTGGCTAGACCAGATACGTCTGGCGGACGCAAGCCTCTGAAACCCATTTGTAACTCGCTGCCTTTCGGCTCACGAGCTGGGCGGCGAGCGTGATGCCACATTTGTGTGGCCGGTTTCCCGTGGACGCTGGCTAGACCAGATACGTCCGGCGGACACAAGCCTTTTGAACCCATTTGTAACTCGCTACCTTCCGGCTCACGAGCTGGGCGGCGAGCGTGATGCCACATTTGTGTGGCCGGTTTCCCGTGGACGCTGGCTAGACCAGATACGTCCGGCGGACGCAAGCCTTTTGAAACCATTTGTAACTCGCTGCCTTTCGGCTCACGAGCTGGACGGCGAGCGCGATGCCACATTTGTGTGGCCGGGTTTCCCGTGGACGCTGACTAGACCAGATACGTCCGGGGGACGCAAGCCTCTGAAACCCATTTGTAACTCGCTGCCTTTCGGCTCACGAGCTGGGCGGCAAGCGTGATGCCATATTTGTGTGGCCGGGTTTCCCGTGGACGCTGGCTAGACCAGATACGTCCGGCGGACGCAAGCCTTTGAAACCCATTTGTAACTCGCTGCCTTTCGGCTCACGAGCTAGGCGGCGAGCGCGATGCCACATTTGTGTGGCCGGGTTTCCCGTGGACGCTAGCTAGACCAGATACGTCCGGCGGACGCAGGACTCAGAAACCCATTTGTAACTCGTTGCCTTTCGGCTCACGAGCTGGACGGCGAGTGCGATGCCACATTTGTGTGGCCGGGTTTCCCGCGAACGCTTGCTAGACCAGATACGTTCGGCGGACGCAAGCCTCTGAAACCCATTTGTAACTCGCTGCCTTTCGGCTCACGAGCTGGGCGGCGAGCGCGATGCCACATTTGTGTGGCCAGGTTTCCCGTGGACGCTAGCTAGACCAGATACGTCCGGCGGACGCAAGCCTTTGGGACCCATTTGTAACTCGCTGCCTTTCGGCTCACGAGCTGGGCGGCGAGCTCGGTGCCATATTTGTGTGGCCGGGTTTCCCGTGGACGCTGGCTAGACCAGATACGTCTGGCGGACGCAAGCCTCTGAAACCCATTTGAAACTCGCTGCCTTTCGGCTCACGAGCTGGGCGGCGAGCGTGATGCCACATTTCTGTGGCCGGTTTCCCGTGGACGCTGGCTAGACCAGATACGTCCGGCGGACACAAGCCTTTTGAACCCATTTGTAACTCGCTGCCTTTCGGCTCACGAGCTGGGCGGCGAGCGCGATGCCACATTTGTGTGGCCGGGTTTCCCGTGGACGCTGACTAGACCAGATACGTCCGGGGGACGCAAGCCTCTGAAACCCATTTGTAACTCGCTGCATTTCGGCTCACGAGCTGGGCGGCGAGCGTGATGCCATATTTGTGTGGCCGGGTTTCCCGTGGACGCTGGCTAGACCAGATACGTCCGGCGGACGCAAGCCTTTGAAACCCATTTGTAACTCGCTGCCTTTCGGCTCACGAGCTAGGCGGCGAGCGGGATGCCACATTTGTGTGGCCGGGTTTCCCGTGGACACTAGCTAGACCAGATACGTCCGGCGGACGCAGGCCTCAGAAACCCATTTGTAACTCGCTGCCTTTTGGCTCACGAGCTGGGCGGCGAGCGCGATGCCACATTTGTGTGGCCGGGTTTCCCGCGGACGCTTGCTAGACCAGATACGTTCGGCGGACGCAAGCCTCTGAAACCCATTTGTAACTCGCTGCCTTTCGGCTCACGAGCTGGGCGGCGAGCGCGATGCCACATTTGTGTGGCCAGGTTTCCCGTGGACGCTAGCTAGACCAGATACGTCCGGCGGACGCAAGCCTTTGGGACCCATTTGTAACTCGCTGCCTTTCGGCTCACGAGCTGGGCGGCGAGCTCGGTGCCATGTTTGTGTGGCCGGGTTTCCCGTGGACGCTGGCTAGACCAGATACGTCTGGCGGACGCAAGCCTCTGAAACCCATTTGAAACTCGCTGCCTTTCGGCTCACGAGCTGGGCGGCGAGCGTGATGCCACATTTCTGTGGCCGGTTTCCCGTGGACGCTGGCTAGACCAGATACGTCCGGCGGACACAAGCCTTTTGAACCCATTTGTAACTCGCTGCCTTTCGGCTCACGAGCTGGGCGGCGAGCGCGATGCCACATTTGTGTGGCCGGGTTTCCCGTGGACGCTGACTAGACCAGATACGTCCGGGGGACGCAAGCCTCTGAAACCCATTTGTAACTCGCTGCCTTTCGGCTCACGAGCTGGGCGGCGAGCGTGATGCCATATTTGTGTGGCCGGGTTTCCCGTGGACGCTGGCTAGACCAGATACGTCCGGCGGACGCAAGCCTTTGAAACCCATTTGTAACTCGCTGCCTTTCGGCTCACGAGCTAGGCGGCGAGCGGGATGCCACATTTGTGTGGCCGGGTTTCCCGTAGACACTAGCTAGACCAGATACGTCCGGCGGACGCAGGCCTCAGAAACCCATTTGTAACTCGCTGCCTTTTGGCTCACGAGCTGGGCGGCGAGCGCGATGCCACATTTGTGTGGCCGGGTTTCCCGCGGACGCTTGCTAGACCAGATACGTTCGGCGGACGCAAGCCTCTGAAACCCATTTGTAACTCGCTGCCTTTCGGCTCACGAGCTGGGCGGCGAGCGCGATGCCACATTTGTGTGGCCAGGTTTCCCGTGGACGCTAGCTAGACCAGATACGTCCGGCGGACGCAAGCCTTTGGGACCCATTTGTAACTCGCTGCCTTTCGGCTCACGAGCTGGGCGGCGAGCTCGGTGCCATATTTGTGTGGCCGGGTTTCCCGTGGACGCTGGCTAGACCAGATACGTCTGGCGGACGCAAGCCTCTGAAACCCATTTGAAACTCGCTGCCTTTCGGCTCACGAGCTGGGCGGCGAGCGTGATGCCACATTTCTGTGGCCGGTTTCCCGTGGACGCTGGCTAGACCAGATACGTCCGGCGGACACAAGCCTTTTGAACCCATTTGTAACTCGCTGCCTTTCGGCTCACGAGCTGGGCGGCGAGCGCGATGCCACATTTGTGTGGCCGGGTTTCCCGTGGACGCTGACTAGACCAGATACGTCCGGGGGACGCAAGCCTCTGAAACCCATTTGTAACTCGCTGCCTTTCGCCTCACGAGCTGGGCGGCGAGCGTGATGCCATATTTGTGTGGCCGGGTTTCCCGTGGACGCTGGCTAGACCAGATACGTCCGGCGGACGCAAGCCTTTGAAACCCATTTGTAACTCGCTGCCTTTCGGCTCACGAGCTAGGCGGCGAGCGCGATGCCACATTTGTGTGGCCGGGTTTCCCGTGGACACTAGCTAGACCAGATACGTCCGGCGGACGCAGGCCTTAGAAACCCATTTGTAACTCACTGCCTTTTGGCTCACGAGCTGGGCGGCGAGCGCGATGCCACATTTGTGTGGCCGGGTTTCCCGCGGACGCTTGCTAGACCAGATACGTTCGGCGGACGCAAGCCTCTGAAACCCATTTGTAACTCGCTGCCTTTCGGCTCACGAGCTGGGCGGCGAGCGCGATGCCACATTTGTGTGGCCAGGTTTCCCGTGGACGCTAGCTAGACCAGATACGTCCGGCGGACGCAAGCCTTTGGGACCCATTTGTAACTCGCTGCCTTTCGGCTCACGAGCTGGGCGGCGAGCTCGGTGCCATATTTGTGTGGCCGGGTTTCCCGTGGACGCTGGCTAGACCAGATACGTCTGGCGGACGCAAGCCTCTGAAACCCATTTGAAACTCGCTGCCTTTCGGCTCACGAGCTGGGCGGCGAGCGTGATGCCACATTTCTGTGGCCGGTTTCCCGTGGACGCTAGCTAGACCAGATACGTCTGGTGGACACAAGCCTTTTGAACCCATTTGTAACTCGCTGCCTTTCGGCTCACGAGCTGGGCGGCGAGCGCGATGCCACATTTGTGTGGCCGGTTTTCCCGTGGACGCTGGCTAGACCAGATATGTCCGGCGGATGCAAGCCTCTGAAACCCATTTGTAACTCGCTGCCTTACGGCTCACGAGCTGGGCGGCGAGCGTGATGCCATATTTGTGTGGCCGGGTTTCCCGTGGACGCTGGCTAGACCAGATACGTCCGGCGGACTCAAGCCTTTGAAACCCATTTGTAACTCGCTGCCTTTCGGCTCACGAGCTAGGCGGCGAGCGCGATGCGACATTTGTGTGGCCGGATTTTCCGTGGACGCAAGCCTCTGAAACCCATTTGTAACTCGCTGCCTCTCGGCGCACGAGCTGGGCGGCGAGCGTGATGCGACATTTGTGTGGCCGGTTTCCCGTGGACGCTGGCTAGACCAGATACGTCCGGCGGACGCAAGCCTTTTGAACCCATTTGTAACTCGCTGCCTTTCGGCTCACGAGCTGGGCGGCGCGAGCGCGATGCCACATTTGTGTGGCCGGGTTTCCCATGGACGCTGGCTAGACCAGATACGTCCGGCGGACGCAAGCCTCTGAAACCCATTTGTAACTCGCTGCCTTTCGGGTCACGAGCTGGGCGGCGAGCGTGATGTCACATTTGTGTGGCCGCGTTTCCCGTGGACGCTGGCTAGACGAGATACGTCCGGCAGACGCAAGCCTTTGAAACCCATTTGTAACTCGCTGCCTTTCGACTCACGAGCTGGGCGGCGAGCACGATGCCACATTTGTTCGGCCGGGTTTCCCGTGGACGCTGGCTAGACCAGATACGTCCGGCAGATGAAAGCCTCTGAAACCCATTTGTAACTCGCTGCCTTTCGGCTCACGAGTTGGGCGGCGAGTGTGATGCCATATATGTGTGGCCGGGTTTCCCGTGGACGCTGGCTAGACCAGATACGTCCGGCGGACGCAAGCCTTTGAAACCCATTTGCAACTCGCTGCCTTTCGGCTCACGAGCTGGGCGGCGAGCGCAATGCCACATTTGTGTGGCCAAGTTTCCCGTGGACGCTGGCTAGACCAGTTACGTCTGGCGGACGCAAGCCTTTGGAACCCATTTGTAACTCGCTGCCTTTCGGCTCACGAGCTGGGCGGCGAGCGTGATGCCACATTTGTGTGGCCGGTTTCCCGTGGACGCTGGCTAGACCAGATACGTCCGGCGGACGCAAGCCTTTTGAATCCATTTGTAACTCGCTGCCTTTCGGCTCACGAGCTGGGCGGCGAGCGCGATGCCACATATGTGTGGCCGGGTTTCCCATGGACGCTGGCTAGACCAGATACGTCCGGCGGACGCAAGCCTCTGAAACCCATTTGTAACTCGCTGCCTTTCGGGTCACGAGCTGGGCGGCGAGCGTGATGTCACATTTGTGTGGCCGCGTTTCCCGTGGACGCTGGCTAGATGAGATACGTCCGGCAGACGCAAGCCTTTGAAACCCATTTGTAACTCGCTGCCTTTCGACTCACGAGCTGGGCGGCGAGCACGATGCCACATTTGTTTGGCCGGGTTTCCCGTGGACGCTGGCTAGACCAGATACGTCCGGCGGATGAAAGCCTCTGAAACCCATTTGTAGCTCGCTGCCTTTCGGCTCACGAGCTGGGCGGCGAGTGTGATGCCATATATGTGTGGCCGGGTTTCCCGTGGACGCTGGCTAGACCAGATACGTCCGGCGGACGCAAGCCTTTGAAACCCATTTGCAACTCGCTGCCTTTCGGCTCACGAGCTGGGCGGCGAGCGCGATGCCACATTTGTGTGGCCAAGTTTCCCGTGGACGCTGGCTAGACCAGTTACGTCTGGCGGACGCAAGCCTTTGGAACCCATTTGTAACTCGCTGCCTTTCGGCTCACGAGCTGGGCGGCGAGCGTGATGCCACATTTGTGTGGCCGGTTTCCCGTGGACGCTGGCTAGACCAAATACGTCCGGCGGACGCAAGCCTTTTGAACCCATTTGTAACTCGCTGCCTTTCGGCTCACGAGCTGGGCGGCGAGCGCGATTCCACATTTGTGTGGCCGGGTTTCCCGTGGACGCTGGCTAGACCAGATACGTCCGGCGGACGCAAGCCTCTGAAACCCATTTGTAACTCGCTGCCTTTCGGCTCACGAGCTGGGCGGCGAGCGTGATGCCACATTTATGTGGCCGCGTTTCCCGTGGACGCTGGCTAGACGAGATACGTCGGGCAGAAGCAAGCCTTTGAAACCCATTTGTAACTCGCTGCCTTTCGGCTCACGAGCTGGGCGGCGAGTGCGATGCCACATTTGTGTGGCCGGTTTTCACGTAGACGCTGGCTAGACCAGATACGTTCGGCGGACGCAAGCCTCTGAAACCCATTTGTAACTCGCTGCCTTTCGGCTCACGAGCTGGGCGGCGAGCGCAATGCCACATTTGTGTGGCCAAGTTTCCCGTGGACGCTTGCTAGACCAGATACGTCCGGCGGACGCAAGCCTTTGGAACCCATTTGTAACTCGCTGCCTTTCGGCTCACGAGCTGGGCGGCGAGCGCGATGCCACATTTGTGTGGCCGGGTTTCCCGTGGACGCTGGCTAGACCAGATACGTTCGGCGGACGCAAGCCTCTGAAACCCATTTGTAACTCGCTGCCTTTCGGCTCACGAGCTGGGCGGCGAGCTCGGTGACATATTCGTGTGGCCGGGTTTCCCGTGGACGCTGGCTAGACCAGATACGTCTGGCGGACGCAAGCCTCTGAAACCCATTTGTAACTCGCTGCCTTTCGGCTCACGAGCTGGGCGGCGAGCGTGATGCCACATTTGTGTGGCCGGTTTCCCGTGGACGCTGGCTAGACCAGATACGTCCGGCGGATGAAAGCCTCTGAAACCCATTTGTAGCTCGCTGCCTTTCGGCTCACGAGCTGGGCGGCGAGTGTGATGCCATATATGTGTGGCCGGGTTTCCCGTGGACGCTGGCTAGACCAGATACGTCCGGCGGACGCAAGCCTTTGAAACCCATTTGCAACTCGCTGCCTTTCGGCTCACGAGCTGGGCGGCGAGCGCGATGCCACATTTGTGTGGCCAAGTTTCCCGTGGACGCTGGCTAGACCAGTTACGTCTGGCGGACGCAAGCCTTTGGAACCCATTTGTAACTCGCTGCCTTTCGGCTCACGAGCTGGGCGGCGAGCGTGATGCCACATTTGTGTGGCCGGTTTCCCGTGGACGCTGGCTAGACCAGATACGTCCGGCGGACGCAAGCCTTTTGAACCCATTTGTAACTCGCTGCCTTTCGGCTCACGAGCTGGGCGGCGAGCGCGATTCCACATTTGTGTGGCCGGGTTTCCCGTGGACGCTGGCTAGACCAGATACGTCCGGCGGACGCAAGCCTCTGAAACCCATTTGTAACTCGCTGCCTTTCGGCTCACGAGCTGGGCGGCGAGCGTGATGCCACATTTATGTGGCCGCGTTTCCCGTGGACGCTGGCTAGACGAGATACGTCGGGCAGAAGCAAGCCTTTGAAACCCATTTGTAACTCGCTGCCTTTCGGCTCACGAGCTGGGCGGCGAGTGCGATGCCACATTTGTGTGGCCGGTTTTCACGTAGACGCTGGCTAGACCAGATACGTTCGGCGGACGCAAGCCTCTGAAACCCATTTGTAACTCGCTGCCTTTCGGCTCACGAGCTGGGCGGCGAGCGCAATGCCACATTTGTGTGGCCAAGTTTCCCGTGGACGCTTGCTAGACCAGATACGTCCGGCGGACGCAAGCCTTTGGAACCCATTTGTAACTCGCTGCCTTTCGGCTCACGAGCTGGGCGGCGAGCGCGATGCCACATTTGTGTGGCCGGGTTTCCCGTGGACGCTGGCTAGACCAGATACGTTCGGCGGACGCAAGCCTCTGAAACCCATTTGTAACTCGCTGCCTTTCGGCTCACGAGCTGGGCGGCGAGCTCGGTGACATATTCGTGTGGCCGGGTTTCCCGTGGACGCTGGCTAGACCAGATACGTCTGGCGGACGCAAGCCTCTGAAACCCATTTGTAACTCGCTGCCTTTCGGCTCACGAGCTGGGCGGCGAGCGTGATGCCACATTTGTGTGGCCGGTTTCCCGTGGACGCTGGCTAGACTAGATACGTCCGGCGGACGCAAGCCTTTTGAATCCATTTGTAACTCGCTGCCTTTCGGCTCACGAGCTGGGCGGCGAGCGCGATTCCACATTTGTGTAGCCGGGTTTCCCGTGGACGCTGGCTAGACCAGATACGTCCGGCGGACGCAAGCCTCTGAAACCCATTTGTAACTTGCTGCCTTTCGGCTCACGAGCTGGGCGGCGAGCGTGATGCCACATTTATGTGGCCGCGTTTCCCGTGGACGCTGGCTAGACGACATACGTCGGGCAGACGCAAGCCTTTGAAACCCATTTGTAACTCGCTGCCTTTCGGCTCACGAGCTGGGCGGCGAGCACGATGCCACATTTGTTTGGCCGGGTTTCCCGTGGACGCTGGCTAGACCAGATACGTCCGGCGGATGAAAGCCTCTGAAACCCATTTGTAGCTCGCTGCCTTTCGGCTCACGAGCTGGGCGGCGAGTGTGATGCCATATATGTGTGGCCGGGTTTCCCGTGGACGCTGGCTAGACCAGATACGTCCGGCGGACGCAAGCCTTTGAAACCCATTTGCAACTCGCTGCCTTTCGGCTCACGAGCTGGGCGGCGAGCGCGATGCCACATTTGTGTGGCCAAGTTTCCCGTGGACGCTGGCTAGACCAGTTACGTCTGGCGGACGCAAGCCTTTGGAACCCATTTGTAACTCGCTGCCTTTCGGCTCACGAGCTGGGCGGCGAGCGTGATGCCACATTTGTGTGGCCGGTTTCCCGTGGACGCTGGCTAGACCAGATACGTCCGGCGGACGCAAGCCTTTTGAACCCATTTGTAACTCGCTGCCTTTCGGCTCACGAGCTGGGCGGCGAGCGCGATTCCACATTTGTGTGGCCGGGTTTCCCGTGGACGCTGGCTAGACCAGATACGTCTGGCGGACGCAAGCCTCTGAAACCCATTTGTAACTCGCTGCCTTTCGGCTCACGAGCTGGGCGGCGAGCGCGATGCCACATTTGTGTGGCCGGGTTTCCCGTGGACGCTGGCTAGACCAGATACGTTCGGCGGACGCAAGCCTCTGAAACCCATTTGTAACTCGCTGCCTTTCGGCTCACGAGCTGGGCGGCGAGCTCGGTGACATATTCGTGTGGCCGGGTTTCCCGTGGACGCTGGCTAGACCAGATACGTCTGGCGGACGCAAGCCTCTGAAACCCATTTGTAACTCGCTGCCTTTCGGCTCACGAGCTGGGCGGCGAGCGTGATGCCACATTTGTGTGGCCGGTTTCCCGTGGACGCTGGCTAGACCAGATACGTCCGGCGGACGCAAGCCTTTTGAATCCATTTGTAACTCGCTGCCTTTCGGCTCACGAGCTGGGCGGCGAGCGCGATTCCACATTTGTGTAGCCGGGTTTCCCGTGGACGCTGGCTAGACCAGATACGTCCGGCGGACGCAAGCCTCTGAAACCCATTTGTAACTTGCTGCCTTTCGGCTCACGAGCTGGGCGGCGAGCGTGATGCCACATTTATGTGGCCGCGTTTCCCGTGGATGCTGGCTAGACGACATACGTCGGGCAGACGCAAGCCTTTGAAACCCATTTGTAACTCGCTGCCTTTCGGCTCACGAGCTGGGCGGCGAGCACGATGCCACATTTGTTTGGCCGGGTTTCCCGTGGACGCTGGCTAGACCAGATACGTCCGGCGGATGAAAGCCTCTGAAACCCATTTGTAGCTCGCTGCCTTTCGGCTCACGAGCTGGGCGGCGAGTGTGATGCCATATATGTGTGGCCGGGTTTCCCGTGGACGCTGGCTAGACCAGATACGTCCGGCGGACACAAGCCTTTGAAACCCATTTGCAACTCGCTGCCTTTCGGCTCACGAGCTGGGCGGCGAGCGTGATGCCACATTTATGTGGCCGCATTTCCCGTGGACGCTGGCTAGACGAGATACGTCGGGCAGACGCAAGCCTTTGAAACCCATTTGTAACTCGCTGCCTTTCGGCTCACGAGCTGGGCGGCGAGCGTGATGCCACATTTATGTGGCCGCATTTCCCGTGGACGCTGGCTAGACGAGATACGTCGGGCAGACGCAAGCCTTTGAAACCCATTTGTAACTCGCTGCCTTTCGGCTCACGAGCTGGGCGGCGAGTGCGATGCCACATTTGTGTGGCCGGTTTTCACGTAGACGCTGGCTAGACCAGATACGTTCGGCGGACGCAAGCCTCTGAAACCCATTTGTAACTCGCTGCCTTTCGACTCACGAGCTGGGCGGCGAGCACGATGCCACATTTGTTTGGCCGGGTTTCCCGTGGACGCTGGCTAGACCAGATACGTCCGGCGGATGAAAGCCTCTGAAACCCATTTGTAGCTCGCTGCCTTTCGGCTCACGAGCTGGGCGGCGAGTGTGATGCCATATATGTGTGGCCGGGTTTCCCGTGGACGCTGGCTAGACCAGATACGTCCGGCGGACGCAAGCCTTTGAAACCCATTTGCAACTCGCTGCCTTTCGGCTCACGAGCTGGGCGGCGAGCGCGATGCCACATTTGTGTGGCCAAGTTTCCCGTGGACGCTGGCTAGACCAGTTACGTCTGGCGGACGCAAGCCTTTGGAACCCATTTGTAACTCGCTGCCTTTCGGCTCACGAGCTGGGCGGCGAGCGTGATGCCACATTTGTGTGGCCGGTTTCCCGTGGACGCTGGCTAGACCAGATACGTCCGGCGGACGCAAGCCTTTTGAACCCATTTGTAACTCGTTGCCTTTCGGCTCACGAGCTGGGCGGCGAGCGCGATTCCACATTTGTGTGGCCGGGTTTCCCGTGGACGCTGGCTAGACCAGATACGTCCGGCGGACGCAAGCCTCTGAAACCCATTTGTAACTCGCTGCCTTTCGGCTCACGAGCTGGGCGGCGAGCGTGATGCCACATTTATGTGGCCGCGTTTCCCGTGGACGCTGGCTAGACGAGATACGTCGGGCAGACGCAAGCCTTTGAAACCCATTTGTAACTCGCTGCCTTTCGGCTCACGAGCTGGGCGGCGAGTGCGATGCCACATTTGTGTGGCCGGTTTTCACGTAGACGCTGGCTAGACCAGATACGTTCGGCGGACGCAAGCCTCTGAAACCCATTTGTAACTCGCTGCCTTTCGGCTCACGAGCTGGGCGGCGAGCGCAATGCCACATTTGTGTGGCCAAGTTTCCCGTGGACGCTTGCTAGACCAGATACGTCCGGCGGACGCAAGCCTTTGGAACCCATTTGTAACTCGCTGCCTTTCGGCTCACGAGCTGGGCGGCGAGCGCGATGCCACATTTGTGTGACCGGGTTTCCCGTGGACGCTGGCTAGACCAGATACGTTCGGCGGACGCAAGCCTCTGAAACCCATTTGTAACTCGCTGCCTTTCGGCTCACGAGCTGGGCGGCGAGCTCGGTGACATATTCGTGTGGCCGGGTTTCCCGTGGACGCTGGCTAGACCAGATACGTCTGGCGGACGCAAGCCTCTGAAACCCATTTGTAACTCGCTGCCTTTCGGCTCACGAGCTGGGCGGCGAGCGTGATGCCACATTTGTGTGGCCGGTTTCCCGTGGACGCTGGCTAGACCAGATACGTCCGGCGGACGCAAGCCTTTTGAATCCATTTGTAACTCGCTGCCTTTCGGCTCACGAGCTGGGCGGCGAGCGCGATTCCACATTTGTGTGGCCGGGTTTCCCGTGGACGCTGGCTAGACCAGATACGTCCGGCGGACGCAAGCCTCTGAAACCCATTTGTAACTCGCTGCCTTTCGGCTCACGAGCTGGGCGGCGAGCGTGATGCCACATTTATGTGGCCGCGTTTCCCGTGGACGCTGGCTAGACGAGATACGTCGGGCAGACGCAAGCCTTTGAAACCCATTTGTAACTCGCTGCCTTTCGGCTCACGAGCTGGGCGGCGAGTGCGATGCCACATTTGTGTGGCCGGTTTTCACGTAGACGCTGGCTAGACCAGATACGTTCGGCGGACGCAAGCCTCTGAAACCCATTTGTAACTCGCTGCCTTTCGGCTCACGAGCTGGGCGGCGAGCGCAATGCCACATTTGTGTGGCCAAGTTTCCCGTGGACGCTTGCTAGACCAGATACGTCCGGCGGACGCAAGCCTTTGGAACCCATTTGTAACTCGCTGCCTTTCGGCTCACGAGCTGGGCGGCGAGCGCGATGCCACATTTGTGTGGCCGGGTTTCCCGTGGACGCTGGCTAGACCAGATACGTTCGGCGGACGCAAGCCTCTGAAACCCATTTGTAACTCGCTGCCTTTCGGCTCACGAGCTGGGCGGCGAGCTCGGTGACATATTCGTGTGGCCGGGTTTCCCGTGGACGCTGGCTAGACCAGATACGTCTGGCGGACGCAAGCCTCTGAAACCCATTTGTAACTCGCTGCCTTTCGGCTCACGAGCTGGGCGGCGAGCGTGATGCCACATTTGTGTGGCCGGTTTCCCGTGGACGCTGGCTAGACCAGATACGTCCGGCGGACGCAAGCCTTTTGAATCCATTTGTAACTCGCTGCCTTTCGGCTCACGAGCTGGGCGGCGAGCGCGATGCCACATATGTGTGGCCGGGTTTCCCATGGACGCTGGCTAGACCAGATACGTCCGGCGGACGCAAGCCTCTGAAACCCATTTGTAACTCGCTGCCTTTCGGGTCACGAGCTGGGCGGCGAGCGTGATGTCACATTTGTGTGGCCGCGTTTCCCGTGGACGCTGGCTAGACGAGATACGTCCGGCAGACGCAAGCCTTTGAAACCCATTTGTAACTCGCTGCCTTTCGACTCACGAGCTGGGCTGCGAGCACGATGCCACATTTGTTTGGCCGGGTTTCCCGTGGACGCTGGCTAGACCAGATACGTCCGGCGGATGAAAGCCTCTGAAACCCATTTGTAGCTCGCTGCCTTTCGGCTCACGAGCTGGGCGGCGAGTGTGATGCCATATATGTGTGGCCGGGTTTCCCGTGGACGCTGGCTAGACCAGATACGTCCGGCGGACACAAGCCTTTGAAACCCATTTGCAACTCGCTGCCTTTCGGCTCACGAGCTGGGCGGCGAGCGTGATGCCACATTTATGTGGCCGCATTTCCCGTGGACGCTGGCTAGACGAGATACGTCGGGCAGACGCAAGCCTTTGAAACCCATTTGTAACTCGCTGCCTTTCGGCTCACGAGCTGGGCGGCGAGCGTGATGCCACATTTATGTGGCCGCATTTCCCGTGGACGCTGGCTAGACGAGATACGTCGGGCAGACGCAAGCCTTTGAAACCCATTTGTAACTCGCTGCCTTTCGGCTCACGGGCTGGGCGGCGAGTGCGATGCCACATTTGTGTGGCCGGTTTTCACGTAGACGCTGGCTAGACCAGATACGTTCGGCGTACGCAAGCCTCTGAAACCCATTTGTAACTCGCTGCCTTTCGGCTCACGAGCTGGGCGGCGAGCGCAATGCCACATTTGTGTGGCCAAGTTTCCCGTGGACGCTTGCTAGACCAGATACGTCCGGCGGACGCAAGCCTTTGGAACCCATTTGTAACTCGCTGCCTTTCGGCTCACGAGCTGGGCGGCGAGCGCGATGCCACATTTGTGTGACCGGGTTTCCCGTGGACGCTGGCTAGACCAGATACGTCCGGCGGACGCAAGCCTCTGAAACCCATTTGTAACTCGCTGCATTTCGGCTCACGAGCTGGGCGGCGAGCTCGGTGACATATTCGTGTGGCCGGGTTTCCCGTGGACGCTGGCTAGACCAGATACGTCTGGCGGACGCAAGCCTCTGAAACCCATTTGTAACTCGCTGCCTTTCGGCTCACGAGCTGGGCGGCGAGCGTGATGCCACATTTGTGTGGCCGGTTTCCCGTGGACGCTGGCTAGACCAGATACGTCCGGCATACGCAAGCCTTTTGAACCCATTAGTAACTCGCTGCCTTTCGGCTCACGAGCTGGGTGGCGAGCGCAATGCCACATTTGTGTTGCCGGGTTTCCCGTGGACGCTGGCTAGACCAGATACGTCCGGCGGACGCAAGCCTCTGAAACCCATTTGTAACTCGCTGCCTTTCGGCTCACGAGATTGGCGGCGAGCGTGATGCCATATTTGTGTGGCCGGGTTTCCCGTGGACGCTGGCTAGACCAGATACGTCCGGCGTACGCAAGCCTTTTGAACCCATTAGTAACTCGCTGCCTTTCGGCTCACGAGCTGGGCGGCGAGCGCAATGCCACATTTGTGTTGCCGGGTTTCCCGTGGACGCTGGCTAGACCAGATACGTCCGGCGGACGCAAGCCTCTGAAACCCATTTGTAACTCTCTGCCTTTCGGCTCACGATCTGGGCGGCGAGCGTGATGCCATATTTGTGTGGCCGGGTTTCCCATGGACGCTGGCTAGACCAGATACGTTCGGCGGACGCAAGCCTCTGAAGCCCATTTGTAACTCGCTGCCTTTCGGCTCACGAGCTGGGCGGCGAGCTCGGTGCCATATTTGTGTGGCCGGGTTTCCCGTGGACGCTGGCTAGACCAGATACGTCTGGCGGACGCAAGCCTCTGAAACCCATTTGTAACTCGCTGCCTTTCGGCTCACGAGCTGGGCGGCGAGCGTGATGCCACATTTGTGTGGCCGGTTTCCCGTGGACGCTGGCTAGACCAGATACGTCCGGCGTACGCAAGCCTTTTGAACCCATTAGTAACTCGCTGCCTTTCGGCTCACGAGCTGGGCGGCGAGCGCAATGCCACATTTGTGTTGCCGGGTTTCCCGTGGACGCTGGCTAGACCAGATACATCCGGCGGACGCAAGCCTCTGAAACCCATTTGTAACTCGCTGCCTTTCGGCTCACGAGCTTGGCGGATAGCGTGATGCCATATTTGTGTGGCCGGGTTTCCCGTGGACGCTGGCTAGACCAGATACGTCCGGCGGACGCAAGCCTCTGAAACCCATTTGTAACTCGCTGCCTTTCGGCTCACGAGCTGGGCGGCGAGCGCAATGCCACATTTGTGTGGCCAAGTTTCCCGTGGACGCTGGCTAGACGAGATACGTCGGGCAGACGCAAGCCTTTGAAACCCATTTGTAACTCGCTGCCTTTCGACTCACGAGCTGGGCGGCGAGCACGATGCCACATTTGTTTGGCCGGGTTTCCCGTGGACGCTGGCTAGACCAGATACGTCCGACGGACGCAAGCCTCTGAAACCCATGTGTAACTCGCTGTCTTTCGGCTCACGAGCTGGGCGGCGAGTGTGATGCCATATATGTGTGGCCGGGTTTCCCGTGGACGCTGGCTAGACCAGATACGTCCGGCGGACGCAAGCCTTTGAAACCCATATGCAACTCGCTGCCTTTCGGCTCACGAGCTGGGCGGCGAGCGCGATGCCACATTTGTGTGGCCAAGTTTCCCGTGGACGCTGGCTAGACCAGATACGTCTGGCGGACGCAAGCCTTTGGAACCCATTTGTAACTCGCTGCCTTTCGGCTCACGAGCTGGGCGGCGAACGCGATCCCATATTTGTGTGGCCAGGTTTCCCGTGGACGCTGGCTAGACCAGATACATCCGGCGGACGCAAGCCTTTGGAACCCATTTGTAACTCGCTGCCTTTCGGCTCACGAGCTGGGCGGCGAGTGCGATGCCACATTTGTGTGGCCGGTTTTCACGTAGACGCTGGCTAGACCAGATACGTTCGGCGGACGCAAGCCTCTGAAACCCATTTGTAACTCGCTGCCTTTCGGCTCACGAGCTGGGCGGCGAGCGCAATGCCACATTTGTGTGGCCAAGTTTCCCGTGGACGCTTGCTAGACCGGATACGTCCGGCGGACGCAAGCCTTTGGAACGCATTTGTAACTCGCTGCCTTTCGGCTCACGAGCTGGGCGGCGAGCGCGATGCCACATTTGTGTGGCCGGGTTTCCCGTGGACGCTGGCTAGACCAGATACGTTCGGCGGACGCAAGCCTCTGAAACCCATTTGTAACTCGCTGCATTTCGGCTCACGAGCTGGGCGGCGAGCTCGGTGACATATTCGTGTGGCCGGGTTTCCCGTGGACGCTGGCTAGACCAGATACGTCTGGCGGACGCAAGCCTCTGAAACCCATTTGTAACTCGCTGCCTTTCGGCTCACGAGCTGGGCGGCGAGCGTGATGCCACATTTGTGTGGCCGGTTTCCCGTGGACGCTGGCTAGACCAGATACGTCCGGCATACGCAAGCCTTTTGAACCCATTAGTAACTCGCTGCCTTTCGGCTCACGAGCTGGGTGGCGAGCGCAATGCCACATTTGTGTTGCCGGGTTTCCCGTGGACGCTGGCTAGACCAGATACGTCCGGCGGACGCAAGCCTCTGAAACCCATTTGTAACTCGCTGCCTTTCGGCTCACGAGATTGGCGGCGAGCGTGATGCCATATTTGTGTGGCCGGGTTTCCCGTGGACGCTGGCTAGACCAGATACGTCCGGCGTACGCAAGCCTTTTGAACCCATTAGTAACTCGCTGCCTTTCGGCTCACGAGCTGGGCGGCGAGCGCAATGCCACATTTGTGTTGCCGGGTTTCCCGTGGACGCTGGCTAGACCAGATACGTCCGGCGGACGCAAGCCTCTGAAACCCATTTGTAACTCGCTGCCTTTCGGCTCACGATCTGGGCGGCGAGCGTGATGCCATATTTGTGTGGCCGGGTTTCCCATGGACGCTGGCTAGACCAGATACGTTCGGCGGACGCAAGCCTCTGAAGCCCATTTGTAACTCGCTGCCTTTCGGCTCACGAGCTGGGCGGCGAGCTCGGTGCCATATTTGTGTGGCCGGGTTTCCCGTGGACGCTGGCTAGACCAGATACGTCTGGCGGACGCAAGCCTCTGAAACCCATTTGTAACTCGCTGCCTTTCGGCTCACGATCTGGGCGGCGAGCGTGATGCCATATTTGTGTGGCCGGGTTTCCCATGGACGCTTGCTAGACCAGATACGTTCGGCGGACGCAAGCCTCTGAAACCCATTTGTAACTCGCTGCCTTTCGGCTCACGAGCTGGGCGGCGAGCGCGATGCCACATTTGTGTGGCCAAGTTTCCCGTGGACGCTGGCTAGACCAAATACGTTCGGCGGACGCAAGCCTCTGAAACCCATTTGTAACTCGCTGCCTTTCGGCTCACGAGCTGGGCGGCGAGCGCAATGCCACATTTGTGTGGCCAAGTTTCCCGTGGACGCTTGCTAGACCAGATACGTCCGGCGGACGCAAGCCTTTGGAACCCATTTGTAACTCGCTGCCTTTCGGCTCACGAGCTGGGCGGCGAGCGTGATGCCATATTTGTGTGGCCGGGTTTCCCATGGACGCTGGCTAGACCAGATACGTTCGGCGGACGCAAGCCTCTGAAGCCCATTTGTAACTCGCTGCCTTTCGGCTCACGAGCTGGGCGGCGAGCTCGGTGCCATATTTGTGTGGCCGGGTTTCCCGTGGACGCTGGCTAGACCAGATACGTCCGGCGGACGCAAGCCTCTGAAACCCATTTGTAACTCGCTGCCTTTCGGCTCACGATCTGGGCGGCGAGCGTGATGCCATATTTGTGTGGCCGGGTTTCCCGTGGACGCTGGCTAGACCAGATACGTCCGGCGTACGCAAGCCTTTTGAACCCATTAGTAACTCGCTGCCTTTCGGCTCACGAGCTGGGCGGCGAGCGCAATGCCACATTTGTGTTGCCGGGTTTCCCGTGGACGCTGGCTAGACCAGATACGTCCGGCGGACGCAAGCCTCTGAAACCCATTTGTAACTCGCTGCCTTTCGGCTCACGATCTGGGCGGCGAGCGTGATGCCATATTTGTGTGGCCGGGTTTCCCATGGACGCTGGCTAGACCAGATACGTTCGGCGGACGCAAGCCTCTGAAGCCCATTTGTAACTCGCTGCCTTTCGGCTCACGAGCTGGGCGGCGAGCTCGGTGCCATATTTGTGTGGCCGGGTTTCCCGTGGACGCTGGCTAGACCAGATACGTCTGGCGGACGCAAGCCTCTGAAACCCATTTGTAACTCGCTGCCTTTCGGCTCACGATCTGGGCGGCGAGCGTGATGCCATATTTGTGTGGCCGGGTTTCCCATGGACGCTTGCTAGACCAGATACGTCCGGCGGACGCAAGCCTTTGGGACCCATTTGTAACTCGCTGCCTTTCGGCTCACGAGCTGGGCGGCGAGCTCGGTGCCATATTTGTGTTGCCGGGTTTCCCGTGGACGCTGGCTAGAACAGATACGTCCGGCGGACGCAAGCCTCTGAAACCCATTTGTAACTCGCTGCCTTTCGGCTCACGAGCTGGGCGGCGAGCGTGATGCCACATTTATGTGGCCGCGTTTCCCGTGGACGCTGGCTAGACGAGATACGTCGGGCAGACGCAAGCCTTTGAAACCCATTTGTAACTCGCTGCCTTTCGGCTCACGAGCTGGGCGGCGAGTGCGATGCCACATTTGTGTGGCCGGGTTTCCCGTGGACGCTGGCTAGACCAGATACGTCCGGCGGACGCAAGCCTCTGAAACCCATTTGTAACTCGCTGCCTTTCGGCTCACGATCTGGGCGGCGAGCGTGATGCCATATTTGTGTGGCCGGGTTTCCCATGGACGCTGGCTAGACCAGATACGTTCGGCGGACGCAAGCCTCTGAAGCCCATTTGTAACTCGCTGCCTTTCGGCTCACGAGCTGGGCGGCGAGCTCGGTGCCATATTTGTGTGGCCGGGTTTCCCGTGGACGCTTGCTAGACCAGATACGTTCGGCGGACGCAAGCCTCTGAAACCCATTTGTAACTCGCTGCCTTTCGGCTCACGAGCTGGGCGGCGAGCGCGATGCCACATTTGTGTGGCCAGGTTTCCCGTGGACGCTAGCTAGACCAGATACGTCCGGCGGACGCAAGCCTTTGGGACCCATTTGTAACTCGCTGCCTTTCGGCTCACGAGCTGGGCGGCGAGCTCGGTGCCATATTTGTGTTGCCGGGTTTCCCGTGGACGCTGGCTAGAACAGATACGTCCGGCGGACGCAAGCCTCTGAAACCCATTTGTAACTCGCTGCCTTTCGGCTCACGAGCTGGGCGGCGAGCGTGATGCCACATTTATGTGGCCGCGTTTCCCGTGGACGCTGGCTAGACGAGATACGTCGGGCAGACGCAAGCCTTTGAAACCCATTTGTAACTCGCTGCCTTTCGGCTCACGAGCTGGGCGGCGAGTGCGATGCCACATTTGTGTGGCCGGTTTTCACGTAGACGCTGGCTAGACCAGATACGTTCGGCGGACGCAAGCCTCTGAAACCCATTTGTAACTCGCTGCCTTTCGGCTCACGAGCTGGGCGGCGAGCGCAATGCCACATTTGTGTGGCCAAGTTTCCCGTGGACGCTTGCTAGACCAGATACGTCCGGCGGACGCAAGCCTTTGGAACCCATTTGTAACTCGCTGCCTTTCGGCTCACGAGCTGGGCGGCGAGCGCGATGCCACATTTGTGTGACCGGGTTTCCCGTGGACGCTGGCTAGACCAGATACGTTCGGCGGACGCAAGCCTCTGAAACCCATTTGTAACTCGCTGCCTTTCGGCTCACGAGCTGGGCGGCGAGCTCGGTGACATATTCGTGTGGCCGGGTTTCCCGTGGACGCTGGCTAGACCAGATACGTCTGGCGGACGCAAGCCTCTGAAACCCATTTGTAACTCGCTGCCTTTCGGCTCACGAGCTGGGCGGCGAGCGTGATGCCACATTTGTGTGGCCGGTTTCCCGTGGACGCTGGCTAGACCAGATACGTCCGGCGGACGCAAGCCTTTTGAATCCATTTGTAACTCGCTGCCTTTCGGCTCACGAGCTGGGCGGCGAGCGCGATTCCACATTTGTGTGGCCGGGTTTCCCGTGGACGCTGGCTAGACCAGATACGTCCGGCGGACGCAAGCCTCTGAAACCCATTTGTAACTCGCTGCCTTTCGGCTCACGAGCTGGGCGGCGAGCGTGATGCCACATTTATGTGGCCGCGTTTCCCGTGGACGCTGGCTAGACGAGATACGTCGGGCAGACGCAAGCCTTTGAAACCCATTTGTAACTCGCTGCCTTTCGGCTCACGAGCTGGGCGGCGAGTGCGATGCCACATTTGTGTGGCCGGTTTTCACGTAGACGCTGGCTAGACCAGATACGTTCGGCGGACGCAAGCCTCTGAAACCCATTTGTAACTCGCTGCCTTTCGGCTCACGAGCTGGGCGGCGAGCGCAATGCCACATTTGTGTGGCCAAGTTTCCCGTGGACGCTTGCTAGACCAGATACGTCCGGCGGACGCAAGCCTTTGGAACCCATTTGTAACTCGCTGCCTTTCGGCTCACGAGCTGGGCGGCGAGCGCGATGCCACATTTGTGTGGCCGGGTTTCCCGTGGACGCTGGCTAGACCAGATACGTTCGGCGGACGCAAGCCTCTGAAACCCATTTGTAACTCGCTGCCTTTCGGCTCACGAGCTGGGCGGCGAGCTCGGTGACATATTCGTGTGGCCGGGTTTCCCGTGGACGCTGGCTAGACCAGATACGTCTGGCGGACGCAAGCCTCTGAAACCCATTTGTAACTCGCTGCCTTTCGGCTCACGAGCTGGGCGGCGAGCGTGATGCCACATTTGTGTGGCCGGTTTCCCGTGGACGCTGGCTAGACCAGATACGTCCGGCGGACGCAAGCCTTTTGAATCCATTTGTAACTCGCTGCCTTTCGGCTCACGAGCTGGGCGGCGAGCGCGATGCCACATATGTGTGGCCGGGTTTCCCATGGACGCTGGCTAGACCAGATACGTCCGGCGGACGCAAGCCTCTGAAACCCATTTGTAACTCGCTGCCTTTCGGGTCACGAGCTGGGCGGCGAGCGTGATGTCACATTTGTGTGGCCGCGTTTCCCGTGGACGCTGGCTAGACGAGATACGTCCGGCAGACGCAAGCCTTTGAAACCCATTTGTAACTCGCTGCCTTTCGACTCACGAGCTGGGCTGCGAGCACGATGCCACATTTGTTTGGCCGGGTTTCCCGTGGACGCTGGCTAGACCAGATACGTCCGGCGGATGAAAGCCTCTGAAACCCATTTGTAGCTCGCTGCCTTTCGGCTCACGAGCTGGGCGGCGAGTGTGATGCCATATATGTGTGGCCGGGTTTCCCGTGGACGCTGGCTAGACCAGATACGTCCGGCGGACACAAGCCTTTGAAACCCATTTGCAACTCGCTGCCTTTCGGCTCACGAGCTGGGCGGCGAGCGTGATGCCACATTTATGTGGCCGCATTTCCCGTGGACGCTGGCTAGACGAGATACGTCGGGCAGACGCAAGCCTTTGAAACCCATTTGTAACTCGCTGCCTTTCGGCTCACGAGCTGGGCGGCGAGCGTGATGCCACATTTATGTGGCCGCATTTCCCGTGGACGCTGGCTAGACGAGATACGTCGGGCAGACGCAAGCCTTTGAAACCCATTTGTAACTCGCTGCCTTTCGGCTCACGGGCTGGGCGGCGAGTGCGATGCCACATTTGTGTGGCCGGTTTTCACGTAGACGCTGGCTAGACCAGATACGTTCGGCGTACGCAAGCCTCTGAAACCCATTTGTAACTCGCTGCCTTTCGGCTCACGAGCTGGGCGGCGAGCGCAATGCCACATTTGTGTGGCCAAGTTTCCCGTGGACGCTTGCTAGACCAGATACGTCCGGCGGACGCAAGCCTTTGGAACCCATTTGTAACTCGCTGCCTTTCGGCTCACGAGCTGGGCGGCGAGCGCGATGCCACATTTGTGTGGCCGGGTTTCCCGTGGACGCTGGCTAGACCAGATACGTCCGGCGGACGCAAGCCTCTGAAACCCATTTGTAACTCGCTGCATTTCGGCTCACGAGCTGGGCGGCGAGCTCGGTGACATATTCGTGTGGCCGGGTTTCCCGTGGACGCTGGCTAGACCAGATACGTCTGGCGGACGCAAGCCTCTGAAACCCATTTGTAACTCGCTGCCTTTCGGCTCACGAGCTGGGCGGCGAGCGTGATGCCACATTTGTGTGGCCGGTTTCCCGTGGACGCTGGCTAGACCAGATACGTCCGGCATACGCAAGCCTTTTGAACCCATTAGTAACTCGCTGCCTTTCGGCTCACGAGCTGGGTGGCGAGCGCAATGCCACATTTGTGTTGCCGGGTTTCCCGTGGACGCTGGCTAGACCAGATACGTCCGGCGGACGCAAGCCTCTGAAACCCATTTGTAACTCGCTGCCTTTCGGCTCACGAGATTGGCGGCGAGCGTGATGCCATATTTGTGTGGCCGGGTTTCCCGTGGACGCTGGCTAGACCAGATACGTCCGGCGTACGCAAGCCTTTTGAACCCATTAGTAACTCGCTGCCTTTCGGCTCACGAGCTGGGCGGCGAGCGCAATGCCACATTTGTGTTGCCGGGTTTCCCGTGGACGCTGGCTAGACCAGATACGTCCGGCGGACGCAAGCCTCTGAAACCCATTTGTAACTCGCTGCCTTTCGGCTCACGATCTGGGCGGCGAGCGTGATGCCATATTTGTGTGGCCGGGTTTCCCATGGACGCTGGCTAGACCAGATACGTTCGGCGGACGCAAGCCTCTGAAGCCCATTTGTAACTCGCTGCCTTTCGGCTCACGAGCTGGGCGGCGAGCTCGGTGCCATATTTGTGTGGCCGGGTTTCCCGTGGACGCTGGCTAGACCAGATACGTCTGGCGGACGCAAGCCTCTGAAACCCATTTGTAACTCGCTGCCTTTCGGCTCACGAGCTGGGCGGCGAGCGTGATGCCACATTTGTGTGGCCGGTTTCCCGTGGACGCTGGCTAGACCAGATACGTCCGGCGTACGCAAGCCTTTTGAACCCATTAGTAACTCGCTGCCTTTCGGCTCACGAGCTGGGCGGCGAGCGCAATGCCACATTTGTGTTGCCGGGTTTCCCGTGGACGCTGGCTAGACCAGATACATCCGGCGGACGCAAGCCTCTGAAACCCATTTGTAACTCGCTGCCTTTCGGCTCACGAGCTTGGCGGATAGCGTGATGCCATATTTGTGTGGCCGGGTTTCCCGTGGACGCTGGCTAGACCAGATACGTCCGGCGGACGCAAGCCTCTGAAACCCATTTGTAACTCGCTGCCTTTCGGCTCACGAGCTGGGCGGCGAGCGCAATGCCACATTTGTGTGGCCAAGTTTCCCGTGGACGCTGGCTAGACGAGATACGTCGGGCAGACGCAAGCCTTTGAAACCCATTTGTAACTCGCTGCCTTTCGACTCACGAGCTGGGCGGCGAGCACGATGCCACATTTGTTTGGCCGGGTTTCCCGTGGACGCTGGCTAGACCAGATACGTCCGACGGACGCAAGCCTCTGAAACCCATGTGTAACTCGCTGTCTTTCGGCTCACGAGCTGGGCGGCGAGTGTGATGCCATATATGTGTGGCCGGGTTTCCCGTGGACGCTGGCTAGACCAGATACGTCCGGCGGACGCAAGCCTTTGAAACCCATATGCAACTCGCTGCCTTTCGGCTCACGAGCTGGGCGGCGAGCGCGATGCCACATTTGTGTGGCCAAGTTTCCCGTGGACGCTGGCTAGACCAGATACGTCTGGCGGACGCAAGCCTTTGGAACCCATTTGTAACTCGCTGCCTTTCGGCTCACGAGCTGGGCGGCGAACGCGATCCCATATTTGTGTGGCCAGGTTTCCCGTGGACGCTGGCTAGACCAGATACATCCGGCGGACGCAAGCCTTTGGAACCCATTTGTAACTCGCTGCCTTTCGGCTCACGAGCTGGGCGGCGAGTGCGATGCCACATTTGTGTGGCCGGTTTTCACGTAGACGCTGGCTAGACCAGATACGTTCGGCGGACGCAAGCCTCTGAAACCCATTTGTAACTCGCTGCCTTTCGGCTCACGAGCTGGGCGGCGAGCGCAATGCCACATTTGTGTGGCCAAGTTTCCCGTGGACGCTTGCTAGACCGGATACGTCCGGCGGACGCAAGCCTTTGGAACGCATTTGTAACTCGCTGCCTTTCGGCTCACGAGCTGGGCGGCGAGCGCGATGCCACATTTGTGTGGCCGGGTTTCCCGTGGACGCTGGCTAGACCAGATACGTTCGGCGGACGCAAGCCTCTGAAACCCATTTGTAACTCGCTGCATTTCGGCTCACGAGCTGGGCGGCGAGCTCGGTGACATATTCGTGTGGCCGGGTTTCCCGTGGACGCTGGCTAGACCAGATACGTCTGGCGGACGCAAGCCTCTGAAACCCATTTGTAACTCGCTGCCTTTCGGCTCACGAGCTGGGCGGCGAGCGTGATGCCACATTTGTGTGGCCGGTTTCCCGTGGACGCTGGCTAGACCAGATACGTCCGGCATACGCAAGCCTTTTGAACCCATTAGTAACTCGCTGCCTTTCGGCTCACGAGCTGGGTGGCGAGCGCAATGCCACATTTGTGTTGCCGGGTTTCCCGTGGACGCTGGCTAGACCAGATACGTCCGGCGGACGCAAGCCTCTGAAACCCATTTGTAACTCGCTGCCTTTCGGCTCACGAGATTGGCGGCGAGCGTGATGCCATATTTGTGTGGCCGGGTTTCCCGTGGACGCTGGCTAGACCAGATACGTCCGGCGTACGCAAGCCTTTTGAACCCATTAGTAACTCGCTGCCTTTCGGCTCACGAGCTGGGCGGCGAGCGCAATGCCACATTTGTGTTGCCGGGTTTCCCGTGGACGCTGGCTAGACCAGATACGTCCGGCGGACGCAAGCCTCTGAAACCCATTTGTAACTCGCTGCCTTTCGGCTCACGATCTGGGCGGCGAGCGTGATGCCATATTTGTGTGGCCGGGTTTCCCATGGACGCTGGCTAGACCAGATACGTTCGGCGGACGCAAGCCTCTGAAGCCCATTTGTAACTCGCTGCCTTTCGGCTCACGAGCTGGGCGGCGAGCTCGGTGCCATATTTGTGTGGCCGGGTTTCCCGTGGACGCTGGCTAGACCAGATACGTCTGGCGGACGCAAGCCTCTGAAACCCATTTGTAACTCGCTGCCTTTCGGCTCACGATCTGGGCGGCGAGCGTGATGCCATATTTGTGTGGCCGGGTTTCCCATGGACGCTTGCTAGACCAGATACGTTCGGCGGACGCAAGCCTCTGAAACCCATTTGTAACTCGCTGCCTTTCGGCTCACGAGCTGGGCGGCGAGCGCGATGCCACATTTGTGTGGCCAAGTTTCCCGTGGACGCTGGCTAGACCAAATACGTTCGGCGGACGCAAGCCTCTGAAACCCATTTGTAACTCGCTGCCTTTCGGCTCACGAGCTGGGCGGCGAGCGCAATGCCACATTTGTGTGGCCAAGTTTCCCGTGGACGCTTGCTAGACCAGATACGTCCGGCGGACGCAAGCCTTTGGAACCCATTTGTAACTCGCTGCCTTTCGGCTCACGAGCTGGGCGGCGAGCGTGATGCCATATTTGTGTGGCCGGGTTTCCCATGGACGCTGGCTAGACCAGATACGTTCGGCGGACGCAAGCCTCTGAAGCCCATTTGTAACTCGCTGCCTTTCGGCTCACGAGCTGGGCGGCGAGCTCGGTGCCATATTTGTGTGGCCGGGTTTCCCGTGGACGCTGGCTAGACCAGATACGTCCGGCGGACGCAAGCCTCTGAAACCCATTTGTAACTCGCTGCCTTTCGGCTCACGATCTGGGCGGCGAGCGTGATGCCATATTTGTGTGGCCGGGTTTCCCATGGACGCTTGCTAGACCAGATACGTTCGGCGGACGCAAGCCTCTGAAACCCATTTGTAACTCGCTGCCTTTCGGCTCACGAGCTGGGCGGCGAGCGCGATGCCACATTTGTGTGGCCAGGTTTCCCGTGGACGCTAGCTAGACCAGATACGTCCGGCGGACGCAAGCCTTTGGGACCCATTTGTAACTCGCTGCCTTTCGGCTCACGAGCTGGGCGGCGAGCTCGGTGCCATATTTGTGTTGCCGGGTTTCCCGTGGACGCTGGCTAGAACAGATACGTCTGGCGGATGCAAGCCTCTGAAACCCATTTGAAACTCGCTGCCTTTCGGCTCACGAGCTGGGCGGCGAGCGTGATGCCACATTTCTGTGGCCGGTTTTCCCGTGGACGCTGGCTAGACCAGATACGTCCGGCGGACGCAAGCCTCTGAAACCCATTTGTAACTCGCTGCCTTTCGGCTCACGAGCTGGGCGGCGAGCGTGATGCCATATTTGTGTGGCCGGGTTTCCCGTGGACGCTGGCTAGACCAGATACGTCCGGCGGACTCAAGCCTTTGAAACCCATTTGTAACTCGCTGCCTTTCGGCTCACGAGCTAGGCGGCGAGCGCGATGCCACATTTGTGTGGCCGGATTTTCCGTGGACGCAAGCCTCTGAAACCCATTTGTAACTCGCTGCATTTCGGCTCACGAGCTGGGCGGCGAGCGTGATGCCACATATGTGTGGCCGGTTTCCCGTGGACGCTGGCTAGACCAGATACGTCCGGCGGACGCAAGCCTTTTGAACCCATTTGTAACTCGCTGCCTTTCGGCTCACGAGCTGGGCGGCGAGCGCGATGCCACATTTGTGTGGCCGGGTTTCCCATGGACGCTGGCTAGACCAGATACGTCCGGCGGACGCAAGCCTCTGAAACCCATTTGTAACTCGCTGCCTGTCAGCTCACGAGCTGGGCGGCGAGCGCGATGCCACATTTGTGTGGCCAGGTTTCCCATGGACGCTGGCTAGACCAGATACGTTCGGCGGACGCAAGCCTCTGAAGCCCATTTGTAACTCGCTGCCTTTCGGCTCACGAGCTGGGCGGCGAGCTCGGTGCCATATTTGTGTGGCCGGGTTTCCCGTGGACGCTGGCTAGACCAGATACGTCTGGCGGACGCAAGCCTCTGAAACCCATTTGTAACTCGCTGCCTTTCGGCTCACGAGCTGGGCGGCGAGCGTGATGCCACATTTGTGTGGCCGGTTTCCCGTGGACGCTGGCTAGACCAGATACGTCCGGCGGACGCAAGCCTTTTGAACCCATTTGTAACTCGCTGCCTTTCGGCTCACGAGCTGGGCAGCGAGCGCGATGCCACATTTGTGTGGCCGGGTTTCCCATGGACGCTGGCTAGACCAGATACGTCCGGCGGACGCAAGCCTCTGAAACCCATTTGTAACTCGCTGCCTTTCGGCTCACGAGCTGGGCGGCGAGCGCGATGCCAAATTTGTGTGGCCGGGTTTCCCATGGACGCTGGCTAGACCAGATACGTTCGGCGGACGCAAGCTTCTGAAGCCCATTTGTAACTCGCTGCCTTTCGGCTCACGAGCTGGGCGGCGAGCTCGGTGCCATATTTGTGTGGCCGGGTTTCCCGTGGACGCTGGCTAGACCAGATACGTCTGGCGGACGCAAGCCTCTGAAACCCATTTGTAACTCGCTGCCTTTCGGCTCACGAGCTGGGCGGCGAGCGTGATGCCACATTTGTGTGGCCGGTTTCCCGTGGACGCTGGCTAGACCAGATACGTCCGGCGTACGCAAGCCTTTTGAACCCATTAGTAACTCGCTGTCTTTCGGCTCACGAGCTGGGCGGCGAGCGCAATGCCACATTTGTGTTGCCGGGTTTCCCGTGGACGCTGGCTAGACCAGATACGTCCGGCGGACGCAAGCCTCTGAAACCCATTTGTAACTCGCTGCCTTTCGGCTCACGAGCTGGGCGGCGAGCGTGATGCCATATTTGTGTGGCCGGGTTTCCCGTGGACGCTGGCTAGACCAGATACGTCCGGCGGACGCAAGCCTCTAAAACCCATTTGTAACTCGCTGCCTTTCGGGTCACGAGCTGGGCGGCGAGCATGATGCCACATTTGTGTGCCCGCGTTTCCTGTGGACGCTGGCTAGACGAGATACGTCCGGCAGACGCAAGCCTTTGAAACCCATTTGTAACTCGCTGCCTTTCGACTCACGAGCTGGGCGGCGAGCACGATGCGACATTTGTTTGGCCGGGTTTCCCGTGGACGCTGGCTAGACCAGATACGTCTGGCGGACGCAAGCCTTTGGAACCCATTTGTAACTCGCTGCCTTTCGGCTCACGAGCTGGGCGGCGAGTGCGATGCCACATTTGTGTGGCCAAGTTTCCCGTGGACGCTGGCTAGACCAAATACGTTCGGCGGACGCAAGCCTCTGAAACCCATTTGTAACTCGCTGCCTTTCGGCTCACGAGCTGGGCGGCGAGCGCAATGCCACATTTGTGTGGCCAAGTTTCCCGTGGACGCTTGCTAGACCAGATACGTCCGGCGGACGCAAGCCTTTGGAACCCATTTGTAACTCGCTGCCTTTCGGCTCACGAGCTGGGCGGCGAGCGTGATGCCATATTTGTGTGGCCGGGTTTCCCGTGGACGCTGGCTAGACCAGATACGTTCGGCGGACGCAAGCCTCTGAAGCCCATTTGTAACTCGCTGCCTTTCGGCTCACGAGCTGGGCGGCGAGCTCGGTGCCATATTTGTGTGGCCGGGTTTCCCGTGGACGCTGGCTAGACCAGATACGTCTGGCGGACGCAAGCCTCTGAAACCCATTTGTAACTCGCTGCCTTTCGGCTCACGAGCTGGGCGGCGAGCGTGATGCCATATTTGTGTGGCCGGGTTTCCCGTGGACGCTGGCTAGACCAGATACGTCCGGCGGACGCAAGCCTCTAAAACCCATTTGTAACTCGCTGCCTTTCGGGTCACGAGCTGGGCGGCGAGCATGATGCCACATTTGTGTGCCCGCGTTTCCTGTGGACGCTGGCTAGACGAGATACGTCCGGCAGACGCAAGCCTTTGAAACCCATTTGTAACTCGCTGCCTTTCGACTCACGAGCTGGGCGGCGAGCACGATGCGACATTTGTTTGGCCGGGTTTCCCGTGGACGCTGGCTAGACCAGATACGTCTGGCGGACGCAAGCCTTTGGAACCCATTTGTAACTCGCTGCCTTTCGGCTCACGAGCTGGGCGGCGAGTGCGATGCCACATTTGTGTGGCCAAGTTTCCCGTGGACGCTGGCTAGACCAAATACGTTCGGCGGACGCAAGCCTCTGAAACCCATTTGTAACTCGCTGCCTTTCGGCTCACGAGCTGGGCGGCGAGCGCAATGCCACATTTGTGTGGCCAAGTTTCCCGTGGACGCTTGCTAGACCAGATACGTCCGGCGGACGCAAGCCTTTGGAACCCATTTGTAACTCGCTGCCTTTCGGCTCACGAGCTGGGCGGCGAGCGTGATGCCATATTTGTGTGGCCGGGTTTCCCGTGGACGCTGGCTAGACCAGATACGTTCGGCGGACGCAAGCCTCTGAAGCCCATTTGTAACTCGCTGCCTTTCGGCTCACGAGCTGGGCGGCGAGCTCGGTGCCATATTTGTGTGGCCGGGTTTCCCGTGGACGCTGGCTAGACCAGATACGTCTGGCGGACGCAAGCCTCTGAAACCCATTTGTAACTCGCTGCCTTTCGGCTCACGAGCTGGGCGGCGAGCGTGATGCCACATTTGTGTGGCCGGTTTCCCGTGGACGCTGGCTAGACCAGATACGTCCGGCGGACGCAAGCCTTTGAAACCCATTTGTAACTCGCTGCCTTTCGGCTCACGAGCTAGGCGGCGAGCGCGATGCCACATTTGTGTGGCCGGGTTTCCCGTGGACGCTAGCTAGACCAGATACGTCCGGCGGACGCAGGCCTCAGAAACCCATTTGTAACTCGCTGCCTTTCGGCTCACGAGCTGGGCGGCGAGCGCGATGCCACATTTGTGTGGCCGGTTTTCCCGCGGACGCTTGCTAGACCAGATACGTTCGGCGGACGCAAGCCTCTGAAACCCATTTGTAACTCGCTGCCTTTCGGCTCACGAGCTGGGCGGCGAGCGCGATGCCACATTTGTGTGGCCAGGTTTCCCGTGGACGCTAGCTAGACCAGATACGTCCGGCGGACGCAAGCCTTTGGGACCCATTTGTAACTCGCTGCCTTTCGGCTCACGAGCTGGGCGGCGAGCGTGATGCCATATTTGTGTGGCCGGGTTTCCCGTGGACGCTGGCTAGACCAGATACGTTCGGCGGACGCAAGCCTCTGAAGCCCATTTGTAACTCGCTGCCTTTCGGCTCACGAGCTGGGCGGCGAGCTCGGTGCCATATTTGTGTGGCCGGGTTTCCCGTGGACGCTGGCTAGACCAGATACGTCTGGCGGACGCAAGCCTCTGAAACCCATTTGTAACTCGCTGCCTTTCGGCTCACGAGCTGGGCGGCGAGCGTGATGCCACATTTGTGTGGCCGGTTACCCGTGGACGCTGGCTAGACCAGATACGTCCGGCGGACGCAAGCCTTTGAAACCCATTTGTAACTCGCTGCCTTTCGGCTCACGAGCTAGGCGGCGAGCGCGATGCCACATTTGTGTGGCCGGGTTTCCCGTGGACGCTAGCTAGACCAGATACGTCCGGCGGACGCAGGCCTCAGAAACCCATTTGTAACTCGCTGCCTTTCGGCTCACGAGCTGGGCGGCGAGCGCGATGCCACATTTGTGTGGCCGGTTTTCCCGCGGACGCTTGCTAGACCAGATACGTTCGGCGGACGCAAGCCTCTGAAACCCATTTGTAACTCGCTGCCTTTCGGCTCACGAGCTGGGCGGCGAGCGCGATGCCACATTTGTGTGGCCAGGTTTCCCGTGGACGCTAGCTAGACCAGATACGTCCGGCGGACGCAAGCCTTTGGGACCCATTTGTAACTCGCTGCCTTTCGGCTCACGAGCTGGGCGGCGAGCTCGGTGCCATATTTGTGTGGCCGGGTTTCCCGTGGACGCTGGCTAGAACAGATACGTCTGGCGGACGCAAGCCTCTGAAACCCATTTGAAACTCGCTGCCTTTCGGCTCACGAACTGGGCGGCGAGCGTGATGCCACATTTGTGTGGCCGGTTTCCCGTGGACGCTGGCTAGACCAGATACGTCCGGTGGACGCAAGCCTTTGAAACCCATTTGTAACTCGCTGCCTTTCGGCTC
The DNA here is from genome assembly GCF_054948205.1 of Urtica dioica subsp. dioica. Taxonomy (NCBI): domain Eukaryota; kingdom Viridiplantae; phylum Streptophyta; class Magnoliopsida; order Rosales; family Urticaceae; genus Urtica; species Urtica dioica. Next base: position 1,868,282 of record NC_142757.1, on the reverse strand, counting down.
ACGAGATAGGCGGCGAGCGCGATGCCACATTTGTGTGGCCGGGTTTCCCGTGGACGCTAGCTAGACAAGATACGTCCGGCGGACGCAGGCCTCAGAAACCCATTTGTAACTCGCTGCCTTTCGGCTCACGAGCTGGGCGGCGAGCGCGATGCCACATTTGTGTGGCCGGTTTTCCCGCGGACGCTTGCTAGACCAGATACGTTCGGCGGACGCAAGCCTCTGAAACCCATTTGTAACTCGCTGCCTTTCGGCTCACGAGCTGGGCGGCGAGCGCGATGCCACATTTGTGTGGCCAGGTTTCCCGTGGACGCTAGCTAGACCAGATACGTCCGGCGGACGCAAGCCTTTGGGACCCATTTGTAACTCGCTGCCTTTCGGCTCACGAGCTGGGCGGCGAGCTCGGTGCCATATTTGTGTGGCCGGGTTTCCCGTGGACGCTGGCTAGAATAGATACGTCTGGCGGACGCAAGCCTCTGAAACCCATTTGAAACTCGCTGCCTTTCGGCTCACGAGCTGGGCGGCGAGCGTGATGCCACATTTCTGTGGCCGGTTTCCCGTGGACGCTCGCTAGACCAGATACGTCCGGCGGACACAAGCCTTTTGAACCCATTTGTAACTCGCTGCCTTTCGGCTCACGAGCTGGGCGGCGAGCGCGATGCCACATTTGTGTGGCCGGTTTTCCCGTGGACGCTGGCTAGACCAGATACGTCCGGCGGACGCAAGCCTCTGAAACCCATTTGTAACTCGCTGCCTTTCGGCTCACGAGCTGGGCGGCGAGCGTGATGCCATATTTGTGTGGCCGGGTTTCCCGTGGACGCTGGCTAGACCAGATACGTCCGGCGGACTCAAGCCTTTGAAACCCATTTGTAACTCGCTGCCTTTCGGCTTACGAGCTAGGCGGCGAGCGCGATGCCACATTTGTGTGGCCGGATTTTCCGTGGACGCAAGCCTTTGAAACCCATTTGTAACTCGCTGCCTTTCAGCTCACGAGCTGGGCGGCGAGCGTGATGCCACATTTGTGTGGCCGGTTTCCCGTGGACGCTGGCTAGACCAGATACGTCCGGCGGACGCAAGCCTTTTGAACCCATTTGTAACTCGCTGCCTTTCGGCTCACGAGCTGGGCGGCGAGCGCGATGCCACATTTGTGTGGCCGGGTTTCCCATGGACGCTGGCTAGACCAGATACGTCCGGCGGACGCAAGCCTCTGAAACCCATTTGTAACTCGCTGCCTTTCGGGTCACGAGCTGGGCGGCGAGCGTGATGCCACATTTTCGTGGCCGGTTTCCCGTGGACGCTGGCTAGACCAGATACGTCCGGCGGACGTAAGCCTTTTGAACCCATTTGTAACTCGCTGCCTTTCGGCTCACGAGCTGGGCGGCGAGCGCGATGCCACATTTGTGTGGCCGCGTTTCCCGTGGACGCTAGCTAGACGAGATACGTCCGGCAGACGCAAGCCTTTGAAACCCATTTGTAACTCGCTGCCTTTCGACTCACGAGCTGGGCGGCGAGCACGATGCCACATTTGTTTGGCCGGGTTTCCCGTGGACGCTGGCTAGACCAGATACGTCCGGCGGACGAAAGCCTCTGAAACCCATTTGTAACTCGCTGCCTTTCGGCTCACGAGCTGGGCGGCGAGCGTGATGCCATATTTGTGTGGCCGGGTTTCCCGTGGACGCTGGCTAGACCAGATACGTCCGGCGGACGCAAGCCTTTGAAACCCAATTGTAACTCGCTGCCTTTCGGCTCACGAGCTGGGCGGCGAGCGCGATGCCACATTTGTGTGGCCGGATTTTCCGTGGACGCAAACCTCTGAAACCCATTTGTAACTCGCTGCCTTTCGGCTCTCGAGCTGGGCGGCGAGCGTGATGCCACATATTTGTGGCCGGTTTCCCGTGGACGCTGGCTAGACCAGATACGTCCGGGGGACGCAAGCCTTTTGAACCCATTTGTAACTCGCTGCCTTTCGGCTCACGAGCTGGGCGGCGAGCGCGATGCCACATTTGTGTGGCCGGGTTTCCCGTGGACGCTGGCTAGACCAGATACGTCCGGCGGACGCAAGCCTCTGAAACCCATTTGTAACTCGCTGCCTTTCGGCTCAAAGAGCTGGGCGGCGAGCGTGATGCCACATTTATGTGGCCGCGTTTCCCGTGGACGCTGGCTAGACGAGATACGTCCGGCAGACGCAAGCCTTTGAAACCCATTTGTAACTCGCTGCCTTTCGACTCACGAGCTGGGCGGCGAGCACGATGCCACATTTGTTTGGCCGGGTTTCCCGTGGACGCTGGCTAGACCAGATACGTCCGACGGACGCAAGCCTCTGAAACCCATTTGTAACTCGCTGCCTTTCGGCTCACGAGCTGGGCGGCGAGTGTGATGCCATATATGTGTGGCCGGGTTTCCCGTTTACGCTGGCTAGACCAGATACGTCCGGCGGATGCAAGCCTTTGAAACCCATTTGCAACTCGCTGCCTTTCGGCTCACGAGCTGGGCGGCGAGCGCGATGCCACATTTGTGTGGCCAAGTTTCCCGTGGACGCTGGCTAGACCAGATACGTCTGGCGGACGCAAGCCTTTGGAACCCATTTGTAACTCACTGCCTTTCGGCTCACGAGCTGGGCGGCGAACGCGATCTCACATTTGTGTGGCCAGGTTTCCCGTGGACGCTGGCTAGACCAGATACATCCGGCGGACGCAAGCCTTTGGAAACCATTTGTAACTCGCTGCCTTTCGGCTCACGAGCTGGGCGGCGAGCGCGATGCCACATTTGTGTGGCCGGGTTTCCCGTGGACGCTGGCTAGACCAGATACGTTCGACGGACGCAAGCCTCTGAAACCCATTTGTAACTCGCTGCCTTTCGGCTCACGAGCTGGGCGGCGAGCTCGGTGACATATTTGTGTGGCCGGGTTTCCCGTGGACGCTGGTTAGACCAGATACGTCTGGCGGACGCAAGCCTCTGAAACCCATTTGTAACTCGCTGCCTTTCGGCTCACGAGCTGGGCGGCGAGCGTGATGCCACATTTGTGTGGCCGGTTTCCCGTGGACGCTGGCTAGACCAGATACGTCCGGCGTACGCAAGCCTTTTGAACCCATTAGTAACTCGCTGCCTTTCGGCTCACGAGCTGGGCGGCGAGCGCAATGCCACATTTGTGTTGCCGGGTTTCCCGTGGACGCTGGCTAGACCAGATACGTCCGGCGGACGCAAGCCTCTGAAACCCATTTGTAACTCGCTGCCTTTCGGCTCACGAGCTTGGCGGCGAGCGTGATGCCATATTTGTGTGGCCGGGTTTCCCGTGGACGCTGGCTAGACCAGATACGTCCGGCGGACGCAAGCCTCTGAAACCCATTTGTAACTCGCTGCCTTTCGGCTCACGAGCTGGGTGGCGAGCGCACTGCCAGATTTGTGTGGCCAAGTTTCCCGTGGACGCTGGCTAGACCAGATACGTCCGGCGGACGCAAGCCTTTGGAACCTATTTGTAACTCGCTGCCTTTCGGCTCACGAGCTGGGCGGCGAGCGCGATGCCACATTTGTGTGGCCGGGTTTCCCGTGGACGCTGGCTAGACCTGATACGTTCGGCGGACGCAAGCCTCTGAAACCCATTTGTAACTCGTTGCCTTTCGGCTCACGAGCTGGGCGGCGAGCTCGGTGCCATATTTGTGTGGCCGGGTTTCCCGTGGACGCTGGCTAGACCAGATACGTCTGGCGGACGCAAGCCTCTGAAACCCATTTGTAACTCGCTGCCTTTCGGCTCACTAGCTGGGCGGCGAGCGTGATGCCACATTTGTGTGGCCGGTTTCCCGTGGACGCTGGCTAGACGAGATACGTCCGGCGTACGCAAGCCTTTTGAACCCATTAGTAACTCGCTGCCTTTCGGCTCCCGAGCTGGGCGGCGAGCGCAATGCCACATTTGTGTTGCCGGGTTTCCCGTGGACGCTGGCTAGACCAGATACGTCCGGCGGACGCAAGCCTCTGAAACCCATTTGTAACTCGCTGCCTTTCGGCTCACGAGCTGGGCGGCGAGCGTGATTCCATATTTGTGTGGCCGGGTTTCCCGTGGACGCTGGCTGGACCAGATACGTCCGGCGGACGCAAGCCTCTGAAACCCATTTGTAACCACCTGCCTTTCGGCTCACGAGCTGGGCGGCGAGCGCAATGCCACTTTTGTGTGCCAAGTTTCCCGTGGACACTGGCTAGACCAGATACGTCCGGCGGACGCAAGCCTTTGGAACCCATTTGTAACTCGCTGCCTTTCGGCTCACGAGCTGAGCGGCGAGCGCGATGCCACATTTGTGTGGCCGGGTTTCCCATGGACGCTGGCTAGACCAGATACGTTCGGCGGACGCAAGCCTCTGAAGCCCATTTGTAACTCGCTGCCTTTCGGCTCACGAGCTGGGCGGCGAGCTCGGTGCCATATTTGTGTGGCCGGGTTTCCCGTGGACGCTGGCTAGACCAGATACGTCCGGCGGACGCAAGCCTCTAAAACCCATTTGTAACTCGCTGTCTTTCGGGTCACGAGCTGGGCGGCGAGTGTGATGCCACATTTGTGTGGCCGCGTTTCCTGTGGACGCTGGCTAGACGAGATACGTCCGGCAGACGCAAGCCTTTGAAACCCATTTGTAACTCGCTGCCTTTCGACTCACGAGCTGGGCGACGAGCACGATGCGACATTTGTTTGGCCGGGTTTCCCGTGGACGCTGGCTAGACCAGATACGTCTGGCGGACGCAAGCCTTTGGAACCCATTTGTAACTCGCTGCCTTTCGGCTCACGAGCTGGGCGGCGAGTGCGATGCCACATTTGTGTGGCCAAGTTTCCCGTGGACGCTGGCTAGACCAAATACGTTCGGTGGACGCAAGCCTCTGAAACCCATTTGTAACTCGCTGCCTTTCGGCTCACGAGCTGGGCGGCGAACGCAATGCCACATTTGTGTGGCCAAGTTTCCCGTGGACGCTTGCTAGACCATATACGTCCGGCGGACGCAAGCCTTTGGAACCCATTTGTAACTCGCTGCCTTTCGGCTCACGAGCTGGGCGGCGAGCGTGATGCCATATTTGTGTGGCCGGGTTTTGTTGGAATCGATCTAGGGTTTAAGAAAAAGTTTAACGCTTCGTTAAGCGGCGGAATTTTAAAAATTTTCTTTTTAAGTAAAACTAGTTTTTACTAACCTAGACAAGAGCATGTACATGTAAATAAAAACTAATATGAGCTATTAAAGTTACTAACCTTTCTTGAAGCTTGAACCTTGTAGAAGCTTTTGGAAAGTTGCAACGCTCGTCTCCCCTCGCAGCAAGTCTCTCTTTCTTTCCTCGCCACCTCGAGCAACCACGAAAGTTTCTATCACTAAATCACTCGAAAAGAAGGAATCAGTGAGTGGGCACTTTTAAACACTACGACTTGAGAACGAGTCTCGAAGTCGCAGAGCTAAACACTAGGTCGAGTGAGGACCTAGGTGCCAAGACAAGAAATAATCGAAAATAAACTAGAGAGAGAGAGAGAGGATTTTCGGCCAAGTTCTAGAGAGAGAGTCTCTCAAATCTCTTAAACTTGAATGAATGAAATGTGTGGAATGAGGCTCCTATTTATAGGAGAGGTCTCACCTTCAATAAGGTAGTTTCCTCTTCTATAGAATATCACATATTCATGAGCAAATATTGCCCATTTCCCTCTTATTCCACACGGCCAAGGCAGCCTTCTAGAAGGCTTGGATTTGTTTCCTTTTTTGTTCCTTGCCTTGCCTTTCTCTTACTTGGCCGATTACCCTAGTGCATCTACATGCAAATTTGTTTCCTCTTTTTCTTTTGGCAAGTATCTATATACATTTATGCACAAAATAAACTCTCTTTCCTTGGGTATTATGGGCGCCCAACATGTCTCTAGAAGGAGCTTCTAGAAGCTTCTTCATTTGTTCATAACAACATGAGAAAAGCCCATTAAGAATTTTCAATAAAATTCTTATGAAACGAAATTAATTAACAAGGCCCAATTAATCATATTATGGCCGAGTGACATTAAGTCATCAAATGAACTTGTCAAAATTTATTGACATCCATTTCATCCTTATGTCTCAAAAGACAAAAATACCCTTTCGACAATTTTCGTTCTTGTTTTGACTTAGCTTCCAGTTTAACTATTCCTATCGATGTGATTCGTGACAGTGACCTCATGGACCCAAATGAACAAAGCTTGAGCTAAACACTTGGACTCAAAAGTTCACAAACCTTTTCCAAGTTTAGCTTAATGCCAACTGACTCCACTAAAGAGCTGACACTGAAAATCTCTCGGTTCAAATGAATTTATTTTCTACTCAAGAATTCACCTAATTATAATGAGCGGATCCACTGAATATTATCTATGTTACCCTTCATGAATGTCATCAGCTAGTCGGGATTTACTAAATTACCATTTTACCCTTCTAGTTGTTATTTCCTCAACTCCTTTGTCGCTTGTGAATAAGTTAGAAACAATGTATTGACGAGGAGCTAACAAGTCACATTGTTTCATCCAAAAGAGTCAGGACTCAATTTGGACACTGGCCAGTTCATTTATTCACACTCTAAGGAACAAAGCATGAGGTGACATACATTGCATTTCAGCAATCTTGTACATGAATTCCATATCTATGAGAACTTCACAAAGTTACTCATGACAGACTCACAACTTAGTACCTCACCAATAGGCCTTGTTCGGAATCACATAGTGAGTCCGAAATTTGACTTTCTCAAATGAGAATACTAAGGTGTGAAATGGCATGTCTCATTTCAGGATTAAGGTAAGCATGATGCAATTCATACATAGTGACTTCGAGACATAAGAGGTCAAATGGTTTGTTCTTATATTGTCTCTAGAAGTGCACTGGTCAATTCAATACCTTCGGAAGATACCTAGAAGAACTATAGAGTCTCCAACTCTCAATGCCTCATAACCAGACATCATAGATTCTTCTAACAATCATACTGAGGTCAATAGTCCTTTGACCCTAAGATTGCGAATATATCGTTTTAAGCAAACTACGAAGAGTTTGTTCATGCAAATCTACATTTATCTCTTCGTAAGTTGTTAAGTTTGTTTATGGACTAAAAGACTATGGTTTTATCATAAAGCTTCAGACAAGGAAGATTGAATGAACGTTTCAACTTTATTAATGAATGAATAGGCAATTACAAGCAAGAGTCTTCGTAAGACTATATGACATCAAATGTACATAAACAGACACTACTACTCTTCTTGTGGGCACCATTGACAACAAACTCCCACTTGACTCAAAGAAGATGTGAGTAGGCCTACATGACTAATCCCTCTCGAAATTGGTCGAAGACCATGTTCGCTAGGGCCTTGGTGAATGGATCTTCCAGAGATCTACTTCACCTCCACGTCTCCGCGTTGCGCGATCTCTCGAATCAAATGGTATTTCCTCTCAATATGTTTAGAGTGCTTATGGCTTCTAGGTTCCTTTGAGTTAGCGACAGCCCCACTATTATCACAATAAAGGGTCATGGGCTCGTCGACGTTTGGAACAATTTCCAAATACTTAAGGAACTTTCTAAGCCATACAGCCTCTTTGGATGCTTCACAAGCAGCCACATATTCTGCTTCCATTGTGGAGTCAGCAATGCAAGATTGCTTAATACTTCTCCACACAACAGCTCCACCATTAAGGATGAACACAGATCCCGAAGTGGATTTCCTGGAATCCTTATCCGCTTGAAAATCGGAGTCGGTATATCCCGTCATAGTCAGGTCAGTACTTGAGTATGTAAGCATCAAGTTCCTAGTTCTTCGAAGATACTTAAGAACATGCTTAACAGCAATCCAGTGCTCGGGTCCAGGGTGGGATTGGAAACGGCTAACTACGCCAACGGCGAAACAGATGTCAGGTCTAGTGCAAAGCATAGCATACATAAGGCTTCCTACGGCAGAGGCGTAAGGAATTTTCCTCATGTCTTCAATCTCTTGTGCAGTCTTGGGAGACTGGTCCTTAGAGAGTGAAACTCCATGCCTAAAGGGTGTTTGACCCCTCTTGCAGTCTTGCATCGAGAAGCGATCCATCAGCTTATCAATATAAGATGCTTGAGAGAGCGACAGGGTCCGGTTTTTCCTATCTCGAAAGATTTGGATCCCCAGAATGTACGCGGCTTCTCCTAGATCCTTCATATCGAATTGCTTTGCTAGCCAGACCTTAACCTCAGATAACTTACCCACGTCATTACCAATGAGTAGTATATCATCGACATATAGTACCAGATACACAACTTTGCCTTCGTGTATTAACTTGTAAACACAAGGCTCATCTATTGACTGTTCAAAGCCGAAGCTCTTTACAGTTTCATCGAATCTAATATTCCATGACCTAGATGCTTGCTTTAGTCCATAAATGGATTTAAGCAACTCACAAACCTTGGTCTCTTGACCTTTATCCATGAAACCGTCTGGTTGAGCCATGTAAATGCGCTCGTCAAGATTGCCATTCAGAAAGGCTGTCTTGACATCCATTTGCCAGATCTCATAGTCGAGAGCTGCAGCTATGGATATGAGTATGCGGATGGATTTAAGCATCGCGACTGGCGATAAGGTTTCTTCATAGTCAATCCCTTCTTGTTGGGTATAACCCTTCGCCACAAGTCGTGCTTTGAACGTCTCGACGTTCCCATCAGGACCCATTTTCTTCTTGTATATCCACTTACACCCTACGGGTTTAATCCCTTCAGGAAGGTCTACAAGTTTCCAGACTTTGTTGACATACATCGAGTGCATTTCAACTTTCATGGCGTCAAGCCAAAGGTTTGATTCAGAACAAGCCATCGCTTGGCTATAGGAAACAGGGTCATCCATGTCGGAGACGGCTACAAGAGAGTCTCCATAAGATATGTACCTGTCAGGCTTTTGAGTAGCCCTCCCACTACGTCTAAGTACTACTTGACGAGATTCTGATGAGTTAGGTTGTGTTTCAGTTGGGGTAAGAACAGTTCTTACAGATGAGGTAGAAGCTTCCTCACCCAACTTTTCTTCAAGCACAATTTTGCTTCTAGGTTTCGCATTCTTCATAAAGTCCTCCCCAAGGAAACGAGCATTCGTGCTAACGAAAGTCTTATCGTCCTCGGGACTATAGAAAGTAAAACCTTTGGTTTCCTTCGGATATCCTACAAACAGGCACAATTCTGACCTACTAGCCAACTTGCTAGTCTTTTGCCTCAGCACGTGTGCAGGGCAACCCCAAATTCGGATGCGGCCAAGATTCACTTTACGGCCAGTCCATCGTTCATAAGGAGTACCAGGAACCGTTTTGGACGGAACTTGGTTCAGAATGTAGGCGGCTGTTTCGAGGGCATATCCCCAAAAGGAAAGCGGGAGTGATGAGTAACTCATCATTGATCTAACCATCTCCATAAGAGTTCGGTTTCTTCTCTCTGACACTCCGTTTTGTTGAGGTGTGCCAGGTGCGGTAAGCTGAGAAGCGATACCTTCTTCATTAAGAAAGTCATCGAACTCTCCAGACATATACTCACCACCTCGATCAGATCGAAGGGTTTTGATCACTTTGCCAGTTTGCTTTTCCACTAAAGCCCTAAAGACCTTAAATACGTTAAAGGTCTCGGATTTGTGTTTAAGCAAATAGACAAACCCATATCTTGAGTAATCATCAGTGAAGGTAACGAAGTATTCGTATCCTCCACGTGCCTGTTGGTTGAGCGGACCACATACATCAGAATGTATTAGTTCCAGCAACTCAGTGGCTCTTCGACCCTTATCGGAGAAAGGTCGCTTAGTCATTTTTCCTTCTATACAGGATTCACAAGTAGGTAGTGAGCCTATTGCAGAGGCTTGGAGTGGACCATCCCTCACAAGTCTCTTAATCCTATCTAGACTGATATGACCAAGTCTTAAGTGCCAGAGGTATGTTGATTTTGTTAGATCGGAGGATTCAGAAAGTTTGATCCTCTTTGGCTCCCTAATTAGATCGTCATCTATTTCGGTGTCTAAAAGAGAAGGTTTAGTGGGATAGATGTAGAAAAGAGCATTCTTCATACATGCATCAGTGACAAAAGAATTATCAGGAAACGAAATACGAATTCCATTCTTAATGAACTTTAAACAATAATCTTGCTCTAGAAGACGAGCAACGGATATTAAGTTCTTCCCAAAGGTAGGAACAAAATAAACATTATTCAAGTTTAAAGTGCGGTCTTCAAAAGACAGCGTCACGGATCCCACAGCCTTCGCAGACACCAGGCTCCCATCACCCCATTTGAAATAGAACTCGCCTTCCTCTAAGCTTTTGGTTTTCTTGAAACCATTCAAGGAACAACAAATATGGTTAGTAGCAGCGGAGTCAAGAATCCACGTTGATACATTATCAGCTACTAAGCATGCTTCGGTAACTAGTACAATACTATGTTCCTTTGCTTTGAGATAGGCGGGACAGTTCTCTTTATCGGCCCTGTGAGGTCTCTTCTTAGTTCCAGAGGCGGAGGCCTTTTGCTCAGTGGCATGTGCCTCTCCTTGATTCCTCTTTCTCTTATTGAGACCTACAGCAGTGTGAAGCTCCTTCATAAGCTCGGTAACAGTGTACTTTAGCTTTGTAATGGAGTAGTTCAGCATGAAGGTATCAAGAGACTCGGGGAGAGTTTCTAAGATCATATCTATGATATTCTTCCCATTAATCTCAGATCCTAGGATTTCCATTTCATTTAGGTAACTAATGATCAGCATCATATGGTCCCTAACAAGAGTCCTAGCCTTCATGTGACAGTTCATAAACTGTCGGACTGCTTGTAGCCTTGTTAGATGCCTTTGCCCTCCAAACATCTCAAGGAGATTGTAGAGCATGTCAGCGGCAGTCTCGATGTCATGATGTTGCTCTTTCAGCATATTGTTCATAGATGCCAAAATATAGCACCTCACAATCTCATCGGATCGAAACCAGGCCGCTAAGGCGGCATTGTCCTCTTGAGTTGAATCGTCATTCGTCAGAGGAGGACACGGGGTGGTGAGTACCCATTTGTGCTTGTTAACGGTAGGTATTATGTCGAGGTTACGTTTCGAATCTACGTAGTTTTCGTTTTCGAGTTTATTCGAGGAAAGAAAGATTGAGAGATGTTTGAGAGACATATTGCCTATATGAGTTGAAACAAGTTTATGATTAGTCTTTGGTTTAGGATTTAAGTTTTATTAAGACTTTTGTAAAATCCAAAGGTGTTATAAACCAAACGATAATTTACTCCCTAAAGAGAAGGCCGCAAAAAATCTCCATTTATAAGTAAATGACACATCATTAATGCTAAGCCAAGATGTCAGTACATCTATTTTGACTAGCCACCTTGTAAATTGGTTTGATCACTCACATCCTTTCGCAGAGCCTCAAGGGAGGATACTAGGGATTGAGCCTAAGCGTGCAACCAACCACTTAGTCCAAAAGATCAGCTTTGAAAAACAATCCCCCAAGGGGAGGCCTTGTCATCATTGCATCACTCTCGGACGTAGCTCATTGAGCAATGATCGAAGCAATAACGCCTTGGAGTACTCACATTTAAGTGAGGGTCGCAAGAGCGGCTCTTAGTCCCACGTTATTGTATCTTTCACTAGTGTTGGGGATCGCGGGTTACAAACAACGAATATAACCCTCCCACTTAGTTTTTGGAGTTGGTTCATCGACTCTTATAAGTTCGGAAACAAATTTCCTAGTTAGAGAGCGACAGAGCGGACAACTAGAAGAGAATCCTAGATCGACATGTTCAGAGCAGTATTAGTGCATAAAGGCACAAGGTACATACTCGATCTTTTCCTATTTTCTATTTCGGGAAAGTGCGTGAGGGAAGTGTGAACTTCAACTCACTCGAACACTTGAAAGTTTGAGATTACACATCTTTTTTATTTTTCGGCTTGTCTACAAGGAGACCTCCCACTCAAATTTTCAAGAGCATATAGATTTTGAACATATGTGATATAGATATAGTTTTGAAAACATTTTGAAAATTTATTTGATTTGGATGACAAAATATTTTCAAGTTTGAAAGTGAAAACGGTTTTTCAAAATTCAAACTAGTTTTGTAAAGATTCAATTTCAATTAAACTTTCAAAAAAAAAAAACAAAACATTTTAATCTTACACATCATGTTTATAATCATATGAAAAACATTTTTGCTCAAGAAAATTTTCTCATTAGAGTTCTATAACTCATGGTAGTGGGGTTTGAAAATCCGGATTTCTAAAAAACTGGAGTTTCAGACAGCCGCGCACCTCGGAGTAAAATCGCCATATCTGGCGGCTCCGATGTCCTTTTCAGCCGAAACCGGTGGCATTCGACAGAGGACAGACAGAGCTTTAATTTGATTCAAAAATCATCAAATTTCTATTTCTGAGCAGAGAGTTATGCCACTTTTAATGCGGGTTTATTCCAGCTCGAAGAAAAAGAAATAAATTAAAGCTTGGTCCTACTTAGGTGCGAAAAAGAATCAAGTGTAACGGAACGTTTTAAGATGTTGTTTAAAGCTTTTATTTGTGTTTTATTAGCAGGGTAATAACATAGGATAAAAGAAATAACAACATGCATAAAACGATTCAAGTAAAAATAAGAAACTAGCAAGATAACAAAACTAGTCACAAAATTTTACTCGAAAATCTCAAACCTTTAAAACACGTTTTTCAATATAAAAAATTAAAAACTTGTAGAACTGATTCTAATGTGTTTTAACATCATCCCAAACTCATAGAAAATCAACATGGTTTTTAATTTAAAGGCATGAGCAATAAATTAAAAAAAATCTAAGATTACAATTCTAACTTGTCACAAAATTAGTAAACTTTCGAAAACGATTTTCAAGCTCATAATTTAAAAACATGCACATGCATTTCTTTGACCATAGCTCTGATACCATTTGTTGGAATCGATCTAGGGTTTAAGAAAAAGTTTAACGCTTCGTTAAGCGGCGGAATTTTAAAAATTTTCTTTTTAAGTAAAACTAGTTTTTACTAACCTAGACAAGAGCATGTACATGTAAATAAAAACTAATATGAGCTATTAAAGTTACTAACCTTTCTTGAAGCTTGAACCTTGTAGAAGCTTTTGGAAAGTTGCAACGCTCGTCTCCCCTCGCAGCAAGTCTCTCTTTCTTTCCTCGGCACCTCGAGCAACCACGAAAGTTTCTATCACTAAATCACTCGAAAAGAAGGAATCAGTGAGTGGGCACTTTTAAACACTACGACTTGAGAACGAGTCTCGAAGTCGCAGAGCTAAACACTAGGTCGAGTGAGGACCTAGGTGCCAAGACAAGAAATAATCGAAAATAAACTAGAGAGAGAGAGAGAGGATTTTCGGCCAAGTTCTAGAGAGAGAGTCTCTCAAATCTCTTAAACTTGAATGAATGAAATGTGTGGAATGAGGCTCCTATTTATAGGAGAGGTCTCACCTTCAATAAGGTAGTTTCCTCTTCTATAGAATATCACATATTCATGAGCAAATATTGCCCATTTCCCTCTTATTCCACACGGCCAAGGCAGCCTTCTAGAAGGCTTGGATTTGTTTCCTTTTTTGTTCCTTGCCTTGCCTTTCTCTTACTTGGCCGATTACCCTAGTGCATCTACATGCAAATTTGTTTCCTCTTTTTCTTTTGGCAAGTATCTATATACATTTATGCACAAAATAAACTCTCTTTCCTTGGGTATTATGGGCGCCCAACATGTCTCTAGAAGGAGCTTCTAGAAGCTTCTTCATTTGTTCATAACAACATGAGAAAAGCCCATTAAGAATTTTCAATAAAATTCTTATGAAACGAAATTAATTAACAAGGCCCAATTAATCATATTATGGCCGAGTGACATTAAGTCATCAAATGAACTTGTCAAAATTTATTGACATCCATTTCATCCTTATGTCTCAAAAGACAAAAATACCCTTTCGACAATTTTCGTTCTTGTTTTGACTTAGCTTCCAGTTTAACTATTCCTATCGATGTGATTCGTGACAGTGACCTCATGGACCCAAATGAACAAAGCTTGAGCTAAACACTTGGACTCAAAAGTTCACAAACCTTTTCCAAGTTTAGCTTAATGCCAACTGACTCCACTAAAGAGCTGACACTGAAAATCTCTCGGTTCAAATGAATTTATTTTCTACTCAAGAATTCACCTAATTATAATGAGCGGATCCACTGAATATTATCTATGTTACCCTTCATGAATGTCATCAGCTAGTCGGGATTTACTAAATTACCATTTTACCCTTCTAGCTGTTATTTCCTCAACTCCTTTGTCGCTTGTGAATAAGTTAGAAACAATGTATTGACGAGGAGCTAACAAGTCACATTGTTTCATCCAAAAGAGTCAGGACTCAATTTGGACACTGGCCAGTTCATTTATTCACACTCCAAGGAACAAAGCATGAGGTGACATACATTGCATTTCAGCAATCTTGTACATGAATTCCATATCTATGAGAACTTCACAAAGTTACTCATGACAGACTCACAACTTAGTACCTCACCAATAGGCCTTGTTCGGAATCACATAGTGAGTCCGAAATTTGACTTTCTCAAATGAGAATACTAAGGTGTGAAATGGCATGTCTCATTTCAGGATTAAGGTAAGCATGATGCAATTCATACATAGTGACTTCGAGACATAAGAGGTCAAATGGTTTGTTCTTATATTGTCTCTAGAAGTGCACTGGTCAATTCAATACCATCGGAAGATACCTAGAAGAACTATAGAGTCTCCAACTCTCAATGCCTCATAACCAGACATCATAGATTCTTCTAACAATCATACTGAGGTCAATAGTCCTTTGACCCTAAGATTGCGAATATATCGTTTTAAGCAAACTACGAAGAGTTTGTTCATGCAAATCTAGATTTATCTCTTCGTAAGTTGTTAAGTTTGTTTATGGACTAAAAGACTATGGTTTTATCATAAAGCTTCAGACAAGGAAGATTGAATGAACGTTTCAACTTTATTAATGAATGAATAGGCAATTACAAGCAAGAGTCTTCGTAAGACTATATGACATCAAATGTACATAAACAGACACTACTACTCTTCTTGTGGGCACCATTGACAACAGGTTTCCCGTGGACGCTGGCTAGACCAGATACGTTCGGCGGACGCAAGCCTCTGAAGCCCATTTGTAACTCGCTGCCTTTCGGCTCACGAGCTGGGCGGCGAGCTCGGTGCCATATTTGTGTGGCCGGGTTTCCCGTGGACGCTGGCTAGACCAGATACGTCTGGCGGACGCAAGCCTCTGAAACCCATTTGTAACTCGCTGCCTTTCGGCTCACGAGCTGGGCGGCGAGCGTGATGCCACATTTGTGTGGCCGGTTTCCCGTGGACGCTGGCTAGACCAGATACGTCCGGCGTACGCAAGCCTTTTGAACCCATTAGTAACTCGCTGTCTTTCGGCTCACGAGCTGGGCGGCGAGCGCAATGCCACATTTGTGTTGCCGGGTTTCCCGTGGCCGCTGGCTAGACCAGATACGTCCGGCGGACGCAAGCCTCTGAAACCCATTTGTAACTCGCTGCCTTTCGGGTCACGAGCTGGGCGGCGAGCGTGATGCCACATTTGTGTGGCCGCGTTTCCTGTGGACGCTGGCTAGACGAGATACGTCCGGCAGACGCAAGCCTTTGAAACCCATTTGTAACTCGCTGCCTTTCGACTCACGAGTTGGGCGGCGAGCACGATGCGACATTTGTTTGGCCGGGTTTCCCGTGGACGCTGGCTAGACCAGATACGTCTGGCGGACGCAAGCCTTTGGAACCCATTTGTAACTCGCTGCCTTTCGGCTCACGAGCTGGGCGGCGAACGCGATCCCACATTTGTGTGGCCAGGTTTCCCGTGGACGCTGGCTAGACCAGATACGTCCGACGGACGCAAGCCTTTGAACCCATTTGTAACTCGCTGCCTTTCGGCTCACGAGCTGGGCGGCGAGTGCGATGCCACATTTGTGTGGCCGGGTTTCACGTAGACGCTGGCTAGACCAAATACGTTCGGCGGACGCAAGCCTCTGAAACCCATTTGTAACTCGCTGCCTTTCGGCTCACGAGCTGGGCGGCGAGCGCAATGCCACATTTGTGTTGCCGGGTTTCCCGTGGACGCTGGCTAGACCAGATACGTCCGGCGGACGCAAGCCTTTGGAACCCATCTGTAACTCGCTGCCTTTTGGCTCACGAGCTGGGCGGCGAGTGCGATGCCACATTTGTGTGGCCGGGTTTCACGTAGACGCTGGCTAGACCAAATACGTTCGGCGGACGCAAGCCTCTGAAACCCATTTGTAACTCGCTGCCTTTCGGCTCACGAGCTGGGCGGCGAGCGCAATGCCACATTTGTGTAGCCGGGTTTCTCGTGGACGCTGGCTAGACCAGATACGTCCGGCGGACGCAAGCCTCTGAAACCCATTTGTAACTCGCTGCCTTTCGGGTCACGAGCTGGGCGGCGAGCGTGATGCCACATTTGTGTGGCCACGTTTCCTGTGGACGCTGCCTAGACGAGATACGTCCGGCAGACGCAAGCCTTTGAAACCCATTTGTAACTCGCTGCCTTTCGACTCACGAGCTGGGCGGCGAGCACGATGCGACATTTGTTTGGCCGGGTTTCCCGTGGACGCTGGCTAGACCAGATACGTCTGGCGGACGCAAGCCTTTGGAACCCATTTGTAACTCGCTGCCTTTCGGCTCACGAGCTGGGCGGCGAACGCGATCCCACATTTGTGTGGCCAGGTTTCCCGTGGACGCTGGCTAGACCAGATACGTCCGGCGGACGCAAGCCTTTGAACCCATTTGTAACTCGCTGCCTTTCGGCTCACGAGCTGGGCGGCGAACGCGATCCCACATTTGTGTGGCCGGGTTTCACGTAGACGCTGGCTAGACCAAATACGTTCGGCGGACGCAAGCCTCTGAAACCCATTTGTAACTCGCTGCCTTTCGGCTCACGAGCTGGGCGGCGAGCGCAATGCCACATTTGTGTAGCCGGGTTTCTCGTGGACGCTGGCTAGACCAGATACGTCCGGCGGACGCAAGCCTCTGAAACCCATTTGTAACTCGCTGCCTTTCGGGTCACGAGCTGGGCGGCGAGCGTGATGCCACATTTGTGTGGCCACGTTTCCTGTGGACGCTGCCTAGACGAGATACGTCCGGCAGACGCAAGCCTTTGAAACCCATTTGTAACTCGCTGCCTTTCGACTCACGAGCTGGGCGGCGAGCACGATGCGACATTTGTTTGGCCGGGTTTCCCGTGGACGCTGGCTAGAGCAGATACGTCTGGCGGACGCAAGCCTTTGGAACCCATTTGTAACTCGCCGCCTTTCGGCTCACGAGCTGGGCGGCGAACGCGATCCCACATTTGTGTGGCCAGGTTTCCCGTGGACGCTGGCTAGACCAGATACGTCCGGCGGACGCAAGCCTTTGAACCCATTTGTAACTCGCTGCCTTTCGGCTCACGAGCTGGGCGGCGAACGCGATCCCACATTTGTGTGGCCGGGTTTCACGTAGACGCTGGCTAGACCAAATACGTTCGGCGGACGCAAGCCTCTGAAACCCATTTGTAACTCGCTGCCTTTCGGCTCACGAGCTGGGCGGCGAGCGCTATGCCACATTTGTGTTGCCGGGTTTCTCGTGGACGCTGGCTAGACCAGATACGTCCGGCGGACGCAAGCCTCTGAAACCCATTTGTAACTCGCTGCCTTTCGGGTCACGAGCTGGGCGGCGAGCGTGATGCCACATTTGTGTGGCCACGTTTCCTGTGGACGCTGCCTAGACGAGATACGTCCGGCAGACGCAAGCCTTTGAAACCCATTTGTAACTCGCTGCCTTTCGACTCACGAGCTGGGCGGCGAGCACGATGCGACATTTGTTTGGCCGGGTTTCCCGTGGACGCTGGCTAGACCAGATACGTCTTGCGGACGCAAGCCTTTGGAACCCATTTGTAACTCGCTGCCTTTCGGCTCACGAGCTGGGCGGCGAACGCGATCCCACATTTGTATGGCCAGGTTTCCCGTGGACGCTGGCTAGACCAGATACGTCCGGCGGACGCAAGCCTTTGAACCCATTTGTAACTCGCTGCCTTTCGGCTCACGAGCTGGGCGGCGGGTGCGATGCCACATTTGTGTGGCCGGGTTTCACGTAGACGCTGGCTAGACCAAATACGTTCGGCGGACGCAAGCCTCTGAAACCCATTTGTAACTCGCTGCCTTTCGGCTCACGAGCTGGGCGGCGAGCGCAATGCCACATTTGTTTGGCCGGGTTTCCCGTGGACGCTGGCTAGAGCAGATACGTCTGGCGGACGCAAGCCTTTGGAACCCATTTGTAACTCGCCGCCTTTCGGCTCACGAGCTGGGCGGCGAACGCGATCCCACATTTGTGTGGCCAGGTTTCCCGTGGACGCTGGCTAGACCAGATACGTCCGGCGGACGCAAGCCTTTGAACCCATTTGTAACTCGCTGCCTTTCGGCTCACGAGCTGGGCGGCGAACGCGATCCCACATTTGTGTGGCCGGGTTTCACGTAGACGCTGGCTAGACCAAATACGTTCGGCGGACGCAAGCCTCTGAAACCCATTTGTAACTCGCTGCCTTTCGGCTCACGAGCTGGGCGGCGAGCGCTATGCCACATTTGTGTTGCCGGGTTTCTCGTGGACGCTGGCTAGACCAGATACGTCCGGCGGACGCAAGCCTCTGAAACCCATTTGTAACTCGCTGCCTTTCGGGTCACGAGCTGGGCGGCGAGCGTGATGCCACATTTGTGTGGCCACGTTTCCTGTGGACGCTGCCTAGACGAGATACGTCCGGCAGACGCAAGCCTTTGAAACCCATTTGTAACTCGCTGCCTTTCGACTCACGAGCTGGGCGGCGAGCACGATGCGACATTTGTTTGGCCGGGTTTCCCGTGGACGCTGGCTAGACCAGATACGTCTGGCGGACGCAAGCCTTTGGAACCCATTTGTAACTCGCTGCCTTTCGGCTCACGTGCTGGGCGGCGAACGCGATCCCACATTTGTATGGCCAGGTTTCCCGTGGACGCTGGCTAGACCAGATACGTCCGGCGGACGCAAGCCTTTGAACCCATTTGTAACTCGCTGCCTTTCGGCTCACGAGCTGGGCGGCGGGTGCGATGCCACATTTGTGTGGCCGGGTTTCACGTAGACGCTGGCTAGACCAAATACGTTCGGCGGACGCAAGCCTCTGAAACCCATTTGTAACTCGCTGCCTTTCGGCTCACGAGCTGGGCGGCGAGCGCAATGCCACATTTGTGTTGCCGGGTTTCCCGTGGACGCTGGCTAGACCAGATACGTCCGGCGGACGCAAGCCTCTGAAACCCATTTGTAACTCGCTGCCTTTCGGCTCACGAGCTGGGCGGCGAGCGTGATGCCATATTTGTGTGGCCGGGTTTCCCGTGGACGCTGGCTAGACCAGATACGTCCGGCGGACGCAAGTCTCTGAAACCCATTTGTAACTCGCTGCGTTTCGGGTCACGAGCTGGGCGGCGAGCGTGATGCCACATTTGTGTGGCCGCTTTTCCTGTGGACGCTGGCTAGACGAGATACGTCCGGCAGACGCAAGCCTTTGAAACCCATTTGTAACTCGCTGCCTTTCGACTCACGAGCTGGGCGGCGAGCACGATGCGACATTTGTTTGGCCGGGTTTCCCGTGGACGCTGGCTAGACCAGATACGTCCGGCGGACGCAAGCCTTTGGAACCCATTTGTAACTCGCTGCCTTTTGGCTCACGAGCTGGGCGGCGAGTGCGATGCCACATTTGTGTGGCCGGGTTTCACGTAGACGCTGGCTAGACCAAATACGTTCGGCGGACGCAAGCCTCTGAAACCCATTTGTAACTCGCTGCCTTTCGGCTCACGAGCTGGGTGGCGAACGCGATCCCACATTTGTGTGGCCAGGTTTCCCGTGGACGCTGGCTAGACCAGATACGTCCGGCGGACGCAAGCCTTTGGAACCCATTTGTAACTCGCTGCCTTTCGGCTCACGAGCTGGGCGGCGAGCGCAATGCCATATTTGTGTTGCCGGGTTTCCCGTGGACGCTGGCTAGACCAGATACGTCCGGCGGACGCAAGCCTCTGAAACCCATTTGTAACTCGCTGCCTTTCGGGTCACGAGCTGGGCGGCGAGCGTGATGCCATATTTGTGTGGCCTGGTTTCCCGTGGACGCTGGCTAGACCAGATACGTCCGGCGGACGCAAGCCTCTGAAACCAATTTGTAACTCGCTGCCTTTCGGGTCACGAGCTGGGCGGCGAGCGTGATGCCACATTTGTGTGGCCGCGTTTCCTGTGGACGCTGCCTAGACGAGATACGTCCGGCAGACGCAAGCCTTTGAAACCCATTTGTAACTCGCTGCCTTTCGACTCACGAGCTGGGCGGCGAGCACGATGCGACATTTGTTTGGCCGAGTTTCCCATGGACGCTGGCTAGACCAGATACGTCCGGCGGACGCAAGCCTTTGGAACCCATTTGTAACTCGCTGCCTTTTGGCTCACGAGCTGGGCGGCGAGTGCGATGCCACATTTGTGTGGCCGGGTTTCACGTAGACGCTGGCTAGACCAAATACGTTCGGCGGACGCAAGCCTCTGAAACCCATTTGTAACTCGCTGCCTTTCGGCTCACGAGCTGGGTGGCGAACGCGATCCCACATTTGTGTGGCCAGGTTTCCCGTGGACGCTGGCTAGACCAGATACGTCCGGCGGACGCAAGCCTTTGGAACCCATTTGTAACTCGCTGCCTTTCGGCTCACGAGCTGGGCGGCGAGCGCAATGCCATATTTGTGTTGCCGGGTTTCCCGTGGACGCTGGCTAGACCAGATACGTCCGGCGGACGCAAGCCTCTGAAACCCATTTGTAACTCGCTGCCTTTCGGGTCACGAGCTGGGCGGCGAGCGTGATGCCATATTTGTGTGGCCTGGTTTCCCGTGGACGCTGGCTAGACCAGATACGTCCGGCGGACGCAAGCCTCTGAAACCAATTTGTAACTCGCTGCCTTTCGGGTCACGAGCTGGGCGGCGAGCGTGATGCCACATTTGTGTGGCCGCGTTTCCTGTGGACGCTGCCTAGACGAGATACGTCCGGCAGACGCAAGCCTTTGAAACCCATTTGTAACTCGCTGCCTTTCGACTCACGAGCTGGGCGGCGAGCACGATGCGACATTTGTTTGGCCGAGTTTCCCATGGACGCTGGCTAGACCAGATACGTCCGGCGGACGCAAGCCTTTGGAACCCATTTGTAACTCGCTGCCTTTTGGCTCACGAGCTGGGCGGCGAGTGCGATGCCACATTTGTGTGGCCGGGTTTCACGTAGACGCTGGCTAGACCAAATACGTTCGGCGGACGCAAGCCTCTGAAACCCATTTGTAACTCGCTGCCTTTCGGCTCACGAGCTGGGTGGCGAACGCGATCCCACATTTGTGTGGCCAGGTTTCCCGTGGACGCTGGCTAGACCAGATACGTTCGGCGGACGCAAGCCTCTGAAACCCATTTGTAACTCGCTGCCTTTCGGCTCACGAGCTGGGCGGCGAGCGCAATGCCACATTTGTGTTGCCGGGTTTCCCGTGGACGCTGGCTAGACCAGATACGTCCGGCGGACGCAAGCCTCTGAAACCCATTTGTAACTCGCTGCCTTTCGGGTCACGAGCTGGGCGGCGAGCGTGATGCCACATTTGTGTGGCCTGGTTTCCCGT
Organism: Urtica dioica subsp. dioica; assembly: GCF_054948205.1. Taxonomy (NCBI): domain Eukaryota; kingdom Viridiplantae; phylum Streptophyta; class Magnoliopsida; order Rosales; family Urticaceae; genus Urtica; species Urtica dioica. The sequence continues at coordinate 1,846,629 of NC_142757.1, read as the reverse complement.
GGACGCTGGCTAGACGAGATACGTCCGGCAGACGCAAGCCTTTGAAACCCATTTGTAACTCGCTGCCTTTCGACTCACGAGCTGGGCGGCGAGCACGATGCGACATTTGTTTGGCCGGGTTTCCCGTGGACGCTGGCTAGACCAGATACGTCTGGCGGATGCAAGCCTTTGGAACCCATTTGTAACTCGCTGCCTTTCGGCTCACGAGCTGGGCGGCGAACGCGATCCCACATTTGTGTGGCCAGGTTTCCCGTGGACGCTGGCTAGACCAGATACGTCCGGCGTTCGCAAGCCTTTGGAACCCATTTGTAACTCGCTGCCTTTCGGCTCACGAGCTGGGCGGCGAGTGCGATGCCACATTTGTGTGGCCGGGTTTCACGTAGACGCTGGCTAGACCAAATACGTTCGGCGGACGCAAGCCTCTGAAACCCATTTGTAACTCGCTGCCTTTCGGCTCACGAGCTGGGCGGCGAGCGCAATGCCACATTTGTGTTGCCGGGTTTCCCGTGGACGCTGGCTAGACCAGATACGTCCGGCGGACGCAAGCCTCTGAAACCCATTTGTAACTCGCTGCCTTTCGGCTCACGAGCTGGGCGGCGAACGCGATCCCACATTTGTGTGGCCAGGTTTCCCGTGGACGCTGGCTAGACCAGATACGTCCGGCGGACGCAAGCCTTTGAACCCATTTGTAACTCGCTGCCTTTCGGCTCACGAGCTGGGCGGCGAGTGCGATGCCACATTTGTGTGGCCGGGTTTCACGTAGACTCTGGCTAGACCAAATACGTTCGGCTGACGCAAGCCTCTGAAACCCATTTGTAACTCGCTGCCTTTCGGCTCACGAGCTGGGCGGCGAGCGCAATGCCACATTTGTGTTGCCGGGTTTCCCGTGGACGCTGGCTAGACCAGATACGTCCGGCGGACGCAAGCCTCTGAAACCCATTTGTAACTCGCTGCCTTTCGGGTCACGAGCTGGGCGGCGAGCGTGATGCCACATTTGTGTGGCCGCGTTTCCTGTGGACGCTGCCTAGACGAGATACGTCCGGCAGACGCAAGCCTTTGAAACCCATTTGTAACTCGCTGCCTTTCGACTCACGAGCTGGGCGGCGAGCACGATGCGACATTTGTTTGGCCGGGTTTCCCGTGGACGCTGGCTAGACCAGATACGGCTGGCGGACGCAAGCCTTTGGAACCCATTTGTAACTCGCTGCCTTTCGGCTCACGAGCTGGGCGGCAAACGCGATCCCACATTTGTATGGCCAGGTTTCCCGTGGACGCTGGCTAGACCAGATACGTCCGGCGGACGCAAGCCTTTGAACCCATTTGTAACTCGCTGCCTTTCGGCTCACGAGCTGGGCGGCGAGTGCGATGCCACATTTGTGTGGCCGGGTTTCACGTAGACGCTGGCTAGACCAAATACGTTCGGCGGACGCAAGCCTCTGAAACCCATTTGTAACTCGCTGCCTTTCGGCTCACGAGCTGGGCGGCGAGCGCAATGCCACATTTGTGTTGCCGGGTTTCCCGTGGACGCTGGCTAGACCAGATACGTCCGGCGGACGCAAGCCTCTGAAACCCATTTGTAACTCGCTGCCTTTCGGCTCACGAGCTGGGCGGCGAGCGTGATGCCATATTTGTGTGGCCGGGTTTCCCGTGGACGCTGGCTAGACCAGATACGTCCGGCGGACGCAAGTCTCTGAAACCCATTTGTAACTCGCTGCGTTTCGGGTCACGAGCTGGGCGGCGAGCGTGATGCCACATTTGTGTGGCCGCATTTCCTGTGGACGCTGGCTAGACGAGATACGTCCGGCAGACGCAAGCCTTTGAAACCCATTTGTAACTCGCTGCCTTTCGACTCACGAGCTGGGCGGCGAGCACGATGCGACATTTGTTTGGCCGGGTTTCCCGTGGACGCTGGCTAGACCAGATACGTCCGGCGGACGCAAGCCTTTGGAACCCATTTGTAACTCGCTGCCTTTTGGCTCACGAGCTGGGCGGCGAGTGCGATGCCACATTTGTGTGGCCGGGTTTCACGTAGACGCTGGCTAGACCAAATACGTTCGGCGGACGCAAGCCTCTGAAACCCATTTGTAACTCGCTGCCTTTCGGCTCACGAGCTGGGTGGCGAACGCGATCCCACATTTGTGTGGCCAGGTTTCCCGTGGACGCTGGCTAGACCAGATACGTCCGGCGGACGCAAGCCTTTGAACCCATTTGTAACTCGCTGCCTTTCGGCTCACGAGCTGGGCGGCGAGTGCGATGCCACATTTGTGTGGCCGGGTTTCACGTAGACGCTGGCTAGACCAAATACGTTCGGCGGACGCAAGCCTCTGAAACCCATTTGTAACTCGCTGCCTTTCGGCTCACGAGCTGGGCGGCGAGCGCAATGCCACATTTGTGTTGCCGGGTTTCCCGTGGACGCTGGCTAGACCAGATACGTCCGGCGGACGCAAGCCTCTGAAACCCATTTGTAACTCGCTGCCTTTCGGCTCACGAGCTGGGCGGCGAGCGTGATGCCATATTTGTGTGGCCGGGTTTCCCGTGGACGCTGGCTAGACCAGATACGTCCGGCGGACGCAAGTCTCTGAAACCCATTTGTAACTCGCTGCGTTTCGGGTCACGAGCTGGGCGGCGAGCGTGATGCCACATTTGTGTGGCCGCATTTCCTGTGGACGCTGGCTAGACGAGATACGTCCGGCAGACGCAAGCCTTTGAAACCCATTTGTAACTCGCTGCCTTTCGACTCACGAGCTGGGCGGCGAGCACGATGCGACATTTGTTTGGCCGGGTTTCCCGTGGACGCTGGCTAGACCAGATACGTCCGGCGGACGCAAGCCTTTGGAACCCATTTGTAACTCGCTGCCTTTCGGCTCACGAGCTGGGCGGCGAGCGCAATGCCATATTTGTGTTGCCGGGTTTCCCGTGGACGCTGGCTAGACCAGATACGTCCGGCGGACGCAAGCCTCTGAAACCCATTTGTAACTCGCTGCCTTTCGGGTCACGAGCTGGGCGGCGAGCGTGATGCCATATTTGTGTGGCCTGGTTTCCCGTGGACGCTGGCTAGACCAGATATGTCCGGCGGACGCAAGCCTCTGAAACCAATTTGTAACTCGCTGCCTCTCGGGTCACGAGCTGGGCGGCGAGCGTGATGCCACATTTGTGTGGCCGCGTTTCCTGTGGACGCTGCCTAGAGGAGATACGTCCGGCAGACGCAAGCCTTTGAAACCCATTTGTAACTCGCTGCCTTTCGACTCACGAGCTGGGCGGCGAGCACGATGCGACATTTGTTTGGCCGGGTTTCCCGTGGACGCTGGCTAGACCAGATACGTCTGGCGGATGCAAGCCTTTGGAACCCATTTGTAACTCGCTGCCTTTCGGCTCACGAGCTGGGCGGCGAACGCGATCCCACATTTGTGTGGCCAGGTTTCCCGTGGACGCTGGCTAGACCAGATACGTCCGGCGTTCGCAAGCCTTTGGAACCCATTTGTAACTCGCTGCCTTTCGGCTCACGAGCTGGGCGGCGAACGCGATCCCACATTTGTGTGGCCAGGTTTCCCGTGGACGCTGGCTAGACCAGATACGTCCGGCGTTCGCAAGCCTTTGGAACCCATTTGTAACTCGCTGCCTTTCGGCTCACGAGCTGGGCGGCGAGTGCGATGCCACATTTGTGTGGCCGGGTTTCACGTAGACGCTGGCTAGACCAAATACGTTCGGCGGACGCAAGCCTCTGAAACCCATTTGTAACTCGCTGCCTTTCGGCTCACGAGCTGGGCGGCGAGCGCAATGCCACATTTGTGTTGCCGGGTTTCCCGTGGACGCTGGCTAGACCAGATACGTCCGGCGGACGCAAGCCTCTGAAACCCATTTGTAACTCGCTGCCTTTCGGCTCACGAGCTGGGCGGCGAACGCGATCCCACATTTGTGTGGCCAGGTTTCCCGTGGACGCTGGCTAGACCAGATACGTCCGGCGGACGCAAGCCTTTGAACCCATTTGTAACTCGCTGCCTTTCGGCTCACGAGCTGGGCGGCGAGTGCGATGCCACATTTGTGTGGCCGGGTTTCACGTAGACTCTAGCTAGACCAAATACGTTCGGCGGACGCAAGCCTCTGAAACCCATTTGTAACTCGCTGCCTTTCGGCTCACGAGCTGGGCGGCGAGCGCAATGCCACATTTGTGTTGCCGGGTTTCCCGTGGACGCTGGCTAGACCAGATACGTCCGGCGGACGCAAGCCTCTGAAACCCATTTGTAACTCGCTTCCTTTCGGCTCACGAGCTGGGCGGCGAGCGTGATGCCATATTTGTGTGGCCGGGTTTCCCGTGGACGCTGGCTAGACCAGATACGTCCGGCGGACGCAAGTCTCTGAAACCCATTTGTAACTCGCTGCCTTTCGGGTCACGAGCTGGGCGGCGAGCGTGATGCCACATTTGTGTGGCCGCATTTCCTGTGGACGCTGGCTAGACGAGATACGTCCGGCAGACGCAAGCCTTTGAAACCCATTTGTAACTCGCTGCCTTTCGACTCACGAGCTGGGTGGCGAGCACGATGCGACATTTGTTTGGCCGGGTTTCCCGTGGACGCTGGCTAGACCAGATACGTCCGGCGGACGCAAGCCTTTGGAACCCATTTGTAACTCGCTGCCTTTTCGCTCACGAGCTGGGCGGCGAGTGCGATGCCACATTTGTGTGGCCGGGTTTCACGTAGACGCTGGCTAGACCAAATACGTTCGGCGGACGCAAGCCTCTGAGACCCATTTGTAACTCGCTGCCTTTCGGCTCACGAGCTGGGTGGCGAACGCGATCCCACATTTGTGTGGCCAGGTTTCCCGCGGACGCTGGCTAGACCAGATACGTCCGGCGGACGCAAGCCTTTGGAACCCATTTGTAACTCGCTGCCTTTCGGCTCACGAGCTGGGCGGCGAGCGCAATGCCATATTTGTGTTGCCGGGTTTCCCGTGGACGCTGGCTAGACCAGATACGTCCGGCGGACGCAAGCCTCTGAAACCCATTTGTAACTCGCTGCCTTTCGGGTCACGAGTTGGGCGGCGAGCGTGATGCCATATTTGTGTGGCCTGGTTTCCCGTGGACGCTGGCTAGACCAGATACGTCCGGCGGACGCAAGCCTCTGAAACCAATTTGTAACTCGCTGCCTCTCGGGTCACGAGCTGGGCGGCGAGCGTGATGCCACATTTGTGTGGCCGCGTTTCCTGTGGACGCTGCCTAGACGAGATATGTCCGGCAGACGCAAGTCTTTGAAACCCATTTGTAACTCGCTGCCTTTCGACTCACGAGCTGGGCGCCGAACACGATGCGACATTTGTTTGGCCGGGTTTCCCGTGGACGCTGGCTAGACCAGATACGTCTGGCGGATGCAAGCCTTTGGAACCCATTTGTAACTCGCTACCTTTCGGCTCACGAGCTGGGCGGCGAACGCGATCCCACATTTGTGTGGCCAGGTTTCCCGTGGACGCTGGCTAGACCAGATACGTCCGGCGTTCGCAAGCCTTTGGAACCCATTTGTAACTCGCTGCCTTTCGGCTCACGAGCTGGGCGGCGAGTGCGATGCCACATTTGTGTGGCCGGGTTTCACGTAGACGCTGGCTAGACCAAATACGTTCGGCGGACGCAAGCCTCTGAAACCCATTTGTAACTCGCTGCCTTTCGGCTCACGAGCTGGGCGGCGAGCGCAATGCCACATTTGTGTTGCCGGGTTTCCCGTGGACGCTGGCTAGACCAGATACGTCCGGCGGACGCAAGCCTCTGAAACCCATTTGTAACTCGCTGCCTTTCGGCTCACGAGCTGGGCGGCGAACGCGATCCCACATTTGTGTGGCCAGGTTTCCCGTGGACGCTGGCTAGACCAGATACGTCCGGCGGACGCAAGCCTTTGAACCCATTTGTAACTCGCTGCCTTTCGGCTCACGAGCTGGGCGGCGAGTGCGATGCCACATTTGTGTGGCCGGGTTTCACGTAGACTCTGGCTAGACCAAATACGTTCGGCGGACGCAAGCCTCTGAAACCCATTTGTAACTCGCTGCCTTTCGGCTCACGAGCTGGGCGGCGAGCGCAATGCCACATTTGTGTTGCCGGGTTTCCCGTGGTAGCTGGCTAGACCAGATACGTCCGGCGGACGCAAGCCTCTGAAACCCATTTGTAACTCGCTGCCTTTCGGCTCACGAGCTGGGCGGCGAGCGTGATGCCATATTTGTGTGGCCGGGTTTCCCGTGGACGCTGGCTAGACCAGATACGTCCGGCGGACGCAAGTCTCTGAAACCCATTTGTAACTCGCTGCCTTTCGGGTCACGAGCTGGGCGGCGAGCGTGATGCCACATTTGTGTGGCCGCATTTCCTGTGGACGCTGGCTAGACGAGATACGTCCGGCAGACGCAAGCCTTTGAAACCCATTTGTAACTCGCTGCCTTTCGACTCACGAGCTGGGCGGCGAGCACGATGCGACATTTGTTTGGCCGGGTTTCCCGTGGACGCTGGCTAGACCAGATACGTCCGGCGGATGCAAGCCTTTGGAACCCATTTGTAACTCGCTGCCTTTTGGCTCAGGAGCTGGGCGGCGAGTGCGATGCCACATTTGTGTGGCCGGGTTTCACGTAGACGCTGCCTAGACGAGATACGTCCGGCGGACGCAAGCCTCTGAAACCCATTTGTAACTCGCTGCCTTTCGGCTCACGAGCTGGGTGGCGAACGCGATCCCACATTTGTGTGGCCAGGTTTCCCGTGGACGCTGGCTAGACCAGATACGTCCGGCGGACGCAAGCCTTTGGAACCCATTTGTAACTCGCTGCCTTTCGGCTCACGAGCTGGGCGGCGAGTGCGATGCCACATTTGTGTGGCCGGGTTTCACGTAGACGCTGGCTAGACCAAATACGTTCGGCGGACGCAAGCCTCTGAAACCCATTTGTAACTCGCTGCCTTTCGGCTCACGAGCTGGGCGGCGAGCGCAATGCCACATTTGTGTTGCCGGGTTTCCCGTGGACGCTGGCTAGACCAGATACGTCCGGCGGACGCAAGCCTCTGAAACCCATTTGTAACTCGCTGCCTTTCGGCTCACGAGCTGGGCGGCGAGCGCAATGCCATATTTGTGTTGCCGGGTTTCCCGTGGACGCTGGCTAGACCAGATACGTCCGGCGGACGCAAGCCTTTGAAACCCATTTGTAACTCGCTGCCTTTCGGGTCACGAGCTGGGCGGCGAGCGTGATGCCATATTTGTGTGGCCTGGTTTCCCGTGGACGCTGGCTAGACCAGATACGTCCGGCGGACGCAAGCCTCTGAAACCAATTTGTAACTCGCTGCCTTTCGGGTCACGAGCTGGGCGGCGAGCGTGATGCCACATTTGTGTGGCCGCGTTTCCTGTGGACGCTGCCTAGACGAGATACGTCCGGCAGATGCAAGCCTTTGAAACCCATTTGTAACTCGCTGCCTTTCGACTCACGAGCTGGGCGGCGACCACGATGCGACATTTGTTTGGCCGGGTTTCCCGTGGACGCTGGCTAGACCAGATACGTCTGGCGGATGCAAGCCTTTGGAACCCATTTGTAACTCGCTGCCTTTCGGCTCACGAGCTGGGCGGCGAACGCGATCCCACATTTGTGTGGCCAGGTTTCCCGTGGACGCTGGCTAGACCAGATACGTCCGGCGTTCGCAAGCCTTTGGAACCCATTCGTAACTCGCTGCCTTTCGGCTCACGAGCTGGGCGGCGAGCGCAATGCCACATTTGTGTTGCCGGGTTTCTCGTGGACGCTGGCTAGACCAGATACGTCCGGCGGACGCAAGCCTCTGAAACCCATTTGTAACTCGCTGCCTTTCGGGTCACGAGCTGGGCGGCGAGCGTGATGCCACATTTGTGTGGCCACGTTTCCTGTGGACGCTGCCTAGACGAGATACGTCCGGCAGACGCAAGCCTTTGAAACCCATTTGTAACTCGCTGCCTTTCGACTCACGAGCTGGGCGGCGAGCACGATGCGACATTTGTTTGGCCGGGTTTCCCGTGGACGCTGGCTAGACCAGATACGTCTGGCGGACGCAAGCCTTTGGAACCCATTTGTAACTCGCTGCCTTTCGGCTCACGAGCTGGGCGGCGAACGCGATCCCACATTTGTGTGGCCAGGTTTCCCGTGGACGCTGGCTAGAGCAGATACGTCCGGCGGACGCAAGCCTTTGAACCCATTTGTAACTCGCTGCCTTTCGGCTCACGAGCTGGGCGGCGAGTGCGATGCCACATTTGTGTGGCCGAGTTTCACGTAGACGCTGGCTAGACCAAATACGTTCGGCGGACGCAAGCCTCTGAAACCCATTTGTAACTCGCTGCCTTTCGGCTCACGAGCTGGGCGGCGAGCGCAATGCCACATTTGTGTTGCCGGGTTTCCCGTGGACGCTGGCTAGACCAGATACGTCCGGCGGACGCAAGCCTCTGAAACCCATTTGTAACTCGCTGCCTTTCGGCTCACGAGCTGGGCGGCGAGCATGATGCCATATTTGTGTGGCCGGGTTTCCCGTGGACGCTGGCTAGACCAGATACGTCCGGCGGACGCAAGTCTCTGAAACCCATTTGTAACTCGCTGCCTTTCGGGTCACGAGCTGGGCGGCGAGCGTGATGCCACATTTGTGTGGCCGCATTTCCTGTGGACGCTGGCTAGACGAGATACGTCCGGCAGACGCAAGCCTTTGAAACCCATTTGTAACTCGCTGCCTTTCGACTCACGAGCTGGGCGGCGAGCACGATGCGACATTTGTTTGGCCGGGTTTCCCGTGGACGCTGGCTAGACCAGATACGTCCGGCGGACGCAAGCCTTTGGAACCCATTTGTAACTCGCTGCCTTTTGGCTCACGAGCTGGGCGGCGAGTGCGATGCCACATTTGTGTGGCCGGGTTTCACGTAGACGCTGGCTAGACCAAATACGTTCGGCGGACGCAAGCCTCTGAAACCCATTTGTAACTCGCTGCCTTTCGGCTCACGAGCTGGGTGGCGAACGCGATCCCACATTTGTGTGGCCAGGTTTCCCGTGGACGCTGGCTAGACCAGATACGTCCGGCGGACGCAAGCCTTTGGAACCCATTTGTAACTCGCTGCCTTTTGACTCACGAGCTGGGCGGCGAGCACGATGCGACATTTGTTTGGCCGGGTTTCCCGTGGACGCTGGCTAGACCAGATACGTCTGGCGGATGCAAGCCTTTGGAACCCATTTGTAACTCGCTGCCTTTCGGCTCACGAGCTGGGCGGCGAACGCGATCCCACATTTGTGTGGCCAGGTTTCCCGTGGACGCTGGCTAGACCAGATACGTCCGGCGGACGCAAGCCTTTGAACCCATTTGTAACTCGCTGCCTTTCGGCTCACGAGCTGGGCGGCGAGCGCAATGCCATATTTGTGTTGCCGGGTTTCCCGTGGACGCTGGCTAGACCAGATACGTCCGGCGGACGCAAGCCTCTGAAACCCATTTGTAACTCGCTGCCTTTCGGGTCACGAGCTGGGCGGCGAGCGTGATGCCATATTTGTGTGGCCGGGTTTCCCGTGGACGCTGGCTAGACCAGATACGTCCGGCGGACGCAAGCCTCTGAAACCAATTTGTAACTCGCTGCCTTTCGGGTCACGAGCTGGGCGGCGAGCGTGATGCCACATTTGTGTGGCCGCGTTTCCTTTGGACGCTACCTAGACGAGATACGTCCGGCAGACGCAAGCCTTTGAAACCCATTTGTAACTCGCTGCCTTTCGACTCACGAGCTGGGCGGCGAGCACGATGCGACATTTGTTTGGCCGGGTTTCCCGTGGACGCTGGCTAGACCAGATACGTCTGGCGGATGCAAGCCTTTGGAACCCATTTGTAACTCGCTGCCTTTCGGCTCACGAGCTGGGCGGCGAACGCGATCCCACATTTGTGTGGCCAGGTTTCCCGTGGACGCTGGCTAGACCAGATACGTCCGGCGTTCGCAAGCCTTTGGAACCCATTTGTAACTCGCTGCCTTTCGGCTCACGAGCTGGGCGGCGAACGCGATCCCACATTTGTGTGGCCAGGTTTCCCGTGGACGCTGGCTAGACCAGATACGTCCGGCGTTCGCAAGACTTTGGAACCCATTTGTAACTCGCTGCCTTTCGGCTCACGAGCTGGGCGGCGAGTGCGATGCCACATTTGTGTGGCCGGGTTTCACGTAGACGCTGGCTAGACCAAATACGTTCGGCGGACGCAAGCCTCTGAAACCCATTTGTAACTCGCTGCCTTTCGGCTCACGAGCTGGGCGGCGAGCGCAATGCCACATTTGTGTTGCCGTGTTTCTCGTGGACGCTGGCTAGACCAGATACGTCCGGCGGACGCAAGCCTCTGAAACCCATTTGTAACTCGCTGCCTTTCGGGTCACGAGCTGGGCGGCGAGCGTGATGCCACATTTGTGTGGCCACGTTTCCTGTGGACGCTGCCTAGACGAAATACGTCCGGCAGACGCAAGCCTTTGAAACCCATTTGTAACTCGCTGCCTTTCGACTCACGAGCTGGGCGGCGAGCACGATGCGACATTTGTTTGGCCGGGTTTCCCGTGGACGCTGGCTAGACCAGATACGTCCGGCGGACGCAAGCCTTTGGAACCCATTTGTAACTCGCTGCCTTTTGGCTCACGAGCTGGGCGGCGAGTGCGATGCCACATTTGTGTGGCCGGGTTTCACGTAGACGCTGGCTAGACCAAATACGTTCGGCGGACGCAAGCCTCTGAAACCCATTTGTAACTCGCTGCCTTTCGGCTCACGAGCTGGGTGGCGAACGCGATCCCACATTTGTGTGGCCAGGTTTCCCGTGGACGCTGGCTAGACCAGATACGTCCGGCGGACGCAAGCCTTTGGAACCCATTTGTAACTCGCTGCCTTTCGGCTCACGAGCTGGGCGGCGAGTGCGATGCCACATTTGTGTGGCCGGGTTTCACGTAGACGCTGGCTAGACCAAATACGTTCGGCGGACGCAAGCCTCTGAAACCCATTTGTAACTCGCTGCCTTTCGGGTCACGAGCTGGGCGGCGAGCACAATGCCACATTTGTGTTGCCGGGTTTCCCGTGGACGCTGGCTAGACCAGATACGTCCGGCGGACGCAAGCCTCTGAAACCCATTTGTAACTCGCTGCCTTTCGGCTCACGAGCTGGGCGGCGAGCGCAATGCCATATTTGTGTTGCCGGGTTTCCCGTGGACGCTGGCTAGACCAGATACGTCCGGCGGACGCAAGCCTCTGAAACCCATTTGTAACTCGCTGCCTTTCGGGTCACGAGCTGGGCGGCGAGCGTGATGCCACATTTGTGTGGCCACGTTTCCTGTGGACGCTGCCTAGACGAAATACGTCCGGCAGACGCAAGCCTTTGAAACCCATTTGTAACTCGCTGCCTTTCGACTCACGAGCTGGGCGGCGAGCACGATGCGACATTTGTTTGGCCGGGTTTCCCGTGGACGCTGGCTAGACCAGATACGTCCGGCGGACGCAAGCCTTTGGAACCCATTTGTAACTCGCTGCCTTTTGGCTCACGAGCTGGGCGGCGAGTGCGATGCCACATTTGTGTGGCCGGGTTTCACGTAGACGCTGGCTAGACCAAATACGTTCGGCGGACGCAAGCCTCTGAAACCCATTTGTAACTCGCTGCCTTTCGGCTCACGAGCTGGGTGGCGAACGCGATCCCACATTTGTGTGGCCAGGTTTCCCGTGGACGCTGGCTAGACCAGATACGTCCGGCGGACGCAAGCCTTTGGAACCCATTTGTAACTCGCTGCCTTTCGGCTCACGAGCTGGGCGGCGAGTGCGATGCCACATTTGTGTGGCCGGGTTTCACGTAGACGCTGGCTAGACCAAATACGTTCGGCGGACGCAAGCCTCTGAAACCCATTTGTAACTCGCTGCCTTTCGGGTCACGAGCTGGGCGGCGAGCACAATGCCACATTTGTGTTGCCGGGTTTCCCGTGGACGCTGGCTAGACCAGATACGTCCGGCGGACGCAAGCCTCTGAAACCCATTTGTAACTCGCTGCCTTTCGGCTCACGAGCTGGGCGGCGAGCGCAATGCCATATTTGTGTTGCCGGGTTTCCCGTGGACGCTGGCTAGACCAGATACGTCCGGCGGACGCAAGCCTCTGAAACCCATTTGTAACTCGCTGCCTTTCGGGTCACGAGCTGGGCGGCGAGCGTGATGCCACATTTGTGTGGCCACGTTTCCTGTGGACGCTGCCTAGACGAAATACGTCCGGCAGACGCAAGCCTTTGAAACCCATTTGTAACTCGCTGCCTTTCGACTCACGAGCTGGGCGGCGAGCACGATGCGACATTTGTTTGGCCGGGTTTCCCGTGGACGCTGGCTAGACCAGATACGTCCGGCGGACGCAAGCCTTTGGAACCCATTTGTAACTCGCTGCCTTTTGGCTCACGAGCTGGGCGGCGAGTGCGATGCCACATTTGTGTGGCCGGGTTTCACGTAGACGCTGGCTAGACCAAATACGTTCGGCGGACGCAAGCCTCTGAAACCCATTTGTAACTCGCTGCCTTTCGGCTCACGAGCTGGGTGGCGAACGCGATCCCACATTTGTGTGGCCAGGTTTCCCGTGGACGCTGGCTAGACCAGATACGTCCGGCGGACGCAAGCCTTTGGAACCCATTTGTAACTCGCTGCCTTTCGGCTCACGAGCTGGGCGGCGAGTGCGATGCCACATTTGTGTGGCCGGGTTTCACGTAGACGCTGGCTAGACCAAATACGTTCGGCGGACGCAAGCCTCTGAAACCCATTTGTAACTCGCTGCCTTTCGGGTCACGAGCTGGGCGGCGAGCACAATGCCACATTTGTGTTGCCGGGTTTCCCGTGGACGCTGGCTAGACCAGATACGTCCGGCGGACGCAAGCCTCTGAAACCCATTTGTAACTCGCTGCCTTTCGGCTCACGAGCTGGGCGGCGAGCGCAATGCCATATTTGTGTTGCCGGGTTTCCCGTGGACGCTGGCTAGACCAGATACGTCCGGCGGACGCAAGCCTCTGAAACCCATTTGTAACTCGCTGCCTTTCGGGTCACGAGCTGGGCGGCGAGCGTGATGCCACATTTGTGTGGCCACGTTTCCTGTGGACGCTGCCTAGACGAGATACGTCCGGCAGACGCAAGCCTTTGAAACCCATTTGTAACTCGCTGCCTTTCGACTCACGAGCTGGGCGGCAAGCACGATGCGACATTTGTTTGGCCGGGTTTCCCGTGGACGCTGGCTAGACCAGATACGTCCGGCGGACGCAAGCCTCTGAAACCCATTTGTAACTCGCTGCCTTTCGGGTCACGAGCTGGGCGGCGAGCGTGATGCCATATTTGTGTGGCCGGGTTTCCCGTGGACGCTGGCTAGACCAGATTCGTCCGGCGGACGCAAGCCTCTGAAACCAATTTGTAACTCGCTGCCTTTCGGGTCACGAGCTGGGCGGCGAGCGTGATGCCACATTTGTGTGGCCGCGTTTCCTGTGGACGCTGCCTAGACGAGATACGTCCGGCAGATGCAAGCCTTTGAAACCCATTTGTAACTCGCTGCCTTTCGACTCACGAGCTGGGCGGCGAGCACGATGCGACATTTGTTTGGCCGGGTTTCCCGTGGACGCTGGCTAGACCAGATACGTCTGGCGGATGCAAGCCTTTGGAACCCATTTGTAACTCGCTGCCTTTCGGCTCACGAGCTGGGCGGCGAACGCGATCCCACATTTGTGTGGCCAGGTTTCCCGTGGACGCTGGCTAGACCAGATACGTCCGGCGGACGCAAGCCTTTGAACCCATTTGTAACTCGCTGCCTTTCGGCTCACGAGCTGGGCGGCGAGTGCGATGCCACATTTGTGTGGCCGGGTTTCACGTAGACGCTGGCTAGACCAAATACGTTCGGCGGACGCAAGCCTCTGAAACCCATTTGTAACTCGCTGCCTTTCGGCTCACGAGCTGGGCGGCGAGCGCAATGCCACATTTGTGTTGCCGGGTTTCCCGTGGACGCTGGCTAGACCAGATACGTCCGGCGGACGCAAGCCTCTGAAACCCATTTGTAACTCGCTGCCTTTCGGCTCACGAGCTGGGCGGCGAGCGTGATGCCATATTTGTGTGGCCGGGTTTCCCGTGGACGCTGGCTAGACCAGATACGTCCGGCGGACGCAAGTCTCTGAAACCCATTTGTAACTCGCTGCCTTTCGGGTCACGAGCTGGGCGGCGAGCGTGATGCCACATTTGTGTGGCCGCATTTCCTGTGGACGCTGGCTAGACGAGATACGTCCGGCAGACGCAATCCTTTGAAACCCATTTGTAACTCGCTGCCTTTCGACTCACGAGCTGGGCGGCAAGCACGATGCGACATTTGTTTGGCCGGGTTTCCCGTGGACGCTGGCTAGACCAGATACGTCCGGCGGACGCAAGCCTTTGGAACCCATTTGTAACTCGCTGCCTTTTGGCTCACGAGCTGGGCGGCGAGTGCGATGCCACATTTGTGTGGCCGGGTTTCACGTAGACGCTGGCTAGACCAAATACGTTCGGCGGACGCAAGCCTCTGAAACCCATTTGTAACTCGCTGCCTTTCGGCTCACGAGCTGGGTGGCGAACGCGATCCCACATTTGTGTGGCCAGGTTTCCCGTGGACGCTGGCTAGACCAGATACGTCCGGCGGACGCAAGCCTTTGGAACCCATTTGTAACTCGCTGCCTTTTGACTCACGAGCTGGGCGGCGAGCACGATGCGACATTTGTTTGGCCGGGTTTCCCGTGGACGCTGGCTAGACCAGATACGTCTGGCGAATGCAAGCCTTTGGAACCCATTTGTAACTCGCTGCCTTTCGGCTCACGAGCTGGGCGGCGAACGCGATCCCACATTTGTGTGGCCAGGTTTCCCGTGGACGCTGGCTAGACCAGATACGTCCGGCGGACGCAAGCCTTTGAACCCATTTGTAACTCGCTGCCTTTCGGCTCACGAGCTGGGCGGCGAGCGCAATGCCATATTTGTGTTGCCGGGTTTCCCGTGGACGCTGGCTAGACCAGATACGTCCGGCGGACGCAAGCCTCTGAAACCCATTTGTAACTCGCTGCCTTTCGGGTCACGAGCTGGGCGGCGAGCGTGATGTCATATTTGTGTGGCCGGGTTTCCCGTGGACGCTGGCTAGACCAGATACGTCTGGCGGATGCAAGCCTTTGGAACCCATTTGTAACTCGCTGCCTTTCGGCTCACGAGCTGGGTGGCGAACGCGATCCCACATTTGTGTGGCCAGGTTTCCCGTGGACGCTGGCTAGACCAGATACGTCCGGCGGACGCAAGCCTTTGGAACCCATTTGTAACTCGCTGCCTTTTGACTCACGAGCTGGGCGGCGAGCACGATGCGACATTTGTTTGGCCGGGTTTCCCGTGGACGCTGGCTAGACCAGATACGTCTGGCGGATGCAAGCCTTTGGAACCCATTTGTAACTCGCGGCCTTTCGGCTCACGAGCTGGGCGGCGAACGCGATCCCACATTTGTGTGGCCAGGTTTCCCGTGGACGCTGGCTAGACCAGATACGTCCGGCGGACGCAAGCCTTTGGAACCCATTTGTAACTCGCTGCCTTTTGACTCACGAGCTGGGCGGCGAGCACGATGCGACATTTGTTTGGCCGGGTTTCCCGTGGACGCTGGCTAGACCAGATACGTCTGGCGAATGCAAGCCTTTGGAACCCATTTGTAACTCGCTGCCTTTCGGCTCACGAGCTGGGCGGCGAACGCGATCCCACATTTGTGTGGCCGGGTTTCACGTAGACGCTGGCTAGACCAAATACGTTCGGCGGACGCAAGCCTCTGAAACCCATTTGTAACTCGCTGCCTTTCGGCTCACGAGCTGGGCGGCGAGCGCAATGCCACATTTGTGTTGCCGTGTTTCTCGTGGACGCTGGCTAGACCAGATACGTCCGGCGGACGCAAGCCTCTGAAACCCATTTGTAACTCGCTGCCTTTCGGGTCACGAGCTGGGCGGCGAGCGTGATGCCACATTTGTGTGGCCACGTTTCCAGTGGACGCTGCCTAGACGAGATACGTCCGGCAGACGCAAGCCTTTGAAACCCATTTGTAACTCGCTGCCTTTCGACTCACGAGCTGGGCGGCGAGCACGATGCGACATTTGTTTGGCCGGGTTTCCCGTGGACGCTGGCTAGACCAGATACGTCCGGCGGACGCAAGCCTTTGGAACCCATTTGTAACTCGCTGCCTTTTGGCTCACGAGCTGGGCGGCGAGTGCGATGCCACATTTGTGTGGCCGGGTTTCACGTAGACGCTGGCTAGACCAAATACGTTCGGCGGACGCAAGCCTCTGAAACCCATTTGTAACTCGCTGCCTTTCGGCTCACGAGCTGGGTGGCGAACGCGATCCCACATTTGTGTGGCCAGGTTTCCCGTGGACGCTGGCTAGACCAGATACGTCCGGCGTTCGCAAGCCTTTGGAACCCATTTGTAACTCGCTGCCTTTCGGCTCACGAGCTGGGCGGCGAACGCGATCCCACATTTGTGTGGCCAGGTTTCCCGTGGACGCTGGCTAGACCAGATACGTCCGGCGTTCGCAAGACTTTGGAACCCATTTGTAACTCGCTGCCTTTCGGCTCACGAGCTGGGCGGCGAGTGCGATGCCACATTTGTGTGGCCGGGTTTCACGTAGACGCTGGCTAGACCAAATACGTTCGGCGGACGCAAGCCTCTGAAACCCATTTGTAACTCGCTGCCTTTCGGCTCACGAGCTGGGCGGCGAGCGCAATGCCACATTTGTGTTGCCGTGTTTCTCGTGGACGCTGGCTAGACCAGATACGTCCGGCGGACGCAAGCCTCTGAAACCCATTTGTAACTCGCTGCCTTTCGGGTCACGAGCTGGGCGGCGAGCGTGATGCCACATTTGTGTGGCCACGTTTCCTGTGGACGCTGCCTAGACGAGATACGTCCGGCAGACGCAAGCCTTTGAAACCCATTTGTAACTCGCTGCCTTTCGACTCACGAGCTGGGCGGCGAGCACGATGCGACATTTGTTTGGCCGGGTTTCCCGTGGACGCTGGCTAGACCAGATACGTCCGGCGGACGCAAGCCTTTGGAACCCATTTGTAACTCGCTGCCTTTTGGCTCACGAGCTGGGCGGCGAGTGCGATGCCACATTTGTGTGGCCGGGTTTCACGTAGACGCTGGCTAGACCAAATACGTTCGGCGGACGCAAGCCTCTGAAACCCATTTGTAACTCGCTGCCTTTCGGCTCACGAGCTGGGTGGCGAACGCGATCCCACATTTGTGTGGCCAGGTTTCCCGTGGACGCTGGCTAGACCAGATACGTCCGGCGGACGCAAGCCTTTGGAACCCATTTGTAACTCGCTGCCTTTCGGCTCACGAGCTGGGCGGCGAGTGCGATGCCACATTTGTGTGGCCGGGTTTCACGTAGACGCTGGCTAGACCAAATACGTCCGGCGGACGCAAGCCTCTGAAACCCATTTGTAACTCGCTGCCTTTCGGGTCACGAGCTGGGCGGCGAGCACAATGCCACATTTGTGTTGCCGGGTTTCCCGTGGACGCTGGCTAGACCAGATACGTCCGGCGGACGCAAGCCTCTGAAACCCATTTGTAACTCGCTGCCTTTCGGCTCACGAGCTGGGCGGCGAGCGCAATGCCATATTTGTGTTGCCGGGTTTCCCGTGGACGCTGGCTAGACCAGATACGTCCGGCGGACGCAAGCCTCTGAAACCCATTTGTAACTCGCTGCCTTTCGGGTCACGAGCTGGGCGGCGAGCGTGATGCCACATTTGTGTGGCCACGTTTCCTGTGGACGCTGCCTAGACGAGATACGTCCGGCAGACGCAAGCCTTTGAAACCCATTTGTAACTCGCTGCCTTTCGACTCACGAGCTGGGCGGCAAGCACGATGCGACATTTGTTTGGCCGGGTTTCCCGTGGACGCTGGCTAGACCAGATACGTCCGGCGGACGCAAGCCTCTGAAACCCATTTGTAACTCGCTGCCTTTCGGGTCACGAGCTGGGCGGCGAGCGTGATGCCATATTTGTGTGGCCGGGTTTCCCGTGGACGCTGGCTAGACCAGATTCGTCCGGCGGACGCAAGCCTCTGAAACCAATTTGTAACTCGCTGCCTTTCGGGTCACGAGCTGGGCGGCGAGCGTGATGCCACATTTGTGTGGCCGCGTTTCCTGTGGACGCTGCCTAGACGAGATACGTCCGGCAGATGCAAGCCTTTGAAACCCATTTGTAACTCGCTGCCTTTCGACTCACGAGCTGGGCGGCGAGCACGATGCGACATTTGTTTGGCCGGGTTTCCCGTGGACGCTGGCTAGACCAGATACGTCTGGCGGATGCAAGCCTTTGGAACCCATTTGTAACTCGCTGCCTTTCGGCTCACGAGCTGGGCGGCGAACGCGATCCCACATTTGTGTGGCCAGGTTTCCCGTGGACGCTGGCTAGACCAGATACGTCCGGCGGACGCAAGCCTTTGAACCCATTTGTAACTCGCTGCCTTTCGGCTCACGAGCTGGGCGGCGAGTGCGATGCCACATTTGTGTGGCCGGGTTTCACGTAGACGCTGGCTAGACCAAATACGTTCGGCGGACGCAAGCCTCTGAAACCCATTTGTAACTCGCTGCCTTTCGGCTCACGAGCTGGGCGGCGAGCGCAATGCCACATTTGTGTTGCCGGGTTTCCCGTGGACGCTGGCTAGACCAGATACGTCCGGCGGACGCAAGCCTCTGAAACCCATTTGTAACTCGCTGCCTTTCGGCTCACGAGCTGGGCGGCGAGCGTGATGCCATATTTGTGTGGCCGGGTTTCCCGTGGACGCTGGCTAGACCAGATACGTCCGGCGGACGCAAGTCTCTGAAACCCATTTGTAACTCGCTGCCTTTCGGGTCACGAGCTGGGCGGCGAGCGTGATGCCACATTTCTGTGGCCGCATTTCCTGTGGACGCTGGCTAGACGAGATACGTCCGGCAGACGCAAGCCTTTGAAACCCATTTGTAACTCGCTGCCTTTCGACTCACGAGCTGGGCGGCAAGCACGATGCGACATTTGTTTGGCCGGGTTTCCCGTGGACGCTGGCTAGACCAGATACGTCCGGCGGACGCAAGCCTTTGGAACCCATTTGTAACTCGCTGCCTTTTGGCTCACGAGCTGGGCGGCGAGTGCGATGCCACATTTGTGTGGCCGGGTTTCACGTAGACGCTGGCTAGACCAAATACGTTCGGCGGACGCAAGCCTCTGAAACCCATTTGTAACTCGCTGCCTTTCGGCTCACGAGCTGGGTGGCGAACGCGATCCCACATTTGTGTGGCCAGGTTTCCCGTGGACGCTGGCTAGACCAGATACGTCCGGCGGACGCAAGCCTTTGGAACCCATTTGTAACTCGCTGCCTTTTGACTCACGAGCTGGGCGGCGAGCACGATGCGACATTTGTTTGGCCGGGTTTCCCGTGGACGATGGCTAGACCAGATACGTCTGGCGAATGCAAGCCTTTGGAACCCATTTGTAACTCGCTGCCTTTCGGCTCACGAGCTGGGCGGCGAACGCGATCCCACATTTGTGTGGCCAGGTTTCCCGTGGACGCTGGCTAGACCAGATACGTCCGGCGGACGCAAGCCTTTGAACCCATTTGTAACTCGCTGCCTTTCGGCTCACGAGCTGGGCGGCGAGCGCAATGCCATATTTGTGTTGCCGGGTTTCCCGTGGACGCTGGCTAGACCAGATACGTCCGGCGGACGCAAGCCTCTGAAACCCATTTGTAACTCGCTGCCTTTCGGGTCACGAGCTGGGCGGCGAGCGTGATGTCATATTTGTGTGGCCGGGTTTCCCGTGGACGCTGGCTAGACCAGATACGTCTGGCGGATGCAAGCCTTTGGAACCCATTTGTAACTCGCTGCCTTTCGGCTCACGAGCTGGGTGGCGAACGCGATCCCACATTTGTGTGGCCAGGTTTCCCGTGGACGCTGGCTAGACCAGATACGTCCGGCGGACGCAAGCCTTTGGAACCCATTTGTAACTCGCTGCCTTTTGACTCACGAGCTGGGCGGCGAGCACGATGCGACATTTGTTTGGCCGGGTTTCCCGTGGACGCTGGCTAGACCAGATACGTCTGGCGGATGCAAGCCTTTGGAACCCATTTGTAACTCGCTGCCTTTCGGCTCACGAGCTGGGCGGCGAACGCGATCCCACATTTGTGTGGCCAGGTTTCCCGTGGACGCTGGCTAGACCAGATACGTCCGGCGGACGCAAGCCTTTGGAACCCATTTGTAACTCGCTGCCTTTTGACTCACGAGCTGGGCGGCGAGCACGATGCGACATTTGTTTGGCCGGGTTTCCCGTGGACGCTGGCTAGACCAGATACGTCTGGCGAATGCAAGCCTTTGGAACCCATTTGTAACTCGCTGCCTTTCGGCTCACGAGCTGGGCGGCGAACGCGATCCCACATTTGTGTGGCCAGGTTTCCCGTGGACGCTGGCTAGACCAGATACGTCCGGCGGACGCAAGCCTTTGAACCCATTTGTAACTCGCTGCCTTTCGGCTCACGAGCTGGGCGGCGAGCGCAATGCCATATTTGTGTTGCCGGGTTTCCCGTGGACGCTGGCTAGACCAGATACGTCCGGCGGACGCAAGCCTCTGAAACCCATTTGTAACTCGCTGCCTTTCGGCTCACGAGCTGGGCGGCGAGCGTGATGCCATATTTGTGTGGCCGGGTTTCCCGTGGACGCTGGCTAGACCAGATACGTCCGGCGGACGCAAGTCTCTGAAACCCATTTGTAACTCGCTGCCTTTCGGGTCACGAGCTGGGCGGCGAGCGTGATGCCACATTTGTGTGGCCGCATTTCCTGTGGACGCTGGCTAGACGAGATACGTCCGGCAGACGCAAGCCTTTGAAACCCATTTGTAACTCGCTGCCTTTCGACTCACGAGCTGGGCGGCAAGCACGATGCGACATTTGTTTGGCCGGGTTTCCCGTGGACGCTGGCTAGACCAGATACGTCCGGCGGACGCAAGCCTTTGGAACCCATTTGTAACTCGCTGCCTTTTGGCTCACGAGCTGGGCGGCGAGTGCGATGCCACATTTGTGTGGCCGGGTTTCACGTAGACGCTGGCTAGACCAAATACGTTCGGCGGACGCAAGCCTCTGAAACCCATTTGTAACTCGCTGCCTTTCGGCTCACGAGCTGGGTGGCGAACGCGATCCCACATTTGTGTGGCCAGGTTTCCCGTGGACGCTGGCTAGACCAGATACGTCCGGCGGACGCAAGCCTTTGGAACCCATTTGTAACTCGCTGCCTTTTGACTCACGAGCTGGGCGGCGAGCACGATGCGACATTTGTTTGGCCGGGTTTCCCGTGGACGCTGGCTAGACCAGATACGTCTGGCGAATGCAAGCCTTTGGAACCCATTTGTAACTCGCTGCCTTTCGGCTCACGAGCTGGGCGGCGAACGCGATCCCACATTTGTGTGGCCAGGTTTCCCGTGGACGCTGGCTAGACCAGATACGTCCGGCGGACGCAAGCCTTTGAACCCATTTGTAACTCGCTGCCTTTCGGCTCACGAGCTGGGCGGCGAGCGCAATGCCATATTTGTGTTGCCGGGTTTCCCGTGGACGCTGGCTAGACCAGATACGTCCGGCGGACGCAAGCCTCTGAAACCCATTTGTAACTCGCTGCCTTTCGGGTCACGAGCTGGGCGGCGAGCGTGATGTCATATTTGTGTGGCCGGGTTTCCCGTGGACGCTGGCTAGACCAGATACGTCTGGCGGATGCAAGACTTTGGAACCCATTTGTAACTCGCTGCCTTTCGGCTCACGAGCTGGGTGGCGAACGCGATCCCACATTTGTGTGGCCAGGTTTCCCGTGGACGCTGGCTAGACCAGATACGTCCGGCGGACGCAAGCCTTTGGAACCCATTTGTAACTCGCTGCCTTTTGACTCACGAGCTGGGCGGCGAGCACGATGCGACATTTGTTTGGCCGGGTTTCCCGTGGTCGCTGGCTAGACCAGATACGTCTGGCGGATGCAAGCCTTTGGAACCCATTTGTAACTCGCTGCCTTTCGGCTCACGAGCTGGGCGGCGAACGCGATCCCACATTTGTGTGGCCAGGTTTCCCGTGGACGCTGGCTAGACCAGATACGTCCGGCGGACGCAAGCCTTTGGAACCCATTTGTAACTCGCTGCCTTTTGACTCACGAGCTGGGCGGCGAGCACGATGCGACATTTGTTTGGCCGGGTTTCCCGTGGACGCTGGCTAGACCAGATACGTCTGGCGAATGCAAGCCTTTGGAACCCATTTGTAACTCGCTGCCTTTCGGCTCACGAGCTGGGCGGCGAACGCGATCCCACATTTGTGTGGCCAGGTTTCCCGTGGACGCTGGCTAGACCAGATACGTCCGGCGGACGCAAGCCTTTGAACCCATTTGTAACTCGCTGCCTTTCGGCTCACGAGCTGGGCGGCGAGCGCAATGCCATATTTGTGTTGCCGGGTTTCCCGTGGACGCTGGCTAGACCAGATACGTCCGGCGGACGCAAGCCTCTGAAACCCATTTGTAACTCGCTGCCTTTCGGGTCACGAGCTGGGCGGCGAGCGTGATGTCATATTTGTGTGGCCGGGTTTCCCGTGGACGCTGGCTAGACCAGATACGTCCGGCGGACGCAAGCCTCTGAAACCAATTTGTAACTCGCTGCCTTTCGGGTCACGAGCTGGGCGGCGAGCGTGATGCCACATTTGTGTGGCCGCGTTTCCTGTGGACGCTACCTAGACGAGATACGTCCGGCAGACGCAAGCCTTTGAAACCCATTTGTAACTCGCTGCCTTTCGACTCACGAGCTGGGCGGCGAGCACGATGCGACATTTGTTTGGCCGGGTTTCCCGTGGACGCTGGCTAGACCAGATACGTCTGGCGGATGCAAGCCTTTGGAACCCATTTGTAACTCGCTGCCTTTCGGCTCACGAGCTGGGCGGCGAACGCGATCCCACTTTTGTGTGGCCAGGTTTCCCGTGGACGCTGGCTTGACCAGATACGTCCGGCGTTCGCAAGCCTTTGGAACCCATTTGTAACTCGCTGCCTTTCGGCTCACGAGCTGGGCGGCGAACGCGATCCCACATTTGTGTGGCCAGGTTTCCCGTGGACGCTGGCTAGACCAGATACGTCCGGCGTTCGCAAGCCTTTGGAACCCATTTGTAACTCGCTGCCTTTCGACTCACGAGCTGGGCGGCGAGTGCGATGCCACATTTGTGTGGCCGGGTTTCACGTAGACGCTGGCTAGACCAAATACGTTCGGCGGACGCAAGCCTCTGAAACCCATTTGTAACTCGCTGCCTTTCGGCTCACGAGCTGGGCGGCGAGCGCAATGCCACATTTGTGTTGCCGTGTTTCTCGTGGACGCTGGCTAGACCAGATACGTCCGGCGGACGCAAGCCTCTGAAACCCATTTGTAACTCGCTGCCTTTCGGGTCACGAGCTGGGCGGCGAGCGTGATGCCACATTTGTGTGGCCACGTTTCCTGTGGACGCTGCCTAGACGAGATACGTCCGGCAGACGCAAGCCTTTGAAACCCATTTGTAACTCGCTGCCTTTCGACTCACGAGCTGGGCGGCGAGCACGATGCGACATTTGTTTGGCCGGGTTTCCCGTGGACGCTAGCTAGACCAGATACGTCCGGCGGACGCAAGCCTTTGGAACCCATTTGTAACTCGCTGCCTTTTGGCTCACGAGCTGGGCGGCGAGTGCGATGCCACATTTGTGTGGCCGGGTTTCACGTAGACGCTGGCTAGACCAAATACGTTCGGCGGACGCAAGCCTCTGAAACCCATTTGTAACTCGCTGCCTTTCGGCTCACGAGCTGGGTGGCGAACGCGATCCCACATTTGTGTGGCCAGGTTTCCCGTGGACGCTGGCTAGACCAGATACGTCCGGCGGACGCAAGCCTTTGGAACCCATTTGTAACTCGCTGCCTTTTGACTCACGAGCTGGGCGGCGAGCACGATGCGACATTTGTTTGGCCGGGTTTCCCGTGGACGCTGGCTAGACCAGATACGTCTGGCGGATGCAAGCCTTTGGAACCCATTTGTAACTCGCTGCCTTTCGGCTCACGAGCTGGGCGGCGAACGCGATCCCACATTTGTGTGGCCAGGTTTCCCGTGGACGCTGGCTAGACCAGATACGTCCGGCGGACACAAGCCTTTGAACCCATTTGTAACTCGCTGCCTTTCGGCTCACGAGCTGGGCGGCGAGCGCAATGCCATATTTGTGTTGCCGGGTTTCCCGTGGACGCTGGCTAGACCAGATACGTCCGGCGGACGCAAGCCTCTGAAACCCATTTGTAACTCGCTGCCTTTCGGGTCACGAGCTGGGCGGCGAGCGTGATGCCATATTTGTGTGGCCGGGTTTCACGTGGACGCTGGCTAGACCAGATACGTCCGGCGGACGCAAGCCTCTGAAACCAATTTGTAACTCGCTGCCTTTCGGGTCACGAGCTGGGCGGCGAGCGTGATGCCACATTTGTGTGGCCGCGTTTCCTATGGACGCTACCTAGACGAGATACGTCCGGCAGACGCAAGCCTTTGAAACCCATTTGTAACTCGCTGCCTTTCGACTCACGAGCTGGGCGGCGAGCACGATGCGACATTTGTTTGGCCGGGTTTCCCGTGGACGCTGGCTAGACCAGATATGTCCGGCGTTCGCAAGCCTTTGGAACCCATTTGTAACTCGCTGCCTTTCGGCTCACGAGCTGGGCGGCGAACGCGATCCCACATTTGTGTGGCCAGGTTTCCCGTGGACGCTGGCTAGACCAGATAAGTCCGGCGTTCGCAAGCCTTTGGAACCCATTTGTAACTCGCTGCCTTTCGACTCACGAGCTGGGCGGCGAGTGCGATGCCACATTTGTGTGGCCGGGTTTCACGTAGACGCTGGCTAGACCAAATACGTTCGGCGGACGCAAGCCTCTGAAACCCATTTGTAACTCGCTGCCTTTCGGCTCACGAGCTGGGCGGCGAGCGCAATGCCACATTTGTGTTGCCGTGTTTCTCGTGGACGCTGGCTAGACCAGATACGTCCGGCGGACGCAAGCCTCTGAAACCCATTTGTAACTCGCTGCCTTTCGGGTCACGAGCTGGGCGGCGAGCGTGATGCCACATTTGTGTGGCCACGTTTCCTGTGGACGCTGCCTAGACGAGATACGTCCGGCAGACGCAAGCCTTTGAAACCCATTTGTAACTCGCTGCCTTTCGACTCACGAGCTGGGCGGCGAGCACGATGCGACATTTGTTTGGCCGGGTTTCCCGTGGACGCTAGCTAGACCAGATACGTCCGGCGGACGCAAGCCTTTGGAACCCATTTGTAACTCGCTGCCTTTTGGCTAACGAGCTGGGCGGCGAGTGCGATGCCACATTTGTGTGGCCGGGTTTCACGTAGACGCTGGCTAGACCAAATACGTTCGGCGGACGCAAGCCTCTGAAACCCATTTGTAACTCGCTGCCTTTCGGCTCACGAGCTGGGTGGCGAACGCGATCCCACATTTGTGTGGCCAGGTTTCCCGTGGACGCTGGCTAGACCAGATACGTCCGGCGGACGCAAGCCTTTGGAACCCATTTGTAACTCGCTGCCTTTTGACTCACGAGCTGGGCGGCGAGCACGATGCGACAT
This sequence comes from Urtica dioica subsp. dioica, assembly GCF_054948205.1. Classification (NCBI taxonomy): domain Eukaryota; kingdom Viridiplantae; phylum Streptophyta; class Magnoliopsida; order Rosales; family Urticaceae; genus Urtica; species Urtica dioica. The sequence goes on along the minus strand of NC_142757.1, from coordinate 1,821,011 downwards.
TTGTTTGGCCGGGTTTCCCGTGGACGCTGGCTAGACCAGATACGTCTGGCGGATGCAAGCCTTTGGAACCCATTTGTAACTCGCTGCCTTTCGGCTCACGAGCTGGGCGGCGAACGCGATCCCACATTTGTGTGGCCAGGTTTCCCGTGGACGCTGGCTAGACCAGATACGTCCGGCGGACACAAGCCTTTGAACCCATTTGTAACTCGCTGCCTTTCGGCTCACGAGCTGGGCGGCGAGCGCAATGCCATATTTGTGTTGCCGGGTTTCCCGTGGACGCTGGCTAGACCAGATACGTCCGGCGGACGCAAGCCTCTGAAACCCATTTGTAACTCGCTGCCTTTCGGGTCACGAGCTGGGCGGCGAGCGTGATGCCATATTTGTGTGGCCGGGTTTCCCGTGGACGCTGGCTAGACCAGATACGTCCGGCGGACGCAAGCCTCTGAAACCAATTTGTAACTCGCTGCCTTTCGGGTCACGAGCTGGGCGGCGAGCGTGATGCCACATTTGTGTGGCCGCGTTTCCTATGGACGCTACCTAGACGAGATACGTCCGGCAGACGCAAGCCTTTGAAACCCATTTGTAACTCGCTGCCTTTCGACTCACGAGCTGGGCGGCGAGCACGATGCGACATTTGTTTGGCCGGGTTTCCCGTGGACGCTGGCTAGACCAGATACGTCTGGCGGATGCAAGCCTTTGGAACCCATTTGTAACTCGCTGCCTTTCGGCTCACGAACTGGGCGGCGAACGCGATCCCACATTTGTGTGGCCAGGTTTCCCGTGGACGCTGGCTAGACCAGATACGTCCGGCGTTCGCAAGCCTTTGGAACCCATTTGTAACTCGCTGCCTTTCGGCTCACGAGCTGGGCGGCGAACGCGATCCCACATTTGTGTGGCCAGGTTTCCCGTGGACGCTGGCTAGACCAGATACGTCCGGCGTTCGCAAACCTTTGGAACCCATTTGTAACTCGCTGCCTTTCGGCTCACGAGCTGGGCGGCGAGTGCGATGCCACATTTGTGTGGCCGGGTTTCACGTAGACGCTGGCTAGACCAAATACGTTCGGCGGACGCAAGCCTCTGAAACCCATTTGTAACTCGCTGCCTTTCGGCTCACGAGCTGGGCGGCGAGCGCAATGCCACATTTGTGTTGCCGTGTTTCTCGTGGACGCTGGCTAGACCAGATACGTCCGGCGGACGCAAGCCTCTGAAACCCATTTGTAACTCGCTGCCTTTCGGGTCACGAGCTGGGCGGCGAGCGTGATGCCACATTTGTGTGGCCACGTTTCCTGTGGACGCTGCCTAGACGAGATACGTCCGGCAGACGCAAGCCTTTGAAACCCATTTATAACTCGCTGCCTTTCGACTCACGAGCTGGGCAGCGAGCACGATGCGACATTTGTTTGGCCGGGTTTCCCGTGGACGCTGGCTAGACCAGATACGTCCGGCGGACGCAAGCCTTTGGAACCCATTTGTAACTCGCTGCCTTTTGGCTCACGAGCTGGGCGGCGAGTGCGATGCCACATTTGTGTGGCCGGGTTTCACGTAGACGCTGGCTAGACCAAATACGTTCGGCGGACGCAAGCCTCTGAAACCCATTTGTAACTCGCTGCCTTTCGGCTCACGAGCTGGGTGGCGAACGCGATCCCACATTTGTGTGGCCAGGTTTCCCGTGGACGCTGGCTAGACCAGATACGTCCGGTGGACGCAAGCCTTTGGAACCCATTTGTAACTCGCTGCCTTTCGGCTCACGAGCTGGGCGGCGAGTGCGATGCCACATTTGTGTGGCCGGGTTTCACGTAGACGCTGGCTAGACCAAATACGTTCGGCGGACGCAAGCCTCTGAAACCCATTTGTAACTCGCTGCCTTTCGGCTCACGAGCTGGGCGGCGAGCGCAATGCCACATTTGTGTTGCCGGGTTTCCCGTGGACGCTGGCTAGACCAGATACGTCCGGCGGACGCAAGCCTCTGAAACCCATTTGTAACTCGCTGCCTTTCGGCTCACGAGCTGGGCGGCGAGCGCAATGCCATATTTGTGTTGCCGGGTTTCCCGTGGACGCTGGCTAGACTAGTTACGTCCGGCGGACGCAAGCCTCTGAAACCCATTTGTAACTCGCTGCCTTTCGGGTCACGAGCTGGGCGGCGAGCATGATGCCACATTTGTGTGGCCACGTTTCCTGTGGACGCTGCCTAGACGAGATACGTCCGGCAGACGCAAGCCTTTGAAACCCATTTGTAACTCGCTGCCTTTCGACTCACGAGCTGGGCGGCGAGCACGATGCGACATTTGTTTGGCCGGGTTTCCCGTGGACGCTGGCTAGACCAGATACGTCTGGCGGACGCAAGCCTTTGGAACCCATTTGTAACTCGCTGCCTTTCGGCTCACGAGCTGGGCGGCGAACGCGATCCCACATTTGTGTGGCCAGGTTTCCCGTGGACGCTGGCTAGACCAGATACGTCCGGCGGACGCAAGCCTTTGAACCCATTTGTAACTCGCTGCCTTTCGGCTCACGAGCTGGGCGGCGAGTGCGATGCCTCATTTGTGTGGCCGGGTTTCACGTAGACGCTGGCTAGACCAAATACGTTCGGCGGACGCAAGCCTCTGAAACCCATTTGTAACTCGCTGCCTTTCGGCTCACGAGCTGGGCGGCGAGCGCAATGCCACATTTGTGTTGCCGGGTTTCCCGTGGACGCTGGCTAGACCAGATACGTCCGGCGGACGCAAGCCTCTGAAACCCATTTGTAACTCGCTGCCTTTCGGCTCACGAGCTGGGCGGCGAGCGTGATGCCATATTTGTGTGGCCGGGTTTCCCGTGGACGCTGGCTAGACCAGATACGTCCGGCGGACGCAAGTCTCTGAAACCCATTTGTAACTCGCTGCCTTTCGGGTCACGAGCTGGGCGGCGAGCGTGATACCACATTTGTGTGGCCGCATTTCCTGTGGACGCTGGCTAGACGAGATACGTCCGGCAGACGCAAGCCTTTGAAACCCATTTGTAACTCGCTGCCTTTCGACTCACGAGCTGGGCGGCGAGCACGATGCGACATTTGTTTGGCCGGGTTTCCCATGGACGCTGGCTAGACCAGATACGTCCGGCGGACGCAAGCCTTTGGAACCCATTTGTAACTCGCTGCCTTTTGGCTCACGAGCTGGGCGGCGAGTGCGATGCCACATTTGTGTGGCCGGGTTTCACGTAGACGCTGGCTAGACCAAATACGTTCGGCGGACGCAAGCCTCTGAAACCCATTTGTAACTCGCTGCCTTTCGGCTCACGAGCTGGGTGGCGAACGCGATCCCACATTTGTGTGGCCAGGTTTCCCGTGGACGCTGGCTAGACCAGATACGTCCGGCGGACGCAAGCCTTTGGAACCCATTTGTAACTCGCTGCCTTTCGACTCACGAGCTGGGCGGCGAGCACGATGCGACATTTGTTTGGCCGGGTTTCCCGTGGACGCTGGCTAGACCAGATACGTCTGGCGGATGCAAGCCTTTGGAACCCATTTGTAACTCGCTGCCTTTCGGCTCACGAGCTGGGCGGCGAACGCGATCCCACATTTGTGTGGCCAGGTTTCCCGTGGACGCTGGCTAGACCAGATACGTCCGGCGGACGCAAGCCTTTGAACCCATTTGTAACTCGCTGCCTTTCGGCTCAGGAGTTGGGCGGCGAGCGCAATGCCATATTTGTGTTGCCGGGTTTCCCGTGGACGCTGGCTAGACCAGATACGTCCGGCGGACGCAAGCCTCTGAAACCCATTTGTAACTCGCTGCCTTTCGGGTCACGAGCTGGGCGGCGAGCGTGATGCCATATTTGTGTGGCCGGGTTTCCCGTGGACGCTGGCTAGACCAGATACGTCCGGCGGACGCAAGCCTCTGAAACCAATTTGTAACTCGCTGCCTTTCGGGTCACGAGCTGGGCGGCGAGCGTGATGCCACATTTGTGTGGCCGCGTTTCCTGTGGACGCTGCCTAGACGAGATACGTCCGGCAGACGCAAGCCTTTGAAACCCATTTGTAACTCGCTGCCTTTCGACTCAGGAGCTGGGCGGCGAGCACGATGCGACATTTGTTTGGCCGGGTTTCCCGTGGACGCTGGCTAGACCAGATACGTCTGGCGGATGCAAGCCTTTGGAACCCATTTGTAACTCGCTGCCTTTCGGCTCACGAGCTGGGCGGCGAACGCGATCCCACATTTGTGTGGCCAGGTTTCCCGTGGACGCTGGCTAGACCAGATACGTCCGGCGTTCGCAAGCCTTTGGAACCCATTTGTAACTCGCTGCCTTTCGGCTCACGAGCTGGGCGGCGAGTGCGATGCCACATTTGTGTGGCCGGGTTTCACGTAGACGCTGGCTAGACCAAATACGTTCGGCGGACGCAAACCTCTGAAACCCATTTGTAACTCGCTGCCTTTCGGCTCACGAGCTGGGCGGCGAGCGCAATGCCACATTTGTGTTGCCGGGTTTCTCGTGGACGCTGGCTAGACCAGATACGTCCGGCGGACGCAAGCCTCTGAAACCCATTTGTAACTCGCTGCCTTTCGGGTCACGAGCTGGGCGGCGAGCGTGATGCCACATTTGTGTGGCCAAGTTTCCTGTGGACGCTGCCTAGACGAGATACGTCCGGCAGACGCAAGCCTTTGAAACCCATTTGTAACTCGCTGCCTTTCGACTCACGAGCTGGGCGGCGAGCACGATGCGACATTTGTTTGGCCGGGTTTCCCGTGGACGCTGGCTAGACCAGATACGTCTGGCGGACGCAAGCCTTTGGAACCCATTTGTAACTCGCTGCCTTTCGGCTCACGAGCTGGGCGGCGAACGCGATCCCACATTTGTGTGGCCAGGTTTCCCGTGGACGCTGGCTAGACCAGATACGTCCGGCGGATGCAAGCCTTTGAACCCATTTGTAACTCGCTGCCTTTCGGCTCACGAGCTGGGCGGCGAGTGCGATGCCACATTTGTGTGGCCGGGTTTCACGTAGACGCTGGCTAGACCAAATACGTTCGGCGGACGCAAGCCTCTGAAACCCATTTGTAACTCGCTGCCTTTCGGCTCACGAGCTGGGCGGCGAGCGCAATGCCACATTTGTGTTGCCGGGTTTCCCGTGGACGCTGGCTAGACCAGATACGTCCGGCGGACGCAAGCCTCTGAAACCCATTTGTAACTCGCTGCCTTTCGGCTCACGAGCTGGGCGGCGAGCGTGATGCCATATTTGTGTGGCCGGGTTTCCCGTGGACGCTGGCTAGACCAGATACGTCCGGCGGACGCAAGTCTCTGAAACCCATTTGTAACTCGCTGCCTTTCGGGTCACGAGCTGGGCGGCGAGCGTGATGCCACATTTGTGTGGCCGCATTTCCTGTGGACGCTGGCTAGACGAGATACGTCCGGCAGACGCAAGCCTTTGAAACCCATTTGTAACTCGCTGCCTTTCGACTCACGAGCTGGGCGGCGAGCACGATGCGACATTTGTTTGGCCGGGTTTCCCGTGGACGCTGGCTAGACCAGATACGTCCGGCGGACGCAAGCCTTTGGAACCCATTTGTAACTCGCTGCCTTTTGGCTCACGAGCTGGGCGGCGAGTGCGATGCCACATTTGTGTGGCCGGGTTTCACGTATACGCTGGCTAGACCAAATACGTTCGGCGAACGCAAGCCTCTGAAACCCATTTGTAACTCGCTGCCTTTCGGCTCACGAGCTGGGCGGCGAGCGTGATGCCACATTTGGGTGGCCGCATTTCCTGTGGACACTGGCTAGACGAGATACGTCCGGCAGACGCAAGCCTTTGAAACCCATTTGTAACTCGCTGCCTTTCGACTCAGGAGCTGGGCGGCGAGCACGATGCGACATTTGTTTGGCCGGGTTTCCCGTGGACGCTGGCTAGACCAGATACGTCTGGCGGATGCAAGCCTTTGGAACCCATTTGTAACTCGCTGCCTTTCGGCTCACGAGCTGGGCGGCGAACGCGATCCCACATTTGTGTGGCCAGGTTTCCCGTGGACGCTGGCTAGACCAGATACGTCCGGCGTTCGCAAGCCTTTGGAACCCATTTGTAACTCGCTGCCTTTCGGCTCACGAGCTGGGCGGCGAGTGCGATGCCACATTTGTGTGGCCGGGTTTCACGTAGACGCTGGCTAGACCAAATACGTTCGGCGGACGCAAACCTCTGAAACCCATTTGTAACTCGCTGCCTTTCGGCTCACGAGCTGGGCGGCGAGCGCAATGCCACATTTGTGTTGCCGGGTTTCTCGTGGACGCTGGCTAGACCAGATACGTCCGGCGGACGCAAGCCTCTGAAACCCATTTGTAACTCGCTGCCTTTCGGGTCACGAGCTGGGCGGCGAGCGTGATGCCACATTTGTGTGGCCACGTTTCCTGTGGACGCTGCCTAGACGAGATACGTCCGGCAGACGCAAGCCTTTGAAACCCATTTGTAACTCGCTGCCTTTCGACTCACGAGCTGGGCGGCGAGCTCGATGCGACATTTGTTTGGCCGGGTTTCCCGTGGACGCTGGCTAGACCAGATACGTCTGGCGGACGCAAGCCTTTGGAACCCATTTGTAACTCGCTGCCTTTCGGCTCACGAGCTGGGCGGCGAACGCGATCCCACATTTGTGTGGCCAGGTTTCCCGTGGACGCTGGCTAGACCAGATACGTCCGGCGGATGCAAGCCTTTGAACCCATTTGTAACTCGCTGCCTTTCGGCTCACGAGCTGGGCGGCGAGTGCGATGCCACATTTGTGTGGCCGGGTTTCACGTAGACGCTGGCTAGACCAAATACGTTCGGCGGACGCAAGCCTCTGAAACCCATTTGTAACTCGCTGCCTTTCGGCTCACGAGCTGGGCGGCGAGCGCAATGCCACATTTGTGTTGCCGGGTTTCCCGTGGACGCTGGCTAGACCAGATACGTCCGGCGGACGCAAGCCTCTGAAACCCATTTGTAACTCGCTGCCTTTCGGCTCACGAGCTGGGCGGCGAGCGTGATGCCATATTTGTGTGGCCGGGTTTCCCGTGGACGCTGGCTAGACCAGATACGTCCGGCGGACGCAAGTCTCTGAAACCCATTTGTAACTCGCTGCCTTTCGGGTCACGAGCTGGGCGGCGAGCGTGATGCCACATTTGTGTGGCCGCATTTCCTGTGGACGCTGGCTAGACGAGATACGTCCGGCAGACGCAAGCCTTTGAAACCCATTTGTAACTCGCTGCCTTTCGACTCACGAGCTGGGCGGCGAGCACGATGCGACATTTGTTTGGCCGGGTTTCCCGTGGACGCTGGCTAGACCAGATACGTCCGGCGGACGCAAGCCTTTGGAACCCATTTGTAACTCGCTGCCTTTTGGCTCACGAGCTGGGCGGCGAGTGCGATGCCACATTTGTGTGGCCGGGTTTCACGTATACGCTGGCTAGACCAAATACGTTCGGCGAACGCAAGCCTCTGAAACCCATTTGTAACTCGCTGCCTTTCGGCTCACGAGCTGGGCGGCGAGCGTGATGCCACATTTGTGTGGCCGCATTTCCTGTGGACGCTGGCTAGACGAGATACGTCCGGCAGACGCAAGCCTTTGAAACCCATTTGTAACTCGATGCCTTTCGACTCACGAGCTGGGCGGCGAGCACGATGCGACATTTGTTTGGCCGGGTTTCCCGTGGACGCTGGCTAGACCAGATACGTCTGGCGGACGCAAGCCTTTGGAACACATTTGTAACTCGCTGCCTTTCGGCTCACGAGCTGGGCGGCGAGCGCAATGCCACATTTGTGTTGCCGGGTTTCCCGTGGACGCTGGCTAGACCAGATACGTCCGGCGGACGCAAGCCTCTGAAACCCATTTGTAACTCGCTGCCTTTCGGCTCACGAGCTGGGCGGCGAGCGCAATGCCATATTTGTGTTGCCGGGTTTCCCGTGGACGCTGGCTAGACCAGATACGTCCGGCGGACGCAAGCCTCTGAAACCCATTTGTAACTCGCTGCCTTTCGGGTCACGAGCTGGGCGGCGAGCGTGATGCCATATTTGTGTGGCCGGGTTTCCCGTGGACGCTGGCTAGACCAGATACGTCCGGCGGACGCAAGCCTCTGAAACAAATTTGTAACTCGCTGCCTTTCGGGTCACGAGCTGGGCGGCGAGCGTGATGCCACATTTGTGTGGCCGCGTTTCCTGTGGACGCTGCCTAGACGAGATACGTCCGGCAGATGCAAACCTTTGAAACCCATTTGTAACTCGCTGCCTTTCGACTAACGAGCTGGGCGGCGAGCACGATGCGACATTTGTTTGGCCGGGTTTCCCGTGGACGCTGGCTAGACCAGATACGTCTGGCGGATGCAAGCCTTTGGAACCCATTTGTAACTCGCTGCCTTTCGGCTCACGAGCTGGGCGGCGAACGCGATCCCACATTTGTGTGGCCAGGTTTCCCGTGGACGCTGGCTAGACCAGATACGTCCGGCGTTCGCAAGCCTTTGGAACCCATTTGTAACTCGCTGCCTTTCGGCTCACGAGCTGGGTGGCGAGTGCGATGCCACATTTGTGTGGCCGGGTTTCACGTAGACGCTGGCTAGACCAAATACGTTCGGCGGACGCAAGCCTCTGAAACCCATTTGTAACTCGCTGCCTTTCGGCTCACGAGCTGGGCGGTGAGCGCAATGCCACATTTGTGTTGCCGGGTTTCTCGTGGACGCTGGCTAGACCAGATACGTCCGGCGGACGCAAGCCTCTGAAACCCATTTGTAACTCGCTGCCTTTCGGGTCACGAGCTGGGCGGCGAGCGTGATGCCACATTTGTGTGGCCACGTTTCCTATGGACGCTGCCTAGACGAGATACGTCCGGCAGACGCAAGCCTTTGAAACCCATTTGTAACTCGCTGCCTTTCGACTCACGAGCTGGGCGGCGAGCACGATGCGACATTTGTTTGGCCGGGTTTCCCGTGGACGCTGGCTAGACCAGATACGTCTGGCGGACGCAAGCCTTTGGAACCCATTTGTAACTCGCTGCCTTTCGGCTCACGAGCCGGGCGGCGAACGCGATCCCACATTTGTGTGGCCAGGTTTCCCGTGGACGCTGGCTAGACCAGATACGTCCGGCGGACGCAAGCCTTTGAACCCATTTGTAACTCGCTGCCTTTCGGCTCACGAGCTGGGCGGCGAGTGCGATGCCACATTTGTGTGGCCGGGTTTCACGTAGACGCTGGCTAGACCAAATACGTTCGGCGGACGCAAGCCTCTGAAACCCATTTGTAACTCGCTGCCTTTCGGCTCACGAGCTGGGCGGCGAGCGCAATGCCACATATGTATTGCCGGGTTTCCCGTGGACGCTGGCTAGACCAGATACGTCCGGCGGACGCAAGCCTCTGAAACCCATTTGTAACTCGCTGCCTTTCGGCTCACGAGCTGGGCGGCGAGCGTGATGCCATATTTGTGTGGCCGGGTTTCCCGTGGACGCTGGCTAGACCAGATACGTCCGGCGGACGCAAGTCTCTGAAACCCATTTGTAACTCGCTGCCTTTCGGGTCACGAGCTGGGCGGCGAGCGTGATGCCACATTGGTGTGGCCGCATTTCCTGTGGATGCTGGCTAGACGAGATACGTCCGGCAGACGCAAGCCTTTGAAACCCATTTGTAACTCGCTGCCTTTCGACTCACGAGCTGGGCGGCGAGCGCAATGCCATATTTGTGTTGCCGGGTTTCCCGTGGACGCTGGCTAGACCAGATACGTCCGGCGGACGCAAGCCTCTGAAACCCATTTGTAACTCGCTGCCTTTCGGGTCACGAGCTGGGCGGCGAGCGTGATGCCATATTTGTGTGGCCGGGTTTCCCGTGGACGCTGGCTAGACCAGATACGTCCGGCGGACGCAAGCCTCTGAAACCAATTTGTAACTCGCTGCCTTTCGGGTCACGAGCTGGGCGGCGAGCGTGATGCCACATTTGTGTGGCCGCGTTTCCTGTGGACGCTGCCTAGACCAGATACGTCCGGCGGACGCAAGCCTTTGGAATCCATTTGTAACTCGCTGCCTTTCGACTCACGAGCTGGGCGGCGAGCACGATGCGACATTTGTTTGGCCGGGTTTCCCGTGGACGCTGGCTAGACCAGATACGTTTGGCGGACGCAAGCCTTTGGAACCCATTTGTAACTCGCTGCCTTTCGGCTCACGAGCTGGGCGGCGAACGCGATCCCACATTTGTGTGGCCAGGTTTCCCGTGGACGCTGGCTAGACCAGATACGTCCGGCGGACGCAAGCCTTTGAACCCATTTGTAACTCGCTGCCTTTCGGCTCACGAGCTGGGCGGCGAGTGCGATGCCACATTTGTGTGGCCGGGTTTCACGTAGACGCTGGCTAGACCAAATACGTTCGGCGGACGCAAGCCTCTGAAACCCATTTGTAACTCGCTGCCTTTCGGCTCACGAGCTGGGCGGCGAGCGCAATGCCACATTTGTGTTGCCGGGTTTCCCGTGGACGCTGGCTAGACTAGTTACGTCCGGCGGACGCAAGCCTCTGAAACCCATTTGTAACTCGCTGCCTTTCGGCTCACGAGCTGGGCGGCGAGCGTGATGCCATATTTGTGTGGCCGGGTTTCCCGTGGACGCTGGCTAGACCAGATACGTCCGGCGGACTCAAGTCTCTGAAACCCATTTGTAACTCGCTGCCTTTCGGGTCACGAGCTGGGCGGCGAGCGTGATGCCACATTTGTGTGGCCGCATTTCCTGTGGACGCTGGCTAGACGAGATACGTCCGGCAGACGCAAGCCTTTGAAACCCATTTGTAACTCGCTGCCTTTCGACTCACGAGCTGGGCGGCGAGCACGATGCGACATTTGTTTGGCCGGGTTTCCCGTGGACGCTGGCTAGACCAGATACGTCCGGCGGACGCAAGCCTTTGGAACCCATTTGTAACTCGCTGCCTTTTGGCTCACGAGCTGGGCGGCGAGTGCGATGCCACATTTGTGTGGCCGGGTTTCACGTAGACGCTGGCTAGACCAAATACGTTCGGCGGACGCAAGCCTCTGAAACCCATTTGTAACTCGCTGCCTTTCGGCTCACGAGCTGGGCGGCGAGCGCAATGCCACATTTGTGTGGCCAAGTTTCCCGTGGACGCTTGCTAGACCAGATACGTCCGGCGGACGCAAGCCTTTGGAACCCATTTGTAACTCGCTGCCTTTCAGCTCACGAGCTGGGCGGCGAGCGCAATGCCACATTTGTGTTGCCGGGTTTCTCGTGGACGCTGGCTAGACCAGATACGTCCGGCGGACGCAAGCCTCTGAAACCCATTTGTAACTCGCTGCCTTTCGGGTCACGAGCTGGGCGGCGAGCGTGATGCCACATTTGTGTGGCCACGTTTCCTGTGGACGCTGCCTAGACGAGATACGTCCGGCAGACGCAAGCCTTTGAAACCCATTTGTAACTCGCTGCCTTTCGACTCACGAGCTGGGCGGCGAGCACGATGCGACATTTGTTTGGCCGGGTTTCCCGTGGACGCTGGCTAGACCAGATACGTCTGGCGGACGCAAGCCTTTGGAACCCATTTGTAACTCGCTGCCTTTCGGCTCACGAGCTGGGCGGCGAACGCGATCCCACATTTGTTTGGCCAGGTTTCCCGTGGACGCTGGCTAGACCAGATACGTCCGGCGGACGCAAGCCTTTGAACCCATTTGTAACTCGCTGCCTTTCGGCTCACGAGCTGGGCGGCGAGTGCGATGCCACATTTGTGTGGCCGGGTTTCACGTAGACGCTGGCTAGACCAAATACGTTCGGCGGACGCAAGCCTCTGAAACCCATTTGTAACTCGCTGCCTTTCGGCTCACGAGCTGGGCGGCGAGCGCAATGCCACATTTGTGTTGCCGGGTTTCCCGTGGACGCTGGCTAGACCAGTTACGTCCGGCGGACGCAAGCCTCTGAAACCCATTTGTAACTCGCTGCCTTTCGGCTCACGAGCTGGGCGGCGAGCGTGATGCCATATTTGTGTGGCCGGGATTCCCGTGGACGCTGGCTAGACCAGATACGTCCGACGGACGCAAGTCTCTGAAACCCATTTGTAACTCGCTGCCTTTCGGGTCACGAGCTGGGCGGCGAGCGTGATGCCACATTTGTGTGGCCGCATTTCCTGTGGACGCTGGCTAGACGAGATACGTCCGGCAGACGCAAGCCTTTGAAACCCATTTGTAACTCGCTGCCTTTCGACTCACGAGCTGGGCGGCGAGCACGATGCGACATTTGTTTGGCCGGGTTTCCCGTGGACGCTGGCTAGACCAGATACGTCCGGCGGACGCAAGCCTTTGGAACCCATTTGTAACTCGCTGCCTTTCAGCTCACGAGCTGGGCGGCGAGCGCAATGCCACATTTGTGTTGCCGGGTTTCTCGTGGACGCTGGCTAGACCAGATACGTCCGGCGGACGCAAGCCTCTGAAACCCATTTGTAACTCGATGCCTTTCGGGTCACGAGCTGGGCGGCGAGCGTGATGCCACATTTGTGTGGCCACGTTTCCTGTGGACGCTGCCTAGACGAGATACGTCCGGCAGACGCAAGCCTTTGAAACCCATTTGTAACTCGCTGCCTTTCGACTCACGAGCTGGGCGGCGAGCACGATGCGACATTTGTTTGGCCGGGTTTCCCGTGGACGCTGGCTAGACCAGATACGTCCGGCGGACGCAAGCCTTTGGAACCCATTTGTAACTCGCTGCCTTTTGGCTCACGAGCTGGGCGGCGAGTGCGATGCCACATTTGTGTGGCCGGGTTTCACGTAGACGCTGGCTAGACCAAATACGTTCGGCGGACGCAAGCCTCTGAAACCCATTTGTAACTCGCTGCCTTTCGGCTCACGAGCTGGGCGGCGAGCGCAATGCCACATTTGTGTGGCCAAGTTTCCCGTGGACGCTTGCTAGACCAGATACGTCCGGCGGACGCAAGCCTTTGGAACCCATTTGTAACTCGCTGCCTTTCAGCTCACGAGCTGGGCGGCGAGCGCAATGCCACATTTGTGTTGCCGGGTTTCTCGTGGACGCTGGCTAGACCAGATACGTCCGGCGGACGCAAGCCTCTGAAACCCATTTGTAACTCGCTGCCTTTCGGGTCACGAGCTGGGCGGCGAGCGTGATGCCACATTTGTGTGGCCACGTTTCCTGTGGACGCTGCCTAGACGAGATACGTCCGGCAGACGCAAGCCTTTGAAACCCATTTGTAACTCGCTGCCTTTCGACTCACGAGCTGGGCGGCGAGCACGATGCGACATTTGTTTGGCCGGGTTTCCCGTGGACGCTGGCTAGACCAGATACGTCTGGCGGACGCAAGCCTTTGGAACCCATTTGTAACTCGCTGCCTTTCGGCTCACGAGCTGGGCGGCGAACGCGATCCCACATTTGTTTGGCCAGGTTTCCCGTGGACGCTGGCTAGACCAGATACGTCCGGCGGACGCAAGCCTTTGAACCCATTTGTAACTCGCTGCCTTTCGGCTCACGAGCTGGGCGGCGAGTGCGATGCCACATTTGTGTGGCCGGGTTTCACGTAGACGCTGGCTAGACCAAATACGTTCGGCGGACGCAAGCCTCTGAAACCCATTTGTAACTCGCTGCCTTTCGGCTCACGAGCTGGGCGGCGAGCGCAATGCCACATTTGTGTTGCCGGGTTTCCCGTGGACGCTGGCTAGACCAGTTACGTCCGGCGGACGCAAGCCTCTGAAACCCATTTGTAACTCGCTGCCTTTCGGCTCACGAGCTGGGCGGCGAGCGTGATGCCATATTTGTGTGGCTGGGATTCCCGTGGACGCTGGCTAGACCAGATACGTCCGACGGACGCAAGTCTCTGAAACCCATTTGTAACTCGCTGCCTTTCGGGTCACGAGCTGGGCGGCGAGCGTGATGCCACATTTGTGTGGCCGCATTTCCTGTGGACGCTGGCTAGACGAGATACGTCCGGCAGACGCAAGCCTTTGAAACCCATTTGTAACTCGCTGCCTTTCGACTCACGAGCTGGGCGGCGAGCACGATGCGACATTTGTTTGGCCGGGTTTCCCGTGGACGCTGGCTAGACCAGATACGTCCGGCGGACGCAAGCCTTTGGAACCCATTTGTAACTCGCTGCCTTTCAGCTCACGAGCTGGGCGGCGAGCGCAATGCCACATTTGTGTTGCCGGGTTTCTCGTGGACGCTGGCTAGACCAGATACGTCCGGCGGACGCAAGCCTCTGAAACCCATTTGTAACTCGATGCCTTTCGGGTCACGAGCTGGGCGGCGAGCGTGATGCCACATTTGTGTGGCCACGTTTCCTGTGGACGCTGCCTAGACGAGATACGTCCGGCAGACGCAAGCCTTTGAAACCCATTTGTAACTCGCTGCCTTTCGACTCACGAGCTGGGCGGCGAGCACGATGCGACATTTGTTTGGCCGGGTTTCCCGTGGACGCTGGCTAGACCAGATACGTCTGGCGGACGCAAGCCTTTGGAACCCATTTGTAACTCGCTGCCTTTCGGCTCACGAGCTGGGCGGCGAACGCGATCCCACATTTGTGTGGCCAGGTTTCCCGTGGACGCTGGCTAGACCAGATACGTCCGGCGGACGCAAGCCTTTGAACCCATTTGTAACTCGCTGCCTTTCGGCTCACGAGCTGGGCGGCGAGTGCGATGCCACATTTGTGTGGCCGGGTTTCACGTAGACGCTGGCTAGACCAAATACGTTCGGTGGACGCAAGCCTCTGAAACCCATTTGTAACTCGCTGCCTTTCGGCTCACGAGCTGGGCGGCGAGCGCAATGCCACATTTGTGTTGTCGGGTTTCCAGTGGACGCTGGCTAGACCAGTTACGTCCGGCGGACGCAAGCCTCTGAAACCCATTTGTAACTCGCTGCCTTTCGGCTCACGAGCTGGGCGGCGAGCGTGATGCCAAATTTGTGTGGCCGAGTTTCCCGTGGACGCTGGCTAGACCAGATACGTCCGGCGGACGCAAGTCTCTGAAACCCATTTGTAACTCGCTGCGTTTCGGGTCACGAGCTGGGCGGCGAGCGTGATGCCACATTTGTGTGGCCGCATTTCCTGTGGACGCTGGCTAGACGAGATACGTCCGGCAGACGCAAGCCTTTGAAACCCATTTGTAACTCGCTGCCTTTCGACTCACGAGCTGGGCGGCGAGCACGATGCGACATTTGTTTGGCCGGGTTTCCCGTGGACGCTGGCTAGACCAGATACGTCCGGCGGACGCAAGCCTTTGGAACCCATTTGTAACTCGCTGCCTTTTGGCTCACGAGCTGGGCGGCGAGTGCGATGCCACATTTGTGTGGCCGGGTTTCACGTAGACGCTGGCTAGACCAAATACGTTCGGCGGACGCAAGCCTCTGAAACCCATTTGTAACTCGCTGCCTTTCGGCTCACGAGCTGGGCGGCGAGCGCAATGCCACATTTGTGTGGCCAAGTTTCCCGTGGCCGCTTGCTAGACCAGATACGTCCGGCGGACGCAAGCCTTTGGAACCCATTTGTAACTCGCTGCCTTTCAGCTCACGAGCTGGGCGGCGAGCGTGATGCCACATTTGTGTGGCCGCGTTTCCTGTGGACGCTGGCTAGACGAGATACGTCCGGTAGACGCAAGCCTTTGAAACCCATTTGTAACTCGCTGCCTTTCGACTCACGAGCTGGGCGGCGAGCACGATGCGACATTTGTTTGGCCGGGTTTCCCGTGGACGCTGGCTAGACCAGATACGTCCGGCGGACGCAAGCCTTTGGAACCCATTTGTAACTCGCTGCCTTTTGGCTCACGAGCTGGGCGGCGAGTGCGATGCCACATTTGTGTGGCCGGGTTTCACGTAGACGCTGGCTAGACCAAATACGTTCGGCGGACGCAAGCCTCTGAAACCCATTTGTAACTCGCTGCCTTTCGGCTCACGAGCTGGGCGGCGAGCGCAATGCCACATTTGTGTGGCCAAGTTTCCCGTGGCCGCTTGCTAGACCAGATACGTCCGGCGGACGCAAGCCTTTGGAACCCATTTGTAACTCGCTGCCTTTCAGCTCACGAGCTGGGCGGCGAGCGTGATGCCACATTTTTGTGGCCGCGTTTCCTGTGGACGCTGGCTAGACGAGATACGTCCGGTAGACGCAAGCCTTTGAAACCCATTTGTAACTCGCTGCCTTTCGACTCACGAGCTGGGCGGCGAGCACGATGCGACATTTGTTTGGCCGGGTTTCCCGTGGACGCTGGCTAGACCAGATACGTCCGGCGGACGCAAGCCTGTGAAACCCATTTGTAACTCGCTGCCTTTCGGGTCACTAGCTGGGCGGCGAGCGTGATGCCACATTTGTGTGGCCGCGTTTCCTGTGGACGCTGGCTAGACGAGATACGTCCGGTAGACGCAAGCCTTTGAAACCCATTTGTAACTCGCTGCCTTTCGACTCACGAGCTGGGCGGCGAGCACGATGCGACATTTGTTTGGCCGGGTTTCCCGTGGACGCTGGCTAGACCAGATACGTCTGGCGGACGCAAGCCTTTGGAACCCATTTGTAACTCGCTGCCTTTCGGCTCACGAGCTGGGCGGCGAACGCGATCCCACATTTGTGTCGCCAGGTTTCCCGTGGACGCTGGCTAGACCAGATACGTCCGGCGGACGCAAGCCTTTGGAACCCATTTGTAACTCGCTGCCTTTCGGCTCACGAGCTGGGCGGCGAGCGCAATGCCACATTTGTGTTGCCGGGTTTCTCGTGGACGCTGGCTAGACCAGATACGTCCGGCGGACGCAAGCCTCTGAAACCTATTTGTAACTCGCTGCCTTACGGGTCACGAGCTGGGCGGCGAGCGTGATGCCACATTTGTGTGGCCACGTTTCCTGTGGACGCTGCGTAGACGAGATACGTCCGGCAGACGCAAGCCTTTGAAACCCATTTGTAACTCGCTGCCTTTCGACTCACGAGCTGGGCGGCGAGCACGATGCGACATTTGTTTGGCTGGGTTTCCCGTGGACGCTGGCTAGACCAGATACGTCTGGCGGACGCAAGCCTTTGGAACCCATTTGTAACTCGCTGCCTTTCGGCTCACGAGCTGGGCGGCGAACGCGATCCCACATTTGTGTGGCCAGGTTTCCCGTGGACGCTGGCTAGACCAGATACGTCCGGCGGACGCAAGCCTTTGAACCCATTTGTAACTCGCTGCCTTTCGGCTCACGAGCTGGGCGGCGAGTGCGATGCCACATTTGTGTGGCCGGGTTTCACGTAGACGCTGGCTAGACCAAATACGTTCGGCGGACGCGAGCCTCTGAAACCTATTTGTAACTCGCTGCCTTTCGGCTCACGAGCTGGGTGGCGAACGCGATCCCACATTTGTGTGGCCAGGTTTCCCGTGGACGCTGGCTAGACCAGATACGTCCGGCGGACGCAAGCCTTTGGAACCCATTTGTAACTCGCTGCCTTTCGGCTCACGAGCTGGGCGGCGAGTGCGATGCCACATTTGTGTGGCCGGGTTTCACGTAGACGCTGGCTAGACCAAATACGTTCAGCGGACGCAAGCCTCTGAAACCCATTTGTAACTCGCTGCCTTTCGGCTCACGAGCTGGGTGGCGAGCGCAATGCCACATTTGTGTTGCCGGGTTTCCCGTGGACGCTGGCTAGACCAGATACGTCCGGCGGACGCAAGCCTCTGAAACCCATTTGTAACTCGCTGCCTTTCGGCTCACGAGCTGGGCGGCGAGCGCAATGCCATATTTTTGTTGCCGGGTTTCCCGTGGACGCTGGCTAGACCAGATACGTCCGGCGGACGCAAGCCTCTGAAACCCATTTGTAACTCGCTGCCTTTCGGGTCACGAGCTGGGCGGCGAGCGTGATGCCATATTTGTGTGGCCGGGTTTCCCGTGGACGCTGGCTAGACCAGATACGTCCGGCGGACGCAAGCCTCTGAAACCCATTTGTAACTCGCTGCCTTTCGGGTCACGAGCTGGGCGGCGAGCGTGATGCCACATTTGTGTGGCCGCGTTTCCTGTGGACGCTGCCTAGACGAGATACGTCCGGCAGACGCAAGCCTTTGAAACCCATTTGTAACTCGCTGCCTTTCGACTCACGAGCTGGGCGGCGAGCACGATGCGACATTTGTTTGGCCGGGTTTCCCCGTGGACGCTGGCTAGACCAGATACGTCTGGCGGATGCAAGCCTTTGGAACCCATTTGTAACTCGCTGCCTTTCGGCTCATGAGCTGGGCGGCGAACGCGATCCCACATTTGTGTGGCCAGGTTTCACGTGGACGCTGGCTAGACCAGATACGTCCGGCGTTCGCAAGCCTTTGGAACCCATTTGTAACTCGCTGCCTTTCGACTCACGAGCTGGGCGGCGAGTGCGATGCCACATTTGTGTGGCCGGGTTTCACGTAGACGCTGGCTAGACCAAATACGTTCGGCGGACGCAAGCCTCTGAAACCCATTTGTAACTCGCTGCCTTTCGACTCACGAGCTGGGCGGCGAGCGCAATACCACATTTGTGTTGCCGGGTTTCTCGTGGACGCTGGCTAGACCTGATACGTCCGGCGGACGTAAGCCTCTGAAACCCATTTGTAACTCGCTGCCTTTCGGGTCACGAGCTGGGCGGCGAGCGTGATGCCACATTTGTGTGGCCACGTTTCCTGTGGACGCTGCCTAGACGAGATACGTTCGGCAGACGCAAGCCTTTGAAACCCATTTGTAACTCGCTGCCTTTCGACTCACGAGCTGGGCGGCGAGCACGATGCGACATTTGTTTGGCCGGGTTTCCCGTGGACGCTGGCTAGACCAGATACGTCTGGCGGACGCAAGCCTTTGGAACCCATTTGTAACTCGCTGCCTTTCGGCTCACGAGCTGGGCGGCGAACGCGATCCCACATTTGTGTGGCCAGGTTTCCCGTGGACGCTGGCTAGACCAGATACGTCCGGCGGACGCAAGCCTTTGAACCCATTTGTAACTCGCTGCCTTTCGGCTCACGAGCTGGGCGGCGAGTGCGATGCCACATTTGTGTGGCCGGGTTTCACGTAGACGCTGGCTAGACCAAATACGTTCGGCGGACGCAAGCCTCTGAAACCCATTTGTAACTCGCTGACTTTCGGCTCACGAGCTGGGCGGCGAGCGCAATGCCACATTTGTGTTGCCGGGTTTCCCGTGGACGCTGGCTAGACCAGATACGTCCGGCGGACGCAAGCCTCTGAAACCCATTTGTAACTCGCTGCCTTTCGGCTCACGAGCTGGGCGGCGAGCGTGATGCCATATTTGTGTGGCCGGGTTTCCCGTGGACGCTGGCTAGACCAGATACGTCCGGCGGACGCAAGCCTGTGAAACCCATTTGTAACTCGCTGCCTTTCGGGTCACGAGCTGGGCGGCGAGCGTGATGCCACATTTGTGTGGCCGCGTTTCCTGTGGACGCTGGCTAGACGAGATACGTCCGGCAGACGCAAGCCTTTGAAACCCATTTGTAACTCGCTGCCTTTCGACTCAGGAGCTGGGCGGCGAGCACGATGCGACATTTGTTTGGCCGGGTTTCCCGTGGACGCTGGTTAGACCAGATACGTCCGGCGGACGCAAGCCTTTGGAACCCATTTGTAACTCGCTGCCTTTTGGCTCACGAGCTGGGCGGCGAGTGCGATGCCACATTTGTGTGGCCGGGTTTCACGTAGACGCTGGCTAGACCAAATACGTTCGGCGGACGCAAGCCTTTGGAACCCATTTGTAACTCGCTGCCTTTTGGCTCACGAGCTGGGCGGCGAGTGCGATGCCACATTTGTGTTGCCGGGTTTCTCGTGGACGCTGGCTAGACCTGATACGTCCGGCGGACGTAAGCCTCTGAAACCCATTTGTAACTCGCTGCCTTTCGGGTCGAGCTGGGCGGCGAGCGTGATGCCACATTTGTGTGGCCACGTTTCCTGTGGACGCTGCCTAGACGAGATACGTCCGGCAGACGCAAGCCTTTGAAACCCATTTGTAACTCGCTGCCTTTCGACTCACGAGCTGGGCGGCGAGCACGATGCGACATTTGTTTGGCCGGGTTTCCCGTGGACGCTGGCTAGACCAGATACGTCTGGCGGACGCAAGCCTTTGGAACCCATTTGTAACTCGCTGCCTTTCGGCTCACGAGCTGGGCGGCGAACGCGATCCCACATTTGTGTGGCCAGGTTTCCCGTGGACGCTGGCTAGACCAGATACGTCCGGCGGACGCAAGCCTTTGAACCCATTTGTAACTCGCTGCCTTTCGGCTCACGAGCTGGGCGGCGAGTGCGATGCCACATTTGTGTGGCCGGGTTTCACGTAGACGCTGGCTAGACCAAATACGTTCGGTGGACGCAAGCCTCTGAAACCCATTTGTAACTCGCTGACTTTCGGCTCACGAGCTGGGCGGCGAGCGCAATGCCACATTTGTGTTGCCGGGTTTCCCGTGGACGCTGGCTAGACCAGATACGTCCGGCGGACGCAAGCCTCTGAAACCCATTTGTAACTCGCTGCCTTTCGGCTCACGAGCTGGGCGGCGAGCGTGATGCCATATTTGTGTGGCCGGGTTTCCCGTGGACGCTGGCTAGACCAGATACGTCCGGCGGACGCAAGCCTGTGAAACCCATTTGTAACTCGCTGCCTTTCGGGTCACGAGCTGGGCGGCGAGCGTGATGCCACATTTGTGTGGCCGCGTTTCCTGTGGACGCTGGCTAGACGAGATACGTCCGGCAGACGCAAGCCTTTGAAACCCATTTGTAACTCGCTGCCTTTCGACTCAGGAGCTGGGCGGCGAGCACGATGCGACATTTGTTTGGCCGGGTTTCCCGTGGACGCTGGTTAGACCAGATACGTCCGGCGGACGCAAGCCTTTGGAACCCATTTGTAACTCGCTGCCTTTTGGCTCACGAGCTGGGCGGCGAGTGCGATGCCACATTTGTGTGGCCGGGTTTCACGTAGACGCTGGCTAGACCAAATACGTTCGGCGGACGCAAGCCTCTGAAACCCATTTGTAACTCGCTGCCTTTCGGCTCACGAGCTGGGTGGCGAACGCGATCCCACATTTGTGTGGCCAGGTTTCCCGTGGACGCTGGCTAGACCAGATACGTCCGGCGGACGCAAGCCTTTGGAACCCATTTGTAACTCGCTGCCTTTCGGCTCACGAGCTGGGCGGCGAGTGCGATGCCACATTTGTGTGGCCGGGTTTCACGTAGACGCTGGCTAGACCAAATACGTTCGGCGGACGCAAGCCTCTGAAACCCATTTGTAACTCGCTGCCTTTCGGCTCACGAGCTGGGCGGCGAGCGCAATGCCACATTTGTGTTGCCGGGTTTCCCGTGGACGCTGGCTAGACCAGATACGTCCTGCGGACGCAAGCCTCTGAAACCCATTTGTAACTCGCTGCCTTTCGGCTCACGAGCTGGGCGGCGAGCGCAATGCCATATTTTTGTTGCCGGGTTTCCCGTGGACGCTGGCTAGACCAGATACGTCCGGCGGACGCAAGCCTCTGAAACCCATTTGTAACTCGCTGCCTTTCGGGTCACGAGCTGGGCGGTGAGCGTGATGCCATATTTGTGTGGCCGGGTTTCCCGTGGACGCTGGCTAGACCAGATACGTCCGGCGGACGCAAGCCTCTGAAACCCATTTGTAACTCGCTGCCTTTCGGGTCACGAGCTGGGTGGCGAGCGTGATGCCACATTTGTGTGGCCGCGTTTCCTGTGGACGCTGCCTAGACGAGATACGTCCGGCAGACACAAGCCTTTGAAACCCATTTGTAACTCGCTGCCTTTCGACTCACGAGCTGGGCGGCGAGCACGATGCGACATTTGTTTGGCCGGGTTTCCCCGTGGACGCTGGCTAGACCAGATACGTCTGGCGGATGCAAGCCTTTGGAACCCATTTGTAACTCGCTGCCTTTCGGCTCACGAGCTGGGCGGCGAACGCGATCCCACATTTGTGTGGCCAGGTTTCCCGTGGACGCTGGCTAGACCAGATACGTCCGGCGTTCGCAAGCCTTTGGAACCCATTTGTAACTCGCTGCCTTTCGGCTCACGAGCTGGGCGGCGAGTGCGATGCCACATTTGTGTGGCCGGGTTTCACGTAGACGCTGGCTAGACCAAATACGTTCGGCGGACGCAAGCCTCTGAAACCCATTTGTAACTCGCTGCCTTTCGGCTCACGAGCTGGGCTGCGAGCGCAATGCCACATTTGTGTTGCCGGGTTTCTCGTGGACGCTGGCTAGACCTGATACGTCCGGCGGACGCAAGCCTCTGAAACCCATTTGTAACTCGCTGCCTTTCGGGTCACGAGCTGGGCGGCGAGCGTGATGCCACATTTGTGTGGCCACGTTTCCTGTGGACGCTGCCTAGACGAGATACGTCCGGCAGACGCAAGCCTTTGAAACCCATTTGTAACTCGCTGCCTTTCGACTCACAAGCTGGGCGGCGAGCACGATGCGACATTTGTTTGGCCGGGTTTCCCGTGGACGCTGGCTAGACCAGATACGTCTGGCGGACGCAAGCCTTTGGAACCCATTTGTAACTCGCTGCCTTTTGGCTCACGAGCTGGGCGGCGAACGCGATCCCACATTTGTGTGGCCAGGTATCCCGTGGACGCTGGCTAGACCAGATACGTCCGGCGGACGCAAGCCTTTGAACCCATTTGTAACTCGCTGCCTTTCGGCTCACGAGCTGGGCGGCGAGTGCGATGCCACATTTGTGTGGCCGGGTTTCACGTAGACGCTGGCTAGACCAAATACGTTCGGCGGACGCAAGCCTCTGAAACCCATTTGTAACTCGCTGCCTTTCGGCTCACGAGCTGGGCGGCGAGAGCAATGCCACATTTGTGTTGCCGGGTTTCCCGTGGACGCTGGCTAGACCAGATACGTCCGGCGGACGCAAGCCTCTGAAACCCATTTGTAACTCGCTGCCTTTCGGCTCACGAGCTGGGCGGCGAGCGTGATGCCATATTTGTGTGGCCGGGTTTCCCGTGGACGCTGGCTAGACCAGATACGTCCGGCGGACGCAAGTCTCAGAAACCCATTTGTAACTCGCTGCCTTTCGGGTCACGAGCTGGGCGGCGAGCGTGATGCCACATTTGTGTGGCCGCATTTCCTGTGGACGCTGGCTAGACGAGATACGTCCGGCAGACGCAAGCCTTTGAAACCCATTTGTAACTCGCTGCCTTTCGACTCACGAGCTGGGCGGCGAGCACGATGCGACATTTGTTTGGCCGGGTTTCCCGTGGACGCTGGCTAGACCAGATACGTACGGCGGACGCAAGCCTTTGGAACCCATTTTTAACTCGCTGCCTTTTGGCTCACGAGCTGGGCGGCGAGTGCGATGCCACATTTGTGTGGCCGGGTTTCACGTAGACGCTGGCTAGACCAAATACGTTCGGCGGACGCAAGCCTCTGAAACCCATTTGTAACTCGCTGCCTTTCGGCTCACGAGCTGGCCGGCGAGCGCAATGCCACATTTGTGTGGCCAAGTTTCCCGTGGACGCTTGCTAGACCAGATACGTCCGGCGGACGCAAGCCTTTGGAACCCATTTGTAACTCGCTGCCTTTCGGCTCACGAGCTGGGCGGCGAGCGTGATGCCATATTTGTGTGGCCGGGTTTCCCGTGGACGCTGGCTAGACCAGATACGTCCGGCGGACGCAAGCCTGTGAAACCCATTTGTAACTCGCTGCCTTTCGGGTCACGAGCTGGGCGGCGAGCGTGATGCCACATTTGTGTGGCCGCGTTTCCTATGGACGCTGGCTAGACGAGATACGTCCGGCAGACGCAAGCCTTTAAAACCCATTTGTAACTCGCTGCCTTTCGACTCACGAGCTGGGCGGCGAGCACGATGCGACATTTGTTTGGTCGGGTTTCCCGTGGACGCTGGCTAGACCAGATACGTCTGGCGGACGCAAGCCTTTGGAACCCATTTGTAACTCGCTGCCTTTCGGCTCACGAGCTGGGCGGCGAACGCGATCCCACATTTGTGTGGCCAGGTTTCCCGTGGACGCTGGCTAGACCAGATACGTCCGGCGGACGCAAGCCTTTGGAACCCATTTGTAACTCGCTGCCTTTCGGCTCACGAGCTGGGCGGCGAGTTTGATGCCACATTTATGTGGCCGGGTTTCACGTAGACGCTGGCTAGACCAAATATGTTCGGCGGACGCAAGCCTCTGAAACCCATTTGTAACTCGCTGCCTTTCGGCTCACGAGCTGTGCGGCGAGCGCAATGCCACATTTGTGTTGCCGGGTTTCCCGTGGACGCTGGCTAGACCAGATACGTCCGGCGGACGCAAGCCTCTGAAACCCATTTGTAACTCGCTGCCTTTCGGGTCACGAGCTGGGCGGTGAGCGTGATGCCACATTTGTGTGGCCGCGTTTCCTGTGGACGCTGCCTAGACGAGATACGTCCGGCAGACGCAAGCCTTTGAAACCCATTTGTAACTCGCTGCCTTTCGACTCACGAGCTGGGCGGCGAGCACGATGCGACATTTGTTTGGCCGGGTTTCCCGTGGACGCTGGCTAGACCAGATACGTCTGGCGGACGCAAGCCTTTGGAACCCATTTGTAACTCGCTGCCTTTCGCCTCACGAGCTGGGCGGCGAACGCGATCCCACATTTGTGTGGCCAGGTTTCCCGTGGACGCTGGCTAGACCAGATACGTCCGGCGGACGCAAGCCTTTGGAACCCATTTGTAACTCGCTGCCTTTCGGCTCACGAGCTGGGCGGCGAGTGCGATGCCACATTTGTGTGGCCGGGTTTCACGTAGACGCTGGCTAGACCAAATACGTTCGGCGGACGCAATCCTCTGAAACCCATTTGTAACTCGCTGCCTTTCGGCTCATGAGCTGGGCGGCGAGCGCAATGCCACATTTGTGTTGCCGGGTTTCTCGTGGACGCTGGCTAGACCAGATACGTCCGGCGGACGCAAGCCTCTGAAACCCATTTGTAACTCGCTGACTTTCGGCTCACGAGCTGGGCGGCGAGCGTGATGCCATATTTGTGTGGCCGGGTTTCCCGTGGATGCTGGCTAGACCAGATACGTCCGGCGGACGCAAGCCTCTGAAACCCATTTGTAACTCGCTGCCTTTCGGGTCACGAGCTGGGCGGCGAGCGTGATGCCACATTTGTGTGGCCGCATTTCCTGTGGACGCTGGCTAGACGAGATACGTCCGGCAGACGCAAGCCTTTGAAACCCATTTGTAACTCGCTGCCTTTCGACTCACGAGCTGGGCGGCGAGCACGATGCGACATTTGTTTGGCCGGGTTTCCCGTGGACGCTGGCTAGACCAGATACGTCCGGCGGACGCAAGCCTTTGGAACCCATTTGTAACTCGCTGCCTTTCGGCTCACGAGCTGGGCGGCGAGTGCGATGCCACATTTGTGTGGCCGGGTTTCACGTAGACGCTGGCTAGACCAAATACGTTCGGCGGACGCAAGCCTCTGAAACCCATTTGTAACTCGCTGCCTTTCGGCTCACGAGCTGGGCGGCGAGCGCAATGCCACATTTGTGTTGCCGGGTTTCCCGTGGACGCTGGCTAGACCAGATACGTCCGGCGGACGCAAGCCTTTGGAACCCATTTGTAACTCGCTGAATTTCGACTCACGAGCTGGGCGGCGAGCACGATGCGACATTTGTTTGGCCGGGTTTCCCGTGGACGCTGGCTAGACCAGATACGTCTGGCGGACGCAAGCCTTTGGAACCCATTTGTAACTCGCTGCCTTTCGACTCACGAGCTGGGCGGCGAACGCGATCCCACATTTGTGTGGCCAGGTTTCCCGTGGACGCTGGCTAGACCAGATACGTCCGGCGGACGCAAGCCTTTGGAACCCATTTGTAACTCGCTGCCTTTCGGCTCACGAGCTGGGCGGCGAGTGCGATGCCACATTTGTGTGGCCGGGTTTCACGTAGACGCTGGCTAGACCAAATACGTTCGGCGGACGCAAGCCTCTGAAACCCATTTGTAACTCGCTGCCTTTCGGCTCACGAGCTGGGCGGCGAGCGCAATGCCACATTTGTGTTGCCGGGTTTCCCGTGGACACTGGCTAGACCAGATACGTCCGGCGGACGCAAGCCTCTGAAACACATTTGTAACTCGCTGCCTTTCGGCTCACGAGCTGGGCGACGAGCGTGATGCCATATTTGTGTGGCCGGGTTTCCCGTGGACGCTGGCTAGACCAGAGACGTCCGGCGGACGCAAGCCTCTGAAACCCATTTGTAACTCGCTGCCTTTCGGGTCACGAGCTGGGCGGCGAGCGTGATGCCACATTTGTGTGGCCGCATTTCCTGTGGACGCTGGCTAGACGAGATACGTCCGGCAGACGCAAGCCTTTGAAACCCATTTGTAACTCGCTGCCTTTCGACTCACGAGCTGGGCGGCGAGCACGATGCGTCATTTGTTTGGCCGGGTTTCCCGTGGACGCTGGCTAGACCAGATACGTCCGGCGGACGCAATCCTCTGAAACCCATTTGTAACTCGCTGCCTTTCGGCTCACGAGCTGGGCGGCGAGCGCAATGCCACATTTGTGTGGCCTAGTTTCCCGTGGACGCTTGCTAGACTAGATACGTCCAGCGGACGCAAGCCTTTGGAACCCATTTGTAACTCGCTACCTTTCGGCTCACGAGCTGGGCGGCGAGCGCGATGCCACATTTGTGTGGCCGGGTTTCCCGTGGACGCTGGCTAGACCAGATACGTTCGGCGGACGCAAGCCTCTGAAACCCATTTGTAACTCGCTGCCTTTCGGCTCACGAGCTGGGCGGCGAGCGCAATGCCACATTTGTGTGGCTAGGTTTCTCGTGGACGCTAGCTAGACCAAATATGTCCGGCGGACGCAAGCCTTTGGGACCCATTTGTAACTCGCTGCCTTTCGGCTCACGTGCTGGGCGGCGAGCTCGGTGCCATATTTGTGTGGCCGGGTTTCCCGTGGACGCTGGCTAGACCAGATACGTCTGGTGGACGCTGGCTAGACCAGATACGTCTGGCGTACGCAAGCCTTTTCAACCCATTTGTAACTCACTGCCTTTCGGCTCACGAGCTGGGCGGCGAGCGCGATGCCACATTTGTGTTGCTGGGTTTCCCGTGGACCATGGCTAGACCAGATATGTCCGGCGAACGCAAGCCTCTGAAACCCATTTGTAACTCGCTGCCTTTCGGCTCACGAGCTGGGTGGCGAGCGTGATGCCATATTTGTGTGGCCGGGTTTCCCGTGGACGCTGGCTAGACCAGATACGTCCGGCGGACGCAAGCCTTTGAAACCCATTTGTAACTCGCTGCCTTTCGGCTCACGAGCTAGGCGGCGAGCACGATGCCACATTTGTGTGGCCGGATTTTCCGTGGACGCTGGCTAGACCAGGTACGTCCGGTGGACGCAAGCCTTAGGAACCCATTTCTAACTCACTGCCTTTCGGCTCACGAACTGGGCGGCGAGCATGATGCAACATTTGTGTGGCCGCGTTTCCCGTGGACGCTGGCTAGACGAGATACGTCCGGCAGACGCAAGCCTTTGAAACCCATTTGTAACTCGCTGCCTTTCGACTCACGAGCTGGGCGGCGAGCATGATGCCACATTTGTGTGGCCGGGTTTCCCGTGGACGCTGGCTAGACCAGATACGTCCGGCGGACGCAAGCCTCTGAAACCCATTTGTAACTCGCTGCCTTTTGGCTCACGAGCTGGGTGGCGAGCGTGATGCCATATTTGTGTGGCCGGGTTTCCCGTGGACGCTGGATAGACCAGATACGTCCGGCGGACGCAAGCCTTTGAAACCCATTTGTAACTCGCTGCCTTTCGGCTCACGAGCTAGGCGGCTAGCGCGATGCCACATTTGTACGGCCGGATTTCCCGTGGACGCTGGCTAGACAAGATACGTCCGGCGGACGCAAGCCTTTGGAACCCATTTGTAGCTCACTGCCTTTCGGCTCACGAGCTGGGCGGCGAGCGTGATGCCACATTTGTGTGGCCGTGTTTCCCGTGGACGCTGGCTAGACGAGATACGTCCGGCAGACGCAAGCCTTTGAAACCCATTTGTCACTCGCTACCTTTCGGCTCACGAGCTGGGCGGCGAGCGCGATGCCACATTTGTGTGGCCAAGTTTCCCGTGGACGGTGGTTAGACCAGATACGTCCGGCGGACGCAAGCCTTTGGAACCCATTTGTAACTCGCTACCTTTCCGCTCACGAGCTGGGCGGCGAGCGCGATGCCACATTTGTGTGGCCGGGTTTCACGTGGACGCTGGCTAGACCAGATACGTTCGGCGGACGCAAGCCTCTGAAACCCATTTGTAACTCGCTGCCTTTCGGCTCACGAGCTGGGCGGTGAGCGCAATGCCACATTTGTGTTGCCAAGTTTCCCGTGGACGCTTGCTAGACCAGATACGTCCGGCGGACGCAAGCCTTTGGAACCCATTTGTAACTCGCTGCCTTTCGGCTAACATGCTGGGCGGCGAGCGCGATGCCACATTTGTGTGGCCGGGTTTCCCGTGGACGCCGGCTAGACCAGATACGTCCGGCGAACGCAAGCCTCTGAAACCCATTTATAACTCGCTGCCTTTCGGCTCAGGAGCTAGGTGGCGAGCGTGATGCCATATTTGTGTGGCCGAGTTTCCCGTGGACGCTGGCTAGACCAGATACGTCCGGCGGACGCAAGCCTTTGAAACCCATTTGGAACTCGCTGCCTTTCGGCTCACGAGCTGGGCGGCGAGTGCGATGCCACATTTGTGTGGCCGGGTTTCACGTAGACGCTGGCTAGACCAAATACGTTCGGCGGACGCAATCCTCTGAAACCCATTTGTAACTCGCTGCCTTTCGGCTCATGAGCTGGGCGGCGAGCGCAATGCCACATTTGTGTTGCCGGGTTTCTCGTGGACGCTGGCTAGACCAGATACGTCCGGCGGACGCAAGCCTCTGAAACCCATTTGTAACTCGCTGACTTTCGGCTCACGAGCTGGGCGGCGAGCGTGATGCCATATTTGTGTGGCCGGGTTTCCCGTGGATGCTGGCTAGACCAGATACGTCCGGCGGACGCAAGCCTCTGAAACCCATTTGTAACTCGCTGCCTTTCGGGTCACGAGCTGGGCGGCGAGCGTGATGCCACATTTGTGTGGCCGCATTTCCTGTGGACGCTGGCTAGACGAGATACGTCCGGCAGACGCAAGCCTTTGAAACCCATTTGTAACTCGCTGCCTTTCGACTCACGAGCTGGGCGGCGAGCACGATGCGACATTTGTTTGGCCGGGTTTCCCGTGGACGCTGGCTAGACCAGATACGTCCGGCGGACGCAAGCCTTTGGAACCCATTTGTAACTCGCTGCCTTTCGGCTCACGAGCTGGGCGGCGAGTGCGATGCCACATTTGTGTGGCCGGGTTTCACGTAGACGCTGGCTAGACCAAATACGTTCGGCGGACGCAAGCCTCTGAAACCCATTTGTAACTCGCTGCCTTTCGGCTCACGAGCTGGGCGGCGAGCGCAATGCCACATTTGTGTTGCCGGGTTTCCCGTGGACGCTGGCTAGACCAGATACGTCCGGCGGACGAAAGCCTTTGGAACCCATTTGTAACTCGCTGCCTTTCGGCTCACGAGCTGGGTGGCGAGTGCGATGCCACATTTGTGTGGCCGGGTTTCACGTAGACGCTGGCTAGACCAAATACGTTCGGCGGACGCAAGCCTCTGAAACCCATTTGTAACTCGCTGCCTTTCGGCTCACGAGCTGGGCGGCGAGCGCAATGCCACATTTGTGTTGCCGGGTTTCCCGTGGACACTGGCTAGACCAGATACGTCCGGCGGACGCAAGCCTCTGAAACCCATTTGTAACTCGCTGCCTTTCGGCTCACGAGTTGGGCGACGAGCGTGATGCCATATTTGTGTGGCCGGGTTTCCCGTGGACGCTGGCTAGACCAGAGACGTCCGGCGGACGCAAGCCTCTGAAACCCATTTGTAACTCGCTGCCTTTCGGGTCACGAGCTGGGCGGCGAGCGTGATGCCACATTTGTGTGGCCGCATTTCCTGTGGACGCTGGCTAGACGAGATACGTCCGGCAGACGCAAGCCTTTGAAACCCATTTGTAACTCGCTGCCTTTCGACTCACGAGCTGGGCGGCGAGCACGATGCGTCATTTGTTTGGCCGGGTTTCCCGTGGACGCTGGCTAGACCAGATACGTCCGGCGGACGCAAGCCTCTGAAACCCATTTGTAACTCGCTGACTTTCGGCTCACGAGCTGGGCGGCGAGCGTGATGCCATATTTGTGTGGCCGGGTTTCCCGTGGATGCTGGCTAGACCAGATACGTCCGGCGGACGCAAGCCTCTGAAACCCATTTGTAACTCGCTGCCTTTCGGGTCACGAGCTGGGCGGCGAGCGTGATGCCACATTTGTGTGGCCGCATTTCCTGTGGACGCTGGCTAGACGAGATACGTCCGGCAGACGCAAGCCTTTGAAACCCATTTGTAACTCGCTGCCTTTCGACTCACGAGCTGGGCGGCGAGCACGATGCGACATTTGTTTGGCCGGGTTTCCCGTGGACGCTGGCTAGACCAGATACGTCCGGCGGACGCAAGCCTTTGGAACCCATTTGTAACTCGCTGCCTTTCGGCTCACGAGCTAGGCGGCGAGTGCGATGCCACATTTGTGTGGCCGGGTTTCACGTAGACGCTGGCTAGACCAAATACGTTCGGCGGACGCAAGCCTCTGAAACCCATTTGTAACTCGCTGCCTTTCGGCTCACGAACTGGGCGGCGAGCGCAATGCCACATTTGTGTTGCCGGGTTTCCCGTGGACGCTGGCTAGACCAGATACGTCCGGCGGACGCAAGCCTTTGGAACCCATTTGTAACTCGCTGAATTTCGACTCACGAGCTGGGCGGCGAGCACGATGCGACATTTGTTTGGCCGGGTTTCCCGTGGACGCTGGCTAGACCAGATACGTCTGGCGGACGCAAGCCTTTGGAACCCATTTGTAACTCGCTGCCTTTCGACTCACGAGCTGGGCGGCGAACGCGATCCCACATTTGTGTGGCCAGGTTTCCCGTGGACGCTGGCTAGACCAGATACGTCCGGCGGACGAAAGCCTTTGGAACCCATTTGTAACTCGCTGCCTTTCGACTCACGAGCTGGGCGGCGAGCACGATGCGACATTTGTTTGGCCGGGTTTCCCGTGGACGCTGGCTAGACCAGATACGTCCGGCGGACGCAAGCCTTTGGAACCCATTTGTAACTCGCTGCCTTTCGGCTCACGAGCTGGGCGGCGAGTGCGATGCCACATTTGTGTGGCCGGGTTTCACGTAGACGCTGGCTAGACCAAATACGTTCGGCGGACGCAAGCCTCTGAAACCCATTTGTAACTCGGTGCCTTTCGGCTCACGAGCTGGGCGGCGAGCGCAATGCCACATTTGTGTTGCCGGGTTTCCCGTGGACGCTGGCTAGACCAGATACGTCCGGCGGACGCAAGCCTTTGGAACCCATTTGTAACTCGCTGAATTTCGACTCACGAGCTGGGCGGCGAGCACGATGCGACATTTGTTTGGCCGGGTTTCCCGTGGACGCTGGCTAGACCAGATACGTCTGGCGGACGCAAGCCTTTGGAACCCATTTGTAAATCGCTGCCTTTCGACTCACGAGCTGGGCGGCGAACGCGATCCCACATTTGTGTGGCCAGGTTTCCCGTGGACGCTGGCTAGACCAGATACGTCCGGCGGACGCAAGCCTTTGGAACCCATTTGTAACTCGCTGCCTTTCGGCTCACGAGCTGGGCGGCGAGTGCGATGCCACATTTGTGTGGCCGGGTTTCACGTAGACGCTGGCTAGACCAAATACGTTCGGCGGACGCAAGCCTCTGAAACCCATTTGTAACTCGCTGCCTTTCGGCTCACGAGCTGGGCGGCGAGCGCAATGCCACATTTGTGTTGCCGGGTTTCCCGTGGACACTGGCTAGACCAGATACGTCCGGCGGACGCAAGCCTCTGAAACCCATTTGTAACTCGCTGCCTTTCGGCTCACGAGCTGGGCGACGAGCGTGATGCCATATTTGTGTGGCCGGGTTTCCCGTGGACGCTGGCTAGACCAGAGACGTCCGGCGGACGCAAGCCTCTGAAACCCATTTGTAACTCGCTGCCTTTCGGGTCACGAGCTGGGCGGCGAGCGTGATGCCACATTTGTGTGGCCGCATTTCCTGTGGACGCTGGCTAGACGAGATACGTCCGGCAGACGCAAGCCTTTGAAACTCATTTGTAACTCGCTGCCTTTCGACTCACGAGCTGGGCGGCGAGCACGATGCGTCATTTGTTTGGCCGGGTTTCCCGTGGACGCTGGCTAGACCAGATACGTCCGGCGGACGCAATCCTCTGAAACCCATTTGTAACTCGCTGCCTTTCGGCTCACGAGCTGGGCGGCGAACGCGATCCCACATTTGTGTGGCCAGGTTTCCCGTGGACGCTGGCTAGACTAGATACGTCCGGCGGACGCAAGCCTTTGGAACCCATTTGTAACTCGCTACCTTTCGGCTCACGAGCTGGGTGGCGAGCGCGATGCCACATTTGTGTGGCCGGGTTTCCCGTGGACGCTGGCTAGACCAGACACGTTCGGCGGACGCAAGCCTCTGAAACCCATTTGTAACTCGCTGCCTTTCGGCTCACGAGCTGGGCGGCGAGCGCAATGCCACATTTGTGTGGCCAAGTTTCCCGTGGACGCTTGCTAGACCAGATACGTCCGGCGGACGCAAGCCTCTGAAACCCATTTGTAACTCGCTGCCTTTCGGCTCACGAGCTGGGCGACGAGCGTGATGCCATATTTGTGTGGCCGGGTTTCCCGTGGACGCTGGCTAGACCAGAGACGTCCGGCGGACGCAAGCCTCTGAAACCCATTTGTAACTCGCTGCCTTTCGGGTCACGAGCTGGGCGGCGAGCGTGATGCCACATTTGTGTGGCCGCATTTCCTGTGGACGCTGGCTAGACGAGATACGTCCGGCAGACGCAAGCCTTTGAAACTCATTTGTAACTCGCTGCCTTTCGACTCACGAGCTGGGCGGCGAGCACGATGCGTCATTTGTTTGGCCGGGTTTCCCGTGGACGCTGGCTAGACCAGATACGTCCGGCGGACGCAATCCTCTGAAACCCATTTGTAACTCGCTGCCTTTCGGCTCACGAGCTGGGCGGCGAGCGCAATGCCACATTTGTGTGGCCAAGTTTCCCGTGGACGCTTGCTAGACTAGATACGTCCGGCGGACGCAAGCCTTTGGAACCCATTTGTAACTCGCTACCTTTCGGCTCACGAGCTGGGTGGCGAGCGCGATGCCACATTTGTGTGGCCGGGTTTCCCGTGGACGCTGGCTAGACCAGACACGTTCGGCGGACGCAAGCCTCTGAAACCCATTTGTAACTCGCTGCCTTTCGGCTCACGAGCTGGGCGGCGAGCGCAATGCCACATTTGTGTGGCCAAGTTTCCCGTGGACGCTTGCTAGACCAGATACGTCCGGCGGACGCAAGCCTTTGGAACCTGTTTGTAACTCGCTGCCTTTCGGCTCACAAGCTGGGCGGCGAGCGCGATGCCACATTTGTGTGGCTAGGTTTCTCGTGGACGCTAGCTAGACCAAATATGTCCGGCGGACGCAAGCCTTTGGGACCCATTTGTAACTCGCTGCCTTTCGGCTCACGAGCTGGGCGGCGAGCTCGGTGCCATATTTGTGTGGCCGGGTTTCCCGTGGACGCTGGCTAGACCAGATACGTCTGGTGGACGCTGGCTAGACCAGATACGTCTGGCGTACGCAAGCCTTTTGAACCCATTTGTAACTCACTGCCTTTCGGCTCACGAGCTGGGCGGCGAGCGCGATGCCACATTTGTGTTGCCGGGTTTCCCGTGGACGCTGGCTAGACCAGATACGTCCGGCGAACGCAAGCCTCTGAAACCCATTTGTAACTCGCTGCCTTTCGGCTCACGAGCTGGGCGGCGAGCGTGATGCCATATTTGTGTGGACGGGTTTCCCGTGGACGCTGGCTAGACCAGATACGTCCGGCGGACGCAAGCCTTTGAAACCCATTTGTAACTCGCTGCCTTTCGGCTCACGAGCTAGGCGGCGAGCGCGATGCCACATTTGTGTGGCCGGATTTTCCGTGGACGCTGGCTAGACCAGATACGTCCGGTGGACGCAAGCCTTAGGAACCCATTTCTAACTCACTGCCTTTCGGCTCACGAGCTGGGCGGCGAGCATGATGCAACATTTGTGTGGCCGCGTTTCCCGTGGACGCTGGCTAGACGAGATACGTCCGGCAGACGCAAGCCTTTGAAACCCATTTGTAACTCGCTGCCTTTCGACTCACGAGCTGGGCGGCGAGCATGATGCCACATTTGTGTGGCCGGGTTTCCCGTGGACGCTGGCTAGACCAGATACGTCCGGCGGACGCAAGCCTCTGAAACCCATTTGTAACTCGCTGCCTTTTGGCTCACGAGCTGGGTGGCGAGCGTGATGCCATATTTGTGTGGCCGGGTTTCCCGTGGACGCTGGATAGACCAGATACGACCGGCGGACGCAAGCCTTTGAAACCCATTTGTAACTCGCTGCCTTTCGGCTCACGAGCTAGGCGGCGAGCGCGATGCCACATTTGTGCGGCCGGATTTCCCGTGGACGCTGGCTAGACAAGATACGTCCGGCGGACGCAAGCCTTTGGAACCCATTTGTAGCTCACTGCCTTTCGGCTCACGAGCTGGGCGGCGAGCGTGATGCCACATTTGTGTGGCCGTGTTTCCCGTGGACGCTGGCTAGACGAGATACGTCCGGCAGACGCAAGCCTTTGAAACCCATTTGTCACTCGCTACCTTTCGGCTCACGAGCTGGGCGGCGAGCGCAATGCCACATTTGTGTTGCCAAGTTTCCCGTGGACGCTTGCTAGACCAGATACGTCCGGCGGACGCAAGCCTTTGGAACCCATTTGTAACTCGCTGCCTTTCGGCTAACATGCTGGGCGGCGAGCGCGATGCCACATTTGTGTGGCCGGGTTTCCCGTGGACGCCGGCTAGACCAGATACGTCTGGCGAACGCAAGCCTCTGAAACCCATTTATAACTCGCTGCCTTTCGGCTCAGGAGCTGGGTGGCGAGCGTGATGCCATATTTGTGTGGCCGGGTTTCCCGTGGACGCTGGCTAGACCAGATACGTCCGGCGGACGCAAGCCTTTGAAACCCATTTGGAACTCGCTGCCTTTCGGCTCACGAGCTAGGCGGTGAGCGCGATGCCACATTTGTGTGGCCGGATTTCCCGTGGACGCTGGCTAGACCAGATACGTCCAGCGGACGCCAGCCTTTGGGACCCATTTGTAACTCGCTGCCTTTCGGCTCACGAGCTGGGCGGCGAGCGCGATGCCACATTTGTGTGGCCGGGTTTTTCGTGGACGCTGGCAAGACCAGATACGTCCGCCGGGTGCAAGCCTCTGAAACCCATTTGTAACTCGCTGCATTTCGGCTCACGAGCTGGGCGGCGAGCGTGATGCCATATTTGTGTGGCCGGGTTTCCCGTGGAGGCTGGCTAGACCAGATACGTCAGGCGGACGCAAGCCTTTGAAACCCATTTGTAACTCGCTGCCTTTCGGCTCACGAGCTAGTCAGCGAGCGCGATGCCACATTTGTGTGGCCGGGTTTCCCGTGGACACTGGCTAGACCAGATACGTCCGGCGGACGCAAGCTTTAGGAACCCATTTGTAACTCACTGCCTTTCGGCTCACGAGCTGGGCGGCGAGCGTGATGCCACATTTGTGTGGCCGCGTTTCCCGTGGACGCTGGCTAGACGAGATACGTCCGGCAGACGCAAGCCTTTGAAACCCATTTGTAACTCGCTGCCTTTCGACTCACGAGCTGGGCGGCGAGCGCGATGCCACATTTGTATGGCCGGGTTTCCCGTGGACGCTGGCTAGACCTGATACGTCCGGCGGACGCAAGCCTCTGAAACCCATTTGTAACTCGCTGCCTTTCGGCTCACGAGCTGGGCGGCGAGCGTGATGCCATATTTGTGTGGACGGGTTTCCCGTGGACGCTGGCTAGACCAGATACGTCCGGCGGACGCAAGCCTTTGAAACCCATTTGTAACTCGCTGCCTTTCGGCTCACGAGCTAGGCGGCGAGCGCGATGCCACATTTGTGTGGCCGGATTTTCCGTGGACGCTGGCTAGACCAGATACGTCCGGTGGACGCAAGCCTTAGGAACCCATTTCTAACTCACTGCCTTTCGGCTCACGAGCTGGGCGGCGAGCATGATGCAACATTTGTGTGGCCGCGTTTCCCGTGGACGCTGGCTAGACGAGATACGTCCGGCAGACGCAAGCCTTTGAAACCCATTTGTAACTCGCTGCCTTTCGACTCACGAGCTGGGCGGCGAGCATGATGCCACATTTGTGTGGCCGGGTTTCCCGTGGACGCTGGCTAGACCAGATACGTCCGGCGGACGCAAGCCTCTGAAACCCATTTGTAACTCGCTGCCTTTTGGCTCACGAGCTGGGTGGCGAGCGTGATGCCATATTTGTGTGGCCGGGTTTCCCGTGGACGCTGGATAGACCAGATACGACCGGCGGACGCAAGCCTTTGAAACCCATTTGTAACTCGCTGCCTTTCGGCTCACGAGCTAGGCGGCGAGCGCGATGCCACATTTGTGCGGCCGGATTTCCCGTGGACGCTGGCTAGACAAGATACGTCCGGCGGACGCAAGCCTTTGGAACCCATTTGTAACTCGCTACCTTTCGGCTCACGAGCTGGGTGGCGAGCGCGATGCCACATTTGTGTGGCCGGGTTTCCCGTGGACGCTGGCTAGACCAGACACGTTCGGCGGACGCAAGCCTCTGAAACCCATTTGTAACTCGCTGCCTTTCGGCTCACGAGCTGGGCGGCGAGCGCAATGCCACATTTGTGTGGCCAAGTTTCCCGTGGACGCTTGCTAGACCAGATACGTCCGGCGGACGCAAGCCTTTGGAACCCGTTTGTAACTCGCTGCCTTTCGGCTCACAAGCTGGGCGGCGAGCGCGATGCCACATTTGTGTGGCTAGGTTTCTCGTGGACGCTAGCTAGACCAAATATGTCCGGCGGACGCAAGCCTTTGGGACCCATTTGTAACTCGCTGCCTTTCGGCTCACGAGCTGGGCGGCGAGCTCGGTGCCATATTTGTGTGGCCGGGTTTCCCGTGGACGCTGGCTAGACCAGATACGTCTGGTGGACGCTGGCTAGACCAGATACGTCTGGCGTACGCAAGCCTTTTGAACCCATTTGTAACTCACTGCCTTTCGGCTCACGAGCTGGGCGGCGAGCGCGATGCCACATTTGTGTTGCCGGGTTTCCCGTGGACGCTGGCTAGACCAGATACGTCCGGCGAACGCAAGCCTCTGAAACCCATTTGTAACTCGCTGCCTTTCGGCTCACGAGCTGGGCGGCGAGCGTGATGCCATATTTGTGTGGACGGGTTTCCCGTGGACGCTGGCTAGACCAGATACGTCCGGCGGACGCAAGCCTTTGAAACCCATTTGTAACTCGCTGCCTTTCGGCTCACGAGCTAGGCGGCGAGCGCGATGCCACATTTGTGTGGCCGGATTTTCCGTGGACGCTGGCTAGACCAGATACGTCCGGTGGACGCAAGCCTTAGGAACCCATTTCTAACTCACTGCCTTTCGGCTCACGAGCTGGGCGGCGAGCATGATGCAACATTTGTGTGGCCGCGTTTCCCGTGGACGCTGGCTAGACGAGATACGTCCGGCAGACGCAAGCCTTTGAAACCCATTTGTAACTCGCTGCCTTTCGACTCACGAGCTGGGCGGCGAGCATGATGCCACATTTGTGTGGCCGGGTTTCCCGTGGACGCTGGCTAGACCAGATACGTCCGGCGGACGCAAGCCTCTGAAACCCATTTGTAACTCGCTGCCTTTTGGCTCACGAGCTGGGTGGCGAGCGTGATGCCATATTTGTGTGGCCGGGTTTCCCGTGGACGCTGGATAGACCAGATACGACCGGCGGACGCAAGCCTTTGAAACCCATTTGTAACTCGCTGCCTTTCGGCTCACGAGCTAGGCGGCGAGCGCGATGCCACATTTGTGCGGCCGGATTTCCCGTGGACGCTGGCTAGACAAGATACGTCCGGCGGACGCAAGCCTTTGGAACCCATTTGTAGCTCACTGCCTTTCGGCTCACGAGCTGGGCGGCGAGCGTGATGCCACATTTGTGTGGCCGTGTTTCCCGTGGATGCTGGCTAGACGAGATACGTCCGGCAGACGCAAGCCTTTGAAACCCATTTGTCACTCGCTACCTTTCGGCTCACGAGCTGGGCGGCGAGCGCAATGCCACATTTGTGTTGCCAAGTTTCCCGTGGACGCTTGCTAGACCAGATACGTCCGGCGGACGCAAGCCTTTGGAACCCATTTGTAACTCGCTGCCTTTCGGCTAACATGCTGGGCGGCGAGCGCGATGCCACATTTGTGTGGCCGGGTTTCCCGTGGACGCCGGCTAGACCAGATACGTCCGGCGAACGCAAGCCTCTGAAACCCATTTATAACTCGCTGCCTTTCGGCTCAGGAGCTGGGTGGCGAGCGTGATGCCATATTTGTGTGGCCGGGTTTCCCGTGGACGCTGGCTAGACCAGATACGTCCGGCGGACGCAAGCCTTTGAAACCCATTTGGAACTCGCTGCCTTTCGGCTCACGAGCTAGGCGGTGAGCGCGATGCCACATTTGTGTGGCCGGATTTCCCGTGGACGCTGGCTAGACCAGATACGTCCAGCGGACGCCAGCCTTTGGGACCCATTTGTAACTCGCTGCCTTTCGGCTCACGAGCTGGGCGGCGAGCGCGATGCCACATTTGTGTGGCCGGGTTTTTCGTGGACGCTGGCAAGACCAGATACGTCCGCCGGGTGCAAGCCTCTGAAACCCATTTGTAACTCGCTGCATTTCGGCTCACGAGCTGGGCGGCGAGCGTGATGCCATATTTGTGTGGCCGGGTTTCCCGTGGAGGCTGGCTAGACCAGATACGTCAGGCGGACGCAAGCCTTTGAAACCCATTTGTAACTCGCTGCCTTTCGGCTCACGAGCTAGTCAGCGAGCGCGATGCCACATTTGTGTGGCCGGGTTTCCCGTGGACACTGGCTAGACCAGATACGTCCGGCGGACGCAAGCTTTAGGAACCCATTTGTAACTCACTGCCTTTCGGCTCACGAGCTGGGCGGCGAGCGTGATGCCACATTTGTGTGGCCGCGTTTCCCGTGGACGCTGGCTAGACGAGATACGTCCGGCAGACGCAAGCCTTTGAAACCCATTTGTAACTCGCTGCCTTTCGACTCACGAGCTGGGCGGCGAGCGCGATGCCACATTTGTATGGCCGGGTTTCCCGTGGACGCTGGCTAGACCTGATACGTCCGGCGGACGCAAGCCTCTGAAACCCATTTGTAACTCGCGGCCTTTCGGCTCACGAGCTGGGCGGCGAGCGTGATGCCATATTTGTGTGGCCGGGTTTCACGTGAACGCTGGCTAGACCAGATACGTCCGGTGGACGCAAGCCTTTCGAACCCATTTGTAACTCGCTGCCTTTCGGCTAACATGCTGGGCGGCGAGCGCGATGCCACATTTGTGTGGCCGGGTTTCCCGTGGACGCCGGCTAGACCAGATACGTCCGGCGAACGCAAGCCTCTGAAACCCATTTATAACTCGCTGCCTTTCGGCTCAGGAGCTGGGTGGCGAGCGTGATGCCATATTTGTGTGGCCGGGTTTCCCGTGGACGCTGGCTAGACCAGATACGTCCGGCGGACGCAAGCCTTTGAAACCCATTTGGAACTCGCTGCCTTTCGGCTCACGAGCTGGGCGGCGAGTGCGATGCCACATTTGTGTGGCCGGGTTTCACGTAGACGCTAGCTAGACCAAATACGTTCGGCGGACGCAATCCTCTGAAACCCATTTGTAACTCGCTGCCTTTCGGCTCATGAGCTGGGCGGCGAGCGCAATGCCACATTTGTGTTGCCGGGTTTCTCGTGGACGCTGGCTAGACCAGATACGTCCGGCGGACGCAAGCCTCTGAAACCCATTTGTAACTCGCTGACTTTCGGCTCACGAGCTGGGCGGCGAGCGTGATGCCATATTTGTGTGGCCGGGTTTCCCGTGGATGCTGGCTAGACCAGATACGTCCGGCGGACGCAAGCCTCTGAAACCCATTTGTAACTCTCTGCCTTTCGGGTCACGAGCTGGGCGGCGAGCGTGATGCCACATTTGTGTGGCCGCATTTCCTGTGGACGCTGGCTAGACGAGATACGTCCGGCAGACGCAAGCCTTTGAAACCCATTTGTAACTCGCTGCCTTTCGACTCACGAGCTGGGCGGCGAGCACGATGCGACATTTGTTTGGCCGGGTTTCCCGTGGACGCTGGCTAGACCAGATACGTCCGGCGGACGCAAGCCTTTGGAACCCATTTGTAACTCGCTGCCTTTCGGCTCACGAGCTAGGCGGCGAGTGCGATGCCACATTTGTGTGGCCGGGTTTCACGTAGACGCTGGCTAGACCAAATACGTTCGGCGGACGCAAGCCTCTGAAACCCATTTGTAACTCGCTGAATTTCGACTCACGAGCTGGGCGGCGAGCACGATGCGACATTTGTTTGGCCGGGTTTCCCGTGGACGCTGGCTAGACCAGATACGTCTGGCGGACGCAAGCCTTAGGAACCCATTTGTAACTCGCTGCCTTTCGACTCACGAGCTGGGCGGCGAACGCGATCCCACATTTGTGTGGCCAAGTTTCCCGTGGACGCTGGCTAGACCAGATACGTCCGGCGGACGCAAGCCTTTGGAACCCATTTGTAACTCGCTGCCTTTCGGCTCACGAGCTGGGCGGCGAGTGCGATGCCACATTTGGGTGGCCGGGTTTCACGTAGACGCTGGCTAGACCAAATACGTTCGGCGGACGCAAGCCTCTGAAACCCATTTGTAACTCGCTGCCTTTCGGCTCACGAGCTGGGCGGCGAGCGCAATGCCACATTTGTGTTGCCGGGTTTCCCGTGGACACTGGCTAGACCAGATACGTCCGGCGGACGCAAGCCTCTGAAACCCATTTGTAACTCGCTGCCTTTCGGCTCACGAGCTGGGCGACGAGCGTGATGCCATATTTGTGTGGCCGGGTTTCCCGTGGACGCTGGCTAGACCAGATACGACCGGCGGACGCAAGCCTTTGAAACCCATTTGTAACTCGCTGCCTTTCGGCTCACGAGCTAGGCGGCGAGCGCGATGCCACATTTGTGCGGCCGGATTTCCCGTGGACGCTGGCTAGACAAGATACGTCCGGCGGACGCAAGCCTTTCGAACCCATTTGTAGCTCACTGCCTTTCGGCTCACGAGCTGGGCGGCGAGCGTGATGCCACATTTGTGTGGCCGTGTTTCCCGTGGACGCTGGCTAGACGAGATACGTCCGGCAGACGCAAGCCTTTGAAACCCATTTGTCACTCGCTACCTTTCGGCTCACGAGCTGGGCGGCGAGCGCGATGCCACATTTGTGTGGCCAAGTTTCCCGTGGACGGTGGTTAGACCAGATACGTCCGGCGGACGCAAGCCTTTGGAACCCATTTGTAACTCGCTACCTTTCCGCTCACGAGCTGGGCGGCGAGCGCGATGCCACATTTGTGTGGCCGGGTTTCACGTGGACGCTGGCTAGACCAGATACGTTCGGCGGACGCAAGCCTCTGAAACCCATTTGTAACTCGCTGCCTTTCGGCTCACGAGCTGGGCGGTGAGCGCAATGCCACATTTGTGTTGCCAAGTTTCCCGTGGACGCTTGCTAGACCAGATACGTCCGGCGGACGCAAGCCTTTGGAACCCATTTGTAACTCGCTGCCTTTCGGCTAACATGCTGGGCGGCGAGCGCGATGCCACATTTGTGTGGCCGGGTTTCCCGTGGACGCCGGCTAGACCAGATACGTCCGGCGAAGGCAAGCCTCTGAAACCCATTTATAACTCGCTGCCTTTCGGCTCAGGAGCTGGGTGGCGAGCGTGATGCCATATTTGTGTGGCCGGGTTTCCCGTGGACGCTGGCTAGACCAGATACGTCCGGCGGACGCAAGCCTTTGAAACCCATTTGGAACTCGCTGCCTTTCGGCTCACGAGCTAGGCGGTGAGCGCGATGCCACATTTGTGTGGCCGGATTTCCCGTGGACGCTGGCTAGACCAGATACGTCCA
Source organism: Urtica dioica subsp. dioica (assembly GCF_054948205.1). Lineage (NCBI taxonomy): Eukaryota > Viridiplantae > Streptophyta > Magnoliopsida > Rosales > Urticaceae > Urtica > Urtica dioica. Next base: position 1,778,980 of record NC_142757.1, on the reverse strand, counting down.
GCGGACGCCAGCCTTTGGGACCCATTTGTAACTCGCTGCCTTTCGGCTCACGAGCTGGGCGGCGAGCGCGATGCCACATTTGTGTGGCCGGGTTTTTCGTGGACGCTGGCAAGACCAGATACGTCCGCCGGGTGCAAGCCTCTGAAACCCATTTGTAACTCGCTGCATTTCGGCTCACGAGCTGGGCGGCGAGCGTGATGCCATATTTGTGTGGCCGGGTTTCCCGTGGAGGCTGGCTAGACCAGATACGTCAGGCGGACGCAAGCCTTTGAAACCCATTTGTAACTCGCTGCCTTTCGGCTCACGAGCTAGTCAGCGAGCGCGATGCCACATTTGTGTGGCCGGGTTTCCCGTGGACACTGGCTAGACCAGATACGTCCGGCGGACGCAAGCTTTAGGAACCCATTTGTAACTCACTGCCTTTCGGCTCACGAGCTGGGCGGCGAGCGTGATGCCACATTTGTGTGGCCGCGTTTCCCGTGGACGCTGGCTAGACGAGATACGTCCGGCAGACGCAAGCCTTTGAAACCCATTTGTAACTCGCTGCCTTTCGACTCACGAGCTGGGCGGCGAGCGCGATGCCACATTTGTATGGCCGGGTTTCCCGTGGACGCTGGCTAGACCTGATACGTCCGGCGGACGCAAGCCTCTGAAACCCATTTGTAACTCGCGGCCTTTCGGCTCACGAGCTGGGCAGCGAGCGTGATGCCATATTTGTGTGGCCGGGTTTCACGTGAACGCTGGCTAGACCAGATACGTCCGGTGGACGCAAGCCTTTCGAACCCATTTGTAACTCGCTGCCTTTCGGCTAACATGCTGGGCGGCGAGCGCGATGCCACATTTGTGTGGCCGGGTTTCCCGTGGACGCCGGCTAGACCAGATACGTCCGGCGAACGCAAGCCTCTGAAACCCATTTATAACTCGCTGCCTTTCGGCTCAGGAGCTGGGTGGCGAGCGTGATGCCATATTTGTGTGGCCGGGTTTCCCGTGGACGCTGGCTAGACCAGATACGTCCGGCGGACGCAAGCCTTTGAAACCCATTTGGAACTCGCTGCCTTTCGGCTCACGAGCTGGGCGGCGAGTGCGATGCCACATTTGTGTGGCCGGGTTTCACGTAGACGCTAGCTAGACCAAATACGTTCGGCGGACGCAATCCTCTGAAACCCATTTGTAACTCGCTGCCTTTCGGCTCATGAGCTGGGCGGCGAGCGCAATGCCACATTTGTGTTGCCGGGTTTCTCGTGGACGCTGGCTAGACCAGATACGTCCGGCGGACGCAAGCCTCTGAAACCCATTTGTAACTCGCTGACTTTCGGCTCACGAGCTGGGCGGCGAGCGTGATGCCATATTTGTGTGGCCAGGTTTCCCGTGGATGCTGGCTAGACCAGATACGTCCGGCGGACGCAAGCCTCTGAAACCCATTTGTAACTCGCTGCCTTTCGGGTCACGAGCTGGGCGGCGAGCGTGATGCCACATTTGTGTGGCCGCATTTCCTGTGGACGCTGGCTAGACGAGATACGTCCGGCAGACGCAAGCCTTTGAAACCCATTTGTAACTCGCTGCCTTTCGACTCACGAGCTGGGCGGCGAGCACGATGCGACATTTGTTTGGCCGGGTTTCCCGTGGACGCTGGCTAGACCAGATACGTCCGGCGGACGCAAGCCTTTGGAACCCATTTGTAACTCGCTGCCTTTCGGCTCACGAGCTAGGCGGCGAGTGCGATGCCACATTTGTGTGGCCGGGTTTCACGTAGACGCTGGCTAGACCAAATACGTTCGGCGGACGCAAGCCTCTGAAACCCATTTGTAACTCGCTGCCTTTCGGCTCACGAGCTGGGTGGCGAGCGCAATGCCACATTTGTGTTGCCGGGTTTCCCGTGGACGCTGGCTAGACCAGATACGTCCGGCGGACGCAAGCCTTTGGAACCCATTTGTAACTCGCTGAATTTCGACTCACGAGCTGGGCGGCGAGCACGATGCGACATTTGTTTGGCCGGGTTTCCCGTGGACGCTGGCTAGACCAGATACGTCTGGCGGACGCAAGCCTTTGGAACCCATTTGTAACTCGCTGCCTTTCGACTCACGAGCTGGGCGGCGAACGCGATCCCACATTTGTGTGGCCAAGTTTCCCGTGGACGCTGGCTAGACCAGATACGTCCGGCGGACGCAAGCCTTTGGAACCCATTTGTAACTCGCTGCCTTTCGGCTCACGAGCTGGGCGGCGAGTGCGATGCCACATTTGGGTGGCCGGGTTTCACGTAGACGCTGGCTAGACCAAATACGTTCGGCGGACGCAAGCCTCTGAAACCCATTTGTAACTCGCTGCCTTTCGGCTCACGAGCTGGGCGGCTAGCGCAATGCCACATTTGTGTTGCCGGGTTTCCCGTGGACACTGGCTAGACCAGATACGTCCGGCGGACGCAAGCCTCTGAAACCCATTTGTAACTCGCTGCCTTTCGGCTCACGAGCTGGGCGACGAGCGTGATGCCATATTTGTGTGGCCGGGTTTCCCGTGGACGCTGGCTAGACCAGAGACGTCCGGCGGACGCAAGCCTCTGAAACCCATTTGTAACTCGCTGCCTTTCGGGTCACGAGCTGGGCGGCGAGCGTGATGCCACATTTGTGTGGCCGCATTTCCTGTGGACGCTGGCTAGACGAGATACGTCCGGCAGACGCAAGCCTTTGAAACCCATTTGTAACTCGCTGCCTTTCGACTCACGAGCTGGGCGGCGAGCACGATGCGTCATTTGTTTGGCCGGGTTTCCCGTGGACGCTGGCTAGACCAGATACGTCCGGCGGACGCAATCCTCTGAAACCCATTTGTAACTCGCTGCCTTTCGGCTCACGAGCTGGGCGGCGAGCGCAATGCCACATTTCTGTGGCCAAGTTTCCCGTGGACGCTTGCTAGACTAGATACGTCCGGCGGACGCAAGCCTTTGGAACCCATTTGTAACTCGCTACCTTTCGGCTCACGAGCTGGGCGGCGAGCGCGATGCCACATTTGTGTGGCCGGGTTTCCCGTGGACGCTGGCTAGACCAGACACGTTCGGCGGACGCAAGCCTCTGAAACCCATTTGTAACTCGCTGCCTTTCGGCTCACGAGCTGGGCGGCGAGCGCAATGCCACATTTGTGTGGCCAAGTTTCCCGTGGACGCTTGCTAGACCAGATACGTCCGGCGGACGCAAGCCTTTGGAACCCGTTTGTAACTCGCTGCCTTTCGGCTCACAAGCTGGGCGGCGAGCGCGATGCCACATTTGTGTGGCTAGGTTTCTCGTGGACGCTAGCTAGACCAAATATGTCCGGCGGACGCAAGCCTTTGGGACCCATTTGTAACTCGCTGCCTTTCGGCTCACGAGCTGGGCGGCGAGCTCGGTGCCATATTTGTGTGGCCGGGTTTCCCGTGGACGCTGGCTAGACCAGATACGTCTGGTGGACGCTGGCTAGACCAGATACGTCTGGCGTACGCAAGCCTTTTGAACCCATTTGTAACTCACTGCCTTTCGGCTCACGAGCTGGGCGGCGAGCGCGATGCCACATTTGTGTTGCCGGGTTTCCCGTGGACGCTGGCTAGACCAGATACGTCCGGCGAACGCAAGCCTCTGAAACCCATTTGTAACTCGCTGCCTTTCGGCTCACGAACTGGGCGGCGAGCGTGATGCCATATTTGTGTGGACGGGTTTCCCGTGGACGCTGGCTAGACCAGATACGTCCGGCGGACGCAAGCCTTTGAAACCCATTTGTAACTCGCTGCCTTTCGGCTCACGAGCTAGGCGGCGAGCGCGATGCCACATTTGTGTGGCCGGATTTTCCGTGGACGCTGGCTAGACCAGATACGTCCGGTGGACGCAAGCCTTAGGAACCCATTTCTAACTCACTGCCTTTCGGCTCACGAGCTGGGCGGCGAGCATGATGCAACATTTGTGTGGCCGCGTTTCCCGTGGACGCTGGCTAGACGAGATACGTCCGGCAGACGCAAGCCTTTGAAACCCATTTGTAACTCGCTGCCTTTCGACTCACGAGCTGGGCGGCGAGCATGATACCACATTTGTGTGGCCGGGTTTCCCGTGGACGCTGGCTAGACCAGATACGTCCGGCGGACGCAAGCCTCTGAATCCCATTTGTAACTCGCTGCCTTTTGGCTCACGAGCTGGGTGGCGAGCGTGATGCCATATTTGTGTGGCCGGGTTTCCCGTGGACGCTGGATAGACCAGATACGACCGGCGGACGCAAGCCTTTGAAACCCATTTGTAACTCGCTGCCTTTCGGCTCACGAGCTAGGCGGCGAGCGCGATGCCACATTTGTGCGGCCGGATTTCCCGTGGACGCTGGCTAGACAAGATACGTCCGGCGGACGCAAGCCTTTGGAACCCATTTGTAGCTCACTGCCTTTCGGCTCACGAGCTGGGCGGCGAGCGTGATGCCACATTTGTGTGGCCGTGTTTCCCGTGGACGCTGGCTAGACGAGATACGTCCGGCAGACGCAAGCCTTTGAAACCCATTTGTCACTCGCTACCTTTCGGCTCACGAGCTGGGCGGCGAGCGCGATGCCACATTTGTGTAGCCAAGTTTCCCGTGGACGGTGGTTAGACCAGATACGTCCGGCGGACGCAAGCCTTTGGAACCCATTTGTAACTCGCTACCTTTCCGCTCACGAGCTGGGCGGCGAGCGCGATGCCACATTTGTGTGGCCGGATTTTCCGTGGACGCTGGCTAGACCAGATACGTTCGGCGGACGCAAGCCTCTGAAACCCATTTGTAACTCGCTGCCTTTCGGCTCACGAGCTGGGCGGTGAGCGCAATGCCACATTTGTGTTGCCAAGTTTCCCGTGGACGCTTGCTAGACCAGATACGTCCGGCGGACGCAAGCCTTTGGAACCCATTTGTAACTCGCTGCCTTTCGGCTAACATGCTGGGCGGCGAGCGCGATGCCACATTTGTGTGGCCGGGTTTCCCGTGGACGCCGGCTAGACCAGATACGTCCGGCGAACGCAAGCCTCTGAAACCCATTTATAACTCGCTGCCTTTCGGCTCAGGAGCTGGGTGGCGAGCGTGATGCCATATTTGTGTGGCCGGGTTTCCCGTGGACGCTGGCTAGACCAGATACGTCCGGCGGACGCAAGCCTTTGAAACCCATTTGGAACTCGCTGCCTTTCGGCTCACGAGCTAGGCGGTGAGCGCGATGCCACATTTGTGTGGCCGGATTTCCCGTGGACGCTGGCTAGACCAGATACGTCCAGCGGACGCCAGCCTTTGGGACCCATTTGTAACTCGCTGCCCTTCGGCTCACGAGCTGGGCGGCGAGCGCGATGCCACATTTGTGTGGCCGGGTTTTTCGTGGACGCTGGCAAGACCAGATACGTCCGCCGGGTGCAAGCCTCTGAAACCCATTTGTAACTCGCTGCATTTCGGCTCACGAGCTGGGCGGCGAGCGTGATGCCATATTTGTGTGGCCGGGTTTCCCGTGGAGGCTGGCTAGACCAGATACGTCAGGCGGACGCAAGCCTTTGAAACCCATTTGTAACTCGCTGCCTTTCGGCTCACGAGCTAGTCAGCGAGCGCGATGCCACATTTGTGTGGCCGGGTTTCCCGTGGACACTGGCTAGACCAGATACGTCCGGCGGACGCAAGCTTTAGGAACCCATTTGTAACTCACTGCCTTTCGGCTCACGAGCTGGGCGGCGAGCGTGATGCCACATTTGTGTGGCCGCGTTTCCCGTGGACGCTGGCTAGACGAGATACGTCCGGCAGACGCAAGCCTTTGAAACCCATTTGTAACTCGCTGCCTTTCGACTCACGAGCTGGGCGGCGAGCGCGATGCCACATTTGTATGGCCGGGTTTCCCGTGGACGCTGGCTAGACCTGATACGTCCGGCGGACGCAAGCCTCTGAAACCCATTTGTAACTCGCGGCCTTTCGGCTCACGAGCTGGGCGGCGAGCGTGATGCCATATTTGTGTGGCCGGGTTTCACGTGAACGCTGGCTAGACCAGATACGTCCGGTGGACGCAAGCCTTTCGAACCCATTTGTAACTCGCTGCCTTTCGGCTAACATGCTGGGCGGCGAGCGCGATGCCACATTTGTGTGGCCGGGTTTCCCGTGGACGCCGGCTAGACCAGATACGTCCGGCGAACGCAAGCCTCTGAAACCCATTTATAACTCGCTGCCTTTCGGCTCAGGAGCTGGGTGGCGAGCGTGATGCCATATTTGTGTGGCCGGGTTTCCCGTGGACGCTAGCTAGACCAGATACGTCCGGCGGACGCAAGCCTTTGAAACCCATTTGGAACTCGCTGCCTTTCGGCTCACGAGCTGGGCGGCGAGTGCGATGCCACATTTGTGTGGCCGGGTTTCACGTAGACGCTAGCTAGACCAAATACGTTCGGCGGACGCAATCCTCTGAAACCCATTTGTAACTCGCTGCCTTTCGGCTCATGAGCTGGGCGGCGAGCGCAATGCCACATTTGTGTTGCCGGGTTTCTCGTGGACGCTGGCTAGACCAGATACGTCCGGCGGACGCAAGCCTCTGAAACCCATTTGTAACTCGCTGACTTTCGGCTCACGAGCTGGGCGGCGAGCGTGATGCCATATTTGTGTGGCCGGGTTTCCCGTGGATGCTGGCTAGACCAGATACGTCCGGCGGACGCAAGCCTCTGAAACCCATTTGTAACTCGCTGCCTTTCGGGTCACGAGCTGGGCGGCGAGCGTGATGCCACATTTGTGTGGCCGCATTTCCTGTGGACGCTGGCTAGACGAGATACGTCCGGCAGACGCAAGCCTTTGAAACCCATTTGTAACTCGCTGCCTTTCGAGTCACGAGCTGGGCGGCGAGCACGATGCGACATTTGTTTGGCCGGGTTTCCCGTGGACGCTGGCTAGACCAGATACGTCCGGCGGACGCAAGCCTTTGGAACCCATTTGTAACTCGCTGCCTTTCGGCTCACGAGCTAGGCGGCGAGTGCGATGCCACATTTGTGTGGCCGGGTTTCACGTAGACGCTGGCTAGACCAAATACGTTCGGCGGACGCAAGCCTCTGAAACCCATTTGTAACTCGCTGCCTTTCGGCTCACGAGCTGGGTGGCGAGCGCAATGCCACATTTGTGTTGCCGGGTTTCCCGTGGACGCTGGCTAGACCAGATACGTCCGGCGGACGCAAGCCTTTGGAACCCATTTGTAACTCGCTGAATTTCGACTCACGAGCTGGGCGGCGAGCACGATGCGACATTTGTTTGGCCGGGTTTCCCGTCGACGCTGGCTAGACCAGATACGTCTGGCGGACGCAAGACTTTGGAACCCATTTGTAACTCGCTGCCTTTCGACTCACGAGCTGGGCGGCGAACGCGATCCCACATTTGTGTGGCCAAGTTTCCCGTGGACGCTGGCTAGACCAGATACGTCCGGCGGACGCAAGCCTTTGGAACCCATTTGTAACTCGCTGCCTTTCGGCTCACGAGCTGGGCGGCGAGTGCGATGCCACATTTGGGTGTCCGGGTTTCACGTAGACGCTGGCTAGACCAAATACGTTCGGCGGACGCAAGCCTCTGAAACCCATTTGTAACTCGCTGCCTTTCGGCTCACGAGCTGGGCGGCGAGCGCAATGCCACATTTGTGTTGCCGGGTTTCCCGTGGACACTGGCTAGACCAGATACGTCCGGCGGACGCAAGCCTCTGAAACCCATTTGCCTTTCGGCTCACGAGCTGGGCGACGAGCGTGATGCCATATTTGTGTGGCCGGGTTTCCCGTGGACGCTGGCTAGACCAGAGACGTCCGGCGGACGCAAGCCTCTGAAACCCATTTGTTACTCGCTGCCTTTCGGGTCACGAGCTGGGCGGCGAGCGTGATGCCACATTTGTGTGGCCGCATTTCCTGTGGACGCTGGCTAGACGAGATACGTCCGGCAGACGCAAGCCTTTGAAACCCATTTGTAACTCGCTGCCTTTCGACTCACGAGCTGGGCGGCGAGCACGATGCGTCATTTGTTTGGCCGGGTTTCCCGTGGACGCTGGCTAGACCAGATACGTCCGGCGGACGCAATCCTCTGAAACCCATTTGTAACTCGCTGCCTTTCGGCTCACGAGCTGGGCGGCGAGCGCAATGCCACATTTCTGTGGCCAAGTTTCCCATGGACGCTTGCTAGACTAGATACGTCCGGCGGACGCAAGCCTTTGGAACCCATTTGTAACTCGCTACCTTTCGGCTCACGAGCTGGGCGGCGAGCGCGATGCCACATTTGTGTGGCCGGGTTTCCCGTGGACGCTGGCTAGACCAGACACGTTCGGCGGACGCAAGCCTCTGAAACCCATTTGTAACTCGCTGCCTTTCGGCTCACGAGCTGGGCGGCGAGCGCAATGCCACATTTGTGTGGCCAAGTTTCCCGTGGACGCTTGCTAGACCAGATACGTCCGGCGGACGCAAGCCTTTGGAACCCGTTTGTAACTCGCTGCCTTTCGGCTCACAAGCTGGGCGGCGAGCGCGATGCCACATTTGTGTGGCTAGGTTTCTCGTGGACGCTAGCTAGACCAAATATGTCCGGCGGACGCAAGCCTTTGGGACCCATTTGTAACTCGCTGCCTTTCGGCTCACGAGCTGGGCGGCGAGCTCGGTGCCATATTTGTGTGGCCGGGTTTCCCGTGGACGCTGGCTAGACCAGATACGTCTGGTCTACGCTGGCTAGACCAGATACGTCTGGCGTACGCAAGCCTTTTGAACCCATTTGTAACTCACTGCCTTTCGGCTCACGAGCTGGGCGGCGAGCGCGATGCCACATTTGTGTTGCCGGGTTTCCCGTGGACGCTGGCTAGACCAGATACGTCCGGCGAACACAAGCCTCTGAAACCCATTTGTAACTCGCTGCCTTTCGGCTCACGAGCTGGGCGGCGAGCGTGATGCCATATTTGTGTGGCCGGGTTTCCCGTGGACGCTGGATAGACCAGATACGTCCGGCGGACGCAAGCCTTTGAAACCCATTTGTAACTCGCTGCCTTTCGGCTCACGAGCTAGGCGGCGAGCGCGATGCCACATTTGTGCGGCCGGATTTCCCGTGGACGCTGGCTAGACAAGATACGTCCGGCGGACGCAAGCCTTTGGAACCCATTTGTAGCTCACTGCCTTTCAGCTCACGAGCTGGGCGGCGAGCGTGATGCCACATTTGTGTGGCCGTGTTTCCCGTGGACGCTGGCTAGACGAGATACGTCCGGCAGACGCAAGCCTTTGAAACCCATTTGTCACTCGCTACCTTTCGGCTCACGAGCTGGGCGGCGAGCGCGATGCCACATTTGTGTGGCCAAGTTTCCCGTGGACGGTGGTTAGACCAGATACGTCCGGCGGACGCAAGCCTTTGGAACCCATTTGTAACTCGCTACCTTTCCGCTCACGAGCTGGGCGGCGAGCGCGATGCCACATTTGTGTGGCCGGGTTTCACGTGGACGCTGGCTAGACCAGATACGTTCGGCGGACGCAAGCCTCTGAAACCCATTTGTAACTCGCTGCCTTTCGGCTCACGAGCTGGGCGCTGAGCGCAATGCCACATTTGTGTTGCCAAGTTTCCCGTGGACGCTTGCTAGACCAGATACGTCCGGCGGACGCAAGCCTTTGGAACCCATTTGTAACTCGCTGCCTTTCGGCTAACATGCTGGGCGGCGAGCGCGATGCCACATTTGTGTGGCCGGGTTTCCCGTGGACGCCGGCTAGACCAGATACGTCCGGCGAACGCAAGCCTCTGAAACCCATTTATAACTCGCTGCCTTTCGGCTCAGGAGCTGGGTGGCGAGCGTGATGCCATATTTCTGTGGCCGGGTTTCCCGTGGACGCTGGCTAGACCAGATACGTCCGGCGGACGCAAGCCTCTGAAACCCATTTATAACTCGCTGCCTTTCGGCTCAGGAGCTGGGTGGCGAGCGTGATGCCATATTTGTGTGGCCGGGTTTCCCGTGGACGCTGGCTAGACCAGATACGTCCGGCGGACGCAAGCCTTTGAAACCCATTTGGAACTCGCTGCCTTTCGGCTCACGAGCTAGGCGGTGAGCGCGATGCCACATTTGTGTGGCCGGATTTCCCGTGGACGCTGGCTAGACCAGATACGTCCAGCGGACGCCAGCCTTTGGGACCCATTTGTAACTCGCTGCCTTTCGGCTCACGAGCTGGGCGGCGAGCGCGATGCCACATTTGTGTGGCCATTTAGGAACCCATTTGTAACTCACTGCCTTTCGGCTCACGAGCTGGGCGGCGAGCGTGATGCCATATTTGTGTGGCCGCGTTTCCCGTGGACGCTGGCTAGACGAGATACGTCCGGCAGACGCAAGCCTTTGGAACCCATTTGTAACTCGCTGCCTTTCGGCTAACATGCTGGGCGGCGAGCGCGATGCCATATTTGTGTGGCCGGGTTTCCCGTGGAGGCTGGCTAGACCAGATACGTCAGGCGGACGCAAGCCTTTGGAACCCATTTGTAACTCGCTGCCTTTCGGCTAACATGCTGGGCGGCGAGCTCGATGCCACATTTGTGTGGCCGGGTTTCCCGTGGACGCCGGCTAGACCAGATACGTCCGGCGAACGCAAGCCTCTGAAACCCATTTATAACTCGCTGCCTTTCGGCTCACGAGCTGGGCGGCGAGCTCGGTGCCATATTTGTGTGGCCGGGTTTCCCGTGGACGCTGGCTAGACCAGATACGTCTGGTCTACGCTGGCTAGACCAGATACGTCTGGCGTACGCAAGCCTTTTGAACCCATTTGTAACTCACTGCCTTTCGGCTCACGAGCTGGGCGGCGAGCGCGATGCCACATTTGTGTTGCCGGGTTTCCCGTGGACGCTGGCTAGACCAGATACGTCCGGCGAACACAAGCCTCTGAAACCCATTTGTAACTCGCTGCCTTTCGGCTCACGAGCTGGGCGGCGAGCGTGATGCCATATTTGTGTGGCCGGGTTTCCCGTGGACGCTGGATAGACCAGATACGTCCGGCGGACGCAAGCCTTTGAAACCCATTTGTAACTCGCTGCCTTTCGGCTCACGAGCTAGGCGGCGAGCGCGATGCCACATTTGTGCGGCCGGATTTCCCGTGGACGCTGGCTAGACAAGATACGTCCGGCGGACGCAAGCCTTTGGAACCCATTTGTAGCTCACTGCCTTTCAGCTCACGAGCTGGGCGGCGAGCGTGATGCCACATTTGTGTGGCCGTGTTTCCCGTGGACGCTGGCTAGACGAGATACGTCCGGCAGACGCAAGCCTTTGAAACCCATTTGTCACTCGCTACCTTTCGGCTCACGAGCTGGGCGGCGAGCGCGATGCCACATTTGTGTGGCCAAGTTTCCCGTGGACGGTGGTTAGACCAGATACGTCCGGCGGACGCAAGCCTTTGGAACCCATTTGTAACTCGCTACCTTTCCGCTCACGAGCTGGGCGGCGAGCGCGATGCCACATTTGTGTGGCCGGGTTTCACGTGGACGCTGGCTAGACCAGATACGTTCGGCGGACGCAAGCCTCTGAAACCCATTTGTAACTCGCTGCCTTTCGGCTCACGAGCTGGGCGCTGAGCGCAATGCCACATTTGTGTTGCCAAGTTTCCCGTGGACGCTTGCTAGACCAGATACGTCCGGCGGACGCAAGCCTTTGGAACCCATTTGTAACTCGCTGCCTTTCGGCTAACATGCTGGGCGGCGAGCGCGATGCCACATTTGTGTGGCCGGGTTTCCCGTGGACGCCGGCTAGACCAGATACGTCCGGCGAACGCAAGCCTCTGAAACCCATTTATAACTCGCTGCCTTTCGGCTCAGGAGCTGGGTGGCGAGCGTGATGCCATATTTCTGTGGCCGGGTTTCCCGTGGACGCTGGCTAGACCAGATACGTCCGGCGGACGCAAGCCTCTGAAACCCATTTATAACTCGCTGCCTTTCGGCTCAGGAGCTGGGTGGCGAGCGTGATGCCATATTTGTGTGGCCGGGTTTCCCGTGGACGCTGGCTAGACCAGATACGTCCGGCGGACGCAAGCCTTTGAAACCCATTTGGAACTCGCTGCCTTTCGGCTCACGAGCTAGGCGGTGAGCGCGATGCCACATTTGTGTGGCCGGATTTCCCGTGGACGCTGGCTAGACCAGATACGTCCAGCGGACGCCAGCCTTTGGGACCCATTTGTAACTCGCTGCCTTTCGGCTCACGAGCTGGGCGGCGAGCGCGATGCCACATTTGTGTGGCCATTTAGGAACCCATTTGTAACTCACTGCCTTTCGGCTCACGAGCTGGGCGGCGAGCGTGATGCCATATTTGTGTGGCCGCGTTTCCCGTGGACGCTGGCTAGACGAGATACGTCCGGCAGACGCAAGCCTTTGGAACCCATTTGTAACTCGCTGCCTTTCGGCTAACATGCTGGGCGGCGAGCGCGATGCCATATTTGTGTGGCCGGGTTTCCCGTGGAGGCTGGCTAGACCAGATACGTCAGGCGGACGCAAGCCTTTGGAACCCATTTGTAACTCGCTGCCTTTCGGCTAACATGCTGGGCGGCGAGCTCGATGCCACATTTGTGTGGCCGGGTTTCCCGTGGACGCCGGCTAGACCAGATACGTCCGGCGAACGCAAGCCTCTGAAACCCATTTATAACTCGCTGCCTTTCGGCTCACGAGCTGGGTGGCGAGCGTGATGCCATATTTGTGTGGCCGGGTTTCCCGTGGACGCTGGCTAGACCAGATACGTCCGGCGGACGCAAGCCTTTGAAACCCATTTGGAACTCGTTGCCTTTCGGCTCACGAGCTAGGCGGTGAGCGCGATGCCACATTTGTGTGGCCGGATTTCCCGTGGACGCTGGCTAGACCAGATACGTCCAGTGGACGCCAGCCTTTGGGACCCATTTGTAACTCGCTGCCTTTCGGCTCACGAGCTGGGCGGCGAGCTCGGTGCCATATTTGTGTGGCCGGGTTTCCCGTGGACGCTGGCTAGACCAGATACGTCTGGCGGACGCAAGCCTCTGAAAACATTTGTAACTCGCTGCCTTTCGGCTAACGAGTTGGGCGGCGAGTGTGATGCCACATTTGTGTGGCCGGGTTTTTCGTGGACGCTGGCAAGACCAGATACGTCCGGCGGGTGCAAGCCTCTAAAACCCATTTGTAACTCGCTGCCTTTCGGCTCACGAGCTGGGCGGCGAGCGTGATGCCATATTTGTGTGGCCGGGTTTCCCGTGGAGGCTGGCTAGACCAGATACGTCAGGCGGACGCAAGCCTTTGAAACCCATTTGTAACTCGCTGCCTTTCGGCTCACGAGCTAGTCAGTGAGCGCGATGCCACATTTGTGTGGCCGGGTTTCCCGTGGACACTGGCTAGACCAGATACGTCCGGCGGACGCAAGCTTTAGGAACCCATTTGTAACACACTGCCTTTCGGCTCACGAGCTGGGCGGCGAGCGTGATGCCACATTTGTGTGGCCGCGTTTCCCGTGGACGCTGGCTAGACGAGATACGTCCGGCAGACGCAAGCCTTTGAAACCCATTTGTAACTCGCTGCCTTTCGACTCACGAGCTGGGCGGCGAGCGCGATGCCACATTTGTGTGGCCGGGTTTCCCGTGGACGCTGGCTAGACCAGATACGTCCGGCAGACGCAAGCCTCTGAAACCCATTTGTAACTCGCGGCCTTTCGGCTCACGAGCTGGGCGGCGAGCGTGATGCCATATTTGTGTGGCCGGGTTTCACGTGAACGCTGGCTAGACCAGATACGTCCGGTGGACGCAAGCCTTTGAAACCCATTTGTAACTCGCTGCCTTTCGGCTCACAAGCTAGGCGGCGAGCGCGATGCCACATTTGTGTGGCAGGATTTCCCGTGGACGCTGGCTAGACCAGATACGTCTGGCGGACGCAAGCCTTTGGAACCCATTTGTAACTCACTGCCTTTCGGCTCACGAGCTGGGCGGCGAGCGTGATGCCACATTTGTGTGGCCACGTTTCCCGTGGACGCTGGCTAGACCATATACGTCCGACGGACGCAAGCCTTTGGAAACCATTTGTAACTCGCTGCCTTTCGGCTCACGAGCTGGGCGGCGAGCGCGATACCACATTTGTGTGGCCGGGTTTCACGTGGACGCTGGCTAGACCAGATACGTTCGGCGGACGCAAGCCTCTGAAACCCATTTGTAACTCGCTGCCTTTCGGCTCACGAGCTGGGCGGCGAGCGCAATGCGACATTTGTGTTGCCGGATTTTCCGTGGACGCTGGCTAGACCAGATACGTCCGGCGGACGCAAGCCTTAGGAACCCATTTGTAACTCACTGCCTTTCGGCCCACGAGCTGGGCGGCGAGCGTGATGCCACATTTGTGTGCTCGCGTTTCCCGTGGACGCTGGCTAGACGAGATACGTCCGGCAGACGCAAGCCTTTGAAACCCATTTGTAACTCGCTTCCTTTCGACTCACGAGCTGGGCGGCGAGCGCGATGCCACATTTGTGTGGCCGGGTTTCCCGTGGAAGCTGGCTACACCAGATACGTCCGGCGGACGCAAGCCTCTGAAACCCATTTGTAACTCGCTGCCTTTCGGCTCACGAGCTGGGCGGCGAGCGTGATGCCATATTTGTGTGGCCGGGTTTCCCGTGGACGCTGGGTAGACCAGATACGTCCGGCGGACGCAAGCCTTTGAAACCCATTTGTAACTCGCTGCCTTTCGGCTCACGAGCTGGGCGGTGAGCGTGATGCCACATTTGTGTGGCCGGTTTCCCGTGGACGCTGGCTAGACCAGATACGTCCGGCGGACGCAAGCCTTTTGAACCCATTTGTAACTCGCTGCCTTTCGGCTCACGAGCTGGGCGGCGAGCGCGATGCCACATTTGTGTGGCCGGGTTTCCCATGGACGCTGGCTAGACCAGATACGTCCGGCGGACGCAAGCCTCTGAAACCCATTTGTAACTCACTGCCTTTCGGCTCACGAGCTGGGCGGTGAGCGTGATGCCATATTTCTGTGGCCGGGTTTCACGTGGACGCTGGCTAGACCAGATACGTCTGGCGGATGCAAGCCTCTGAAACCCATTTGTAACTCGCTGCCTTTCGGCTCATGAGCTCGGCGGCGAGCGTGATGCCACATTTGTGTGGCCGGTTTCCCGTGGACGCTGGCTAGACTAGATACGTCCGGCGGACGCAAGCCTTTTGAATCCATTTATAACTCGCTGCCTTTCGGCTCACGAGCTGGGCGGCGAGCGCGATGCCACATTTGTGTGTCCGGGTTTCCCGTGGACGCTGGCTAGACCAGATACGTCCGGCGGACGCAAGCCTCTGAAACCCATTTGTAACTCGCTGCCTTTCGGCTCACGAGCTGGGCGGCGAGCGTGATGCCATATTTGTGTGTTCGGGTTTCCCGTGGACGATGGCTAGACCAGATACGTCCGGCGGACGCAAGCCTTTTAAACCCATTTGTAACTTGCTGCCTTTCGGCGCACGAGCTAGGCGGCGAGCGCGATGCCACATTTGTGTGGCCGGATTTCCCGTGGACGCTATCTAGACCAGATACGTCCGGCGGACGCAAGCCTTAGGAACCCATTTGTAACTCACAGCCTTTCGGCTCATGAGCTGGGCGGCGAGCGTGATGCCACATTTGTGTGGCCGGGTTTCCCGTGGACGCAGGCTAGACCAGATACGTCCGGCGGACGCAAGCCTCTGAAACACATTTGTAACTCACTGCCTTTCGGCTAACGAGCTGGAAGGCGAGCGTGATGCCACATTTGTGTGGCCGGTTTCCCGTGGACGCTGGCTAGACCAGATACGTCCGGTGGACACAAGCCTTTTGAACCCATTTGTAACTCGCTTCCTTTCGGCTTACGAGCTTGGCGGCGAGCGCGATGCCACTTTTGTGTGGCCGGGTTTCCCGTGGACGCTGGATAGACCAGATACGTCCGGTGGACGCAAGCCTCTGAAACCCATTTGTAACTCACTGCCTTTCGGCTCATGAGCTGGGCGGCGAGCGTGATGCCACATTTGTGTGGCCGGTTTCCCGTGGACGCTGGCTAGACCAGATACGTCCGGCGGACGCAAGCCTTTTGAACCCATTTGTAACTCGCTGCCTTTCAGCTCACGAGCTGGGCGGCGAGCGCGATGCTACATTTGTGTGGCCAGGTTTCCCGTGGACGCTGGCTAGACTAGATACGTCCGGCGGACGCAAGCCTTTGGAACCCATTCGTAACTCGCTGCCTTTCGGCTTACGAGCAAGGCGGCGAGCGCGATGCCACATTTGTGTGGCCGGGTTTCCCGTGGACGCTGGCTAGACCACATGCGTCCGGCGGACGCAATCCTTTGAAACCCATTTGTAACTCGCTGCCTTTCGGCTCACGAGCTGGGCGGCGAGCGCGATGCCACATTTGTGTGGCCGGGTTTCCCGTGGACGCTAACTAGACAATATACGTCCGGCGGACGCAAGCCTTTGGAACCCATTTGCAACTCGTTGCCTTTCGGCTCTCGAGCTGGGCGGCGAGCACGATGCTACATTTGTGTGGCCAGGTTTCCCGTGGACGCTGGCTAGACTAGATACGACCGGCGGACGCAAGCCTTTGGAACCTATTTGTATCTCGTTGCCTTTCGGCTCTCAAGCTGGGCGGCGAGCGCGATGCTACATTTGTGTGGCCAGGTTTCCCGTGGACGCTGGCTAGACTAGATTCGTCCGGCGGACGCAAGCCTTTGGAACCCATTCGTAACTCGTTGCCTTTCGGCTCACGAGCAAGGCGGCAAGCGCGATGCCACATTTGTGTGGCCGGGTTTCCCGTGGACGCTGGCTAGACCACATGCGTCCGGCGGACGCAAGGCTTTGAAACCCATTTGTAACTCGCTGCCTTTCGGCTCACGAGCTGGATGGCGAGCGCGATGCCACATTTGTGTGGCCGGGTTTCACGTGGACGCTAGCTAGACCAGATACGTCCGGCGGACGCAAGCCTTTGGAACCCATTTGCAACTCGTTGCCTTTCGGCTCTCGAGCTGGGCGGCGAGCGCGATGCTACATTTGTGTGGCCAGGTTTCCCGTGGACGCTGGCGAAACTAGATACGACCGGCGGACGCAAGCCTTTGGAACCCATTTGTAACTCATTGCCTTTCGGCTCTCGAGCTGGGCGGCGAGCGCGATGCTACATTTGTGTGGCCAGGTTTCCCGTGGACGCTGGCTAGACTAGATACGTCCGGCGGACGCAAGCCTTTGGAACCCATTTGTAACTCGCTGCCTTTCGGCTCACGAGCAAGGCGGCGAGCGCGATGCCACATTTGTGTGGCCGGGTTTCCCGTCGACGCTGGCTAGACCACATGCGTCCGGCGGACGCAAGCCTTTGAAACCCATTTGTAACTCGCTGGCTTTCGGTTCACGAGCTGGGCGGCGAGCGCGATGCCACATTTGTGTGGCCGGGTTTCCCGTGGACGCTAACTAGACCAGATACGTCCGGCGGACGCAAGCCTTTGGAACCCATTTGCAACTGGTTGCCTTTCGGCTCTCGAGCTGGGCGGCGAGCGCGATGCTACATTTGTGTGGCCAGGTTTCCCGTGGACGCTGGCTAGACTAGATACGACCGGCGGACGCAAGCCTTTGGAACCCATTTGTATCTCGTTGCCTTTCGGCTCTCAAGCTGGGCGGCGAGCGCGATGCTACATTTGTGTGGCCAGGTTTCCCGTGGACGCTGGCTAGACTAGATACGTCCGGCGGACGCAAGCCTTTGGAACCCATTCGTAACTCGCTGCCTTTCGGCTCACGAGCAAGGCGGCAAGCGCGATGCCACATTTGTGTGGCCGGGTTTCCCGTGGACGCTGGCTAGACCACATGCGTCCAGCGGACGCAAGGCTTTGAAACCCATTTGTAACTCGCTGCCTTTCGGCTCACGAGCTGGATGGCGAGTGCGATGCCACATTTGTGTGGCCGGGTTTCACGTGGACGCTGGCTAGACCGGATACGTGCGGCGGATGCAAGCCTTTGAAAACCATTTGTAACTCGCTGCCTTTCGGCTCACGAGCCGGGCAGCGAGCGCGATGCCACATTTGTGTGGCTGGGTTTCCCCGTGGACGCTGGCTAGACCAGATACGTCCGGCGGACGCAAGCCTTTGAAACCCATTTGTAACTCGCTGCCTTTCAGCTCACGAGTTGGGCGGTGAGCGCGATGCCACATTTGTGTGGCCGGGATTCGCGTGGATGCTAGCTTGACCAAATACGTCTGGCGGACGCAAGCGTTTGGAACCCATTTGTAACTCGTTGCCTTTCGGCTCACGAGCTGGGCGGTGAGCGCGATGCTACATTTGTGTGGCCAGGTTTCCCGTGGACGCTGGCTAGACTAGATACGACCGGCGGACGCAAGCCTTTGGAACCTATTTGTATCTCGTTGCCTTTCGGCTCTCAAGCTGGGCGGCGAGCGCGATGCTACATTTGTGTGGCCAGGTTTCCCGTGGACGCTGGCTAGACTAGATTCGTCCGGCGGACGCAAGCCTTTGGAACCCATTCGTAACTCGTTGCCTTTCGGCTCACGAGCAAGGCGGCAAGCGCGATGCCACATTTGTGTGGCCGGGTTTCCCGTGGACGCTGGCTAGACCACATGCGTCCGGCGGACGCAAGGCTTTGAAACCCATTTGTAACTCGCTGCCTTTCGGCTCACGAGCTGGATGGCGAGCGCGATGCCACATTTGTGTGGCCGGGTTTCACGTGGACGCTAGCTAGACCAGATACGTCCGGCGGACGCAAGCCTTTGGAACCCATTTGCAACTCGTTGCCTTTCGGCTCTCGAGCTGGGCGGCGAGCGCGATGCTACATTTGTGTGGCCAGGTTTCCCGTGGACGCTGGCGAAACTAGATACGACCGGCGGACGCAAGCCTTTGGAACCCATTTGTAACTCATTGCCTTTCGGCTCTCGAGCTGGGCGGCGAGCGCGATGCTACATTTGTGTGGCCAGGTTTCCCGTGGACGCTGGCTAGACTAGATACGTCCGGCGGACGCAAGCCTTTGGAACCCATTTGTAACTCGCTGCCTTTCGGCTCACGAGCAAGGCGGCGAGCGCGATGCCACATTTGTGTGGCCGGGTTTCCCGTCGACGCTGGCTAGACCACATGCGTCCGGCGGACGCAAGCCTTTGAAACCCATTTGTAACTCGCTGGCTTTCGGCTCACGAGCTGGGCGGCGAGCGCGATGCCACATTTGTGTGGCCGGGTTTCCCGTGGACGCTAACTAGACCAGATACGTCCGGCGGACGCAAGCCTTTGGAACCCATTTGCAACTCGTTGCCTTTCGGCTCTCGAGCTGGGCGGCGAGCGCGATGCTACATTTGTGTGGCCAGGTTTCCCGTGGACGCTGGCTAGACTAGATACGACCGGCGGACGCAAGCCTTTGGAACCCATTTGTATCTCGTTGCCTTTCGGCTCTCAAGCTGGGCGGCGAGCGCGATGCTACATTTGTGTGGCCAGGTTTCCCGTGGACGCTGGCTAGACTAGATACGTCCGGCGGACGCAAGCCTTTGGAACCCATTCGTAACTCGCTGCCTTTCGGCTCACGAGCAAGGCGGCAAGCGCGATGCCACATTTGTGTGGCCGGGTTTCCCGTGGACGCTGGCTAGACCACATGCGTCCGGCGGACGCAAGGCTTTGAAACCCATTTGTAACTCGCTGCCTTTCGGCTCACGAGCTGGATGGCGAGTGCGATGCCACATTTGTGTGGCCGGGTTTCACGTGGACGCTAGCTAGACCGGATACGTGCGGCGGATGCAAGCCTTTGAAAACCATTTGTAACTCGCTGCCTTTCGGCTCACGAGCCGGGCGGCGAGCGCGATGCCACATTTGTGTGGCTGGGTTTCCCCGTGGACGCTGGCTAGACCAGATACGTCCGGCGGACGCAAGCCTTTGAAACCCATTTGTAACTCGCTGCCTTTCAGCTCACGAGTTGGGCGGTGAGCGCGATGCCACATTTGTGTGGCCGGGATTCGCGTGGATGCTAGCTTGACCAAATACGTCTGGCGGACGCAAGCGTTTGGAACCCATTTGTAACTCGTTGCCTTTCGGCTCATGAGCTGGGCGGTGAGCGCGATGCTACATTTGTGTGGCCAGGTTTCCAGTGGACGCTGGCTAGACCAGATACGTCCGGCGGACGCAAGCCTTTGGAACCCATTTGTAACTCGCTGCCTTTCGGCTCACGAGCAGGGCGGCGAGCGCGATGCCACATTTGTGTTTCCCGGGTTTCCCGTTGACGCTATCTAGACCAGATACGTCCGGCGGATGCAAGCCTTTGAAACCCATTTGTAACTCGCTGCCTTTCGGCTCACGAGCTGGGCGGCGAGCGCGATGCCACATTTGTGTGGCCGGGTTTTCCGTGGACGCTGGCTAGACCAGATACGTCCAGCGGACGCAAGCCTTTGGAATCAATTCGTAACTCGCTGCCTTTCGGCTCACGAGCTGGACGGCAAGTGCGATGCCACATTTGTGTGGCCGGGTTTCCCGTGGACGCTGGCTAGACCAGATACGTCTGGCGGACGCAAGCCTTTAGAACCCATTTGTAACTCGCTGCCTTTCGGCTCACGAGCTGGGCGGCGAGGGCGATGCCACATTTGTGTGGCCAGGTTTCCCGTGGACGCTGGCTAGACGAGATATATCCGGCGGACGCAAGCTTTTGGGACCCACTTGTAACTCGCTGCCTTTCGGCTCACGAGATGGGCGGCGAGCGCGGTGCCATATTTTTGTGGCTGGGTTTAGCGTGGACGCTGGCTAGACCAGATACGTGCGGCGGACGCAAGCCTTTGAAAACCATTTGTAACTCGCTGCCTTTCGGCTCACGAGCCGGGCGGCGAGCGCGATGCCACATTTGTGTGGCCGGGTTTCCCCGTGGACGCTGTCTAGACCAGATACGTCCGGCGGAAGCAAGCCTTTGAAACCCATTTGTAACTCGCTGCCTTTCATCTCACGAGTTGGGCGGCGAGCGCGATGCCTCATTTGTGTGGCCGGGTTTCCCGTGGATGCTAGCTTGACCAGATACGTCTGGCGGACGCAAGCCTTTGGAACCCATTTGTAACTCGTTGCCTTTCGGCTCACGAGCTGGGCGGTGAGCGCGATGCTACATTTGTGTGGCCAGGTTTCCCGTGGACGCTGGCTAGACCAGATACGTCCGGCGGACGCAAGCCTTTGGAACCCATTTGTAACTCGCTGCCTTTCGGCTCACGAGCAAGGCGGGGAGCGCGATGCCATATTTGTGTGGCCGGGTTTCCCATGGACGCTGGCTAGACCAGATACGTCCGGCGGACGCAAGCCTCTGAAACCCATTTGTAACTCGCTACCTTTCGGCTCACGAGCTGGGCGGCGAGCGCGATGCCACATTTGTGTGGCCGGGTTTCCCGTGGACGCTGGATAGACCAGATACGTCCGGCGGACGCAAGCCTCTGAAACCCATTTGTAACTCACTGCCTTTCGGCTCACGAGCTGGGCGGTGAGCGTGATGCCATATTTTTGTGGCCGGGTTTCACGTGGACGCTGGCTAGACCAGATACGTCTGGCGGATGCAAGCCTCTGAAACCCATTTGTAACTCGCTGCCTTTCGGCTCATGAGCTGGGCGGCGAGCGTGATGCCACATTTGTGTGGCCGGTTTCCCGTGGACGCTGGCTAGACTAGATACGTCCGGCGGACGCAAGCCTTTTGAATCCATTTGTAACTCGCTGCCTTTCGGCTCACGAGCTGGGCGGCGAGCGCGATGCCACATTTGTGTGTCCGGGTTTCCCGTGGACGCTGGCTAGACCAGATACGTCCGGCGGACGCAAGCCTCTGAAACCCATTTGTAACTCGCTGCCTTTCGGCTCACGAGCTGGGCGGCGAGCGTGATGCCATATTTGTGTGTTCGGGTTTCCCGTGGACGATGGCTAGACCAGATACGTCCGGCGGACGCAAGCCTTTTAAACCCATTTGTAACTTGCTGCCTTTCGGCGCACGAGCTAGGCGGCGAGCGCGATGCCACATTTGTGTGGCCGGATTTCCCGTGGATGCTATCTAGACCAGATACGTCCGGCGGACGCAAGCCTTAGGAACCCATTTGTAACTCACTGCCTTTCGGCTCACGAGCTGGGCGGCGAGCGTGATGCCACATTTGTGTGGCTGCATTTCCTGTGGACGCTGGCTAGACGAGATACGTCCGGCAGACACAAGCCTTTGAAACCCATTTGTAACTCGCTGCCTTTCGACTCACGAGCTGGGCGGCGAGCGCGATGCCAAATTTGTGTGGCCGGGTTTCCCGTGGACGCAGGCTAGACCAGATACGTCCGGCGGACGCAAGCCTCTGAAACCCATTTGTAACTCACTGCCTTTCGGCTCACGAGCTGGAAGGCGAGCGTGATGCCACATTTGTGTGGCCGGTTTCCCGTGGACGCTGGCTAGACCAGATACGTCCGGTGGACACAAGCCTTTTGAACCCATTTGTAACTCGCTTCCTTTCGGCTCACGAGCTGGGCGGCGAGCGCGATGCCACTTTTGTGTGGCCGGGTTTCCCGTGGACGCTGGATAGACCAGATACGTCCGGTGGACGCAAGCCTCTGAAACCCATTTGTAACTCACTGCCTTTCGGCTCACGAGCTGGGCGGCGAGCGTGATGCCATATTTGTGTGGCCGGGTTTCCCGTGGACGCTGGCTAGACCAGATACGTCTGGCGGACGCAAGCCTCTGAAACCCATTTGTAACTCGCTGCCTTTCGGCTCATGAGCTGGGCGGCAAGCGTGATGCCACATTTGTGTGGCCGGTTTCCCGTGGACGCTGGCTAGACCAGATACGTCCGGCGGACGCAAGCCTTTTGAACCCATTTGTAACTCGCTGCCTTTCAGCTCACGAGCTGGGCGGCGAGCGCGATGCTACATTTGTGTGGCCAGGTTTCCCGTGGACGCTGGCTAGACTAGATACGTCCGGCGAACGCAAGCCTTTGGAACCCATTCGTAACTCGCTGCCTTTCGGCTTACGAGCAAGGCGGCGAGCGCGATGCCACATTTGTGTGGCCGGGTTTCCCGTGGACGCTGGCTAGACCACATGCGTCCGGCGGACGCAATCCTTTGAAACCCATTTGTAACTCGCTGCCTTTCGGCTCACGAGCTGGGCGGCGAGCGCGATGCCACATTTGTGTGGCCGGGTTTCCCGTGGACGCTAACTAGACAAGATACGTCCGGCGGACGCAAGCCTTTGGAACCCATTTGCAACTCGTTGCCTTTCGGCTCTCGAGCTGGGCGGCGAGCACGATGCTACATTTGTGTGGCCAGGTTTCCCGTGGACGCTGGCTAGACTAGATACGACCGGCGGACGCAAGCCTTTGGAACCCATTTGTATCTCGTTGCCTTTCGGCTCTCAAGCTGGGCGGCGAGCGCGATGCTACATTTCTGTGGCCAGGTTTCCCGTGGACGCTGGCTAGACTAGATACGTCCGGCGGACGCAAGCCTTTGGAACCCATTCATAACTCGTTGCCTTTCGGCTCACGAGCAAGGCGGCAAGCGCGATGCCACATTTGTGTGGCCGGGTTTCCCGTGGACGCTGGCTAGACCACATGCGTCCGGCGGACGCAAGGCTTTGAAACCCATTTGTAACTCGCTGCCTTTCGGCTCACGAGCTGGATGGCGAGCGCGATGCCACATTTGTGTGGCCGGGTTTCACGTGGACGCTAGCTAGACCAGATACGTCCGGCGGACGCAAGCCTTTGGAACCCATTTGCAACTCGTTGCCTTTCGGCTCTCGAGCTGGGCGGCGAGCGCGATGCTACATTTGTGTGGCCAAGTTTCCCGTGGACGCTGGCGAAACTAGATACGACCGGCGGACGCAAGCCTTTGGAACCCATTTGTAACTCATTGCCTTTCGGCTCTCGAGCTGGGCGGCGAGCGCGATGCTACATTTGTGTGGCCAGGTTTCCCGTGGACGCTGGCTAGAGTAGATACGTCCGGCGGACGCAAGCCTTTGGAACCCATTCGTAACTCGCTACCTTTCGGCTCACGAGCAAGGCGGCGAGCGCGATGCCACATTTGTGTGGCCGGGTTTCCCGTGGACGCTGGCTAGACCACATGCGTCCGGCGGACGCAAGCCTTTGAAACCCATTTGTAACTCGCTGCCTTTCGGCTCACGAGCTGGGCGGCGAGCGCGATGCCACATTTGTGTGGCCGGGTTTCCCGTGGACGCTAACTAGACCAGATACGTCCGGCGGACGCAAGCCTTTGGAACCCATTTGCAACTCGTTGCCTTTCGGCTCTCGAGCTGGGCGGCGAGCGCGATGCTACATTTGTGTGGCCAGGTTTCCCGTGGACGCTGGCTAGACTAGATACGACCGGCGGACGCAAGCCTTAGGAACCCATTTGTATCTCGTTGCCTTTCGGCTCTCAAGCTGGGCGGCGAGCGCGATGCTACATTCGTGTGGCCAGGTTTCCCGTGGACGCTGGCTAGACTAGATACGTTCGGCGGACGCAAGCCTTTGGAACCCATTCGTAACTCGCTGCCTTTCGGCTCACGAGCAAGGCGGCAAGCGCGATGCCACATTTGTGTGGCCGGGTTTCCCGTGGACGCTGGCTAGACCACATGCGTCCGGCGGACGCAAGACTTTGAAACTCATTTGTAACTCGCTGCCTTTCGGCTCACGAGCTGGATGGCGAGTGCGATGCCACATTTGTGTGGCCGGGTTTCACGTGGACGCTGGCTAGACCGGATACGTGCGGCGGATGCAAGCCTTTGAAAACCATTTGTAACTCGCTGCCTTTCGGCTCACGAGCCGGGCGGCGAGCGCGATGCCACATTTGTGTGGCCGGGTTTCCCCGTGGACGCTGGCTAGACCAGATACGTCCGGCGGACGCAAGCCTTTGAAACCCATTTGTAACTCGCTGCCTTTCAGCTCACGAGTTGGGCGGCGAGCGCGATGCCACATTTGTGTGGCCGGGATTCGCGTGGATGCTAGCTTGACCAAATACGTCTGGCGGACGCAAGCGTTTGGAACCCATTTGTAACTCGTTGCCTTTCGGCTCACGAGCTGGGCGGTGAGCGCGATGCTACATTTGTGTGGCCAGGTTTCCAGTGGACGCTGGCTAGACCAGATACGTCCGGCGGACACAAGCCTTTGGAACCCATTTGTAACTCGCTGCCTTTCGGCTCACGAGCAGGGCGGCGAGCGCGATGCCACATTTGTGTTTCCCGGGTTTCCCGTTGACGCTATCTAGACCAGATACGTCCGGCGGATGCAAGCCTTTGAAACCCATTTGTAACTCGCTGCCTTTCGGCTCACGAGCTGGGCGGCGAGCGCGATGCCACATTTGTGTGGCCGGGTTTTCCGTGGACGCTGGCTAGACCAGATACGTCCGGCGGACGCAAGCCTTTGGAATCCATTCGTAACTCGCTGCCTTTCGGCTCACGAGCTGGACGGCAAGTGCGATGCCACATTTGTGTGGCCGGGTTTCCCGTGGATGCTGGCTAGACCAGATACGTCTGGCGGACGCAAGCCTTTAGAACCCATTTGTAACTCGCTGCCTTTCGGCTCACGAGCTGGGCGGCGAGGGCGATGCCACATTTGTGTGGCCAGGTTTCCCGTGGACGCTGGCTAGACGAGATATATCCGGCGGACGCAAGCTTTTGGGACCCACTTGTAACTCGCTGCCTTTCGGCTCACGAGATGGGCGGCGAGCGCGGTGCCATATTTTTGTGGCCGGGTTTAGCGTGGACGCTGGCTAGACCAGATACGTGCGGCGGACGCAAGCCTTTGAAAACCATTTGTAACTCGCTGCCTTTCGGCTCACGAGCCGGGTGGCGAGCGCGATGCCACATTTGTGTGGCCGGGTTTCCCCGTGGACGCTGTCTAGACCAGATACGTCCGGCGGATGCAAGCCTTTGAAACCCATTTGTAACTCGCTGCCTTTCGGCTCACGAGCTGGGCGGCGAGCGCGATGCCACATTTGTGTGGCCGGGTTTTCCGTGGACGCTGGCTAGACCAGATACGTCCGGCGGACGCAAGCCTTTGGAATCCATTCGTAACTCGCTGCCTTTCGGCTCACGAGCTGGACGGCAAGTGCGATGCCACATTTGTGTGGCCGGGTTTCCCGTGGATGCTGGCTAGACCAGATACGTCTGGCGGACGCAAGCCTTTAGAACCCATTTGTAACTCGCTGCCTTTCGGCTCACGAGCTGGGCGGCGAGGGCGATGCCACATTTGTGTGGCCAGGTTTCCCGTGGACGCTGGCTAGACGAGATATATCCGGCGGACGCAAGCTTTTGGGACCCACTTGTAACTCGCTGCCTTTCGGCTCACGAGATGGGCGGCGAGCGCGGTGCCATATTTTTGTGGCCGGGTTTAGCGTGGACGCTGGCTAGACCAGATACGTGCGGCGGACGCAAGCCTTTGAAAACCATTTGTAACTCGCTGCCTTTCGGCTCACGAGCCGGGCGGCGAGCGCGATGCCACATTTGTGTGGCCGGGTTTCCCCGTGGACGCTGTCTAGACCAGAGACGTCCGGCGGAAGCAAGCCTTTGAAACCCATTTGTAACTCGCTGCCTTTCATCTCACGAGTTGAGCGGCGAGCGCGATGCCACATTTGTGTGGCCGGGTTTCCCGTGGATGCTAGCTTGACCAGATACGTCTGGCGGACGCAAGCCTTTGGAACCCATTTGTAACTCGTTGCCTTTCGGCTCACGAGCTGGGCGGTGAACGCGATGCTACATTTGTGTGGCCAGGTTTCCCGTGGACGCTGGCTAGACCAGATACGTCCGGCGGACGCAAGCCTTTGGAACCCATTTGAACCGGGAGATTCTCAGTGTCAACCCTTTAGTGGAGTCAGTTGACATTAAGCTAAACTTGGAGACGATTTGTGAACTTTTGAGTCCAAGTATTTTAGCTCAAGATTTGTTCATTTGGATCCATGAGGTCACTGTCACAAATCATATCGAGTAGAAATAGTTAAACTAGAAGCTAAGTCAAAACAAGAACGAGACAAGTTTTACAAAAATTGTCAAAAGGGTATTTTTGTCTTTTTGGACGTCGGACGAAATAAATGTCAATAAATTTTTTGACATTGTCAAATGGTGACTTATTTGTCTTGCATGTTTTCTACGTTGTGATTCTGGAGGGTATCTGAAGGAAAAGGTTCTTATGGCATTCGGTTTTAAGTTTTAACGTCGCACGTGTTCTGTATTCCACTTTCTATATCCCGCTGAAAACGTGCCTTGGTGTTTGTTTTTTTTTCTCCAAATTGTAGCCTTTTTTTTACTTTCTTTGATTTGATGTGAAATGTTTGTTATGGTGCTTTATTACTGTTGTCGCACGAAAATGAACAACGATTAAATACCTCGGGCGGTTCGATCCAAGGCCGGACCAAGTGATCGCGCCCGGGCCAAAAATGGGAGCTCGTACACCGAGCTGCACCCTCCAGACCCTGAGGTGTGTTTTGGGGGGTGTGACCGTGCCAAAGGTTGGCTGCCTACGTACCCTTTAGTCGGGATCAGGTCAGAACGTAGTTCAATTTGTGTATGGGGGCTATCTTGGGCACACAGGCTTTAGGAACCCAAGTCTTTAGAGTAGGACCCGGCTCGTAGCTTCTGGTGAAGACTTTAGAGGGGTCGCGTGCTCGTAGCTCGGAGTTCTAGCTCAAGGGCCAAGAAGCTGGAGAGCAGTGCGTACTGCAGAAGCTCGGGTCGCAGAAGAGGAGCGTGCTCCCTCTCGTGGAGGGGGGTCCTTGTTTCTGAGCCGAGGGAAGAGGAGTGCGCGCTCTTGGAATGTCACAAGAGCACGAGAGAATTCTTCAGAGAAGAGAAGTATTGTTCTCGAAAATGTATGAATGTCCTCTTTTTTCCTCCCATAGGGAGGGGTATTTATAGTATTTGAGGGGAGGCCTTGGGCCGGCCCCTTAAGGCCCACCGAGTGGCTGGGAGCGAGGCGCGCGAGGCCCCACGCCCAAGAGGGCGTAGGGCACACGGGACATGTCCCCTGGATGGGCGCGGGGCGTGCCAGGCGTGGCGTGCCTGGCAGCGGGCTTGTCCGGCTGAGGTGGCAAGAACGCTCGGCCGAGGTGGCCGAGGTGGAAAGGACGCTCGGCCGAGGCTACCTATCGGTGGCAAAGACGCTCGGTCGAGGTGGCCGAGGTGGCAAAGATGCTCGGCCGAGGTGGCCGAGGGGGCAAAGACGCTCGGCCGAGGTGGCCGAGGTGGCAAAGACGCTCGGCCGAGGTGGTCGAGCTGACGAAGACGCTCGGCCGAGGTGGCCGAGCTAGCGAATGCGCTCGACCGAGGTGGCCGATGTGGCAGGGACACCCGGCTGAGGCAGCAAGGGCGCTCGGGCGGGGCATCGAGGCGTGCGCAGGCTGGGAGGCCGGGGTGCGCGGGAGTGCGTGTGAGCCAGGCGCGATAGGGCGCGCTGAGGCCCGTTGGGCCGGGGGCCTCAGGGCCGGGGGCGCAGGTGCGTGCGTGCCGGCCGTGCCGGGCCGTGGGTGCGTCGGGGCGCTCGGGCCTGGTGGGCCGGGGCCCGTTGGGCTTCCGGCTGGCAAAGCCCGACCGGCCTTAAATCGTTTTTGAATTTTTGGTGTCCCGAAAACGACCGGTAACATTAGCCCCCCAAGTTTATGGCTTACGGGACGTAAGTCGTGAACTTTAGAAAAGAAAAGGGCGTTGAGGTAATTTCACCTTCGATCACGAGTGATCGCACACACGCATATCTTTTGTGGCCGGACCCCTGGGGGCCGGACCGGGCCGGTCGGGCAGAAAGACCCGCGCGCGGCCTGGCGCTGGGGGACTGGCGCGCGCGCGAGGCCGGCCCGCGGGCCGAGCCTTGTGTCGCGCACGCAGGGGGAAGGAACATTATTCGCTCCTTCCTCTATATAAATAGGAGGGTCCCCGTTCTTTCCGTTCACACTGGCGGCCTGCGGGTAATCGGAAAATTCCTTTGAATTTGAAATTTCCCCCGGGCAGTTGACTTTTTTCCTTTTTCTTGATGGGGAGTTAGCTTGTTTCCCATGTTGATGATCCCGAGGTTGACCCTACCTGCCCTCTCCCAAATTTTGGGTGGCGGCCAAGGATCCCTTTGAGGAACTCGACGGGATTCCCATCTTTGTCGAGGAAGACTCTGGTGCGGCCGACCAATGGCTCGCGGAGTTGGAGACCGATGCCGCGGCGATCGCCGAGCTGGCGGGGCCCGGGAGCGGCCCACCTTCTAGGCGCGGCCCCGAAGGGGAGGACGAGGGGTCCAAGGACCCGCGTTCGTCAAGGTTGGTGATCAACCTGGTCTCCCGCGAGGCGGCCTTTGACGCCCCCCCTGCTCGAGCAGCGGGGTGATGCGGTGGTGAGTATCGAGCTCCGCCGGGCGTCTAACTTGGAAGCCTCGGGTGTTGAGCTTGCGATAGTACCGTCCGAATCTTTCTTGGACGAGATTTACTCCGATGATCCCCAAGGGTCGGCCTCGGAGGCTCTTGAGGAAGACTCGGAGGCTCCTCCCGCGCGGGGGAAGGAGAAACATGATGGCGAGGTGTTGGCGACGGCATGGCCGGCCCTCGAGTCCGCGGAGGCTTCGGGCTACACTTATGCCCGATCACTGGAGAGGACTCGTATGTACGGAGTAGGCGACTCTGTCGCCCCCGTCGGCTTAGACTGCAAGGGAATCGATGCTGCGAGCACTCTCACTTCCCGAGTCTTCAGCACACTTCGAGAGACGTATAACATCCCTCCCTTGGTGGGATTGCTTAGACCCGCTCCCGAGGACAGGCCCTCTCGCCCTAGGGACGGGTATGCGGCCGTGACGATCGGGAGTCTTGTCTGTGGGTTGCGTCTCCCGTTTCCCACGATCGTCCAGCAGATCCTAACCCGACTAGGGGTCCATGCATGTCAGATGAGCCCGGCGTTCTATCGCCTGTTGGCTACATGTTTCATGGAGTTCCACTGCCAGACGCAGCGTGCCGTGACCGTGGACGACTTCCGTAACCTGGTAGCCATCTTCCCGGCGACGGGGCAGCTGGGATTTAATATGGCCTGTGCTCGGGGCAATGTGAGGCTGGTCGAAGATTGTGACCCGCCTAGCCGCCGGGCGTGGGTGTGGGTCGCCTCGGTCGCTTTTGGCGAGGTGCCCCTTCGCTTCGGTCGTCTGGCCGACTTTCCAGCGGATGAGGGGGCGGCGGAGCTCCCCTTTGTGAGAGAAATCTCGGGGATGTCGGAAGCCCGCAAGGCTGGCGAGCGGTTCCGTTCCCCCTAGCTGATGGCGCTCACCGGGTGGTTCCCGCCCTTTCATCCGGTGGAAAGTCACCTTGCGCTAGGGGGTCGGCTATCGATAGCGTTACCTCCATTGGCCGAGTGAGCATGGTGGGCCGGCTGGAGACTTCACTCGGCCCTTGGCCGAGCGAACACGTTGGGACGTCTGAGGCCTCATTCGGCCATTGGCCGAGTGAGCATGGTGGGCCGGCTGAAGACTTCACTCGGCCCTTGGCCGAGCGAACACGTTGGGATGTCTGAGGCCTCATTCGGCCATTAGCCGAGTGAGCATGGTGGGCCGGCTGTGGGCTCACTCGGCCATTGGCCGAGTGAACTGCTTGGTGGGCCGGCTGTGGACTCACTCGGCCATTGGCCGAGTGAATTGCTTGGGTCGGCCAATGGCCGAGTAAACTGGGCCGGCCATTGGCCGGGTGAGCTTGTCTGTCCGCCCGAAACGTCAGTCGCGTCATCGGACCTCGTCGGGCCGATAACATTAGCCCCCCTGAGTTTGGCGCCGGGCGTAGCCCGTGTGGTAAACTCAAGCAAATCCCGACCTCCGTCACCTTGCCGGGCCGTCTCGTCGTCAAGTGGTAAGCCATTCCTTGTTTTAATATTATTTTATTTTCTTCCGACGCGTTTCCTCGTTACACGTGTTCATGGATCCCACCAACCACCTGTCGAGGTATGGGTCCGCGGAGGACGACCTTTCCCCTCTTCTCGAGAATCAAGACGCTGAATTGGATAATTTCTGGGCACAATTTTCGCCCAGGCCTGCCAGCTACAACACATCGTCTTCGTTCGTCCCGAGCAGGAACGTGGTGGATACGGCGGGTGGCGACTTTTCCTTGATCGAGACGTGGTTGGCCGACGGGGACGGGGACACGAGCGCCGAAGACTACCCAAACCGACAGGGGAGCGCCGGCCTGAGGGCGCTAGGCGCCGGGGATAGCCGGGCCGACCAACGCGAGGCTGGTTTGGCCGTGGGACACGCCGGGGAGGTCGCGCGCGCGGGGTTGGCCCCTTAGGAAGCCGCCGGCGATCCGTCCAGCGCTGGGATGGGCGCCTTCGTCGAGTCTGGCGCCGGAGGAGATGGGCCGGCCATGGGCGGCGCCGCGCAGGCCGCCGCCGACGTCGGGGGAGTCGCGCCTGGTTGGGTCGGCGTTGTCTGTGCTGGACCCAGCCTTGGGACCGCGCCTGAAGGGTTGCGCGCGCCGAGCCCGACCAAGGAGTACGCCGACAGAGCCGAGGAGGCCGACGCCGGCGTGGAGGAGACCGCGCCTGGCCGGATCGGTGCCGTCTGGGGCGAACCCAGACCTGGGGGAGACGTCCCTCGCCCAGAGAGGGTCGAGCCGGTTGTGGAGGACGCTGGGGAAGTGGGCGAGCCACGGGGCGGCGCATCTGGCGGGACTGGCGCCGGTGGTGACGCGCTGGCGTGGAGAAACGCCGCCGGGGGCGGCGCTGGCGTCGGGGAGGACCCCACCCCCTCGGGTGGGGTTGTGTCGCAGGTGGTCGGCGGCTGTGGGAGCCCAGGCGGGTCAGCCCCAGCCGGGCTAGAGCGCATTTATGGGGGCGGCGGCGCCGGACACGAGGAGCACCGGCCGCCCAATGCCGGAGAGGAGGAGTGCCGGCCGCCCATTGCCGGAGAGGAGGAGGCGGCCACCTTGGCTGCCTTGCAAACCCTAGGGTCCAATGGGCCGGGCCTAGGCGAAGGAGACTTGGCCTCCCATGGGCCGGGTCATGTGCTTGGGCCGGACACACCTCATGGGGGTCCCTTGGCCGACCCAGTGACCCAGGGCCGTGAGGAAGATGCGCTTGGGCCGGCCCTTGTCGAGACCGGCCTCCGGGCTCGAGCGATCGACGTGCGTCATGGGCCTGCGACCGGGCCGGACGCGCCGACAGGGCTGCCTCCCACGGTTAATACACGGGAAACGGGCCCGACCGGGCCGAACGCGTGCGTTTTGGCTCGAGCGACCCATTCTAACGATTGTCGCGAGGGGCTCCATGGGTCGAGGGCTGCCCCTAACGCCGAGGGCTCGGGCGAGGCGTTGAGCCACCGTACTCTGTCGACCGCCTCAATCAGCTTGACCGCGCAGGAAGAGGAACGTGCCTCGTCATTCCCTATCGGAGATTCAGTGATTTGAGACGGCTTCGACTGCTCCGGCGTCGACTTCCCGAGATCTCTTTCGTTCGCGAGCTTTAAAGGTTTGAGGAAACGTTTCGGCATCCCGCAATCCGTATCACTACTATGACCATTGCCTGCAGATCTCCCCACTCGTCCTTGGAAGGGGTACGCCGCCGTCCACGAGGCCAGTCTTCGCGGGGGGTTGCGATTACCTTTTCAGCCCGTGATCCAGGATCTCCTAGCCCGGCTCAATGTCCACGCGGCCCAGATGTCTCCATCCTTTTACCGCATGGTGGCCGCCTGCCACATGATGCTGCACCGAGCGAAGGGTCGGGCCGTGACGGCCGACGATATCAGGAACCTCGTGTCCGTCTTCGATGTCCCCGGGAAACCCGGCTTCTATAAGGCTCAGCACCGGAAGCGGTTTCCCATTCTCACCAAGCTGACCTCAAAACACCGTTACCCCTAGGTATGGGTGTCCGAATCTGCCTTTGGGACGGCACCTCTCACCTTCGGCCCCGCGGCCGACTTTCCGGCTGACTACGGCATTGAGAGCTCCGAACTCGCGCTTGTGATCGGAGCGGTACCTGACTCGAGGTGGCATGGGTCGCTTTTTGAGTCCCCGGACCTCATGGCGACGACTGGGTGGTTCGTGCCCGCCGACGAAGACACCCAGTGCTCCGGGCCCATAGCGGAGACCGTGGAGGGTCTGGAATCCGAAGCGGGGGGTTCGTGCGGGGGTACTAACCGAATATGCATCATCGTTCTATCGTTGTTTACCACTATCTATGCTTATCGTTATGTCTTAACTGACCGACGCACTTTCTCCTTTGCAGTTACCATGGCCCAACGACATCGACCGCGCACACAAGTGCCGAGGGTGGCACCCACCGACGATGCTACGATCGCGGCTCGTCCCCCAGACGAGACCCGCCGTGGGGGGTCGCCATCGCAGGCTAGGAACGAGGCGATCTCCTCCAACAAGCGACCGTTCTCGTCGGCCTCCCTCGGATCACCATCCTGCCACAAACGCGCCCATACATCGGCGGTGTCAGACAGCTTGGACTCCATGCTCCTAGCAGAGGCGGCAGAGCTGAGGGAACAGTGCTCCAGAGGGATTCTTGAAACCTCCTTGCGGGATTTCAAGGGTCTGCTGACGACGAGCAATCTTGAGCATTTCCAGAACGGGATCGGAGATGCCCGAAAGGTATGATTCGCTTGCTCGTCTCACGTGTAATCGTCGTGCTTATTATGATTATCCGTACGTCGTTTGTTTCCACAGATGCTCGCGCGCCAAGAGCGAAGTGACCGCATTCTCCGAGATCTGTTGCGGCGCATGCAAATCATGGAGAATGAGAAGGCGAGTATAGCGGGCGGATATGCTGCCGCCCTGGCAGGGGCCCGCACTGCCCGAGAGTTTCAGGCACTCGAGAAGGAGTTGGAGCGAGTTCGTGGGGAATTGGGCGCCGAGAAAGTGCTTCGCGTGGCTGAGCAGGCGTCTCGGGAGAAGGCGGAGCAGGCGGCTGACACCTTTCTGGGGGAGACGAAGAAATTCCAGGTGGCACTCTCGAACCGGGATGCAGAGCTAAGCATCGTCCACACTCAACTATCGGCGAGCGAGATCTCTCGAGTTAAGGTTGAGAGGGACAGGGACACCTTGCGAGCAGAGATGTAGACCCTCGTCGAGGAGAAGGAAGACGCCGTGCGATCCAAGACGGACTTGGAGGACGATTGGGATTTGGCGTTGGAGGCGGCTCGTTACGAAGCGGCCAGGCGAGTCCGAGACGCGACCGCGAAGGAGAACGCGTCTCGAGGGACAACCTTTTCCTTTTTTAATACCATGTTCCCTCCTTTTGATGACGAACCAGAGGTGAACGACCCGCACCCCCAAGACCCTGCGGAGGCCGCCCAATCGACGAACCGTCCACTCGGCGGAGAGGCTGCCGACGGGTCGGGCGCTCCTCTTCCCGAGGATGACGAAGAGCAGATAGACTTTGGCTCAGACTGGTCTAATTTACTTTAATTTTCAGCGCACCTGTTTAGCGCTTGCTTCCGGATTTTTGTTATGCTTGACATGTATCGTACTTTCGTGCTTTTCTTGTTGGGTTGATTGTGCAACATTACCCTGCTTTGATTGAAGCCTTTTTATTCGTTATGCGTCTTATTTTCTCGACTTGCTATGCTTAGTGTAATCGATTTGCACAATTTGAACAATGCGTGTCTCACGAACTTGGCTTACTATGTCTAGCGTAACCGGTTTGCACGGCTTACTGCCGCATTTGGCGGCGAAGTTTCCCGCGGACGCTGGCTAGACCAGTTTCATCCGGCGGGTGCGATTCTCGGCCATCCCTTCGTGACTCGCTGCCTATCGGCGTGTGCGAGCCGGGCGGCCGTCGCGCTCATCTTCCGACGAGTACGCTACCTATCGGCGTGCGTATCGGGACGAGCTTGCAGTTCCAAGTGAGCGTGGTACTTGTCGGTACGCGTGTCACGTTTTGGGTTTTGACTGCCGGGATCGACGATCCGGTGCGCGGACGTGATCCGCCGATGCCTTGCTACCTATCGGTGTGCAAGGCGCTCCGGTGCGCGAGAGTGTCGCAGCGAAAGACGTGCGAGGTCGGAGGTCCGGTGCGCGGATCCAACTTGACGACGTTTCGCTATCTCTCGGCGTACGGATTCGACTCGTGCGAGAGCGTCGCACGAGGGACGTGCGGGGTCGGAGGTCCGGTGCGCGGATCCGATTTGTGGACGTTTCGCTACCTCTTGGTGCGTGAAAAGTGGAGTAAATGAGCTTGTTACCCTCATTCTATCCTCCTTAGCCCCCCGAGTTTCTTGGGTGCTCGTAGAGGAGACTAGAAATTATAATACAATACTTTGAAGCGAAATGTAATTCATTATATGGTTAAAAAATTACATCCCAGGCCGTTGGCCGAACTCGAAATTTAAAATTGTCTTTGCTAAAATCGAAAATAGCATGAAAACAGCAAAACGTAAAGTGGACGAATGAACATCTATTGGTAGTATTGCTGAAGGTGCTCCACGTTCCACGGGTGCGTGAACACGAGTCCCTCCAGGTTCTCGAGCTCGTACGTGCCGTTGTGGATGGCTGGGCGCGCGCGGTACGGGCCTTCCCAGGTGGGGCCTAGAACTCCCGCACCTTGCACCTTGGTGTTTTGGAACACCCTTCGAAGAACGAGGCTCCCGTCGGCGAACTTCCGCAGCTTGATCTTGGAATTGTAGTACTTCTCGACCTTCCTCTTTTGTGCAGCAAGCCGGATGAGTGCGTCCGCCCTCCTCTCATTTATGAGGTCTAACTCGAGCCTGATTGCGTCGTTGTTGGCGGCTTCTTCGTACTCCTCGATGCGCAAGGTTGGTAGCTTGGTCTCGACGGGTACCATGGCCTCGACGCCGAACGCGAGAGTGAAAGGGGTTTCGCCGGTCGCATTTCGAGCGGTGGTGCGGTACGCCCATAAGACCCTGGGGAGCTCGTCGGCCCAAGCCCCCTTTCTTTCCTCCAGCTTCTTCTTCAAGTTCTCTTTGATTGTCTTGTTAACTGCCTCGACCTGACCGTTGGCTTGAGGATGGCGGGGAGAGGAGAAAGTCTTGCTAATGCCCAGTTGCTCGCACATTTCTCGGAGGCGCGCATTGTCGAATTGTTTCCCGTTGTCGGTTACAATTGACGCAGGGATCCCGAAGCGGCAGACGATGCTTTTCCAAATGAAGCTTGTCGTGTTCGCCTCGGTGATCTTCGCTAGCGGCTCAGCCTCTACCCACTTTGTGAAGTAATCGATGGCCACGATCGCGTGCCTGTATTGTCTCGGGGCCGTAGGTAGCTCACCGATGAGGTCGATTCCCCACTTCGTGAAAGGTCGCGGCACAATGATTGGACACAACGGGGCCGGTGCCTGACGCGGGATGTGGGCGAACCTTTGGCACTTATCGCATTTTTTGGCCCACTCGTGGGAGTCCTTTTTCAAGGTCGGCCAAAAATATCCGAGTCTCAGTAGCGCTTCAATGCCAGCGATTGCCCAGCGGCGTGGTTTCCGCACACCCCTTCGTGCACCTCGCGGAGCGCTTTCCTCGCCTCGACTTCGGTCAAGCAGCGGAGGAGGGGCATAGAGTAGCCTCTCTTGAACAAGTTGTCCTCCCTCATGGTGTACTTCGGCGCCAAGCTTCTCAGCTTTCTGGCCTCTTCTTTGTCTTCGGGGACCACTCCTCGCTTAAGGAATTCCACGAGCGGAGTCATCCATGAGGGGGGCGGAGTCTCGTCAACTACCCCTACATCGCCTCTCGAGGCGTAGGGTCGGGTCAACACTTCGATCGGGACGCTGCCTTCGCCCTCCTTGTCTATCCCAGACGCGAGGCGAGCCAGGGAGTCAGCGTCAATGTTCGCCTCTCGAGGAACTTGGACGATCTCGAACCACGACAGGGCCTCTAGGTTCTTTTGGGCCTTGGACAAGTATGCGACCATGTGTGGCTCTTTTGCGGCGTAGTCGCCCTTAACCTGGTTCACAATCAACTGCGAGTCGCAGTGGATGCGCAGGTTTTGGGCGCCTAGCTTGTTCGCTAGTTCCAAGGCAACGATCAGAGCCTCGTACTCTGCCTCGTTGTTGGAAGCCTTGAACTCGAACCGCAGGGCGTATCTCAGTTTTTCCCTATCGGGATTTGTGAGCACAACGTCGGCGCCATCCACGTGCAAGTCCCAGACCGGCCCTATCGGGTTGTTGGTCCTCTTTTTCGACGACTCGCTGTGGTCGTCCTCCTTGTCTTCTCTATCCTCATCACCTTTGTCTTCCTCGCCAGTTGAGGGCGTGCTTGCGAACTCGGCTACGAAGTCGGCGAGGGCTTGACCCTTGATGGCGGTTCTTGGTTGGAACTCGACCCCGTACTCGCCCAACTCATGGGACCATATGGCCATTCGAGAGGAGGTCCCTTTTTGAAGGGCCTTCTCGATGGGATGTCCCGTGCGGCCGGGTATCGAGTAGGGCCGTAGTTTTCTCGCGCTCATGACGAGGGCGAGGGATAATCTCTCGATTTCCGGGTATCGAGTTTCAGCGTCGAGGAGAGCCTTGCTAATGTAATAGACCGGCCATTGCAGCTTGTCTTCTTTGCGTATGAGAACTGCGCTCACGGCCCTGTCGGAAACCGCGAGGTAGATGTACAAGGTTTCACCATTCTTTGGCTTCGCGAGGAACGGGGGGGGAGGTGAAATAGGCCTTCATTTCGTGGAAT
Source organism: Urtica dioica subsp. dioica (assembly GCF_054948205.1). Taxonomy (NCBI): domain Eukaryota; kingdom Viridiplantae; phylum Streptophyta; class Magnoliopsida; order Rosales; family Urticaceae; genus Urtica; species Urtica dioica. Next base: position 1,741,518 of record NC_142757.1, on the reverse strand, counting down.
GCTTCCTCGCACTCCCCCGTCCACACGAACCCATCGGTCTTCTTCAGTGCCTTGAAAAATGGTTGGCACCTATCGGTGGCTTTGGAAACGAATCGCGCCAGTGCGGCGATCCTTCCCGTCAAGCTCTGAACTTCCTTTCCTCTTTGCGGTGACCTCATCTCTAAGATCGCCCTAATTTTCTCGGGGTTAGCCTCGATCCCGCGGCGGCTAACCATATAGCCTAAGAAGTTTCCGGCCTCGACCCCAAAAGCGCACTTGTTGGGGTTGAGCTTCATCTTGTAGTGTCGCAGGATCGTGAACATCTCCCTAAGGTCTCGAATGTGGTCGTGGGCCTTGAGGCTTTTGACAAGCATGTCGTCCACGTAGACCTCCATGGTTTTACCAATTTGATTGGCGAACATGCGATTCACCAACCTTTGATACGTTTCCCCCGCGTTTTTGAGGCCAAAGGGCATGACCTTGTAACAGTAAAGTCCGTGGTTCGTAACAAAGGTGGTATTGATCTGATCCGGCTCGTGCACGCGGATCTGGTTGTACCCTGAATAGGCGTCCATAAAACTCAGCAACTCGTGGCCTGCCGTGGCGTCCACGAGTTGCTCAATCCTCGGGAGAGGGAAGCTGTGTTTCGGGCATGCTTTGTTAAGATCTTTATAATCAATGCAGATCCACCACTTCCCGTTTGACTTCTTAACCATCACCACATTGGACACCCACTTGGGGTGCTCCGCCTCCCTGATGAAGTCGGCGGCGAGAAGTTTGTCAACTTCTTCACCAATTGCCTGGTACCTCTCACCGCTGAACGCCCGTCGCGGTTGAACGCGCTCAGTTACTCTCTTGTCGTCGTTGAGTCGGTGAACCAGTATTTCGGGGTCGATCCCCGGCATGTCGGCGTGCGTCCACGCAAAGACATCTTTGTGCTCGCGGAGGAAGGCGGCGACCTCGACTCGGATCCCGGACGGGAGTTGGGTGCCTACTTTGACCACCTGGTCAGGCTTGGCGTCGTCCAACACGACGGGAATGAGGTCGTCCGGTGTCTCCACCTTTCGACGCTCGACATCGTCCCTTTGGTCCAATTCTCCGAAGGTGCCTCCTTCTTCTATCTTGCAGGGGAATTTGTCCCCGAGCTGGAAGACGGTGCTCACCATCATTCCTTTCCCTTTTCCGTCCATGCCCTGGATGTAGCACATCCTTGCCATTGACTGGTCTCCCAGCATTACGGCGATCCCCTTCTCGGTCGGGAATTTCATCATCAGATGGTACGTAGACGTTATGGCCTTCAACCGATTGAGAGTCGGGCGGCCGACGATGATATTGTATGCCGAGGGCTGATCCACGACAAGGAACGACACGATGTGGGTAACCTCGAGCCCTCCCGGGGTACCGAAGGTAACTGGGAGGTCGATAGTTCCCTCCGTCATGACCCTCTCCCCGGAGAAGCCGAAGAGTGGGGTCGAGATCGGGGTCGGTCTCATCCCGGATAGCTTCATCCTGTCCAACGCCGACTTGAAGATTATGTCGGCGGAGCTCCCATTGTCGATTAGGATTCTCCGGACGAGGTTGTTGGCGACGGGGGCAGAGACGACTATCGCGTCGCTGTGTGGATGGAGCACTCGTGCCGCTTCTTGGCCGGTGAAGAACATGGATTCGAACGGGGCCGGAGGAGGGGCCTCGTACGTGTGGTTGATGTAGTGTGCTATTTTCCCTTTGGAATCTTCGCGCACGTACTTCTTCCTCTGCGTGGCCGAGTCTCCGAACTCCGGGCCGCCCAAGATCGCGCCCACGATGTGAAGTTGCGAGCTCTCCGGTTCTTCATTTATCGCGGTCCGTGACGGTCACCGTCGCCGGACCTTTCTTTTCTTGCCGCGGGCGGGCTCCGTGTGCCGCGGCCGTCCCGATAGTTCTAAGGACGTATTCTTTCAGTTTCCCGTCCTGAATCAGGGCCCCGATCTGACGTTTGAGTTCATAGCATTCGGACGTCAGATGCCCATGATCCTGATGGTAGTCACAGTACTTACTTTGATCCCTCTTGGCGGGATCCTTCGTGAGAGGGGTTGGACTCCCCAGCTTGTCACGATGCAGAGCCAGGATCCGCTCCGGCGAAGTGTTCAGAGGAGTAAATGTCGAGAACTTTCGGAAGCTATCGACATGTGGCGGCCTCGGCCCGGGGAGGGAGCGGCCGTTAGGGGCCTGGCTTCCCTTATTCCTCCTCTTTCGAGGGTCGGGGCGATCTGCGTCTTGATCATCGCGGCGGCGACTCCCCTGTCCTCCTGACTTTCGGCCATCTCGGCCATCAAGATAGACCTCGATTCCCATATACGTGCGGGCTCTCGCCATTAGCTCCGCCATGTCTCGTGGGACTTTGCCAACAATAGACTTGAGGAAGTCGCTCGTGCGGACTCCCTCAGTGATCGCCGTGATGGCGTCCCTGTCGTCGAACCCTTCGACCTTGTGAGACTCCTCAGTGAAGCGAGCGATGTATTGTCTCAACGTCTCGTCCCTTCCTCACCGGATAGAGAGGAGGTGGGTCTTTGGTTTCTTTTGCGCCACGAGGGTGGCGAATCGAGTGAGGAACGCTTCTCGCAAGGCCCGGAAAGACGAGATGCTCCCCGGCCTCAAACTTCGAAACCACTCAAACCCCGACCCTGTGAGGGTCAGGCTGAAGGCTTGGCAGAGGGTGGCGTCTGTCTGCCCTTGCATCGTCATCCACGTCTCGTAGTGTTGGACTTGGAAGTGGGGGTCCGTCCGCCCATCGTAGGGGCGAATGGACGGTAACTTGAAGTTTCCCACGCAAGGTTGCGCGAGGACTTGTGCGGCGAAGGGAGAGTATGATTCCTCGATCCCTCCGTACGGCCTTTGCCTCCCTGACTCCCTCATCTCGATGATTTGATTTTGGAGGCTCTAAATCATCGTGACCATGTCAAGCCCGTTAGCAGGGCCGATCGTCGGGGCCACGGGAGTCACCGGTTGGCGCTCGTTGGACGCTTGGTCCACGACATTGGCCTGAAGCCGGCCGAGAGTTGCGGCGGGAAGCACATCTCTCCGAGAGTTGAGCCTTTGGCGGAGATCTTCCTCTCGGGAGTTTCTCTACGCCATCAAGCGCTCTCTAAGGTCCACGCTTGGTGTGGGGCGAGGCGAGGTCGCCTTTGGTCGAACCGTCCGGCGAGCGCTTCGGCTATCGGCCCCATCATCCACCAGGGTCGCTCTCTCCTCAGCGAGGGGCCGTGTCCGGCCGCCACTTGAAACCGAGGGGCGAGTCCCCGGGACTGTGACCGTACCTACCGTCGCGCCGGGTGTGAAGGATGGGCCAATGCACCATTGGACCTCTCGGGCCGTGTTTGGGCGAGGCTAGGAGTCGCCTCATCGGTCCTCGACTCCCCCAAGTAGTCGGGGTCGGAGTCGTCTTGAGCGGATCGATCCTCGATGTCGTAGCCGAGGAGATTGGCGATGAGCGAGCCGTCAACGCCGGGACGGTCAAGGAGTTCCGCAAGCCGCCGGGCCGTGTCCTCTCAGAGCTCGGCCTCGGGGTCATTCACCGGGTCTTGGGGCTGGCTCTCGCTATCGCGAGGTTGCCCTTCAAGACGGTGTGCAAGGCGCCGGAGACCGTACCTCGAGCTCGTCGCTCGAGTACCCGCGGAGGTGGTGGGAATGTGACTCATCTCTCGAGAGTCGTGAGAACAAGGAGAGAAAACTGGTAGAGGGAATGCGTCGTCAAGGTCGAGAGATCCCCTCCTTCTAGCACCAAAATGTTGTCGCAGTTTTTCGGACAACGATTTAGGAGCCCAAAGTGGTTAGACCCAAGGCCGGACCAAGTGGTCTCACTCCGGCTCGAGCGTGTCGGGCTTGGTATCCCAAGCCGTCCCTTAGCTATAGGTGTTCTCTATCTCGTCTAAGCACCTGAAAAGTAAGCAAAAAGGTGTGAACTACAAAGGGGAAACAGAGGGGTTGCCTCTGTTTACCTCTCCGACGCTCAACATTAGCAGGATTGAGGTGGATACAAGAGGTTTAGGTGTTTAGAGGCCGAGACTTGAGAGAAACGAGCGAGGTACGAGTTCGACAGTGTTTCAGTACTCAAATTCGGATTACCTGGACCAGGGGAGGGACCCCGGTATTTATAGGCGACCAAGGGACGTTTTGAGGGTCCCTTGGCCGAGTGAGGTTGAGTCGGCCATTGGCCGAGTGAGGCTCGACCGGCCGATGGCCGAGTGAGATGCTAGCCGCCGAGGGAGATTCACTCGGCCAATGGCCGAGTGAAGGAATGGACGTCGGGTGAGTTTCATTCGGCCATTGGCCGAATGAAAAGTCTGGACCGAGAGAAGACTCACTCGGCGGTTGGCCGAGCGAGCTGTTGGGCCGGCAGGAGTCCTCACTTGCCCTTCGGCCGAACGAACATGTTGGGCCGCTTGGGGCCTCACTCGGCCATTGGCCGAGTGAGCATGGTGGGCCGGCTGGAGACTTCACTCGGCCCTTGGCCGAGCGAACACGTTGGGACGTCTGAGGCCTCATTCGGCCATTGGCCGAGTGAGCATGGTGGGCCGGCTGGAGACTTCACTCGGCCCTTGGCCGAGCGAATACGTTGGGACGTCTGAGGCCTCATTCGGCCATTGGCCGAGTGAATTGCTTGGGTCGGCCAATGGCCGAGTGAACTGGGCCGGCCATTGGCCGGGTGAGCTTGTCCGTCCGCCCGAAACGTCGGTCGCGACAGCGGACCTCGTCGGGTCGATAACACGGGACGTAAGTCGTGAACTTTAGAAAAGAAAAGGGCGTTGAGGTAATTTCACCTTCGATCACGAGTGACCGCACGCACGCATATCTTTTGTGGCCGGACCCCTGGGGGCTTTGCATCCGTGCCATTGGCGACTGGATGTGTAAGTCGCGCCGGGTTGGTCCGGCGTCTTTTGGAGCCCGTGCTTTTAAGCGACCGAGCTCGCCGGGTTAGGCCGGCGTCTTCGAGCTCACGCTGTTTGAGCGACCGACCTCGCCGGGTTAGGCCGGCGTCTTTGAGCTCGCGCTGCTGAGCGACCGAGCTCGTCGGGTTAGGCCGGCGTCTTTGAGCTCATGCTGTTTGAGCGACCGAGCTAGTCGGTTTAGGCCGGCGCCTTCGAGCTCGCGCTGTTAGAGCGACCGAGCTCGCCGGGTTTGGCCGGCGTCTTTGGGTTCGTGCCCTGAAGCAAGCGAACGCGCTTTGCCTCGGGTTTAGGCCGACGTCTTTTTAGTGTTCGCGCCCTGGAGCGTCGGAACGTAGGTGCGCCGGGTTAGGCCGACGTCTTTTTAGTGTTCGCGACATTGAGCGTCGGAACATAGGTGCGCCGGGTTAGGCATGCGTCTTTTTTGGTGTTCGCGCCCTTGAGCGTCGGAACGTAGGTGCGCCGGGTTAGGCCGGCGTCTTTTTAGTGTTCGCGCCGTTGGGCGTCGGAACATAGGTACGCCGTGTTAGGCCGGCATCTTTTTTGGTTTTCGCGCCCTTGAGCGTCGGAACGTAGGTGCGCCGGGATAGGCCGGCGTCTTTTTAGTGTTCGCGCCCTGGAGCATCGGAACGTAGGTGCGCCGGGTTAGGCCGGCGTCTTTTTTGGTGTTCGCACCCTCGAGTGTCGGAACATAGGTGCGCCGGGTTAGGCCGGCGTCTTTTTTGTGTTCGCGCCGTTGGGCGTCGGAACGTAGGTGCGCCGGGTTAGGCCGACGTCTTTTGGGCTCGCTCACCCTGGAGTGAGCGAACGCGGGTGCGTCGGGTTAGGCCGACGTCTTTTAGGCTCGCTCACCCTGGGGTGAGCGAACGCGGTTGCGCCGGGTTAGGCCTGCGTCTTTTGGTGTTCGTGCCCTGAGGCTAGCGAACCTTAGTTTGGCTCAAATTTGGCCTTTTTTCGGGTTTGAGGCAGCGCATTTACGCGACTTACATGCGTCTTACGGCATGCCGGGAAGGCCGACGTTTTACTCGAACCCGTATGCACGAAGGGCCGTCGGGGTCCGAGCTTCCTAAGTCTGTATCCCCGTGGGGGACTTAGGCCTTGTGCATCGGGTTAGGCCGACGTCTTTTGAGCCCGCTCACCCTGGAGTGAGCGAACGCGGGTGCGTCGGGTTAGGCCGACGTCTTTTGGGCCCGCTCACCCTGGAGTGAGCGAACGCGGGTGCGTCGGGTTAGGCCAACGTCTTTTCACGGACCCTTAAGTCTGATGGGCCATCGGGGGCCCGAGCTTTTTAAGCCTTTGTCTCCCATGACTGGGGGGCTTAAGGTTTTTTTTTTTTTTTTTTTTTTTTGAAGAGTCGGCACGAGGAGTATCAGTCGACTCGTAGACTCGGAGCTCGACTCGAAGAGCGAGCTCGACTCAAGGAGGCGTAGATTCGGTGTGGGGAGTACCAGTCGGCTTGACGGACTCAGAGCTCGTCTCGAGGAGCGAGCTCGACTCGAGGAGGGAACTGGACTCAAGGAGCGAGCTCGATTTGAAGAGCGAACTGTGCTCGAGGAGCGAGCTCGACTTGAGGAGCGAGCTCGACTTGAAGAGCGAACTTGAGCTCGACTCAAGGAGAGAGCTCGACTTGAGGAGCGAACTTGAGCTCGACTCAAGGAGCGAGCTCGACTTGAGGAGCGAACTGTGCTCGAGGAGTGAGCTCGACTCGAGGAGCGAATTTGAGCTCGACTCAAGGAGCGAATTTCAGCTCGACTCAAGGAGCGAGCTCGACTTGAGGAGCGAACTTGAGCTCGACTCAAGGAGCGAGCTCGACTTGAGGAGCGAACTTGAGATCGACTCAAGGAGCGAGCTCGACTTGAGGAGCGAACTGGGCTCGAGGAGCGAGTTCGACTTGAGGAGCGAGCTCGACTCGAAGAGCGAACTTGAGCTCGACTAGAGGAGCGAACTGTGCTCGAGGAGCGAGCTCGACTTGAGGAGCGAGCTCGACTCGAGGAGCGACCTTGAGCTCGACTCAAGGAGCGAGCTCGACTGGAGGAGCGAACTTGAGCTCGACTCAAGGAGCGAGCTCGACTTGAGGAGCGAATTGGGCTCGAGGAGTGAGCTCGATTTGAGGAGCGAGCTCGACTCGAGGAGCGAACTTGGCTCGACTCAAGGAGCGAGCTCGACCTGAGGAGCGAACTTGAGCTCGACTCAAGGAGCGAGCTCGACTTGAGGAGCGAACTTGAGCTCGACTCAAGGAGCGAGCTCGACTTAAGGAGTGAACTTGAGCTCGACTTGAGGAGCGAACTGGGCTCGAGGAGCGAGCTCGATTTGAGGACCGAGCTCGACTCGAAGAGCGAACTTGAGCTTGACTCAAGGAGCGAGCTCGACTTGAGGAGAGAACTGTGCCCGAGGAGCGAGCTCGACTTGAGGAGCGAGCTCGACTCGAGGAGCGAACTTTAGCTCGACTTGAGGAGCGAACTTGAGCTTGACTCAAGGAGCGAGCTCGACTTGAGGAGCGAACTGGGCTCGAGGAGTGAGCTCGATTTGAGGAGCGAGCTCGACTCGAGGAGCGAACTTGGCTCGACTCAAGGAGCGAGCTCGACTTGAGGAGCGAACTTGAGCTCGACTCAAGGAGCGAGCTCGACTTGCGGAGCGAACTTGAGCTCGACTCAAGGAGCGAGCACGACTTGAGGAGTGAACTGGGCTCGAGGAGTGAGCTCGACTCAAAGAGCGAACTTGAGCTTTACTCAAGGAGCGAGCTCGACTTGAGGAGCGAACTTGGCCCGAGGTGCGAATTCGACTCGATGCCGGCCTTGTTGAGCTTGCTGTGGTGAGCGACCGAGCTCGCCGAGTTAGGTCGACCTAAGCCCCATCGCGAAAGTGGGGAGCTTAAGGTTTTTTTTTTTATTTTGGCCGTGAATTGTGTATGTCGCAGGACCCATTAGCCCCCCAAGTTTTTAGTTTACAGGGCGTGCCGTGATGACTAAAAACTTTTTTTTTATAAAGTGGGTAATAAAGACCGCAAACTTTATTTTTTATCGATTTTTGCTAATAGGGAACATCCTTGAACAGTGGCACATAGGCCTTTATTGAATAAGGGAAATCAGAGCAATAATGAGGGGACTTGATCACTGGTGATACTGCCTCAAGTGTTCGGCGTTCCACGGGTGCCGGATTGGAGTTCCGTCCGTGTGTTCGATGTAGTACGTCCCGTCGTGTATGACTTGTCGGACTCTATACGGTCCTTCCCAATATGGGCCTAGGACTCCGGCGCCTTGCACTTGGGTGTTTTGGAACTCGCGTCTGAGTACAAGGCTGTCGACGGCAAAGATCCGCCTTTTGACTTTGGCGTTGTAGTATCTCTCGACCTTTCGCTTTTGTGCAGCGAGTCTGGTGAGAGCCTCGGATCTTTTCTCGTCGATTAGATCCAGTTCGAGGCGCATGGCTTCATCATTTTCTTTTTCGTCGAAAGTGTCAACCCGATAGGTGGGGACTTCTACTTCCACGGGGACCACCGCCTCAATCCCAAAAGCTAGGGAGAAGGGGGTCTCTCCGCTGGCGTTTCGAACGGTCGTTCGATAGGCCCATAGGATGAAAGGCAGTTCTTCAGCCCAGGCGCCTTTTTTGGCTTCGAGCTTTTTCTTGAGGTTGCTCTTAATCCTCTTGGTGACGACTTCCATTTGGCCATTAGCCTGTGGATGTCGCGGGGATGAGAATGTTTTGCTTATCCATAGTTGGGCGCAGATCTCTCTAACCCTCGCGTTGTCGAACTGCGCGCCGTTATCGGTCACGATTGACGCGGGGATGCCGTGGCGGCATATTATTGACTTCCAGATGAAGTTCATGGTGGGTGCCTCGGTGATCCTGGCCAGAGGCTCGGCTTCGACCCACTTGGTAAAGTAGTCGATAGCGACGATGGCGTATTCGTATTGCCTCGGGGCTTTGGGAAGCTTGCCGATAATGTCTACCCCCCACTTTGCGAAGGGGCGTGGAACAACGATGCTACTTAGGGGAGATGGCGGCTGTCGTTGAACGTTGGAGAAACGTTGACACTTGTCGCACTTTCTCGCCCAGTCGTAGGCGTCTTTTTTCATCGTTGGCCAGAAGTAGCCTTGTCGAAGCGCTTTGAGCGCGAGGGACCTCCCAGCGGCGTGGTTTCCGCAGAGGCCTTCGTGGATTTCGCGGAGGACCTTGGTCGACTCGACGCTGTTGAGACATCGGAGCAGCAGGGTTGAATACCCGCGCTTGTATAAGGCTTCGCCTCTCAACACGTATTTGGATGCGAGGGCTTTTAGCCTTTCGGCTTCTTTGCGGTCTTCGGGAAGTACCCCTCTTCGCAAGAAGTCTGTAAGCGGGGTCATCCAAGTTGGATGAGCGGCGCTCTCAATCGTTCCAACCTCGTCACGTGAGACGGATGGTCGCGAGAGAGACTCGATTGGGATAGTTCCCAACCCGTCTTCGGTGATACCGGATCCGAGGCGAGCTAAGGCATCAGCCTCGAAGTTCTCTTCTCGTGGGATCTGGATGATCTCGAACCAGGAGAAGGCATCTAGCCTGGCGTTTGTCTTTGCGAAGTAGGCGATCATGTTAGGTTCTTTGGCAACGTAGTCGCCTTTAACCTGATTTACGATTAACTGCGAGTCACAGTGTATTCGTTCCGTACATTGAGCTTTTGAGCGAGCTCTAGCCCTACGATGAGGGCTTCGTACTCGGCCTCATTGTTGGAGGCCTGGAATCCGTAGTGGAGGGCGTAGCGTAGCTTTTCCTGGTCGGGATTTGTCAAAATCACGCCGGCCCCTGCTCCTTGGGCATTAGATGCTCCGTCTACGTGTAATTCCCAGATGGGACCCGTAGGGTCGACCTTTCTCTTTCGAGCCGACAAGTCGTCGGTCGAGCCGTCTTCTGCTCTCCCCATGTCGGGAGTGTAGGAAAATTCTGCCACGAAATCAGCTAAGGCTTGATCCTTTATTGCCGGCCTCGGATGAAACTCAATCCCGTACTTGCTCAATTCTTGGGACTAGACCGCCATGCGAGTCGATGTTCCCTTTTGAAGAGCCTTACCGATTGGGTGTCCGGTTCGGACAACGATTGGGTGAGCCTGGAAGTAGGGGCGTAGCTTTTTGGCGGCTACGAGGAGAGCGAGAGAGATCTTCTCTATCTCTGTATAACGCGTTTCGGCGTCAAGTAGGGCTTTGCTTATGTAGAAGATGGGCCATTGAGCCATGTCTTCTTCACGGATAAGCACAGCGCTCACAGCTCGTTCAGAGACGGCGAGGTATATGTAAAGCGTGTCGCCTTCTTTTGGCTTGGAGAGGAACGAAGGTCTCCCGAAGTAGGCCTTCATTTCTTGGAAGGCCTTTTCGCACTCGTCCGTCCATTCAAAGCCGTCCGTCTTCTTAATTGCTTTGAAGAACGGTTGACACTTGTCGGTTGCTTTGGCCACAAAACGCGCTAGGGCGGCAATCCGACCGGTCAGACTTTGGACTTCCTTGACACGTCGCGGGGACTTCATGTCAAGGAGTGCCTTGATTTTCTCGGGGTTCGCTTTGATACCTCAGGTTGTCTACGTGGTTGGTAGCCAGTAAGCTTTTAACGAGCATGTCGTCCACGTACACTTCCATGGTCTTGCGGATTAGGTCGGCAAAGATCCGTTTTACTAATCGTTGGTAAGTACCTCATGCATTCTTAAGCCCGAAAGGCATGACCTTGTAGTAGTAGAGGCCGCGATCAGTGACAAAGGTTGTCTTGATCTGATCGGGCTCGTGCATTCGTATCTGGTTATAGCCCGAGTAGGCGTCCATGAAACTTAGGAGTTCATGTCCTGCCGTGGCGTCGACCAGTTGTTCGATGCGTGGGAGTGGAAAGCAATCTTTCGGGCAGGCTTTGTTAAGATCTTTGTAATCTATGCAAATGCGCCACTTCCCGTTGGGCTTTTTGACCAAGACCACATTGGCCACCCACTTTGGGTACTTGGCTTCTCGGATGAAACCAGCGGAGAGAATTTTTTCGACTTCCTTGTTTATTGCTAGGTACCGTTCGGGGTTGAACGCACGTCTAGCTTGTACCTTTTCAGCGATGGTTTTATCGTCATTCAATCGGTGCACAATCACATCGGGGTCTATGCCGGGCATGTCTGCATGTGTCCATGCAAAGACATCCTTAAACTCTCAAAGGAAGGACGCGAGTTGAGTTTTGATGGCGAGAGGGACTTGTGCACCGATCTTTACTACCTAGTCAGGTTTAGCTTCGTCGAGAACGATTGAAGTGAGATCATCGGGGGTGTCAACTTTCAACCTCTCGACATCGTCGCGGGGGTCTAATTCCCCGAATTGCCGTTCGTCTTTTTGATCACACGGGTAGTCGTCTTCCAGTTGGTAGATCGTGTTAACCCTTTTTTCAGCGGGCTTGCCGTCCACGCCTTGGACGTAGCATATCCTCGCCTGGGTTTGATCACCGACCATGACGCCAATTCCCTCTTCGGTGGGGAATTTCACTAGTAGGTGATAAGTGGACGTGATAGCCCTTAGTCTGTTCAACGTGGGTCGCCCAATGATAACATTGTAGGGCGATTCCTGGTCGACCCCAAGAAAGAGGACCATGTGAACGACTTCGATGCCTCCGGTAGTTCCGAAGGTGACTGGTAAATCAATGATTCCTTCAGTCATGACCTTTTCTCCCATGAACCCTAACAGGGGTGTCTGAGTTGGGACAGGGCGGAGCCCCCCGAGCTTCATGCGCTCGAGGGTGGTCTTAAAGATTATATTGGCCGCGCTGCCGTTATCAATAAGGACTCTTTTTACCAAGTTGTTGGCCACATGGGCCTTAAGGACTATAGCGTCATTGTGCGGGTGCACAACTCGCTTGGCCTCTTCATTGGTGAATTGTATCGTCTCGTAAGGTACGGACGGAGGTTCCTCGTAGGTGAGGTTAACCTGCCCGGCAAGGCCTTCTTGGGAGGCAGCTCTGAGGAGCTTTTTCCTTTGCCGGGCCGAGTCCCCGTCTTGCAAGCCACCTAGTATGGTGGTGACGACGTGGAGTTGCGCATCAGCCGTAGCTGTGACCGCCGTGCGGTCGGTGTTTGGGTTGGTCCCTCTACCTTTTTTAGGCTGTGGCCTATTGTCGGTGGGAGTTGCCGCTCCTACCAAGCGAAGGATAAACTCTTTGAGCTCTCCCTTCTGGATTAACGTCTCAATTTGTTTCCTAAGATGGAAGCACTGAGCGGTCGTGTGACCGTAATCCCGGTGGAACTCGCAATAGCGGGTCCGGTCGTGAGACGCGGGGTTACCCTTTATTGGAGCCGGAGCGACGAACTTGTCATGCGCCACAGCGTAGATTTGCTCTACCGGGGCGTTCAAGGGAGTGTAACCCGAGTAGTCTCTAAAATTGCTCGCAAGATGCGGCTTTTGAGACGTAGGGGGTCGGCTATCGATAGCTTTACCTCCCTTGTTTATCCTCTTGCGGGGGTTTCCAGGCTCATTGCCAGACTCATCCCGACGGCGGGAGCTTTGGCTGCTGCTCCTGCGGCCGTCGAGGTAATCTTCTACCCCCATAAAGGTTTTGGCTCGGTTCATTAACTCGGTCATCGTAGAAGGGACTCTGCCGACGACGGACTTTAGGAAGTCTCCAGTGCGCAAGCCCTCGATGATGGCTGTAATTGCGTCACTGTCGTCAAAGCGGTCGACCTTGTTCGATTCTGTGGTGAATCGAGTGAGATACTGTCTCAAGGACTCGTTATTCTCTTGCCTGATTTACCATAAGTACATCTTGGTCTTCTTTTGGACCATGGATGTAGCAAATCGTGCCAGGAACATGTCCTTCAGGTCTTTAGAGATTGGACGCTCCCTGGTCTTATATTCTTAAACCACTCGAAACCGGGTCCGGTGAGGGTAAGACTAAAAGCTTGGCATAGAGCCCCAGGTGAGACGCCCTGCATCGTCATCCAAGTTTCGTAATGTTGGATGTGATACGTGGGATCAGATTTCCCATTGTATGGAGGGAGATTCGGGAGTTTGAAGTTTCCCGTGCACACCTCAGCAAGGATTTGGGCGGCGAAGGGAGAGGAATGTTCTTCCACGACCCCGTATGCATCACCGGCCAAGCCGCCTTCACGCAGGTCACGCACCTCATTACAAAGGTTGTGAATTGTTGTCGGCCCGTCTAGGGCCGACGAGGACAAAGGCATCTCTTCGACCCGCGTGGCTGGTGCGAGGTCTTGAACGGCGAAACCCTGACCCAACCAGGGGCCGGCCCAAACCAATGGCCAAGTCAAATGCCTTGCCCGGCCATTGGCCGAATCAATGGCTCACTAGGCCATTGGCCAAGTCAATGGCTCACTCGGCCATTGGGCAGTTCACTCGGCCATTGGCCGAGTGAACCCTCCAGCAGTTCACTCGGCCAATGGCCGAGTGAACCTTCCAGCCGCCCAGGCAGTTCACTCGGCCATTGGCCGAGTGAACTTTCCAACAGTTCACTCGGCCAATGGCCGAGTGAACCCCAGCCGACCTCAAGCTTTTCACTCGGCCAATGGCCGAGTGAACCTCACCACCATGTTCACTCGGCCATTGGCCGACCCAACCACTCAATGGGTCAATGGTCGAATCAAGCTTGCTCACTCGGCCAAGGGGTCTTCAAACCACCCCTTGGCTGCCTATAAATACAGGGGCCGCTCCCCTAGTCCAGGTAATCCATTTTTTAGTCCCGAAACGCTGCCGAACTCGTACTTCACTCGTTTCGCTCATCTTTGGCCTCTCACCACCCCTAAAACCTCTATACTGTTGTCAATGGTGCCCACAAGAAGAGTAGTAGTGTCTATTGATGTACATTTGATGTCATATAGTCTTACGAAGACTCTTGCTTGTAATTGCTTATTCATTAATAAAAAGTTGAAACGTTCATTCAATCTTCCTTGTCTGAAGCTTTATGATAAAACCTTAGTCTTTTAGTCCATAAACAAACTAAACAACTTACGAAGAGACAAATGTAGATTTGCATGAACAAACTCTTCGTAGTTTGCTTAAAACGATATATTCGCAATCTTAGGGTCAAAGGACTATTGACCTCAGTATGATTGTTAGAAGAATCTATGATGTCTGGTTATGAGGCATTGAGAGTTGGGGACTCTATAGTTCTTCTAGGTATCTTCCGAAGGTACTGAATTGACCAGTGCACTTCTAGAGACAATATAAGAACAAACCATTTAACCTCTTATGTCTCGAAGTCACTATGTATGAATTGCATCATGCTTACCTTAATCCTGAAATGAAACATGCCATTTCACACCTTAGTATTCTCATTTGAGAAAGTCAGAGTTCGGACTCACTATGTCATTCCGAACAGGGCCTATTGGTGAAATACTAAGTTGTGAGTATGTCATGAGTAACTTTGTGAAGTTCTCGTAGATATGGAATTCATGTACAAGATTGTTGAAATGATGTATGTCACCTCATGCTTTGTTCCTTGGAGTGTGAATAAATGAACTGGCCAGTGTCCAAATTGAGTCCTGACTCTTTTGGATGAAACAATGTGACTTGTTAGCTCCTCGTCAATACATTGTTTCTAACTTATTCACAAGCGACAAAGGAGTTGAGGAAATAACAGCTAGAAGGGTAAAATGGTAATTTAGTAAATCCCGACTAGCTGATGACATTCATGAAGGGTAAACATAGATAATATTCAGTGGATCCGCTCATCATAATTAGGTCGAATTCTTGAGTAGAAAATAAATTCATTTGAACCGAGAGATTTTCAGTGTCAGCTCTTTAGTGGAGTCAGTTGGCATTAAGCTAAACTTGGAAAAGGTTTGTGAACTTTTGAGTCCAAGTGTTTAGCTCAAGCTTTGTTCATTTGGGTCCATGAGGTCACTGTCACGAATCACATCGATAGGAATTGTTAAACTGGAAGCTAAGTCAAAACAAGAACGAAAATTGTCGAAAGGGTATTTTTGTCTTTTGAGACAAAGGATGAAATGAATGTCAATAAATTTTTGACAAGGTCATTTTATGACATGTTTCACTCGGCCATGACTTGATCATTGGGCCTTGTGAATTAATTTCATTTCATAAGAATTTTATTGAAAATTCTTATTGGGCCTTTTTCATGTTGTCATGAACAAATGGAAAAGCTTCTAGAAGCCCATTCTAGAAGGACATAGGCGCCCAACATACCCAACCAAGAGAGAATATTTTGTGCATAAATGTATCAAGATACTTGCCAAAAGAAAAAGAGGAAACAAATTTGCATGAGGATGCTTTAGGGTAATCGGCCAAGAGAGAGACAAGGCAATGCAAGGAACAAAAATGGAAACAAATCCAAGCCTTCTAGAAGGCATCCTTGGCCGAGCATCTCAAGTGGGAAAAGAGGTAATTGGCTCATGAATATGTGATATTCTATAGAAGAGGAAACTACCTTATAGAAGGTGAGACCTCTCCTATAAATAGGAGCCCCTTTTCCTCACAATTGATTCATCCTAAGTTTAAGAGATTGAGAGACTCTCTCTCTAGAACTTGGCCGAACTCCTCTCTCTCTCTCTCTAGTTTATTTTCGATTTTTTCTTGTCTTGGCACCTAGGTCCTCACTCGACCTAGTCTTTAGCTCTGCGACTTCGAGACTCGTTCTTAAGTCGTAGCGTTTAAAAGTGCCCACTCACTGATTCTTTCTTTTCGAGTGATTTAGTGATAGAAACTTTCGTGGTTGCTCGAGGTGCCGAGGAAAGAAAGAGAGACGTGCTGCGAGGAGAGACGAGCGTTGCAAACTTTCCACAAGCTTCTTCAAAGTTCAAGCTTCAAGAAAGGTTAGTAAACTTCTAGCTCATATTAGTTTTTAATTACATGTACTTGCACTTGTCTAGGTTAGTAAAAACTGTTTTACTTATAAAAGAAAATTTTTAAAATTCCGCCGCTTACCGAAGCGTTAATTATTTTCTCAAACCCTAGATCGATTCCAACAAATGGTATCAGAGTTATGGTCAAAGAGATGCATGTACATGTTTTTAAAATTATGAGCTTGAAAATCGTTTTCGAAAGTTTACTAATTTTGTGACAAGTTAGAATTGTTATCTTAGATTTTTTTTTAAATTATTGCTCTTGTCTTTAAATTAAAAAGCATGTTGATTTTCTATGAGTTTGGGATGTTTTTAAAACACATTAGAATCAGTTCTAAAAGTTTTTAATTTTTTATATTGAAAAACGTGTTTTAAAGGTTTGAGAAATTTCGAGTAAAATTTTGTGACTAGTTTTGTTATCTTGCTAGTTTCTTATTTTTGCTAGAGTCGTTTTATGCTTGTTGTTATTTCTTTTATTCTATGTTATTACCCTGCTAATAAAACACAAATAAAAGCTTTAAACAACATCTTAAAACGTTCCGTTACACTCGATTCTTTTTCGCACCTAAAAAGGACCAAACTTTAATTTATTTTTTTTTTCTTCGAGCTGGAGTAAACCCGCATTAAAAGTGTCATAACTCTCTGCTCAGAAATTGAAATTTAATGATTCTTGAATCAAATTAAAGCTCTGTCTGTCCTCTGTCCAATGCCACCGGTTTCGGCTCAAAAGGACATCGGAACCGCCAGATATGGCGATTTTACTCCGAGGTACGCGGCTGTCTGAAACTCCAGTTTTTTAAGAAATCCGGATTTTCAAACCCCACTACCATGAGTTATAGAACTCTAATGAGAAAATTTTCTTGAACAAAAATGTTATTCATATGATTATAAACATGATGTGTAAGATTAAAATGTTTTGATTTTTGGAAGTTTAATTGAAATTGAATTTTTACAAAACTAGTTTGAATTTTGAAAAACCGTTTTCACTTTCAAACTTGAAAATATTTTGTCATCCAAATCAAATAAATTTTCAAAATGTTTTCAAAACTATATCTATATCACATATGTTCAAAATCTATATGCTCTTGAAAATTTGAGTGGGAGGTCTCTTTGTAGACAAGCCGAAAAATAAAAAGATGTGTAATCTCAAACTTTCAAGTGTTCGAGTGAGTTGAAGTTCACACTTCCCTCATGCACTTTCCCGAAATAGAAAATAGGAAAAGATCGAGTATGTACCTTGTGCCTTTATGCACTAATACTACTCTGAACATGTCGATCTAGGATTCTCTTCTAGTTGTCCGCTCTGTCGCTCTCTAACTAGGAAATTTGTTTCCGAACTTATAAGAGTCGATGAACCAACTCCAAAAACTAAGTGGGAGGGTTATACTTGTTGTTTGTATCCCACGATCCCCAACACTAATGAAAAGTGCAAGTGTCGCCGGACTAAGAGTCACCCTCGTGGCCCTCTCTTAAATGAGAGTACTCAAGGGCGCTTTGCTCTGATCATTGCTCAATGAGCTACGTCCGAGAGTGAGACGATGATAACAAGGCCTCCCCTCGGCGGATTGTTTTTCAAAGTCAATCTTTTGGACTAAGTGGTTGGTTACACACTTAGACTCAATCCCTAGTAATCCTCCCTCGAGGCCCTGCGAAAGGATGTGAGTGATCAAACAAATTTAAAAGGTGGCTAGTCAAAATAGATGTATTGACATCTTGGCTTAGCATTAATGATGTGTCATTTACTTATAAAAGGAGATTTTTTGCGGCCTTCTCTTGAGGGAGTAAATTATCGTTTGGTTTATAACACCTTTGGATTTTATAAAAGTCTTAATAAAACTTAAATCCTAAACCAAAGACTAATCATAAACTTGTTTCAACTTATATAGGCAATATGTCTCTCAACCATCTCTCAATCTTTCTTTCCTCGATCAAACTCGAAAAACAAAAACTACGTAGATTCGAAACGTAACCTCGACATAATACCTACCGTTAACAAGCACAAATGGGTACTCACCACCCCGTGTCCTCCTCTGACGAATGATGATTCAATTCAAGAGGACGATGACGCCTTAGCGGCCTGGCTTCGATCCGATGAGATTGTGAGGTGCTATATCTTGGCATCTATGAACAATATGCTGAAAGAGCAACATCGTGACATCGAGACTGCCGCTGACATGCTCTACAATCTCCTTGAGATGTTTGGAGGGCAAAGGCGTCAAACAAGGCAACAAGCAGTCCGACAGTTTATCAACTGTCATATGAAGGCTAGGACTCCTGTTAGAGACTTTATGATACTGATCATTAGTTTTCTGAAGAGAATGGAAATCCTAGGATCTGAGATTGATGGGAAGAATGTCATATATATGATCTTAGAAACTCTCCCCGCGTCTCTTGATACCTCCAAGATGAACTACTCCATTAACAAGCTAGAGTACACTGTTACCAAGCTTATGGAGGAACTTCACACTGCTGTAGGTCTCACTAAGAAAAAGAGGAATCAAGGAGAGGCACATGCTACTGAGCAAAAAGCCTCCGCCTCTGGAACTAAGAAGAGACTTTACAAGGCCGATAAAAAGAACTGTCCTGCCTGTCTCAAAGCAAAGGAACATAGTATTGTACTAGTTACCGAAGCATGCTTAGTAGCTGATAATGTATCAACGTGGATTCTTGACTCCGCTGCTACTAACCATATTTGTTGTTCCTTGAATGGTTTCAAGAAAACCAAAAGCTTAGAGGAAGGCGAGTTCTGTTTCAAATGGGGTGATGGGAGCCTGGTGTCTGCGAAGGCTGTGGGATCCGTGACGCTATCTTTTGAAGATCGAACTTTAAATTTGAATAATGTTTATTATGTTCCTTCCTTTGGGAAAAACCTAGTATCTGTTGCTCAACTTTTCGAGCAAGATTATTATTTAAAGTTTATAAAGAATGGAATTCGTGTTTCTTTTTCTAATTCTTTCGTCACTGATGCATGTATGAAGAATGGTCTTTTTTACATCTATCCCACTCAACCTTCTCTTTTAGACACCGAAATAGATAATGATCTAATTAGGGAGCCAAAGAGGATCAAACTTTCTGAATCCTCCGATCTAACAAAATCAACATACCTCTGGCACTTAAGACTTGGTCATATCAGTCTAGATAGGATTAAGAGACTTGTGAGGGATGGTCCACTCCAAGCCTCTGCAATAGGTTCACTACCTACTTGTGAATCCTGCATAGAAGGAAAAATGACTAAGCGACCTTTCTCCGATAAGGGTCGAAGAGCCACTGAGTTGCTGGAACTGATACATTCTGATGTATGTGGTCCGCTCAACCAACAGGCACGTGGAGGATACGAATACTTCGTTACCTTCACTGATGATTACTCAAGATATGGGTTTGTCTATTTGCTTAAACACAAATCCGAGACCTTTAACGTATTTAAGGTCTTTAGGGCTTTAGTGGAAAAACAAACTGGCAAAGTGATCAAAACCCTTCGATCTGATCGAGGTGGTGAGTATATGTCTGGAGAGTTCGATGACTTTCTTAAAGAAGAAGGTATCGCTTCTCAGCTTACCGCACCTGGCACACCTCAACAAAACGGAGTGTCAGAGAGAAGAAACTGAACTCTTATGGAGATGGTTAGATCAATGATGAGTTACTCATCACTCCCGCTTTCCTTTTGGGGATATGCCCTCGAAACAGCCGCCTACATTCTGAACCAAGTTCCGTCCAAAACGGTTCCTGGTACTCCTTATGAACGATGGACTGGCCGTAAAGTGAATCTTGGCCGCATCCGAATTTGGGGTTGCCCTGCACACGTGCTGAGGCAAAAGACTAGCAAGTTGGCTAGTAGGTCAGAACTGTGCCTGTTTGTGGGATATCCGAAGGAAACCAAAGGTTTTACTTTCTATAGTCCCGAGGACGATAAGACTTTCGTTAGCACGAATGCTCGTTTCCTTGAGGAGGACTTTATGAAGGATGCGAAACCTAGAAGCAAAATTGTGCTTGAAGAAAAGTTGGGTTAGGAAGCTTCTACCTCATCTGTAAGAACTGTTCTTACCCCAACTGAAACACAACCTAACTCATTAGAATCTCGTCAAGTAGTACTTCGACGTAGTGGGAGGGCTACTCACAAGCCTGACAGGTACATGTCTTATGGAGACTCTCTTGTAGCCGTCTCCGACATGGATGACCCTGTTTCCTATAGCCAAGCAATGGCTTGTTCTGAATCAAACCTTTGGCTTGACGCCATGAAAGTTGAAATGCACTCGATGTATGTCAACAAAGTCTGGAAACTTGTAGACCTTCCTGAAGGGATTAAACCCGTAGGGTGTAAGTGGATATACAAGAAGAAAAGGGGTCCTGATGGGAACGTCGAGACGTTCAAAGCACGACTTGTGGCGAAGGGTTATACCCAACAAGAAGGGATTGACTATGAAGAAACCTTATCGCCTGTCGCAATGCTTAAATCCATCCGCATACTCCTATCCATAGCTGCAGCTCTCGACTATGAGATCTGGCAAATGGATGTCAAGACAGCCTTTCTGAATGGCAATCTTGACGAGCGCATTTACATGGCTCAACCAGACGGTTTCGTGGATAAAGGTCAAGAGACCAAGGTTTGTGAGTTGCTTAAATCCATTTATGGACTAAAGCAAGCATCTAGGTCATGGAATATTAGATTCGATGAAACTGTAAAGAGCTTTGGCTTTGAACAGTCAATAGATGAGCCTTGTGTTTACAAGTTAATACACGAAGGCAAAGTTGTGTTTCTGGTACTATATGTCGATGATATACTACTCATTGGTAATGACGTGGGTAAGTTATCTGAGGTTAAGGTCTAGCTAGCAAAGCAATTCGATATAAAGGATCTAGGAGAAGCCGCGTACATTCTGGGAATCCAAATCTTTCGAGATAGGAAAAACCGGACCCTGTCGCTCTCTCAAGCATCTTATATTGATAAGGTGATGGATCGCTTCTCGATGCAAGACTGCAAGAGGGGTCAAACACCCTTTAGGCATGGAGTTTCACTCTCTAAGGACCAGTCTCCCAAGACTGCACAAGAGAATGAAGACATGAGGAAGATTCCTTACGCCTCTGCCGTAGGAAGCCTCATGTATGCTATGCTTTGCACTAGACCTGATATATGTTTCGCCGTTGGCGTAGTTAGCCGTTTCCAATCCAACCCTGGACCCGAGCACTGGATTGCTGTTAAGCATGTTCTTAAGTATCTTCGAAGAACTAGGAACTTGATGCTTACATACTCAGGTATTGACCTAACTATGACGGGATATACCGACTCCGATTTTCAAGCGGATAAGGATTCCAGGAAATCCACTTCGGGATCTGTGTTCATCCTTAATGGTGGAGCTGTTGTGTGGAGAAGTATTAAGCAATCTTGCATTGCTGACTCCACAATGGAAGCAGAATATGTGGCTTCTTGTGAAGCATCCAAAGAGGCTGTATGGCTTAGAAAATTCCTTAAGTATTTGGAAATTGTTCCAAACGTCGACGAGCCCATGACCCTTTATTGTGATAATAGTGGGGCTGTCGCTAACTCAAAGGAACCTAGAAGCCATAAGCGCTCTAAACATATTTAGAGGAAATACCATTTGATTCGAGAGATCGCGCAACGCGGAGACGTGGAGGTGAAGTAGATCTCTGGCAGATCCATTCACCAAGGCCCTAGCGAACATGGTCTTCGACCGACTTCGAGAGGGATTAGGCATGTAGGACTACTCACATCTTCTTTGAGTCAAGTGGGAGTTTGTTGTCAATGGTGCCCACAAGAAGAGTAGTAGTGTCTATTGATGTACATTTGATGTCATATAGTCTTACGAAGACTCTTGCTTGTAATTGCTTATTCATTAATAAAAAGTTGAAACGTTCATTCAATCTTCCTTGTCAGAAGCTTTATGATAAAACCTTAGTCTTTTAGTCCATAAACAAACTAAACAACTTACGAAGAGACAAATGTAGATTTGCATGAACAAACTCTTCGTAGTTTGCTTAAAACGATATATTCGCAATCTTAGGGTCAAAGGACTATTGACCTCAGTATGATTGTTAGAAGAATCTATGATGTCTGGTTATGAGGCATTGAGAGTTGGGGACTCTATAGTTCTTCTAGGTATCTTCCGAAGGTACTGAATTGACCAGTGCACTTCTAGAGACAATATAAGAACAAACCATTTTAACCTCTTATGTCTCGAAGTCACTATGTATGAATTGCATCATGCTTACCTTAATCCTGAAATGAGACATGCCATTTCACACCTTAGTATTCTCATTTGAGAAAGTCAGAGTTCGGACTCACTATGTCATTCCGAACAGGGCCTATTGGTGAAATACTAAGTTGTGAGTATGTCATGAGTAACTTTGTGAAGTTCTCATAGATATGGAATTCATGTACAAGATTGCTGAAATGCAATGTATGTCACCTCATGCTTTGTTCCTTGGAGTGTGAATAAATGAACTGGCCAGTGTCCAAATTGAGTCCTGACTCTTTTGGATGAAACAATGTGACTTGTTAGCTCCTCGTCAATACATTGTTTCTAACTTATTCACAAGCGACAAAGGAGTTGAGGAAATAACAGCTAGAAGGGTAAAATGGTAATTTAGTAAATCCCGACTAGCTGATGACATTCATGAAGGGTAAACATAGATAATATTCAGTGGATCCGCTCATCATAATTAGGTCGAATTCTTGAGTAGAAAATAAATTCATTTGAACCGAGAGATTTTCAGTGTCAGCTCTTTAGTGGAGTCAGTTGGCATTAAGCTAAACTTGGAAAAGGTTTGTGAACTTTTGAGTCCAAGTGTTTAGCTCAAGCTTTGTTCATTTGGGTCCATGAGGTCACTGTCACGAATCACATCGATAGGAATTGTTAAACTGGAAGCTAAGTCAAAACAAGAACGAAAATTGTCGAAAGGGTATTTTTGTCTTTTGAGACAAAGGATGAAATGAATGTCAATAAATTTTTGACAAGGTCATTTTATGACATGTTTCACTCGGCCATGACTTGATCATTGGGCCTTGTGAATTAATTTCATTTCATAAGAATTTTATTGAAAATTCTTATTGGGCCTTTTTCATGTTGTCATGAACAAATGGAAAAGCTTCTAGAAGCCCATTCTAGAAGGACATAGGCGCCCAACATACCCAACCAAGAGAGAATATTTTGTGCATTAATGTATCAAGATACTTGCCAAAAGAAAAAGAGGAAACAAATTTGCATGAGGATGCTTTAGGGTAATCGGCCAACAGAGAGACAAGGCAATGCAAGGAACAAAAATGGAAACAAATCCAAGCCTTCTAGAAGGCATCCTTGGCCGAGCATCTCAAGTGGGAAAAGAGGTAATTGGCTCATGAATATGTGATATTCTATAGAAGAGGAAACTACCTTATAGAAGGTGAGACCTCTCCTATAAATAGGAGCCCCTTTTCCTCACAATTGATTCATCCTAAGTTTAAGAGATTGAGAGACTCTCTCTCTAGAACTTGGCCGAACTCCTCTCTCTCTCTCTAGTTTATTTTCGATTTTTTCTTGTCTTGGCACCTAGGTCCTCACTCGACCTAGTGTTTAGCTCTGTGACTTCGAGACTCGTTCTTAAGTCGTAGCGTTTAAAAGTGCCCACTCACTGATTCCTTCTTTTCGAGTGATTTAGTGATAGAAACTTTCGTGGTTGCTCGAGGTGCCGAGGAAAGAAAGAGAGACGTGCTGCGAGGGGAGACGAGCGTTGCAAACTTTCCACAAGCTTCTTCAAAGTTCAAGCTTCAAGAAAGGTTAGTAAACTTCTAGCTCATATTAGTTTTTAATTACATGTACTTGCACTTGTCTAGGTTAGTAAAAACTGTTTTACTTATAAAAGAAAATTTTTAAAATTCCGCCGCTTACCGAAGCGTTAATTATTTTCTCAAACCCTAGATCGATTCCAACATATACTCCACCTCAATCCCACTAATATTGAGCGTCGGAGAGGTAAACAGGGGCACACCCCCTGTTTCCCCTTTGTAGCTCACAATCTCTTTCTTGCTTTTCATGTATCGAGACAAGGTGAGCTTCACCCACAGCTAAGGGACGACTTGGGATACCAAGTCCGACACGCTCGAGCCGGAGTGAGACCACTTGGTCCGACCTTAGGTCTAACCACTCTGGGCTCCTAAATTGTTGTCCGAAAAACTGCGACAACATTTTGGCGCTAGAAGGAGGGGATCTCTCGACCTTGGCGACACATCCCCTCTACCAGTCTTCTTCTCACTTCTACGACTCTCGAGAGATGAGTCATAGCCCCGCCACCGCCGTGGGCGACCGAGCAACGAGCTCGAGGTGCGGCCTCCGAAGCCCCGTGCGTCGTCTTGGAGGACAACCTCGTGATAACGAGAGCCAGCCCCGAGACCTGGCGAATGACCCCGAGGCCGCAGTCCGAGAGGACACGGCTTGAAGGCTCGCCGAGCTCCTAGACCGCCCCGGCGTCACCGGCGCGCTCATCGCCGACCTCCTCGACGTCGACGACGTCAACCACGAGACCAACCTCGACCACGCTGTTCACGAAAGGGGACGCACGCGCACGCTTCCAAGGGGACACGCTCGGGCGACCGCGCCGAGACGTCAACTTTCTGATGAGCACGCGCACGCGCCCTCGAGGGGACACCCTCGGGCGACCACGTCAAGGCGTCAAAGCTCGCGCAATACCCAAGGATGCTCAGTCTCGAGGTCCCGAAAGGGACGCTCCAAGCTCACCATCCGCGTCCAAAACCCTTGTAAAGGTGACAACGTCGATGGTCGCGGCCTCCGCCAAAGGCGTCCCCTGAATGACAAACCCTTAACAAGGGTGATAGGGACGGCCTCCGGAGACTTGAGAGACCGCCTCAGCTCTCAAAGAGAGGATCACGAGTTCGACTTGAGAGAAAAACTCGACACTCAACGCGAGACCGCGATCGTCTTGGGGCAGCGACCACCCAACATTGATCGAGCACCCAACCAGAAGCGCTCAGCTGCGCTTGTGATACCGGCCGTTGGTCCCGAGTCACGAAGGAAAAGGCGCCGGAAGGGTCAAGTCCCTAATGACCACCCTTCTCCAGCCCCGAAGCAATCCTTCGTCCCGCTCAACACAACGCCTGACCGGATCCTGAGCTTACGCCGCGATGAGCTGGGAAGCCCCGCTCCACTCACAAAGGACCCCGCGAAGCGAGATCGAAGTAGGTTCTGCAAATACCACAAAGATCACGGGCACGTGACGATCGAATGCTACCAGCTTAAGAAGCGAATTGATTCCCTAATTCGAGGTGGGGACTTCAAGGAATTCGTCGCATCTGCTAGCAAGCCTTGATTGTCGCGACTTCGACCTTTAAACTCACGCCCGAACCCGATCGGCTTCGTGATCACTTTTATTTCGAAAATGTAATTTCTTCTTTTTTCAAAGAAGGCCAAGTGCCATGACTACCTGTAACGACCCCCTTTATTGCAATATAAAGTTATTCTACACATGACAACTTTTTCGTATACCTCCAACACAAGAGTTTCTTGGCCTTCGTCTCACAAACGCAAGAAACTCGGGGGGCTAACAGGGATCAATACTCAATCCAAAACAACTCAACAACAACTCAAAAAAAATTAATAATAATAAAGTCTCAAGGGGCCGATGGTTAGGCCGGAGGTCCCAAAGAAAGACTTCTCACGTAATTCCTCGAGATGAGTTCATTCCTCGAGTCGAGTTTCGAATCCGCAAGTCGACCGATAATCCTCGCGCCGACTCTTCACGTGGCTCCTCGTGCAGGCTCTGCATGAGTCCTCGAGTTGAGTCCGAGTCCACGAGTTGATTGATACTCCTCGTGCCGACTCTTCACGTAACTCCTCGAGATGAGTCCATTCCTCGAGTCGAGTTCGAATCCACGAGTCGACCGATACTCCTCGTGCCGATTCTTCACGTGGCTCCTCGTGCAGGCTCTACATGAGTCCTCGAGTTGAGTCCGAGTCCACGAGTCGACTGATACTCCTCGTGCCGACTCTAACGAATTGTTGGGATTTCGAGCTCGTCACATCGCCTGATCGAGCTCGTCACCTCGCCTGGTCGAGCTCGTCACCTCGCCTGGTCGAGCTCGTCAGCTCGCCTGGTCGAGCCCGTCACCTCGCCTGGTCGAGCTCGTCACCTCGCCTGGACGAGCTCGTCACCTCGCCTGGTCCAGCTCGTCACTTCGTCCAGTCGAGCTCGCCACTTTGTCTAGTCGATCTGGAGCGACTTCATCACTTCGTCCAAACGTCTTTGGATTCGGTTTGTCAGTTCACCCAAACGTGTTGGGCTAACTCTCTCAAAACAGAAAACAAATAATAATAATAGTAAAGTCTCAAGGGGTCGATGGTTAGGCTGGAGGTCCCAAAGAGAGACTCCTCACGTAACTCCTCGAGATGAGTACATTCCACGAGTCGAGTTAGAGTCCACGAGTCGACCGATACCCCTCGTGGCGACTCTATCCTCGAGACGAGTTCATTCCTCGAGTCGAGTTCCAGTCCACGAGTCGACAAGCTACTCCTCGTGCCGACTCCACATGTCTCCTCGAGATGAGTTCATTCCTCGAGTCGAGTTCGAGTCCACGAGTCGACAAGCTACTCCTCGTGCCGACTCCACATGTCTCTTCGAGATGAGTTCATTCCTCGAGTCGAGTTCGAGTCCACGAGTCGACAAGCTACTCCTCGTGCCGACTCCACATGTCTCCTCGCGATGAGTTCATTCCTCGAGTCGAGTTCGGATCCACGAGTCGACCGATACTCCTCGTGCCGACTCTCCACGAAACTCCTCGTGCAGGCTCTACATGAGTCCTCGAGTCGAGTTCGAGTCCGCGAGTCGACCGATACTCCTCGCGCCGACACTCACGTAACTCCTCGTGCAGGCTCTACATAAGCCCTCGAGCCGAGTTCGAGTCCACGAGTCGACTGATACTCCTCGTGCCGACTCTTCACACATCTCCTCGAGATGAGCTCATTCCTCAAGTCGAGCTCCGAGTCCGCGAGTCGACCGATACTCCTCGCGCCGACTCTTCACGAAACTCCTCGTGCATGCTCTACGTGAGTCCTCGAGTCGAGTTTGAGTCCACGAGTCGACCGATCCTCCTCGTGCTGACTTCGCATGCCTCCCCGAGACGAGTTCATTCCTCGAGTTGAGTATCGAGTCCACAAGCCAAGTAACCACTCCTCGTGCAGGCTCTACATGAGCCCTCGAGTTGTGTCCCGAGTCCACAAGTCAACTAACTACTCCTCGTGCAGGATCTACGTGAGTCCTCGAGTTGAGTCCCGAGTCCGCGCTCGCCGCCTAGCTCGTGAGCTAAAAGGCAACGATGGGTTCAAAGGCTTGCGTCCGCTGGGCGTATCTGGTCTAGCCAGCGTCCACGGGAAACCTCGCCACGCAAATGTGGCACCGCGCTCGCCGCCCAGCTCGTGAGTCGAAAGGCAGCGAGTTACAAATGGGTTTCAAAGGCTTGCGTCCGCCAGGACGTATCTGATCTAACCAGCGTCCACGGGAAACCTCGTCACACGAATGTGGCACCGCGCTCGCCGCCCAGCTCGTGAGCCGAAAGGCAGCGAGTTACAAATGGGTTTCAAAGGCTTGCGTCCGCCAGGACGTATCTGGTCTAGCCAGCGTCCACGGGAAACCTTGCCACGTGAATGTGGCACAGCACTCGCCGCCCAGCTCGTGAGCCGAAAGGCAGCGAGTAACAAATGGGTTTCAAAGGCTTGCGTCCGCCAGGACGTATCTGGTCTAGCCAGCGTCCACGGGAAACCTCGTCACACGAATGTGGCACCGCGCTCGTCGCCCAGCTCGTGAGCCAAAAGGCAGCGAGTTACAAATGGGTTTCAAAGGCTTGCGTCCGCCAGGACGTATCTGGTCTAGCCAGCGTCCACGGGAAACCTGGCCACACGAATGTGGCACCGCGCTCGCCGCCCAGCTCGTGAGCCGAAAGGCAGCGAGTCACAAATGGGTTTCAAAGGCTTGCGTCCGCTAGGACGTATCTGGTCTAGCCAGCGTTCACGGGAAACCTGGCCACACGAATGTGGCACTGCGATCGCCGCCCAGCTCGTGCACCGATAGGCAGCGAGTCACAAATGGGTTTCAAAGGCCTGCATACGTCGGGCGCACCTGGTCTAGCCAGCGTCCGCGGAAAACCCAATCACCCAAATGTGACACCAACGCCCCCCCTGGGGCCCAAGCCGTGCAAATCGACCACGCCTTCATTTGTAGGTCGAGAAAATAAGCCGCGCACAGCAAAGTCGTGCTAATCGATCACGCCTTCACTGGTAGGTCGAGAAAATAAGCCACGCACAATAAAGTCGTGCTAATCGACCACGCCTTCACTGGTAGGTCGAGAAAATAAGTCACGCACAACAAAGACGTGCAAATCGATTATGCCTTCGTTGGCAAGTAGAGAAAATAAGCCACCGCACAGAAGCTGTCCCTCGCGACGCATAAAGGCCGTCCCTCGTGACGCACAAAAGCCGTTCCTCATGACGCATAAAGGCCATCCCTCGTGACGCACAAAAGCCGTCCCTCGCGACGCACAAAGGCCGTCCCTCGTGGCGCACAAAGGCCATCACTCGCGACGCACAAAGGCCGTTCCCTGTGATGCAATCCCGAGAGCGTTCACCCCGCATCCGCATAAAAGCGTAGGTTTTGAGTTTCCACTCGACCTACGCTCGACCGGAAACTCGGGGGGCTAATGTTTTCGGCCGGTCTAGGGCCGACGAGGACAAAGGCATCTCTTCGACCCGCGTGGTTGGTGCGAGTTCTTCAACGGCGAAACCCTGACCCAACCAGGGGCCGGCCCAAACCAATGGCCAAGTCAAATGCCTTGCCCGGCCATTGGCCGAGTCAATGGCTCACTAGGCCATTGGCCGAGTCAATGGCTCACTCAGCCTATGGCCGAGTGAACCTTCCAACCGCCCAGGCAGTTCACTCGGCCAATGGCCGAGTGAACCTTCCAGCAGTTCACTCGGCCAATGGCCGAGTGAACCTTCCAGCCGCCCAGGCAGTTCACTCGGCCATTGGCCGAGTGAACCTTCCAACAGTTCACTCGGCCAATGGCCGAGTGAACCTTCCAGCTGCCCATGCAGTTCACTCGGCCAATGGCCGAGTGAACTTTCCAGCCGCCCAGGCAGTTCAGTCGGCCATTGGCCGAGTGAACCTTCCAGCCGCCCAGGCAGTTCACTCGGCCATTGGCCGAGTGAACCTTCTAGCAGTTCACTCGGCCAATGGCCGAGTGAACCTTCCAGCTGCCCATGCAGTTCACTCGGCCAATGGCCGAGTGAACCTTCTAGCCGCCCAGGCAGTTCACTCGGCCATTGGCCGAGTGAACCTTCCAGCAGTTCACTCGGCCAATGGCCGAGTGAACCCCAGCCAACCTCAATCTTTTCACTCGGCCAATGGCCGAGTGAACCTCACCACCATGTTCACTCGGCCATTGGCCGACCCAACCACTCAATGGGTCAATGGCCGAATCAAGCTTGCTCACTCGGCCAAGGGGTCTTCAAACCACCCCTTGGCTGCCTATAAATACAGGGGCCGCTCCCCTAGTCCAGGTAATCCATTTTTGAGTCCCGAAACGCTGCCGAACTCGTACTTCGCTCGTTTCGCTCATCTTTGGCCTCTCACCACCCCTAAAACCTCTATACTCCACCTCAATCCCACTAATGTTGAGCGTCAGAGAGGTAAACAGGGGCACCCCCCCTATTTCCCCTTTGTAGCTCACAATCTCTTTCTTGCTTTTCAGGTATCGAGACGAGGTGAGCTTCACCCACAGCTAAGGGACGACTTGGGATACCAAGTCCGACACGCTCGAGCCGGAGTGAGACCACTTGGTCCGGCCTTGGGTCTAACCACTCTGGGCTCCTAATTCGTTGTCCGAAAAACTGCGACAACATGAATCATGGTAACGATGTCGAGGCCAGTGTTGGGGGTTGTTATCGGCCCGACCCCGATAGCGGCCGAACGGAGGCGAAGCCACATCGAACACGCCTCGGCAGCTCGCCCCGGCCATTGGCCGGCCCTAGGGCCAGCCTCGGCCAATGGCCGGCCCAAACAGCCTCGGCCATTGGCCGGCCCAGAGGCCAGCCTCGGCCAATGGCCGACTCGATCTACTCCCGGCCATTGGCCGGCCCTAGGGCCAGCCTCGGCCAATGGCCGGCCCAAACAGCCTCGGCCATTCGCCGGCCCAGAGGCCAGCCTCGGCCAATGGCCGACTCGATCTACTCCTGGCCATTCGCCGGCCCTAGGGCCAGCCTCGGCCAATGGCCGGCTCAAATATCCTCGGCCATTGGCCGGCCCAGAGGCCAGCCTCGGCCAATGGCCGACTCAAGACACTCCCGGCCATTGGCCGACCCTAGGGCCAGCCTCGGCCAATGGCCGGCCCAAATAGCCTCGGCCATTGGCCGGCCCAAGGGCCAGTCTCGGCCAATGGCCGACTCAATCTACTCCCGGCCATTGGCCGGCCCTAGGGCCAGCCTCGGCCAATGGCCGGCCCAAACAACCTCGGCCATTGGCCGGCCCAGAGGCCAGCCTCGGCCAATGGCCGACTCAAGATAGTCCCGGCCATTGGCCGGCCCAAATAGCCTCGGCCATTGGCCGGCCCAAGGGCCAGTCTCGGCCAATGGCCGGGACAAGGCAATTCTCGGCCAAGGGGTTGCCCATAACGCCCCTTGGTCGCCTATAAATAGAGGGGCCGCTCCCCTAGTCCAGGTAATCCGAATTTGAGTACTGAAATGCTGTCGAATTCGTACCTCGCTCGTTTCTCTCTAGTCTCGACCTCTAAACACTAAACCCTCTACAAACCACCTCAATCCTACTAATGTTGAGCGTCGGAGAGGTAAACAGAGGCAACCCCTCTGTTTCCCCTTTGTAGTTCACACCTTCTCTGCTTGCTTTTCAGGTGCCTTGACGAGACAGATACCATAGACAGCTAAGGGAAGACTTGGAATACCAAGTCCGACACGCTCGAGTCGAGACGAGACCACTTGGTCCGGCCTTGGGTCTAACCGTCTACGACTCCTAAATCGTTGTCCGAAAAACTGCGACAACATTTTGGCGCTAGAAGGAGGGGACCTCTCGACCTTGACGACGCATTCCCTCTACCAGTCTTCTCCCTTTGTTCTCACGACTCTCGAGAGATGAGTCACATTCCCACCACCTCTGCGGGTACCCGAGCGACGAGCTCGAGGTACGGTCTTCGACGCCTCGCACATCGTCTTGAAGGGCAACCTCACGATAGCGAGAGCCAGCCCCAAGACCCGATGATTGACCCCGAGGCCGAGCTCTGAGAGGACACGGCCCGGCGGCTTGCGGAGCTCCTTGACCGCCCCGGCGTCGACGGTACGCTCATAGCCGACCTCCTCGGCTATGACATTGAAGATAGGTCCGCCCAAGACGACTCCGACCCCGAGTATGTGGGGGAGTCGAGGACCAATGAGGCAACTCCCAGCCTTGCCCCTTCACGGCCCGAGAGGTCTAACAATGCTTTGGCCGGGCCGTCGCATCTAGCGCGGCAGCAGGCACGGTCACATTCCCGGGGACTCGCCCCCTCGGTTTCAAGACGCGGCCGGACACGGCCCCTCGCCGAGGAGAGAGCGACTCTGGTAGATGATGGGGCCGATAGCCGAAGCGCCCGCCGGACAGTTCGACCAACGGCGACCTCGCCTCGCCCCGCGCCAAGCGTGGACCTTAGAGAGCGCTTGACGGCGCAGAGAAACTCCAGAGGGGAGGATCTCCGCCAAAGGCTAAACTCTCGGAGGGACGTGCTCCCCGCCGTAACTCTCGGCCGGCCTCAGGCCAATGTCGTGGACCAAGCATCCAACGAGCGCCAACCGGTGACTCCCGTGGCCCCGACAGTCGGCCCCGCTAACGGGCTCGACATGGTCACAATGATTCAGAGCCTCCAAAATCAAATCATAGAAATGAGGGAGTCAGGGAGGCAAAGGCCGTACGGAGGGATCGAGGAACCATACACTCCCTTCGCCGCGCAAGTCCTCGCGCAACCATGCGTGGGAAACTTCAAGTTACCGTCCATTCCCCCCTACGATGGGCGTACGGATCCCCACTTCCACGTCCAACACTATGAGACGTGGATGACGATGCAAGGGCAGACGGACGCCACCCTCTGCCAAGCCTTCAGCCTGACCCTCACAGGGTCGGGGTTTGAGTGGTTCCGAAGTTTGAGGCCGGGAAGCATCCCGTCTTTCCAGGCCTTACGAGAGGCGTTCCTCGCCCAATTCGCCACCCTCGTGGCGCAAAAGAAACCGAAGACCCACCTCCTCTCTATCCGACAAGGAAGAGACGAGACGCTGAGACAATACCTCGCTCGCTTCACCGAGGAGTCTCACAAGGTCGAAGGGTTCGACGACAGGGACGCCATCACGGCGATCACTGAGGGAGTACGCACGAGCGACTTCCTCAAGTCTATTGTTGGCCAAGTCCCATGGGACATGGCGGAGTTAATGACGAGAGCCCGCACGTATATGGGAGTCGAGGACTATCTCGATGGCCGAGATGGCCGGAAGTCAGGAGGACAGGGGAGTCGCCGCCGCGACGATCGAGATGAAGATCGTCCCGACCCTCGGAAGAGGAGGAATAAGGGAAACCAGGCCCCTAACGGCCGCTCCCTCCCCGGGCCGAGGCCACCACATGTCGATAGCTTCTGAAAGTTCTCGCCATTCACTCCTCTGAACACTTCGCCAGAGCGAATCCTAGCCCTGCACCGTGACAAGTTGGGGAGTCCAACCCCTCTCACGAAGGATCCCGCCAAAAGGGATCAACGCAAGTACTGTGACTACCATCAGGATCACGGGCACCTGACATCCGAATGCTATCAACTCAAGCGTCAGATTGAGGCCCTGATTCAAGATGGAAAGCTGAAAGAATACGTCCTTAGAACTATCGGGACGACCGCGGCGCACGGAGGCCGCCCGCGGCAAGGAAAGAAAGGTCCGGCGACGGTGACTGTCACGGACGGCGCGACAAATGAAGAACCGGAGAGCTCGCAACTTCACGTCGTGAGCGCGATCTTGGGCGGCCCGGAGTTCGGAGACTCGGCTACGCAAAGGAAGAAGTACGTGCGCGAAGTTTCCCAAGGGGGAATAGCGCACTACATCAACCATACGTACGAGGTCCCTCCTCAGGCTCCCTTCGAGTCCATGTTCTTCACCGGACAAGAAGCGGCGCGAGTACTCCATCCACACAACGACGCGATAGTCGTCTCTGCCCCGGTCGCCAACAACCTCGTCCGGAGAATCCTGATCGACAACGGGAGCTCCGCCGACATAATCTTCAAGTCGGCATTGGACAGGATGAAGCTATCCGGGGTGAGACCGACCCCAATCTCAACCCCGCTCTTCGGCTTCTCCGGGGAGAGGGTCATGACGGAGGGAACTATCGACCTCCCAGTTACCTTCGGTACTGTTGTCGCTGTTTTTCGGACAACTATTTAGGAGCCAAAGACAGTTAGACCCAAGGCCGGACCAAGTGGTCTCGTCTTGACTCGAGCGTGTCGGACTTGGTACCTCAAGTCGTCCCTTAGCTGTGGATGTCCCTTGAGTTCGTCAGAGTACCTGAAAAGGAGTAGAGAACACGTGAACTACAAAGGGGAAATAGGGGGGGTGCCCCTGTTTACCTCTCCGACGCTCAACATTAGTGGGATTGAGGTGGAGTATAGAGGTTTTAGGGGTGTTTAGAGGCCAAAGCTTGAGAGAAACGAGCAAGGTACGAGTTCGGCAGCGTTTCAGTGCTCAAGAATGGACTACCTGGGTCAAAGGGAGGACCCTTGTATTTATAGGCAGCCAAGGGGTGGTTGGGAGCCCCCTTGGCCGAGTGAACTTGCTTGGTTCGGCCATTGAGTGGCTGGGTCGGCCAATGGCCGAGTGAACATGGTGGTGAGGTTCACTCGGCCATTGGCCGAGTGAAAAGCTTGGGCCGGCTGAGGTTCACTCGGCCATTGGCCGAGTGAACTGCTGGAAGGTTCACTCGGCCAATGGCCGAGTGAACTGCAGGGGCGGCTGGAAGGTTCACTCGGCCATTGGCCGAGTGAACTGCTGGAAGGTTCACTCGGCCAATGGCCGAGTGAACTGTAGGGGCAGCTAGAGGGTTCACTCGGCCATTGGCCGAGTGAACTGCTGGAAGGTTCACTCGGCCAATGGCCGAGTGAACTGCAGGGGCAGCTGGATGGTTCACTCGGCCATCGGCCGACTGAACTGCTGGAAGGCATAACCGATTTGCACGTCTTTGTTGTCTTGTGCGCGTCTTGTTTTCTCGATCTGCCCACGAAGGCATAATCGATTTGCGCGTCTTTGTTGTCTTGTGCGCGTCTTGTTTTCTCGATCTGCCCACGAAGGCATAATCGATTTGCGCGTCTTTGTTGTTTTGTGCGCGTCTTGTTTTCTCGATTTGCCACCGAAGGCATAATCGATTTGCACGTCTTTTTTGTATTGTGCGCGTCTTATTTTCTCGATTTGCCAACGAAGGCATAATCGATTTGCACGTCTTTTTTGTATTGTGCGCGTCTTGTTTTCTCGATTTGCCACCGAAGGCATAATCGATTTGCGCGTCTTTGTTTGGACGCAGACCTTGAACCCATTTGTAACTCGTTGCCTGTCGGCCGACGAGCTGGGCGGCGAGCGCGATGCCACATTTGTGTGGCGAGGTTTCCCGTGGACGCTGGCTAGACCAGATACGCCCTGCGGACGCAGACCTTGAACCCATTCGTAACTCGTTGCCTATCGGCCGACGAGCTGGGCGGCGAGCGCGATGCCACATTTGTGTGGCGAGGTTTCCCATGGACGCTGGCTAGACCAGATACGCCCTGCGGACGCAGACCTTGAACCCATTTGTAACTCGTTGACTATCGTCCGACGAGCTGGGCGGCGAGCGCGATGCCACATTTGTGTGGCGAGGTTTCCCGTGGACGCTGGCTAGACCGGATACGCCCTGCGGACGCAGACCTTGAACCCATTTGTAACTCGTTGCCTATCGGCCGACGAGCTGGGCGGCGAGCGCGATGCCACATTTGTGTGGCTAGGTTTCCCGTGGACGCTGGCTAGACCAGATACGCCCTGCGGACGCAGACCTTGAACCCATTTGTAACTCGTTGCCTATCGGCCGACGAGCTGGGCGGCGAGCGCGATGCCACATTTGTGTGGCGAGGTTTCCCGTGGACGCTGGCTAGACCAGATACGCCCTGCGGACGCAGACCTTGAACCCATTTGTAACTCGTTGCCTATCGGCCGACGAGCTGGGCGGCGAGTGCGATGCCACATTCGTGTGGCGAGGTTTCCCCTGGGCGCTGGCTAGACCAGATACGCCCTGCGGACGCAGACCTTGAACCCATTTGTAACTCGTTGCCTATCGGCCGATGAGCTGGGCGGCGAGCGCGATGCCACATTCGTGTGGCGAGGTTTCCCGTGGGCGCTGGCTAGACCAGATACGCCCTGCGGACGCAGACCTTGAACCCATTTGTAACTCGTTGCCTATCGGCCGACGAGCTGGGCGGCGAGCGCGATGCCACATTTGTGTGGCGAGGTTTCCCGTGGGCGCTGGCTAGACCAGATACGCCCTGCGGATGCAGACCTTGAACCCATTTGTAACTCGTTGCCTATCGGCCGACGAGCTGGGCGGCGAGCGCGGACTCAAGACTCAACTCGAGGGCTCATGTAGAGCCTGCACGAGGAATAGTTAGTTGACTTGTGGACTTGGGACTCAACTCGAGGACTCATGTAAAGCCTGCAAGAGGAGTGGTTAGTTGGCTTGTGGACTTGGGACTCAACTCGAGGGCTCTTGTAGAGCCTGCATGAGGAGTTTCGTGAAGAGTCATCGCGAGGAATATCGGTCGACTCGCGGACTCGGAGCTCGACTCGAGGAATGAATTCATCTCGAGGAAACATGCAAAGAGTCGGTACGAGGAGTATTGGTCGACTCGTGCACTCGAACTCGACTCGAGGACTCACGTAGAGCTTGCACGAGGAGTTTTGTGAAGAGTTGGCGCGAGGAGTATCGGTCGACGCGCGGACTCGTAGCTCGACTCGAGGAATGAATTCATCTCGAGGAGACATGTGAAGAGTTAGCACGAGGAGTTTCAGTCGACTCGTGGACTCGAGCTCGACTCGAGGAGTCACGTAGAGCTTGCACGAGGAGTTTTGTGAAGAGTCAGCGCGAGGAGTATCGGTCGACGTGCGAACTCATAGCTCGACTCGAGGAGTGAATTCATCTCGAGGAGACATGTGAAGAGTTAGCACGAGGAGTTTCAGTCGACTCGTGGACTCGAGCTCGACTCGAGGACTCACGTGGAGCTTGCACGAGGAGTCTTGTGAAGAGTCGGCGCGAGGAGTATCGGTAGACTCGCAGACTCGTAGCTCGGCTCGAGGAACGAATTCATCTCGAGGAGACATGTGAAGAGTCTCTCTTATTTTTATTTTTTGAGTTGTTGTTGAATTGTTTTTTGATTGAGCGTTGGTCCCTGTTAGCCCCCCGAGTTTCTTGCGTTTGTGAGACAAAGGTTGAGAAACTCTCGCGTTAGAGGTATACAATAGTATGCGTTACATTTTTTCATGTGTGAAATAACTCTTTATTGCAATAAGGGGGTCATTACAGTTTATCATGGCACTTGGCCTTCTTTGAAAAAAGGAAATTACATTTTTGAAATGAAAGTGACCACGAAGCCGATCGAGTTCGGGCGTGAATGTCGAAGTCGCGACCATCATGGCTTGCTAGTAGACGCGACGAATTCCCTGAGATTCCCAACTCGAATTAAGGAATCAATTCGCTTCTTAAGCTGCTCGCATTCGATCGTCACGTGCCCGTGATCTTTGTGGTATTCACAGAATCTGCTTCGATCTTGCTTTGCGGGGTCCTTTGTGAGTGGAGCGGGGCTTCCCAGCTTATCGCGGCGTAAGCTCAGGATCCGGTCGGGCGTTGTGTTGAGCGGGACGAAGGATCGCTTCGGAGCTGGAGAAGGGTGGTCGTTAGGGACTTGACCCTTCCGGCGCCTTTTCCTTCGTGACTCGGGACCACCGGCCGGCATCACCAGCGTGGTTGCGCCCTCTTGGTCGAGTGCTCGATCAATGTTGGGTGGTTGCTGCCCCAAGATGATCGCGGTCTCGCGTCGGGCGTTGAGCTTTTCTCTCAAGTCGAACACGGGATCCTCTCTTTGAGAGTTGAGGCGGTTTCTCAAGTCTCCGGAGGCCGTCCCTATCACCCCTGTTAAGGGCGCATCATTCAGGCGACGCCTTTGGCGGAGGCCGAGACCATCGACGTTGTCACCTTCACAAGGGTTTTGGACGCGGATGGTGAGCTTGGAGCGTCCCTTTCGGGACGTCGAGGTCGAGCGTCCTCGGGCATTGTGCGAGCTTTGATGCCTTGACGTGGTCGCCAGAGGGTGTCCCCTCGAGGGCGCGTGTGCGTGCTCACTAGAAAGTTGACGTTTTGACGCGGCCGCCCGAGGGTGTCCCCTTGGAGGCGTGCGCGCGTGTCCACTTTCGTGAATAGCGTGGTCGAGGTTGGTCTCGTGGTTGATGTCATCGACATTGTTGGAGTCGAGGAGGTCGGCGATGAGCGCGCCGGTGACGCCGAGGCGGTCTAGGAGCTTGGCGAGCCTTCGAGCCGTGTCCTCTCGGACTGCGGCCTCGGGGTCATTCGCCGGGTCTCGGGGCTGGCTCTCGTTATCACGAGGTTGCCCTTCAAGACGGTGCGCAGAGCCTTGGAGGTCGCGCCTCGAGCTAGTCACTCGGGCACCCATGGAGGTGGCGGGGCTACGACTCATCTCTCGAGAGTCGTAGAAGTGAGAAGAAGACTGGTAGAGGGGATGTGTTGCCAAGGTCGAGAGATCCCCTCCTTCTAGCGCCAAAATGTTGTCGCTATTTTTCGGACAACTATTTAGGAGCCAAAGACGGTTAGACCCAAGGCCGGACCAAGTGGTCTCGTCTTGACTCGAGCGTGTCGGACCCGGTGTCCCGAGTCGTCCCTTAGCTGTGGATGTCCCTTGAGTTCGTCAGACTACCTGAAAAGGAATAGAAAACACGTGAACTACAAAGGGGAAACAGGGGGGGTGCCCCTGTTTACCTCTCCGACGCTCAACATTAGTGGGATTGAGGTGGAGTATAGAGGTTTTAGGGGTGTTTAGAGGCCAAAGCTTGAGAGAAACAAGCGAGGTACGAGTTCGGCAGCGTTTCAGTGCTCAAGAATGGATTACCTGGGTCAAGGGAAGGACCCTTGTATTTATAGGCAGCCAAGGGGTGGTTGGGAGCCCCCTTGGCCGAGTGAACTTGCTTGGTTCGGCCATTGAGTGGCTGGGTCGGCCAATGGCCGAGTGAACATGGTGGTGAGGTTCACTCGGCCATTGGCCGAGTGAAAAGCCGAGTGAACTACTGGAAGGTTCACTCGGCCAATGGCCGAGTGAACTGCAGGGGCGGCTGGAAGGTTCACTCGGCCATTGGCCGAGTGAACTGCTGGAAGGTTCACTCGGCCAATGGCCGAGTGAACTGCAGGGGCAGCTCGATGGTTCACTCGGCCATTGGCCGAGTGAACTGCTGGAAGGTTCACTCGGCCAATGGCCGAGTGAACTGTCTTGGCGGCTGGAGGGTTCACTCGGCCAATGGCCGAGTGAACTGTCTTGGCGGCTGGAGGGTTCACTCGGGCATTGGCCGAGTGAACTGCTGGAAGGTTCACTCGGCTAATGGCCGAGTGAACTGCCTTGGTGGCTGAAGGGTTCACTCGGCCATTGGCCGAGTGAACTGTCCAATGGCCGAGTGAGCCATTTGACCCAGCCAATGGCCGAGTGAGCCATTGACTCGGCCCATGGCTGGGCTTTGACTTGGCCATTGGTTTGGGCCGGCTCCTGGTTGAGTCGGGGTTTCGCCGCCCAAGACCTCGTACTAGCCATGTGGGTCGAAGAGATGCCCTTGTTCCCGTTGGCCCTAGACGGGCCAACAACATTAGCCCCCCGAGTTTCCGGTCGAGCGTAGGTCGAGTGGAAACTCAAAATCTACGCTTTTATGCGGACGCGGGATGAATGCTCTCGGGTTTGCATCATGAGGAATGGCCTTCACGCGTCGCGAGGGACGACTTTTTGTTTCGGGTTGATCGTTCGTGGCTCATTTTCTCGATCTACCAATGAGGGCGTGATCGATTAGCACGGCTTTATTGTGTTGTGCGCGTCTTATTTTCTCGACTTGCCAACGAAGGCATAACCGATTTGCACGTCTTTGTTGTCTTGTGCGCGTCTTGTTTTCTCGATTTTCCCACGAAGGCATAATCGATTTGCGCGTCTTTGTTGTTTTGTGCTCGTCTTGTTTTCTCGATTTGCCACCGAAGGCATAATCGATTTGCACGTCTTTTTTGTATTGTGCGCGTCTTGTTTTCTCGATTTGCCAACGAAGGTATAATCGATTTGACCGTCTTTGTTGTATTGTGCGTGTCTTGTTTTCTCGATTTGTCAATGAAGGCATAATCGATTTGCACGTCTTTGTTTTGGACGCAGACCTTGAACCCATTTGTAACTCGTTGCCTGTCGGCCGACGAGCTGGGCGGCGAGCGCGATGCCACATTTGTGTGGCGAGGTTTCCCGTGGACGCTGGCTAGACCAGATACGCCCTGCGGACGCAGACCTTGAACCCATTTGTAACTCGTTGCCTATCGGCCGACGAGCCGGGCGGCGAGCGCGATGCCACATTTGTGTGGCGAGGTTTCCCGTGGACGCTGGCTAGACCAGATACGCCCTGCGGACGCAGACCTTGAACCCATTTGTAACTCGTTGCCTTTCGGCCGACGAGCTGGGCGGCGAGCGCGATGCCACATTTGTGTGGCGAGGTTTCCCGTGGGCGCTGGCTAGACCAGATACGCCCTGCGGACGCAGACCTTGAACCCATTTGTAACTCGTTGCCTATCGGCCGACGAGCTGGGCGGCGAGCGCGATGCCACATTTGTGTGGCGAGGTTTCCCGTGGACGCTGGCTAGACCAGATACGCCCTGCGGACGCAGACCTTGAACCCATTTGTAACTCGTTGCCTTTCGGCCGACGAGCTGGGCGGCGAGCGCGATGCCACATTTGTGTGGCAAGGTTTCCCGTGGGCGCTGGCTAGACCAGATACGCCCTGCGGACGCAGACCTTGAACCCATTTGTAACTCGTTGCCTTTCGGCCGACGAGCTGGGCGGCGAGCGCGATGCCACATTTGTGTGGCGAGGTTTCCCGTGGATGCTGGCTAGACCAGATACGCCCTGCGGACGCGGACCTTGAACCCATTTGTAACTCGTTGCCTTTCGGCCCACGAGCTGGGCGGCGAGCGCGGACTCAAGACTCAACTCGAGGGCTCATGTAGAACCTGCACGAGGAATAGTTAGTTGACTTGTGGACTTGGGACTCAACTCGAGGACTCATGTAAAGCCTGCAAGAGGAGTGGTTAGTTGGCTTCGTGGACTCGGGACTCAACTCGAGGGCTTTCGTAGAGCCTGTACGAGGAGTTTCGTGAAGAGTCATCGCGAGGAGTGTCGGCCGACTCGCGGACTCGGATGTCTCCTCGAGGAGTGAATTTATCTCGAGGAGACATCGTAGAGCCTGCACGAGGAATTTCAATCGACTCGTGGACTCGAACTCGACTCAAGGACTCACGTAGAGCCTGGACGAGGAGTTTTGTAAAGAGTCGTCGCGAGGAGTATCAGTCGACTTGCGGACTCGGAGCTCGGCTCGAGGAACGAATTCATCTCGAGGAGACATGTGAAGAGTCTCTCTTATTTTTAGTTTTTGAGTTGTTGTTGAGTTGTTTTCTGATTGAGCGTTGATCCCTGTTAGCCCCCCGATTTTCTTGCATTTGTGAGACAAAGGTTGAGAAACTCTCGCGTTAGAGGTATACAATAGTATGCGTTACATTTTTTCATGTGTGAAATAACTCTTTATTGCAATAAGGGGGTCATTACAGTTTGCCATGGCACTTGGCCTTCTTTGAAAAAAGGAAATTACATTTTTGAAATGAAAGTGACCACGAAGCCGATCGAGTTCGGGCGTGAATGTCGAAGTCGCGACCATCATGGCTTGCTAGTAGACGCGACGAATTCCCTGAGATTCCCAACTCGAATTAGGGAATCAATTCGCTTC
The DNA here is from genome assembly GCF_054948205.1 of Urtica dioica subsp. dioica. Classification (NCBI taxonomy): domain Eukaryota; kingdom Viridiplantae; phylum Streptophyta; class Magnoliopsida; order Rosales; family Urticaceae; genus Urtica; species Urtica dioica. The sequence continues at coordinate 1,700,716 of NC_142757.1, read as the reverse complement.
CTGAGCTGCTTGCATTCGATCGTCACGTGCCCGTGATCTTTGTGGTATTCACAGAATCTGCTTCGATCTCGCTTTGCGGGGTCCTTTGTGAGTGGAGCGGGGCTTCCCAGCTTATCGCGGCGTAAGCTCAGGATCCGGTCGGACGTTGTGTTGAGCGGGACGAAGGATCGCTTCGGAGCTGGAGAAGGGTGGTTGTTAGGGACTTGACCCTTCCGGCGCCTTTTCCTTCGTGACTCGGGACCACCGGCCGGCATCACAAGCGTGGCTGCGCGCTCTTGGTCGAGTGCTCGATCAATGTTGGGTGGTTGCTGCCCCAAGATGATCGCGGTCTCGCGTCGAGCGTTGAGCTTTTCTCTCAAGTCGAACTCGGGATCCTCTCTTTGAGAGTTGAGGCGGTCTCTCAAGTCTCCGGAGGCCGTCCCTATCACCCTTGTTAAGGGCGCATCATTCAGGCGACGCCTTTGGCGGAGGCCGAGACCATCGACGTCGTCACCTTCACAAGGGTTTTGGACGCGGATGGTGAGCTTGGAGCGTCCCTTTCGGGACCTCGAGGTCGAGCGTCCTCGGGCATTGTGCGAGCTTTGATGCCTTGACGTGGTCGCCCGAGGGTGTCCCCTCGCGGGCGCGTGTGCGTGCTCACCAGAAAGTTGACTTTTTGACGCGGCCGCCCGAGGGTGTCCCCTTGGAGGCGTGCGCGCGTGTCCACTTTCGTGAATAGCGTGGTCGAGGTTGGTCTCATGGTCGATGTCATCGACATTGTTGAAGTCGAGGAGGTCGGTGATGAGCGCGCCGGTGACGCCGGGGCGGTCTAGGAGCTCGGCGAGCCTTCGAGCCGTGTCCTCTCGGACTGCGGCCTCGGGGTCATTCGCCAGGTCTCGGGGCTGGCTCTCGTTATCACGAGGTTGCCCTTCGAGACGGCGCACGGAGCTTTGGAGGTCGCGCCTCGAGCTAGTCGCTCGGGCGCCCACGGAGGTGGCGGGGCTACGACTCATCTCTCGAGAGTCGTAGAAGTGAGAAGAAGACTGGTAGAGGGGATGTGTTGCCAAGGTCGAGAGATCCCCTCCTTCTAGCGCCAAAATGTTGTCGCTGTTTTTCGGACAACTATTTAGGAGCCAAAGACGGTTAGACCCAAGGCCGGACCAAGTGGTCTCGTCTTGACTCGAGCGTGTCGGACTTGGTACCCCAAGTCGTCCCTTAGCTGTGGATGTCCCTTGAGTTCGTCAGAGTACCTGAAAAGGAGTAGAGAACACGTGAACTACAAAGGGGAAACAGGGGGGGTGCCCCTGTTTACCTCTCCGACGCTCAACATTAGTGGGATTGAGGTGGAGTATAGAGGTTTTAGGGGTGTTTAGAGGCCAAAGCTTGAGAGAAACGAGCGAGGTACGAGTTCGGCAGCGTTTCAGTGCTCAAGAATGGACTACCTGGGTCAAGGGGAGGACCCTTGTATTTATAGGCAGCCAAGGGGTGGTTGGGAGCCCCCTTGGCCGAGTGAACTTGCTTGGTTCGGCCATTGAGTGGCTGGGTCGGCCAATGGCCGAGTGAACATGGTGGTGAGGTTCACTCGGCCATTGGCCGAGTGAAAAGCTTGGGCCGGCTGAGGTTCACTCGGCCATTGGCCGAGTGAACTGCTGGAAGGTTCACTCGGCCAATGGCCGAGTGAACTGCAGGGGCGGCTGGAAGGTTCACTCGGCCATTGGCCGAGTGAACTGCTGGAAGGTTCACTCGGCCAATGGCCGAGTGAACTGTAGGGGCAGCTGGAGGGTTCAGTCGGCCATTGGCCGAGTGAACTGCTGGAAGGTTCACTCGGCCAATGGCCGAGTGAACTGCAGGGGCAGCTGGATGGTTCACTCGGCCATCGGCCGAGTGAACTGCTGGAAGGTTCACTCGGCCAATGGCCGAGTGAACTGCCTTGGCGGCTGGAGGGTTCACTCGGCCATTGGCCGAGTGAACTGCTGGAAGGTTCACTCGGCCAATGGCCGAGTGAACTGCCTTGGTGGCTGAAGGGTTCACTCGGCCATTGGCCGAGTGAACTGTCCAATGGCCGAGTGAGCCATTTGACCCAGCCAATGGCCGAGTGAGCCATTGACTCGGCCCATGGCTGGGCTTTGACTTGGCCATTGGTTTGGGCCGGCTCCTGGTTGAGTCAGGGTTTCGCCGCCCAAGACCTCGTACTAGCCATGTGGGTCGAAGAGATGCCCTTGTTCCCGTTGGCCCTAGACGGGCCAACAACAGGTACGCCGGGGGGGCTTGAGGTTACCCACATCGTGTCGTTCCTCGTGGTGGATCAGCCCTCGGCTTACAACATCATCGTCGGCCGCCCGACTCTCAATCGGTTGAAGGCCATAACGTCCACGTACCACCTGATGATGAAGTTCCCAACCGAGAAAGGAAACGCCGTGATGTTGGGAGACCAATCCATGGCGAGGATGTGCTACATCCAGGGCGTGGACGGAAAAGGGAAAGGAAAGATGGTGAGCACCGTCTTCCAACTCGGGGGCGAATTCCCGTGCAAGTTAGAGGAGGGCGGCACCTTCGGAGAGCTAGACCAAAGGGACGAAGTCGAGCGTCGAAAGGTGGAGACACCGGACGACCTCATTCCCGTCGTGTTGGACGTGTTGTCAATGGTGCCCACAAGAAGAGTAGTAGTGTCTATTCATGTACATTTGATGTCATATAGTCTTACGAAGACTCTTGCTTGTAATTGCCTATTCATTCATTAATAAAGTTGAAACGTTCATTCAATCTTCCTTGTCTGAAGCTTTATGATAAAACCATAGTCTTTTAGTCCATAAACAAACTTAACAACTTACGAAGAGACAAATGTAGATTTGCATGAACAAACTCTTCGTAGTTTGCTTAAAACGATATATTCGCAATCTTAGGGTCAAAGGACTATTGACCTCAGTATGATTGTTAGAAGAATCTATGATGTCTGGTTATGAGGCATTGAGAGTTAGGAACTCTATAGTTCTTCTAGGTATCTTCCGAAGGTACTGAATTGACCAGTGCACTTCTAGAGACAAGATAAGAACAAACCATTTAACCTCTTATGTCTCGAAGTCACTATGTATGAATTGCATCATGCTTACCTTAATCCTGAAATGAGACATGCCATTTCACACCTTAGTATTCTCATTTGAGAAAGTCAAAGTTCGGACTCACTATGTGATTCCGAACAAGGCCTATTGGTGAAGTACTAAGTTGTGAGTCTGTCATGAGTAACTTTGTGAAGTTCTCATAGATATGGAATTCATGTACAAGATTGCTGAAATGCAATGTATGTCACCTCATGCTTTGTTCCTTGGAGTGTGAATAAATGAACTGGCCAGTGTCCAAATTGAGTCTTGACTCTTTTGGATGAAACAATGTGACTTGTTAGCTCCTCGTCAATACATTGTTTCTAACTTATTCACAAGCGACAAAGGAGTTGAGGAAATAACAGCTAGAAGGGTAAAATGGTAATTTAGTAAATCCCGACTAGCTGATGACATTCATGAAGGGTAAACATAGATAATATTCAGTGGATCCGCTCATCACAATTAGGTCGAATTCTTGAGTAGAAAATAAATTCATTTGAACCGAGAGATTTTCAGTGTCAGCTCTTTAGTGGAGTCAGTTGGCATTAAGCTAAACTTGGAAAAGGTTTGTGAACTTTTGAGTCCAAGTGTTTAGCTAAAGCTTTGTTCATTTGGGTCCATGAGGTCACTGTCACGAATCACATCGATAGGAATAGTTAAACTGGAAGCTAAGCCAAAACAAGAACGAAAATAGTTAAAAGGGTATTTTTGTCTTTTGAGACAAAGGATGAAATGAATGTCAATAAATTTTTTGACAAGGTCATTTTGTGACATGTTTCACTCGGCCATGACTTGATCATTGGGCCTTGTGAATTAATTTCGTTTCATGAGAATTTTATTGAAAATTCTTAATGGGCCTTTCTCATGTTGTCATGAACAAATGAAGAAGCTTCTAGAAGCTCCTTCTAGAGAGACTTGGGCGCCTACCCTAATAGAGAAATAGGAGAGTTTATTTTGTGCATAAATGTATTTAGATACTTGCCAAAAGAAAAAGAGGAAACAAATTTGCATAAGGATGCATAAGGGAATCGGCCACATTGAGAGAAAAGGCAAGCTTTGAACAAAATAGGAAACAAATCAAGGCTTCTAGAAGCCCTAGCTTGGCCGAGTGTCTCAATAGGAAAGAGAGGAATTTTGCTCATGAATATGTGATATTCTATAGAAGAGGAAACTACCTTATTGAAGGTGAGACCTCTCCTATAAATAGGAGCCTCATTTCCTCACAATTCATTCATCCAAGTTTAAGAGATTTGAGAGACTCTCTCTCTAGAACTTTGGCCGAAAATCCTCTCTCTCTCTCTCTAGTTTATTTTCGATTATTTCTTGTCTTGGCACCTAGGTCCTCACTCGACCTAGTGTTTAGCTCTGCGACTTCGAGACTCGTTCTCAAGTCGTAGTGTTTAAAAGTGCCCACTCACTGATTCCTTCTTTTCGAGTGATTTAGTGATAGAAACTTTCGTGGTTGCTCGAGGTGCCGAGGAAAGAAAGAGAGACGTGCTGCGAGGGGAGACGAGCGTTGCAACTTTCCAAAAGCTTCTACAAGGTTCAAGCTTCAAGAAAGGTTAGTAACTTTAATAGCTCATATTAGTTTTTATTTACATGCATATGCTCTTGTCTAGGTTAGTAAAAACTAGTTTTACTTAAAAAGAAAATTTTTAAAATTCCGCCGCTTAACGAAGCGTTAAACTTTTTCTCAAACCCTAGATCGATTCCAACAAATGGTATCAGAGCCAGGTTAAAGGAATGCATGTGCATGTTTTTAAATTATGAGCTTGAAAATCGTTTTCGAAAGTTTACTAATTTTGTGACAAGTTAGAATTGTAATCTTAGATTTTTTTTAATTTATTGCTCATGCCTTTAAATTAAAAACCATGTTGATTTTCTATGAGTTTGGGATGATGTTAAAACACATTAGAATCAGTTCTAAAAGTTTTTAATTTTTTATATTGAAAAACGTGTTTTAAAGGTTTGAGATTTTTCGAGTAAATTTTGTGACTAGTTTTATTTTCTTGCTAGTTTCGTTTATTTACTTGAATCGTTTTATGCATGTTGTTATTTCTTTTATTCTATGTTATTACCCTGCTAATAAAACACAAATAAAAGCTTTAAACAACTTCATAAAACGTTCCGTTACACTCGATTCTTTTTCGCACCTAAAAGGACAAAACTTTAATTTATTTCTTTTTCTTCGAGCTGGAATGTAAACCCGCATTAAAAGCGGCATAACTCTCTGCTCAGAAATCGAAATTTAATGATTCTTGAATCAAATTAAAGCTCTGTCTGTCCTCTGTCCAATGCCACCGGTTTCGGCTCCAAAGGACATCGGAGCCGCCAGTTATGGCGATTTTACTCCGAGGTGCGCGGCTGTCTGAAACTCCAGTTTTTTAGAAATCCGGATTTTCAAACCCCACTACCATGAGTTATAGAACTCTAATGAGAAAACTTTCTTGAGCAAAAATGTTTTTCATATGATTATAAACATGATGTGTAAGATTAAAATGTTTTGATTTTTGAAAGTTTAATTGAAATTGAATTTTTACAAAACTAGTTTGAATTTTGAAAAACCGTTTTCACTTTCAAACTTGAAAATATTTTGTCATCCAAATCAAATAAGTTTTCAAAATGTTTTCAAAACTATATCTATATCACATATGTTCAAAATCTATATGCTCTTGAAGTTTTGAGTGGGAGGTCTCCTTGTAGACAAGCCGAAAAATAAAAAGATGTGTAATCTCAAACTTTCAAGTGTTCGAGTGAGTTGAAGTTCACACTTCCCTCACACACTTTCCCGAAATAGAAAATAGGAAAAGATCGAGTATGTACCTCGTGCCTTTATGCACTAATACTGCTCTGAACATGTCGATCTAGGATTCTCTTCTAGTTGTCCGCTCTGTCGCTCTCTAACTAGGAAATTTGTTTCCGAACTTAAAAGAGTCGATGAACCAACTCCAAAAACTAAGTGGGAGGGTTATATTCGTTGTTTGTAACCCGCGATCCCCAACACTAGTGAAAGATGCAATAACGTGGGACTAAGAGCCGCTCTTGCGACCCTCACTTAAATGTGAGTATTCCAAGGCGTTATTGCTTCGATCATTGCTCAATGAGCTACGTCCGAGAGTGATGCAATGATGGCAAGGCCTCCCCTTGGGGGATTGTTTTTCAAAGCTGATCTTTTGGACTAAGTGGTTGGTTGCACACTTAGGCTCAATCCCTAGTATCCTTCCTTAAGGCTCTGCGAAAGGATGTGAGTGATCAAACCAATTTACAAGGTGGCTAGTCAAAATGATGTACTGACATCTTGGCTTAGCATTAATGATGTGTCATTTACTTATAAAAGGAGATTTTTTGCGGCCTTCTCTTGAGGGAGTAAATTATCGTTTGGTTTATAACACCTTTGGATTTTATAAAAGTCTTAATAAAACTTAAATCCTAAACCAAAGACTAATCATAAACTTGTTTCAACTTAGAAAGGCAATATGTCTCTCAACCATCTCTCAATCTTTCTTTCCTCGATCAAACTCGAAAACGAAAACTACGTAGATTCGAAACGTAACCTCGACATAATACCTACCGTTAACAAGCACAAATGGGTACTCACCACCCCGTGTCCTCCTCTGACGAATGATGATTCAACTCAAGAGGACAATGACGCCTTGGCGGCCTGGCTTCGATCCGATGAGATTGTGAGGTGCTATATCTTGGCATCTATGAACAATATGCTGAAAGAGCAACATCGTGACATCGAGACTGCTGCCGACATGCTCACCAATCTCCATGAGATGTTTGGAGGGCAAATGCGTCAAGCAAGGCAACAAGCAGTCCGACAGTTTATGAACTGTCACATGAAGGCTAGGACTCCTGTTAGGGACCATATGATGCTGATCATTAGTTACCTAAATGAAGTGGAAATCCTAGGATCTGAGATTGATGGGAAGAATATCATAGATATGATCTTAGAAACTCTCCCCGAGTCTCTTGATACCTTCATGTTGAACTACTCCATTACAAAGCTAAAGTACACTGTTACCAAGCTTATGGAGGAACTTCACACTGCTGTTGGTTTCACTAAGAGAAAGAGGAATCAAGGAGAGGCACATGCTACTGAGCAAAAAGCCTCCGCCTCTGGAACTGTGAAGAGACCTTACAAGGCCGATAAAAAGAACTGTCCCGCCTATCTCAAAGCAAAGGAACATAGTATTGTACTAGTTACCGAAGCATGCTTAGTAGCTGATATTGTATCATCGTGGATTATTGACTCCGCTGCTACTAACCATATTTGTTGTTCCTTGAATGGTTTCAAGAAAACCAAAAGCTTAGAGGAAGGCGAGTTCTGTTTCAAATGGGGTGATGGGAGCCTGGTGTCTGCAAAGGCTGTGGGATCCGTGACGCTGTCTTTTGAAGACCGCACTTTAAACTTGAATAATGTTTATTTTGTTCCTACCTTTGGGAAGAACTTAATATCCGTTGCTCGTCTTCGTGAGCAAGATTATTGTTTAAAGTTCATTAAGAATGGAATTCGTATTTCGTTTCCTGATAATTCTTTTGTCACTGATGCATGTATGAAGAATGCTCTTTTTTACATCTATCCCACTCAACCTTCTCTTTTAGACACCGAAATAGATAACGATCTAATTAGGGAGCCAAAGAGGATCAAACTTTCTGAATCCCCCGATCTAACAAAATCAACATACCTCTGGCACTTAAGACTTGGTCATATCAGTCTAGATAAGATTAAGAGACTTGTGAGGGATGGTCCACTCCAAGCCTCTGCAATAGGCTCACTACCTACTTGTGAATCCTGTATAGAAGGAAAAATGACTAAGCGACCTTTCTCCGATAAGGGTCGAAGAGCCACTGAGTTGCTGGAACTAATACATTCTGATGTATGTGGTCCGCTCAACCAACAGGCACGTGGAGGATACGAATACTTCGTTACCTTCACTGATGATTACTCAAGATATGGGTTTGTCTATTTGCTTAAACACAAATCCGAGACCTTTAACGTATTTAAGGTCTTTAGGGCTTTAGTGGAAAAGCAAACTGGCAAAGTGATCAAAACCCTTCGATCTGATCGAGGTGGTGAGTATATGTCTGGAGAGTTCGATGACTTTCTTAAAGAAGAAGGTATCGCTTCTCAGCTTACCGCACCTGGCACACCTCAACAAAACGGAATGTCAGAGAGAAGAAACCGAACTCTTATGGAGATGGTTAGATCAATGATGAGTTACTCATCACTCCCGCTTTCCTTTTGGGGATATGCCCTCGAAACAGCCGCCTACATTCTGAACCAAGTTCCGTCCAAGACGGTTCCTGGTACTTCTTATGAACGATGGACTGGCCGTAAAGTGAATCTTGGCCGCATCCGAATTTGGGGTTGCCCTGCACACGTGCTGAGGCAAAAGACTAGCAAGTTGGCTAGTAGGTCAGAATTGTGCCTGTTTGTAGGATATCCGAAGGAAACCAAAGGTTTTACTTTCTATAGTCCCGAGGACGATAAGACTTTCGTTAGCACGAATGCTCGTTTCCTTGAGGAGGACTTTATGAAGGATGCGAAACCTAGAAGCAAAATTGTGCTTGAAGAAAAGTTGGGTGAGGAAGCTTCTACCTCATCTGTAAGAACTGTTCTTACCCCAACTGAAACACAACCTAACTCATCAGAATCTCGTCAAGTAATACTTCGACGTAGTGGGAGGGCTACTCAAAAGCCTGACAGGTACATGTCTTATGGAGACTCTCTTGTAGCCGTCTCCGACATGGATGATCCTGTTTCCTATAGCCAAGCAATGGCTTGTTCTGAATCAAACCTTTGGCTTGACGCCATGAAAGTTGAGATGCACTCGATGTATGTCAACAAAGTCTGGAAACTTGTAGACCTTCCTGAAGGGATTAAACCCGTAGGGTGTAAGTGGATATACAAGAAGAAAAGGGGTCCTGATGGGAACGTTGAGACGTTCAAAGCACGACTTGTGGCGAAGGGTTATACCCAACAAGAAGGGATTGACTATGAAGAAACCTTCTCGCCAGTCGCGATGCTTAAATCCATCCGCATACTCCTATCCATAGCTGCAGCTCTCGACTATGAGATCTGGCAAATGGATGTCAAGACAGCCTTTCTGAATGGCAATCTTGACGAGCGCATTTACATGGCTCAACCAGACGGTTTCGTGGATAAAGGTCAAGAGACCAAGGTTTGTGAGTTGCTTAAATCCATTTATGGACTAAAGCAAGCATCTAGGTCATGGAATATTAGATTCGATGAAACTGTAAAGAGCTTCGGCTTTGAACAGTCAATAGATGAGCCTTGTGTTTACAAGTTAATACACGAAGGCAAAGTTGTGTTTCTGGTACTATATGTCGATGATATACTACTCATTGGTAATGACGTGGGTAAGTTATCTGAGGTTAAGGTCTGGCTGGCAAAGCAATTTGATATGAAGGATCTAGGAGAAGCTGCATACATTCTGGGAATCCAAATCTTTCGAGATAGGAAAAACCGGACCCTGTCGCTCTCTCAAGCATCTTATATTGATAAGGTGATGGATCGCTTCTCGATGCAAGACTGCATGAGGGGTCAAACACCCTTTAGGCATGGAGTTTCACTCTCTAAGGACCAGTCTCCCAAGACTGCACAAGAGATTGAAGACATGAGGAAAATTCCTTACGCCTCTGCCGTAGGAAGTCTCATGTATGCTATGCTTTGCACCCGACCTGATATATGTTTCGCCGTTGGCGTAGTTAGTCGTTTCCAATCCAACCCTGGACCCGAGCACTGGATTGCTGTTAAGCATGTTCTTAAGTATCTTCGAAGAACTAGGAACTTGATGCTTACATACTCAGGTACTGACCTGACTATGACGGGATATACCGACTCCGATTTTCAAGCGGATAAGGATTCCAGGAAATCCACTTCGGGATCTGTGTTCATCCTTAATGGTGGAGCTGTCGTGTGGAGGAGTATTAAGCAATCTTGCATTGCTGACTCCACAATGGAGGCAGAATATGTGGCTGCTTGTGAAGCATCCAAAGAGGCTGTATGGCTTAAGAAATTCCTTAAGTATTTGGAAGTTGTTCCAAACGTCGACGAGCCCATGACCCTTTATTGTGATAATAGTGGGGCTGTCGCTAACTCAAAGGAACCTAGAAGCCATAAGCGCTCTAAGCATATTGAGAGGAAATACCATTTGATTCGAGAGATCGCGCAACGCGGAGACGTGGAGGTGAAGTAGATCTCTTGTAGATCTATTCACCAAGGCCCTAGCGAACCTGGTCTTCGACCAACTTCGAGAGGGATTAGGCATGAAGGACTACACACACCTTCTTTGAGTCAAGTGGGAGTTTGTTGTCAATGGTGCCCACAAGAAGAGTAGTAGTGTCTATTCATGTACATTTGATGTCATATAGTCTTACGAAGACTCTTGCTTGTAATTGCCTATTCATTCATTAATAAAGTTGAAACGTTCATTCAATCTTCCTTGTCTGAAGCTTTATGATAAAACCATAGTCTTTTAGTCCATAAACAAACTTAACAACTTACGAAGAGACAAATGTAGATTTGCATGAACAAACTCTTCGTAGTTTGCTTAAAACGATATATTCGCAATCTTAGGGTCAAAGGACTATTGACCTCAGTATGATTGTTAGAAGAATCTATGATGTCTGGTTATGAGGCATTGAGAGTTAGGAACTCTATAGTTCTTCTAGGTATCTTCCGAAGGTACTGAATTGACCAGTGCACTTCTAGAGACAAGATAAGAACAAACCATTTAACCTCTTATGTCTCGAAGTCACTATGTATGAATTGCATCATGCTTACCTTAATCCTGAAATGAGACATGCCATTTCACACCTTAGTATTCTCATTTGAGAAAGTCAAAGTTCGGACTCACTATGTGATTCCGAACAAGGCCTATTGGTGAAGTACTAAGTTGTGAGTCTGTCATGAGTAACTTTGTGAAGTTCTCATAGATATGGAATTCATGTACAAGATTGCTGAAATGCAATGTATGTCACCTCATGCTTTGTTCCTTGGAGTGTGAATAAATGAACTGGCCAGTGTCCAAATTGAGTCTTGACTCTTTTGGATGAAACAATGTGACTTGTTAGCTCCTCGTCAATACATTGTTTCTAACTTATTCACAAGCGACAAAGGAGTTGAGGAAATAACAGCTAGAAGGGTAAAATGGTAATTTAGTAAATCCCGACTAGCTGATGACATTCATGAAGGGTAAACATAGATAATATTCAGTGGATCCGCTCATCACAATTAGGTCGAATTCTTGAGTAGAAAATAAATTCATTTGAACCGAGAGATTTTCAGTGTCAGCTCTTTAGTGGAGTCAGTTGGCATTAAGCTAAACTTGGAAAAGGTTTGTGAACTTTTGAGTCCAAGTGTTTAGCTAAAGCTTTGTTCATTTGGGTCCATGAGGTCACTGTCACGAATCACATCGATAGGAATAGTTAAACTGGAAGCTAAGCCAAAACAAGAACGAAAATAGTTAAAAGGGTATTTTTGTCTTTTGAGACAAAGGATGAAATGAATGTCAATAAATTTTTTGACAAGGTCATTTTGTGACATGTTTCACTCGGCCATGACTTGATCATTGGGCCTTGTGAATTAATTTCGTTTCATGAGAATTTTATTGAAAATTCTTAATGGGCCTTTCTCATGTTGTCATGAACAAATGAAGAAGCTTCTAGAAGCTCCTTCTAGAGAGACTTGGGCGCCTACCCTAATAGAGAAATAGGAGAGTTTATTTTGTGCATAAATGTATTTAGATACTTGCCAAAAGAAAAAGAGGAAACAAATTTGCATAAGGATGCATAAGGGAATCGGCCACATTGAGAGAAAAGGCAAGCTTTGAACAAAATAGGAAACAAATCAAGGCTTCTAGAAGCCCTAGCTTGGCCGAGTGTCTCAATAGGAAAGAGAGGAATTTTGCTCATGAATATGTGATATTCTATAGAAGAGGAAACTACCTTATTGAAGGTGAGACCTCTCCTATAAATAGGAGCCTCATTTCCTCACAATTCATTCATCCAAGTTTAAGAGATTTGAGAGACTCTCTCTCTAGAACTTTGGCCGAAAATCCTCTCTCTCTCTCTCTAGTTTATTTTCGATTATTTCTTGTCTTGGCACCTAGGTCCTCACTCGACCTAGTGTTTAGCTCTGCGACTTCGAGACTCGTTCTCAAGTCGTAGTGTTTAAAAGTGCCCACTCACTGATTCCTTCTTTTCGAGTGATTTAGTGATAGAAACTTTCGTGGTTGCTCGAGGTGCCGAGGAAAGAAAGAGAGACGTGCTGCGAGGGGAGACGAGCGTTGCAACTTTCCAAAAGCTTCTACAAGGTTCAAGCTTCAAGAAAGGTTAGTAACTTTAATAGCTCATATTAGTTTTTATTTACATGCATATGCTCTTGTCTAGGTTAGTAAAAACTAGTTTTACTTAAAAAGAAAATTTTTAAAATTCCGCCGCTTAACGAAGCGTTAAACTTTTTCTCAAACCCTAGATCGATTCCAACAGGACGACGCCAAGCCTGACCAAGGTAGGCGCCAACTAGCTGATGACATTCATGAAAGGTAAACATAGATAACATTCAGTGGATCCGCTCATTACAATTAGGTGAATTCTTGAGTAGAAAATAAATTCATTTGAACCGAGAGATTTTCAGTGTCAGCTCTTTAGTGGAGTCAGTTGGCATTAAGCTAAACTTGGAAAAGGTTTGTGAACTTTTGAGTCCAAGTGTTTAGCTCAAGCTTTGTTCATTTGGGTCCATGAGGTCACTGTCACGAATCACATCGATAGGAATAGTTAAACTGGAAGCTAAGTCGAAACAAGAACGAAAATAGTCAAAAGGGTATTTTTGTCTTTTGAGACAAAGGATGAAATGAATGTCAATAAATTTTTTGACAAGTTCATTTGATGACTTAATGTCACTCGGCCATGACTTGATCATTGGGCCTTGTGAATTAATTTCATTTCATAAGAATTTTATTGAAAATTCTAAATGGGCCTTTTCTTATGTTGTCATGAACAAGTGAAGAAAATTCTAGAAGCCTTTTCTAGAAGATTATGGGCGCCTACCCTATAGAGAAATAGGAGAGTTTATTTTGTGCATAAATATATTTAGATACTTGCCAAAAGAAAAAGAGGAAACAAATTTCCCACACATGCATGGGGAATTTCGGCCAAGTGAGAAAAGGGCAAGCCAAGGAACAAAAAAGGAAACAAATCCAAGCCTCTAGGAGGCAGCCTTGGGCGCCCAAGATGGAATGGGAAATAAAGGATTTTTTCTCATGAATATGTGATATTCTATTGAAGAGGAAACTACCTTATTGAAGGTAAAACCTCTCCTATAAATAGGAGCCCCATTCCTCATATTTCATTCATCCAAAGTTTTAGAGATTGAGAGCTTCTCTCTCTAGACTTGGCCGCCCCTTACTCTCTCTCTCTCTATTCTATTTTCGATTATTTCTTGTCTTGGCACCTAGGTCCTCACTCGACCTAGTGTTTAGCTCTGCGACTTCGAGACTCGTTCTTAAGTCGTAGTGTTTAAAAGTGCCCACTCACTGATTCCTTCTTTTCGAGTGATTTAGTGATAGAAACTTTCGTGGTTGCTCGAGGTGCCGAGGAAAGAAAGAGAGACGTGCTGCGAGGGGAGACGAGCGTTGCGAACTTTCCAAAAGCTTCTTCAAAGTTCAAGCTTCAAGAAAGGTTAGTAAACTCTTAGCTCATATTGATTTTTAATTACATGTACTTGCTTCTTTGTCTAGGTTAGTAAAAACTGTTTTTACTTGAAAAGAAATTTTTTAAAATTCCGCCGCTTCCCGAAGCGTTTAATCTTTTTCTTAAACCCTAGATCAATTCCAACACAACGAGCATCCAATGCGCACCTTTGTTATACGGAATCAAAACTAATTCACCAAATTTGCAATCTCGTACCACGTTTCCAACGTCCTTGACTCGTTTTGACAAATAAGCCTCCTCGTCGTCATTTTCGATATACGAACTTAAGCTCGGATTTATAAAACAAAAATTTCGAGTCTTCTTCGCCTTTTCTAGCCTCGAGCGTAGATAGCTATGACAAACAAATATTTAGTTGATCAAAACACTAAATATTGAATATTGATATTAAAAAACGCATATAAAGAAAACTCTTACTCCATATAAAGCGTTATGCTCCCCGCGCCAATTTCCAAGTATTGCAAAAAATCGGAAATGTCTTCAAATGACACCGGAATCGGGATAGCCGCGAGACTTGGACTAACATTGACCATAATCACATCCCCTTCCGGTAACATTACTTTGTTGGCATGTTGAGCGAGCAATCGATACTTGGGATTAATCACCTTGTACGGAATCTTCTTAGCATCATCGATGCTAGCTTCACTCTCAAAACCGAGCTTTGAGAGTTGTTTGACAACCGGACCGCGACTCTCTATTCCCGAGTCCATTTCCATGAGTCTCTTCGGCCACGAGACAAACCCGCCTATAGCATCTTCAACGGTTTGAGCTTCTTCGGTGGGAATTGGCAATTTTGCTTTTTTAATCAAAACCCCCAAAACGGCCACGCGTAAATTTCCTTCCTCCAAAGGTGAGAAATGAACTACGCCTCCATTCATGTACGCTCGCCCATTTGCAACATGAATTGTGCCTCCGCACTCGGTGTCATCAATGAAAAGAAGACACTCGACGCTTTCATCCGAACTCGGTGTCACCGGCGTGGTTGGATTCAAAGAGCAACTAGCACGAACACTATTAGGTTTTTCCACAACAATAGGATCGATCTTCGGACGATCATCAACAATGATAGGATCGATCTTCGGACGATCATCAACATCGTCGTGTTCTAAGCGAATCAAGAATTTTATCAATAACTTAATACCAAAACATTTATCTTTAATAAATAGATAAAAAAAAAAAATTAAACATACCTAAAGAGACCGCTTCATTGACGTGTTCTTCAACATTTGCCATCTCTTTATCATCAACAACCTTCGCGTTGAGATTCTCTTTCACTTGCTCGACACTAGGCGACTCGACATTAATGCTACCATTTCCACCGAATGCCTTCATCACCAAAGACTTTAACTCGCTCATTTCCCGACGCATCTTCATTACTTCTTCGTTGGGCGTTGGAGGAACAAAGTACTTAAAACGCGATGTGTGTTTGGATTGACCGCAAACTCGCGACGTTCCCAAAGCTTCTTGCAAAACACTCTTTCCCGATTCCGGCAACCATGTCCCTTGCGATGCTTGTTGTGATAACGTTTTCTACACATAAAATTATTTGAAAATAAAATTACAAGGTTAATTGTTATAACAAAGGTAAAGAACTTACGATTTTTTCTCCCATCAATTTGTCTTTCTCATCCTTGTAGTTATCTACGTCTTTCATTCGCGAGTCAATCCAAAGTTCCTCTTTCGTAGGCCATTCCCCCGTTTCGTCATGCTAGTAAGAAGTAATTATATAATAAATTAAAAAATAATTGCAACATTTGAAATAACTAAAAGAAAAAATGAATCTAACCTTTTTCTTGATCAAGCTTTCGATATCCATTTCGGCCCGTTCGAGATTTGTACACACTTTTTCCGATATTTGATTTCCCATGTTCCGATGTTTGTTTGAACATTTCGGTTCGTCTATACTCAACAAATGCTATCCAATCTTCTTCGGTGATACTTGTATAGTATTTCAAAATACAAGCCGGTCTCTTTAAGGCGATTGGTTCGTTGATTATGTCTTTGAGTAGATCGTTGTATATCTCATGACGAAATAACCTTGCGGCTTCTCCGACTCTCATAAGGCAATCGTGTTTTTGTTCGATAGGAATCGTAAATCCTTCTTGCATTTCGTTCCAAATCCGTTCTTTAATTTGGGCGTTGTCTTTACATATCCAATCACGCATCGAAAGTGGAACGTGTTCTCTTGCTAACACGCCAAAGTAACTCGACAACTCATCACCCTCTTTACCGATTGGTTGCCCTTTATCATCAAATTGTACCGGGATTTTTTTACCAAGTGTTTTAGCCTTATTAACCCGACCCATAAGAGTGTTTCTTCGTTTTCCTTGTTCATCGGAGTTAAGCGCTAGTTGTCTTCTAATTTTTCTTTTACCACTACCGCTAGAAGTAGTAGTAGTGGACGACATTGAATCTAATAAACAAAATTCAAATCATAATTTCAATTTTCAACTCAAATGTAATCAAAATTTCAACTCAAATGTAACAAAAATCAAATATAAACTCAACTCCAATCACAATATAAACTCAAATTCAATCCGATTCTAAACAAAAACACAATTTCAATCCCAATTCAATCTACTATCAAATATATTTCTCAAATCAAATCAATATCAAACTTCAATTCAATAAACTCAAATCCAATACAATATCTCCTAATTTCAAATCAATATCGAATTCACACTAAATAAAGTCCATGTAAAAATGTTCAAAAACATTACCCGGAGTTGGACGAGCACAAGGGCGGCGAAGAGAAGGTGGTGAGATGAGGGTCGGAGAGGTAATGGACTTGCACGGCGAGGCGAGGGCGCGCGCGCGGCGAGGTGAGGGCGAGCGGCGAGGGTGGGCACGAGCGAGGTGAGACCGGAGGGCGGCGTGGGCGCACGGCGAGGTGAGGGAGGGGGCTCAGCGAGAGGGCCGCGTGGGCGCACGGCGAGGAGAGGGAGGTGAGGGTCGGAGAGAGGGAGAGAACGCGCGGGGCGAGGGCGCGGGGGCTCAGCGAGGTGAGGGACGGAGAGAGAGATAGGGGCCGAGAGAGAGAGAGTGGTGGGGAGAGAGAGGCGGGGCGGCAAGAGAGTGGCGGAGAGAGAGAGAGGGACGAGAGAGATGAGTAGTGGAGATGAGAAGAAATGAGAATGAGAAATGAGGGAAACTTGAAAAAAAAAACGCTAAGTATAGATATGAAATGGGCGGGTAGTTAAAAAAATTTGAAATTTTCAGATTTTAAGACGCTCCTACAACGCTTATTCTAAGCGTTGTAGAAGCTCGCCGCGGCGAAGTGTATTTCTCGCCGCGGCGGGATGATTCTACAACGTTTAGAGTAAGCGTTGTAGGATCCTCGCCGCGGCGAAACCAAATTCTCGCTGCGGCGAGAGTTACCCAGAAACGTCTCGCCGCGGCGAAAATTTACCATCGCCGCGGCAAGGTAACCCTATATGTCCTCGCCGCGGCAGTAGACAATTTCCGCCACGGCGACACCTTCCTACAACGCTTCTCTAAGCGTTGTAGAAGCTTCGCCGCGGCGAAATATAATTCCCGCCGCGGCGAGGAATACATTCGCCGCGGCGTAAAATGTATGTTGCCGCGGCGAGACTATATGTCTGAAAGATGGTGCTCTCGGTAAGATTCTCGCCGCGGCGACGACGTGTTCCCGCCGCGGCGCAAGACTTCTGCCGCGGCGGGATTTGTACCTCGCCGCGGCGAGACTATATGTCTGAAAGATGGTGCTCTCGGTAAGATTCTCGCCGCGGCGACGACGTGTTCCCGCCGCGGCGGAGGACTTCTGCCGCGGCGGGATTTGTACCTCGCCGCGGCGAGAAATTCTACAACGCTTCCAAAAGCGTTGTAGAATGTCTCGCCGCGGCGAAGTAGAAATTTCGCCGCGGCGAGTGACACGAGACTGGTAATATAAATTCTCATTTCTGGTCTTTTTCACTTTGAACTCTCTCATAACCTCACTCGAAAAAATTCTCATAACCTCATTCTAGAGCGTCCTCGTTTACTAGTCTCATCTACACATTCAAATCTTGTAAGTTCTTCTTTAACTTGTTCTACTTGTTGTTCTCTTGATAGTTTACTAATTAGAATTGCCAATTTTTTGTATAATTAGGGTTTTTCTATGAATATGAGAAAGTGGATGTGGGAGAATAGATTGAATGAGATATATCGGAAAGGTGTAGATGAGTTTTGTGATTTTGCTAGAGAGAACATGGTAGATTTGAAATCTATTCGTTGTCCTTGTATTAAATGTGGAAATCATAGACATTTTTCGATTGATGTCGTTCGGACCCATTTGTTTGCATATGGAATAATGACCTCGTATCAAAGATGGTTCTACCATGGTGAGGTTTTTCGTTCTACGGCAAATGAGGATGATGTTGAAGATGATATTGATGATATGTGCGGAATGATGAATGATTTGGAGGACGATTTTGTTGAGCGACCGGAATTGTTTGAGTCCATGATGAATGATGCGGAGACACCATTATATGAAGGGTGTACAAGCTATTCGAAGTTGTCATTTTTAGTTACATTATTTCATTTGAAGGCGTCAGGGGGTTGGACTAACACTAGTTTTACTCTATTGCTGGAAACACTGAAAGAAGCATTTCCGAAAGACAATAAAGTACCTTTAAGTATGTATGAAGCAAAGAAGACTTTGGGTACATTAGGCATGAAGTACGAGAAATTCTATGCGTGCCCAAATGATTGTGTTTTATATAGACACGAGTATGAAGATCTAGATGAATGTCCGACGTGCAAAGAGTCACGGTGGAAGAAGGGTAAAATTCCATGTAACGGGGTTAAAGGAGTAACAGAAAGGTACGTACATTTTCATCACTTGATTAGGAAATACATGTAGCTCATATTCATTATTTATTACTAATTTTCGTTAAATATATTTCAGTCGTTATGGTACATTCCTCCAATGCCGCGCTTTCGTCGAATGTTTAATAGTGTCAAACACGCGAAGAACATGGTTTGGCACTCCGAAAAGCGTATCGATGATGGTATGTTGAGACATCCTGCTGATGCTGCACAGTGGAAATCATTCGATTTAGAGTATAAGGATTTCAGTGTTGATACTCGAAATTTGCGCCTTGGTCTAGCTTCTGATGGAATGAACCCGTTCAGCATGATGAGCAGTAAATAGAGTGTTTGGCCGGTTATACTTGTGAACTACAATCTCCCTCCAAAGCTATGTATGAAGAGAAAGTTCTTGATGTTAACGCTTTTGATTTCAGGACCGAATCAACCAGGAAATGATATTGATGTCTATTTGGCACCGTTGGTCGATGATTTGAAGATGTTATGGGAGAAAGGGATGGAAGTTAAAGACGCTTACCGTGGAGATTCATTCAACTTAAGGGCAATGTTAATGTGGACTATTAACGATTTTCTGGCCTATGGAAACTTGTCAGGATACTCTGTGAAATGCTCGATTGGTTGTCCGATTTGCATGAAAGACACATCTTCCATCCGTTTGAAGCATGGTAAGAAAACTGTTTTTATGGGTCATAGAAGATTCTTACCAAGAGATCACTCGTATAGAAGATTGAAACAAGCGTTTGATGGAAATTCAGAAGAACGACCCCCTCCTAGAATTTTGTCTGGTGAAGATGTCTATGAGATGGTTAAAAACGTCAATGAAGTGCTTTGGAAAAGAAAGCGGAGTGCTAGTACTAAAGAATCGTTCAAAGAGAATCCTTGGAAGAAGAAATCGATTTTCTACGACCTTCCTTATTGGAAGACACACTACGTCCGGCATTGTCTGGATGTTATGCACATCGAGAAAAATGTTTGCGAATTGCTTATTGGTACACTTCTTGATGATCCAAATAAATCGAAAGACGGAATACAATCTCGATTGGATCTCAAAGAGATGAATATAAGAAGCATTTTGCATCCCGAGGAGGGGGGTGGGAAAAAAACAAAATTACCACCGGCAAAGTACACTCTAGATCGAAAGGAGAAAAAGAAATTGTGTAACTGGTTTGCTTCTATTAAAGTCCCCGAAGGTCATTCGTCAAACTATAAGAGGTTCGTGTCTTTGAAAGATTTGAGACTTACTGGAATGAAGACGCACGACTGTCATGTGCTGCTACAACAAATGTTGCGTCTTGCTTTGCGAGGAATTGTGCCAAAAGATGTGAGGTTTGCAATATCAAAGATATGTGTATTCTTTAACTCGATTTGCTCGAAGGTCATCGATCCAACTCGATTGGATTTAATGCAGTCAGAATTGGTGAAAACTCTGTGCTTGCTCGAAAAGATCTTTCCACCTTCGTTTTTCGACATAATGATCCACTTAACCGTCCACTTGGTACGTGAAGTGAAATTAGGAGGGCCCGTGTTTTTACGGTGGATGTATCCAATCGAACGTTATATGAAAGTGTTGAAAAGCTACGTGAAGAACTACAATAGGCCGGAAGGAAGCATAGTTGAAAATTACATAGCAGAAGAGTCGGTTGAGTTTTGTTCTGAGTATTTAGCTAAAACAAACGAAATTGGGTTACCCAAGAATACCAATTTTGATTCAAAAGCTCTATCTAAAGGTATTTTTTTAACACTTTATTTGTTTATTTAAATTATATATGAACATTATTTTTAAGTATTTGTTTCGTTATAGGTACTTATTCGATCGTCAACCGAAAAGAATGGGAGCAAGCAAGTCTCCATGTGCTACACAACGTTTCCGAGGTCAAGCCATTTGTGGATATTCATTTGAATGAGTTGAGAGTGAATAATCCAAAGAAGGGTAGAAATGAAAAATGGTTGCAAGAAGAGCACAACCGTTTGTTTCAAAACTGGCTTGGAAAACGCATATTTATAGAGGCAGGACATTCATCTACGTTGAGTAAACTATCTGGCGGGCCGTCCTCAATGGTTACAAGGTACACTGCTTGGTCTGTTAATGGTTTTACATTTTACACAAGGGAACGAGACAACAAGCATCCCGTACAAAATAGCGGTGTTACATTGTTTGCTGAAGCTTTACATGTTTCGTCGGCAAAAGATAAGAATCCAAAACATGCTTTTATGAAGTATTACGGATACATTGAAGATATTTGGGAACTTGATTATTGCGGGTTGCGAGTCGCATTATTCAAGTGCAAATGGGCAGACAATAATCACGTTAAAGTTGATAATGAAGGAGTTACAATTGTCGACTTTAGACGGATTGGCTACGAGAATGATTCATTTATTTTGGCTTCACAAGCAAGTCAAATGTTTTATGTTTCGGATCCAGCAAATCCTGAGTTATCGTTAGTGGTTCATATGAAAGCGAGAAACGGTAACGAAGAAGAAGACGAAGACATGTCCAGCATTCCTCCGTTCACATCAGGATTACCGCCAATTGATCAAGAGGTGGATGATTTTAATGATGACGATGTTTCACATCTACTTCGTAAGGATATAGATCCTATTTTTGTTTGATATTGAACATTTAGATAATGTATTTTCATTTTGGATTTTATGTTATTCTCCTGTGGACAACGTTATTTTTCAATCAAAATTTCTCTATACAATGTCATTTACATTTCTCCAACATCGCTGCGGCTGAGTACAACTCTCGCTGTGGCAGGATAATCTCGCCGCGGCGAACTACAAATCCTGCCGCGGCGAGGGACCTTCTACAACGCTTAAACAAGCGTTGTAGAAACCTCGCCGCGGCAACGTATATTCCATGCCGCGGCGAGGTCATTACGCCGCGGCGGGAATATCAACTCGCCGCGGCGAGACAAGTTCTTAAAAAACAAATACTCTCGGTATAAAAAAATCAAACCTCGCCGTGGCGACGTATATTCCATGCCGCGGTGAGGTCATTACGCCGTGGCGGGAATATCAACTCGCCGCGGCGAGGATATGTTCTCAAATATGAAGGCTCTCGGTAAGTTTCTCGCCGCGGCTATGTTGTATTTGCGCCGCGGCGACACGTTTTCGCCGCAGCGAGAATACTATGCCGCCGCGGCGAGATTATGTTTTAAAAAATGCATGCTCTCGGTAAGTTTCTCGCCGCGGCGACGACTTTCTACAACGCTTTGGAAAGCGTTGTAGAACGACTTTCTACGAACGTTATACGCCGCGGCAAAATTTCTACGTCGCCGCGGCGAGATTAGAATAGAATCACCTCAGCCTACACATTTTTTTACTTTCTTTCCCATTTTAAACCTGGTTTTCAACAGAAAAATTATCATTCAAATAAAAAACCATCACACATTCAGATTTCACAATTTTTAAATATTAATCAAGTCTCAAACACACATTAACTAAAACACGAGTCTTAAACATAAACAAACCATGCGAGTCTTAATTTAAATTTAAAATGAAGCTTAAACAAACCAAACGAGTCTTAAATTTAAAATTTAAAGTTGGTGTTGTTGGTTTAGGCGTCATTCGGTGGTGGTGGTGGTGGTGGTGAGTGCGCCGGATATTGAGGAGGTGCCATATGCGGTGGCCACTGTGGTGGTGGGTACGGATAATCGGAGTATTGAGGATATGGAGGAAATAACACCTGGTTCTCTTGGTTGATGTCCCACCGAGAGTAGAGATCGTTCAGTTGGTTGCTGTGAGAGGCGCCATACTCCCCTTGTTGGTGCATGTACTGTTGAGTGTGTTGGAACCCGCCGATGAGATAGTTGGAGCATTGAGCTATGTAGTCGATGGTGGCGGGGTCGACTACCGGAGGTGCTGGTAAGAATAATCGAGGCTCGTTGACTGGTGGTCCCTCTTCCCCTTCCTCCTCCTCTTCCTCCGCTTCCTCCTCTTGTGGTTCCTCCCTAATCTTGTAGCGATCGATGATGTTATTCGTAATAGGCCCCATAGGACACTTGATCGTATCCCTTTTCGAGTGTCCTACCCCCGCATTTGTACAAAGGCCGGTAATGATCGACGGATATGGGAAACCGTGTCTTCATCCAATTGTAGATGAATCGATCGACGTTGATAGAATGACCTTTTATGATGCAGAACAACACCTGGATACGACCCTCGTCAAGAGTGGTGAAGTGCTTGATCGGATAGAGGCGAGCGCAAACAAAGTAAATCCAAGCTTTAGCAATCCTGGTGAGTTGGTCACGCTTGAGTACCCTTTTCCCTTTTTCAAGGACCCAATCCTCTCCTGGAATGCACAGCAACCTCGCCATCTCCTCGTGGCTGCAAGTTCTCAACCATTCCCGATAGCCTTCATTCTCGAAAGGCACATCTGGGGTCCCAAGCAAATTGTTGATCGCTTCGACGCTCACATCGACCGATCTACCTCGGAACGTCACAACATCTCCATTGTGATCTGGTAAGTTTGCGTAGAATTCGTACACGAAGTTTAAGTTCGTCTCGAACTCGCGAACGGCACAATTCTTCACCCAGTCATGACCAAGAATACTGTTGCGGATTGACACTCCTATCTCGGTGTTAGAGCTCACATTGAATCCCCGCTCAGGGATCACACTGCGCGACGAGATTTTGTCGTAACGATCCTCCGCGGCCTTGCTGGTGAAGATACTCGTGTTATAATCTGCTTCAGGGGACGATTGACGAGCTCGCTTACTTTTACTTTTACTAGGATCTTTGGAAGTGCTCGGAGCCGTGGCGCCTGCCGGAATTTTTGTTCGAACCATTTTTCACCTTCACAAAGCATAATCATAAAAAATTCAATCTCGACATCTACAATCAACATAACCATTTTAAATACTAACAATGTCACAACAATCACAAATTCTATATCAATTCCAACTTCATTTAAACATAACAATATCAAATTCATAAACAATTCCATTCTAACACAAATTCTAACTCAAGTTCATTCTAACACAAATTCTAACTCTAATTCATTCTAACACAAATTCTAACACAAATTCTAACGTCTCAAATTCATTCTTACACAAATTCTAACTTTAATTCATTCTAACACAAATTCTAACACAAATTCTAACGTCTCAAATTCATTCTAACACAAATTCTAACTCAAATTCATTCTAACACAAATTCTAACTCAAATTCATTCATAATAAAATAAAAAACCCTAATTTTGTTAAATCAATAACCACCTTAAATTAATAACCCTAATTTTGTTAAATCAATAATCACAACATGCAACTCGGGGAAATAACATGAAATCCATATTCAAAAACACGAAATCCATATCAACAACACGAAATTAAATCAATAACCACCTTAAAAACTTAGAAAATCATACCTTTAAAAAGAGAGTGAGAGTCGGTGAGAGAGAGAGAGGCGCGAGAGAGTTGGGCGGCGAGGACGTGGCGAGCGAGAATGGCGGCGAGGATGTGGCGAGCGAGAATGGCGGCGAGGACAAGGCGACGGCGAGAAATCGGGGCGGCGAGGACGTGGTGAGGGAATTTGGAAGAGAAAATGAAGACAGACTCGGCCGAAATAGTTTGTCTCGCGTTTGTATTTTGAGGAGAATGAGAAAAAAATTGAAAACTGGTTTATATAGTGAAAACCTAAAAACCTCGCCGCGGCGAGAATATGTCTTCGTCGCGGCGAGAAGATCCTACAACGAATATTCTAACCGTTGTAGGATCTTCTCGCCGCGGCGGGAGTCCTTCATCGCCGCGGCGAGGCAGTTTCATAAAAAACTGCTAGGCCACGGTATCCTTCTCGCCGCGGCGGAGTATATTTCCAGCCGCGGCGACATAATCTCGCCGCGGCGAGAGATGACCATCGCCGCGGCGACTCTATTCTACAACGCTTATAAAAAGCGTTGTAGAATTCTTCGCCGCGGCGAGGTCCATCCTTCTACAACGCTTTGAACTTGCGTTGTAGAAAGTTTTCGCCGCGGCGAAAATTACATGGTGCCGCGGCGACGGTTCTACAACGGATTGTGTTAACGTTGTGGGAAATCTGAAATTTAAGTTATTCTACAACGCTTTACAAAAGCGTTGTAGAATCACCCAGATTCTACAACGCTTATACATAAGTGTTGTAGAAACACCGAGATTCTACAACGCTTTGCCATAAGCGTTGTAGAAACACCGAGATTCTACAACGCTTAGCCATAAGCGTTGTAGAAACACTATGTTTCTACAACGCTTATGTTAAGCGTTGTAGAATCCCTAGTTTCTACAACGCTTATGTTAAGCGTTGTAGAAAGTGGGTTGTATAATCCAACATTTGTAGTAGTGAGGGGAGGCCTTGCCTTCATCGTATCACAATCGGACGTAGCTCATTGAGCAATGATCGAAGCAAAAACGCCTTAGAGTACTCTCATTTAAGAGAGGGTGGCAAGAGCGGCTCTTAGTCTCATGTTAATTGCTTCTTTCATTAGTGTTGGGGATCGTGGGTTACAAACAACAAGTATAACCCTCCCACTTAGTTTTTGGAGTTGGTACGTCGACCCTTATAAGTTCGGAAACGGTTTTCCTAGTTAAAGAGCGATAGAGCGGACAACTAGAAAAGAATCCTAGATCTTCATGTTCAGAGCAGTGTTAGTGCATAAAGGCACAAAGGGACATACTCAGATCTTTTCCTATTTTCTATTTCGGGAAAATGCATGAGGGAAGTGTGAACTTCAACTCACACGAACACTTGAAAGTTTGAGATTACACATCTTTTTATTTTTCGGCTTGTCTACAAGGAGACCTCCCACTCAAATTTTCAAGAGCATATAGATTTTGAACATATGTGATATAGATATAGTTTTGAAAACATTTTGAAGACTTATTTGATTTGGATGACAAAAAAATTTCAAGTTTGAAACGAAAACGGTTTTTCAAGATTGAAACTAGTTTTGTAAAATTTAATTTCAATTAAACTTTCAAAAATCAAAACATTTTAATTTTTCACATCCTGTTTATAATCTTATGAAAAACATTTTTGCTCAAGAAAATTTTCTCATTAGAGTTCTATAACTCATGGTAGTGGGGCTGAAAATCCGGATTTCTAAAAACTGGACTTTCGGAACAGCCGCGCACCTTGGAGTAAAATCGCCATAACTGGCGGCTCCGATGTCCTTTTGACCGAAAAATGGTGGCATTCGAAAGAGGACAGAAAGACCTTTAATTTGATTTGAGAATCATTAAATTTAGATTTCTGAGCAGAGAGTTATGCCACTTTTACTGCGGGTTTTACTCCAGCTCGAAGAAAAAGAAATAATTAAAGTTCGGTCTTTTTAGTGCGTAAAAAGAATCGAGTGTAACGGAACGTTTTATGAAGTTGTTAAAGATTTTATTGGTGTTTTATTAGCAAGGTAATCACATGATATAAAAGAAATAACAACAAGCATAAAATGATTCAAGTAAATAAAAGAAACTAGCAAGACAATATAACTAGTCACAAAAATTACTCGAAAATTTCTCAAACTTAAAAGCACGTTTTTTAATATAAAAAATTAAAAACTTTTAGAACTGATTCTAATGTGTTTTAATATCATCCCAAACTCATAGAAAAACAACATGATTTTTAATTTAAAGGCAAGAGTAATAAGCTTTCGAAAACGATTTTCAAGCTCATAATTTTAAATACATGTACATGCAAATCTTTGACCATAGCTCTGATACCGTTTGTTGGAATTGATCTAGGGTTTAAGAAAAAGTTTAATGCTTCGGTAAGCGGCGGAATTTTAAAAATTTTCTTTTAACTAGTAAAACGTTTTTACTAACCTAGACAGAGAGCAAGCACATGTAAATAAAAACTATTATGAGCATAGAAGTTTACTAACCTTTTTAGATGCTTGAACGTTGATGAGCCTTCGGAAGGTTGATAACGTTCGTCTCCCCTCGCAGCACGTCTCTCTTCTTTCCTCGTGAACTCGAGCAACCACGAAAGTTTCTATCACAAGAATCACTCGAGAAAGAAAGGAATTAGTGTCTGGGCACTTTTAGACACAACGACTCAAGAACAAGTGTTAGAGTCGAAGAGCTAAAACACTATGTCAAATGAGGACCTAGGTGCCAAAACAAAAACGAAAAATAACTAGAGAGAGAGAGAGAGGATCGGCCAACAATGTCTAGAGAGAGAGTCTCTCAATCCCTAAAACCTGGATGAATGAAATGTGAAGAATGGGGCTCCTATTTATAGGAGAGGTCTTACCTTCAACAAGGTAGTTCCCTCTTCTATAGAATATCACATATTCATGAGCAAATATTGCCTCCTTCCCACTTATGTCACACGGCCAAGGCAGCCTTCTAGAAGGCTTGGATTTGTTTCTTTTTTTTTTGTTCCTTGCCTTGCCTTTGACTCACTTGGCCGAATTCCCTTATGCATCCATGGGAAATTTGTTTCCTCTTTTTCTTTTGGCAAGTATCTTGATATATTTATGCACAAAATATTCTCACTTTTCTCTTGGGTAGTAGGCGCCCATATGCTCTCTAGAAGGGGCTTCTAGAAGCTCATTCATTTGTTCATGACAACATGAAAAAGGCCCATTAAGAATTTTCAATAAAATTCTTATGAAATGAAATTACTCCAATAGGCCCAATAAAACTAATATTGGCCGAGTGATGCATGTCATCAAATGACCATGTCAAAAAAATTTATTGACATTCATTTCATCCTATGTCTCGAAAGATAAAACTACCCTTTTGACAATTTTCGTAAAACTTGTCTCGTTTTTTTTTTGACTTAGCTTCTAGTTTAACTATTCGTACTCGTTGTGATTTGTGACAGTGACCTCATGGATCCAAATGAACAAAGCTTGAGCTAAACACTTGGACTCAAAAGTTCACAAACCTTTTCCAAGTTTAGCTTAATGTCAACTGACTCCACTAAAGAGTTGACACTGAAAATCTCTCGGTTCAAATGGATTTATTTTCTACTCAAGAATTCAACCAAATTATGACGAGCGGATCCACTGAATATTATCTATGTTTACCCTTTGTGAATATCATCAACTAGTCGGAATTTACGAAATTTCCATTTTACCCTTCTAGCTGTTATTTCCTCAACTCCTTTGTCGCTTGTGAATAAGTAAGAAACAATGTATTGACGAGGAGCTAACAAGTCACATTGTTTCATCCAAAAGAGTCAAGACTCAATTTTGACACTGGCCAGTTCATTTATTCACACTCCAAGGAACAAAGCATGAGGTGATATACATTGCATTTCAGCAATCTTGTACATGAATTCCATATCTATGAGAACTTCACAAAGTTACTCATGACATCATCACAACTTAGTACTTCACCAATAGGTCCTGTTCGGAATCACATAGTGAGTCCGAACTCTGACTTTCTCAAATGAGAATACGTAAGCTGTGAAATGGCATGTCTTATTTCAGGATTAAGGTAAGCATGATGCAATTCATACGTAGTGACTTCGAGACATAAGAGGTTAAATGGTTTGTTCTTATCTTGTCTCTAGAAGTGCACTGGTCAATTCAGTACCTTCGGAAGATACCTAGAAGAACTATAGAGTCTCTAACTCTCAATGCCCCATAACCAGATATCATAGATTCTCCTAACAATCGTACTGAGGTCAATAGTCCTTCGACCCTTAGATCGCGAATATATTGTTTTAAGCAAACAACGAAGAGTTTGTTCATGAAAATCTACATTTGTCTCTTCGTAAGTTGTTAAGTTTGTTTATGGATTAAAGACTAATGTTTTATCATAAAGCTTCAAACAAGCAAGAGTCTTCATGAGACTTTATTAATGAATAAGCAATTACAAGCAAGAGTCTTCGTGAGACTTTATTACATCAAATGTACAAAATAAAGACTACAACTCTTCTTGTGGGCACCATTGACAACAAACTCCCACTTGACTCAAAGAAGATGTGTGTAGTCCTTCATGCCTAATCCCTCTCGATGTTGGTCGAAGACCTTGTTCGCTAGGGCCTTGGTGAATGGATCTGCCAGGTTGTCCACCGTTGAGATCTTCTTCACTTCCACGTCTCCGCCCTGCATGATCTCTCGAATCAAATGGTATTTCCTCTCATTATGTTTAGAGCGCTTATGGCTTCGAGGTTCCTTTGAGTTAGCGACAGCCCCACTATTATCACAATAAAGGGTCATGGGCTCGTCGACGTTTGAAACAACTTCCAAATACTTAAGGAATTTTCTAAGCCATACAGCCTCTACAGATGCTTCACAAGCAGCCACATATTATGCTTCCATTATGGAGTCACCAATGCAAGATTGCTTAATACTTCTCCACACAACAGCTCTACCATTAAGGATGAACACAGATCCCGAAGTGGATTTCCTGGAATCCTTATCCGCTTGAAAATCGGAGTCAGTATATCCCGTCATAGTCAGGTCAGTACCTGAGTATGTAAGCATCAAGTTCCTAGTTCTTCGAAGATACTTAAGAACATGCTTAACAGCAATCCAGTGCTCGGGTCCAGGGTTGGATGTTGGATTGGAAACGGCTAACTACGCCAATGGCGAAACAAATATCAGGTCTAGTGCTGAGCATAACATACATGAGGCTTCCTACGGCAGAGGCGTAAGGAATTTTCCTCATGTCTTCAATCTCTTGTGCAGTCTTGGGAGACTGGTCCTTAGAGAGTGAAACTCCAAGCCTAAAGGGTGTTTGGCCCTTCTTGGAATCTTGCATCGAGAAGCGATCCATCGCCTTATCAATATAAGACGCTTGAGAGAGAACCAGGGTCCGGTTTTTCCTATCTCGAAAGATTTGGATCCCCAGAATGTACGCGGCTTCTCCACATCCTTCATGTCAAAGTGCTTTGCTAGCAAGACCTTAACCTCAGATAATTTACCCACATCGTTACCTATGAGTAATATATCATCGACATATAGTACCAGAAACACAACTTTGCCATCGTGCATGAACTTGTAAACACAAGGCTCATCTATTGACTGTTCAAAGCCGAAGCTTTTCACAGTTTCATCGAATCTAATATTCCATGACCTAGATGCTTGCTTTAGTCCATAAATGGACTTAAGTAACTCACAAACCTTGGTCTCTTGACCTTCTTCCACGAAACCGTCTGGTTGAGCCATGTAAATGCGCTTGTCAAGATTGCCATTCAGAAAGGCTGTCTTGACATCCATTTGCCGGATCTCATAGTCGAGAGCTGCAGCTATGGATAGGAGTATGCGGATGGATTTAAGCATCGCGACTGGCGAGAAGGTTTCTTCATAGTCAATCCCTTCGTGTTGGGTATAACCCTTCGCCACAAGTCGTGCTTTGAACGTCTCGACGTTCCCATCAGGACCCTTTTTCTTCTTGTATATCCACTTACACCCTACGGGTTTAATCCCTTCAGGAAGGTCTACAAGTTTCCAGACTTTGTTGACATACGTCGAGTGCATCTCAACTTTCATGGCGTCAAGCCAAAGGTTTGATTCAGAACAAGCCATCGCTTGGCTATAGGAAACAGGGTCATCCATGTCGGAGACGGCTACGAGAGAGTCTCCATAGGACATGTACCTGTCGGGCTTTTGAGTAGCCCTCCCACTACGTCTAAGTACTACTTGACGAGATTCTGAAGAGTTAGGTTGTGTTTCAGTTGGGGTAAGAACAGTTCTTACAGATGAGGTAGAAGCTTCCTCACCCAACTTTTCTTCAAGCACAATTTTGCTCCTAGGTTTTGCATCTTTCATAAAGTCCTCCTCAAGGAAACGAGCATTCGTGCTAACGGAAGTCTTATCGTCCTCGGGATTATAGAAAATGAAACCTTTGGTTTCCTTTGGATAGCCAACGAACAAACACAATTCTGACCTACTAGCCAACTTGCTAGTCTTTCGCCTTAGCACGTGTGTAGGGCATCCCCAAATTTACTTTACGGCAAGTCCATCGTTCATAAGGAGTACCAGGAACCGTTTTGGACGGAACTTGGTTCAGAATGTAAGCGGCTGTTTCGAGGGCATATCCCCAAAAGGAAAGAGGGAGTGATGAGTAACTCATCATTGATCTAACCATCTCCGTAAGAGTTTGATTTCTTCTCTCTGACACTCCGTTTTGTTGGGGTGTGCCAGGTGCGGTAAGCTGAGAAGCGATATCTTCTTCTTTAAGAAAGTCATCGAACTCTCCAGACACATACTCACCACCTCGATCAGATCGAATGATTTTGATCACTTTGCTAGTTTGCTTTTCCACTAAAGCCCTAAAGACCTTAAATACGTTAAAGGTCTCGGATTTGTGTTTGAGCAAATAGACAAAACCATATCGCGAGTAATCATCAGTGAAGGTAACGAAGTATTCGTATCTTCTACGTGCCTATTGGCTGAGCGGACCACATACATCAGAATGTACTAGTTCCTGCAACTCAGTGGCTCTTTTACCCTTATCGAAGAAAGTTCGCTTAGTCATTTTTCCTTCTATGAAGGATTCACAAGTATGTAGTTAACGAATCGCAGAGGCTTGGAGTAGACCATCCCTCACAAGTCTCTTAATATTATCTAGACTGATATGACCAAGTCTTAAGTGCCAGAGGTATGTTGATTTTGTTAGATCGGAGGATTCAGAAAGTTTGATCCTCTTTGGCTCCCTAATTAGATCTTTATCTATTTCGGTGTCTAAAAGAGAAGGTTGAGTGGGATAGATGTAGAAAAGAGAATTTTCATACATGCACCAGTGACAAAAGAATTATCAGGAAACGAAATACGAATTCCATTCTTAATGAACTTTAAACAATAATCTTGCTCAAGAAGACGAGCAACGGATATTAAGTTCTTCCCAAAGGTAGGAACAAAATAAACATTATAAAACTTTAAACTGCGGTCTTCAAAAGACAGCGTCACGGATCCCACAGCCTTCGCAGACACCAGGCTCCCATTACCCCATTTGAAACAGAAGTCGCCTTCCTCTAAGCTTTTGGTTTTCTTGAAACCAGTCAAGGAACAACAAATATGGCTAGTAGCAGCGAAGTCAAGAATCCACGTTGATACATTATGTTATCGGCCCGATGAGGTCCGATGATGCGATCAACGTTTCGGGCGGCCGGACGAGCTCACCCGGCCGATGGCCAGCCCAATTCACTCGGCCATTGGCCGACCCAAGAAATTCACTCGGCCAATGGCCGAGTGAATCTCAGCCGGCCCATCATGCTCACTCGGCCAATGGCCAAGTGAATCTCAGCCAGCCCTTCAGGATTCACTCGACCAATGGTAGAGTGAACCCTCAGCCGGCCCATCAGGTTCACTCGGCCAATGGCCGAGTGAATTCCCTGCCGGCCCAACAAGTTCACTCGGCCAAGGGCCGAGTGAAGCCTTCTGCCGGCCCAACAGTTCACTCGGCCAATGGCCGAGTGAATCCTCTCTCGGCCCAGGCCTTTCACTCGGCCAATGGCCGAGTGAAACTCATCCGGCGTCCAACATTTCACTCGGCCAATGGCCGAGTGAACCTCCCCCAGCGATCAACATCTCGCTCGGTCATCGGCCGACCGAGTCTCACTTGGCCGATGGCCGACTCAACTTCACTCGGCCAAGGGGCCTTCAAATCGCCCCTTGGTCGCCTATAAATACTGGGGTCTCTCCCCTGATCCAGGTAATCCAATTTTGAGCCCGGAAATGCTGTCGAATTCATAACTCACTCGTTTCACTCATCTTTGGCCTCTAAACACTCAAACCCTCTATATTCCATCCCAATCCTACTAATGTTGAGCGTCGGAGAGGTATACAGAGGCAACCCCTCTGTTTCCCCTTTGTAGTTCACATCTCCTTTCTTACCTTTTTCAGGTGTTTGGGCGAGATAGACATCATCAGCAGCTAAGGGAAGACTTGGGATACCAAGTCCGACACACTCGAACCGAAGCGAGGCCACTTGGTCTGGCCTTGGGCCTAACCACTTCCAGTTCCTAAATCGTTGTCCGAAAACGAGTGACAACATTTTGGCGCTAGAAGGAGGGGATCTCCCAACCTTGGCGACGCTCTCCCTTCCAATCCTCTTTCTTACTGCATCTACGACTCTCGAAAGATGAGTCACATTCCCGCTACCTCCGCAGGCACCCGAGAGACGAACTCGAGGTACGGTCTCCGAAGCCTCGTGCACCGTCTTGAAGGGCAACCTCGTGATAAGGAGAGCCAGCCCCAAGACCCGGTGAATGACCCCGAGGCCGCGCTCCGAGAGGACACGGCTCGGAGGCTCGCGGGGCTCCTAGACCGTCCCGGCATCGATGGCACGCTCATCGCCAACCTCCTCGGCTACAACGTCGAGGATAGGTCCGCCCGAGACGACTCTGACCCCGACTATGTGGGGGAGTCAAGAACCGATGAGGCAACTCCAAGCCTCGCCCATTCACGGCCCGAGAGGTCGAATGGCGCTTTGGCCAGACCGTCGCACCCGACGCGACAACAGGCACGGTCACACTCCCGGGGACTCGCCCCCTCGGTCTCAAGAGGCGGCCGGACACGGCCCCTCACCGAGGAGAGAGCGGCCCTAGTGGACGATGGGGCCGATAGCCAAAGCGCTCGTCGGACAATCCGACCAAGGGCGACCTCGCCCCGCAGAGCGCCGAGTGTGGACCTTAGAGAGCGCCTGACGGCGCAGAGAAACTCCCGAGGGGAAGATCTCCGCCAAAGGCTCAACTCTCGGAGGGACACGCTCCCCGCCACCACTCTTGGCTAACCTCAGGCCAATGCCGGGGACCAAGCGTCCAACGAGCGCCAACAGGAGACTCCCGCGGCCCTGGCAGTCAACCCTGCTAACGGGCTCGACATGGTGACAATGATTCAAAGCCTCCATAATCAAATCATTGAGATGAGGGAATCGGGGAGGCAAAGGCCTTATGGAG
Source organism: Urtica dioica subsp. dioica (assembly GCF_054948205.1). Classification (NCBI taxonomy): domain Eukaryota; kingdom Viridiplantae; phylum Streptophyta; class Magnoliopsida; order Rosales; family Urticaceae; genus Urtica; species Urtica dioica. The sequence goes on along the minus strand of NC_142757.1, from coordinate 1,667,243 downwards.
GGATCGAGGAGTCATACTCTCCCTTCGCCGCTCAAATCCTCGCGCAACCTTGCGTGGGGAATTTCAAGCTACCGTCCATCCCCGCCCTATGACGGACGGACGGACCCGAACTTCCACATCCAGCACTACGAGACGTGGATGACGATGCAGGAGCAGACAGATGCCACCCTGTGTCAGGCCTTTAGCCTGACCCTCACGGGGTCAGGGTTTGAATGGTTCCGAAGTTTGAGACTGGGGGGCATCTCGTCCTTCCGAGCTTTGTGAGAAGCCTTCCTTGCTCGTTTCGCCACTCTCGTGGCGCAAAAGAAGTCGAAGACCTACCTCTTGTCTATCCGACAGGGGAGGGACGAGACCTTGAGGCAATACCTCGCGCGTTTCACCAAGGAGCCTCACAAGGTCGAAGGGTTCGACGACAAGGACGCAATCACGGTAATCACCGAGGGAGCTCACTCGAGCGACTTCCTCAAGTCTATTGTTGGAAAGGTCCCACGGGATATGGCGGAGCTAATGTCGAGAGCCCGCACTTACATGGGGATCAAGGACTACCTCGATGGCCGAGACGGCCGGAAGTCGGGGGGTCAGAGCGGTCGTCGCCGCAACGATCAAGACAGAGATCGCCCCGACCCTCGAAAGAGGAGGAACAAGGGAGGACAGGCCCCTAACGGTCGCTCCCTCCCTGGGCCGAGGCCTCCGCACGTCGATAGCTTTCGAAAGATTTCGGCGTTCACCCCCCTGAACACTCCGCAAGAGCGGATCCTAGCCCTACACTGCGAAAAGCTAGGAAGCCCCGCTCCTCTCATAAAGGATCCCGCAAAGCGGGATCGAAGTAAGTTCTGTGAATACCACCAAGACCATGGGCATCTGACGTCCGAATGTTACCAACTCAAACGTCAGATCGAGGCCCTAATTCAAGATGGAAAGTTAAAAGAGTACGTCCTTAGAACAATCGGGACAGCCGCGACACACGGAGAACGTCCGCGGCAAGACAGGAAAGGTCCAGCGACGGTAACCGTTACGGACCAAGCAGCAATCGAAGAACTAGAAAGCTCACAACTGCACGTCGTGGGCTCGATCATGGGCGGCCCAGAGTTCGGAGACTCGAGCACGCAAAGGAAGAAGTACGTGCGAGAAGTCTCCCAAGGGAAGATGCGCACTACATCAACCACACGTACGAGGCTCCTCCTCCGGCCCCGTTCGAGTCCATGTTCTTCACCAGCCAAGAGGCGATGCGATTTCTCCACCCACACAACGATGCGATAGTCGTCTTGGCCCCGGTCGCCAACAATCTCGTCCGGAGAATCTTAATCGACAGCGGCAGCTCCGCCGACATAATCTTAAAGTCGGCATTGGACAGGATGAAACTATCCGGGATGAGACCGACCCCGATCTCGACCCCACTCTTCGGCTTCTCCGGGGAGAGGGTCATGACGGAGGGCACCATCGACCTCCCGATCACCTTCGGGACACCGGGGGGATTGAGGTCACCCACATCGTGTCGAACCTGGTTGTGGACCAGCCCTCGGCATACAATATCATCATCGGCCGCCCGACTCTCAATCGGTTGAAGGCCATAACGTCCACCTATCACCTGATGATGAAGTTCCCGACCGAGAAGGGGATTGCCATAATGTTGGGAGACCAATCGATGGCAAGGATGTGCTACATCCAAGGCGAGGATGGGAAGGGAAAAGGAAAGATGGTGAGCACCATCTTCCAGCTCGGAGACAAGCTCCCATGCAAGATAGAGGAAGGGGGCACCTTCGTAGAACTGGACCAGAGGGACGATGTCGAGCGTCGAAAGGTGGAGACACCGAAGGACCTCATTCCCGTCGTGTTGGACGATGCCAAGCCTGACCAAGTAGTCAAGGTGGACACCCCACTCTGATCCGAAATCCGAATCCACCTCGCCGCCTTCCTCCGCGAGTTCAAAAACGTCTTCGCGTGGACACGCGCCGACATGCCAGGGATCGACCCCGAGATAATGGTTCACCGTCTCAACGACGACAAGAGAGTGACTGAGCGTGTCCAACCGCGGCGAGTGTTCAGCGGAGAGGGGTACCAAGCCATTGGTGAAGAAGTTGACAAACTTCTTGCCGCCAACTTCATCAGGGAGGCGGAACACCCGAGGTGGGTGTCCAATGTGGTGATGGTCAAGAAGCCGAACGGGAAGTGGCGGATTTGTATCGATTACAAAGATCTCAACAAAGCCTGCCCGAAAGACAGCTTTCCTCTCCCGAGGATCGAGCAACTCGTGGACGCCACGGTAAGCCACGAGTTACTGAGCTTCATGGATGCCTACTCAGGCAACAATCAGATCTGCATGCACGAGCCGGATCAGATCTAGACCACCTTTGTTACGAACCGCGGACTTTACTGCTACAAGGTCATGCCCTTTGGCCTCAAAAACGCAGGAGCAACGTATCAAAGGTTGGTGAACCGAATGTTCGCCAATCAAATCGGCAAAACTATGGATGTCTACGTGGACGATATGCTTGTCAAAAGCCTCAAGGCCCATGACAACGTTCGAGACCTTAGGGAGATGTTTATGATCCTACGGCGCTACAAGATGAAGCTCAATCCCAATAAGTGCGCTTTTGGGGTTGAGTCCGAAAATTTCCTGGGCTACATGGTGAGCCGCCGCGGGATCGAGGCTAATCCCGAGAAGATTAGGGCGATCTTAGAGATGAGGTCGCCACAGAAAGTGAAAGAAGAACAAAGCTTGACGGGAAGGATCGCCGCCCTAATGCGATTCGTTTCCAAGGCAACCGATAGGTGCCAACCATTTTTCAAGGCACTGAAGAAGACCGACGGATTTGTGTGGACCGAGGAATGCGAGGAGGCATTCCGCGAGATGAAGGCCTACTTCAGCTCCCCCCCATTCCTTGCTAAACCGAAGGATGGCGAGGCCCTGTATATCTATCTTGCGGTGACCGACAGGGTCGTGAGCGCGGTTCTGATACGCGAGGAAGACAAGGCGCAATGGCCGGTTTACTATGTTAGCAATGCGCTTCTCGATGCCAAAACTCAATACCCAGAAATCGAGAAATTATCCCTCGCCCTTGTCACGAGCGCGAGGAAAAACTGAGATACGCCTTGCGGTTCTAGTTCAAGGCTTCCAACAACGAGGCAGAGTACGAGGTTCTGATCATTGGCTTGGAATTGGCAAACAAGCTAGACATCCAAAACCTGGGCATCCACTGCGACTCGCAGTTGATTGTGAACCAGGTCAAGGGCGACTACGCAGCCAAAGAGCCTAACATGATCGCATATTTGTCGAAGACCCAATAAAATCTGGAGGCCCTGTCGTGGTTCGAGATAGTCCAAGTTCCCCGAGAGGCGAACATTGACGCCGACGCCCTAGCACACCTTGCATCCGGGATAGACGAGGAGGGGGAAGGTAGCGTCCCAATAGAAGTGCTAACTCGACCCTACGTCTCGAGAGGTGACGTAGGGGTAGTCGACGCAACTCCGCCCCCTCATGGATGACGCCACTCCTGGAGTATCTCAGGCGAGGAGTCGTCCCCGAAGACAAAGAAGAGGCCAGGAAGCTGAGAAGCTTGGCGCCGAAATATACAATGAGGGAAGACAACCTGTTCAAGAGAGGATACTCCATGCCCCTTCTCCGATGCCTGACCGAAGTCGAGGCAAAGAAAGCGCTCTGCGAGGTGCACGAAGGCGTGTGCGGAAACCATGCCGCCGGACAATCTTTGGCTCTAAAGCTACTAAGACTCAGATATTTTTGGCCTACATTGAAAAAGGACTCCCACGAATGGGCCAAAAAATGCGACAAATGCCAAAGGTTCGCCCACGTCCCGCGTCAAGCGCCGGCCCCGTTGTGCCCGATCATTATGCCTCGACCCTTCACGAAATGGGGAATCGATCTCATCGGTAAGCTGCCTACGGCCCCGAGGCAGTACAAGCACGCAATCATGGCTATCGATTACTTCACAAAGTGGGTAGAGGCCGAACCGTTGGCGAAGATCACCGAGGCGAACACGACGAGCTTCATCTGGAAGAACATTGTCTGCCGCTTCGGGATCCCCGCATCGATTGTGACCGACAACGGAAAGCAATTTGACAATGCGCGCCTCCGGGACATGTGCGAACAGTTGGGCATCAACAAGACTTTCTCTTCTCCCCGCCATCCTCAAGCCAACGGTCAGGTCGAGGCGGTCAACAAGACAATCAAAGAGAACCTGGAGAAGAAGTTGGAAGAAAGAAAGGGGGCTTGGGCCGACGAGCTTCCCATGGTCTTGTGGGCATATCGAACCACCACGCGATACGCGACCGGCGAAACCCCTTTCGCTCTCGCTTTCGGCGTCGAGGCCGTGGTACTTGTCGAGACCAAGCTGCCAACCTTGCGCATCAAGGAGTATGAAGAAGCCGCCAACGACGAAGCAATCAGACTCGAGCTGGACCTCATAGACGAAAAGAGTACGAACACACTCTCCCGCCTTGCCGCGCAGAAGAGAAAGGTCGAGAAGTACTACAATTCCAAGGTCAAGCTGCGGAAGTTCGCCGACGGAAGCCTCGTCCTTAGAAGGGTGTTCCAAAACACCAAGGTGCAAGGAGCAGGAGTTCTGGGCCCCACCTGGGAAGGCCCGTATCGCGTGCGCCGAGCCATTCACAACGGCACGTACGAACTCGAGAACCTGGAGGGACTCGTGTTCACACACCCGTGGAACGCGGAGCACCTACGGCAGTATTACCAATAAGAAGCCCATCCTCGATTTCCCTATGTTTTGTTGTTTTCATCTTATTTCCGGTTTTAGCAAAGACAATTTCAAATTTAATGTAAGGCCAACAGCCTGGGAATGTAATTTTCAACTATTTTGATATGATAATTAGATTACATTTCACTTCAAAACCTTTATCCTATAGTATTATAATTTCTAGTCTCCTCTACGAGTACACAAGAAACTCGGGGGGCTAATGAGGGTAACAGGTACACATTTTTTGCGCAACGCACTCGCACGACTCCACGTTTCGCGCGCCGAGAGGTAGCAAAACATCAACAAGTCGGATCCGCGAACCGGACCTCCGACCCTACACATCCTTTGTGCGACGCCCTGGCACGACTTGACGCTTCGTGCACCGAGAGATAGCAAAACGGGGTTGGATCCGTGCACCGGACCGTTGATCTTGGCAGCCAAAACTTAAAACGTGATAGGTGTACCGACAGGTATCGCGCTCGCTGGGAACTACGCTCGCCTCAGGCCCGTGCTGGCGCACAACACGCACGCCGATAGGTAGCATACGCGCCGCCAGCTGGGCGCGATAGTCGTTCATCTCGCACGCGCCGATAGGCAGCGAGTCACAAATGAACGGCAAAGACTCGCATCCGCCCGACGAAACTGGTCTAGCCAGTGTCCGCGGGAAACTTCGCCGCCATGTGCGGCACTAAGCCGTGCAAACCGGCTATGCTAGATATAGTAAGCCAGGTTCGTAAGACATGCACTAATCAGATTGCGCGAATCGGTTACGCTAAGCATAGTAAATCGAGAAAATAAGACGCATGATGAGTCGGAAGAAGCTTTAACCAAAACAAATAATGTTGCATAAACGACCCAACGGAAAAGAAAACACATAGAATGTCAAACGAATAAAATCATAACAAGTATCCGAAAGGGAACACAATGCAAGTGCTAAACAAGTGCGCGGAAGATCAAAATAAAGTCCCCTACTCTGAGCCAAAGTCGATCTGCTCCTCATCATCCTCGGGGCGAGGGTCGCCCGACCCGTCAGGTAGGCGGTTTGTCGATTGTGCAGCCTCCGCGGGGACTTGGGGATGCGGGTCGCTCGCCTAAGGCACATCGTCTAGAGGAGGAAACATAGCGTTGAAGAAGGACAAGGTTGTCCCACGGGACGCGTTCTCCTTCGCGGTTGCATCTTGAACCCGCACGGCCGCCGCATAGCGAGCCTCCTCCAACGCCAAGTCCCAATCGTCCTCTAGGTCCGTCTTGGATCGCACGACATCGTTTTTTTCCTCGGTGAAGGTCTGCACCTCCACCTGCAAAGAATCCCTCTCTCTCTCGGCCTTGACCCGAGAGACATCGCTCGCCGATAGTCGAGCGTGGACGATGTTTAGCTCCTCGTCTCGGCTCGAGAGCGCCGCCTGAAGTTTCTTCGTCTCCCCTAAGAAGGTGTCAGCTTCTTGCTCCGCCTTCTCCCGAGACACTTGCTCAGCCACGCGCGATGACCTCTCGGCCGCCAATTCCTCGCGAGTTTGCTTCGACTCCTCCTCAAGTGCCTGAAACTCTTGGGCAGTCCGAACCCCTACTAGAGTGGCGGCGTGGTCGGCCGCCGCACTCTCCATGTCTCTCTTCATGATTTGCATTCTCCGAAGTAAGTCCCGGAGGATGCGTTCACCTCGTTCTTGACACGCGAGCATCTGCAAAGAATGGTGGTGCACACATTATCATAACAAGTACAAGGGTCGCATATAGGTCGAACAAACGGGCCATACCTTTCGATTGCTGCATACTCCGTTTTGGAAATAATCGAGATCACTCGTCGTCAGTAGACTCTTGAAGTCTCCCAGAGGGGTCTCTAGGATTCCCTGGGAACATTGGCCTCGCAGCTCCGCCGCCTCTGCTAGGAGCATCAAATCCATGCCATCTGACGCCGCCGACGTATGAGCGCACTTGTGGCCGGAGGGCGAGCCGAGGAAGGCCGTCGACAATGGTCGCTTGTTCGAAGAGTTCGCCTCGTTCCTCGCCCATGACGACGATCTCCCGTGACGAGCCTCAACTCGAGAGCGAACCGCGACCTCAGCTTCGGTAGTAGGGTCTACCCTCGGCACTCGCGCGTGCGACAAATGTACCATGGTATCTACAAAAAAAAGGAAAAGGCGTCAGTCGGTTAGAACATAACAATAAGCGTAAATAGTGGAAAGCAGCAATAGCGCAAAAGCGTATATATGGTTAGTACCCCTCACGTCGGGTAGGGGAGCAGACGAACCCCCCGCCTCGGACTCGGGATCCTCCACGGCCTCCGCTCCGGGTCCGGAGCGCTGGGGATCTTCGTCGTCGGGCACGAACCACCCGGTGGTCGCCATAAGATCCGAGACTCTAAAAGCGACCCCTGTCACCTCGAATCTGGTACCGCTCCGACCACGAGCTCGAGTTTGGAACTCTCGATGCCGTGATCGGTCGGAAAGTCGGCCGCGGGGCCGAAGGTGAGAGGCGCCGCTCCAAAGGTGGATTCGGATACCCACACCCAAGGGTAGTGATGCTTGGAGGATAACTTGGTAAGTATGGGGAATCGCTTGCGGTGTTGAACCTCGTAGAATCTGTTGTCCCACGAAAATGAACAACGATTAAATACCTCGGGCGGTTCGATCCAAGGCCGGACCAAGTGATCGCGCCCGGGCCAAAAATGGGAGCTCGTAGACCGAGCTGCACCCTCCAGACCCTGAGGTGTGTTTTGGGGGGTGTGACCGTGCCAAAGGTTGGCTGCCTACGTACCCTTTAGTCGGGATCAGGTCAGAACGTAGTTCAATTTATGTATTGAGGGCTATCTTGGGCTCAGAGGCTCTGGGAACCCAAGGCTTTAGAGTAGGACCCGGCTCGTAGCTTCTAGTGAAGACTTTAGAGGGGTCGCTTGCTCGTAGCTCGGAGTTCTAGCTCAAGGGCCAAGAAGCAGGAGAGCAGTGTGTACTGCAGAAGCTCGGGTCACAGAAGAGGAGCGCGCTCCCTCTCGTGGAGGGGGGTCCTTGTGTTTCTGAGCCGAGGGAGGAGGAGTGCGCGCTCTTGGAATATCACAAGAGTGCGGGAGAGGAGAGAATTCTCGAGTGAGGAGTGTTGTGTGAGAATGAATGAGTATGCCTTTCCATCCCCTAGGGGGGGGTATTTATAGTATTTGGAGGAGGCCTTGGGCCGGCCCCTTGAGGCCCACCGGGTGGCCGGGAGCGGGGCGCGCGAGGCTTCGCGCCCAGGAGGGCGCAGGGCGCGGGACATGTCGCCTGGATGGGCACGGGGCGCGCCGGGCGCGGGACTTGGTCGGGCGCGGCGTACCCGGCCAAGGCGTTGGGATCGCTCGGCCGGGACAGCAGGGGCACCCGGCCGAGGCAGCAGGGGCGCTCGGCCGGGGCAGAAGGGGCGCCCGGCCGAGGCGGCAGGGACACCCGGCCGAGGCAGCAGGAGCACCCGGCCGAGGCAGAAAGGGCGCTCGGCCGGGGGCGCAGGGTGTGCGCGGGCCGGGACGGCCGGGGCGCAGGGTGCGCGCGAGCCAGGCGCGCTAGGGCACGCTGAGGCCCATTGGGCCGGGGGCCTCAGGGCCTGGGGCGCAGGTGCGCGCGCGCCGGCCGTGCTGGGCCGTGGGTGCGTCAAGGCGCTCGGGCCTGGTGGTCCGGGGCCCGTTGGGTTCAGGCCGGCAAAGCCCGACCGGCCTTGAATCGTTTTTGAATTTCCGGTGTCCCGAAAACGACCGGTAACATTAGCCCCCCCAGTTTACGGCTTACGGGACGTAAGTCGTGAACTTTAGAAAAGAAAAGGGCGTTGAGGTAATTTCCCCTTCGATCACGCGTGACCGTACGCACGCATCTCTTTTTTTTTTTTGGTGGCCGGACCCCTGGGGGCCGGCCGGGCAGCAAGACCCGCGTGCGGCCTGGCGCTGGGGGACTGGCGCGTGCGCGAGGCCGGCCCGTGGGCCGAGCCTTTTGTCGCGCGCGCAGGGGGGGGGGGGGGGGGGGGGGGGGAAGGAGCAGGGTTTGCTCCTTCCTCTCCTATAAATAGGAGAGCCCCCCTCCCTTTCTGTTCACACTGCCAGCCTGTGGGTAATTGGAAAATTCCTTTGAGTTTGAAATTTCCCCTGGGCAGCCGACTTTTTTCCTTTTTTAATGAGGAGTGAGCTTGTTTCCCACGTTGATGATCCCGAGGTTGACTCTACCTGCCCTCTCCCAAATTTTGGGGGGGCGGCCAAGGGTCCCTTTGAGGAACTCGACGGGATTCCCATATTTGTCGAGGAGGACTCTGGTGCGGCCGACAAGTGGCTCGCAGAGTTGGAGACTGACACCGTGGCGATTGCCGAGCTGGAGGGGCCCGGGAGCGGCCTACCTACAAGGTGCGACCCCAAAGGGGAGGACAAAGGGTCCAAGGACCCGCGTTTGTCACGTTTGGTGATCAACCTGGTTTCCCGCGAGGCGTCCTTTGATGCCCCCCTGCTCAAGCAGCGGGGTGAAGCGGCGGTGAGTGCTGAGCTCCTCCGGGCGTCTAACTTGGACGCCTCGAGTGTTGAGCTTGCGATAGCGCCGTCCGAATCTTTCTTGGACGAGATTTATTCCGACGATCCCCTAGGGTCGGGCTCAGAGGGCCCTGAAGAGGACTTGGAGGCTCCTCCCGCGAGGGGGAAGGAGAAACGCAACGGGAAGGTGTTCGCGACGGCCTGGTCGGCCTTCGAGTCCGCGGAGGCTTCGGGCTACACTTATGCCCGGCCATTGGAGAGGACTCGTATGTACGGAGTAGACGACTCTGTCGCCCCCATCGGCTTAGACTGCAGGGGAATCGATGCTGCGAGCACGCTCACTTCCCGAGTCTTCAGCACACTTTGGGAGACGTATAACATCCCTCCCTCGGTGGGATTGCTTAGACCTGCCCCCGAGGACAGTCCCTCTCATCCCAGGGATGGGTACACGGCCGTGACGATCGGGAGTCTTGTCTGCGGGTTGCGTCTCCCGTTCCCCACGATGGTCCAGCAGATCCTGACCTGACTAGGGGCAGATCCACGCATGTCAGATGAGCCCGGCGTTCTACCACCTATTGGCTACATGCTTCATGGAGTGGCACTGCCAGACGCAGCGAGCCATGACCGTGGACGACTTTCGTAATCTGGTCGTCGTCTTCCCGGTGCCGGGGCAGTCGGGATTTCATATGGCCCATGCTCGGGGCAACGTGAGGCTGGTCGAAGATTGTGACACGCCTAGCCGCCGAGCGTGGGTGTGGGTCACCTCGGACGCCTTCGGCGAGGCGCCCCTTTGCTTCGGTCGTCTGGCCGACTTTCCAGCGGATGAGGGGGCAGCGGAGCTCCCCTTTGTGAGAGAAATATTGGGGATGTCGGAAGCCCGCAAGGCTGGCGAGCGGTTCCGTTCCCCCGAGCTGATGGCGCTCACCGGGTGGTTCCCGCCCTTTGCTCCGGGCAGCGAGGAGGCGCGCCGGGCGAGTAGGCCCCCGAGTCCCGTGGCTCAACCAGTCGCTCCTGCTTCTCGAGGTAACTTAACGGTTTTGTAAGAAACTTATTGTTTTGACAGGAACCTGACCTTCGTTGCTTTGTTTTGTGTAGCTGCAAAGAGGCGAGCTAGGAGGCTGGCTTCCGCGTCTCGGGACCCTGCGTCGATGGCGGAGATCCGCTCCAGGGTCGTTGACCCCAAGGGGAGGGGGGAGCGTGTCGAGACCACTGCTGTAGCTGAACCAAAGCCACGTGCTTCTTTGAAGAGGGCTTCAACATCGGCGCCTCCTGAAGAGCGTTCCGAGCCCAAGAGGGCGAACTCGGCGGTGGAGCTGGAGGCGATAGAGGCTCGAGGGGATTGCTTCCGCCACCTCGAGGGATCCCCACTGTCCTAGTGGGAGGGCGTGGTATCGAAGAACGATATTGCGTTCTTCCAGGCAGGGGTTACTGTCACGACCCGCGACCTCTCGTCGCCGGTTCACGAGCCGCGACGGTGGGTTACGTCACAAGTCACAACGTCACTATAATAATATATCTCATATCCACAGGAATAACATTATATAACCATAATCAACGCAATACTTATATTAAACATAATACGATAACATATAAGTATTATAAGTCGTTATATAAAACCTGGGTAAATTTTTCGTTTTTCTCAATTCAAACTTTGAGTCTCACTACGACTCTAAATATTTACATAACCGCTCCTGGGTTTACGTATAATTACAAGAGATAGTTTTAGGAGCGTAGTTTACGGAAGGGGTTCAACAAAATATAGTTATAACTATACAAGAGGTTGATCCCGAGTGAGTCTCCATAGCCCAAAGGTCAAGAGATACACGTCCGGTCTTCGTCTTCAGTTCTGTTATTCACATCGCCGTCTTGCCCTTCTCTACATTACCAAGGGTCATAAAACTATGAGTCGATTGACTCAGCAAGTGGGAGTCTAACTTAGAAAATAAAGCGACTAAATGCCATGTGATATCATGTGACGTGCAAACAAGCAAATAATAATGCATGGATGCAAATCTAACAAGTCTAGAGCATGACTCTTGTGTATACACTTTAACTAGAACTTGTCGTCTTTAAGGTTACACACATCCCCCGCTATAACCTTCAGAACGACAAGAGACCAGCCTTAGACTTCGAGCAGCAGTCGTCCGGCGGCCTAAGAGTTTTAACGTTTGTCTGGGATCCACTAATGGTACCAACTTCATTCGGCGTCGGCGCAACCCCCAGGCCCTCATAGCCCGTCAAGGTGCGTCCTTCAGGTCCTCATAACCTGGCATTAAGATCGGGTGCGACTCTTGGTCGACTTCCCGATAAATGAGTACTCAGCGCCATCCCCCAGGCCCTCATAGCTCGTCAGGGTTCATTTCGTTTTGGTATCATCGACGCAACAATTCTTTAAGGTTCGGGTACTCTGCTGCACTCAGAGTACACACCTATGCTACTTACAGGAGAGCGACTCAGGATAAATCCTGAAACAAATTTCATTTCCCTTTTATGCTCGTTAGTGTTTTAGGTTGAAGACTCGGGATATGACTCCCGGTACTTCTACCCTCGATTTGAATTCGAGAGTTAAACACGGCTCTCCTGTCTCCCCCGTTCTAACGGGTCATCACAGCTAAGGAAATTATATCACATATCAGAGGCTGGGTTTCACAAATCTCATGTTTGAACTTATTGAGCGAACTCACGCTAAGTTTTCAGGAAAAGCGGCCGAAGCCTTAATCTTTGAGATTATTCGATTTTAAAGCTTTTCCTATTCTTGTTTACTAACAAACAATAATGCAAGTAAACAGGGTTATTCCCTTGGTATGTAGTTGACTTAAGTCTCCACACTTACCCGGAAAAGATCGTCTGAAAATCTATTGACTTCCGGAGTTCCCTTGCTTTTCACGCTTCCCGACACTCTACACGTCCTGGAGCGTTATCACGTTCTGAAGCGTCGAGAAACTAAAACCCAAAGTTGAAATATCATCAGTCAATGATCCGGAAGGTGATGACAAGCTTAAGGTTCGTTATCGGGATTCATTGCGAGTCGGTTCAGGGGTTCGAGAATTTAATTCACTTATTTCCCGGCTTTTCGGAATTTAAACTTATTCAAGACTCGTACGAATTCGTACCAGAGAATGAGTACGGAATAAAATCCAAATCCTTATTTTAACGAGTCTTAAATAAATTAAAGAAATAATCCGAAAATAGTATAAACCGAGAATTCTAAATGAATTAACCAAAATTAAATTCTCGAACATCTCTTAATTAAATAATTGATAATCCTTGAATACAAATCTCAAATCCAAAAATCAAGACTCGAGTCTAACGCTACAAAGCGATAAACGACTCACGAGTGAGATCGAGCTTTAAAAACTTTTTCTGAATTCACTATACTTCGGCTTCGACGCGTTCAGTTCTGCCGGCTCTCGCTCGATTCTATCCGATCTGTGACTGAGCTGTGAAATTCAGAAAACAAACATCGCGATCAATTCCCAAAATCAAGTTCCCGACTCGAAACGAACATCTAACTCAAACCTCAACGTCACAACATTTCCAACTTGTCATAAATTCTCAAACATGTCAATAAACCATATAACTTGTCAACAAATCACTTTAGTTGACATAAACTTCACATTTCTATCTCAAAAACCACTCATAAAAACCGAGCCTACATATATCACATCTCAAATCCCTTTCATCAATTCCAAATCAAATCACGATAATCAAAATGAATCACATACCCAAAACAAGTCTCACGGCCAAGTAAACTCACGGCCACAACAAAGAACCACACGGCCATCATCAAATTCCAAATCAAACCACATCAATACATGACTTTAACTCCTTACCCAAACATTTAACAGTCACATAAATGTCTTATAATCATCAAACAACTCCAGAAATTCAAGAGCCCCAACAATTCAAATCTCCAAACCAATCCATGAAATTCGGCCAAAAATTCAAACTAAATCCAAGATATTCGAGTTCAATACTCCAATTCAAATTATCAACATCACCAATCAAGCTCAAACATCCATAAATCACATTCAATTCCTCAAGAATCCCCTTAGAACTCGAAATCCCCAAATCAAATTCCAAATCCCTAAACTTCAAAATTGATTTCGGAGAAGAAATTTCCTCACCTTGCTTGCTATGAAATCGATCTCCTCGGCACGTTCTCACTTGATTTCCGGTGTCCTTCCTCGGTCAGCGGCCACGGCGACTCGACGGCGGCGACTCTTCTCCTCGGCGAGGCGCGCGCGCGGTGGCTGTGAGTTGCGCGAGAGGCAGAGCGACGAAGGAGAGGAAGACGAGGAAGAAAGAAGAAAGGACGAGGTGGTGGTGGCTGAGTGGCGCGGCTGGTGGTGAGCGGCGGCGATTGAATTTTTTTTTTCTTTGTTCCTTCTTTCTTGCAGGTCGCGCGATAGTGAGGAAGAGAAGAAGATAAGTTTCTTCTTTGCACGTGAAGAAGAAAAGAGAAGGGGAAAGAACATTGGAGAAGAAGGAAAATAAATTATTTATTTATTAAATTCACTTTTCCTCCATCTTCTAAAATAAACCCCACTCTCACGTTTTTATTCTCAAATAGCTCCAAACACGTTACAATCACGTCCTTGTCACAAAATTTTGTGACTAAAACCCGTACTCGCTCGAACTTTTAATTAAGTTATTCAAACCGAGACTTTCCTCGTTCATTCTTGATTAATTTAAATATATTTAAGGTTTCTCGGAAATAATTCTCGTCCTTGAGAATTTATTTCTTAAATTAAATTCCGGCATATTCCTCGGAAAATAATTTATTATTCGAGACGAACTCGATAAATCCTTTATTTATTCCGAGATTTTCCATCACCTTAAGATAATTTAAATTAACTCGATAAACTTCAACGTCTATAATTCATTCAAGAACTTACTTGTAACACACGAAAGCTCATTTATTAACCGTAAATTACAAACGGCGAGATTCAAAAGTTTATCCTTTACAATCCCTACCCCCTTAAAAGAGTTTCGTCCTCGAAACTTAAAATAGAGTAGGGTACTTCTTTTGCATCTCACTCTCGAGCTCCCATGTAGCTTCCTCTACAGCATGCCTCTTCCACAAAACCTTGACCAAAGGGATGGTCTGGTTCCTTAAGAATTTATCTTTGCGATTAAGAATCGCTACAGCTAGCTCTTCATATCTGACTTCAGGAGAGATCTCAACCTCTTGCTCTTGTAGAACATGCGAAGGGTCAAACACATACTTCTGTAACATAGACACGTGGAATACATTATAAAGGTTGGGCATATACGGCGGCAACGCCAAGCGATAAGTTGTCTTGCCTACACGCTCAATGATCTCAAAAGGTCCAACATACCTTGGACTGAGCTTCTCTTTCTTTCTAAACCTCATAACTCCTCGCATGGGTGAGATCTTCAGAAAAACTTTCTCTCCGGCTCCAAACTCTAGAGGTCTTCTATGTCTGTCAGCGTAGTTTTTCTGACGACCTTGAGATGTCTTCATCTCGAACCTTCAATTGATGGTATCCCGAACGCAAGACAATCTTTGAGAACAATGTCGCTCATGTGATCAAAAAGATCGTTGATCCGTAGCAACGGATACTTGTTCTTGATCGTTACTTGGTTCAACCCACGGTTGTCAATACAGAGCCGTAAGGAACCATCTGCCTTCTTAACGAACAAGACAGGCGCTCCCTAAAAAAAATCAAGGAAATCTCTAGCAACTGGAATCTCATGCGGCTGTGGTTTGACTGTCTTCGTGACGTCTACCACGCTTGCAAGGTAACCAGTGCAACCCTGATGCATCATCTTCACGGCTTTCAGCGCCGATACGATCGAAAAACTCGATTTTCGAGAGGAACCTTGGAACTACAGCGTTCCAAGTCCTGGATTCTTGAACAGAACCAACTTCTTTCGGCAATCTATGATTGCATGGTGGGTATTTAACCAGTCCATTCCAAGAATTACGTCATAGTCTACCATTTCCAATTCTATCAAGTCTGCTTTCATCATCCGGTCATGAACTCAGATGGGCACATCTTTATACCAACATAATGACTGGTACTTTTCTCCAGAAGGCGTAGCCGTAACGAACGGGTACGAGAATTCCTTCTGATGCTCACCTAACTGATCAGACTTCCTAGATGCGATGAATGAATGTGTGGTTCCTGGATCTATCAATGCATATGCAGATAAAGAATTCACGAAAATATGACCTGTGATAGCGGTGGACGATCCTGCTCGCACTTCATCTTCACGGATGGAGAAGACTCTGGCATTGGTTTTCGGTTGCTCTTTGGGTGCAGGGGTCTTCACTTCTGGATTCTCACATACTCGAGACAGATGTCCCTCTTTCCCGCATCTGAAACACACCAGCGCACGAGCATAACACTCTCCCTCGTGCGATCTGCCGCACCTTCGGCACACGGTCATCTGATTACTTCCAGAGGTCATAGGCTTCTTATTGGGCGGCCCTGACTGTCCGCTATCTTCACGTCCTCTGTTCTGGTTCATCGACTGTGATTGATTTCCATAACTTCCTTGAGGTCGATAACTCAAGCCTTGTTGGGACCTCATTCCGTCTCCTCGCTGTGGCCGACTCTCCCATCTTGATGGGGATCTGAATCTTTTTCTCGATTCGCTCTGCTTTAGGCCCGCAGCTTCTGAAGGTGTCGCAGCAATTGGTTTCGGTGCCGGAGTTCGATTACCCTCGCGCCAACCAGCAATCCGCAAAGCTCTTTGCACGGCGTTGGCGTAAGAACGAGGTCCATCATCTCCGCTATCCACTTGGCTCACGATATCCACATTGAGCCCGTGCATGTATTTCATCTTTCTAGCCTGATCAGTAGGGACTAGGGAAGGAGCGAACCTGGCTAACGTGTCGAACTTTGTCGTATATTCTGATACTGACATTGAACCCTGGTGTAGGCTCATGAATTCGCGTACCTTGTTCGACAGGTTAGCTTCACTCAGGTACTTCCCGTGAAAGAGATTGAGAAAATGAACCCACGTCATTGAGTGAACATCCTCAGTCGACGCCATCACCTCCCACCAGCCCCTAGCCTCATCCTCCAGTTGATTCACAGCGCAAGCCACTCTCTCGGTATCGGACAGCTGCATGTAGTTGAGGATCTGCTGCATCTTCTTAACCCAGTTCTCCGCTGCAGCTGGATCCCCATGGCCGTCAAACGTCGGAGGCTTCTGCTTACGAAACCTCTCATATACTGGCTCGCTCACAGGAGGAACGACGTCAGGAATCTGGAAGTTTAGCTCCTCAGGAGGATCCACAAGCACTGGCGGTGGATTCTCTAGTCGTTCTCCTGGAACTGGAGGCGCTGGGTGTTGTGGAGGTGGCGCATTCAGCCTCGTTAAGAGTTCTGCGATCGTGCGGTTCTGCTCCTCCAGCTGCTGCGCGAGCCTTAGATTCAGCTCATCTCTTTGGGTCGCGTCAGCAGCTTGTCTCTCCAGCGTGCGTCTGATCTCCGCGAGATCCGCCGCTGTAACATTCTCGGCATTTGTTGGGTCTCGCCTAGGGCCCATGCCTTCTTAACCTTCACCTGGTAGAAAGCATAATCAAATCTCAAATCATAACATCGAGAATGCGAGAAAAGAACATATCAACACACGATCATATCTCAAAACGAGATCTCATAAACATTTCTCATATCTATTTCAAGTAAAAAAAAAGATATATGCAACCTGCATTCGTGCATCCACCATTTACACGTCACATGGCAACTATCACTATCTACACAAATCTATAGACTCCCAAAAAGAGACTAGCCTTACCCAAGGCTTAGTCGGACGGGTTTCAAAAAGGGTACTCATGTCGCTGTTTACTAACTATCTGCATCCTACGAACAAAGAAGGCAACAACAAGCTCAGCATGATCCCACAATTCGTACCAGAACGTGTATCTCAAGTCTACATGAAAGGTTAAACCTGGGCTCTGATACCACAAAACCTGTCACGACCCGCGACCTCTCGTCGCCGGTTCACGAGCCGCGACGGTGGGTTACGTCACAAGTCACAACGTCACTATAATAATATATCTCATATCCACAGGAATAACATTATATAACCATAATCAACGCAATACTTATATTAAACATAATACGATAACATATAAGTATTATAAGTCGTTATATAAAACCTGGGTAAATTTTTCGTTTTTCTCAATTCAAACTTTGAGTCTCACTACGACTCTAAATATTTACATAACCGCTCCTGGGTTTACGTATAATTACAAGAGATAGTTTTAGGAGCGTAGTTTACGGAAGGGGTTCAACAAAATATAGTTATAACTATACAAGAGGTTGATCCCGAGTGAGTCTCCATAGCCCAAAGGTCAAGAGATACACGTCCGGTCTTCGTCTTCAGTTCTGTTATTCACATCGCCGTCTTGCCCTTCTCTACATTACCAAGGGTCATAAAACTATGAGTCGATTGACTCAGCAAGTGGGAGTCTAACTTAGAAAATAAAGCGACTAAATGCCATGTGATATCATGTGACGTGCAAACAAGCAAATAATAATGCATGGATGCAAATCTAACAAGTCTAGAGCATGACTCTTGTGTATACACTTTAACTAGAACTTGTCGTCTTTAAGGTTACACACATCCCCCGCTATAACCTTCAGAACGACAAGAGACCAGCCTTAGACTTCGAGCAGCAGTCGTCCGGCGGCCTAAGAGTTTTAACGTTTGTCTGGGATCCACTAATGGTACCAACTTCATTCGGCGTCGGCGCAACCCCCAGGCCCTCATAGCCCGTCAAGGTGCGTCCTTCAGGTCCTCATAACCTGGCATTAAGATCGGGTGCGACTCTTGGTCGACTTCCCGATAAATGAGTACTCAGCGCCATCCCCCAGGCCCTCATAGCTCGTCAGGGTTCATTTCGTTTTGGTACCATCGACGCAACAATTCTTTAAGGTTCGGGTACTCTGCTGCACTCAGAGTACACACCTATGCTACTTACAGGAGAGCGACTCAGGATAAATCCTGAAACAAATTTCATTTCCCTTTTATGCTCGTTAGTGTTTTAGGTTGAAGACTCGGGATATGACTCCCGGTACTTCTACCCTCGATTTGAATTCGAGAGTTAAACACGGCTCTCCTGTCTCCCCCGTTCTAACGGGTCATCACAGCTAAGGAAATTATATCACATATCAGAGGCTGGGTTTCACAAATCTCATGTTTGAACTTATTGAGCGAACTCACGCTAAGTTTTCAGGAAAAGCGGCCGAAGCCTTAATCTTTGAGATTATTCGATTTTAAAGCTTTTCCTATTCTTGTTTACTAACAAACAATAATGCAAGTAAACAGGGTTATTCCCTTGGTATGTAGTTGACTTAAGTCTCCACACTTACCCGGAAAAGATCGTCTGAAAATCTATTGACTTCCGGAGTTCCCTTGCTTTTCACGCTTCCCGACACTCTACACGTCCTGGAGCGTTATCACGTTCTGAAGCGTCGAGAAACTAAAACCCAAAGTTGAAATATCATCAGTCAATGATCCGGAAGGTGATGACAAGCTTAAGGTTCGTTATCGGGATTCATTGCGAGTCGGTTCAGGGGTTCGAGAATTTAATTCACTTATTTCCCGGCTTTTCGGAATTTAAACTTATTCAAGACTCGTACGAATTCGTACCAGAGAATGAGTACGAAATAAAATCCAAATCCTTATTTTAACGAGTCTTAAATAAATTAAAGAAATAATCCGAAAATAGTATAAACCGAGAATTCTAAATGAATTAACCAAAATTAAATTCTCGAACATCTCTTAATTAAATAATTGATAATCCTTGAATACAAATCTCAAATCCAAAAATCAAGACTCGAGTCTAACGCTACAAAGCGATAAACGACTCACGAGTGAGATCGAGCTTTAAAAACTTTTTCTGAATTCACTATACTTCGGCTTCGACGCGTTCAGTTCTGCCGGCTCTCGCTCGATTCTATCCGATCTGTGACTGAGCTGTGAAATTCAGAAAACAAACATCGCGATCAATTCCCAAAATCAAGTTCCCGACTCGAAACGAACATCTAACTCAAACCTCAACGTCACAACATTTCCAACTTGTCATAAATTCTCAAACATGTCAATAAACCATATAACTTGTCAACAAATCACTTTAGTTGACATAAACTTCACATTTCTATCTCAAAAACCACTCATAAAAACCGAGCCTACATATATCACATCTCAAATCCCTTTCATCAATTCCAAATCAAATCACGATAATCAAAATGAATCACATACCCAAAACAAGTCTCACGGCCAAGTAAACTCACGGCCACAACAAAGAACCACACGGCCATCATCAAATTCCAAATCAAACCACATCAATACATGACTTTAACTCCTTACCCAAACATTTAACAGTCACATAAATGTCTTATAATCATCAAACAACTCCAGAAATTCAAGAGCCCCAACAATTCAAATCTCCAAACCAATCCATGAAATTCGGCCAAAAATTCAAACTAAATCCAAGATATTCGAGTTCAATACTCCAATTCAAATTATCAACATCACCAATCAAGCTCAAACATCCATAAATCACATTCAATTCCTCAAGAATCCCCTTAGAACTCGAAATCCCCAAATCAAATTCCAAATCCCTAAACTTCAAAATTGATTTCGGAGAAGAAATTTCCTCACCTTGCTTGCTATGAAATCGATCTCCTCGGCACGTTCTCACTTGATTTCCGGTGTCCTTCCTCGGTCAGCGGCCACGGCGACTCGACGGCGGCGACTCTTCTCCTCGGCGAGGCGCGCGCGCGGTGGCTGTGAGTTGCGCGAGAGGCAGAGCGACGAAGGAGAGGAAGACGAGGAAGAAAGAAGAAAGGACGAGGTGGTGGTGGCTGAGTGGCGCGGCTGGTGGTGAGCGGCGGCGATTGAATTTTTTTTTTCTTTGTTCCTTCTTTCTTGCAGGTCGCGCGATAGTGAGGAAGAGAAGAAGATAAGTTTCTTCTTTGCACGTGAAGAAGAAAAGAGAAGGGGAAAGAACATTGGAGAAGAAGGAAAATAAATTATTTATTTATTAAATTCACTTTTCCTCCATCTTCTAAAATAAACCCCACTCTCACGTTTTTATTCTCAAATAGCTCCAAACACGTTACAATCACGTCCTTGTCACAAAATTTTGTGACTAAAACCCGTACTCGCTCGAACTTTTAATTAAGTTATTCAAACCGAGACTTTCCTCGTTCATTCTTGATTAATTTAAATATATTTAAGGTTTCTCGGAAATAATTCTCGTCCTTGAGAATTTATTTCTTAAATTAAATTCCGGCATATTCCTCGGAAAATAATTTATTATTCGAGACGAACTCGATAAATCCTTTATTTATTCCGAGATTTTCCATCACCTTAAGATAATTTAAATTAACTCGATAAACTTCAACGTCTATAATTCATTCAAGAACTTACTTGTAACACACGAAAGCTCATTTATTAACCGTAAATTACAAACGGCGAGATTCAAAAGTTTATCCTTTACAGTTACCGACGCTCAGAGGGTCAGTATTTCTGTTTATTCTGTTGTAAGCGTAGGTTTTAGTTTTGATCCTTGCTTCTTTGTCGTCGCAGGCGTACACGAGGGCCGTGCGAAGCGACAGGATTTTGCATGACTACATCCGGCGCTTAGGGGCATCCCAGGAGGAGCTTGCTCGGACGAAGGCTAGGCTGGCTCAGGTCGAGCGAGGTTCACACCCGGGGGCGGAGACCGAGGCGCTTCGAGACCAGCTTTGCGAGGCTAAGGTGGCACTCCAAATCGCACGGGATCAGCGTGACGGAGCCCAAATGTCGGTGGCCAAGATGGCAGGAGAGCTCACCGAAGAACGGCGAGCTTGCGAGGTGGCACCCCGATCAGCGGAGATTTTTCGCACTGAGGTTACCGACCTTCGGAGGCAACTGGATGCTCGATCCGATGCTTTGGAGACGTCGCACCGCCAGCTTACTTCGAGCGAAGCGGTGCGTGTTCGGGCGGAGCGCGAGCGCGACTCTCTGGCGGAGGAAAACGATCGCCTCTCATCCCAGCTTGCTGAAGCGGAGCGAAGAGCGTCCGACGTGCAGGATGACTACGACATAGGGACCGAGGAGGCCCGTCGTGCCGGAGCGGTAGAGTGTCGGGATGCGACCGCGACCGAGAACGAGGCCCGGGGGGTCACCTTTGAATTCTTCGACACCCTGTTTCCCCTGCTAGATGAGGGTATTGTTTGAGCCGTGTGGCTTCTTTTTTAGCGCGTATGTTTAGCGCTTTGCTTTCTTTTCCTTTTCTAGGATTTTATTTATTTTTCACGCACTTTTTATTTAGCACGTGTTTATTGGATTCAGAGCCATGGCTCTTTTTATTTATGAGATATTTTTGTTGCTTTCATGTTGAACGCTTATCTCAATTTTCGAGCAATTTTACTCGTATATGCCTTCTTTGCGGGCTAACGTGGCACGAAGGGCTTGTATCCTTACCAATAGTTTTGGCAGGTTTTGCATCCCTAGCTGGGATTTGTCCTCCGCTCACTCTATCGTTACGTCTCGTCGTCGTTCAATGTTCGAGGTAAGGGGGTGTTTGTGCCCACTTAGGTGGATGTGGCCCAGTGACTTTGCTTCGTGCCTTCCGGCGATCGAAGAGGTTGTACCGGGTAGTTCTCGGGGGCTCTGCGTCCGTGCCATTGGCGACTGGACGTGTATGTCGCGCCGGGTTGGGCTGGCGTCTTTTTGGGTTCGTGCCTTGGAGCAAGCGAACGCGTTTTGCGTCGGGTTATGCCAACGTCTTTTTGAGTTCGCGCCCTGGAGCGTCGGAACGAAGGTGCGCCGGGTTAGGCCCGCGTCTTTTTAGTGTTCGCGCCCTGGAGCGTCGGAACGTAGGTGCGCCGGGTTAGGCCGGCGTCTTTTTAGTGTTCGCGCCCTGGAGCGTCAAAACGAAGGTGCGCCGGGTTAGGCCGGCGTCTTTTTAGTGTTCGCGCCCTGGAGCGTCGGAACGTAGGTGTGCCGGGTTAGGCCGGCGTCTTTTTAGTGTTCGCGCCCTGGAGCGTCGGAACGAAGGTGCGCCGGGTTAGGCCGGCGTCTTTTTAGTGTTCGCGCCCTGGAGCGTCGGAACGTAGGTGCGCTGGGTTAGGCCGGCGTCTTTTTAGTGTTCGCGCCCTGGAGCGTCGAAACGTAGGTGCGTCGGGTTAGGCCGGCGTCTTTTTGGGTCCGCTCACCCTGGAGCAAGCGAACGCAGGTGCGTCGGGTTAGGCTGACGTCTTTTGGGCTCGCTTGCCCTGGAGCAAGCGAACGCGGTTGCGCCAGGTTAGGCCGACGTCTTTTGGGCCCGCTTGCCCTAGAGCAAGCGAACGCGGTTGCGCCGGTTAGGCCGACGTCTTTTAAGCCCGCTTGCCCTGGAGCAAGCGAACGCGGTTGCGCCGGGTTAGGCCGACGTCTTTTACTCAAACCCTATTGCGCCGGGTTAGGCCGGCGTCTTAGGTGTTCGTGCCCTGAGGCTGGCGAACCTTTTTTGGCTCAAATTTGGCCTTTTTAAGGTTTGAGGCAGCGCCTTTACGCGACTTACATGCGTCCTAGAAGACGTCTTTCACCTGCGCCTTTACGCGTCTTACGGCACGCCGGGAAGGCCGACGTTTTACTCGAACCCGTATGCACGAAAGGCCGTCGGGGTCCGAGCTTCCTAAGTCTGTATCCCCGTGGGGGACTTAGGCCTGGGTAGAAGTGTTCGTGCTGTTTGAGCGACCGAACTTTTGCGCCGGGTTAGGCCGATGTCTTTGAGCTCGTGGGTTGAGCGACCGAATTGATGCGTTGCGCCGGGTTAGGCCGGCATCTTTGAGCTCGTGGGTTGAGCGACCGAACTTATGCGTTGCGCCGGGTTAGGCCGGCGTCTTTTCCCGGACCCGTATGCCTGATGAGCCGTCGGGATCCGAGCTTCTTAAGCCTTTGTATCCCGTGAGTGGGGGCTTAAGGTTTTTTTTATATATACCGTATTTTCGAGTGTACGTCTCAGGACCCATAGCCCCTCGAGTTTTTAGTTTACAGGTCGTCCCATGATGACTAAAAAATGTGATAAAGTGGGTAAAAAGACCTCAAACTTTATTTCTTATTAAGTGTTGCTAACAGGGAACATCCTTGAACAGTGGCGCGTAGGCCTTATTGAATAAGGGAAATCAGAGCAATAAACGGGGGGACTTGGTCACTGGTGGTACTGCCTCAAGTGCTCGGCGTTCCACGGGTGCCGGATTGGAGTTCCGTCCGTGTGTTCGATGTAGTAGGTTCCGTCGTGTATGACTTGTCGAACTCTATATGGTCCTTCCCAATTTGGGCCCAGGACCCCGACGCCTTGCACTTTGGTGTTTTGGAACACGCGTCTGAGTACAAGGCTGCCGACGGCGAAGATCCGCCTTTGACTTTGGCATTTTAGTATCTCTCAACCTTTCGCTTTTGTGCAGCGAGTCTGGTGTGGGCCTCGAATCTTTTCTCGTCGATTAGATCCAGTTCAAGGAGCATGGCCTCATCATTTTCTTTTTCGTCGAAAGTGTCGACCCGGTAGGTGGGGACTTTCGTTTCCACGGGGACCACTGCTTCAATCCCAAAGGCTAGGGAGAAGGGGGTCTCTCCGGTGGCGTTTCGAACGGTCGTTCGATAGGCCCATAGGAAGAAAGGCAATTCCTTAGCCCAGGCGCCCTTTTTGGCTGTGAGCTTTTTCTTGAGGTTGCTTTTAATCGTCTAGTTGACGGCTTCCACTTGGCCATTAGCCTGTGGATGTCGCGGGGACGAGAATGTCTTGCTTATCCCTAGCTGGGCACAGATCTCTCTAACCCTCGCGTTGTCGAACTGCACGCCGTTATAGGTCACGATCGACTCGGGGATGCCGTGGCAGCATATTATGGACTTCCAGATGAAGTTTGTAGTGTTGGCCTCGGTGATCCTGGCCAGAGGCTCGGCTTCGACCCACTTAGTGAAGTAGTCAATAGCGACGATGGCGTATTCGTATTGCCCCGGGGCTTTGGGAAGTTTGCCGATAATGTCTACGCCCCATTTTGCGAAGGGGCGTGGAACAACGATGCTACTCAGGGGAGATGGCGGCTGTCGTGGAACGTTGGAGAAACGTTGACACTTGTCGCACTTTCTTGCCCAGTCGTAGGCGTCTTTTTTCATCGTTGGCCAGAAATAGCCTTGTCGAAGTGCTTTGAGCGCGAGGGACCTCCCAGCGGCGTGGTTCCCGCAGAGGCCTTCGTGGATCTCGCGGAGGACCTTAGTCGACTCGACGCTGTTGAGACATCGGAGCAGCGGGGTTGAATACCCGCGCTTGTATAAGGCTTCGCCTCTCAACACGTATTTGGATGGGAGGGCTTTCAGCTTTTCGGCTTCTATACGGTCTTCGGGAAGTACCCCTCTTCGCAAGAAGTCTGTAAGCGGGGTCATCCAAGTTGGATGAGCGGCACTCTCAATCGTTCCAACTTCGTCACGTGAGACGGATGGTCGTGAGAGAGATTCGATTGGGATAGTTCCCAACCCGTCTTCGGTGATACCGGATCTGAGGCGAGCTAGGGCGTCAGCCTCGGAGTTCTCTTCTCGTGGGATCTGGATGATCTCGAACCAGGAGAAGGCATCTAGCTTGGCATTTGTCTTTGCTAAGTAGGCGATCATGTAAGGTTCTTTGGCAACGTAGTCGCCTTTAACCTAATTTACGGTCAACTGCGAGTCACAGTGTATTCGTAAATTCTGTACGTTGAGCTTTTGAGCGAGCTCTAGCCCTACGATAATGGCTTCGTACTCGGCCTCATTATTGGAGGCCTGGAATCCGTAGTGGAGGGCGTAGCGTAACTTTTCCCGGTCGGGATTTGTTAGAATCACGTCGGCGCCTGCTCCCTGGGCATTAGATGCTCTGTCTACGTGTAGTTCCCAGATGGGACCCGTAGGGTCGACCTTTCTCTTTCGAGCCGACAAGTCGTCGGTCGAGTCGTCTTCTGCTCTTCCCATGTCGGGAGTGTAGGAGAATTCTGCTACGAAATCAGCTAAGGCTTGAGCCTTTATTGCTGGTCTCGGGTGAAACTCAATCCCGTACTCGCTCAATTCTTGGGACCAGATCGCCATGCGAGTCGATGTTCCCTTTTGAAGAGCTTTACCGATTGGGTGTCCGGTTCGGACAACGATTGGGTGAGCCTGGAAGTAGGGGCGTAGCTTTTTGGCGGCTACGAGGAGAGCGAGAGAGAGCTTCTCTATCTCTGTATAACGCGTTTCGGCGTCAAGTAGGGCTTTGCTTACGTAGAAGATGGGCCATTGAGCCCTATCTTCTTCACGGATCAGCACAGCGCTCACAGCTCGTTCGGAGACGACGAGGTGGATGTAAACCGTCTCGCCATCTTTTGGCTTGGAGAGGAACGGAGGTGTCCCGAAGTAGGCCTTCATTTCTTGAAAGGCCTTTTCGCACTCATCCGTCCATTCAAAGCCGTCCGTCTTCTTAATTGCTTTGAAGAAAGGTTGACACTTGTCGGATGCTTTGGCCACAAAACATGAGAGGGCGGCAACCCGACCGGTCAGACTTTGGACTTCCTTGACACGTCGTGGAGACTTCATGTCAAGGAGTGCCTTGATTTTCTCGGGGTTCGCTTCGATACCTCGACGGTTATCTATGTAGCCTAGGAACTGTTGTCAATGGTGCCCACAAGAAGAGTAGTAGTATCTATTTATGTACATTTGATGTCATTTAGTCTTACGAAGACTCTTGCTTGTAATTGCTTATTCATTATTAATAAAGTTGAAACGTTCATTCATTCTTTCTTTGTTTGAAGCTTTATGATAAAACCTTAGTCTTTTAGTCCATAAACAAACTTAACAACTTACGAAGAGACAAATGTAGATTTGCATGAACAAACTCTTCGTAGTTTGCTTAAAACGATATATTCGCAATCTTAGGGTCAAAGGACTATTGACCTCAGTATGATTGTTAGAAGAATCTATGATGTCTGGTTATGAGGCATTGAGAGTTGGGGACTCTATAGTTCTTCTAGGTATCTTCCGAAGGTACTGAATTGACCAGTGCACTTCTAGAGACAATATAAGAACAAACCATTTAACCTCTTATGTCTCGAAGTCACTATGTATGAATTGCATCATGCTTACCTTAATCCTGAAATGATACATGCCATTTCACACCTTAGTATTCTCATTTGAGAAAGTCAAAGTTCGGACTCACTATGTGATTCCGAACAAGGCCTATTGGTGAAGTACTAAGTTGTGAGTCTGTCATGAGTAACTTTGTGAAGTTCTCATAGATATGGAATTCATGTACAAGATTGCTGAAATGCAATGTATGTCACCTCATGCTTTGTTCCTTGGAGTGTGAATAAATGAACTGGCCAGTGTCCAAATTGAGTCCTGACTCTTTTGGATGAAACAATGTGACTTGTTAGCTCCTCGTCAATACATTGTTTCTAACTTATTCACAAGCGACAAAGGAGTTGAGGAAATAACAGCTAGAAGGGTAAAATGGTAATTTAGTAAATCCCGACTAGCTGATGACATTCATGAAGGGTAAACATAGATAATATTCAGTGGATCCGCTCATCATAATTAGGTCGAATTCTTGAGTAGAAAACAAATTCATTTGAACCGAGAGATTTTCAGTGTCAGCTCTTTAGTGGAGTCAGTTGGCATTAAGCTAAACTTGGAAAAGGTTTGTGAACTTTTGAGTCCAAGTGTTTAGCTCAAGCTTTGTTCATTTGGGTCCATGAGGTCACTGTCACGAATCACATCGATTGGAATAGTTAAACTGGAAGCTAATTCAAAACAAGAACGAGACAGTTTTACGAAAATTGTCAAAAGGGTAATTTTGTCTTTTTGGACATAGGACGAAAAGAATGTCAATAAATTTTTTTGACATTGTCATATGATGACAAATGAAATAAATATTACTCAGCCATATTAGTGTAATTGGGCCTTGAGGATTAATTTCATTTCATGGAATTTTACTTGAAAATTCTTAATGGGCTTTTCTTATGTTGTCATGAACAAATGAAGAAACATCTAGAAGCTCCTTCTAGAAGCTCAAATTTCGTCCAACCCAAGGAAAATAAGGCTGAATTTCATTCATGCCATAGTGGGAAAGAGAATTTATTTTGTGCATTGATGTATGAAGATACTTGCCAAAAGAAAAAGGGGAAACAAATTTCCTTAAGAAGGAAAGTGCATTTTCGGCCAACTAAGAGGAAATCAAATGAGGAAACAAATCCTAAGCCTTCATGAGGCATGTTGGACGTGAAAGGCAATAGGAAAAGAGGAAACTACCTTTTGAAGGTAATCCTCCTCCTATAAATAGGAGCCTCATTCCTCACGTTTCATTCATCCAAGTTTAAGAGATTTGAGAGACTCTCTCTCTAGAACTTTGGCCGAAAATCCTCTCTCTCTCTCTCTAGTTTATTTTCGATTTTTCTTGTCTTGGCACCTAGGTCCTCACTCGACCTTGTGTTTAGCTCTGCGACTTCGAGACTCGTTCTTAAGTCGTAGTGTTTAAAAGTGCCCACTCACTGATTCCTTCTTTTCGAGTGATTTAGTGATAGAAACTTTCGTGGTTGCTCGAGGTGCCGAGGAAAGAAAGAGAGACGTGCTGCGAGGGGAGACGAGCGTTGCAAACTTTCCACAAGCTTCTTCAAAGTTCAAGCTTCAAGAAAGGTTAGTAAACTTCTAGCTCATATTGGTTTTTAATTACATGTACTTGCACTTGTCTAGGTTAGTAAAAACTGTTTTACTTGTAAAAGAAAATTTTTAAAATTCCGCCGCTTACGGAAGCGTTAATTATTTTCTCAAACCCTAGATCGATTCCAACAAATGGTATCAGAGCTATGGTTAAAGATTAGCATGTACATGTTTTTAAAATTATGAGCTTGAAAATCGTTTTCGAAAGTTTACTAATTTTGTGACAAGTTAGAATTGTAATCTTAGATTTTTTTTAATTTAATGCTCTTGTCTTTAAATTAAAAAGCATGTTGTTTTTCTATGAGTTTGGCATGTTTTTAAAACACATTAGAATCAGTTCTAAAAGTTTTTAATTTTTTATATTGAAAAACGTGTTTTAAAGGTTTGAGATATTTCGAGTAAAATTTTGTGACTAGTTATATTGTCTTGCTAGTTTCGTTTATTTACTTGAATCGTTTTATGCATGTTGTTATTTCTTTTATTCTATGTTATTACCCTGCTAATAAAACACAAATAAAAGCTTTAAACAATATCTTAAAACGTTCTGTTACACTCGATTCTTTTTCGCACCTAAAAAGGACCAAGCTTTAATTTATTTATTTTTCTTCGAGCTGGAGTAAACCCGCATTAAAAGTGGCATAACTCTCTGCTCAGAAATCTAAATTTAATGATTCTTAAATCAAATTAAAGCTCTGTCTGTCCTCTGTCCAATGCAACCGGTTTCGGCTCAAAAGGACATCGGAGCCGCCAGATATGGCGATTTTACTCCGAGGTGCGCGGCTGTCTGAAACTCCAGTTTTTTTTTAGAAATCCGGATTTTCAAACCCCACTACCATGAGTTATAGAACTCTAATGAGAAAATTTTCTTGAGCAAAAATGTTTTTTATATGATTATAAACATGATGTGTAAGATTAAAATGTTTTGATTTTTGAAAGTTTAATTGAAATTGAATTTTTATAAAACTAGTTTGAATTTTGAAAAACCGTTTTCACTTTCAAACTTGAAAAATATTTTGTCATCCAAATCAAATAAATTTTCAAAATGTTTTCAAAACTATATCTATATCACATATGTTCAAAATCTATATGCTCTTGAAAATTTGAGTGGGAGGTCTCCTTGTAGACAAGCCGAAAAATAAAAAGATGTGTAATCTCAAACTTTCAAGTGTTCGAGTGAGTTGAAGTTCACACTTCCCTCACGCACTTTCCCGAAATAGAAAATAGGAAAAGATCGAGTATGTACCTTGTGCCTTTATGCACTAATACTGCTCTGAACATGTCGATCTAGGATTCTCTTCTAGTTGTCCGCTCTGTCGCTCTCTAACTAGGAAATTTGTTTCCGAAATTATAAGAGTCGATGAACCAACTCCAAAAACTAAGTGGGAGGGTTATACTTATTGTTTGTAACCCACGATCCCCAACACTAATGAAAAGTGCAAGTGTCGCCGGACTAAGAGTCACCCTCGTGGCCCTCTCTTAAATGAGAGTACTCAAGGGCGCTTTGCTCTGATCATTGCTCAATGAGCTACGTCCGAGAGTGAGACGATGATGGCAAGGCCTCCCCTTGGGGGATTGTTTTTCAAAGTTGACCTTTTGGACTAAGTTGTTGGTTGCACACTTAGGCTCAATCCCTAGTAATCCTCCCTCGAGGCCCTGCGAAAGGATGTGAGTGATCAAACCAATTTACAAGGTGGCTAGTCAAAATTGATGTATTGACATCTTGGCTATGCATTAATGATGAGTCATTTACTTATGAAATGAGACTCGTTGCGGCCTTCCCTCGAAGGAGTAAAGTGTCATTTCGTTCATAACACCTTTGGATTTTATAAAGTCTTAAACAAACTTAAATCCTAAACTAAAGACTAATCATAAACTTGTTTCAACTTTTATAGGCAATATGTCTCCCAACCCTCTCTCTTTCATTCTTTCCTCGAACAAACTCGAAAACGAAAACTACATAGACTCGAAGCTTAACCTCGACATAATCCTTACCAAGCACAAATGGGTACTCACCACCCCGTGTCCTCCTCTGACGAATGATGATTCAACTCAAGAGGACAATGACGCCTTAGCGGCCTGGCTTCGATCCGATGAGATTGTGAGGTGCTATATCTTGGCATCTATGAACAATATGCTGAAAGAGCAACATCGTGACATCGAGACTGCCGCCGAAATGCTCTACAATCTCCTTGAGATATTGGGAGGGCAAAGGCGTCAATCAAGGCAAAAAGCAGTCCGACAGTTTATGAACTGTCATATGAAGGCTAGGACTCCTGTTAGAGACTTTATGATACTGATCATTAGTTTTCTAAATAAAATGGAAATCCTAGGATCTGAGACTGATGGGAAGAATGTCATAGATATGATCTTAGAAACTCTCCCCGCATCTCTTGATACCTCCAAGATGAACTACTCCATAAACAAGCTAGAGTACACTGTTACCAAGCTTGTGAAGGAACTTCACACTGCTGTAGGTCTCACTAAGAGAAAGAGGAATCAAGGAGAGGCACATGCTACTGAGCAAAAAGCCTCCGCCTCTAGAACTAAGAAGAGACCTCACAAGGCCGATAAAAAGAACTGTCCTGCCAATCTCAAAGCAAAGGAACATAGTATTGTACTAGTTACCGAAGCATGCTTAGTAGCTGATAATGTATCAACGTGGATTCTTGACTCCGCTGCTACTAACCATATTTGTTGTTCCTTGAATGGTTTCAAGAAAACCAAAAGCTTAGAGGAAGGCGAGTTCTGTTTCAAATGGGGTGATGGGAGCCTGGTGTCTGCAAAGGCTGTGGGATCCGTGACGCTGTCTTTTGAAGACCGCACTTTAAACTTGAATAATGTTTATTTTGTTCCTACCTTTGGGAAGAACTTAATATCCGTTGCTCGTCTTCGTGAGCAAGATTATTGTTTAAAGTTCATTAAGAATGGAATTCGTATTTCGTTTCCTGATCATTCTTTTGTCACTGATGCATGTATGAAGAATGCTCTTTTCTACATCTATCCCTCTAACCCTTCTCTTTTAGACACCGAAATAGATAAAGATCTAATTAGGGAGCCAAAGAGGATCAAACTTTCTGAATCCTCCGATCTAACAAAATCAACACACCTATGGCACTTAAGACTTGGTCATATCAGTCTAGAAAGGATTAAGAGACTTGTGAGGGATGGTCCACTCCAAGCCTCTGCAATAGGTTCACTACCTACTTGTGAATCTTGCATAGAAGGAAAAATGGCTAAGCGACCTTTCTCTGATAAAGGTCGAAGAGCCACTGAGTTGCTGGAACTAATACATTCTGATGTATGTGGTCCGCTCAGCCAACAGGCATGTGGAGGATACGAATACTTCGTTACCTTCACTGATGATTACGCACGATATGGGTTTGTCTATTTGCTCAAACACAAATCCGAGACCTTTAACGTATTTAAGGTCTTTAGGGCTTTAGTGGAAAAGCAAACTGGGAAAGTGATCAAAGCCCTTCGATCTGATCGAGGTGGTGAGTATATGTCTGGAGAGTTCGATGACTTTCTTAAAGAAGAAGGTATCACTTCTCAGCTTACCGCACCTGGCACACCTCAACAAAACGGAGTGTCAGAGAGAAGAAACCGAACTCTTATGGAGATGGTTAGATCGATGATGAGTTACTCATCACTCCCGCTTTCCTTTTGGGGATATGCCCTCGAAACAGCCGCTTACATTCTGAACCAAGTTCCGTCTAAAATGGTTTCTGGTACTCCTTATGAAAGATGGACTGGCCGTAAAGTAAGTTTGGGCGACATCCGAATTTGGGGTTGCCCTGCACATGTGCTAAGGCAAAAGACTAGCAAGTTGGCTAGTAGGTCAGAATTGTGCCTGTTTGTGGGATATCCAAAGGAAACCAAAGGTTTCATTTTCTATAGTCCCGAGGACGATAAGACTTTCGTTAGCACGAATGCTCGTTTCCTTGAGGAGGACTTCATGAAGGATGCGAAACCTAGAAGCAAAATTGTGCTTGAAGAAAAGTTGGGTGAGGAAGCTTCTACCTCATCAGAATCTCGTCAAGTAGTACTTCGACTTAGTGGGAGGGCTGCTCAAAAGCCTGACAGGTACATGTCTTATGGAGACTCTCTTGTAGCCGTCTCTGACATGGATGATCCTGTTTCCTATAGCCAAGCGATGGCTTGTTCTGAATCAAACCTTTGGCTTGACGCCATGAAAGTTGAAATGCACTCGATGTATGTCAACAATGTCTGGAAACTTGTAGACCTTCCTGAAGGGATTAAACCCGTAGGGTGTAAGTGGATATACAAGAAGAAAAGGGGTCCTGATGGGAACGTCGAGACGTTCAAAGCACGACTTGTGGCGAAGAGTTATACCCAACAAGAAGGGATTGACTATGAAGAAACCTTCTCGCCAGTCGCGATGCTTAAATCCATCCGCATACTCCTATCCATAGCTGCAGCTCTCGACTATGAGATCTGGCAAATGGATGTCAAGACAGCCTTCCTGAATGGCAATCTTGACGAGCGCATTTACATGGCTCAACCAGACGGTTTCGTGGATAAAGGTCAAGAGACCAAGGTTTGTGAGTTGCTTAACTCCATTTATGGACTAAAGCAAGCATCTAGGTCATGGAATATTAGATTCCATGAAACTGTAAAGAGCTTCGGCTTTGAACAGTCAATAGATGAGCCTTGTGTTTACAAGTTAATACACGAAGGTAAAGTTGTGTTTCTGGTACTATATGTCGATGATATACTACTCATTGGTAATGACGTGGGTAAGTTATCTGAGGTTAAGGTCTGGCTGGCAAAGCAATTCGATATGAAGGATCTAGGAGAAGCTGCGTACATTCTGGGGATCCAAATCTTTCGAGATAGGAAAAACCGGACCCTGTCGCTCTCTCAAGCATCTTATATTGATAAGGTAATGGATCGCTTCTCGATGCAAGACTCTAAGAAGGGCCAAACACCCTTTAGGCGTGGAGTTTCACTCTCTAAGGACCAGTCTCCCGAGACTGCACAAGAGATTGAAGACATGAGGAAAATTCCTTACGCCTCTGCCGTAGGAAGCCTCATGTATTCTATGCTTTGCACTAGACCTGATATATGTTTCGCCGTTGGCGTAGTTAGCCGTTTCCAATCCAACCCTGGACCCGAGCACTGGATTGCTGTTAAGCATGTTCTTAAGTATCTTCGAAGAACTAGAAACTTGATGCTTACATACTCAGGTACTGACCTGACTATGACGGGATATATCGACTCCGATTTTCAAGCGGATAAGGATTCCAGGAAATCCACTTCGGGATCTGTGTTCATCCTAAATGGTGGAGCTGTTGTGTGGAGAAGTATTAAGCAATCTTGCATTGCTGACTCCACAATGGAAGCAGAATATGTGGCTGCTTGTGGAGCATCCAAAGAGGCTGTATGGCTTAGAAAATTCCTTAAGTATTTGGAAGTTGTTCCAAACGTCGACGAGCCCATGACCCTTTATTGTGATAATAGTGGGGCTGTCACTAACTCAAAGGAACCTCGAAGCCATAAGCGCTCTAAGCATATAGAGAGGAAATACCATTTGATTCGAGAGATCGCGCAGCGCGGAGACGTGGAGGTGAAGTAGACTAAGGCCCTAGCGAACAAGGTCTTCGACCAACATCGGGAGGGATTAGGCATGTAGGACTACTCACATCTTCTTTGAGTCAAGTGGGAGTTTGTTGTCAATGGTGCCCACAAGAAGAGTAGTAGTATCTATTTATGTACATTTGATGTCATTTAGTCTTGCGAAGACTCTTGCTTGTAATTGCTTATTCATTAATAAAAAGTTGAAACGTTCATTCAATCTTCCTTGTCAGAAGCTTTATGATAAAACCTTAGTCTTTTAGTCCATAAACAAACTAAACAACTTACGAAGAGACAAATGTAGATTTGCATGAACAAACTCTTCGTAGTTTGCTTAAAACGATATATTCGCAATCTTAGGGTCAAAGGACTATTGACCTCAGTATGATTGTTAGAAGAATCTATGATGTCTGGTTATGAGGCATTGAGAGTTGGGGACTCTATAGTTCTTCTAGGTATCTTCCGAAGGTACTGAATTGACCAGTGCACTTCTAGAGACAATATAAGAACAAACCATTTAGCCTCTTATGTCTCGAAGTCACTATGTATGAATTGCATCATGCTTACCTTAATCCTGAAATGAGACATGCCATTTCACACCTTAGTATTCTCATTTGAGAAAGTCAAAGTTCGGACTCACTATGTGATTCCGAACAAGGCCTATTGGTGAAGTACTAAGTTGTGAGTCTGTCATGAGTAACTTTTGATCACACGGATAGTCGCCTTCTAGCTGGTAGATCGTGTTAACCCTTTTTTCAGCAGGCTTGCCATCCACGTCTTGGACATAGCATATCCTTGCCTGGGTTTGATCACCAGCCATGACGCCGATCCCCTCCTCGGTGGGGAATTTCACCAGTAGGTGATATGTCGATGTGATGGCCCTTAGTCTGTTCAATGTGGGTCGCCCAATGATAACGTTGTAGGGCAACTCCTAGTCAACCACAAGAAAGGGGACCATGTGAACGACTTCGATACATCCGGTAGTCCCGAAGGTGACTAGTAAATCAATGATCCCTTCAGTCATGACCTTTTCTCCCGTGAACCCAAACAGAGGTGTCTGAGTCGGGACAGGGCGGAGCCCCCCGAGCTTCATGCGCTCAAGGGTGGTCTTAAAGATTATATCGGCTGCGCTGCCGTTATCAATAAGAACTCTTTTTACCAAGTTGTTGGCCACCTGGGCCTTAAGGACTATAGCGTCATTGTGCGGGTACGGACGGAGGTTCCTCATAGGTGAGGTTAACCTGCCCGGCAAGGCCTTCTTGAGAGGCAGCTCTGAGGAGCTTTTTCCTTTGCCGGGCCGAGTCCCCGTCTTGCAAGCCACCTAGTATGGTGGTGACGACGTGGAGTTGCGCATCAGCCGTAGCTGCGACCGCTGTGCGGTCGGTGTTTGCGTTCGCCCCTCCACCTTTCTCAGGCAGCGGCCTGTTGCTGGCGGGGGCTGCCGCGCCTACCATGCGAAGGACAAACTCTTTGAGTTCTCCTTTCTGGATTAATGTCTCAATTTGCTTCCTAAGATGGAAGCATTGAGCGGCCATGTGACCGTAATCCCAGTGGAACTCACAATAACGGGACCGATCACGAGATGTGAGGCTGCCCTTTATCGGAGTCGGAGCGACGAACTTGTCACGCGCCACAGCGTAGATTTGCTCTACTAGGGCGTTCAAGGCAGTGTAACCCGAGTAGTCTCTAAAATTGGTCGCAAGATGCGGCTTCTGAGACATAGGGGGTCGGCTATCGATAGCTTTACCTCCCTTGTTTATCCTCTTACGGGGGTTGCCAGGCTCGTTGCCGGACTCATCCCGACGGCGGGAGCTTTCGTTGCTGCTCCTGTGGCCGTCGAGGTAATCCTCTACCCCCATAAAGGTTTTGGCTCGGTTCATTAACTCGGCCATCATAGAAGGGACTCTGCCGACGACGGACTTTAAGAAGTCTCCGGTGCGCAAGCCCTCGATGATGGCTATAATTGCGTCACTGTCATCAAAGCGGTAAACCTTATTTGATTCTGCGGCGAATCGGGTGAGATATTGTCTGAAGGACTCGTTATTCTCTTGCCTGATCGACCATAAGTACATCTTGGTCTTCTTTTGGACCTTGGATGTAGCAAATCGTGCTAGGAACATGTCCTTCGGGTCTTTGAATGATTGGACGCTCCCTGGTCTTAAATTCTTAAACCACTCCAAACCGGGTCCGGTGAGGGTAAGACTAAAAGCTTGGCATAGAGCCCCAGGTGAAACGCCATGCATCGTCATCCA
Organism: Urtica dioica subsp. dioica; assembly: GCF_054948205.1. Classification (NCBI taxonomy): domain Eukaryota; kingdom Viridiplantae; phylum Streptophyta; class Magnoliopsida; order Rosales; family Urticaceae; genus Urtica; species Urtica dioica. The sequence continues at coordinate 1,631,541 of NC_142757.1, read as the reverse complement.
AGTTTCGTAATGTTGGATGTGATACGTGGGATCAGTTTTCCCATTGTATGGAGGGAGATTCGGGAGTTTGAAGTTTCCCGTGCACACCTCAGCAAGGATTTGGGAGGTGAAGGGAGAGGAATGTTCTTCTACGATCCCGTATGTATCACCGGCCAAGCCCCCTTCACGCAGGTCACGCACCTCATTACGAAGATGGTGAATCATGGTGACGACGTCAAGGCCAGTGTTGGGGGTCACTCCTTGTTCAGGAGGTGTCACCTCTCGCCTTTCGTTCGACCCTTGAGCCGTGCGAGGGTCCCCATTGATTGGGGCCGCAGGGTTGTGACCCTTGCGAGCACTTAGCCTCTCCCGGAGGTCTTCACCACGGTCGTTCCGTTGGGCGGTAAGTCGATCTCTAAGATCCGGCCCGGAGGTATGGGGGCGTGAGCTTCGAGCCACACGCCTTACTCGCTAAGTTGTTGTAGCTTCCCTGACGTTGCCTCTTTGACCGAGTCGGTCATGGGCTGAATGTCGGGAGGTCTCTTCTTGAGAGGAGACCGGTATTGCTTTTGTTTTCGACGGACCGGCTTCCATCTCAACAGGGAATTCCCCGTCTTTGGTGAGAGAAGTTTCGACGTCCGCCGAAATTTCCAAGCCTTCATAGTCGGGGTCATAATCATGTCCCTCGTCTATGAGGTCCTCAGATTCCCCGTGGGGGGCGCCGTGTGCAGGTTCCTTGCCCGCCAGTTGGCGGTGATACCTTGCATTGGCTATCTTCAGTTGACGGATTTTCTCCTCCATTTCAAGGATGCGGTCATCCCGACTATCCTGAAGAGGAGGGGGCGAAGGAGTGTGGCTCTCGTCGTTGAGAGACTCCTTGACGCCTTGCGCTCGGGAGCGCAGGAAGTATTTCTTCACCGCGGTTGCGTATTCGGGGTTATTCACGCCCTCAGAACGAACGGGTGGTTGACCACTCATGTCTTTCTCGAGTCGAGAAGAAAGGGGTCGAGCTGTAGAAGGGATTTCGGGCTGTGTAAGTCGGGAAGTCCCCTCCTTCTAGCGCCAAAATGTTGTTGCACGAAAATGAACAACGATTAAATACCTCGGGCGGTTCGACCCAAGGCCTGACCAAGTGATCGCGCCTGGGCCAAAAATGGGAGCTCGTAGACCGAGCTGCACCCTCCAGCCCCTGAGGTGTGTTTTGGGGGGTGTGACCGTGCCAAAGGTTGGCTGCCTACGTACCCTTTAGTCGGGATCAGGTCAAAACGTAGTTCAATTTATGTATTGAGGGCTATCTTGGGCTCAGAGGCTCTGGGAACCCAAGGCTTTAGAGTAGGACCCGGCTCGTAGCTTCTAGTGAAGAGTTTAGAGGGGTCGCTCGCTCGTAGCTCGGAGTTCTAGCTCAAGGGCCAAGAAGCAGGAGAGCAGTGTGTACTGCAGAAGCTCGGGTCACAGAAGAGGATCGCGCTCCCTCTCGTAGAGGGGGGTCCTTGTGTTTCTGAGCCGAGGGAGGAGGAGTGCGCGCTCTTGGAATATCACAAGAGTGCGGTAGAGGAGAGAATTCTCGAGTGAGGAGTGTTGTGTGAGAATGAATGAGTATGCCTTTCCCTCCCCTAGGGGGGGGGGGGGGTATTTATAGTATTTGGAGGAGGCCTTGGGCCAGCCCTTTCAGGCCCACCGGGTGGCCGGGAGCGGGGCGCGCGAGGCTTCACGCCCAGGAGGGCGCAGGGCGCGGGGGGCATGTCGCCCAGGAGGGCGCCGGGCGCGGCGTGCCCGGTAGCAGGCGTGCCCGGCCGAGGCGTTGGGATCGCTCGGTCGGGGCAGCAAGGATGCTCAGCCGGGACAGCAGGGGCACCCGGCCGAGGCAGCAGGGGCGCTCGGCCGGGGCAGCAGGGGCGCCCGGTCGAGGCGGCAGGGACACCCGGCCGAGGCAGCAGGGGCGCTCGGCCGGGGCAGCAGGAGCACCCGGCCGAGGCAGCAGGGGCGCTCGGCCGGGGCGCGCGGGAGCGTGCGCGGGCCGGGAGGCCAGGGGCGCGGGAGCGCGCGCGGGCCGGGATGCCGGGGCGCGGGCCGGGAGGCCAGGGCGCGGGAGCGCGCGCGGGCCGGGACGGCCAGGGCGCGGGAGCGCGCGCGGGCCGGGACGGCCAGGGCGCGGGAGCGCGCGTGTTCCGGGACGGCCGGGGCGCAATGTGTGCGCGAGCCAGGCGCGCTACGGCGCACTGAGGCCCATTGGGCCGGGAGGCGCAGGTGCGCGCGCGCCGGCCGTGCTGGGCCGTGGGTGCGTCAGGGCGCTCGGGCCTTGTGGGCCGGGTCCCGTTGGGCTTCCGGCCGGCCTTGAATCGTTTTTGAATTTCCGGTGTCCCGAAAACGACCGATAATAGAATCCGGGCTTCCCGAGGACGTCATACACATATACAAGGTTCCTAATGTCGTCAGCCGTCACGACTCGCATCGTCGCTCGATGAAGCATCATGTGACACACCGCCACCACGCGATAGAAAGATGGAGACATCTGCGACGCGTGGACGTTTAGTCGAGCCAGAAGATCCTGGATCACGGGTTGGAAAGGCAGCCGTAACCCTCCGCGGAGACTCGCTTCGTGAATAGCGGCGTATCCCTTTCGCGGCCGAGTCGGAAGGTCGTCGGGTAGCGGTCGCAACAACGAAACAGATAGAGGAATGCCGAATCGCTTCCTCAGGCCACTGAAGCAGGCGAGTGAAAGAGAGCTCGATAGGTCAACTCCAGAACAATCGAAATCTCCTCGAATCGCCGATTCTCCGATTGGGTATGATGAGACGCGCTCCTCTTCTCTCGCGGTCAAAGTAGTTGGGGCGGTCGGTAGGGTGTGGTGACTCGACGACTCGCCCAAGCTCTCGGCGTTGGTAGCAACCCTCGACCCAAGGAGTCCCTCGCGACGATCGCTCGAATGGGCCGGCCAAGCCGGCCGTAGTGCGCACGCTCGGCCCGGCGGGACCCCTTTCCCGTGTGTTGACCTCAGGAGGCAGCCCCGTTGACGCGTCCGACCCGGTCATAGGCCCTTGACGCGCATCGGGCACTCGAGCCCGAGGATCAATCTCGCCAAGGGTCATCCCGGACAGATCCCTCTCGCGCCCATTGGGTTCTTGGTCGGCTGGGCGGCCCTCATGATGTGCGTACGGCCCTAACACGTGGCCAGACCCGAGTCGGGCTGAACTTCGTCCACCTAGGCCCGGCCCAACGGGTCCTAGGGTTTACAGGGGAGCCAGGCTGGCCGCCCCTCCCTCTCCGGCAATGGGCGGCCGGCGTTCCTCGTCTCCGGCGCCGGCGCCCCCGCCTGCTGCGCCGCCCGCCGCCGGCGACGCTCCACCACCATGCGCGCGCTCCAGCCCGGCCGGGCACCTGCAAAACAGCCCCACCTGAGAGGGTGGGGTCCTTCCCGGCACCGACGTCACCCCCGGCAACGTCTCTCCACGCCAGCGCGTCATCCTCGGTGCCCATCCCGCCAGATGCGTCGTCCCGAGGCTCGCCCGCCGACGCTGACCCAGCCGGGCGCGGCTTCCTCCACGCTGGCGTCGGTCTCCTCGGCCCTGTCGGCGTGCTCCTCGGCCAGACTCGTCGCGCGCGGCCCGGCAGACGTCCCTCCGGGGCTGGGTCCAATGCAGACAACGTCGACCCAGCCAAGTGCGGCTCCCCCCGCGATGGCACGGCCTCGCTCGGCCCCATCAGCCCCGCCGGCGCTCATCCCGGCCGGGATTGCCGCGCGCGGCCCGGCAGAGTCCTCCTGGGCGGTCTTGTCGGCCGCGCGCTTGTCTTCCAAGCCACGCCTGGCCTCCTCAGCCGTCGGGTGATCGTCCTCGCCCGCCAACCAACTGTCCATCGAGGGACAGAACCGAAGTGGCGCAAAGCCAAAGGCCTCCGCCGAAACCCACACCCACGGTCTTCGATTGTACTTCTCCGAGTCCGTGATCAGCTTAGTATTCCGGCGATCGCGGGCCATGAAGAAACTGGGTTGCCCGGGCGCAGGGAAGACCGCGATGAGATTGCAAAAGTCGCTAACGGTCATCACCCGCTCGGTCTGGCAATGCCACTCCATGTGACACATTTCCACGATGCGGTAAAACGCCGGACTCATCTGACAAGCATGCACCCCTAATCGTGCGAGGAGCTGCTGGACGATGTGTTGGAACGGCAACCGCAACCCGCAGTTGAGCCTCGCGACCGAAACTGCGGCGAATCCACGACGTGGATGGAAAGGACGGTCACCCTGTAAGGGACGGAGGAGCGCCAAGGACGACGGAATGGCAAATGCCTCCCTGAGACCGATGAATGTCCGGTAGGTGAGCGAGCTCGAAGCATCGACCCCCGAACAATCGAAGCCCTCGGGAGCAGCAAAGCCTTCCTCGGGATACCACTCCATCCTAGCAAGCGACCTCGCCGACACTATCGCCTCTGCATCAGGGGTGTCGGGCTGAGCACCCCCTGGCTCCACGGAAAGGCCTCTGCCCTCCAGCACAGCCGCGGCAGCCGCCGGCGGCCCCTCGGGACGCTCCGGTGCGAGGCCCTCAGCCCTCAGCCCTCGGACATGTCTCTGAATCACATGCGGGATCTTCAGACTCGGGACCAAAGTCATCCACGCAGTCAATCTCGTCGAGGACCGACTCTAGCGGAGTCATTGCATCCGCACCCGCGACATCTCCCAGCGTGCCATGAGAATCCAAGTTGGAATTTGCCGCGTCGGGATGGGACTTGTCGCGTACTACCTCACCAACCAACTTGATCACGAGGCGAGGAGCAAGTTCCCCGGACACGGGATGATCGACGCCTCCATCTGTGCCACGCCCAGTCGGCACACACTCCTCCTGAGGCTGAGGAACGGGCGCGGTCGCGCCCGGCTCGCCTCCTTCGAGCCACTGCTCCACTCCACTTGGATTCTCTTCCACGTGCAGAGGAACTTCCCTCAATCCCGCGAAGAGCTCATCATCTACATGTTCAGAGTCCTGAAACAAGAGAGAGAAATCAATCTCGGGATCCTCAGTTGAGAAAAGGGAAGGAATATCCATAATGCAAGCGGTAGAAAAGAAAAAAGTGTAGAGAAAGAGAGAAAAAATAAAGTGGAAGAATGAGAGAGAGGGGGGGCTTATTTATAGACTCCTAGGGGGTAGGAGTCCGAATCCTACTCCCACAAGGAGAGAAAACAGAGAAAAACCTCCAAAAAAAGTCGAATTCCCCCGCGCGAGTGCACCAGCCTCGCGCACGGGGCGCGCCGCGTGCCACGACCGCACGCCGCGTGGGTCGCGCCGCACAGACCGCACGCCGCGCCACCCAGGGCGCGCGCCGCGTGGTTAAACAAAAAAAAGGGAAAGGGACAACTTTCCTTTGGTGACGGGATCTTCACGGATATTTTCCTCAAACACCCAACCGAAAAGACAAAAAGTTCATCGCCGGGGACCTCCCGAGCGACGAACTTTGGGGGCTAATGTTGTCGGTCGTTTTCGGAAAACCCGAGATGCCGAGAAGGCACGTCATTCAAAGGGCCGATGGTCAGGCCGGAGGTCCTGAAGAGCGGCGAGCCTTCCTTCACGAGTCAACCGGCGAGCCCTCGCGCCAAATCCTCAGCTCCTTGAGTCGAGCCTAGCCCCTCGAGTTGAGACTTGAGTCAGCTCCTTGAGTCGAGCCTCGCCCCTCGGGTCGAGACTGGATTAAGTCTCCTCGAGTCGAGCCTCGCTCCTCGAGTCGAGCCTTGAGTCAGTCTCCTCGAGTCGAGCCTTGAGTCAGTCTCCACGAGTCGAGCCTCCTGTTGGAATTGATCTAGGGTTTAAGAAAAAGTTTAACGCTTCGCAAAGCGGCGGAATTTTAAAAATTTTCTTTTCAAGTAAAAACAGTTTTTACTAACCTAGACAAAGAGCAAGTACATATAAATAAAAACTATAATGAGCATAGAAGTTTACTAACCTTTCTTGAAGCTTGAACTTTTAGAAGCTTTTGGAAAGTGTGCAACGCTCGTCTCCCCTCGCAGCACATCTCTCTTTCTTTCCTCGGCACCTAGAGCAACCACGAAAGTTTATATCACTAAATCACTCGAAACAAAGGAATCAGTGAGTGGGCACTTTTAAACACTACGACTTAAGAACGAGTCTTGAAGTCGTAGAGCTAAACTCTAGGTCAAATGAGGACCTAGGTGCCAAAACAATAAAACGAAATTGACTAGAGAGAGAGAGGAGAGGGGCGGCCAAGTCTAGAGAGAGAAGCTCTCAATCTCTAAAACTTTGGATGAATGAAATGAAGGGAATGAGGCCTCTATTTATAGGGGAGGTTTTACCTTCAATAAGGTAGTTTCCTCTTTAATTGAATATCACATATTCATGAGCAAATATTGCTCTCCTTCCCATAGAGTCACACGGCCAAACAAGCTTCTAGAAGCCTTTGGATTTGTTTCCTGTTTTGTTCCCTTCCTTACTTGGCCGAAATTCCCATTACCATGTATAGGAAATTTGTTTCCTCTTTTTCTTTTGGCAAGTATCTAAATACATTAATACACAAAATAATCTCTCTTTCACACTAAAGGCTGCACGAAATTTGGTCTCCCATTCACTTGGGTTGGACGGCCAAAAGCCTTCTAAAAAGGCTTTCTAGGTTTTTCTTTAATTGTTCATGACAACATAAGAAAAGCCCATTAAGAATTTTCAAGTAAAATTCTATGAAATGAAATTAATTCACAAGGCCCAATAAACATGTTATGGCCGTGTGATATAATATGTCATCATATGACATTGTCAAAAAATTTATTGACATTCATTTCATACCATGTCCAAAAAGACAAAATTACCCTTTCGACAATTTTCGTTCTTGTTTTGACTTAGCTTCCAGTTTAACTATTTCTAATCGATGTGATTCGTGACAGTGACCTCATGGATCCAAATGAACAAAGCTTGAGCTAAAAATACTTGGACTCAAAAGTTCACAAACCTTTTCCAAGTTTAGCTTAATGTCAACTGACTCCACTAAAGAGTTGACACTGAAAATCTCTCGGTTCAAATGAATTTATTTTCTACTCAAGAATTCAACCTAACTATGATGAGCGGATCCACAGAATATTATCAGTGTTTACCCTTCATGAATATCATCAGCTAGTCGGGATTTACAAAATTACCATTTTACCCATCTAACTGTTATTTCCTCAACTCCTTTGTCGCTTGTGAATAAGTTAGAAACAATGTATTGACGGGGAGCTAACAAGTCACATTGTTTCATCCAAAAGAGTCAAGACTCAATTTGGACACTGGCCAGTTCATTTATTCACACTCCAAGGAACAAAGCATGAGGTGATATACATTGCATTTCAGCAATATTGTACATGAATTCCATATCTATGAGAACTTCACAAAGTTTACTCATGACATTCTCACAACTTAGTACTTCACCAATAGGCCTTGTTCGGAATCACATACTGAGTCCGAACTCTGACTTTCTCAAACGAGAATACCAAGGTGTGAAATGACATGTCTCATTTCAAGATTAAGGTAAGCACGATGCAATTCATACGTAGTGACTTCGAGACATAAGAGGTTAAATGGTTTGTTCTTATCTTGTCTCTAGAAGTGCACTGGTCAATTCAGTACCTTCGGAAGATACCTAGAAGAACTATAGAGTCTCCAACACTCAATGCCTCATAACCAGACATCATAGATTCTTCTAACAATCATACTGGGGTCAATAGTCCTTTGACCCTTAGATTGCGAATATATCGTTTTAAGCAAACTACGAAGAGTTTGTTCATGCAAATCTACATTTGTCTCTTCGTAAGTTGTTTAGTTTGTTTATGGACTACAGACTAATGTTTTATCATAAAGCTTCAAACAGACACGGATGAATGAATGAACGTTTCAACTTTTTATTAATGAATAAGCAATTACAAGCAAGAGTCTTCATGAGACTTTATTACATCAAATGTACAATATAAAGATTACAACTCTTCTTGTGGGCACCATTGACAACAAACTCCCACTTGACTCAAAGAAGATGTGTGTAGTCCTTCATGCCTAATCCCTCTCGATGTTGGTCCAAGACCTTGTTCGCTAGGGCCTTTGTGAATGGATCTGCTAGGTTCTCCACCGTTGAGATCTTCTTCACTTCCACGTCTCCACGCTGCACGATCTCTCGAATCAAATAGTATTTCCTCTCAATATGCTTAGAGCACTTATGGCTTCGAGGTTCCTTTGAGTTAGCGACAGCCCCACTATTATCACAATAAAGGGTCATGGGCTCGTCGACGTTTGGAACAACTTCCAAATACTTAAGGAATTTTCTAAGCCATACAGCCTCTTTGGATGCTTCACAAGCAGCCACATATTCTGCTTCCGTTGTGGAGTCAGCAATGCAAGATTGCTTAATACTCCTCCACACAACAGCTCCACCATTAAGGATGAACACAGATCCCGAAGTGGATTTCCTGGAATCCTTATCCGCTTGAAAATCGGAGTCGGTATATCCCGTCATAGTCAGGTCAGTACCTGAGTATGTAAGCATCAAGTTCCTAGTTCTTCGAAGATACTTAAGAACATGCTTAACAGCAATCCAGTGCTCGGGTCCAGGGTTGGATTGGAAACGGCTAACTACGCCAACGGCGAAACAGATGTCAGGTCTAGTGCAAAGCATAGCATACATGAGGCTTCCTATGGTAGAGGCGTAAGGAATTTTCCTCATGTCTTCAATCTCTTGTGCAGTCTTGGGAGACTGGTCCTTAGAGAGTGAGACACCATTCCTAAAGGGTGTTTGGCCCTTCTTGGAGTCTTGCATCGAAAAGCGATCCATCACCTTATCAATATAAGATGCTTGAGAGAGCGACAGGGTCCGGTTTTTCCTATCTCGAAAGATTTGGATCCCCAGAATGTACGCGGCTTCTCCTAGATCCTTCATATCGAATTGCTTTGCCAGCCAGACCTTAACCTCAGATAACTTACCTACGTCATTACCAATGAGTAGTATATCATCGATATATAGCACCAGAAACACAACTTTGCCTTCGTGTATTAACTTGTAAACACAAGGCTCATCTATTGACTGTTCAAAGCCAAAGCTCTTTACAGTTTCATCGAATCTAATATTCCATGACCTAGATGCTTGCTTTAATCCATAAATGGACTTAAGTAACTCACAAACCTTGGTCTCTTGACCTTCTTCCACGAAACCGTCTGGTTGAGCCATGTAAATGCGCTCGTCAAGATTGCCATTCAGAAAGGCTGTCTTGACATCCATTTGCCGGATCTCATAGTCGAGAGCTGCAGCTATGGATAGGAGTATGCGGATGGATTTAAGCATCGCGACTGGCGAGAAGGTTTCTTCATAGTCAATCCCTTCGTGTTGGGTATAACCCTTCGCCACAAGTCGTGCTTTGAACGTCTCGACGTTCCCATCAGGACCCTTTTTCTTCTTGTATATCCACTTACACCCTACGGGTTTAATCCCTTCAGGAAGGTCTACAAGTTTCCAGACTTTGTTGACATACGTCGAGTGCATCTCAACTTTCATGGCATCAAGCCAAAGGTTTGATTCAGAACAAGCCATCGCTTGGCTATAGGAAACAGGATCATCCATGTCTGAGACGGCTACGAGAAAGTCTCCAGAAGACATGTACCTGTCAGGCTTTTGAGTAGCCCTCCCACTACGTCGAAGTATTACTTGACGAGATTCTGATGAGTTAGGTTGTGTTTCAGTTGGGGTAAGAACAGTTCTTACAGATGAGGTAGAAGCTTCCTCACCCAACTTTTCTTCAAGCACAATTTTGCTTCTAGGTTTTGCATCCTTCATAAAGTCCTCCTCAAGGAAACGAGCATTCGTGCTAACGAAAGTCTTATCATCCTCGGGACTATAGAAGATGAAACCCTTGGTTTCCTTTGGATATCCCACAAACAAGCACAATTCTGACCTACTAGCCAACTTGCTAGTCTTTTGCCTTAGCATATGTGCAGGGCAACCCCAAATTCGGATGTGACCCAAACTTACTTTACGGCCAGTCCATCTTTCATAAGGAGTACCAGGAACCGTTTTGGATGGAACTTGGTTCAGAATGTAAGCGGCTGTTTCGAGGGCATATCCCTAAAAGGAAAGAGGGAGTGATGAGTAACTCATCATTGATCTAACCATCTCCATAAGAGTTCGGTTCCTTCTCTCTGACACTCCGTTTTGTTGAGGTGTGCCAGGTGCGGTAAGTTGAGAAGCGATACCTTCTTCTTTAAGAAAGTCATCGAACTCTCCAGACATATACTCACCACCTCAATCAGATCGAAGGGTTTTGATCACTTTGCCAGTTTGCTTTTTCACTAAAGCCCTAAAGACCTTGAATACGTTAAAGGTCTCGAATTTGTGTTTGAGCAAATAGACAAAACCATATCGTGAGTAATCATCGGTGAAGGTAACGAAGTATTTGTATCCTCCACGTGCCTGTTGGCTGAGCGGACCACATACATCAAAATGTATTAGCTCCAGCAACTCAGTGGCTCTTCGACCCTTATCGGAGAAAGGTCGCTTAGTCATTTTTCCTTCTATGCAGGATTCACAAGTAGGTAGTGAACCTATTGCAGAGGCTTGGAGTGGACCGTCCCTCACAAGTCTCTTAATCCTATCTAGACTGATATGACCAAGTCTTAAGTGCCATAGGTGTGTTGATTTTGTTAGATCGGAGGATTTAGAAAGTTTGATCCTCTTTGGCTCCCTAATTAGATCATTATCTATTTTGGTGTCTAAAAGAGAAGGTTGAGTGGGATAGATGTAGAAAAGAGCATTCTTCATACATGCATCAGTGACAAAAGAATTATCAGGAAACGAAATACGAATTCCATTCTTAATGAACTTTAAACAATAATCTTGCTCGAGAAGACGAGCAACGAATATTAAGTTCTTCCCAAAGGTAGGAACAAAATAAACATTATTCAAGTTTAAAGTGCGGTCTTCAAAAGATAGCGTCACGGATCCCACAGCCTTTGCAGACACCAGGCTCCCATCACCCCATTTGAAACAGAACTCGCCTTCCTCTAAGCTTTTGGTTTTCTTGAAACCATTCAAGGAACAACAAATATGGTTAGTAGCAGCGGAGTCAAGAATCCACGTTGATACATTATCAGGTACTAAGCATGCTTCGGTAACTAGTACAATACTATGTTCCTTTGCTTCTAGATAGGCGGGACAGTTCTTTTTATCGGCATTGTAAGGTCCCTTCTTAGTTCTAGAGGAGGAGGCTTTGTGCTCAGTAGCATGTGCCTCTCCTTGATTCCTCTTTCTCTTAGTGAGACCTACAGCAGTGTGAAGTTCCTCCATAAGCTTGGTAACAGTGTACTCTAGCTTGTTAATGAAGTAGTTCATCTTGGAGGTATCAAGAGATGCGGGGAGAGTTTCTAAGATCACATCTATGACATTCTTCCCATCAATCTCAGATCCAAGGATTTCCATTTTACTCAGATGACTAATGATCAATATCATAAAGTCTCCAACAGGAGTCCTAGCCTTCATGCGACAGTTCATAAATTGTCGGACTGCTTTTTGCCTTGCTTGACGCCTTTGCCCTCCAAACATCTCATGGAGATTGGTGAGCATGTCGGCGGCAGTCTCGATGTCACGATGTTGTTGTTGCAACACATTGTTCATTGATGCTAATATATAGCACCTCAGAATCTCATCGGAGCAGAGCCAAGCCGCCAAGGCGTCTTTGTCCTCTTGAGTTAAATAATTTTTCGTCAGAGGAGGACACGGGGTGGTGAGTACCCATTTGTACTTGGTAAGGATTATGTCGAGGTTATGTTTCGAATCTACGCAGTTTTTGTTTTCGAGTTTATTCGAGGAAAGGATGAAAGAGAGAGAGTTGGGAGACATTTTGCCTATAAAAGTTGAAACAAGTTTATGATTAGTCTTTGGTTTAGGATTTAAGTTTTATTTAAGACTTGATAAAATCCAAAGGTGTTATAAACTAAACGATAATTTACTCCTTCGAGGGAAGGCTGCAAAAAATCTCCATTTATAAGTAAATGACACGTCATTAATGCTTAGCCAAGATGTCAATACACCAATTTTGACCAGCCACCTTTTAAATTGGTTTGATCACTCACATCCTTTCGCAGGGCCTCGAGGGAGGATTACTAGGGATTGAGTCTAAGTGTGTAACCAACCACTTAGTCCAAAAGATTGACTTTGAAAAACAATCCGCCGAGGGGAGGTCTTGTCTCATTGTCTCACTTTCGGATTTAGCTAATTGAGCAATGATCAATGCCAAGCGCCCTTGAGTACTCTCATTTAAGAGAGGGCCACGAGGGTGACTCTTAGTCTAGCGACAATTGCACCTTTTATTAGTGTTGGGGATCGTGGGTTACGAACAACAAGTATAACTCTCCCACTTAGTTTTTGGAGTTGGTTCATCGACTCTTATAAGTTCGGAAACGGTTTTCCTAGTTATAGAGCGATAGAGCGGACAACTAGAAGAGAATCCTAGATTTTCATGTTCAGAGCAGAATTAGTGCATGAAGGCACAAGGTACATACTCGATCTTTTCCTATTTTCTATTTCGGGAAAGTGCATGAACTTTAACTCACTCGAACACTTGAAAGTTTGAGATTACACATCTTTTTATTTTTCGGCATGTTTACAAAGAGACCTCCCACTCAAATTTTCAAGAGCATATAGATTTTGAACATATGTGATATAGATATAGTTTTGAAAACATTTTGAAAATTTATTTGATTTGGATGACAAAATATTTTTCAAGTTTGAAAGTGAAAACGGTTTTTCAAAATTCAAACTAGTTTTGTAAAAATTCAATTTCAATTAAACTTTCAAAAATCAAAACATTTTAATCTTACACATCATGTTTATAATCTTATGAAAAACATTTTTGCTCAAGAAATTTTTCTCATTAGAGTTCTATAACTCATGGTAGTGGGGCTGAAAATCCGGAATTCTAAAAAACTGGAGTTTCGGAACAGCCGCGCACCTCGGAGTAAAATCGCCATAACTGGCGGCTCCGATGTCCTTTTGACCTGAAACCGGTGGCATTGGACAGAGGACAGACAGAGCTTTAATTTGATTCAAGAATCATTAAAATTAAATTTCTGAACTGAGAGTTACGCCACTTTTACTGCGGGTTTTCCTCCAGCTCGAAGAAAAAGAAATAATTAAAGCTTGGTCCTTTTTAGGTGCGAAAAAGAATCGAATGTAACGGAACGTTTTATGAAGGTTGTTAAAGCTTTTATTTGTGTTTTATTAGCAAGGTACTAACAAGGCATAAAATAAATAACAACAAGCATAAAACAATTCAAGTAAAAATAAGAAACTAGTAAGACAAGAAAACTAGTCACAAAATTTTACTCGAAATTTCTCAAACCTTTAAAACACGGTTTTCAATATAAAAAATTAAAAACTTTTAGAACTGATTCTAATGTGTTTTAAAAACATCCCAAACTCATAGAAAATCAACATGATATTTAATTTAAAGGCAAGAGCAATAAATTAAAAAAAAATCTAAGATAACAATTCTAACTTGTCACAAAATTAGTAAACTTTCGAAAACGATTTTCAAGCTCATAATTTAAATACATGTATATGCTAATCTTTGACCATAGCTCTGATACCATTTGTTGGAATTGATCTAGGGTTTAAGAAAAAGTTTAACGCTTCGCAAAGCGGCGGAATTTTAAAAATTTTCTTTTCAAGTAAAAACAGTTTTTACTAACCTAGACAAAGAGCAAGTACATATAAATAAAAACTATAATGAGCATAGAAGTTTACTAACCTTTCTTGAAGCTTGAACTTTGAGAAGCTTTTGGAAAGTTTGCAACGCTCGTCTCCCCTCGCAGCACGTCTCTCTTTCTTTCCTCGGCACCTCGAGCAACCACGAAAGTTTCTATCACTACATCACTCGAAATAAAGGAATCAGTGAGTGGGCACTTTTAAACACTACGACTTGAGAACGAGTCTTGAAGTCGCAGAGCTAAACTCTAGGTCAAATGAGGACCTAGGTGCCAAAACAATAAAACGAAATTGACTAGAGAGAGAGAGGAGAGGGGCGGCCAAGTCTAGAGAGAGGAGAGGGGCGGCCAAGTCTAGAGAGAGAAGCTCTCAATCTTTAAAACTTTGGATGAATGAAATGAAGGGAATGAGGACTCTATTTATAGGGGAGGTTTTACCTTCAATAAGGTAATTTCCTCTTTCATTGAATATCACATATTCATGAGCAAATATTGCTCTCCTTCCCTTAGAGTCACACAGCCAAACAAGCTTCTAGAAGCCTTTGGATTTGTTTCCTCTTTTGTTCCATTCCTTACTTGGCCGAAATTCCCATTACCATGTATAGGAAATTTGTTTCCTCTTTTTCTTTTGGCAAGTATCTAAATACATTAATGCACAAAATAATCTATCTTTCGCACTAAGGGCTGCACGAAATTTGGTCTCCCATTCACTTGGGTTGGACGGCCAAAAGCCTTCTAAAAAGGCTTTCTAGGCTTTTCTTTAATTCTTCATGTAAACATAAGAAAAGCCCATTAAGAATTTTCAAGTAAAATTCTATGAAATGAAATTAATTCACAAGGCCCAATAAGCATGTTATGGCCGTGTGATATAATATGTCATCATATGACATTGTCAAAAAATTTATTGACATTCATTTCATGCCATGTCCAAAAAGACAAAATTACCCTTTCGACAATTTTCGTTCTTGTTTTGACTTAGCTTCCAGTTTAACTATTCCTAATCGATGTGATTCGTGACAGTGACCTCATGGATCCAAATGAACAAACCTTGAGCTAAAAATACTTGGACTCAAAAGTTCACAAACCTTTTCCAAGTTTAGCTTAATGTCAACTGACTCCACTAAAGAGTTGACACTGAAAATCTCTCGGTTCAAATGAATTTATTTTCTACTCAAGAATTCAACCTAATTATGATGAGCGGATCAACAGAATATTATCAGTGTTTACCCTTCATGAATATCATCAGCTAGTCGGGATTAACAAAATTACCATTTTACCCTTCTAGCTGTTATTTCCTCAACTCCTTTGTCGCTTGTGAATAAGTTAGAAACAATGTATTGACGAAGAGCTAACAAGTCACATTGTTTCATCCAAAAGAGTCAAGACTCAATTTGGACACTGGCCAGTTCATTTATTCACACTCCAAGGAACAAAGCATGAGGTGATATACATTGCATTTCAGCAATCTTGTACATGAATTCCATATCTATGAGAACTTCACAACGTTTACTCATGACATTCTCACAACTTTGTACTTCACCAATAGGCCTTGTTCGGAATCACATACTGAGTCCGAACTCTGACTTTCTCAAATGAGAATACTAAGGTGTGAAATGACATGTCTCATTTCAAGATTAAGGTAAGCACGATGCAATTCATACGTAGTGACTTCGAGACATAAGAGGTTAAATGGTTTGTTCTTATCTTGTCTCTAGAAGTGCACTGGTCAATTCAGTACCTTCGGAAGATACCTAGAAGAACTATAGAGTCTCCAACTCTCAATGCCTCATAACCGGACATCATAGATTCTTCTAACAATCATACTGGGGTCAATAGTCCTTTGACCCTTAGATTGCGAATATATCGTTTTAAGCAAACTATGAAGAGTTTGTTCATGCAAATCTACATTTGTCTCTTCGTAAGTTGTTTAGTTTGTTTATGGACTAAAGACTAATGTATTATCATAAAGCTTCAAACAGACACAAATGAATGAATGAACGTTTCAACTTTTTATTAATGAATAAGCAATTACATGCAAGTGTCTTCATGAGACTTTATTACATCAAATGTACAATATAAAGATTACAACTCTTCTTGTGGGCACCATTGACAACACTTCCTCGAGTCGAGCCTCGCTCCTTGAGTCGAGCCTTAAGTCAGTCTCCACAAAATCGAGTCTCGTCCCTCGAGTCGGGGCTGGAGTCGGTCCCCTCGAGGCAAGCCTCGAGTCGAATCCCACCCGTCGAATAGGTACATTCGTGTCGCAGACCCTGGATGCGAGGCCCAAGATGGCTTGATGAGCCCGGTAGAACGATGGTCGTGAAAAGCCCACGAAGACGCAGCCCAGCGCGCCGCGCCCGGGCAGGGTCGCACCGCGTGCAGTGCGGCGCAGCCCGCGCGCCGCGGGTCGCGCACCACGCGTAGTTCGTCGCTACTCCTTGTGCGCCTCCACTTGAAGAGATGCGCGCCCCTAGTCCCACATGGACGATGAAGGACCTTCTTATGGCCCCCAAACACCTATAAAAACCCCCTCTCACTGAGGAGGAAGCCATCCCATCTTCTCCGATCGATACGCTCGAATTCTCTCTCTCCTTTGCTTCTTTTGATTCCAACTTTGGCCTGAAGCACTCCCACAAGTCTCTATCATTCTCAGAGGTTCTGAAGCACTCTCAGGGACTCCCGGACGTCGTTCCCAGTGCCAATGCACGCTCCTAGGGTTCTCAACTAGAGTCCCTTAATGCGTCTAACACGCTAGATGCGTACGCGATTTCTGAAGTTCTCAGACGTCGCCGAGGACTCCTCCGTGCACCATTTCCTTCGTCGAGCACGCTTCTCCACCAAGGCTCCACGCCTCATGCTGCGTCACATACGCCATGAACTACATTCTGACCTGATCCCATACACGGGTACGTAGGCAGCCTACACCACAAAGGCACGGTCACTCCTCCTCCTCACCCCTTCCCTCTTCCGAGAGGCGGGTTGATCGGAGAAAACCTAGCTCGAGACTTTCGAGTTCACACTTTTGGCCCGGGTGCGATCACTTGGTCCGGCCATGGATCGAACCGCCCGAGGTATTCAATCGTTGTTCATTTTCGTGCGCCAACAATGGTCGAGTGATATTTGTCATCATATGACAATGTCAAAAAAAATTATTGACATTCATTTCATCCTATATTCACAAAGACAAAAATATCTTTTAGACAATTTTCGTAAAACATGTCTTGTTCTTGTTTTGACTTAGCTTCCAGTTTAACTAATCCTACTCGAAACGACTTGTGAAAGTGACCTCTTGGATCCAAATGAACAAAGCTTGAGCTAACACACTTGGACTCAAAAGTTCACAAACCTTTTCCAAGTTTAGCTTAATGTCAACTGACTCCACTAAAGAGTTGACACTGAAAATCTCTCGGTTCAAATGAATTTATTTTCTACTCAAGAATTCAACCTAATTATGATGAGCGGATCCACAGAATATTATCAGTGTTTACCCTTCATGAATATCATCAGCTAGTCGGGATTTACAAAATTACCATTTTACCCTTCTAGCTGTTATTTCCTCAACACGTTTGTCGCTTGTGAATAAGTTAGAAACAATGTATTGACGAGGAGCTAACAAGTCACATTGACTCATCCAAAAGAGTCATGACTCAATTTGGACACTGGCCAGTTCATTTTTTCACATTCCAAGAAACAGAGCCTGAGGTGATATACATTGCATTTAAGCAATCTTGTACATGCCATATCTATGAGATCTTCACAAAGTTACTCATGACATCTTCATAACTTTGTACTTCACCAATAGGTCCTATTCAGAATCACATAGTGAATCCGAACTCTGACTTTCTCAAATGAGAATACGTAAGCTGTGAAATGACATGTCTCATTTCAAGATTTAGGTAAGCATGATGCAATTCTCGAACTCTCAATGTCTCATAACCAGACATCATTGATTCTCCTAACAATCTACTGAGATCAATAGTCCTTTGATCCATAGATTGCGAATATATTGTTTTAAGCAAACCATGAAGAGTTTATTCATGCAAATCTACATTTGTCTCTTCATATGTTGTTAGGTTTGTTTAAGGACTAAAGACTAAAGATTACCATAAAGCTTCATACAGACAAGGAAGAATGAATGAACATTTCAACTTTTATTAATGATTCAACAATTTCAAGCAAGAGTCTTCGCGAGACTATATTACATCAAATATACATAAATACACACTACTACTCTTCTTGTGGGCACCATTGACAACATTTTCTACTCAATAAATTCTTCTTAATTGTGGTGAGTGGATCCATTGAATATTATTTATGTTTACCCTTCATGAATATCATCAACTAGATAGGATTTACAAAATTATCATTTTACCCTTCTAGCTGTTATTTCCTCACCTGCTTTGTCGCTTGTGAATAAGTTAGAAACAATGTATTGACGAGGAGTTAACAAGTCACATTGGTTCATCCAAAAGAGTCATGACTCAATTTGGACACTGGCCAGTTCATTTATTCACATTCCAAGGAACAAAGCATGAGGTGATATACATTGCATTTCAGCAATCTTGTACATGAATTCCATATCTATGAGATCTTCACAAAGTTGTTCATGACATCTTCATAACTTAGTACTTCACCAATAAGTCTTGTCTATATCGCATAGTGAATCTAGAACTCTGACATTCTAAAATGAGAGTACGTAAGTATGAAATGACATGTCTCATTTTAGGATTGAGGTAAGCATGATGCATTTCATACATAGTGACTCTGAGACATAAGAGGTTAAATGGTTTGTTCTTACAATGTCTCTAGGTGCACTGGTCAATTCAGTATCTTCAGAAGATACCTAGGAAGAACTATAGAGTCTCCAACTCTCTATGTCTCATAACCAGACATCATAGATTCTCCTAACAATCATACTGAGATCAATAGCCCTTTGATCCTTAGATTGTGAATATGCTATTTTAAACAAACCATGAATAGTTTGTTCATGCAAATCTATATTTGACTCTTCATTTGTTGTTAGTTTTGTTTAAGGACTAAAGACTATGGTTTATCATAAAGTTTCAAATAGACAAGGAAGAATGAATGGAAGTTAAACTTTTATTAATTATTCAGCACTTACAAGCAAGAGTCTTCGTAAGACTTTATTACATCAAATATATATAAGTTATGACTACTACTCGTCTTATGGGCACCAATGCCAACATTTGCCAGAATGAAGTCTATTTTTTTTTACTATTCAGTTTGCTATGTTTTTCATTGGGCCTGTTTGTTTTGGGTGAAGTTTATATTTTTTGAGACAATTATAGGGGGTTTCGATACTCTGTTTTATCTGAATTCTGTTTATTATTAATTCATGCTATTTATTTCTGAATTTTGCCAAGTCTTTCAGGTCGCCAAACTCTTTTATGAATGCATGAATGTTTATGGATTTGACTAAGTGATTCAGGTCGCCCAATCGATAGGAGAATTTTCACTTAGTATAATTTAATCGAAGTCTTGATAACTTAGACTTATAAAATCTGCCAAGTCTTTTAGATTGCCGAGATCTAAAATGTTTCCCTTAAGATTTTAGGTCGAAGTCGTATGGAGGTGTTTTAAATTCGGCAAGTCTTTTAGATCGTCGGAGATCAAAAATGTTTCCCTTAGGCCGAAGTCGTAGAGATATTTTTGAATTTGCTAAGTCTTTTAGATCGTCGGAAATCTAAAATGTTTCCCTTAGGCCGAAGTCGTAGAGTGGCTTAAATTTTATTTAAAATCTGACAAGTCTTTCAAATCGCCAGTGATCCGAAATGTTTCCCTTACAATTTGAAGTCGAAGTGAACAAATGAATTTTACCATGATTTTGCTAAGTCCTTAACATCGTCGGAGATCTAAAAAGCTTCCCTTAAGCTTGTCGAAGTGTGACCTCTAATTCAGATGTTTTATAGAGATGACGCTGTGAGATGTCGGGTCTTACCACAAGCGTCGTGAGGTATTCGCATTACTGGCCTAGTCCGAGGTCGGGACTGTTGGCCGAGGTGCGAGCTCCGGAGCTCTGATTGTAGTGGGTTTTTATTTACTTTTGATGTTTCTCATCAAAAATGAGGGTTAGAAATTCTAAGAGGTTGGGGACTATGTCTTTGTAAAGAAAGGCAGCCTACGTACCCTTATATAGGGATCACGTCGGACATAGTTCAATTCTTACTGGGTTAGCATTAGTATTTTTTTAAGTTTATCACGTTCTATGATCTCAAAACGGGGACTCCATTGAGCGTTTCGAGTTCATAGACCCAAGGGTGTGCGACTTTGGTGACCCTGTAAGGGCCTTCCTAGTTCGCACCTAGTTTTCTGACGTTTGCCTCGGCAGTGTTTTGGAAGATTTTACGGAGAACTAGGTCTCCTACCTCGAACTTTCTTGGATTGACGTTCTTGTTATAAAACTTGGCGATAGAGTGTTTGTATCGGGATAGTCGTGTTAAAGGTAGGTCCCGTTTTTTGTCTATGAAATCCAATGCGTCACATTATGACTGTTCCTTCTTTTGTTCATCTTCATGGGCGTGCATCATTCTAAGAGTCTGCACCTAGTGTTCGATCGGGATGACTGACTCGACTCAATGTGTTAGGGAGATTGGGGTTTCCCCGGTCGGCCTCCCTGGGCTAGTCCGATAGGCTCAGACTATACCTGGTAGCTCTTCCGCCCATCCTTTCTTAGTCATAAGCCTTTTCTTGCTGGAGTTCACTATAGTCTTGTTTGCTACGTCAGCATATCCGTTTCCCTAAGAATATCATGGTCTCAATATCCTTAGTTCAATGTTATTGTTGTAGCAAAACTTTCTTAGTCTTTTAGATATGAACTGTGAGCCATTGTCTGCCATGATTTCGTGAGGTGTCCCATGCAAACAGATTATATTTCGCCAGATGAAGGCCTCCACGATTTGAAAAATAATCTGTCAAGATTAAGAGAAATCTTACTCCGCTTGGGGCGGCTGGCGTTGGTCCCACAATGTCCATAGACCACTCATGAAGGGGTATGGAGCCGAAATGAAGGATATCTCTTCTGCTGGTCTTTTTATGTTAGGGTTGTGCCATTAGCACCGGTCACAGTGACGCAGTGTGCCTTGTAATCAGCTAGCATTGTGGGCCAGAAGTAGCCTTGTCGTTTTATTTTTTTGGCGAGTGCTCTTCCACCTGCATGGCTTCCGCATTCTCACTCGTGTACGTCTTCGAGGATTCATTTAGACTCGGCCAAGCCGACACATCTGAAATATGGTCCTGCGAAGCTTCTTTTGAACAGGCTTCCACTTATTATGCAAAATCTTGCACTTCGCAGTACGAGTTTGCGTTTGGCTATTTTTTCAGTCGGGGTTGTACCAGTGGTGATGTAGTGTATGATTTCATCTCTACAATCCCCCTTTCTATAGTTATTACCGTAGTAATGGTAGTGGCTATAGAAGGTTGTTTGATTTTCTCGACTTGTATAATTCTTTTTAGGTCTGGATCCGAAGTGAATGCTAACGCGGCGAGAGTATCTGCGGATGTATTTTCACCCCGAGGGATTCGTGTCAGAGTGAATTGTTTGAACTGCGTCGTGAGGTCTTCTACGACCTTCAAATAGGCTTCCATTTGCTCGTCTCGCGTTTTGAAGTCACCGGAAAATTGATTTGCTACGAGTTGCGAGTCGCAGAAAGCTTGGACATGCTTTGCTCCAACGGCTGTAACTAATTGTATCCCAGCTATTAGCGCTTCGTACTCGGCTTCCTTGTTAGATGCGACGAAGTCGAGTCTGAATGATTGTTCAATGATTTCACCGTGGGGGGATGTTAGGTGGATCCCTACCCCTGCCCCCTGTTTTGATGACGCCCCATCTACTTTTAGTATCCAAGCGCCCTCAACTTCTGTATCGGCGTGATTTCTCTCTAGGGAGTTTGACTAGGAAATCTGCCAAAACTTGTAATTTGGCGCATGTCCTAATTCGATACTCGATGTCGTATTCGCTTAGCTCCACAACCCATTTGGTCAATCTCCCCGATTGGTTAGGACTATGAAGAAAACTTCTAAGCGGCTGGGTTGTCATCACTATTATGTTGTGAGATTGGAAATATGGCCGGAGTTTACGTGCCAATTTTTTCATAATAAGGTATCGTGTTTTTGCATCCACTAACAATTTACTGACGTAAAATATTGGTCGTTGGTCCCCTTGCTCTTCTCTGACGAGCACTCCGCTAACTGCCGCTTGGGAGACGGCGACGTATAGATATAGTTGTTCTTCCTCAATGGGTTTTACGAGAACAGGGGGTGTCGACAAGTATGTTTTTAATTCTTTAAACGCTTCTTCACATTTTTCGTCCCACTCGAGCTTTTTATTTCATTTAAGGAGTCGATAGAATGGGAGGCATTTGTCCGTAGATCGAGAAATGAAGCGATTAAGAGTGGCAATCCGGCTTGTCAATCTTTGCACCTCACGCCTGTTGCGAGATGGAATTTCTCTCAGGGCATACAATTGATCAAGGTTTGCCTCGATTCCTCGCTGGGTCACTAAGTATCCGAGGAACTTGCCGGATGAGACTCCGAATGAACATTTGGTCGGGTTAAGCATCATTTGGTACTTGTTAAGTACTTTGAAACATTCTTCCAGATGTTTGATGTGGCCGTTTTCCTTTAGGGATTTTGTGAGCAAATCGTCGATATACACTTCCATGGTTTTTCCTATTTTTTCGGCGAACATCTCGTTACCAGCCTTTGATAGGTGGCTCCAGTGTTTTTTAGTCTGAATGGCATGACCTTGTAGCAGTATGTGCCTCGGTCTGTTATGAATGTCGGTTTTTTTTCTCGATCGTCGGGATGCATCAGGATTTGGTTATACCCTGAGAACGTATCCATGAATGATAGGATCTTTTGTCCCATTGTTGCCTCGACTAGTCTGTCGATGTGCGGCGAGGGGAAACTGTCTTTAGGTTATTCTTTGTTTAGATCGGTGAAGTCGATGCACACCCTCCATTTTTTGTTTTTCTTTTTTACGATGATGGTGTCAGCCAACCAATCCGGATATTTTACTTCATGGATGGAGCTAGCGGCTAGGAGCCTGTCTACACTACTCGTGTCCTATCGGAGGTGAGCTTGCGTCTTTTTTGTTTTACGGGTTTGAAACTAGGATCCACGTTGAGTTGGTGAGATGTAACGTCGATGCTGATTCCTAGAATATCTTCTGTCGTCCAGGCGAATGAGTATTTGTTTCATTTTAGGAAGCAAATAAACTCTCGTCGTATATTCCCTTTGAGCTTAGCTCCGATCCCTACACACTTGGCGTGATCGAGGTCATCGAGCTGCACTTACACTGTCATATCGGTACCTGGGGAGTCCAACTCTTTGGTTTTTGGGTCTTCTCCATGAGTCGGCTCAATGTTCATTAATTGCTATTGTTTCTCACCGGACGTCTTAGTTTTTATCTTTTGGCTCGTGAGGTTACAACTACGAGTGGTTGCTGGGTTGCCTCTGGTCTCCCTTATCCCTTCAGGTGTGGGAAGCAGATATAATGATGAAAGGTTGAAGGCACTGCCCTCATCCTGTGTATCTATGGGTCTTCCCAATATAATGTTGTAGGGGGGGAGACATTCCAGAACCTGGAATTCTATTATTTTGTTTATTCCTTCCGTTTTAACGGGTAGCTTAATGGTTCATATCGAAGGAGTGGTTACCCCGTTGAAGCCTGTGAGTTGGGTTTTCATCCTTTCGATCTCCGACTCTTGTATCCCCATTTTAATTAGGGTGTCTTTGAAGTTAAGATCCGCAGAACTCCCTCCGTTGATCAGGACTCTGGCGACTTCACAGTTGGATACGTCGATCGTAATAACGAGCGCGTCGACGTGTAAGTCTGTTGTCCCAGATGCCTCGCTTTCTGAGAACGAGATTTGGGCATCTTGTTCTACACCGGGCCAGGTGGTGTTGTTCGTCAACCGTCGCTGATGAGCTTTGATCGAGTTTACCGAGTTGCTAGAAAATTTTGAGTCACCCATTATGAAATCTACTCGATGTTTTACAATGGTTGGTGGGGAGTCGGGTTCTCATTCTTCTGTTGGCCTTGACCTTTTAGGTGAGGGACTACCTCTCCCTCGGTTGTTAAAGACTTTCTTTTTAGGTGGGGGACCTAAGTCGAAATTCTTTAGTTCCCCTTTCATGTATTTTTTGGCCAAGACTTTGCGCATAGTCTCGCAGTTCACTGTCGCATGGCCATTAGTTTGATGGAATTCGCAATACGCGTTCGGATCGCTCGTCCATTTTTTTTGTTTGGGGTCCTCCCTCCTTGCTTTCATCTCCAATGTTGAAAGCGAAACCGGGAGGAGCGTGTTGCTTCCTGGCTTGTGGTCCGACATCGTGGGGACCGACTTTTTGGGGGTTGTTTTCACCGTTTCTAGGTCATACCCAGGTGTTCGATTGGCCAAAGAGGCAAGTTCCTCTTCTGCTCTAGCATAGTTTGCGGCCCTATGGATGGCGTCTTCTAAAGTAGAGGATCGGTTGACGGTCGTCTTTAACCTTAATCTTTATTCGTGCCATAGTCTGTTCTTCTGAGCGGTCAAGGCAGATTCAGGGTCGACGTTCAATATTTTTTAGAGTACCTCCTTGTAACAGACCATAAAGTCCTTCAAGGGTTCACTTTCTTTTTGCTTGACCCCCCATAGGTCTGCCATCGTTAGTTCATCCTCGACGAAATCGAGTAATGTTTTAGGAATGCTGCAGATAGTTTCGCGAAACTATCAATAGAGTTGGGCTCTAGTATGGAAAACCACTATAAAGCGGATCCAAATAGGCTTTCTATGAACAATTGGCAGTAACCAGATTCTCGCTCTCTCTCTATCAGCATGGCTTGTCCCGTAGCTATTCTAAAAGATATAATATAGGTTTTCGGGTTCGAGGTGCCATTTTAGTGCGAGAGCCAAACTTTTCCGGCGTCGCCAATGAACACGTCGGTTATATTTTTAGCGAACGGAGTCCTTCCTGTTTCGGCGACAAGTTGGTCTATCTCAGGGGCCAAACTGGTCGCACTATGGAATTTGGAATGGACAGCCCTCAGTTCGGCTGCCATACACTATTTAAATTTTTCAAATTCAGTCATACTGGGTTCGTCACTCTGAGAAAAATGAAGTCCCGTGTGGAGTGGTGTGATGATTGTGACTTCGATCGGAGCTGTTGTAGTCTAATTCAGTTCGCCCGGGATTTGGGCGGCGAATGTTTGCGAGGTCACCAAGGGACGAGGTCCGGAGTTCGCTGGAAAATGCCTGAAGGGTGCTCCTGCCGGCGGGGGCCGGGACAACCTGATTGGATCATTTCGAGCCTCCGGGGCAGCCTCATCTGAAGTCCCGCCGAGCTGGAAGCTCGGACAGGGGGTCTAGTCTAACCCTCGGGATACCTGAATCTCAGTAAAGTCTAGTTGGATGCTTGGAGGAACTGTGCAGCTGACGCCCCATTCCGGGCCGACTCAGAGGTGGTCATTTTGCCGGTCCCGGATGGTGGATCCGGAGTGTTCAGAGGGGCCGTGAGGGAGTCGAACCTAGCATTGAGAGCTCGGTTGGTTTCTTCCTGATTTTACAACTTTTTGTTCAGCATATCCAGGATTGCCCTGATCCCCAGAGGGATTTCCTCTCCTGATTCATAATGAGTCGGGGTGGAAGACATGATATTTCTTTTTTGGGAGAGTTGTTTCTTTCGATGTTGGTCTTTCTAAAGTTTCCCACAGATGGCACCAAATTGTTGATGTCGATTTCGGGATCGTCAACAATCACAAATAAATATACGATATATTTGTTTTATTTAATAATAGGTCTCAGAAGACTTCGTATAATAAACAAAAATAAATTATCGATTTAATTCAGAAGAAATATTGGTACGGAACATGATCGTTTACAAGAGGTGAAGTGCCGAACTTAAGAAGGCGAACTCAACAAAAGACCGAGAGAATTTGAATAAAAGTGAAAGACCGAGTAGAAGTTTGTGTATGCGAAAATGAATACAACAGTCGCTACTTATAGGCGAAGAAAGAATCATCTCTTGGGCACGTGTTGGTCAGCTCATCCTCGCCACATCGCAGGCTGGTCAAGTCTCAGATCCGGTCTTCTCGGTGAGGTTTCAGCTTCACCACGACTTTGTTCCTTGATTGGACCAACGCGAGCGATCTGTTCTCCTCACAATGAGCTGGGCTTAGGCTTTTCGCTTAGAGCTGGTCTGAATCACTTATTGGGCTTTGGCCGAACTAAAGCCCAATAAATAATAAAAAATTATTTTTGTACACACACATTATTAGTCTAGAGTTTCTTTTTTTAACGATATGTATTCTTTCGGGAGCTGTATGGATTAATGAAGCATGGGAGACGTATTGGAATTGGGATCCAAAGGAGACTTGGGCTTTTATTACTTGGACCATATTTGCAATTCATATACATATTCGAATAATTAAAAGTTTTAAAACTGAAATTCTGCAATTGTCACCTCAATGGATATATATATATATATATATATATATATATATATATATATATATATATGTGTGTGTGTGTGTGTGTGTGTGTGTGTGTGTGTGTGTGTATAATCCTGATGTAAGGCATGAGATTAGGCAATGAAATTAGAATTGGATTATGGAGTTGGGCTGGATGTTAATTTGCTGAGAATTGGTCAAAAACTAAAGGCCCAATCTAAAGAAGTTGATGAGTATTTTAATACTCCTTTTTATTATTAGCTGAGAAAAAGAACTATATATATATATATATATATATATATATATATATATATATATATATATATATATATATATATAAGTTCTGCAATGAATTTAGAATTGGGTAAATGAATTGCTAATTGGAGTTCGGTACGATTCGCTATCCGTTTGAGTATCACAAACTCCAAAATTTCGAACAAATTGAAGAGCTTTGTCTCATAGAGACCACAAGTTTATCACTTTTAAGAACTGAAAATTGCCATATCTCAACATTGAGTTATTTGCATGTCCTTGAAAATTGGTCCCCACCTCAGGGGAAAGTAATTAATACAATGACACTCCCTGACTGGACCAAGTAAAGAATCAAGTTCAAACGCAATTTCCTTTTGACTACAGAAAGAAAAGAAAGAAAAATCGATGCGTAAAACCAAACAAACCTACAACGGAGCATTAAAAATATGTCTCCTCTCATACAAAGCGGTCAGTTGGTCAGCAACAGCCCACATAATGGCCTGCCCCGGAGGAATCCTCATCAGCCTCGGCACTAGCCCTTTCCACAAGGCACGAAGCCCTTCCTCGGCGTGGATAGTCCTTATAGCGTGGACCATGCCATTGTATTTGAGACCACTGCCTTGATCTCGGGTCTGAGCCATTAGCCTCGTCTTCACGACGTCGAAGGGGCCGGTGCAGACGGGACCCGCTGTGCCAGCGAGGAACCCCGACACCATGGACTGCCACGGCTGGAGGACCTTCCCGTCCCCCTCGTGCTTCTGCCACAGGAACACGTCAAAGGCGTTCTTGGCGCTGAACATCGCCGCTTGGTTCGTCCCATTTCGCATCACGGTCGGTGCCGCGCCGGACCAGAGGCCACGCAGACCCTCTTCGCAGATGATTGTGCGGGCACAGTGGATTGGGCCCTTGTACTTTAGAAGCTCAGGACTCAGACCTCTCTGTTGCTGCAATCTGATTTTTACCACCTGGAATATTAATGTCATACAACTAATCTGTCATCACAGCCTTTAACCCATATTTTTCTTTTGTTACATTGGTCTAGCATGCCGAAAAATAAGATTGTTCTTATTTTATTATAAACTTCAATCATCAAATATATCGTGATATGCTAAATTCATATGCATAACTGAACCAGAAAGGAAAGAGAAAACAAAATCAGTTCATTTAAAATATCTTATTCATTTGCTTTAACCAGAACCAAAACAATTAGTTTCAAACTTGTATACATTTACAGCTATCAATCAAATGGGCACATTTTCAACCTAAGACAAAAGAGACAACAGCAAGTTTGGCAACCAATCTAAATATCCAGATCCAACAAAGTAGGAAAATGAAGATCAGAACCATGAGACATGACTACATGTCGTTTACTCTTACTCCATAAAAAATTAGCAAAAATACAGTTTCATAGGGAGAAGAAATCATAGGCTATGGTTAATTTTATCGTGTGATTTCAAATTTCTAGAAGTTCCGGACTGGTGTATAATATAATATTATGCACCTCCTGTCTTAAAAGTGGAACAACCAAGTTTGATGAGGTTATAATGTAAAAGCCCAATACGCTTAAAATAGCCCAACTCAGGCTCAAGCCTCGGTACGCCACAGTGCCTTTGAGGCGCGTGAGGCAGCCGCCTCGTATCAGAGAGGCGCACGCCTCAGTTTCCCAATTAGAGGCACATATTTTCGAGGTGTTTTCCCTGCGCTGAACACCTGAAAACGTAGGCCTCACGTGCCTTTTGAAATCTTGAATGTAATTTCTCGATCCGT
Source organism: Urtica dioica subsp. dioica (assembly GCF_054948205.1). Classification (NCBI taxonomy): domain Eukaryota; kingdom Viridiplantae; phylum Streptophyta; class Magnoliopsida; order Rosales; family Urticaceae; genus Urtica; species Urtica dioica. Next base: position 1,603,386 of record NC_142757.1, on the reverse strand, counting down.
GGAGCAAAGAGAGAACAGGGAAATATTCAGAAAGAAAACAAAGATGGCACAAAGGCGACAGTCCTCACTAGTATGTTCTCATAAAGCAGTTATATAAGTGCACTCACCAAGTATAATCAGTTTTCACATTATAAATGTACTCAAATTTGAGTTCATTGAGAGAGAGATTTTAACAAGCCGCCGCATGCATTCAATAATTTCCACTAGTATACTCTTTACAAACCCTAAATTGAAAAAAAATTCTGATTGAGATTCTGATTTGTTGTACTCTAACTGTATAATTAAAAACTTAGCGCAAATTGAACAAAGTCACATTCAATATAAAATGTAATAAAATAACATAAAAATGTATATCTTGAAAGTTCACACCAACTCAATTCTCTTGACGCAAACCCATTTAATACAACCAAAATGCATTTAAAGATAGCTCATTTTTTTTAATCATTTTCAAGTTGGAAATCGTAAACCCAAGTTTCGCCTTCAACTTAAAATTTGAAATTGAAAGAGCTAAATTGTATCATGTTTGATTGTAAACCATCATCAAATCCAAGCAGGGTTATCAGTACACAAGAAATTGAACCCCAATAAGTTTTGCAGATTCAAAAAGATAATATAATTAATAGAGTCTACCCCATTTTAACCTATGTTTTAAGATTATAAATCCATCACCTCGGATTAGTATAATCATCTTAATGCTATATACCAACAATACACCAGCTTTTCCGATACAAACTCTCAGAAAACTCTTTTAACACAGAGTTGCTACCCCAGTCACCCAGTTTCACATGCATTCAAGTCTTTGAAGCGAAGAGAAAACTTAGCCATTTTACACAAGTACCTAACAGCAACAAGAGACCATTCCAAAATCCTCCCCAAAACAATCACAAGGATACCCATCCGGTATTTCGGAATCCAATTGTTCTCAAGACCGAAACAAGTTAATCAAAAGCCGCTCACTCTCCACCAAACCAGCAGTAATCGCATTCTCTACTTACTAATTTCTCCAAAGTCACACCCAAAAGAATCACCAGGAACCACCAAACAAGCATTAACCGAATTCTGTACATGCTATAACTGAATCCAAACAATCATATATTATTTTATAATATAACAGTGGATCGTGAGTTACCTCGAAGGGCGTGACGATGAGGAGGGCCTCGAGGACGCCGGCGCCGAAGCCGGAGAGGAGGCGCGCGGGGGCGGAGAGGGCGCCGGAGTCAGAGTCGCGGAGAGCGGATTGAAGGACGGCGTTGGAGCCCATGCGAAGCGAATACTTCAGAGTCAGGTGCGTCGCGAACGGAGTTAGTCCCTTCCAGAGCGCCCTCACGCCCTCCGACCGGACCACGGTGGAGCCGCAGTGGGCGATTCCCTTGTACGCGCCGCCGCGGTCCAGCTGGAGGCGCGTCTTTATCACGTCGATCGGCTGAAGACAACACGCCTCCACGATCCCTCCCGCAGACCCCGACACCGCCTTCATGTGCGCCGGGATTGCTTTCTTCCCACCCCCTGTCACCGACAAAGACGACTGGCTCTCCGACGCCGCTCCTGATTCTTCTGCTACTCCTTTCATAATTATCTTCCCTACCTCTTTTCTAGGGTTTTTTATATTTACTTTCTAGAAAGAGAAGAAAATGAATAGAAATTAATGGAGTGTCTTGATCCCTTGTGTAGTCGTTGCTCTGGACCTGGTGATCCTAAGTTTAAGCAAAACTGTCACACGATTTCATTGAGAAATTTTATTTTGCACAGCTTAAAAATATAAAGACTAGACATTAATTCAATAATATCTTAAATTAGAATTTTAATATTTTTGGACAAATACCTAAAAACACCATCTGTATCATAATTTTTTCTCTCTAAAACACACGTATCAGAGAAAACCTAGTTGGACGCCGCCGCCTACCCCCTTGGGTCACGGACGTTGTTCGCGCGCAGTCGCGACTCAGATCCGGTGGTGCCTCAAGTCCAAGCGTCGTGCTCTGTTCTGGGTGGGCTTCAGTGGTCGCGCGTCGGGGAGCTCTCGGGCGGTCGCGGTCTCAGGCCGTGGTCGGTCGCGACTCAGATCCGGGAGGGGAGGGCGTTGTTCGCGCACAGTCGCGACTCAGATCCGGCGGTGTCTCAAGTCCAAGCGCCGTGCTCTATTCTGGGTGGGCTTCAGTGGTCGCGCGTCGGGGAGCTCTCGGGCGGTCGCGGTCTCAGGCGGTGGTCGGTCGCGTCTCAGATCCGAGCCTCTCTGGAGTCGGGACGAGCCTCAGATCTGAACTTCTCTGAAGTCCAAGCGCCGTGTTCTCTGTTCTGGGTGGGCTTCAGTGGTCGCGCGTCGGGGAGCTCTCGGGCGGTCGCGGTCTCAGGCGGTGGTCGGTCGCGTCTCAGATCCGAGCCTCTCTAGAGTCGGGACGAGCCTCAGATCTGAACTTCTCTGAAGTCCAAGCGCCGTGTTCTCTGTTCTGGGTGGGCTTCAGTGGTCGCGCGTCGGGGAGCTCTCGGGCGGTCGTGGTCTCAGGCGGTGGTCGGTCGGGTTCTCTCTCGGAGTAGCGGGACAGGCTCGTGCTCACCCATCGGGGAATGCTTTTGGCGTCGGTGGTTCTGAGTGAGTCGGCACGAGATACCAAAGTTGATTTCCTTTTGATTTCCATTTGTATTTCTGGTTGTTTAGTTTACTATTTCTTAAGACTTGGTTTTGGTAATATGTTTGTTTTGTTTTTTTGGAGGCGGAATAGCCGTCCTTCACCATCCCAGTGTGGATCTCCTGTTAGATTCGTGTCTATGCAGGTTGAAGAGTCATCTTCTTCATGGTCATCGGACCGCGGTCATTTGGATCTTTCCATCAACCATTATGGGTTTATCGAAAGAGCCAAATGTGTGCTCGATTTTGAGTGTGTTCTTTATTCTTCCTTTTGTCGGAAGTATGCACAATATGAGCGAACACCTGTACTTAGTGTTAGATTCATTCCGATCTAAGTCTGTGTCGTGTCTAAGATGTTATTCGTCTGTATCGATGGGTATTCTACCCGTTTTTTAATGAAAGCTTTGTGCAATTCTCAAAAAAAAAAATATATATATATATATATATATATATATATTTTTGGACAAATATAACCTTAAAAATCAAATAAACCCTCAAATCTCTCTTTCCCTCTCATTTCTCTCCGACTCTTCATCTCTCTCTCTCTCTCTCACCGACTAAATCCGACCAAATCCATCAAAATTCGACTGATTTCGAGCATCTCATTAGGAAAAAAAAATGATATTTAAAGGCGGCAATTAATTTAGAGGCGGGATTTTCACCTCAATTTAGAAGCAAAATAGTGATTTAGAGGCATAGTTCACCTCTACGTAAAAAACAAATATTAGAGGCGTAATTATACATTAGAGATTAGAGGTGAATTCCCACTTCTAAATATCCAAACAAATATATTAGAAGCGAATTATTCCGCTTCTAAATTTACTCAATTTTTAGCCTAAATTACCTCCCAAATATGCAAGTTTTCATAACACATTCTTTAATTATTTTATGTCCCAATTAAGAAAAGTAAAAATAATATGGCCACCAACCCATTTACCCAGGAGTTATATTTCTTTTTAAAGACTTATTTGTCCTCATTTTTCTCTCACGATATACATTAGCACACAACATCATAACTGTTATGCCGTCATTTTCACAAGATAAAAATGATACCCCGAGAGCAAAAACGACAAGAATCGGCAAAGGGAAGAATCCTTGAACTATCGGCGGCCATACCATCGGCAAAGTTCGAGATCAAACTATCGGCGACATAAAGCTTTTGGAGAAGCAAGACTATCGGCGAAGTTCAAGACCAAACTATCGGCGTCCTAAAATCTTCGGCAAAGTAAGACTATCGGCAAAGACAAGAATCTTTGAACTATCGGCGGAAAAGACTATCGAAACAAAACAATCGGCGTTAGACCATCGGCGAACTTCATGGCCGAGACATTCGGCATAAAACTATCGGCGACCTTCATGGCCGAGACTATCGGCATAAAACTATCGGCGAGCTTCATGGCCGAGACTATCGGCATAAAACTATCGGCGTGGAACTATCGGCATCCAAGGAACACCACGGCCAAAAACGACCTTCAAGGCTCAATTGCCTCCAAAACCAACTCAAACTCCAATATGAAAAACTATAAATACCCCATCTTCATCCATTCTCAAGGTAAGTCTTTCTCGACTTAGAAAATCTCTGTTTCACTCCCGACTCACTATATTTTTCTCTCTCGACACTTGAGACGAAAGATAAGCCCCCCACCTCAACTAATGTTGAGCGTCGGAGGGCGCGCCAGTGAAAACCCCTTCGCGTCCCTCTAGTTCACGTTTCTTGTCTTTTCAAGCGAAGAACACGACAAACACGAAGAACATGAAGAACTCGAAGAATACGAAGAACCCGAAGAACACGACTAACTAGAAGGACTCGTCGAATCCGAAGAACGTGAAGAACCCAACGAACACGACGAACACGAAGGTGAACTAATCACAGAGTGACGGGAAACCGGAAACCTCTTTCTGGTGAGGCAAAGACGATGAGAAGAGAAAATTTCACCACACCCAACCTACGTGCGGTTATAGGGTCCGATCCTAGACCGAACCACGGATAGTTCTAAGTAATGACCCAAAAACGCGGTTAACAATAACTGACACTAACCTTTGTAATCTAAAGACTGGTTCTTCCTCATTTATTACCAAGTTAACAACCCACTCTCAGAACATGGATATGTATATAAATCGATCGACCTTAGCACACGAGAAGCAACTCAATCTCACATTTTCTTCTCCGTATCATCTGCTTCTTCTCCGCATTACCTTCTTATCTGTCACTCTCCCTCCATCAATTTAATCTCTCCACCATTGCCGTCACCGTCGCCGTCACTGTTTCCGTCACCGTCGCCGTCACTGTTTCCATCACCGTCGCCGTCACTGTTTCCGTCACCGTCGCCCTCGTCTTCAATGTCATCAGGTATGCTGACTGCCTCTAACTATCTCACCTATATTTCTTTGAATCTCGTCTAACCCTCTCGATCTTCTCCCTCTTTTTCTTACCACCTTCACCCTTCCACAGCCCCGCCACCGTCGTCCCTCCACAGCCCCGCCGCCGTCGTCCCTCCTAAGCTATGTCATCTTTCTCCCTCCGATTGTGAGTATTTCAATTTCTGAATGTAAAATCTTTAGAGTGTCAATTTTCTTTTCGGATTTTATTTTATTAATTTGAGTTATTTGCATAAATAATAAGCAGCGATTTGAGTTGTTTAGGCTACTTGTTTTAAGTTGTTTATCTTGTGCCTAAATTAATCTTAATTTTATACACTATTTCTTTTATCAAATTTGTTTCACGATTACACTTGGGGATTTTCATTTTTATTCACTATGTCTCCTCGGGAAATACTAGACAACCCTCAAGTGCCTTCTCCCCCGTTTGTTTTATGGCCTGGTTGGTTTTTAGTCACTCTCTCACTCTCGCGCTATTCCTGTATTTGAGATAAAAAAAAACCTAATGTATGATTGCTATATCTACAAATAAAAAAATTAAGGGAAGTCACGAATATGTCCAGAACGAACCTATTGCAATTTTATGGTGATTTAAGAGAAAAAATAGCGTCCAGTGAGTATCCAGAAACACAGAGTACTTTAGCTTGGACAAAGAAGCTTCCACTAATTTAAATATATTCATGTCTCTGCAATTGTTCTATTAGGGCTTGTGTATGTTAGTGATTTATATTCAGTCTTTCATTTACCAATATTGATTTTTCATCAAGCCTCTGCTTAAACATGAAGGATGTTCTATGGTTTTGTACTACAAGTATATGTTTTAGGAATCTGAAAAATATTTCCATCTGATTGTTCTACATATCCGGTACGTCAATGCTCGCGGGGGCTTGCCCCTGCGGTTTCAAGAGGTGGCCGAACACGGCCCTTCACCGGGGAGAGAGCCGCCCCCGATGATGACGGGGCCGACAACCGAGACCCTCGTCGGACGGCCCGACCAAGGGTCGCCTCGCCCCGTCAAGCGCAAAGCGGGTATCTAAGAGAATGCTTTGTTGGAATTGATCTAGGGTTTAAGAAAAAGTTTAACGCTTAGTTAAGCGGCGGAATTTTAAAAATTTTCTTTTCAAGTAAAAACAGTCTTTTACTAACCTAGACGAAGAACAAGTACATATAAATAAAACTATTATGAGCATAGAAGTTTACTAACCTTTCTTGAAGCTTGAACTTTGAGAAGCTTTTGGAAAGTTGCAACACTCGTCTCCCTCGCAGCACATCTCTCTTTCTTTCCTCGGCGACTCGAGCAACCACGAAAGTTTCTATCACTAAATCACTCGAAATAAAAGGAATCAGTGAGTGGGCACTTTTAAACACTACAACTTAAGAACGAGTCTTGAAGTCGCAGAGCTAAACTCTAGGTCAAATGAGGACCTAGGTTCCAAAACAATAAAACAAAATTGAAGAGAGAGAGAGAGAGAGAGAGAGAGAGGATCGGCCAAATCTAGAGAGAGAAGCTCTCAATCTCTAAACTTTGGAATGAATGAAAAGTGTGGAATGAGGCTCCTATTTATAGGAGAGGTCTTACCTTCAATAAGGTAGTTTCCTCTTCTATAGAATATCACATATTAATGAGCCAATTTCCCCTTTTCTTCTATGAGGCACACGACCAAGAGGATCCAAGCACATCCTTGGATTTGTTTCCTCTTTTATTTGCTTCTCTCTTGACTCATTTGGGCGCCCACCTTGGTTTCCCCTTAGGGGAAATTTGTTTCCTCTTTTTCTTTTGGCAAGTATCTTCATACATTCATGCACAAAATATTCTCTCTTTATTTGGGTATGTTGGGCGCCTATACCATCTAGAAAAGGCTTCTAGAAGCTTTTCCATTTGTTCATAACAACATGAAAAAGGCCCATTAAGAATTTTTAATAAAATTCTTATAAAATGAAATTAATTCACAAGGCCCAATGATCAAGTCATGGCCGAGTGACATTAAGTCATCAAATGAACTTGTCAAAAAATTTATTGACATTCATTTCATCCTTTGTCTCAAAAGACAAAAATACCCTTTTGACTATTTTCGTTTTTGTTTTGACTTAGCTTCCAGTTTAAGTATTCCTACTCGATGTGATTCGTGACAGTGACCTCATGGACCCAAATGAACAAAGCTTGAGCTAAACACTTGGACTCAAAAGTTGACAAACCTTTTCCAAGTTTTAGCTTAATGCCAACTGACTCCACTAAAGAGTTGACACTGAAAATCTCTCAGTTCAAATGAATTTATTTTCTACTAAAGAATTCAACCTAATTATGATGAGCGGATCCACTGAATATTATCTATGTTTACCCTTCATGAATGTCATCAGCTAGTCGGGATTTATTAAATTACCATTTTACCCTTCTAGCTGTTATTTCCTCAACTGCTTTGTCGCTTGTGAATAAGTTAGAAACAATGTATTGACGAGGAGCTAACAAGTCACATTGTTTCATCCAAAAGAGTCAGGACTCAATTTGGACACTGGCCAGTTCATTTATTCACACTCCAAGGAACAAAGCATGAGGTGACATACATTGCATTTCAGCAATCTTGTACATGAATTCCATATCTATGAGAACTTCACAAAGTTACTCATGACATTCTCACAACTTAGTACTTCACCAATAGGCCCTGTTCGGAATCACATAGTGAGTCCGAACTCTGACTTTCTCAAATGAGAATACGTAAGCTATGAAATGGCATGTCTCATTTCAGGATTAAGGTAAGCATGATGCAATTCATACATAGTGACTTCGAGACATAAGAGGTTAAATGGTTTGTTCTTATCTTGTCTCTAGAAGTGCACTGGTCAATTCAGTACCTTCGGAAGATACCTAGAAGAACTATAGAGTCTCCTACTCTCAATGCCTCATAACCAGACATCATAGATTCTTCTAGCAATCGTACTGAGGGCAATAGTCCTTTGACCCTAAGATTGCGAATATATCGTTTTAAGCAAACTACGAAGAGTTTGTTCATGCAAATCTACATTTGTCTCTTCGTAAGTTGTTAAGTTTGTTTATGGACTAAAAGACTAAGGTTTTATCATAAAGCTTCAAACAAAGAAAGAATGAATGAACGTTTCAACTTTATTATTAAATGAATAGGCAATTACAAGCAAGAGTCTTCATGAGACTTTATTACAGCAAATGTACAAAATAAAGACTACAACTCTTCTTGTGGGCACCATTGACAATAAACTCCCACTTGACTCAAAGAAGATGTGTGTAGTCCTTCATGCCTAATCCCTCACGATGTTGGTCGAAGACCTTTTTCGCTAGGGCCTTGGTGAATGGATCTGCGAGGTTGTCCACCGTTGAGATCTTCTTCACTTCCACGTCTCCGCGCTGCACGATCTCTCGAATCAAATGGTATTTCCTCTCAATATGCTTAGAGCGCTTATGGCTTCTAGGTTCCTTTGAGTTAGCGATAGCCCCACTATTATCACAATAAAGGGTCATGGGCTCGTCGACGTTTGGAACAACTTCCAAATACTTAAGGAATTTTTTAAGCCATACAGCCTCTTTGGATGCTTCACAAGCAGCCACATATTCTGCTTCCATTGTGGAGTCAGCAATGCAAGATTGCTTAATACTCCTCCACACAACAGCTCCACCATTATGGATGAACACAAATCCCGAAGTGGATTTCCTGGAATCCTTATCCGCTTGAAAATCGGAGTCGGTATATCCCGTCATAGTCAGGTCAGTACCTGAGTATGTAAGCATCAAGTTCCTAGTTCTTCCAAGATACTTAAGAACATGCTTAACAGCAATCCAGTGCTCGCGTCCAGGGTTGGATTGGAAACGGCTAACTATGCCAACGGCGAAACAGATGTCAGGTCTAGTGCAAAGCATAGCATACATGAGGCTTCCTACGGCAGAGGCGTAAGGAATCTTCCTCATGTCTTCAATCTCTTGTGCAGTCTTGGGAGACTGGTCCTTAGAGAGTGAAACTCCATGCCTAAAGGGTGTTTCACCCTTCTTGGAGTCTTGCATCGAGAAGCGATCCATCACCTTATCAATATAAGATGCTTGAGAGAGCGACAGGGTCTAGTTTTTCTTATCTCGAAAGATTTGGATTCCCAGAATGTACGCGGCTTCTCCTAGATCCTTCATATCGAATTGCTTTGCCAGCGAGACCTTAACGTCAGATAACGTACCCACGTCATTGCCAATGAGCAGTATATCATCGACATATAGTACCAGAAACACAACTTTGCCTTCGTGTATTAACTTGTAAACACAAGGCTCATCTATTGACTGTTCAAAGCCGAAGCTCTTTACAGTTTCATCGAATCTAATATTCCATGACCTAGATGTTTGCTTTAGTCCATAAATGGATTTAAGCAACTCACAAACCTTGGTCTCTTGACCTTTATCCACGAAACCGTCTGGTTGAGCCATGTAAATGCGCTCGTCAAGATTGCCATTCAGAAAGGCTGTCTTGACATCCATTTGCCAGATCTCATAGTCGAGAGCTGCAGATATGGATAGGAGTATGCGGATGGATTTAAGCATCACGACTGGCGAGAAGGTTTCTTCATAGTCAATCCCTTCTTGTTGGTTATAACCCTTCGCCACAAGTCGTGCTTTGAACGTCTCGATGTTCCCATCAGGACCCCTTTTCTTCTTGTATATCCACTTACACCCTACGGGTTTAATCCCTTCAGGAAGGTCTACAAGTTTCCAGACTTTATTGACATACATCGAGTGCATCTCAATTTTCATGGCGTCAAGCCAAAGATTTGATTCAGAACAAGCCATCGCTTGGCTATAGGAAACAGGATCTTCCATGTCAGAGACAGCTACGAGAGCGTCTCCATAAGACATGTACATGTCAGGCTTTTGAGTAGCCCTCCCACTACGTCGAAGTACTACTTGACGAGATTCTGATGAGTCAGGTTGTGTTTTCAGTTGGGGTAAGAACAGTTCTTACAGAAGAGGTAGAAGCTTCCTCACCCAACTTTTCTTCAAGCACAATTTTGCTTCTAGGTTTCGCATCCTTCATAAAGTCCTCCTCAAGGAAACGAGCATTCGTGCTAACGAAAGTCTTATCGTCCTCCGGACTATAGAAGATGAAACCCTTGGTTTCCTTTGGATATCCCACAAACAAGCATAATTCTGACCTACTAGCCAACTTGCTAGTCTTTTGCCTTAGCACGTGCGCAGGGCAACCCCAAATTCGGATGTGGCCCAGATTTACTTTACGGCCAGTCCATCGTTCATAAGGAGTACCAGGAACCGTTTTGAACGGAACTTGGTTCAAAATATAAGCAGCTGTTTCGAGTGCATATCCCCAAAAGGAAAGAGGGAGTGATGAGTAACTCATCATTGATCTAACCATTTCCATAAGAGTTCGGTTCCTTCTCTCTGACACTCCATTTTGTTGAGGTGTGCCAGGTGCGGTAAGTTGAGAAGCGATACCTTCTTCTTTAAGAAAGTCATCGAACTCTCCAGACATATACTCACCACCTCGGTTAGATCGAAGTGTTTGATCACTTTGCCAGTTTGCTTTTCCACTAAAGCCCTAAAGAACTTAAATACGTTAAAGGTCTCGGATTTGTGTTTGAGCAAATAGACAAAACCATATCGCGAGTAATCATCAGTGAAGGTAACGAAGTATTCATATCCCCCACGTGCCTGTTGGCTGAGCGGACCACATACATCAGAATGTATTAGTTCGAGCAACTCAGTGGCTCTTCGACCCTTATCGGAGAAAGGTCGCTTATTCATTTTTCCTTCTATGCAGGATTCACAAGTAGGTAGTGAACCTATTGTAGAGGCTTGGAGTGGACCGTCCCTCACAAGTCTCTTAATCCTATCTAGAATGATATGACCAAGTCTTAAGTGCCATAGGTATGTTGATTGTGTTAGATCAGAGGATTCAGAAAGTTTGATCCTCTTTGGCTCCCTAATTAGATCATTATCTATTTCGGTGTCTAAGAGAGAAGGTTGAGTGGGATAGATGTAGAAAAGAGCATTCTTCATACATGCATCAGTGACAAAAGAATTATCAGGAAACGAAATACGAATTCCATTCTTAATGAACTTTAAACAATAATTCATTAAGTGACCCGAGAGAGAATGTGTGTTTTCTCTCTTTTGGAGACGTGGAAGACTCTAAGTCAAGAGTTCCTTGTCGTGGCGGAGATTCCGGACGCGTAGGCGATTTCCAGTCGGAAATGCAGGACGCGTAGGCGATTTCTTGTCAGAAATAGTGGACGCGTCTAGTGTGCTAGACGCGTAGGCAATTTTCATTCAAAAACCGTTAGAGCACTTGAAGGCTCGAGATTAATCGTTCAATCGAGAGAGGCGGCACTGTTGGAATCGATCTAGGGTTTAAGAAAAAAATTAACGCTTCGCAAAGCGGCGGAATTTTAAAAATTTTCTTTTCCAGTAAAAACAGTTTTTTACTAACCTAGACAAAGAGCAAGTACAATGAATTAATAACTATTATGAGTATAGAAGTTTACTAACCTTTCTTGAAGCTTGAACTTTGAGAAGCTTTTGGAAAGTTTGCAACGCTCGTCTCCGTCTCTCTTTCTTTCCTCGGCACCTCGAGCAACCACAATGGTTTCTATCACTAAATCACTCGAAATAAAAGGAATCAATGAGTGGGCACTTTTAAACACTACGACTTAAGAACGAGTCTTGAAGTCGCAGAGATAAACTCTACGTCAAATGAGGACCTAGCTGCCAAAACAAAAAATCGAAAATAAACTACAGAGTGAGAGGAAGGGGCGGCCAAGTTCTAGAGAGAGAGTCTCTCAAATCTCTTAAACTTGTGTGGAATGAAAAGTGTGGAATGAGGCTCCTATTTATAGGAGAGGTCTCACCTTCAATAAGGTAGTTTCCTCTTCTATAGAATATCACATATTCATGAGCCAATTTCCCCTTTCCTTCAAAGAGTCACACGGCCAAGACTTGCCAAGCAAGTCCTTGGATTTGTTTCCTCTTTTATTTGCTTCTCTCTTGACTCATTTGGGAGCCCACCTTGGTTTCCCCTTGGGGGAAATTTGTTTCCTCTTTATTTGGGTATGTTGGGCGCCTATACTATCTAGAAAAGGATTCTAGAAGCTTTTCCATTTGTTCATAACAACATGAAAAAGGCCCATTAAGAATTTTCAATAAAATTCTTATGAAATGAAATTAATCCACAAGGCCCAATTAATCTTATTATGGCCGAGTGTTACTTGTCATCAAATGACCACGTCAAAAAATTTATTGACATTCATTTCATCCTATGTCTCAAAAGACAAAAATACCCTTTTGACAATTTTCGTTCTTGTTTTGACTTAGCTTCCAGTTTAACTATTCCTAATCGATGTGATTCGTGATAGTGACCTCATGGATCCAAATGAACAAAGCTTGAGCTAAACACTTGGACTCAAAAGTTCACAAACCTTTTCCAAGTTTAGCTTAATGCCAACTGACTCCACTAAAGAGTTGACACTGAAAATCTCTGGGTTCAAATAAATTTATTTTCTACTCAAGAATTCAACCTAATTATGATGAGCGGATCCACTGAATATTATCTATGTTTACCCTTCATGAATGTCATCAGCTAGTCGGGATTTACTAAATTACCATTTTACCCTTCTAGCTGTTATTTCCTCAACTCCTTTGTCGCTTGTGAATAAGTTAGAAACAATGTATTGACGAGGAGCTAACAAGTCACATTGTTTCATCCAAAAGAGTCAGGACTAAATTTGGACACTGGCCAGTTCATTTATTCACACTCCAAGGAACAAAGCATGAGGTGACATACATTGCATTTCAGCAATCTTGTACATGAATTCCATATCTATGAGAACTTCACAAAGTTACTCATGACATTCTCACAACTTAGTACTTCACCAATAGGCCTTGTTCGGAATCACATAGTGAGTCCGAACTCTGACTTTCTCAAATGAGAATACTAAGGTGTGAAATGACATGTCTCATTTCAGGATTAAGGTAAGCACGATGCAATTCATACGTAGTGACATTGAGACATAAGAGGTTAAATGGTTTATTCTTATCTTGTCTCTAGAAGTGCACTGGCCAATTCAGTACCTTCGGAAGATACCTAGAAGACCTATAGAGTCTCCAACTCTCAATGCCTCATAACCAGACATCATAGATTCTTCTAACAATCATATCGGGGTCAATAGTCCTTTGACCCTTAGATTGCGAATATATCGTTTTAAGCAAACTACGAAGAGTTTGTTCATGCAAATCTACATTTGTCTCTTCGTAAGTTGTTAAGTTTGTTTATGGACTAAAGGACTAAGGTTTTATCATAAAGCTTCAAACAAAGAAAGAATGAATGAACGTTTCAACTTTATTATTAAATGAATAGGCAATTACAAGCAAGAGTCTTCAAGAGACTTTATTACATCAAATGTACAAAATAAAGACTACAACTCTTCTTGTGGGCACCATTGACAACAAACTCCCACTTGACTCAAAGAAGATGTGTGTAGTCCTTCATGCCTAATCCCTCACGATGTTGGTCGAAGACCTTGTTCGCTAGGGCCTTGGTGAATGGATCTGCGAGGTTGTCCACCGTTGAGATCTTCTTCACTTCCACATCTCCGCGCTGCACGATCTCTCGAATCAAATGGTATTTCCTCTCAATATGTTTAGAGCGCTTATGGCTTCTAGGTTCCTTTGAGTTAGCGACAACCCCACTATTATCACAATAAAGGGTCATGGGCTCGTCGACGTTTGGACCAACTTCCAAATACTTAAGGAATTTTCTAAGCCATACTGCCTCTTTGGATGCTTCACAAGCAGCCACATATTCTGCTTCCATTGTGGAGTCAGCAATGCAAGATTGCTTAATACTCCTCCACACAACAGCTCCACCATTATGGATGAACACAAATCCCGAAGTGGATTTCCTGGAATCCTTATCCGCTTGAAAATCGGAGTCGGTATATCCCGTCATAGTCAGGTCAGTACCTGAGTATGTAAGCATCAAGTTCCTAGTTCTTCCAAGATACTTAAGAACATGCTTAACAGCAATCCAGTGCTCGCGTCCAGGGTTGGATTGGAAACGGCTAACTATGCCAACGGCGAAACAGATGTCAGGTCTAGTGCAAAGCATAGCATACATGAGGCTTCCTACGGCAGAGGCGTAAGGAATCTTCCTCATGTCTTCAATCTCTTGTGCAGTCTTGGGAGACTGGTCCTTAGAGAGTGAAACTCCATGCCTAAAGGGTGTTTCACCCTTCTTGGAGTCTTGCATCGAGAAGCGATCCATCACCTTATCAATATAAGATGCTTGAGAGAGCGACAGGGTCTAGTTTTTCTTATCTCGAAAGATTTGGATTCCCAGAATGTACGCGGCTTCTCCTAGATCCTTCATATCGAATTGCTTTGCCAGCGAGACCTTAACGTCAGATAACGTACCCACGTCATTGCCAATGAGCAGTATATCATCGACATATAGTACCAGAAACACAACTTTGCCTTCGTGTATTAACTTGTAAACACAAGGCTCATCTATTGACTGTTCAAAGCCGAAGCTCTTTACAGTTTCATCGAATCTAATATTCCATGACCTAGATGCTTGCTTTAGTCCATAAATGGATTTAAGCAACTCACAAACCTTGGTCTCTTGACCTTTATCCACGAAACCGTCTGGTTGAGCCATGTAAATGCGCTCGTCAAGATTGCCATTCAGGAAGGCTGTCTTGACATCCATTTGCCAGATCTCATGGTCGAGAGCTTCAGCTATGGATATGAGTATGCGGATGGATTTAAGCATCGCGACTGGCGAGAAGGTTTCTTCATAGTCAATCCCTTCTTGTTGGGTATAACCCTTCGCCACAAGTCGTGCTTTGAACGTCTCGACGTTCCCATCGAGACCCCTTTTCTTCTTGTATATCCACTTACACCCTACGGGTTAATCCCTTCAGGCAGGTCTACAAGTTTCCAGACTTTGTTAACATACATCGAGTGCATTTCAACTTTCATGGCGTCAAGCCAAAGGTTTGATTCAGAACAAGCCATCGCTTGGCTATAGGAAACAGGATCATCCATGTCAGAGACGGCTAAAAGAGAGTCTCCATAAGACATGTACCTGTCACGCTTTTGAGTAGCCCTCCCACTACGTCGAAGTACTACTTGACGAGATTCTGATGAGTTAGGTTGTGTTTCAATTGGGGTAAGAACAGTTCTTACAGATAAGGTAGAAGCTTCCTCACCCAACTTTTATTCAAGCACAATTTTGCTTCTAGGTTTCGCATTCTTCATAAAGTCCTCCTCAAGGAAACGAGCATTCGTGCTAACGAAAGTCTTATCGTCCTCGGGACTATAGAAAGTAAAACCTTTGGTTTCCTTTGGATATCTCACAAACTGGCACAATTCTGACCTACTAGCAACTTGCTAGTCTTTTGCCTCAGCACGTGTGCAGGGCAACCCCAAATTTTGATGTGGCCAAGATTCACTTTACGGCCAGTCCATCGTTCATAAGGAGTACCAGGAACCGTCTTGGACGGAACTTGGTTCAGAATATATGCAGCTATTTCAAGGGCATATCCCCAAAAGGAAAGAGGGAGTGATGAGTAACTCATCATTGATCTAACCATCTCCATAAGAGTTCGGTTTCTTCTATCTAACACTCCGTTTTGTTGAGTTGTGCCAGGTGCGGTAAGCTGAGAAGCGATACCTTCTTCTTTAAGAAAGTCATCGAACTCTCTAGACATATACTCACCACCTCGATCAGATCGAAGGGTTTTGATCACTTTGCCAGTTTGCTTTTCCACTAAAGCCCTAAAGACCTTAAATACGTTAAAGGTCTCGGATTTGTGTTTGAGCAAATAGACAAACCCATATCGTGAGTAATCATCGGTGAAGGTAACGAAGTATTCGTATCCTCCACGTGCCTGTTGGTTGAGCGGACCACATACATCAGAATGTACTAGTTCCAGCAACTCAGTGGATGTTCGACCCTTATCGGAGAAAGGTCGCTTAGTCATTTTTCCTTCTATGCAGGATTCACAAGTAGGTAGTGAACGTATTGCAGAGGCTTGGATTGGACCATCCCTCACAAGTCTCTTAATCCTATCTAGACTGATATGACCAAGTCTTAAGTGCCATAGGTATGTTGATTTTGTTAGATCGGAGGATTCAGAAAGTTTGATCCTCTTTGGCTCCCTAATTAGATCATTATCTATTTCGGTGTCTAAAAGAGAAGGTTGAGTGGGATAGATGTAGAAAAGAGCATTCTTCATACATGCATCAGTGACAAAAGAATTATCAGGAAACGAAATACAAATTCCATTCTTAATGAACTTTAAACAATAATCTTGTTCAAGAAGACGAGCAACGGATATTAAGTTCTTCCCAAAGGTAGGAACAAAATAAACATTATTCAAGTTTAAAGTGCGGTCTTCAAAAGACAGCGTCACGGATCTCACAGCCTTCGCAGACACCAGGCTTCCATCACCCCATTTGAAACAGAACTCGCCTTCCCCTAAGCTTTTGGTTTTCTTGAAACCATTCAAGGAACAGCAAATACGGTTAGTAGCAGCGGAGTCAAGAATCCACGTTGATACATCATCAGCTACTAAGCATGCTTCGGTAACTAGTACAATACTATGTTCCTTTGCTTTGAGATAGGCGGGATAGTTCTTTTTATCGGCCTTGTAAGGTCCCTTCTCAGTTCTAGAGGCGGAGGCTTTGTGCTCAGTAGCATGTGCCTCTCCTTGATTCCTCTTTCTCTTAGTGAGACCTACAGCAGTGTGAAGTCCCTTCATAAGCTTGGTAACAGTGTACTCTAGCTTGTTTATGAAGTAGTTCATCTTGGAGGTATCAAGAGATGCGGGGAGAGTTTCTAAGCTCATATCTATGACATTCTTCCCATCAATCTCAGATTCTAGGATTTCCATTTTACTCAGATGACTAATGATCAATATCATAAAGTCTCCAACAGGAGTCCTAGCCTTCATGCGACAGTTCATAAACTGTCGGACTGCTTTTTGCCTTGCTTGACGCCTTTGCCCTCCAAACATCTCATGGAGATTGGTGAGCATTGTTGTCAATGGTGCCCACAAGAAGAGTTGTAATCTTTATTTTGTACATTTGATGTAATAAAGTCTCATGAAGACTCTTGCTTGTAATTTCCTATTCATTCATTAATAAAGTTGAAACGTTCATTCATTCTTTCTTTGTTTGAAGCTTTATGATAAAACCTTAGTCTTTTAGTCCATAAACAAACTTAACAACTTATGAAGAGACAAATGTAGATTTGCATGAACAAACTCTTCGTAGTTTGCTTAAAACGATATATTCGCAATCTTAGGGTCAAAGGACTATTGACCTCAGTACGATTGTTAGAAGAATCTATGATGTCTGGTTATGAGGCATTGAGAGTTGGAGACTCTATAGTTCTTCTAGGTATCTTCCGAAGGTACTGAATTGACCAGTGCACTTCTAGAGACAAGATAAGAATAAACCATTTAACCTCTTATGTCTCAATGTCACTACGTATGAATTGCATCATGCTTACCTTAATCCTGAAATGAGACATGCCATTTCACAGCTTACGTATTCTCATTTGAGAAAGTCAGAGTTCGGACTCACTATGTGATTCCGAACAGGGCCTATTGGTGAAGTACTAAGTTGTGAGAATGTCATGAGTAACTTTGTGAAGTTCTCATAGATATGGAATTCATGTACAAGATTGCTGAAATGCAATGTATGTCACCTCATGCTTTGTTCCTTGGAGTGTGAATAAATGAACTGGCCAGTGTCCAAATTGAGTCCTGACTCTTTTGGATGAAACAATGTGACTTGTTAGCTCCTCGTCAATACATTGTTTCTAACTTATTCACAAGCGACAAAGGAGTTGAGGAAATAACAGCTAGAAGGGTAAAATGGTAATTTAGTAAATCCCGACTAGCTGATGACATTCATGAAGGGTAAACATAGATAATATTCAGTGGATCCGCTCATCATAATTTGGTTGAATTCTTGAGTAGAAAATAAATTCATTTGAACCGAGAGATTTTCAGTGTCAACTCTTTAGTGGAGTCAGTTGGCATTAAGCTAAACTTGGAAAAGGTTTGTAAACTTTTGAGTCCAAGTGTTTAGCTCAAGCTTTGTTCATTTGGATCCATGAGGTCACTGTCGCAAATCATATCGAGTAGGAATAGTTAAACTAGAAGCTAAGTCAAAACAAGAACGAGACAAGTTTTACGAAAATTGTCAAAAGGGTAAATTTGTCTTTTTGGACATAGCATGAAATGAATGTCAATAAATTTTTTTGACATGGTCATATGATGGCCTAGATCACTTGGCCATGATGTGTTCATTGGGCCTTGTGGATTAATTTCATTTCATAGAATTTTACTTGAAAATTCTCAATGGGCTTTTCTTATGTTGTCATGAACAAGTAAAGAAAAATCTAGAAAGGCTTTCTGGAAGCCCTTTGGCCGTCCAACCCAAGAGAATGGGAGACTAATTTCGTGCAGCCCCATAGAGAAAAAGAGAGTTTATTTTGTGCATTGATGTATGAAGATACTTGCCAAAAGAAAAATAGGAAACAAATTTCCTTTAGAAGGAAAGTGCATTTTCGGCCAACTAAGAGAGAAAGCAAATGAGGAAACAAATCCAAAGGCTTCTAGAAGCTCATTTGGACGTGCAAGAGGTATGAGGAAACTACCTTTTGAAGGTAATCCTCCTCCTATAAATACCCCACCTCATTCCTCTCATTTCATTCATCCAACATAAGTTAGAGATTGAGAGACTATCTCTCTAGACATTGTCGGCCGACTCCTCTCTCTCTCTCTCTAGTCAATTTCATTTTTGTTTTGGCACCTAGGTCCTCATTTGACCTAGTGGTTTTAGCTCTTCGACTTTGAGACTTGTTCTCGAGTCGTCGTGTTTAAAAGTGCCCACTCACTAATTCCTTTTTTCTCGAGTGATTCATGTGATAGAAACTTTCGTGGTTACTCGAGTTGGCGAGGAAAGAAAGAGAGACGTGCTTCGAGGGGAGAAGAGCGTTGCAAAATTTCCAAAAGCTTCTCATAATAGTTTTTAATTACATGTACTTGCTCTTTGTCTAGGTTAGTAAAAACCGTTTTTACTTGAAAAAGAAATTTTTTAAAATTCCGCCGCTTCCCGAAGCGTTAATTATTTTCTTAAACCCTAGATCGATTCCAACAAGCATGTCGGCGGCAGTCTCGATGTCACAATGTTGTTGTTGCAACACATTGTTCATTGATGCTAAGATATAGCACCTCACAATCTCATCGGAGCAGAGCCAGGCCGCCAAGGCGTCTTTGTCCTCTTGAGTTGAATTATTATTCGTCAGAGGAGGACACGGGGTGGTGAGTACCCATTTGTGCTTGGTAAGGATTATGTCGAGGTTATGTTTCGAATCTACGCAGTTTTTGTTTTTGAGTTTGTTCGAGGAAAGGATGAACGAGAGAAGGTTGAGAGACATATTGCCTATATAAGTTGAAACAAGTTTATGATTAGTCTTTGGTTTAGAATTTAAGTTTGTTTAAGACTTTTATAAAATCCAAAGGTATTATAAACCAAACGATAATTTACTCCCTCAAGAGAAGGCCGCAAAAAATCTCCATTTATAAGTAAATGACAAATCATTAATGCTTAGCCAAGATGTCAATACACCAATTTTGACTAGCCACCTTTTAAATTGGTTTGATCACTCACATCCTTTGGCAGAGCCTCAAGGTAGGATTACTAGGGATTGAGCCTAAGTGTGCAACGAACCACTTAGTCCAAAAGATCAACTTTGAAAAACAATCCCCCAAGGGGAGGCCTTGTCATCATCGTCTCACTCTCGGACGTAGCTCATTGAGCAATGATCGAAGCAAAAACGCCTTGGAGTACTCCCATTTAAGAGAGGGTCGCAAGAGCGGCTCTTAGTCCCACGTTAATTGCTTCTTTCATTAGTGTTGGGGATCGTGGGTTACAAACAACAAGTATAACCCTCCCACTTAGTTTTTGGAGTTGATTCATCGACTCTTATAAGTTCGGAAACAGATTTCCTAGTTAAAGAGCGACAGAGCGGACAACTAGAAGAGAATCCTAGATCGACATGTTCAGAGCAGTATTAGTGCATAAAGGCACAAGGTACATACTCGATCTTTTCCTATTTTCTATTTAGGGAAAGTGCGTGAGGGAAGTGTGAACTTCAACTCACTCGAACACTTGAAAGTTTGAGATTACGTACACATCTTTTTATTTTTCGGCTTGTCTACAAGGAGACCTCCCACTCAAAATTTTCAAGAGCATATAGATTTTGAACATATGTGATATAGATATAGTTTTGAAAAATTTTTGAAAATTTATTTGATTTGGATGACAAAATATTTTTCAAGTTTGAAAGTGAAAACGGTTTTTCAAAATTCAAACTAGTTTTGTAAAAATTCAATTTCAATAAAACTTTCAAAAATCAAAACATTTTAATCTTACACATCATGTTTGTAATCTTATGAAAAACATTTTTGCTCAAGAAATTTTTCTCATTAGAGTTCTATAACTCATGGTAGTGGGGCTGAAAATCCGGAATTCTAAAAAAAACTGGAGTTTCGGAACAGCCGCGCACCTCGGAGTAAAATCACCATAACTGGCGGCTCCAATTTCCGTTTAACCTGAAACCGGTGGAATTCGACAGAGGACAGACAGAGCTTTAATTTGATTCAAGAATAATTAAATTTCGATTTCCGAGCAGAGAGTTACGCCACTTTTACTGTGGCTTTTACTCCAGCTCGAAGAAAAAGAAATAATTAAAGCTTGGTCCTTTTTAGGTGCGAAAAAGAATCGAGTGTAACGGAACGTTTTATGAAGTTGTTAAAGCTTTTATTTGTGTTTTATTAGCAAGGTAATAACATGATATAAAAGAAATAACAACACGCATAAAACGATTCAAGTAAAAATAAGAAACTAGCAAGATAACAAAACTAGTCACAAAATTTTACTCGAAAATTCTCAAACCTTTAAAACACGTTTTTCAATATAAAAAATTAAAAACTTTTAGAACTGATTCTAATGTGTTTTAATATCATCCCGAACTCATAGAAAATCAACATGATTTTTAATTTAAAGGCTCTAGCAATAAATTAAAAAAAATCTAAGATAACAATTCTAACTTGTCATAAAATTAGTAAACTTTCGAAAACGATTTTCAAGCTCATAATTTTAAATACATGTACATGCTAATCTTTGACCATAGCTCTGATGCTATTTGTTGGAATCGATCTAGGGTTTAAGAAAAAAAGTTAACGCTTCGCAAAGCGGCAGAATTTTAAAAATTTTCTTTTCAAGTAAACACAGTTTTTTTTACTAACCTAGACAAAGAGCAAGTACATGTAATTAATAACTATTATGAGTATAGAAGTTTACTAACCTTTCTTGAAGCTTGAACTTTGAGAAGCTTTTGGAAAGTTTGCAACGCTCGTCTCCCCTCGTAGCACGTCTCTCTTTCTTTCCTCGGCACCTCGAGCAACCACGATGGTTTCTATCACTAAATCACTCGAAATAAAAGGAATCAGTGAGTGGGCACTTTTAAACACTACGACTTAAGAATGAGTATTGAAGTCGCAGAGCTAAACTCTAGGTCAAATGAGGACCTAGGTGCCAAAACAAAAAATCGAAAATAAACTAGAGAGAGAGAGGAAGGGGCGGCCAAGTTCTAGAGAGAGAGTCTCTCAAATCTCTTAAACTTGTGTGGAATGAGGCTCTTATTTATAGGAGAGGTCTCACCTTCAATAAGGTAGTTTCCTCTTCTATAGAATATCACATATTCATGAGCCAATTTCCCTTTTCCTTCAAAGAGTCACACGGCCAAGACTTGCCAAGCAAGTCCTTGGATTTGTTTCCTCTTTTATTTGCTTCTCTCTTGACTCATTTGGGCGCCCACCTTCATACATTCATGCACAAAATATTCTCTCTTTATTTGGGTATGTTGGGCGCCTATACCATATAGAAAAGGCTTCTAGAAGCTTTTCCATTTGTTCATAACAACATGAAAAAGGCCCATTAAGAATTTTCAATAAAATTCTTATGAAATGAAATTAATCCACAAGGCCCAATTTATCTTATTATGGCCGAGTGTTACTTATCATCAAATGACCATGTCAAAAAATTTATTGACATTCATTTCATCCTATGTCTCAAAAGACAAAAATACCCTTTTGACAATTTTCCTTCTTGTTTTGACTTAGCTTCCAGTTTAACTATTCCTAATCGATGTGATTCGTGACAGTGACCTCATGGATCCAAATGAACAAAGCTTGAGCTAAACACTTGGACTCAAAAGTTCACAAACCTTTTCCAAGTTTAGCTTAATGCCAACTGACTCCACTAAAGAGTTGACACTGAAAATCTCTCGGTTCAAATGAAATTATTTTCTACTCAAGAATTCAACCTAATTATGATGAGCGGATCCACTGAATATTATCTATTTTACCCTTCATGAATGTCATCAGCTAGTCGGGATTTAGTAAATTACCATTTTACCCTTCTAGCTGTTATTTCCTCAACTCCTTTGTCGCTTGTGAATAAGTTAGAAACAATGTAGTGACGAGGAGCTAACAAGTCACATTGTTTCATCCAAAAGAGTCAGGACTCAATTTGGACACTGTTCAGCAATCTTGTACATGAATTCCATATCTATGAGAACTTCACAAAGTTACTCATGACATTCTCACAACTTAGTACTTCACCAATAGGCCTTGTTCGGAATCACATAGTGAGTCCGAACTCTGACTTTCTCAAATGAGAATACTAAGGTGTGAAATGACATGTCTCATTTCAGGATTAAGGTAAGCACGATGCAATTCATACGTAGTGACTTCGAGACATAAGAGGTTAAATGGTTTGTTCTTATCTTGTCTATAGAAGTGCACTGGTCAATTCAGTACCTTCGGAAGATACCTAGAAGAACTATAGAGTCTCCAACTCTCAATGCCTCATAACCAGACATCATAGATTCTTCTAACAATCATACTGGGGTCAATAGTCCTTTGACCCTTAGATTGCGAATATATCGTTTAAGCAAACTACGAAGAGTTTGTTCATGCAAATCTACATTTGTCTCTTCGTAAGTTGTTAAGTTTGTTTATGGACGAAAAGACTAAGGTTTTATCTTAAAGCTTCAAACAAAGAAAGAATGAATGAACGTTTCAAGTTTATTATTAAATGAATAGGCAATTACAAGCAAGAGTCTTCATGAGACTTTATTACATCAAATGTACAAAATAAAGACTACAACTCTTCTTGTGGGCACCATTGACAACAGGCACTCGAGGGTCCCCGAGAGTGCTGTTGTCGGTCATTTTCGGAAAACCTGAGACGCCAGGAAGACACGTCGCTCAAAGGGCCGATGGTCAGGTCGGAGGTCTTGAAGAGTGGCAAGCCTTCGAGCCCTCACCCAAACTCTTGACTCCTTGAGTCGAGCCTAGCCCCTCGAGTCGAGACTTGAGTCGGCTCCTCGAATCGAGCCTCGCTCCTCGAGTCGAGCCTTGAGTCAGTCTCCTCGGGTCGACGAAGGACCCCCTTAAGGTTCCCAAACACCTATATAAACCCCCTCTCACTGAGGGGGAAGCCATCCCTTCATCTCATATCGATACGCTCGATTTCTCACTGTTCTCTGCTTCTCTTGATGCCATATTTGGCCTGAAGCATTCTCACAAGTCTGTCTCGTTCTCAGAGGTTCCGAAGCACTTACGGGAACTTCCCGGACGTCGCTCCCTCTGACCGAACGCCCCCCGGTACTCAAGCACGCCCCTAGGGTTCTCGACTAGAGTCCCTTAACGCGTCTAACACGCTAGACGCGTACGCGATCTCCGAAGTTCTGAGACGTCACCGAGGACTCCTCCGCGCCTCGTCTCCTTCGTTGAGCACGCTTCTCCACCAAGGTTCCACACCTCATACTGCGTCTTACACGCTTGAACTACGTTCTGACCTGATCCCACGCACGAGTACGTAGGCAGCCGACACCCAAGGCACGGTCACTCCTCTTCCTCACCCTTTTCCTCTCCCGAGAGGCGGGTTGATCGGAGAAAACCTAGCTCGAGACTTTCGAGTTCACACTCTTGGCCCGGGTGCGATCACTTGGTCCGGCCTTGGATCGAACCGCCCGAGGTATTAAATAGTTGTTCATTTTCGTGCGACGACAAGTGCTTCGGAATCTCTGAGAATGAGAAATCGAGGAGAATCCGCTTTAGGCCAATGATGGCAGCCAGAGAAGCAGAGAAAAGTCTCAATTTCCTTGAGAATGAATGGTATGGCTTCCCCCTCAATGAGAGGGGGTATTTATAGTAGTTGGAGGGCCTTAGGAGGCATTCTCCCTTCAAGGAGAGGAGCGCCGCGCAGCGCGCGGCGCACAACGCGCGGCGCACGGACTGCCCCGCGCAGCGCGGGGCGCGCGATCTGCTAGGCACGGCGCGCGTCTAGGGCGCGGCGCACGTCCAGCGTGTGACGCACGTCCAGGGTGCGCACCTTCTTCGCGCGGCGAGCGGAATGCCAGGCGCGGCGCACGCCTGGCAGGCCTTTGGTGGGCCTTAATGACATTCATTTTATTTGGCCCGTTGGGCTTTCGGAGCTCCGGATATCGTGAAAGTCTCTAGTCGAGGAGAACGACTCGACTCGAGGAGCGAGGCTCGACTCAAGGAGAACGACTCGACTCGAGGAGAACGATTCGACTTGAAGAGCGAGGTAGGACTGGAGGAGAACGACTCGACTCGAGGAGCGGGACCTGACTCGAGCAGAACGACTAGACTCGAGGAGCGAGACTCGACTCGAGGAGAAGGAAGTTTTGACACGAGGGCTTGCAAGCGACTCGTGATGGAAGGCTTGCCACTCTTCAGGACCTCCGGCCTGACCATCGGCCCTTTGAGCGGCGTGTCTTCTCGGCGTTCCGGGTTTTCCGAAAACGACCGACAACATTATCCCCCCAAGTTCATCGTTCGGGAGGCTCCGGGCGGTGAACTTTTAGTTGTCTTCGCCGGGTGTTTGAGGAGAATTTATTTCCCAGAGCTTCGCCGTCGCGAAGCCTTTGCGATCATAAAGAATGTTCTCACAATTGCAAGTGCTCTCTGTCGCTTTTCTGTCTCTCTTGACCCGAGTGTGTGATCAACACGTGGAGGAGAATCCAAGCGGATATGAGACGTAGCTCAACGTGGGCGAGGCAGACGCGTTTTAATCCGTCGCTCTAGCTCGGAGCAACGGGGACATGCGCGCGCAAGTAGGGCGTGCATTTTTGCAGACGCGTGCCGGCGTGTCGCGGCTTGTTGATCTTTTGGTGAAGTCACGCCCAAGTCTTTCTTTGATGGTGTTTTGTTTGATGATATCTTCGAGCCGGAGTCCATGGAACTCGACGGTGATTAGCATGGAGATTATTGTCTAATTGTGACATGTTAGGGGAAGATCATGGCGTCCGTCTTGGCCAGCTTGGATGGCGAATGCACTTTTGCGTTTTGTAAAGGCGTGCTCATTCCGAGGTCTCGAAGATGGAGGTTGATGAGACCAGAGATCGGAGCCACAATTCCTCTTAAAACGTATTCTACACGAGCTCAGAAAGAAAGAAGTCTAAGGATTGAGAACATGGTGTGGGGATCACTTAGAGAGATTTGATGGTTCTTGTGTTCTCATACAAGCCCAGAGAGCCAAGCCACATTTCTTCTAAGCGAGGTGTTTTACGGAGGTTTGGAAAGTGATTGTATATGAAGATTCCTTCAAAACTTTGATCGTGACGAGTATATGAGATCTCTATATTTTTAAATAAAAAAAACACGTCTTCGGTCGAGTAGTCTTACGAAGGAGTCCCCAGCGGAGTCGCCATTGTTCTTAGTGGGTCAAGCTAAGACAATAATTTAGTTTATAATCTGAGATAAAAAGGATAATATTTGTAGACAAGAGGGAGGAAACCGATTCTTTCTAGAAAGGGTTTTATCGGAACTCTATGTTTATGTATTCAAGATCAAGATTGTTCTTATCCTCTCTCTTGTTTTTCTCTGGCTATTGTTGTTTTTGTTGTTGCAAATGGTGGAGTTTCCCTTCTATTTATAGAGGAAACCTATTTTGAAGTTCCAATTTTGCCCTTCCTAGATCTGTATAATTACAGCTATAAGAATAGTAAAGCACTCCACTCCAAATCTAAAAATATTTCCCTCAATTGGATTGATTTCCACCAAAATCAGTCCATTTATTTCATAATCGTGTATATAATTTTCATGTATCAACAATCCTGAATCTAATTATTTGGATATTATATTTTAAATCATTGTGAATTAGTTTTATAGATGTTCGGAAATTTAAATTCAGCCAATAATCTAGACTTCTCGATTTGTATAATTTCAAATGATTTATTTATTTCAGACTCGTTAAAAAATAAATTATTCGAATTTCATTTTGTTGTCGCTCGATTCTGGACAACGATTGAGGAGCCTCAAACGGTTCGACCCAAGACCGGCTGAGTGATCGCGTTTGGGCTCGAGTGTGTCAGACTTGGTATCCCAAGCCGTCCCTTAGCTTGGATGTCGATGGCGTTCGTCGAAACACCTGAAACAAGAGAAAACACGTGAACTACAAGGGGAAACAGAGGGGGTGCCTCTGTTTACCTCTCCGACGCTCAACATTAGGAGGATTGAGACAGAGTGTAGGGGTGTTTAGAGGTTCGTCGCTTGCATTGAGTGAAACGAGTGAGTTTTCACTAGCATTTCGGATACTCAAGCACAAGGAGAATTAGATTATCTTTTGGTGAGGGCCGAGCTTGATATTTATAGAGCTAAGAGAAGTCTTAGAGGCCGAGTGGCCGGTTAGCCGTTGGTTAAATGGCCGAGAGGCCGGCCGGGCGTTGGCCGAGTGATCCGAGCGCCGACCGATCCGACTGGCCGGCTGGCCGATGGCGGACTAGCCGACTAGTTGAGCGCCGAGTGGCCGACTAGAAGAGCGCCGAGTGGCCGGCCAGTCCAGGGCTTCTTGTCGTGACGGTCGGGACGTCCGGCCCAGTGGCGGTGAGTGTCGAACGAGTATTTTATCCCTATAACCTTGAGACGGGCTGACAACATTAGCCCCCCGAGTTTGCTTCTGAATTGCAAATTAAGACAGCAAACTCAGAGTCCTGATTTCTGAAGTGAGGATGCGTCGAGGAAGAAGAACACGAAAGGTTACGCTGTCGTCCCTTACTTTTATTTCTTTTTAATTTTAACTGCGTGCGTCATACGCGTAACTTACACGTCACTCACGCGTCATGGGGTCCCCTACTTACTCTCGGGATAGTAGTCCCATTGATGATGATATAAACTCTTTGTTTTCATTCTCCCAACTTGTTTTCCTTCTCCCAACTTGATTTGAACGAGTTTGGTACTTCCATGACGAGTCATGGCTATCAGCGAAGACGACCTCTCAGTTGTGAATGCCTTGATGGACGGCGATGAGGCGGCGGCAGTGGCGGTCACGACTAGGGTAGCACGCGATGCACTCACCGGAGATCTAGGTAAGTCCCTCCTTCACGTCGAGGTGTTAGAATTGGGCGGTGTTCCCCCGGCCGACCGGGCCTCATCCGGCGTGGCCGATCAAGCCCTGCAGGAAGCCGGGGCCACTTGTGGTGCCGAGGAAGGATACCCCTAGCCGGGACAGAGTCAGGGATGGGACCATCGGCGCGAGACCGGTGCAGTGTGCCGGGTAGCGAGACCGGTGCAATGTGCACGAGTGCCGCCCCGCTAGAAGATCAAAGCGCCGCTGAGCGCGTGGGCCGGGGAGTTGTTGCGCTTGGAGACAGCCCGAGCAAGGGCGCTAGGGCACGCGGGTGAGGCCGGCGCTGCGCGCGCGACTGGGTGCATTGCTGTGCGCGGGGCCGGGCTGGATGGAGGTGCTGCTGCATGCGGGTTTACGCTGGTGGTCCAGGATCTGCTTGGCGCCGTCAGAGGTGTAGGTGACACAGCCGGCCACTCGGCTTCGTCCAGCGAGGGCCATTTGGGCGAATCAGCATGAGATGGTCCGGCGCTAACCCTAGCACTACTGGGCGCGCCGGGATGGGCCCATCTGGGCGAGGAGGGTAACGGCACGGGCCTAATGCCAACACTAGTGTTGCTGGGTGCGCTAGGCTGGGCCCATACAGGCGAGTGCAGCCTAGTTAAGCCGCGTGACCGGGCGTGGGGTGGGCTGGGCCCAACGCTAGCCCGGGGGCCACTAGGCCCGTTGGGCTGACCCTGTCTGGACGAGGATGGGCCGCGCAACCCGCCGCGAGGAGCGCTGGGCCCAACAATGGCCTAGGGGCTGCTGGGCGCGCCCGACTGGGCCTGTCAAGGCGTGGGCGACCAAGGGAGGCAGGGGCGAGGCGACCGAGGGAGCCCGACTGAGCGCGTCGGGATGGATGCATCGGACCGGGCCCGACTGGGCGAGGGTGAGCCGGGCCGAGCGATCTTGCTGGATCGGATACGCGCAAACGGACCCACCCGGGCGAGCGCATTCTCGCCTGGCGAGCACGGGACAGCCCCGGCCCAGAGCCGGTCGAGATGGATCGGGCCGACCGGGCCGATTTCCCGGACACGCAGGCCGAGGAACTACTAGCCGGCCGAGTGTTGGAATAGATCCAGGGTTTAAGAAAAGATTATCACGTCTAACAAGCGGCGGAATATAAAAAATTCTATAAAAACTCGTAAAACATTTTTACAACCTAGA
The DNA here is from genome assembly GCF_054948205.1 of Urtica dioica subsp. dioica. Classification (NCBI taxonomy): domain Eukaryota; kingdom Viridiplantae; phylum Streptophyta; class Magnoliopsida; order Rosales; family Urticaceae; genus Urtica; species Urtica dioica. Next base: position 1,574,701 of record NC_142757.1, on the reverse strand, counting down.
CAACGTGCAAGAGTGTATAATTTAAAATTTTAAAACTACTTTGAGTTTGCACTCGGTACCAACTTTGAATGGAGCTTGAACGTTGAGAAGCCTTATGAAGGTTGAAACGCTAGTCTTCCCACTCAGCTCGCCTATCCCACTAGTCTTCTTGAACCTGTGAGCAACCACGAAAGTTTCTACCACTAGAGTCTTTAGAGTTTAGGTTGGATTTAGTGTGTGACAACTTTTAAACACTATGACTCAAGAACTAGTCTATGAGCCAAAGGGCTAAAACAAAACGCTAGGCCTAATGAAGACCTAGGTGCCAAAACAAAAGAACAAGAAGAGATCTAGAGAGAGGGAGATGGGCACGACTACAATCTAGAGAGAGAAGCTCTCAATCTCTAAAATTGTGTGTTGTGAATTGTGAATGAGGTGGGTATATATAAGTGGAGGTTATGCCTTGAAAATGTAGTTTCCACTTTTTCATTGAATATTACAAATTCATGAGCAAATCCTTGTTTCCTCTTTTCCCTCTCTTGCACGTCCAACATGCCACCAAGGCACTTGGATTTGTTTCCTCATTTGCTTTGCTTCTCTCCTTGGCCGCCTATCCTATTTCCTCTTAGATGTAATTTGTTTCCTCTTTTTCTTTTGGCAAGTATATTCATACATCAATGCAGAAAATAATTTATCTCTCTATGATATGCACGAAATTTAGAGCTTCTAGAACATGTTTCTAGATGTTTCTTTATTTGTTCATTACAATATAAGAAAAGCCCATGTAGAATTTTCACATAAAATTCCATTAAATGAAATTCAATCATCAAGGCCCAAATTCCTAATGTTGGATGTGTGACCAGAATTCATTGTCATCATATGAAAATGACAAAACACTTATTTATCGACATTCATACCATCTTATGTCCTAATGGACAAAATTACCCTTTAGACAATTTTCGTAAAACTTGTCTAGTTCAACATTTGAACTTGCTTTGACTTAGCTTTCTTGTTTAACTAATCCTACTCTAATGACTTGTGGTAGTGACCTCATGGATCGATATGAACAAACCTTGAGCTAACACACTTGGACTCAAAAGTTCACAACAAGATGAGATTAACAAAATTACCATTTTACCCTTCTAGTTGTTATTTTCTCATCCAAAAGAGTCGTAACTTAATTTGGACACTGGCCAGTTCTTTTATTCATATTCCAAGGAACAAAGAATGAAGTGATATACATTGCATTTCAGCAATCTTGTACATGAATTCCATCTCTATGAGATCTTCACAAAGTTGTTCTTGACATGTTCATAATTTAGTAGTTCACCAATAAATGCAACTCATAAACCTTGATCTCTTGACCTTCTTCCACGAAACCGTCTGGTTGAGCCATATAAATGCCCTCGTCAAGATTGCCGTTCTGATGGGCAGTCTTAACATCCATTTGCCAGATCCCATAGTCAAGAGCTTGTTGGAATTGATCTAGGGTTAAGAAAAGATTAAACGCTTCGAGCAAGTTGCGGAAAATAATTTTTTTTTAAACAAGTAAAACGATTTTACTAACCTAGACAAAGAGCAAGCATTTTTTTTATTATTAAAACTATCTAAAAGCGATTACACGTTTACTAACCTTTATGAAGCTTGATCGTTGAGAAGCTTGTGGAGGTGGAAACGCTCACCTCCCCACGCAGCTCATCTTTCTTCGTTCTTCAGGAACTCGAGCAACCACGAAAGTTTCTATCACATAAATCACCCGAGGTAAGAAGGAATAAGTGTGTGGGTACTTTTAAACACAACAACTCAAGAACAAGTCATAGAGTCGAAGACTAAAACACTAGGTCAAATCTGGACCTTGGTGCCAATTCAAAATCGAAAGGAGCTAGAGCGAGAGGGAGTAAGCGGCCACAAGCTAGAGAGAGAAGCTCTCAATCTCTAAAATTGTGGGGATGAGGAACAATGAGAATGATGGCCCTATTTAAAGGAGAGGAATTACCTTCAACAAGGTAGTTTCCTCCTCTATAGAATATCACATATTCATGAGCAAATATTTCCCTCCTTCTCTTTAAGTCACATGGCCAACATGGCTTTAGAAGCCCTTGGATTTGTTTCCTCTTTTGTTTCCTCTCTTGCCTTGGCCGCCCACTTCATTTCCTCTTAGAGGGAATTTATTTCCTCTTTTTCTTTTGGGAAGTATCTTCATACATCAATGAAAAAAATTGGCTCTCTTTCTCTTCGGTTTGGGCATGCAACAACATCTAGAAGGTGCTTCTAGATGTTTCTTTATTTGTTCATGAGAACATCAGAAAAGCCCATTAAGAATTTTCAAGTACAATTCCATGAAATGAAATTAATCCTAAACGCCCAAATTCATCAATATGGCCGAGTGGATCAACTGCTTGTCAACATATGACAATGTCAAAAAACTTATTTATTGACATTCATTTCATCACATGTCCAAAAAGACAAAATACCATTTAGATAATTTTCGTAAAACTTGTCTAGTTTAATTAATCCTACTCGATATGACTTGTGACAGTGATCTCATCGATCCAAATGAACAAAGCTAGAGCTAACACACTTGGACTCAAAAGTTCACAAATCTTTTCCAAGTTTAGCCTAATGTCAACTGGCTCCAGTAAAGAGTTGACACTGAGAATCTCTCAGTTCAAATGAATTTATTTTCTACTCAAGAATTCAACTTAATTGTGATGAATGGGTCAACTGAATATTATCTATGTTTACTCTTCATGAATATCATCAGCCAGTTGAGATTTACAAAATTACTATTTTACCATTCTAGCTGTTATTTCCTGAACTCCTTTGTCGCTTGTGAATAAGTTAGAAACAATGTATTGACGAGGAGCTAACAAGTCACATTGTTTCATCCAAAAGAGTCATGACTCAATTTGGACACTGACCAGTTTATTTATTCACATTCCAAGGAATAAAGCATGATGTGATATACATTGTATTTCATCAATCTTGTACAGGAACTCCATATCTATGAGATCTTCACAAAGTTACTCATGAAATCTTCATAACTTAGTACTTCACCAATAGGTTATGTTCAGAATCACATAGTGAATTCGAACTCTGACTTTTTCAAATGAGAATACGTAAGACATGAAATGACATGTGTCATTTCAGGATTGAGGTAAGAATGATGCAATTCATACGTAGTGACTCTGAGACATAATAGGTTAAATGGTTTGTTCTATTTCTGTCTCTAGAAGAACTTCCCATAATCAGACATCATAAATTCTCCTAACAATCGTACTGAGATCAATACTCTTTTGATTAATACGTTTCAACTTTTATTAATAAATAAGAAGTTACAGGCAAGAGTCTTCTTGAGACTATATTACATCAAATGTATATAAATAGACACTATTACTCTTTTTGTGGGCACCATTGACAAAAACTCCCACTTTACTCAAAGAAGATGTGAGTAGTCCTTCATGCCTAATCCTTCTCGATGCTAGTCGAAGACCTTGTTCGCTAGGGCCTTGGTGAATGGATCTGCCAGGTTGTCCACCATTTAGATCTTCTTCACCTCCACGTCTCCGTGCTGCACCATCCCTCGAATTAAATGGTATTTCCTCTAAATATGCTTAGAGCGCTTATGGCTTTCGAGGTTCCTTTGTGTTAGCGACAACCCCACTGTTATCACAATAAAGGGTCATGGGCTCGTCGAAGTTTGGAACGACTTCCAAATACTTAAAGAATTTTCTAAGCCATACAGCCTCCTTGGATGCTTCACAAGCAGCCACATATTTTGCTTCCATTGTGGAGTCAACAATGCAAGATTTCTTAATACTCCTCCACACAACAGCTCCACTATTAAGGATGAACACAGATCCCGAAGTGGATTTCCTGGAATCGTTATCCGCTTGAAAATAGGAGTCGGTATATCCCTTCATTGTCAGGTCAGTACTTGAATATGTAAGCATCGAGTTTCTAGTTCTCTAAAGATACTTAAGAACATGCTTAACAGCAATCCAGTGCTCGGGTCTAGGGTTGGATTGAAACTGGCTAACTACGCCAACTGCGAAGCAGATATCTGGCCTAGTGCAAATCATAGCATACATTAGATTTCCTACGGCTGATGCGTAAGGAATTTTTCTCATGTCCTCAATCTGCTGTGCAGTCTTGGGAGATTGGTCCTTACAGAGTGAGACTGCATGGCTAAAGGGTGTTTGGCCTTTCTTGGAGTCTTGCATCGAGAAGCGATCCATCTCCTTATCAATCTAAGATGCTTGAGAGAGAGAGACAAAGTCTGGTTTTTCCAATCTCGAAATATTTGGATCCCCAGAATGTACGCGGCTTCTTCTAGATCCTTCATATCGAATTGCTTTGCTAGCAGAATCTTAACCTAAGATAATTTACCCACATCATTACCTATGAGTAATATATCATCGACATGTAGTACCAGAAACACAACCTTGCCTTCGTGTATTAACTTGTAAACACAAGGCTCATCTATCAACTGTTCAATGCCGAAACTCTTTACAGTTTCATCGAATCTAATATTCCGTGACCTATATGCTTGTTTTAATCCATAAATGGACTTAAGCAACTCATAAACTTTGGACTCTTGACCTTTTTCCACGAAACTGTCTGGTTCAGCCATATAAATGAGCTCGTCAAGATTGCCATTTAGGAAGGCAGTCTTGACATCCATTTGCCAGATCTCACAATTGAGAGCTGCAGCTATGGATAAAAGTATGTGGATGGATTTAAGCATCGCGACTGGCGAGAAGGTTTCTTCATACTCAATCCCTTCTTTTTGGGTATAACCCTTAGCCACTAGTCGTGCTTTGAACATCTCGACGTTCCCATTCGGACCTCTTTTCTTCTTGTTTATCCACTTACACCCTACGTGTTTAATCCCTTCGGAAGGTCTACAAGCTTCCAGACTTTGTTGACATACATCGAGTGCAATTCAACTTTCATTGCATCAAGCCAAAGGATTGATTCAGATTCAGCCATTGCTTGGCTATAGGAAGCAGGGTCATCCATGTCAAAGATGGCTACGAGAGTATCTCCGTAAGACATGTACTTGTCAGGCTTATGAGTAGCCCTCCCACTATGTCGAAGTACTACTTGACGATGTACTGATGAGTTAGGTTGTTTTTTAGTTGGGGTAAGAACAGTTCTGACATGTTGTTGCTCATTTTTGTACAGCTATTTAGGAGCTCCAAACAGTTCGACCCAAGGCCAGACCAAGTGGTCGCGTTCGGACTCGAGCGTCTTGAACTCGGTATCCCGAGTTCTCCCTAGTTGTGAATGGTATTTGCCTCGTCTGTCGTTGGTCTTGCAAAATAAGAGTCGATGAACTACAAAGGGGAAACAGAGAGGGTGCCTTTGTTTACTTCTCTGACGCTCAGCACTAGGAGGATTGAGGTGTGATATAGAGGGTTTAGTGTTTCGATGGCCGAAGCTTGAGAGAAACGAGTGAAGCACGAGTTCAGCAGCGTTTTAGTACTCAATTTCGGATTACTTGACTCGAGGGGTTGAGCCTCGTATATATAGCCGACAAAGGAGTGTTTGGAGGATCCTTGGCCATGTGAAAATCATGGCCGGCCATTGGCCGAGTGATGGTTGTTATCGGTCGTTTTCGGGACACCGGAAATTCAAAAACGATTCAAGGCTGGTCAGGCTTTGCCGGCCGAAAGCCCAACGGGCCTCGGCCCACCAGGCCCGAGCACCCTGTCGCACCCACGGCCCGGCACGACTGGCGCACGCGCACCTGCGTCCCCGGCCCTGGGGCCCCCCGCCCAATGGGCCTCAGCGCGCCCTAGCGCGCCTGGCTCACGCGCTCCCGCGCCCCGGCCGTCCCGGCCCGCGCGCGCTCCCGCACCACGGCTGTCCCGTCCCGCGCGCACTCCCGTGCCACGGCCGTCCCGGCCCGCGCGCGCTCGCGCTCCCGTGCCACGGCCGTCCCGGCCCGCGCGCGCTCGCGCTCCCGAACCCCGGCCTCCCGGCCCGCACGCGCTCTCGCGCCCCCGGCCTCCCGGCCCGCGCGCGCTCTCGCGCCCCCGGCCTCCCGGCCCGCGCGTGCTCCCGCGCCCCGGCCTCCCAGCCTGCGCGCGCCCCGGCACCCCGGCCGAGCGCCTCTGCTGCCTCGGCCGGGTGTCCCTGCCGCCTCGGCCGGGCGCCCCTGCTGCCCCGGCCGAGCATTCCTGCTGCCCCGGCCGAGCGCCTCTGCTGCCTCTGCCGGTTGCTCCTGCTACCCCGGCCGAGCGCCCCTGCTGCTCCGGCCGAGCGCCCCTGCTGCCTCGGCCGGGAGTCCCTACCGCCTTGACCGGGTGCCCCTGCTGCCCCGGCCGAGCATCCTTGCTGCCCCGGACGAGCAATCCCGACGCCTCGGCCGGGCACGCCGCGCCCGGCCAAGTCCCGCGCCCATCTGGGCGACACGTCCCGTGCACCCTGTGCCCCCCTGGGCGTGATGCCTCGCGCGCCCCGCTCCCGGCCACCCAGTGGGCCTTAAGGGGCCGGCCCAAGGCCTCCTCCAAATACTATAAATAACCCCCCCCCCCTAGGGGAGGGAAAAACATAAAACTTTCATTCCACAACATCCTGGTTCACACCAACACATCTCTACTTCTCTTCTCTCGAGAATTCTCTCTCGTGCTCTTGTGATATGTTGTCGGCCCGTCAACGATCGACAAGGGCAAAATCACAACGTCACCTCCCGGCCGACCAAGTCCCATCCAGCGAGCTCCCGGCCGGCAGCCTCCCGGCCGGCAGAAGGGCTGACCTCGGCCTTGCCTCAGCCAACAGCCGGCCCAAGGCTTGCCTCGGCCATTGGCCGGCTCTAGAGCCTTACCACGGCCAATGGCCGGCTCTAGAGCCTCCCCTCGGCCATTGGCCGGCTCTAGAGCCTCCCCTCGGCCAATGGCCCGCTCTGGAGCCTTGCCTCGGCCAATGGCCAGCTCTGGAGCCTTGCCTCGGCCAATGGCCGGCTCTAGAGCCTTCCCTCGGCCATTGGCCGGCTCTAGAGCCTCCCCTCGGCCAATGGCAGGCTCTAGAGCCTTGCCTCGGCCAAAGGCCGGCTCTAGAGCCTCCCCTCGGCCATTGGCCGGCTCTAGAGCCTCCCCTCGGCCAATGGCCGGCTCTAGAGCCTTGCCTCGGCCAATGGCCGGCTCTAGAGCCTCCCCTCGGCCATTGGCCGGCTCTAGAGCCTTGCCTCGGCCAATGGCCGGCTCTAGAGCCTTGCCTCGGCCAATGGCCGGCTCTAGAGCCTTCCCTCGGCCATTGGCCGACCCAAACTTGCCCACTCGGCCAAGGGGTCTTCAAACCACCCCTTGGCTGCCTATAAATACAGGGGCCGCTCCCCTAGTCTAGGTAATCCAATTTTGAGTCCCGAAACGCTGCCGAACTCGTACTTCGCTCGTTTCGCTCATCTTTGGCCTCTCATCACCCCTAAAACCTCTATACTCCACCTCAATCCCACTAATGTTGAGCGTCGGAGAGGTAAACAGGGGCACCCCCCTGTTTCCCCTTTGTAGTTCACAATCTCTTTCTTGCTTTTCAGGTATCGAGACAAGGTGAGCTTCACCCACAGCTAAGGGACGACTTGGGACACCAAGTCCGACACGCTCAAGCCGGAGTGAGACCACTTGGTCCGGCCTTGGGTCTAACCACTCTGGGCTCCTAAATAGTTGTCCAAAAAGCAGAGACAACATTTTGGCGCTAGAAGGAGGGGACCTCGACGCTCTCCCCTCCATTCCTCTATCACTACACCTACGACTCTCGAGAGATGAGTCATGTGCCTGCCACCTCCGTGGGCGCCCGAGCAACTAGCTCGAGGCACGGCCTCCAAAGCTCTGCGCACGGTCTCGAAGGGCAACCTCATGATAATGAGAGCCAGCCCCGAGACCCGGCGAATGACCCCGAGGCCGCAGTCCGAGAGGACACGGCTCGAAGGCTCGCCGAGCTCCTAGACCGCCCCGGCATCACCGGCGCTCTCATCGCCGACCTCCTCGACTCCAACGACGTCGACGACGTCAACCACGACACCAACCTCGACCACGCTGTTCACGAAAGGGGACGCACGCGCACGCTTCCAAGGGGACACCCTCGGGCGACCGCGCCGATACGTCAACTTTCTGACGAGCACGCGCACACGCCCTCAAGGGGACACCCTCGGGCAACCACGTCAAGGCATCAAAGCTCGCGTAATACCCGAGGACGCTCAGTCTCGAGGTCCCGAAAGGGACGCTCCAAGCTCACCATCCGCGCCCAAAACCCTTGTGAAGGTGACAAGGTCGATGGTCGCGGCCTCCGCCAAAGGCGTCTCCTGAGTGACACGCCCTTAACAAGGGTGATAGGGACGGCCTCCGGAGACTTGAGCGACCGCCTCAACTCTCAAAGAGAAGATCACGAGTTCGACTTGAGAGAAAAACTCGATGCTCAACGCGAGCCCGCGATCGTCTTGGGGCAGCGACCACCCAACATTGATCGAGCACCCAACCAGAAGCGCGCGGCCACGCTTGTGATACCGAGCGTTGATCCCGGGTCACGAAGGAAAAGGCGCCGGAAGGGTCAAGTCCCTAACGACCACCCTTCTCCAGCCCCGAAGCAATCCTTCGTCCCGCTCAACACAACGCCCGACCGGATCCTGAGCTTACGCCGCGATGAGCTGGGAAGCCCCGCTCCACTCACAAAGGATCCCGCAAAGCGAGATCGAAGTAGGTTCTGCGACTATCACCAAGATCACGGACACGCAACCACTGAATGCTACCAACTTAGGAAGCAAATTGACTCCCTGATTCGAGGTGGGGATCTCAAGGAATTCGTCGCATCCGTTGGCAAGGTGACGACCCCGACCGAGCGCCCGACTCGTCAGATGGAATGAGGCGTCTCAAGGGGTCAATGGTTAGGCCGGAGGTCCCAAAGAGAGACAAGCGCCCACCACTCGCCGTGACGACTACCACGGCTTCCGCCATTAGACTCACGCCCGAACTCGATCGGCTTCGTGATCGCTTTTATTTCAAAATTGTAATTTTCTTTTTTCTCAAAAGAAGGCCAAGTGCCATGACTACCTGTAACAACCCCCTTTATTGCAATAAAGAGTCATTCTACACATGACAACTTTTTGACACGCACTATTGTGTACCTCCAACACAAGAGTTTCTTGGCCTTCGTCTCACCAACACAAGAAACTCGGGGGGCTAACAGGGATCAATGCTCAATAAAAAACAACTCAACAACAACTCAAAAAGAAAATATAATAATAAAGTCTCGAGGGGCCGATGGTTAGGCCGGAGGCCCCAAAGAAAGACTTCTCACGTAACTCCTCGAGATGAGTTCATTCCTCGAGTCGAGTTTCGAATCCGCAAGTCGACCGATAATCCTCGCGCCGACTCTTCACGTGGCTCCTCGTGCAGGCTCTACGTGAGTCCTCGAGTCGAGTTCGAGTCCACGAGTCGACTGATGCTCCTCGTGCCGACTCTTCACATGTCTCCTCGAGATGAGTTCATTCCTCGAGTCGAGCTTCGAGTCCGCGAGTCGACCGATACTCCTCGCGCTGACTCTTCACGAAACTCCTCGTGCAGGCTCTACGTGAGTCCTCGAGTCGAGTTCGAGTCCACGAGTCGACTGATACTCCTCGTGCCGACTCTTCACATGTCTCCTCGAGATGAGTTCATTCCTCGAGTCAAGCTTCGAGTCCGCGAGCCGACCGATGCTCCCCGCGACGACTCTTCGAGAAACTCCTCGTGCAGGCTCTACGTGAGTCCTCGAGTCGAGTTCGAGTCCATGAGTCGACTGATACTCCTCGTGCCGACTCTTCGCATGTCTCCTCGAGATGAGTTCATTCCTCGAGTCAAGCTCCGAGTCCACGAGTCGACCGATACTCCTCGCGATGACAATTCACGAAACTCCTCGTGCAGGCCCTACGAGAGCCCTCGAACTAAGTCCCGAGTCCACAAGCCAACTAACCACTCCTCGTGCAGGCTCTACGAGAGCCCTCGAGTTGAGTCCCAAGTCCACAATTCAACTAACTACTCCTCGTGCAGGCTCTACATGAGTCCTCGAGTTGAATCTTGAGTTCGCGCTCGCCGCCCAGCTCGTGGGCTGACAGGCAACGAGTTACAAATGGGTTCAAGGTCTGCGTCCGCTAGGCGTATCTGGTCTAGCCAGCGTCCACGGGAAACCTCGCCACACAAAGTTGGCATCGCGCTCGCCGCCCAGCTCGTGGGCCAACAAGCAACGAGTTACAAATGGGTTTCAAGGTCTGTGTCCGCTGGGCGTATCTGGTCTAGCCAACGTCCACGGGAAACCTCGCCACACAAAGGTGGCATCGCGCTCGCCGCCTAGCTCGTGGGCCGACAAGCAACGAGTTACAAATGGGTTCAAGGTCTGCGTCCGCTGGGCGTATCTGGTCTAGCCAGCGTCCACGGGAAACCTCGCCACACAAAGGTGGCATCGAGCTCGCCGCCCAGCTCGTGGGCCGACAGGCAACGAGTTACAAATGGGTTCAAGGTCTACGTCCGCTGGGGGTATCTGGTCTAGCCAGCGTCCACGGGAAACCTCGCCACACAAAGGTGGCATCGCGCTCGCCGCCCAGCTCGTGGGCCGACAGGCAACGAGTTACAAATGGGTTCAAGGTCTGCATCCGCTGGGCGTATCTGGTCTAGCCAGTGTCCACGGGAAACCTCGCCTCACAAAGTTGGCATCGCACTCGCCGCCCAGCTCATGGGCCGACAGGCAACGAGTTACAAATGGGTTCAAGGTCTGCGTCCGTTGGGCGTATCTGGTCTAGCCAGCGTCCATGGGAAACCTCGCCACACAAAGATGGCATCGCGCTCGCCGCCCAGCTCGTGAGCCGATAGGCAACGAGTTATGAATGGGTTCAAGGTCTGCGTCCGCTGGGCATATCTGGTCTAGCCAGCGTCCACGGGAAACCTGTTGTCAATGGTGCCCACAAGAAGAGTAGTAGTGTCTTTTTATGTACATTTGATGTCATATAGTCTTACGAAGACTCTTGCTTGTAATTGCTTATTCATTAATAAAAAGTTGAAACGTTCATTCAATCTTCCTTGTCTGAAGCTTTATGATAAAACCATAGTCTTTTAGTCCATAAACAAACTTAACAACTTACGAAGAGACAAATGTAGATTTGCATGAACAAACTCTTCGTAGTTTGCTTAAAACGATATATTCGCAATCTTAGGGTCAAAGGACTATTGACCTCAGTATGATTGTTAGAAGAATCTATGATGTCTGGTTATGAGGCATTGAGAGTTGGGGACTCTATAGTTCTTCTAGGTATCTTCCGAAGGTACTGAATTGACCAGTGCACTTCTAGAGACAATATAAGAACAAACCATTTAACCTCTTATGTCTCGAAGTCACTATGTATGAATTGCATCATGCTTACCTTAATCCTGAAATGAGACATGCCATTTCACACCTTAGTATTCTCATTTGAGAAAGTCAGAGTTCGGACTCACTATGTCATTCCGAACAGGGCCTATTGGTGAAATACTAAGTTGTGAGTATGTCATGAGTAACTTTGTGAAGTTCTCATAGATATGGAATTCATGTACAAGATTGCTGAAATGCAATGTATGTCACCTCATGCTTTGTTCCTTGGAGTGTGAATAAATGAACTGGCCAGTGTCCAAATTGAGTCTTGACTCTTTTGGATGAAACAATGTGACTTGTTAGCTCCTCGTCAATACATTGTTTCTAACTTATTCACAAGCGACAAAGGAGTTGAGGAAATAACAGCTAGAAGGGTAAAATGGTAATTTAGTAAATCCCGACTAGCTGATGACATTCATGAAGGGTAAACATAGATAATATTCAGTGGATCCGCTCATCATAATTAGGTCGAATTCTTGAGTAGAAAATAAATTCATTTGAACCGAGAGATTTTCAGTGTCAGCTCTTTAGTGGAGTCAGTTGGCATTAAGCTAAACTTGGAAAAGGTTTGTGAACTTTTGAGTCCAAGCGTTTAGCTAAAGCTTTGTTCATTTGGGTCCATGAGGTCACTGTCACGAATCACATCGATAGGAATAGTTAAACTGGAAGCTAAGTCAAAACAAGAACGAAAATAGTCAAAAGGGTATTTTTGTCTTTTGAGACAAAGGATGAAATGAATGTCAATAAATTTTTTGACAAGTTCATTTGATGACTTAATGTCACTCGGCCATGACTTGATTATTGGGCCTTGTGGATTAATTTCATTTCATAAGAATTTTATTGAAAATTCTTAATGGGCCTTTTTCATGTTGTCATGAACAAATGGAAAAGCTTCTAGAAGGCCTTTCTAGAGTATAATAGGCGCCCAATACCCAAAGAGAAAGAGAGTTCCTTTTGTGCATTACTGTATGAAGATACTTGCCAAAAGAAAAAGAGGAAACAAATTTCCTCTAAGAGGCATAAGGGATTTCGGCCAAACAAGCTTAGAGAGAGCAAGGAATAAAAGAGGAAACAAATCCAAGGTGTCATTAAGGCACATGTTGGCCGTGTGACTTGGATGGGAATGGGCAATAAAGATTGCTCATAAAGGCTTGGAAAATAAGAGGAAACTACTTCTTTCCAAGGCCAACCCTTCTCCTATAAATAGGACCCTCATTCCTCTCATTCTATTGATTCCACATAAGTTAGAGATTGAGAGCTTCTCTCTCTAGACCTTGTGGTGGCCGAAAATCCTCTCTCTCTCTCTCTCTAGTTTATTTTCGATTATTTCTTGTCTTGGCACCTAGGTCCTCACTCGACCTAGTGTTTAGCTCTGCGACTTCGAGACTCATTCTCAAGTCGTAGTGTTTAAAAGTGCCCACTCACTGATTCCTTCTTTTCGAGTGATTTAGTGATAGAAACTTTCGTGGTTGCTCGAGGTGCCGAGGAAAGGAAGAGAGACGTGCTGCGAGGGGAGACGAGCATTTCAACTTTCCAAAAGCTTCTACAAGGTTCAAGCTTCAAGAAAGGTTAGTAACTTTAATAGCTCATATTAGTTTTTATTTACATGCACATGCTCTTGTCTAGGTTAGTAAAAACTAGTTTTACTTAAAAAGAAAATTTTTAAATTTCCGCCGCTTAACGAAGCGTTAAACTTTTTCTCAAACCCTAGATCGATTCCAACAAATGGTATCAGAGCTATGGTCAAAGGAATGCATGTGCATGTTTTTAAATTATGAGCTTGAAAATCGTTTTCGAAAGTTTACTAATTTTGTGACAAGTTAGAATTGTAATCTTAGATTTTTTTTAATTTATTGCTCATGCCTTTAAATTAAAAACCATGTTGATTTTCTATGAGTTTGGGATGATGTTAAAACACATTAGAATCAGTTCTAAAAGTTTTTAATTTTTTTATATTGAACAACGTGTTTTAAAGGTTTGAGAATTTTCGAGTAAATTTTGTGACTAGTTTTATTTTCTTGCTAGTTTCGTTTATTTACTTGAATCGTTTTATGCATGTTGTTATTTCTTTTATTCTATGTTATTACCCTGCTAATAAAACACAAATAAAAGCTTTAAACAATATCTTAAAACGTTCTGTTACACTCGATTCTTTTTCGCACCTAAAAGGACGAAGCTTTAATTTATTTCTTTTTCTTCGAGCTGGAATGTAAACCCGCATTAAAAGCGGCATAACTATCTGCTCAGAAATCTAAATTTAATGATTCTTGAATCAAATTAAAGCTCTGTCTGTCCTCTGTCCAATGCCACCGGTTTCGGCTGAAAAGGACATCGGAGCCGCCAGATATGGCGATTTTACTCCGAGGTGCGCGGCTGTCTGAAACTCCAGTTTTTTAGAAATCCGGATTTTCAAACCCCACTACCATGAGTTATAGAACTCTAATGAGAAAATTTTCTTGAGCAAAAATGTTTTTCATATGATTATAAACATGATGTGTAAAGATTAAAAGTTTTGATTTTTGAAAGATTAATTGAAATTGAATTTTACAAAACTAGTTTGAATTTTGAAAAACCGTTTTCACTTTCAAACTTGAAAATATTTTGTCATCCAAATCAAATAAGTTTTCAAAATGTTTTCAAAACTATATCTATATCACATATGTTCAAAATCTATATGCTCTTGAAAATTTGAGTGGGAGGTCTCCTTGTAGACAAGCCGAAAAATAAAAAGATGTGTAATCTCAAACTTTCAAGTGTTCGAGTGAGTTGAAGTTCACACTTCCCTCACGCACTTTCCCGAAATAGAAAATAGGAAAAGATCGAGTATGTACCTTGTGCCTTTATGCACTAATACTGCTCTGAACATGTCGATCTAGGATTCTCTTCTAGTTGTCCGCTCTGTCGCTCTCTAACTAGGAAATCTGTTTCCGAACTTATAAGAGTCGATGAACCAACTCCAAAAACTAAGTGGGAGGGTTATATTCGTTGTTTGTAACCCGTGATCCCCAACACTAGTGAAAGATGCAATAACGTGGGACTAAGAGCCGCTCTTGCGACCCTCACTTAAATGTGAGTACTCCAAGGCGTTATTGCTTCGATCATTGCTCAATGAGCTACGTCCGAGAGTGATGCAATGATGGCAAGGCCTCCCCTTGGGGGATTGTTTTTCAAAGCTGATCTTTTGGACTAAGTGGTTGGTTGCACACTTAGGCTCAATCCCTAGTATCCTTCCTTAAGGCTCTGCGAAAGGATGTGAGTGATCAAACCAATTTACAAGGTGGCTAGTCAAAATGATGTACTGACATCTTGGCTTAGCATTAATGATGTGTCATTTACTTATAAAAGGAGATTTTTTGCGGCCTTCTCTTGAGGGAGTAAATTATCGTTTGGTTTATAACACCTTTGGATTTTACAAAAGTCTTAATAAAACTTAAATCCTAAACCAAAGACTAATCATAAACTTGTTTCAACTTCAATAGGCTTTATGTCCCGCAAACATCTCTCAATCTTTCTTTCCTCGATCAAACTCGAAAACGAAAACTACGTAGATTCGAAACGTAACCTCGACATAATACCTACCGTTAACAAGCACAAATGGGTACTCACCACCCCGTGTCCTCCTCTGACGAATGATGATTCAACTCAAGAGGACAATGACGCCTTAGCGGCCTGGCTTCGATCCGATGAGATTGTGAGGTGCTGTATCTTGGCATCTATGAACAATGTGCTGAAAGAGCAACATCGTGACATCGAGACTGCCGCTGACATGCTCTACAATCTCCTTGAGATGTTTGAAGGGCAAAGGCGTCAGACAAGGCAACAAGCAGTCCGACAGTTTATGAACTGTCATATGAAGGCTAGGACTCCTGTTAGAGACTTTATGATACTGATCATTAGTTTTCTAAATAAGATGGAAATCCTAGGATCTGAGAATGATGGGAAGAATGTCATAGATATGATCTTAGAAACTCTCCCCGCATCTCTTGATACCTCTAAGATGAACTACTCCATTAACAAGCTAGAGTACACTGTTACCAAGCTTATGGAGGAACTTCACACTGCTGTAAGTCTCACTAAGAGAAAGAGGAATCAAGGAGAGGCACATGCTACTGAGCAAAAAGCCTCCGCCTCTGGAACTGTGAAGAAACCTTACAAGGCTGATAAAAAGAACTGTCCCGCCTATCTCAAAGCAAAGGAACATAGTATTGCACTAGTTACCGAAGCATGCTTAGTAGCTGATAATGTATCAACGTGGATTCTTGACTCCGCTGCTACTAACCATATTTGTTGTTCCTTGAATGGTTTCAAGAAAACCAAAAGCTTAGAGGAAGGCAAGTTCTGTTTCAAATGGGGTGATGGGAGCCTGGTGTCTGCAAAGGCTGTGGGATCCGTGACGCTGTCTTTTGAAGACCGCACTTTAAACTTGAATAATGTTTATTTTGTTCCTACCTTTGGAAAGAACTTAATATCCGTTGCTCGTCTTCGTGAGCAATATTATTGTTTAAAGTTCATTAAGAATGGAATTCGTATTTCGTTTCCTGATAATTCTTTTGTCACTGATGCATGTATGAAGAATGCTCTTTTCTACATCTATCCCACTCAACCTTCTCTTTTAGACACCGAAATAGATAATGATCTAATTAGGGAGCCAAAGAGGATCAAACTTTCTGAATCCTCCGATCTAACAAAATCAACATACCTCTGGCACTTAAGACTTGGTCATATCAGTCTAGATAGGATTAAGAGACTTGTGAGGGATGGTCCACTCCAAGCCTCTGCAATAGGCTCACTACCTACTTGTGAATCCTGCATAGAAGGAAAAATGACTAAGCGACCTTTCTCCGATAAGGGTCGAAGAGCCACTGGGTTGCTGGAACTAATACATTCTGATGTATGTGGTCCGCTCAACCAACAGGCACGTGGAGGATACGAATACTTCGTTACCTTCACTGATGATTACTCAAGATATGGGTTTGTCTATTTGCTTAAACACAAATCCGAGACCTTTAACGTATTTAAGGTCTTTAGGGCTTTAGTGGAAAAGCAAACTGGCAAAGTGATCAAAACCCTTCGATCTGATCGAGGTGGTGAGTATATGTCTGGAGAGTTCGATGACTTTCTTAAAGAAGAAGGTATCGCTTCTCAGCTTACCGCACTTGGCACACCTCAACAAAACGGAGTGGCAGAGAGAAGAAACCGAACTCTTATGGAGATGGTTAGATCAATGATGAGTTACTCATCACTCCCGCTTTCCTTTTGGGGATATGCCCTCGAAACAGCCGCCTACATTCTGAACCAAGTTCCGTCCAAGACGGTTCCTGGTACTCCTTATGAACGATGGACTGGCCGTAAAGTGAATCTTGGCCGCATCCGAATTTGGGGTTGCCCTGCACACGTGCTGAGGCAAAAGACTAGCAAGTTGGCTAGTAGGTCAGAATTGTGCCTGTTTGTAGGATATCCGAAGGAAACCAAAGGTTTTACTTTCTATAGTCCCGAGGACGATAAGACTTTCGTTAGCACGAATGCTCGTTTCCTTGAGGAGGACTTTATGAAGGATGCGAAACCTAGAAGCAAAATTGTGCTTGAAGAAAAGTTGGGTGAGGAAGCTTCTACCTCATCTGTAAGAACTGTTCTTACCCCAACTGAAACACAACCTAACTCATCAGAATCTCGTCAAGTAGTACTTAGACGTAGTGGGAGGGCTACTCAAAAGCCTGACAGGTACATGTCTTATGGAGACTCTCTTGTAGCCGTCTCCGACATGGATGACCCTGTTTCCTATAGCCAAGCGATGGCTTGTTCTGAATCAAACCTTTGGCTTGACGCCATGAAAGTTGAAATGCACTCGATGTATGTCAACAAAGTCTGGAAACTTGTAGACCTTCCTGAAGGGATTAAACCCGTAGGGTGTAAGTGGATATACAAGAAGAAAAGGGGTCCTGATGGGAACGTTGAGACGTTCAAAGCACGACTTGTGGCGAAGGGTTATACCCAACAAGAAGGGATTGACTATGAAGAAACCTTCTCGCCAGTCGCGATGCTTAAATCCATCCGCATACTCCTATCCATAGCTGCAGCTCTCGACTATGAGATCTGGCAAATGGATGTCAAGACAGCCTTTCTGAATGGCAATCTTGACGAGCGCATTTACATAGCTCAACCAGACGGTTTCGTGGATAAAGGTCAAGAGACCAAGGTTTGTGAGTTGCTTAAATCCATTTATGGACTAAAGCAAGCATCTAGGTCATGGAATATTAGATTCGATGAAACTGTAAAGAGCTTCGGCTTTGAACAGTCAATACATGAGCCTTGTGTTTACAAGTTAATACACGAAGGCAAAGTTGTGTTTCTGGTACTATATGTCGATGATATACTACTCATTGGTAATGACGTGGGTAAGTTATCTGAGGTTAAGGTCTGGCTGGCAAAGCAATTCGATATGAAGGATCTAGGAGAAGCTGCATACATTCTGGGAATCCGGGGTCAAACACCCTTTAGGCATGGAGTTTCACTCTCTAAGGACCAGTCTCCCAAGACTGCACAAGAGATTGAAGACATGAGGAAAATTCCTTACGCCTCTGCCGTAGGAAGCCTCATGTATGCTATGCTTTGCACCCGACCTGATATATGTTTCGCCGTTGGCGTAGTTAGTCGTTTCCAATGCAACCCTGGACCCGAGCACTGGATTGCTGTTAAGCATGTTCTTAAGTATCTTCGAAGAACTAGGAACTTGATGCTTACATACTCAGGTACTGACCTGACTATGACGGGATATACCGACTCCGATTTTCAAGCGGATAAGGATTCCAGGAAATCCACTTCGGGATCTGTGTTCATCCTTAATGGTGGAGCTGTTGTGTGGAGAAGTATTAAGCAATCTTGCATTGCTGACTCCACAATGGAAGCAGAATATGTGGCTGCTTGTGAAGCATCCAAAGAGGCTGTATGGCTTAAGAAATTCCTTAAGTATTTGGAAGTTGTTCCAAACGTCGACGAGCCCATGACCCTTTATTGTGATAATAGTGGAGCTGTCGCTAACTCAAAGGAACCTAGAAGCCATAAGCGCTCTAAGCATATTGAGAGGAAATACCATTTGATTCGAGAGATCGTGCAGCGCGGAGACGTGGAAGTGAAGAAGATCTCAACGGTGGACAACCTCGCAGATCCATTCACCAAGGCCCTAGCGAACAAGGTCTTCGACCAACTTCGAGAGGGATTAGGCATGTAGGACTACTCACATCTTCTTTGAGTCAAGTGGGAGTTTGTTGTCAATGGTGCCCACAAGAAGAGTAGTAGTGTCTTTTTATGTACATTTGATGTCATATAGTCTTACGAAGACTCTTGCTTGTAATTGCTTATTCATTAATAAAAAGTTGAAACGTTCATTCAATCTTCCTTGTCTGAAGCTTTATGATAAAACCATAGTCTTTTAGTCCATAAACAAACTTAACAACTTACGAAGAGACAAATGTAGATTTGCATGAACAAACTCTTCGTAGTTTGCTTAAAACGATATATTCGCAATCTTAGGGTCAAAGGACTATTGACCTCAGTATGATTGTTAGAAGAATCTATGATGTCTGGTTATGAGGCATTGAGAGTTGGGGACTCTATAGTTCTTCTAGGTATCTTCCGAAGGTACTGAATTGACCAGTGCACTTCTAGAGACAATATAAGAACAAACCATTTAACCTCTTATGTCTCGAAGTCACTATGTATGAATTGCATCATGCTTACCTTAATCCTGAAATGAGACATGCCATTTCACACCTTAGTATTCTCATTTGAGAAAGTCAGAGTTCGGACTCACTATGTCATTCCGAACAGGGCCTATTGGTGAAATACTAAGTTGTGAGTATGTCATGAGTAACTTTGTGAAGTTCTCATAGATATGGAATTCATGTACAAGATTGCTGAAATGCAATGTATGTCACCTCATGCTTTGTTCCTTGGAGTGTGAATAAATGAACTGGCCAGTGTCCAAATTGAGTCTTGACTCTTTTGGATGAAACAATGTGACTTGTTAGCTCCTCGTCAATACATTGTTTCTAACTTATTCACAAGCGACAAAGGAGTTGAGGAAATAACAGCTAGAAGGGTAAAATGGTAATTTAGTAAATCCCGACTAGCTGATGACATTCATGAAGGGTAAACATAGATAATATTCAGTGGATCCGCTCATCATAATTAGGTCGAATTCTTGAGTAGAAAATAAATTCATTTGAACCGAGAGATTTTCAGTGTCAGCTCTTTAGTGGAGTCAGTTGGCATTAAGCTAAACTTGGAAAAGGTTTGTGAACTTTTGAGTCCAAGCGTTTAGCTAAAGCTTTGTTCATTTGGGTCCATGAGGTCACTGTCACGAATCACATCGATAGGAATAGTTAAACTGGAAGCTAAGTCAAAACAAGAACGAAAATAGTCAAAAGGGTATTTTTGTCTTTTGAGACAAAGGATGAAATGAATGTCAATAAATTTTTTGACAAGTTCATTTGATGACTTAATGTCACTCGGCCATGACTTGATTATTGGGCCTTGTGGATTAATTTCATTTCATAAGAATTTTATTGAAAATTCTTAATGGGCCTTTTTCATGTTGTCATGAACAAATGGAAAAGCTTCTAGAAGGCCTTTCTAGAGTATAATAGGCGCCCAATACCCAAAGAGAAAGAGAGTTCCTTTTGTGCATTAATGTATGAAGATACTTGCCAAAAGAAAAAGAGGAAACAAATTTCCTCTAAGAGGCATAAGGGATTTCGGCCAAACAAGCTTAGAGAGAGCAAGGAATAAAAGAGGAAACAAATCCAAGGTGTCATTAAGGCACATGTTGGCCGTGTGACTTGGATGGGAATGGGCAATAAAGATTGCTCATAAAGGCTTGGAAAATAAGAGGAAACTACTTCTTTCCAAGGCCAACCCTTCTCCTATAAATAGGACCCTCATTCCTCTCATTCTATTGATTCCACATAAGTTAGAGATTGAGAGCTTCTCTCTCTAGACCTTGTGGTGGCCGAAAATCCTCTCTCTCTCTCTCTAGTTTATTTTCGATTATTTCTTGTCTTGGCACCTAGGTCCTCACTCGACCTAGTGTTTAGCTCTGCGACTTCGAGACTCGTTCTCAAGTCGTAGTGTTTAAAAGTGCCCACTCACTGATTCCTTCTTTTCGAGTGATTTAGTGATAGAAACTTTCGTGGTTGCTCGAGGTGCCGAGGAAAGGAAGAGAGACGTGCTGCGAGGGGAGACGAGCATTGCAACTTTCCAAAAGCTTCTACAAGGTTCAAGCTTCAAGAAAGGTTAGTAACTTTAATAGCTCATATTAGTTTTTATTTACATGCACATGCTCTTGTCTAGGTTAGTAAAAACTAGTTTTACTTAAAAAGAAAATTTTTAAATTTCCGCCGCTTAACGAAGCGTTAAACTTTTTCTCAAACCCTAGATCGATTCCAACAAAACCTCGCCACACAAAGGTGGCATCGCGCTCGCCGCCCAGTTCGTGGGCCGACAGGCAACGAGTTACAAATGGGTTCAAGGTCTGCGTCCGCTAGGCGTATCTGGTCTAGCCAGCGTCCACGGGAAACCTCGCCACACAAAGGTGGCATCGCGCTCGCCGCCCAGCTCGTGGGCCGACAGGCAACGAGTTATAAATGGGTTCAAGGTCTGCGTCCACTGGGCGTATCTGGTCTAGCCAGCGTCCACGGGAAACCTCGCCACACAAAGGTGGCATCGCGCTCGCCGCCCAGCTCGTGGGCCGACAGGCAACGAGTTACGAATGGGTTCAAGGTCTGCATCCGTTGGGCGTATCTGGTCTAGCCAGCGTCCACGGGAAACCTCGCCACACAAAGGTGGCATCGAGCTCGCCGCCCAGCTCGTGGGCCGACAGGCAACGAGTTACAAATGGGTTCAAGGTCTGCGTCCGCTGGGCGTATCTGGTCTAGCCAGCGTCCACGGGAAACCTCGCCACACAAAGGTGGCATCGCGCTCGCCGCCCAGCTCGTGGGCCGACAGGCAACGAGTTACAAATGGGTTCAAGGTCTGCATCCGCTGGGCGTATCTGGTCTAGCCAGCGTCCATGGGAAACCTCGCCTCACAAAGTTGGCATCGCGCTCGCCGCCCAGCTCGTGGGCCGACAGGCAATGAGTTACAAATGGGTTCAAGGTCTGCGTCCGCTGGGCGTATCTGGTCTAGCCAGCGTCCACGGGAAACCTCGCCACACAAAGATGGCATCGCGCTCGCCGCCCAACTCGTGAGCCGATAGGCAACGAGTTATGAATGGGTTCAAGGTCTGCGTCCGCCGGGCGTATCTGGTCTAGCCAGCGTCCACGGGAAACCTCGCCACACAAAGGTGGCATCGCTCTCGCCGCCCAGCTCGTGGGCCGACATGCAACGAGTTACAAATGGGTTCAAGGTCTGCGTCCGCTAGGCATATTTGGTCTAGCCAGCGTCCACGGGAAACCTCGCCACACAAAGGTGGCATCGCGCTCGCCGCCCAGCTCGTGGGCCGACAGGCAACGAGTTATAAATGGGTTCAAGGTCTGCGTCCGCTGGGCGTATCTGGTCTAGCCAGCGTCCACGGGAAACCTCGCCACACAAAGGTGGCATCGCGCTCGCCGCCTAGTTCGTTGGCCGACAGGCAACGAGTTACAAATGGGTTCAAGGTCTGCGTCCGCTGGGCGTATCTGGTCTAGCCAGCGTCCACGGGAAACCTCGCCACACAAAGGTGGCATCGCGCTCGCCGCCCAGCTCGTGGGCTGACAGGCAACGAGTTATAAATGGGTTCAAGGTCTGCATCCGTTGGGCGTATCTGGTCTAGCCAGCGTCCACGGGAACCCTCGCCACACAAAGGTGGCATCGAGCTCGCCGCCCAGCTCGTGGGCCGACAGGCAACGAGTTACAAATGGGTTCAAGGTCTGCGTCCGCTGGGCGTATCTGGTCTAGCCAGCGTCCACGGGAAACCTCGCCACACAAAGGTGGCATCGCGCTCGCCGCCCAGCTCGTGGGCCGATAGGCAACGAGTTATAAATGGGTTCAAGGTCTGCGTCCGCTGGGCGTACCTGGTCTAGCTAGCGTCCACGGGAAACTTCGCCACACAAATGTGGCATCGCGCTCGCCGCCCAGCTCGCGAGCCGATAGGCAACGAGTTACAAATGGGTTCAAGGTCTGCGTCCGCTGGGCGTATCTGGTCTAGCCAGCGTCCACGGAAAACCTCGCGACACAAATGTGGCAGCGCGCTCGCCGCCCAGCTCGTGAGCCAACAGGCAACGAGTTACAAATGGGTTCAAGGCTTGCGTCCGCTAGGCGTATCTGGTCTAGCCAGCGTCCACGGGAAACCTCGCCACACAAATGTGGCATCACGCTCGCCGCCCAGCTCGTGAGCCGACAGACAGCGAGTTACAAATGGGTTTCAAAGGCTTGCGTCCGCCAGGTCGTATCTGGTCTAGCCAGCGTCCACGGAAAACCCGGTCGCGTAAACGTGACACCGAGGCCCCCCGTGGCCCGAGCCGTGCTAATCGATTACGCCTTCATTGGTGGGTCGAGAAAATAAGACACGCGCAATAAAGTCGTGCTAATCGATTACGCCTTCATTGGTGGGTCGAGAAAATAAGACACGCGCAATAAAGTCGTGCTAATCGATTACGCCTTCATTGGTGGGTCGAGAAAATAAGACACGCGTAGTAAAGTCGTGCTAATCGATTACGCCTTCATTGGTGGGTCGAGAAAATAAGACACGCGCAGTAAAGTCGTGCTAATCGATTACGCCTTCATTGGTGGGTCGAGAAAATAAGACACGCGCAATAAAGTCGTGCTAATCGATTACGCCTTCATTGGTGGGTCGAGAAAATAAGACACGCGCAATAAAGTCGTGCTAATCGATTACGCCTTCATTGGTGGGTCGAGAAAGTAAGACACGCGCAATAAAGTCGTGCTAATCGATTACGCCTTCATTGGTGGGTCGAGAAAGTAAGACACGCGCAATAAAGTCGTGCTAATCGATTACGCCTTCATTGGTGGGTCGAGAAAATAAGACACGCACAATAAAGTCGTGCTAATCGGTTACGCCTTCATTGGTAAGTCGAGAAAATAAGCCACGCGCAACAAAAGCCGTCCCCCGTGACGCACATAAGACCGTCCCTCGTGACGCACACAAGCCGTCCCTCGCGACGCAATAAAGCCGTCTCTCGCAACGCAATAAAGCCGTCCCTTGTGACGCACAAAGGCCGCCACTCGCGGCGCGCAAAGGCCGTTCCCCGTAACGCGAACCCGGGAGCGTTCGTCCCGCATCCGCGTAAAAGCGTAGATTTTGAGTTTCCACTCGACCTACGCTCGACCGGAAACTCGGGGGGCTAATGTTGTCGGCCCGTCAACGATCGACAAGGGCAAAATCACAACGTCACCTCCCGGCCGACCAAGTCCTATCCGGCGAGCTCCCGCCGGCAGAAGGGCTGACCTCGGCCTTGCCTCAGCCAACAGCCGGCCCAAGGCTTGCCTCGGCCATTGGCCGGCTCAAGAGCCTTGCCACGGCCAATGGCCGGCTCTAGAGCCTCCCCTCGGCCATTGGCCGGCTCTAGAGCCTCCCCTCGGCCAATGGCCGGCTCTAGAGCCTTGCCTCGGCCAATGGCCGGCTCTGGAGCCTTGCCTCGGCCAATGGCCGGCTCTAGAGCCTTCCCTCGGCCATTGGCCGGCTCTAGAGCCTCCCCTCGGCCAATGGCCGGCTCTAGAGCCTTGCCTCGGCCAATGGCCGGCTCTAGAGCCTCCCCTCGGCCATTGGCCGGCTCTAGAGCCTCCCCTCGGCCAATGGCCGGCTCTAGAGCCTTGCCTCGGCCAATGGCCGGCTCTAGACCCTCCCCTCGGCCATTGGCCGGCTCTAGAGCCTTGCCTCGGCCAATGGCCGGTTCTAGAGCCTTGCCTCAGCCAATGGCCGGCTCTAGAGCCTTGCCTCGGCCAATGGCCGGCTCTAGAGCCTTGCCTCGGCCAATGGCCGACTCTAGAGCCTTCCCTTGGCCATTGGCCGACCTAAACTTGCCCACTCGGCCAAGGGGTCTTCAAAACACCCCTTGGCTGCCTATAAATACAGGGGTCGCTCCCCTAGTCCAGGTAATCCAATTTTGAGTCCCGAAATGCTGCCGAACTCGTACTTCGCTCGTTTCGCTCATCTTTGGCCTCTCATCACCCCTAAAACCTCTATACTCCACCTCAATCCCACTAATGTTGAGCGTCGGAGAGGTAAACAGGGGCACCCCCCCTGTTTCCCCTTTGTAGTTCACAATCTCTTTCTTGCTTTTCAGGTATCGAGACAAGGTGAGCTTCACCCACAGCTAAGGGACGACTTGGGACACCAAGTCCGACACGCTCGAGCCGGAGTGAGACCACTTGGTCCGGCCTTGGGTCTAACCACTCTGGGCTCCTAAATAGTTGTCCGAAAATCAGCGACAACATGATATTCCAAGAGCGCACACTCCTCCTCCCTCGGCTCAGAAACACAAGGACCCCCGTCCACGAGAGGGAGCGCGCTCCTCTTCTGTGACCCGAGCTTTTGCAGTACACACTGCTCTCCTGCTTCTTGGCCCTTGAGCTAGAACTCCGAGCTACGAGCAAGCGACCCCTCTAAAGTCTTCACTAGAAGCTACGAGCCGGGTCCTACTCTAAAGCCTTGGATTCCCAAAGCCTCTGAGCCAAAGATAGCCCTCAATACACAAATTGAACTACGTTCTGACCTGATCCCGACTAAAGCGTACGTAGGCAGCAAACCTTTGGCACGGTCACACCCCCCAAAACACACCTCAGGGTCTGGAGGGTGCAGCTCGGTCTACGAACTCCCATTTTTGGCCCGGGCGCGATCACTTGGTCCGGCCTTGGATCGAACCACCCGAGGTATTTAATCGTTGTTCATTTTCGTGCGACAACATTTTGGTGCTAAAACAAGGGGACTTGCCGACTTACACAGCCCGAAATCCGTTCTACAGCTCGACCCCTTTCTTCTCGACTTGAGAAAGACATGAGTGGTCAACCACCCATTCGTTCTGAGGGCGTGAATAACCCCGAAAACGCCACCGCGGTGAAGAAATACTTCCTACGCTCCCGAGCGCAAGGCGATGAGGAGTCTCTCAACGACGAGAGCCACACTCCCTCGCCCCCTCCTCTTCAGGACAATCGGGACGACCGCATCCTTGAAATGGAAGAGAAAATCCGCCAACTGGAGATAGCCAATGCAAGGTACCACCGCCAACTGGCGGGCAAGGCACCTGCACATGGCACCCCCCACGGGGAATCTGAGGACCTCATGGACGAGGGACATGATTATGACCCCGACTATGAAGGCTTGGAAATTTCGGCGGACGTCGAAACTTCTCTCACCAAAGACGGGGAACTCCCTGTTGAGATCGAAGCCGGTCCGTCGAAAACAAAAGCAATACAGGTCTCCTCTCAAGAAGAGACCTCCTGACGTTCAGCCCATGACCGACTCGGTCAAAGAGGCAACGTCAGGGAAGGTACAACAACTCGGCGAGTAAGGCGTGTGGCTCAAAGCTCACGCCCCCATACCACCGGGCCGGATCTTAGAGATCGACTTACGCCCAACGGAATGACCGTGGCGAAGACCTCCGGGAGAGGCTAAGTGCTCGTAAGGGTCACAACCCTGCGGCCCCAATCAATGGGGACCCTCGCACGGCTCAAGGGTCGAATGAAAGGCGCCAGGTGACTCCTCCTGAACAAGGAGTGACCCCTAACACTGGCCTCGATGTCGTCACCATGATTCACAATCTTCGTAATGAAGTGCGTGACCTGCGTGAAGGGGGCTTGGCCGGTGATACATATGGGGTCGTAGAAGAACATTCCTCTCCCTTCACCGCCCAAATCCTTACTGAGGTGTGCACGAGAAACTTCAAACTCCCGAATCTCCATCCCTAGAATGGGAAAACTGATCCCACGTATCACATCCAACATTACGAAACTTGGATGACGATGCAGGGCGTTTCACCTGGGGCTCTATGCCAAGCTTTTAGTCTTACCCTCACCGGACCCGGTTTCGAGTGGTTTAAGAAATTAAGACCAGGAAGCGTCCAATCATTTAAAGACCTGAAGGACATGTTCCTAGCACGATTTGCTACATAGATGGTCCAAAAGAAGACCAAGATGTACTTATGGTCAATCAGGCAAGAGAATAACGAGTCCTTGAGACAGTATCTCACCCGATTCACCGCAAAATCAAATAAGGTTGACCGCTTTGACGACAGTGACGCAATTACAACCATCATCGAGGGCTTGCGCACCGGAGACTTCTTAAAGTCCGTCGTCGGCAGAGTCCCTTCTACAATGGCCGAGTTAATGAACCGAGCCAAAACCTTTATGGGGGTAGAGGATTACCTCGACGGCAGCAGGAGTAGCAACCAAAGCTCCCGCCGTCGGGATGAGTCCGACAACGAGCCTGGCAACCCCCGTAAGAGGATAAACAAGGGAGGTAAAGCTACCGATAGCTGACCACCTATGTCTCAGAAGCCGCATCTTGCGAGCAATTTTAGAGACTACTAGGGTTACACTCCCTTGAACGCCCCGGTAGAGCAATTCTACGTTGTGGCGCGTGACAAGTTCGTCACTCCGGCTCCGATAAAGGGCAGCCTCGCATCTCGCGACCGGTCCCGTTATTGTGAGTTCCACCGGGATTACGGTCTCACGACCGCTCAATGCTTCCATCTTAGGAAGCAAATTGAGACATTAATCCAGAAATGAGAACTCAAAGAGTTTGTCCTTCGCATGGTAGGAGCGGCAGCCCCCGCCAGCAACAGGCCGCAGCCTGAGAAAGGTGGAGGGGCCGACGCAAACACCGACCGCACAGCGGTCGCAATTACGGCTGATGCGCAACTCCACGTCATCACCACCATACTAGGTGGATTGCAAGACGGGGACTCGGCCCGGCAAAGGAAAAAGCTCCTCAGAGCTGCCTCTCAAGAAGGCCTTGCCGGGCAGGTTAACCTCACCTATGAGGAACCTCCGTCCGTACCTTACGAGATGATAGAATTCATTAATGAAGAGGCCAAGCGAGTTGTGCACCCGCACAATGACGCTGTAGTCCTTAAGGCCCAGGTGGCCAACAACTTGGGAAAAAGAGTTCTTATTGATAACGGCAGCGCAGCCGATATAATCTTTAAGACCACCCTAGAGCGCATGAAGCTCGGGGGCCTCCGCCATGTCCCGACTCAGACACGTGTGTTTGGGTTAACGGGAGAAAAGGTCATGACTGAAGGAATCATTGATTTACCAGTCACCTTCGGGACTACCGAAGGAATCGAAGTCGTTCACATGGTCCCCTTTCTTGTGGTCGACCAGGAGTCGCCCTACAATGTTATCATTGGGTGACCCACGTTGAACAGACTAAGGGCTATCACATCGACATATCACCTACTGGTGAAATTCCCCACCGAGGAGGGAATCGGCGTCGTGGCTGGGGATCAAACCCAAGCAAGGATATGCTATGTCCAAGGCGTGGATGGCAAGCCCGCTGAAAAAAGGGTTAACACAATCTACCAGCTAAAAGACGACTATCCGTGTGATCAAAAACACGCACGGCAACTCGGGGAATTAGACCCCCGCGACGATATAGAGAGGTTGAAAGTTGACACCCCCGATGATCTCACTTCGATCGTTCTCGACGAAGCTAAACCTGACCAGATAGTGAAGATCGGTGCACAACTCCCTCTCGCCATCAAAACTCAACTCGCGTCCTTCCTTCGAGAGTTTAAGGATTTCTTTGCGTGGACACATGCAGACATGCCTGGTATACACCCCGATGTGATTGTGCACCGATTGAACGACGATAAAACTATCTTTGAAAAGATACAAGCTAGACGTGTGTTCAATCCCAAACGATACCTAGCGATAAACGAAGAAGTCGAAAAACTTATCTCCGCCGGTTTCATCTGAGAAGCCAAGTACCCCAAGTGGGTGGCCAATGTGGTCATGGTAAAAAAGCCTAACGGGAAGTGGCGCATTTGCATAGATTACAAAGATCTTAACAAAGTCTGCCCGAAAGATTGCTTTCCACTCCCACGCATCGAACAACCGGTCGACGCCACAGTAGGACATGAACTCCTAAGTTTCATGGACGCCTACTCGGGCTATAACCAGATGTTGTCGGTCGTTTTCGGAAAACCCGAGACGCCAAGAAGGCACGTCGCTCAAAGGGCCGATGGTCAGGCCGGAGGTCCTGAAGAGCGGCAGGTCTTCAAGCCTTCGCCTAAACTCTTGACTCCTCGAGTCGAGCTTCGCTCCTCGAGTCGAGCCTTGAGTCAATCTCCTCGAGTCGAGCTTCGCTCCTCGAGTCGAGCCTCGAGTCAATCTCCTCGAGTCGAGCTTCGCTCCTCGAGGCGAGCCTTGAGTTGTTCCTCGAGTCGAGCCTCGAGTCGGTCTCCTCGAGTTGAGCTTCACTCCTCAAGACGAGCCTCGAGTCGCTCCTCGAATCGAGTCACTCTCGCCAAGTAAAAACCCTCATATTTCATGTGGCAAGAATGGTATTCGAAGGTCCGCAAGAGCCCGACGAGGCGGGCCATGCGCCGCGCGCGCAGCCGCGCCGGCCAACCAAGCGCAGCAGCCCGCGCGCCGCGCCAGACGGGCCGCGCGCCGCGCCAAGCAGACCGCGCGCCGCGTGATGACACGCCCGCGCCGCACATCCAGCGCCGCGCATCGCGTGCCGCGCCTGGTGACCCGCGCGCCGCGCCCCCTGCGCCGCGCGCCGCGCGCCGCGCGTTGTGCGCCGCACTTTGTGCGCCGCGCGCGCCGTGCGCCTCCAATTAATGCCACGCGCATTCCTAGTCCCACATGGACGAAAAAGGAGCCTCTTAAGGCCCCCAAACACCTATAAATACCCCCTCTCATTGAGGGGAAAGCCATCCCATTCTTTCTCAAGGAACTTGAGACTTCTCTCCGCTTCTCTAGATGCCATCCTTGGCCTGAAGCGGATTCTCCACGATTTCTCGCTCTCGGAGATTCTGAAGCACTTTCCGGGGACTCCCGAGTGCCGCCTCTCTTGATCGAGCGATTAATCTTGAGCCCACGAGTGCTCTAACGGTTTTCTACTGAAAATCGCCTACGCGTCTAGCACCCTAGACGCGTCCACCATTTCTGACAAGAAATCGCCTACGCGTCCGGCATTTCCAACTAGGAATCGCCTACGCGTCCGGAATCTTCGCCACAACAAGGAACTCTTGACTTAGAGTCT
Organism: Urtica dioica subsp. dioica; assembly: GCF_054948205.1. NCBI lineage: Eukaryota > Viridiplantae > Streptophyta > Magnoliopsida > Rosales > Urticaceae > Urtica > Urtica dioica. The sequence continues at coordinate 1,545,141 of NC_142757.1, read as the reverse complement.
CCCACGTCTCCAAAAGAGAGAAAACACACATTCTCTCTCGCATACGCGATCTCCGAAGTTCTGAGACGTCGCCGAGGACTCCTCCGCGCCTCGTCTCCTTCGTTGAGCACGCCTCTCCACCAAGGCTCCGCGCCTCATACTGCGTCCTACACGCTTGAACTACGTTCTGACCTGATCCCACGCACGGGTACGTAGGCAGCCGACAACCAAGGCACGGTCACTCCTCCTCCTCATCCCCTACCTCTCCCGAGAGGCGGGTTGATCGGAGAAAACCCTAGCTCGAGACTATCGGGTTCACACTCTTGGCCCGGGTGCGATCACTTGGTCCGGCCTTGGATCGAACCGCCCGAGGTTTTAAATAGTTGTTCATTTTCGTGCGACAACATTTTGGCGCTAGAAGGAGGGGACTTCCCGACCTATTCAGCCCGAAATCCCTTCTATTCATCTTCTTCTTTTCTTCTGCGAACTCAACCTTCTCGAACTTGAGAAACGATGAGTAGCCAACCACCCGTACGTTCTGAGGGCGCAAACAACCCCGAAAACGTCGCTAAGACCAAGAAATACTTCTTGCGCTCCCGAGCGCATGGTGACGAAGAGTCGCTCCACGAAGAGAGCTCGACCCGCTCACCATCTCCATCTCCTGATAGCAGGGACAACCGCATCACGGAGTTGGAGGAGAGTATCCGCCGACTGAAGGCGAGGAACGCAAGGTATCACCGCCAACTGGCTGCGAAGCAACCTATGCGTGACACGACGATCCCCAACGGGGATCCTGAGAACCTCAACGAGGAAAGCCGCGACCCTGACTATGAGGGTACTGGCGATCCGGAGGATATCGAGACTTCTCTCACGAAGGATGGGGGACTCCCCGCCGTGTTTGAAGCCGGTCCTTCGAATCCCCTACCCCGGAAAGGCGACGCGCCAGCTGCTTCTCAAGAGGGAAACTCCCGACGCTCGGCCCTCGACCGACTAGGTCGAAGGGAGAACGTTGAGGAGAGTCAGGGCACGCGGAGAGCGCGCCGTCGCAGACGAAGCCTGCGCCTCCGTACGACCAGCCCAGATCTTAGGGATCACCTCACCGCCCAACGCATCGAGCGTGGCGATGACCTAAGGGAGCGACTAAGCTCTCGGCCAAACATCCCTGCAGCAGCCCCAACTAACGGGAACCGCCGAACGGGTCAAGGGTCAAATGAAAGACGACAGGTGACTCCTCCCGAACAGGGAGTTACTCCGACTACCGGTCTCGATGTGATCACAATGATCCACAATCTTCGAAATGAAGTACGAGATCTCCGAGAACACGGAATAGGCGGAAGTGCCTATGGGGTCGTTGAGGAGAAGTCCTCGCCTTTCACGGCTCAGATATTGGCCGAGGTATGTACGGGAAATTTCAAACTCCCGAACCTCGCTCCATATAATGGAAAAGCAGATCCTGCTTACCACATCCAGCACTATGAAACCTGGATGACGATGCAGGGTGTCACTCCCGGCGCTATGTGCCAAGCTTTTAGTCTTACCCTCGCCGGACCCGGCTTCGAGTGGTTCAAGAACTTAAGGCCGGGAAGCATCCGCTCGTTCAAAGACCTGAAGGACATGTTCCTAGCACGGTTCGCTACGTCTATGGTCCAAAAGAAGACCAAGATGTACCTGTGGTCAATCAGGCAAGAGGATGGCGAGTCTCTTAGACGATACCTCGCCCGATTCACTGAAGAATCGAATAAGGTCGACCGCTTTGACGACAAAGACGCAATCACCGCCATCACTGAAGGCTTGCGCACAAGTGACTTCCTTAAGTCCATCGTCGGCCGTGTCCCTTCTACCATGGCCGAGTTAATGACTCGAGCCAAGACCTTCATGGGAGTCGAAGATTACCTCGATGGTCGCAAGGGCAATGATCAAAGCCCTCACCACCGAGACGAGCCTAGCGACGAGCAAGGAAACTCCCGTAAAAGGCGAAACAGAGGAGGTCGAACTTTTGATAGACGACGTCCGATGCCCCAGAAGCCGCGACTTGCGGAAGACTTTAAGGGCTACTCGTCGTTCACACCGTTGAACACAACGCCGGAGCAAATCCTAGCTTTAGCGCGTGACAAGTTCACTCCCCCGGCTCCAATGAACAAAGATCCCGCGACTCGCGATAGATCTAAATATTGCGAGTTCCATCAGGAATACGGTCACCTGACCTCTGAATGCTATAGTCTTAAAAGGCAGATCGAGGCATTGATCCAACGGGGTGAACTAAAAGAGTTCGTGTTACGCATGATTAGCGCTGCGGGCCCCACCTCGAACAGACCACAGTCTGGCAGGGGAGGAGGAACAGCCGCTTCTGCCGACCGAACCACGGCTACTGCCAATGCCAATCCACAACTCCACGTTGTGACCACCATATTGGGAGGTCCACAAGATGGAGATTCGGCCCGACAACGGAAAAAATTCCTAAGGACCGTGGCTCAAGAAGACGCTGCTATGCACGTCAACCTCACGTATGAAGAACCTCCGTCCGTGCCTCACGAGACGATGCATTTCACCAACAAAGAGGCCAAGCGAGTTGTGCATCCGCACAATGACGCAATTGTGCTCAAAGCCCAAGTAGCTAATAACTTGGTGAAAAGAGTTCTCATCGACAACGGCAGTGCTGCCGACATAATCTTCAAATCCATCCTAGAGCGCATGAAGCTCGGGGGGCTACGCCCAACTCCGACCCAAACGCCTCTATTCGGGTTCACTGGGGAGAGAGTCATGACCGAAGGCATCATCGATCTACCGGTCACCTTCGGAACTCCCGGAGGCATTGAAGTCGTTCACATGGTCCCATTCCTAGTGGTCGACCAAGAGTCCCCCTACAACGTAATCGTTGGGCGACCCACGTTGAACCGGCTAAGGGCAATCACTTCAACATACCACCTACTGGTGAAGTTCCCTACCAAGGATGGAATCGGCATCATGGCTGGAGATCAATCCCAAGCCAGAATATGCTACGTCCAGGGAATCGATGGAAAGACCGCTAAAAAGACGGTTAACACGATCTCTCAGCTCAGAGATAGCGTCGAGTTGACCAAGGTCCTCCGCGAAGTCCATAAAGACACCTGCATGACACCCAAGTGCAAGGTAACGGTGTCCTCATCAGGGACCCCACACGGTCTACCAGGTCATACATTGATGAGACACCGATCTATCGCCTGTGGAATGCGGAACACTGGAAGAGAGTACTACCACTAGCCAGCAATCCCCCCCATTTTATTTCTTTGCTTTCTAAACATCCAATAAGGCCTACGAGCCAACGTTTTAGGATTTCAAATTTTTTTGCAATATTAATAAAGTTCGATGTTTTTCTTTCAAAATCCACTTTATCAAAGATTTCCAATCATCAAAGATTACGCTTGTAAACCCAAAACTCGGGGGGCTAGTGACATAGGCAATGGTAAGTACGCTCAAAATCCTCAAGCAAGTACGCTCCACAAAAAGAAAGCACGCTCCATCAAAACAAAACACCCGAACACAAAACGGGAGCAAGCGTGCACGTAAGACGCCTCTGTGGCGCGCCGTAAGACATCCCAGAGATGCAGGCTAAAGACGCCCCCGTGGTGCGCCCAAGAGACATCCCCAAGATGCAGGCTAAAGACGCCCCCGCGGCGCGCCCACGAGACATCCCCGAGATGCAGGCTAAAGACGCCCCCGTGGCGCGCCCAAGAGACATCCCCGAGATGCAGGCTAAAGACGCCCCCGCGGCGCGCCCACGAGACATCCCCGAGATGCAGGCTAAAGACGCCCCCGCGGCGCGCCCAAGAGACATCCCCGAGATGCAGGCTAAAGACGCCCCCGCGGCGCGCCCACGAGACATCCCCGAGATGCAGGCTAAAGACGGCCCCGCGGCGCGCCCAAGAGACATCCCCGAGATGCAGGCTAAAGACGCCCCCGCGGCGCGCCCACGAGACATCCCAGAGATGCAGGCTAAAGACGCCCCCGCGGCGCGCCCACGAGACATCCCCGAGATGCAGGCTAAAGACGCCCCCGCGGCGCGCCCACGAGACATCCCCGAGATGCAGGCTAAAGACGCCCCCGCGGCGCGCCCACGAGACATCCCCGAGATGCAGGCTAAAGACGCCCCCGCGGCGCGCCCACGAGACATCCCCGAGATGCAGGCTAAAGACGCCCCCGCGGCGCGCCCACGAGACATCCCAGAGATGCAGGCTAAAGTCGTCCCTCGCGACGCACCTAAGACGCCTACATGGCGCACGTAAGACGCGTAAAGGCGCAACCCGTAAGACGCCTACATGGCGCAACCTAAGACGCCTACATGGCGCACGTAAGACGCGTAAAGGCGCAACCCGTAAGACGCCTACATGGCGCAACCTAAGACGCCTACATGGCGCACGTAAGACGCGTAAAGGCGCAGCCCGTAAGACGCCTACATGGCGCAACCTAAGACACCTACATGGCGCAACCTAAGACACCTACATGGCGCACGTAAGACGCGTAAAGGCGCAACCCGTAAAACGCCTACATGGCGTAACCTAAGACGCCTACATGGCGCACTTAAGACGCCTACATGGCGCAACCTAGGACGCCTACATGGCGCACTTAAGACGCCTACATGGCGCACGTAAGACGCCTACATGGCACAACCATAGCACACCTAAAACGCCTACATGGCGCAACCAAGATGCCTACATGGCTCATCTAAAACGCCTATACGGCACACCTAAGAAGCCTGCATGGTGCATCTATGCCATCCCTCGCAATGTGCCTAAGGCGCCTAAACGACGCACAAAACCGCTTCTCACGACGCGCTAAGAGTCGCCACAAAGCGTTGAATATGATGACTAAATCGCAACGCACCTGAACCGCCGTACAAGGCGCAGTTCATGCTGTCTTCGCCATCGCCAACTAAACACGATCACCCTCACCTTGGGAGAATCCCCGTTCCATGCGAGTTAATTGAAGCTGCTCGCAAAAACTCGCGAACCTCGCCTCCGAGCAAGAACCTCGCTCGGCCTGAACTAGCCGAGACTTCGCTCCTCGAGTCGAGTCATCCTCCTCGAGTCGAGCTTCGCTTCTCGAATCGAGTCAGTCTCCTCGAGTTGAGCTTCGCTCCTCGAGTCAAGTCATTCTCCTCGAGTCGAGTCAGTCTCATCGAGTTGAGCTTCGCTCCTCGAGTCAAGTCATTCTTCTCGAGTCGAGCTTCGCTCCTCGAGTCGAGTCATCCTCCTCGAGTCGAGTTTCGCTCCTCGAGTCGAGTCAGTCTCCTCGAGTTGAGCTTCGCTCCTCGAGTCAAGTCATTCTCCTCGAGTCGAGTCAGTCTCATCGAGTTGAGCTTCGCTCCTCGAGTCAAGTCATTCTTCTCGAGTCGAGCTTCGCTCCTCGAGTCGAGTCATCCTCCTCGAGTCGAGTTTCGCTCCTCGAGTCGAGTCAGTCTCCCCGAGTTGAGCTTCGCTCCTCGAGTCAAGTCATTCTCCTCGAGTCGAGCTTCGCTCCTCGAGTCGAGTCATCCTCCTCTAGTCGAGCTTCGCTCCTCGAGTCGAGTCATCCTCCTCGAGTCGAGCTTCGCTTCTCGAGTCGAGTCAGTCTCCTCGAGTTGAGCTTCGCTCCTCGAGTCAAGTCATTCTTCTCGAGTCGAGCTTCGCTCCTCGAGTCGAGTCATCCTCCTCGAGTCGAGTTTCGCTCCTTGAGTCGAGCCATTCTCCCCGAGTTGAGTCTTGCTCCTCGAATTGAGTCATACACCTCGAGTCGAGCATCGCTCCTCGAGTAGAGTCATATTCCTTAATGTCCAGCCAGTCTCCTTGAGTCGAGTCTAGCCCCTCGAGTTGAGACTTGAGTCGGCTCCCCGAGTCGAGCCTAGCCCCTCGAGTTGAGACTCGAGTCGGCTCCCCGAGTTGAGCTTCGCTCCTTGAGTTGAGACTTGATTCAGTCTCCTCAAGTCGAGCTTCGCTCCTCGAGTCGTGCCTTGAGTCAGTCTCCTCGAGTCGAGCTTCGCTCCTCGAATCGAGCCTCGAGTCAGTCTCCTCGAGTCGAGTCCCACTCCTCGAACAAACGCCTGGAGCGACCTGAAGAACAGGTCAGCCAAGGTAGAGACCCGCGCTCGCGCCTGGGGAATAAGGACCGATCTTCCGAACGCAGACGAAGAAGCGTCACCAAGGCGGGAATGGCGGATGCCCCGTGAGGCCGACTTATGCTTGATGCGTGGTCAAACTTTTAGCGTTTATCCCCGAGCAGTCGAAGCCCTCCGGTGCGGCAGAGCCTTCCGCCAGGTGCCGCTCCGTCTTCTCGAAGCATCAGCCCGCAGCATCAACCTCCGTCTTCGAGACCTCGGAATGAGCACGCCTTTGCAAAATGCAAAAGTGCAGTCGCCTTCCAAGCTGGCCGAGACGGAAGCCATGATCTTCCCCTAATAGGTCACGATTACACAATCATCACCCTGCTAGTCACCGTCGAGTCCCATGGACTCCGGATTGATGACATTATCAAACAAAACGCCATCGAAGGTTAACTCGGGCGTAACATCGCCAAAAGATCAATAAGCCGCGACGCGCCGACACACCTCTACATAAATGCACGCCCTACTCGCGCATGCATATCCCATTTGCTCCGGGGCTAGAGCGACGAACGCAAGCGCGTTCGCCTCGCCCACGTTGAGCTACGCCTCCTATCCGCTTGGATCCTCCTCCACGTGTACATCACACACTCGTGTCGAGAGAGAAGGAAAAGCGAGAGAAAGCACTAGCAATTGTGAGAGTATTCTTTATAATCACAAAGGCTTCGCAACAGTGAAGCTCTGGAAAGTCTATTTTCCTCAAACACCCAACTAGAAGAACAAAAAGTTCATCGCTGGGACGCCTCCCGAGCGACGAACTTGGGGGGCTAATGTTGTCGGTCGTTTTCGGAAAACCCGAGACGCCAAGAAGGCACGTCGCTCAAAGGGCCGATGGTCAGGCCGGAGGTCCTGAAGAGCGGCAGGTCTTCAAGCCTTCGCCTAAACTCTTGACTCCTCGAGTCGAGCTTCGCTCCTCGAGTCGAGCCTTGAGTCAATCTCCTCGAGTCGAGCTTCGCTCCTCGAGTCGAGCCTCGAGTCAATCTCCTCGAGTCGAGCTTCGCTCCTCGAGGCGAGCCTTGAGTTGTTCCTCGAGTCGAGCCTCGAGTCGGTCTCCTCGAGTTGAGCTTCACTCCTCAAGACGAGCCTCGAGTCGCTCCTCGAATCGAGTCACTCTCGCCAAGTAAAAACCCTCATATTTCATGTGGCAAGAATGGTATTCGAAGGTCCGCAAGAGCCCGACGAGGCGGGCCATGCGCCGCGCGCGCAGCCGCGCCGGCCAACCAAGCGCAGCAGCCCGCGCGCCGCGCCAGACGGGCCGCGCGCCGCGCCAAGCAGACCGCGCGCCGCGTGATGACACGCCCGCGCCGCACATCCAGCGCCGCGCATCGCGTGCCGCGCCTGGTGACCCGCGCGCCGCGCCCCCTGCGCCGCGCGCCGCGCGCCGCGCGCGCCGTGCGCCTCCAATTAATGCCACGCGCATTCCTAGTCCCACATGGACGAAAAAGGAGCCTCTTAAGGCCCCCAAACACCTATAAATACCCCCTCTCATTGAGGGGAAAGCCATCCCATTCTTTCTCAAGGAACTTGAGACTTCTCTCCGCTTCTCTAGATGCCATCCTTGGCCTGAAGCGGATTCTCCACGATTTCTCGCTCTCGAAGATTCTGAAGCACTTTCCGGGGACTCCCGAGTGCCGCCTCTCTTGATCGAGCGATTAATCTTGAGCCCACGAGTGCTCTAACGGTTTTCTACTGAAAATCGCCTACGCGTCTAGCACCCTAGACGCGTCCACCATTTCTGACAAGAAATCGCCTACGCGTCCGGCATTTCCAACTAGGAATCGCCTACGCGTCCGGAATCTTCGCCACAACAAGGAACTCTTGACTTAGAGTCTCCCACGTCTCCAAAAGAGAGAAAACACACATTCTCTCTCGCATACGCGATCTCCGAAGTTCTGAGACGTCGCCGAGGACTCCTCCGCGCCTCGTCTCCTTCGTTGAGCACGCCTCTCCACCAAGGCTCCGCGCCTCATACTGCGTCCTACACGCTTGAACTACGTTCTGACCTGATCCCACGCACGGGTACGTAGGCAGCCGACAACCAAGGCACGGTCACTCCTCCTCCTCATCCCCTACCTCTCCCGAGAGGCGGGTTGATCGGAGAAAACCCTAGCTCGAGACTATCGGGTTCACACTCTTGGCCCGGGTGCGATCACTTGGTCCGGCCTTGGATCGAACCGCCCGAGGTTTTAAATAGTTGTTCATTTTCGTGCGACAACACAAGATACAAATGCACGAGCCCGATCAGATCATGACAACCTTCTTCACTGATCGTGGCCTCTACTGCTACAAGGTCATGCCTTTTGGCCTTAAAAATGCAGGAGCTACTTACCAACGATTGGTAAACCGGATCTTCGCCGACTAATCGGCAAGACTAATGGAAGTTTACGTGCACGACATGCTCGTTAAAAGCCTACTGGCTACCAATCACGTAGACAACCTGAGGGGGATGTTCTTAATCCTCCGCCTGTACAAAATGAAGCTCAACCCCAAACGAGCTATGAGCGCTGTGCTGATCCGTGAAGAAGATAGGGCTCAATGGCCCATCTTCTACGTAAGCAAAGCCCTACTAGACGCCGAAACGCGTTATACAGAGATAGAGAAACTCTCTCTCGCTCTCCTCGTAGCCGCCAAAAAGCTACGCCCCTACTTCCAGGCTCACCCAATCGTTGTCCGAACCGGACACCCAATCGGTAAAGCTCTACAAAAGGGAACATCGACTCGCATGGCGATCTGGTCCCAAGAATTGAGCGAGTACGGGATTGAGTTTCACCCGAGACCAGCAATAAAGGCTCAAGCCTTAGCTGATTTCGTAGCAGAATTCTCCTACACTCCCGACATGGGAAGAGCAGAAGACGACTCGACCGACGACTTGTCGGCTCGAAAGAGAAAGGTCGACCCTACGGGTCCCATCTGGGAACTACACGTAGACGGAGCACCTAATGCCCAGGGAGCAGGCGCCGGCGTGATTCTAACAAATCCTGACCGGGAAAAGTTACGCTACACCCTTCACTACGGATTCCAGGCCTCAAATAATGAGGCCGAGTACGAAGCCCTCATCGTAGGGCTAGAGCTCGCTCAAAAGCTCAACGTACAGAATTTACGAATACACTGTGACTCGCAGTTGATCGTAAATCAGGTTAAAGGCGACTACGTTGCCAAAGAACCTAACATGATCGCCTACTTGGAAAAGACAAATGCCAAGCTAGATGCCTTCTCCTGGTTCGAGATCATCCAGATCCCACGAGAAGAGAACTCCGAGGCTGACGCCCTAGCTCGCCTCGGATCCGGTATCACCGAAGACGGGTTGGGAACTATCCCAATCGAGTCTCTCTCCTGACCATCCGTCTTACGTGATGAGGTTGGAAAGATTGAGAGCGCCGCTCATCCAACTTGGATGACCCCGCTTACGGACTTCTTGCGAAGAGGGGTACTTCCCGAAGACCGCAGAGAAGCCGAAAGGCTGAAAGCCCTCGCATCCAAATACGTGTTGAGAGGCGAAGCCTTATACAAGCGCGGGTATTCAACCCCGCTGCTCCGATGCCTCAACAGCGTCGAGTCGACTAAGGTCCTCCGCGAAATCCATGAACGCCTCTGCGGGAACCACGCCGCTGGGAGGTCCCTCGCGCTCAAAGCACTTCGACAAGGCTATTTCCGGCCAACGATGAAAAAAGACACCTACGACTGGGCAAGAAAGTGCGACAAGTGTCAACGTTTCTCCAACGTTCCACGACAGCCGCCATCTCCCCTGAGTTGCATTGTTGTTCCACGCCCCTTCGCATAATATGGCGTAGACATTATCGGCAAGCTTCCCAAAGACCCGAGGCAATACGAATACGCCATCGTCGCTATCGACTACTTCACTAAGTGGGTCGAAGCCGAGCCTCTGGCCAAGACCACCGAGGCCAACACTACAAACTTCATCTGGAAGTCCATAATATGCCGCCACGGCATCCCCGCGTCGATTGTGACCGATAACGGTGCGCAGTTCGACAACGCGAGGGTTAGAGAGATCTGCGCCCAGCTAGGGATAAGCAAGACATTCTCATCCCCGCGACATCCACAGGCTAATGGCCAAGTGGAAGCCGTCAACAAGATGATTAAAAGCAACCTCAAGAAAAATCTCGAAGCCAAAAAAGGTGCCTGGGCTGAGGATTTGCCTTTCATCGTATGGGCCGACCGAACGACCGTTCGAAACGCCACCGGAGAGACCCCCTTCTCCCTAGCCTTTGGGATTGAAGCAGTGGTCCCCGTGGAAACGGAAGTCCCCACCTACCGGGTCGGCACTTTCGATGAACAAGAAAATGATGAGGCCATGCGCCTAGAACTGGATCTAATCGACGAGAAAAGATCCGAGGCCCTCACCAGACTCGCTGCACAAAAGCGAAAGGTTGAGAGATACTACAAAGCCAAAGTAAAAAGGCGGATCTTCGCCGTCGGCAGCCTTGTACTCAGACGCGTGTTCAAAAACACCGAAGTGCAAGGCGCCGGAGTCCTGGGCCCAAATTGGGAAGGACCATATAGAGTTCGACAAGTCATACACGACGGAACCTACTACATCGAACACACGGATGGAACTCCAATCCGGCACCCGTGGAACGCCGAGCACTTGAGGCAGTACCACTAGTGACCAAGTCCCCCATTTATTGCTCTGATTTCCCTTATTCAATAAGGCCTACGCGCCACTGTTCAAGGATGTTCCCTGTTAGCAAAACTTAATAAGAAATAAAGTTTGAGGTCTTTTTACCCACTTGATCACAGTTTTTAGTCATCATGGCACGACCTGTAAACTAAAAACTCGGGGGGCTATGGGTCCTGAAACGTACACTCGAAAAATTACGGCATAAAAAAAAACCTTAAGCCCCCCACTCACGGGATACAAAGGCTTAAGAAGCTCGGATCCCGACGGCTCATCAGACATACGGGTCCGGGAAAAGACGCCGGCCTAACCCGGCGCAACGCATAAGATCGGTTGCTCAACCCACGAGCTCAAAGATGTCGGCCTAACCCGACGCAAAAGTTCGGTCGCTCAACCTACGAGCTCAAAGACGTCGGCCTAACCCGACGCAAAAGTTCGGTCGCTCAACCCACGAGCTCAAAGACGTCGGCCTAACCCGGCGCAAAAGTTCGGTCGCTCAAATACCACGAACACTTCTACCCAGGCCTAAGTCCCCCACAGGGATACAGACTTAGGAAGCTCGGACCCCGACGGCCCTTCGTGCATACGGGTTCGAGTAAAACGTCGGCCTTCCCGGCGTGCCGTAAGACGCGTAAAGGCGCAGGTGAAAGATGTCTTCCAGGACGCATGTAAGTCGCGTAAAGGCGCTGCCTCAAACCCTAAAAAGGCCAAATTTGAGCCAAACAAAGGTTCGCCAGCCTCAGGGCAGGAACACCTAAGACGCCGGCCTATCCCGGCGCAATAGGGTTTGAGTAAAAGTCGTCGGCCTAACCCAGCGCAACCGCGTTCGCTTGCTCCAGGGCAAGCGGGCCCAAAAGACGTCTGCCTAACTCGACGCAACCGCGTTCGCTTGCTCCAGGGCAAGCGGGCCCAAAAGACGTCGGCCTAACCCGACGCAACCGCATTTGCTTGCTCCAGGGCAAGCGGGCCCAAAAGTCGTCAGCCTAACCCGATGCAACCGCGTTCGCTTGCTCCAGGGTGAGCGGACCCAAAAAGACGTCGGCCCAACACGACGCACCTGCGTTCGCTTACTCCAGGGTGAGCGGACCCAAAAGACGTCGGCCTAACCCGACGCAACCGCGTTCGCTTGCTCCAGGGTGAGCGAACCCAAAAAGACATTGGCCTAACCCGACGCACCCGCGTTCGCTTGCTCCAGGGTGAGCGAACCCAAAAAGACGTCGGCCTAACCCGACGCACCCGCGTTCGCTTGCTCCAGGGTGAGCGAACCCAAAAAGACGTCGGTCTAACCCGACGCACCCGCGTTCGCTTGCTCCCGGGTGAGCGAACCCTAAAAGATGTCGGCCTAACCCGACGCACCCGCGTTCGCTTGCTCCAGGGTGAGCGAACCCATAAAGACGCCGGCCTAACCCGGCGCAACCTACGCTCGGTTGCTCAAAAGCATGAGCTCCTAAGATGCTGGCCTAACCCGGCGCGATCTACGTTCGCTTGCTCCAGGGCGCGAATTCAAAGGACGCCGGCCCAACCCAGCGCGACATGCACGTCCAGTCGCCAATGGCACGGACGCAGAGCCCCCGGGAACTACCCGGCACGACCTCTTCGATCGTCGAAAAACACGAAGCGAAGTCACTGGGCCACGGCCGCATTAGGCACGCTGAATCGTCGGCCTAACCCGACAGTCCGATACCATCGTTCAAACACAGGTCGCCCAATCGCCTAACTGGGCACAAAGGCCCCCTCACATCGAACGTTTAAACAACAACGAGTCGTAACGACGAAATGCACGGAGGACGAAACCCAGTTAAGGACGCAAAACCTGCCAAAACTATTGGTAAGGATGCAAGCCCTTCGGCCACGTTAGCCCGCAAAGAAGGCATATACGAGTAAAATTGCTCGAACATTCAGATAAGCATTCAACACAAAAGCGACCAAAATATCTCATAAATAAAAGAGCCACGGCTCTAAATCCAATAAACACGTGCTAAATAAAAAGTGCGTGAAAAATAAATGAAATCCTAGAAAAGGAAAAGAAAACAAAGCGCTAAACATACGCGCTGAAAAAGAGGCCACACGGCTCAAGCAGCACCCTCATCTAGCAGGGGAAATAGGGTGTCGAAGAATATAAAGGTGACCCCCCGGGCCTCGTTCTCGGCCGCGGTCGCATCCCGACACTCTACCACCCCAGCACGATGGGCCTCCTCGGTCCCTATGTCGTAGTCATCGTGCAAGTCGGACGCTCTTCGCTCCGCTTCAGCAAGCTGGGACGAGAGGCGAGAGTTTTCCTCCGCCAGAGAGTCGCGCCCGTGCTTCGCCCGAACACGCGCCGCTTCGATCGAAGTAAGTTGGCGGTGCGACGTCTCCAAAGCATCGGATCGAGCATCCTGTTCCCTCCGAAGGTCGGTAACCTCAGTGCGAAAAATCTCCGCTGATCGGGTCGCCACCTCGCAAGCTCGCCGTTCTTCGGTGAGCTCTCCCGCCATCTTGGCCACCGACATTTGGGCTCCGTCACGCTGATCCCGTGTGATTTGGAGTTCCACCTTAGCCTCGCGAAGCTGGTCTCGAAGCGCCTCGGTCTCCGCCCCCGGGTGCGAACCTCGCTCGACCTGAGCCAGCCTAGCCTTCGTCCGAGCAAGCTCCTCCTGGGATGCCCCTAAGCGCCGGATGAAGTCGTGCAAAATCCTGCCGCTTCGCACGGCCCTCGTATACGCCTGCAACGACAAAGAAGCAAGGGTTAAAACTAAGACCTATGCTTACGACAGAATAAACAGAAATCCTGACCCTCTGAGCGTCGGTAACCCCCGCCTGGAAGAAGGCAATATCGTTCTTCGATACCACGCCCTTCCAGTAGGACAGGGGGGATCCCTCGAGGTGGCGGAAGCAATCCCCTCGAGCCTCTATCGCCTCTAGCTCCACCGCCGAATTCGCCCTCTTGGGCTCGGAACGCTCTTCAGGAGGCACCGATGTTGAAGCCCTCTTCAAAGAAGCGCGGGGCTCTGGTTCAGCTACAGCAGCGGTCTCGACACGCTCCCCCCTCGCCTTGCGGTCAGCGACCCTAGAGCGGATCTCCGCCATCGACGCAGGGTCCCGAGATGCGGAAGCCAGCCTCCTAGTTCGCCTCTTTGCAGCTACGCAAAACAAAGCAACGAAAGTCAGGTTCCTGTCAAAACAAAAAGTTTTTTACAAAACCGTAAAGTTACTTCGAAAAGCAGGAGCGACTGGTTGAGCCACGGGACTCGGGGGCCTGCTCGCCCGGCGCGCCTCCTCGGTGCCCGGAGCAAAGGGCGGGAACCACCCGGTGAGCGCCATCAGCTCGGGGGAACGGAACCGCTCGCCAACCTTGCGGGCTTCCGACATCCCTGATATTTCTCTCACAAAGGGGAGCTCCGCTGCCCCCTCATCCGTTGGAAAGTCGGCCAGACGACCGAAGCGAAGGAGCGCCTCGCCGAAGGCGTCCGAGGTGACCCACACCCACGCCCGGCGGCTAGGCGGGTCACAATCTTCGACCAGCCTCACGTTGCCCCGAGCACGGGCCATATGAAATCCCGGCTGCCCCGGCGCTGGGAAGACGGCGACCAGATTACGGCAGTCGTCCACGGTCATGGCACGCTGCGTCTGGCAGTGCCACTCCATGAAGCATGTAGCCAACAGGCGGTAGAACGTCGGGCTCATCTGACATGCGTGGACCCCTAGTCGGGTCAGGATCTGCTGGACGATCATGGGGAACGGGAGATGCAACCCGCATACAAGACTCCCGATCATCACGGCCGCGTACCTGTCCCTGGGACGAGAGGGCCTGTCCTCGGGGGCAGGTCTAAGCAATCCCACCGAGGGAGGGATGTTATACGTCTCCCAAAGAGTGCTGAAGACTCGGGAAGTGAGCGTGTTCGCGGCATCGATTCCCCTGCAGTCTAAGCCGACGGGGTCGACAGAGTCGCCTACTCCATACATACGAGTCCTCTATAGTGACCTGGCATAAGTGTAGCCCGAAGCCTCCGCGGACTCGAAAGCCGACCAGGCCGTCGCCAACACTTTCCCGTTACGTTTCTCCTCCCCCCTCGCGGGAGGAGCCTCCAAGTCCTCTTCATGGCCCTCTGAGCCCGACCCTAGGGGATTGTTGTCGGCCCGTCTAGGGCCGACGAGGACAAAGGCATCTCTTCAACCCACGTGGCTGGTGCGAGGTCTCGGGCGGCGAAACCCCGACCCAACCAGGGGACGGCCCAAACCAATGGCCAAGTCAATAGCTCACTCGGCCATTGGGCAGTTCACTTGGCCATTGGCCGAGTGAACCCTCCAGCCACCAAGGCAGTTCGCTCGGCCATTGGCCGAGTGAACCTTCCAGCAGTTCACTCGGCCAATGGCCGAGTGAACCCTCCAGCCGCCAAGGCAGTTCACTCGGCCATTGGCCGAGTGAACCTTCCAGCAGTTCACTCGGCCAATGGCCGAGTGAACCTTCCAGCTGCCCCTGTAGTTCACTCGGCCAATTGCCGAGTGAACCATCCAGCAGTTCACTCGGCCAATGGCCGAGTGAACCTTCCAGCTGCCCCTGCAGTTCACTCGGCCATTGGCCGAGTGAACCTTCCAGCAGTTCACTCGGCCAATGGCCGAGTGAACCTCAGCCGGCCCAAGCTTTTCACTCGGCCAATGGCCGAGTGAACCTCACCACCATGTTCACTCGGCCATTGGCCGACCCAGCCACTCAATGGCCGAACCAAGCAAGTTCACTCGGCCAAGGGGTCTTCAAACCACCCCTTGGCTGCCTATAAATACAAGGGTCCTTCCCTTGACCCAGGTAATCCATTCTTGAGCACTGAAACGCTGCCGAACTCGTACCTCGCTCGTTTCTCTCAAGCTTTGGCCTCTAAACACCCCTAAAACCTCTATACTCCACCTCAATCACACTAATGTTGAGCGTCGGAGAGGTAAACAGGGGCACCCCCCCTGTTTCCCCTTTGTAGTTCACGTGTTCTCTACTCCTTTTCAGGTGCTCTGACGAACTCAAGGGACATCCACAGCTAAGGGACGACTTGGGATACCAAGTCCGACACGCTCGAGTCAAGACGAGACCACTTGGTCCGGCCTTGGGTCTAACCGTCTTTGGCTCCTAAATAGTTGTCCGAAAAACAGCGACAACAGGGATCGTCGGAATAAATCTCGTCCAAGAAAGATTCGGACGGCACTATCGCAAGCTCAACACCCGAGGCGTCCAAGTTAGACGCCCGGGGGAGCTCAGCACTCACCGCCGCTTCACCCCGCTGCTTGAGCAGGGGAGCAGGGGGTTGATCACCAACCGTGACGAACTCGGGTCCTTGGACCCTTCGTCCTCCCTTTCGGGGCCGCACCTTTTAGGTAGGCCGCTCCCGGGCCCTGCCAGCTTGGCAATCGCCGCGGCATCTGTCTCCAACTCTGCGAGCCATTTGTCGGCCGCACCAGAGTCTTCCTCGACAAAGATGGGAATCCCGTCGAGTTCCTCAAAGGGACCCTTGGCCGCCCCCCCAAAATTTGGGAGAGGGCAGGTAGGGTCAACCTCGGGATCATCAACATGGGAAACAAGCTCACTCCCCATCAAGAAAAAGAAAAAAGTCAACTGCCCGTGGAAATTTCAAATTCAAAGAAATTTTCCGATTACCCGCAGGCCGCCAGTGTAAACGGAAAGAGCGGGGACCCTCCTATTTATAGAGAGGAAGGTGCGAACCCTGCTCATTCCCCCTGCGCGCGCGACGCAAGGCCGGGCCCGCGGGCCGGCCTCGTGCGCGCGCCAGAATCCCAGCGCCAGGCCGCGCACGGGTCTTGCTGCCCGACCGGCCCGGTCCGGCCCCCCGGGGTCCGGCCACAAAAGATATGTGTTGTCGGGCCTTCTCGGACCGACGAGGACAAAGGAGTCACTTCGACCCGCGCGATCGGCGCGAGGCCGCAGACGGCGAAACTTTGCCTCAGCCAATGGCCGGCTCTAGAGCCTTGCCTCGGCCATTGGCCGGCTCTAGAGTCTCCCCCCAGCCAATGGCCGGCTCTAGAGTCTCCCCTCGGCCAATGGCCGGCCCTAGAGCCTTCCCTCGGCCATTGGCCGGCTCTAGAGTCTCCCCTCGGCCAATGGCCGGCTCTAGAGCCTTCCCTCGGCCATTGGCCGGCTCTAGAGCCTTCCCCCGGCCAATGGCCGGCTCTAGGGTCTTCTCTCAGCCAATGGCCGGCTCTAGAGCCTTCCCTCGGCCATTGGCCGGCTCTAGAGTCTCCCCTCGGCCAATGGCCGGCTCTAGAGCCTTCCCTCGGCCATTGGCCGGCTCTAGAGCCTTCCCTCGGCCAATGGCCGACTCTAGAGCCTTCCCTCGGCCAATGTCCGGCTCTAGGGCCTTCCCTCGGCCAATGGCCGGCTCTAGAGCCTTCCATCGGCCATTGGCCGGCTCTAGTCTTCTCTCGGCCAATGGCCGGCTCTAGAGCCTTCCCTCGGCCATTGGCCAGCTCTAGAGCCTTCCCTCGGCCATTGGCCGGCTCTAGAGCCTTCCCTCGGCCAATGGCCGGCTCTAGAGCCTTCCCTCGGCCATTGGCCGGCTCTAGGGCCTTCCCTCAGCCAATGGCCGGCTCTAGAGCCTTCCCTCGGCCATTGGCCGGCTGTGGAGCCTTCCCACGGCTAATGGCCGGCTCTAGAGTCTTCTCTCGGCCAATGGCCGGCTCTAGAGCCTTCCCTCGGCCATTGGCCAGCTCTAGAGCCTTCCCTCGGCCATTGGCCGGCTCTAAGTGCCCACTCGGCCAAGGGGTCCCCCAAACACCCCTTGGCCGCCTATGAATAGAGAGGTCTGCCCTCTCCCAAAGGTAATCCATTCTCGAGTACTGAAACGCTGTCGAACTCGTACCTCGCTCGTTTCTCTCAAGTCTCGGCCTCTAAACACTTAAACCCTCTATATCCACCTCAATCCTACTAGTGTTGAGCGTCGGAGAGGTAAACAGAGGCACCCCCTCTGTTTCCCCTTTGTAGTTCACACCTCTTTCTGCTTGCTTTTCAGGTGCCTGGACGAGATTAACACCACCAACAGCTAAGTGACGGCTTGGGATACCAAGCCCGACACGCTCGAGCCGAAGTGAGACCACTTGGTCTGGCCTTGGGTCTAACCGCTTTGGGCTCCTAAATAGTTGTCCGAAAAAATTGCGACAACATTTTGGCGCTAGAAGGAGGGGATCTCTCGACCTTGGCGACACATCCCCTCTACCAGTCTTCTTCTCACTTCTACGACTCTCGAGAGATGAGTCATGGCCCCGCCACCGCCATGGGCGCCAGAGCAACGGGCTCAAGGTGCAGCCTCCGAAGCCCCGTGCGTCGTCTTGGAGGGCAACCTCGTGATAACGAGAGCCAGCCCCGAGACCGGGCGAATGACCTCGAGGCTGCAGTCCGAGAGGACGCGGCTCGAAGGCTCGCCGAACTCCTAGACCGCCCCGGCGTCACCGGCGCGCTCATCGCCGACCTCCTCGACTCCAAAAACGTCGACGACATCAACCACGAGACCAACCTCGACCACGCTATTCACGAAAGTGGACACACACGCACGCTTCCAAGGGGACACCCTCGGGCGGCCGCGTCGAAACATCAACTTTCTGATGAGCACCCGTACGCGCCCTCGAGGGGACACCCTCGGGCGACCACATCAAGACGACAAGTGTCGAAAGGTACACGGGGGCGCTCAACCTCTAGGCCCCGAGAGGGACGCTCCAAGCTCACCAGCGTCCAAAACCCCCAGGGAGATGACGACAACAATGGCTGCGTCGTCTGTCGAGAACGTCACTCAAATGACGCACTCTCGCCTAAAGTGATAGGGACGGCCGCCGGAGACTTGAGAGATCACCTCAATTCCCGGAAGGAACCTCATGAGAGCGACTTGAGAGAAAAGCTCAACGCCCAACGCGAGATCACGAGCAAGATCGTCTTGGGACGTCAACCACCTGACGCTGCTAACTGTGCACCTAACAAGAAACGCGCCTCCACACTCGCCGCATCGGCTGTCGCTCCCGACTCACGAAGGAAGAGGCGCAGAAAAGGTCGAGTCCCTAATGACCTTCCTTCTCCGACCCAGAAGCGATCCTTCATCCCGCTCAACCCAACGCCCGACCGGATCCTGCGCTTACGCCGCGATGAGCTGGGAAGCCCCGCTCCACTCACAAAGGACCCCGCGAAGCGACATCGAAGTAGGTTCTGCGAATACCACAAAGATAACGGGCACGTGACGATCGAATGCAACCAGCTTAAGAAGAGAATTGATTCCCTAATTCAAGGTAGGGACTTCAAGGAGTTCGTCGCATCTTCTAGCAAGCCATGTTTGTCGCGACTTCGACCTTTAAATTCACGCCTGAACCCGATCGGCTTCGTGATCACTTTTATTTCGAAAATGTAATTTCTTCTTTTTTCAAAGAAGGCCAAGTGCCATGACTACCTGTAACGACCCCCTTTATTGCAATAAAAAGTTATTCTACACATGACAACTTTTTTGTATACCTCCAACACAAGAGTTTATTGGCCTTCGTCTCACAAACGCAAGAAACTCGGGGGGCTAACAGGGATCAATACTTAATAAAAAACAACGCTCAATCAAAAACAACTCAACAACAACTCAAAAAAAAATTAATAATAAAGTCTCAAGGGGCCGATGGTTAGGCCGGAGGTCCCAAAGAAAGACTTCTCACGTAACTCCTCGAGATGAGTTCATTCCTCGAGTCGAGTTTCGAATCCGCAGGTCGACCGATAATCCTCACGCCGACTCTTCACGTGGCTCCTCGTGCAGGCTCTACATGAGTCCTCGAGTTGAGTCCGAGTCCGCGAGTCGAATGATACTCATCGTGCTGATTCTTCACGTGGCTCCTCGTGCAGGCTCTACATGAGTCCTCGAGTTGAGTCCGAGCCCACGAGTCGACTGATACTCCTCGTGCCGACTCTAACGAATGGTTGGGATTTCGAGCTCGTCGCCTCGCCTGGTCGAGCTCGTCACCTCGCCTGGTCGATCTCGTCACCTCGCCTGGTCGAGCTTGTCACCTCGCATGGACGAGCTCGTCACCTCGCCAGGTCAAGCTCGCCACTTCGTCTAGTCGAGCTCGCCACTTCGTCCAGTCGAGCTCGCCTCTTCGTCTAGTCGAGCTGGAGCGACTACATCACTTTGTCCAAACGTCTTTGGATTCGGTTCGTCAGTTCACCCAAACGTGTTGGGCTAACTCTCTCGAAACAGAAAACAAATAATAATAATAGAAAAATCTCAAGGGGCCGATGGTCAGGCCGGAGGTCCCAAAGAGAAACACACCCTGTACATATCTCCTCGAGTCGAGTTCACTCCTCGAGTCGAGTACCGAGTCCACGAGTCGACTGATACTCCTCGTGCTGACTCCGCATTTCTCCTCGAGCCGAGTTCATTCCTCGAGTCGAGTTTGAGTCCACGAGTCGACTGATACTCCTCGTGCCGACTCTTCACGTGACTCTTCGTGCAGGCTCTACATGAGTCCTCGAGTTGAGTCCCGAGTCCACGAGTCGACTGATACTCCTCGTGCCGACTCTTCACATATCTCCTCGAGACGAGCTCATTCCTCGAGTCGAGCTCTGAGTCCACGAGTCGACTGATACTCCTCGTGCCGACTATACATGTCTCCTCGAGATAAGTTCATTCCTCGAGTCGAGTTCGAATCCACGAGTCGACCGATACTCCTCGTGCCGATTCTTCATGAAACTCCTCGTGCAAGCTCTACATGAGTCCTCGAGTCGAGTTTGAGTCCGCGAGTCGACCGACACTCCTCGTGCCGACTCCTCACGGAACTCCTCGTCCAGGCTCTACATAAGCCCTCGAGCCGAGTTCGAGTCCACAAGTCGACTGATACTCCTCGTGCCGACTCTTCACACATCTCCTCGAGACGAGCTCATTCCTCGAGTCGAGCTCCAAGTCCACGAGTCGACTGATACTCCTCGTGCCGACTCTTCACATATCTCCTCGAGACGAGCTCATTCCTCGAGTCGAGCTCCGAGTCCACGAGTCGACTGATACTCCTCGTGCCGACTCTATATGCCTCCTCGAGATGAGTTCATTCCTCGAGTCGAGTTCGAATCCACGAGTCGACCGATACTCCTCGTGCCGATGCTTCACAAAACTCCTCGTGCAGGCTCTACATGAGTCCTCGAGTCGAGTTCGAGTCCGCGAGTCGACCGATACTCATCGCGCCGACTCTTCACGTAACTCCTCGTGCAGGCTCTACATAAGCCCTCGAGCCGAGTTCGAGTCCACAAGTCGACTGATACTCCTCGTGCCGACTCTTCACACATCTCCTCGAGACGAGCTCATTCCTCGAGTCGAGCTTTGAGTCCGCGAGTCGACCGATACTCCTCGCGTCGACTCTTTACGTAACTCCTCGTGCAGGCTCTACATAAGCCCTCGAGCCGAGTTCGAGTCCATGAGTCGACTGATACTCCTCGTGCCGACTCTTCACACATCTCCTCGAGACGAGCTCATTCCTCGAGTCGAGCTCCGAGTCCGCGAGTCGACCGATACTCCTCACGCCGACTCTTCACGAAAATCCTCGTGCAGGCTCTACGTGAGTCCTCGAATCGAGTTCGAGTCCACGAGTCGACCGATACTCCTCGTGCCGACTTCACATGCCTCCCCGAGACGAGTTCATTCCTCGAGTTGAGTATCGGGTCCACAAGCCAACTAACCACTCCTCGTGCAGGCTCTACGTGAGTCCTCGAGTTGAGTCCCTAGTCCGCGCTCGCCGCCCAGCTCGTGGGCCAAATAGCAACGATGGGTTCAAAGGCTTGCGTCCGCTGGGCGTATCTGGTCTAGCCAGCGTCCACGGGAAACCTGGCCACACGAATGTGGCATCGCGCTCGCCGCCTAGCTCGTGAGCCGAAAGGCAGTGAGTTACAAATAGGTTTCAAAGGATAGCGTCCGCCAGGACGTATCTGGTCTAGCCAGCGTCCACGGGAAACCTGGCCACACGAATGTGGCACCATGCTCGCTGCCCAGCTCGTGAGCCGAAAGGCAGCGAGTTACAAACGGGTTTCAAAGGCTTGCGTCCGCCAGGACGTATCTGGTATAGCCAGCGTCCACGGGAAACTTGGCCACACGAATGTGGCACCACGCTCACCGCCCAGCTCGTGAGCCAAAAGGCAACGATGGGTTCAAAGGCTTGCGTCCGCTGGGCGTATCTGGTCTAGCCAGCGTCCACGGGAAACCTCGCCACACAAATGTGGCTCCGCGCTCGCCGCCCAGCTCGTGAGCCGAAAGGCAGCGAGTTACAAATGGGTTTCAAAGGCTTGCGTCCGCCAGGGCGTATCTGGTCTAGCCAGCGCCCACGGGA
The DNA here is from genome assembly GCF_054948205.1 of Urtica dioica subsp. dioica. Classification (NCBI taxonomy): domain Eukaryota; kingdom Viridiplantae; phylum Streptophyta; class Magnoliopsida; order Rosales; family Urticaceae; genus Urtica; species Urtica dioica. The sequence goes on along the minus strand of NC_142757.1, from coordinate 1,523,104 downwards.
AACCTCGCCACGCAAATGTGGCACCGCGCTCGCCGCCCAGCTCGTGAGCCGAAAGGCAGCGAGTTACAAATGGGTTTCAAAGGCTTGCGTCTGCCAGGACGTATCTGGTCTAGCCAGCGTCCACGGGAAACCTGGCCACATGAATGTGGCATCGCGCTCGCCGCCCAGCTCGTGCACCGATAGGCAACGAGTTACAAATGGGTTTCAAAGGCTCGCGTCCGCCGGGCGTACCTGGTCTAGCCAGCGTCCATGGGAAACCTAGCCACACGAATGTGGCACCACGCTCGCCGCCCAGCTCGTGCGCCGAAGAGCAGCGAGTCACAAATGGGTTTCCAAGGCCTGCGTCCACCGGACGTAACTGGTCAAGCCAGCGTCCATGGAAAACCCATTCACACCAACGTGACACCGAGGCCCCCCGAGGCCTAAGCCGTGCAAATCGATCACGCCTTCATTGGTAGGTTGAGAAAATAAGTCGCGCACAACAAAGACGCACAAATCGATTACACCTTCGTTGGCAAGTCGAGAAAATAAGCCACGGGCAACAAAAGCCGTCCCTCGCGACGCACAAAGGCCATCCCTCGCGATGCGTTAAAAGCCCTTCTACGATGCGACCACAAACTCGAGGGCGTTCGTCCTAGGTCCGCACATCAACTCGAGCACTGACTTTCCGCTCGACCTACGCTCGACCAGAAACTCGGGGGGCTAATGTTGTCGGGCCGTCTCGGATCGACGAGGACAAAGGAGTCACTTCGACCCGCGCGATCGGCGCGAGGCCGCAGACGGCGAAACTTTGCCTCAGCCAATCGCCGGCTCTAGAGCCTTCCCTCAGCCATTGGCCGGCTCTAGAGTATCCCCCCAGCCAATGGCCGGCTCTAGAGCCTTCCCTCGGCCATTGGCCGGCTCTAGAGTCTCCCCTCGGCCAATGGCCGGCTCTAGAGCCTTCCCTTGGCCATTGGCCGGCTCTAGAGCCTTCCCTCGGACAATGGCCGGCTCTAGAGCCTTCCCTCGGCCATTGGCCTGCTCTAGGGCCTTCCCTCGGCCAATGGCCGGCTCTAGAGCCTTCCCTCGGCCATTGGCCGGCTCTATAGCCTTCCCTCGGCCATTGGTCAGCTCTAGGGCCTTCCCTCGGCCAATGGCCGGCTCTAGAGCCTTCCCTCGGCCATTGGCCGGCTCTAGAGCCTTCCCTCGGCCATTGGCCGGCTCTAGAGCCATCCCTCGGCCAATGGCCGGCTCTAGAGCCTTCCCTCGGCCAATGGCCGGCTCTAGAGCCTTCCCTCGGCCAATGGCCGGCTCTAGAGCCTTCCCCCGGCCAATGGCCGGCTCTAGAGTCTTCTCTCGGCCAATGGCCGGCTCTAGAGCCTTCCCTCGGCCATTGGCCGGCTCTAGAGCCTTCCCTCGGCCATTGGCCGGCTCTAGAGTCTCCCCTTGGTCAATGGCCGTCTCTAGAGCCTTCCCCCGGCCAATGGCCGGCTCTAGGGTCTTCTCTCGGCCAATGGCCGCTCTAGAGTCTTCCCTCGGCCATTGGCCGGCTCTAGAGCCTTCCCTCGGCCAATGGCCGGCTCTAGAGTCTTCTCTCGGCCAATGGCCGGCTCTAGAGCCTTCCCTCGGCCATTGGCCGGCTCTAGAGCCTTCCCTCGGCCATTGGCCGGCTCTAGGGCCTTCTCTCCGCCAATGGCCGGCTCTAGAGCCTTCCCTCGGCCATTGGTCAGCTCTAGGGCCTTCCCTCGGCCAATGGCCGGCTCTAGAGCCTTCCCTCGGCCATTGGCCGGCTCTAGAGCCTTCCCTCGGCCATTGGCCGGCTCTAGAGCCTTCCCTCGGCCATTGGCCGGCTCTAGGGCCTTCCCTCCGCCAATGGCCGGCTCTAGAGCCTTCCCTCGGCCATTGGTCAGCTCTAGGGCCTTCCCTCGGCCAATGGCCGGCTCTAGAGCCTTCCCTCGGCCATTGGCCGGCTCTAGAGCCTTCCCCCGGCCAATGGCCGGCTCTAGAGTCTTCTCTCGGCCAATGGCCGGCTCTAGAGCCTTCCCTCGTCCATTGGCTGGCTCTAGAGCCTTCCCTCGGCCATTGGCCGGCTCTAAGTGCCCACTCGGCCAAGGGGTCCCCCAAACACCCCTTGGCCGCCTATAAATAGAGAGGTCTGCCGTCTCCCAAAGGTAATCCATTCTTGAGTACTGAAATGCTGTCGAACTCGTACCTCACTCGTTTCTCTCAAGTCTTGGCCTCTAAACACTTAAACCCTCTATATCCACCTCAATCTTACTAATGTTGAGCGTCAGAGAGGTAAACAGAGGCACCCCCTCTATTTCCCCTTTGTAGTTCACACCTCTTTCTGCTTGCTTTTTAGGTACCTGGACAAGATTAACACCACCAACAGCTAAGTGACGGCTTGGGATACCAAGCCCGACACGCTCGAGCCGAAGTGAGACCACTTGGTCTGGCCTTGGGTCTAACCGCTTTGGGCTCCTAAATAGTTGTCCGGAAAAACTGCGACAATAATATGCGTGCGTGAGGTCACTCGTGATCGAAGGTGAAATTGCCTCAACGCCCTTTTCTTTTCTAAAGTTCACGACTTACGTCCCGTAAGCCATAAACTTGGGGGGCTAATGTTACCGGTCGTTTTCGGGACACCGGAAATTCAAAAACGATTCAAGGCCGGCCGGAAGCCCAACGGGCCCCGGCCCACCAGGCCCGAGCGCCGTGACGCACCCACGGCCCGGCACGGCCGGCGCGCGCGCACCTGCGCCCCCGGCCCTGAGGCCCCTGGCCCAACGGGCCTCAGCGCACCCTGCGCCCCGGCCTCCCACCCCGCGCGCGCACTCCCGCGCACCCCGGCCTCCCGGCCTGCCCGCGCCTCGACGCCTCGGCCGAGCGCCCCTACTGCCTCAGCCGAGTGTCCCTGCCACATCGGCCACCTCGGTCGGTAGGAAGAGTCAACCTCGGGATCATCAACGTGGGAAACAAGCTCACTCCCCATTAAAAAAGGAAAAATAAGAATTTTCCAATTACCCACAAGCTGCCAGTGTGAACAGAAAGGGAGGGGGGCTCTCCTATTTATAGGAGAGGAAGGAGCAAACCCTGCTCCTTCCCCCCCCCCCCCCCCCCATGCGCGCGCGACACAAGGCCCGGCCCGCGGGACAGCCTCGCGCGCACGATAATCCCCAGCGCCAGACCGCGCGCGGGCCCTGCTGCCCGGCCGGCCCGGTCCGGCCCCCAGGGGTCCGGCCAACAAAAAAAAACAAAAAAAAGAAGAAAGAAGAGAGAAAAAAGATATGCGTGCGTACGGTCACGCGTGATCGAAGGTGAAATTACCTCAACGCCCTTTTCTTTTCTAAAGTTCACGACTTACGTCCCGTAAGCCGTAAACTTGGGGGGCTAATGTTACCGGTCTTTGTCGGGACACCGGAAATTCAAAAACGATTCAAGGCCGGCCGGGCTTTGCCGGCCGGAAGCCCAACGGGCCCCGGCCCACCAGGCCCGAACGCCCTGACGCACCCACGGCCCGGCACGCGCGCACCTGCGCCCCCGGCTCTGGGGCCCCAGGCCCAATGGGCCTCAGCGCGCCCTAGCGCGCCTTGCTCGCGCGCACCCCGCACCCCGGCCATCCCAGCCCGCGCGCGGTCCTGCGCCCCGGCCGTCCCGGCCCGCGCGCGTTCCCACGCCCCCGGTCTCCCAGCCCGCGCTCGCTCCCGCGGCCCCGGCCTCCCGGCCCGCGCACGCTCCCGCGCGCCCCGGCCTCCCGACCTGCGCGCGCCCCGGCACCCCAGCCGAGCGCCCCTGCTGCCTCGGCCAGGTGCTCCTGCTGCCCCGGCCGAGCCCCCCTGCTGCCTCGGCCGGGCGCCCCTGCTGCCCCGGCCGAGCGTCCCTGCTGCCTCGGCCGGGTGCTCCTACTGCCCCGGCCGAGCGCCCCTGCTGCCTTGCCGTGTGTCCTTGCCGCCTCGGCCGGGCGCCCCTGCTGCCCCGGCCGAGCTCCCCTGCTGCCTCGGCCGGGAGTCCATGCCGCCTCGGCCAGGTGCCCCTGCTGCCCTGGCCGAGCATCCTTGCTACCCCGGCCGAGCAATCCCGATGCCTCGGCCGGGCACGCCTACTGCTGGGCACGCCGCGCCCGGCCAAGTCCCGCGCCTCGCGCGCCCCGCTCCCGGCCACCCAGTGGGCCTCAAGTGGTCGGCCCAAGGCCTCCTCCAAATACTATAAATACCCCCCCCCCCCCCCCCTTAGGGGAGGGAAAAAATATACAACTTTCATTCCACAACATCCTGGTTCACACCAACACATCTCTACTTCTCTTCTCTCGAGAATTCTCTCTCGTGCTCTTGTGATATTCCAAGAGCGCGCAATCCTCCTACCTCGGCTCAGGAACACAAGGACCCCCCTCCACGAGAGGGAGCGCGCTCCTCTTCTGTGACCCGAGCTTCTGCAGTACACACTGCTCTCCTTCTTCTTGGCCCTTAAGCTAGAACTCCGAGCTACGAGCAAGCGACCCCTCTAAAGTCTTCACTAGAAGCTACGAGCCGGGTCCTACTCTAAAGCCTTGGATTCCCAAAGACTCTGAGCCCAAGATAGCCCTCAATACACAAATTGAACTATGTTCTGACCTGATCCCGACTAAAGGGTACGTAGGCAACCAACCTTTGGCACGGTCACACCCCCCAAAACACACCTCAGGGTCTGGAGGGTGCAGCTCGGTCTACGAGCTCCCATTTTTGGCCCGGGCCGATCACTTGGTCCGGCCTTGGATCGAACCGCCCGAGGTATTTAATCGTTGTTCATTTTCGTGCGACAACAATGGCCAAGGGCAGTCCATTAGCTGAGTGACGGCCTAGGGGCGGACGAGTGACGGCCCAGGACCGGCCATTGGCCGAGCGACGGCCTAGGGCTGGCCATTGGTCGAGTGACGGCCCAAGGCCGGTCGAGTGACAGACCAGAACCGACCATTGGCCGAGTGACGGCCAAGGGCCGGCCATTGGCCGAGTGACGGCCCAGGACAGGCCATTGGCCGAGTGACAGCCTAAGATCGGCCACTGGCCGAATGACGGCCCATGACCGGCCATTGGCCGAGTGATGGCCCAAGACCGGCCATTGGCCGAGTGATGGCCCAGGGTCGGCCATTGGCTGAACGACGGCACAAGATCGGCCATTGGCCGAGTGACGGCCCAGGGCCGGCGATTTGGTCGAGTGACAGCCCAGAACCGCTCGAGTGATGGCCCAGGACCGGCCATTGGCCGAGTGATCACCTAGGGTTGGCCATTGGCTGAGTTACAGCCTAGGCCCAGCCGAGTGATGACCCAGGACCGGCCATTGGCCGAGTGATGGCCAAGGGCCTTCTATTGGCCGAGTGACAACCTTGGACCGGCCATTGACCGAGCGATGTCCCTGGGCCGACCGTTGGGTGGGTGACGGCCCAAGGACGGCCATTGGCCGGACGAGAGACGGCCGGGCGGGCAGCGGTCGGACCGGAGACGGCCAAATGGGAACTGGCCGGCCGATGAAGGCCGAGCGAGATTGGTCAGACGGGAGACGGCCAGACGGGCACTCGCCGGCCGGGAGATGGCCGTGTTGGAATTGATCTAGGGTTTAAGAAAAAGTTTAACGCTTCGGTAAGCGGCGGAATTTTAAAAATTTTCTTCTCACAAGTAAAACGATTTTACTAACCTAGACCAAGAGCAAACACATGTTAATATAAACTATTATGAACATTAAAGATTACTAACCTTTTAGAAGCTTGAATGTTGAGAAGCTTTTGGAAAGTTGCAACGTTCGTCTCCCCTCGCAGCACGTCTCTCTTCTTTCCTCGCCAACTCGAGCAACCACGAAAGTTTCTATCACAAGAATCACTTGAGAGAAAAGGAATTAGTGTGTGGGCACTTTTAAACACTACGACTCGAGAACAAGTCTGAAAGTCGAAGAGCTAAACTGGCTAGGTCAAATGAGGACATAGGTGCCAAAACAAAAACTAAAAGAACTTAGAGAGAGAAAGAGAGAGGGGCGGCCAAGCTAGAGAGAGAAGCTCTCAATCTCTAAAACTTGGTATGAATGAAATGAGAAGAATAAGGCCCCTATTTATAGGAGAGACTTTACCTTCAATAAGGTAGTTTCCTCTTCTATAGAATATCACATATTCATGAGCAAATATTGCCTTATTTCCTCTTTCATTTGGACGTGTGGCAGCCTTCTAGAAACAAGATTGTTTCCTATTCTGTTTGCCTTGACCTTGCCTTGGCCGCCCATTACAATTTCCTTCTAGAGGAAATTTGTTTCCTCTTTTTCTTTTGGCAAATATCTTCATACATTAATGCACAAAATAAACTCTCTTTCACACTAAGCGATGCACGAATTTTATCTCCCATTTCCTCGGGTTGGACGGCCAAAAGGCTTCTAGAATGCCTTTCTAGATTTTCTTTACTTGTTCATGACAACATAAGAAAAGCCCATTAAGAATTTTCAAGTAAAATTCTATGAAATGAAATTAATTCACAAGGCCCAATGATCATATCATGGCCGAGTGTTATTAGTCATCCTATGACCATGTCAAAAAAAATTACTTAGCTTCTAGTTTAACTATTCCTACTCGATGTGATTTGTGACAGTGACCTCATGGATCCAAATGAACAAAGCTTGAGCTAAACACTTGGACTCAAAAGTACACATACCTTTTCCAAGTTTAGCTTAATGTCAACTGACTCCACTAAAGAGTTGACACTGAAATTCTCTCGGTTCAAATGAATTTATTTTCTACTCAAGAATTCAACCAAATTATGATGAGCGGATCCATTGAATATTATCTATGTTTACCCTTCATGAATATCATCAGCTAGTTGGGATTTCCAAAATTACCATTTTACCCTTCTAGCTGTTATTTCCTCAACTCCTTTGTCGCTTGTGAATAAGTTAGAAACAATGTATGGACGAGGAGCTAACAAGTCACATTGTTTCATCCAAAAGAGTCATGACTCAATTTTAACACTGGCCAGTTCATTTATTCACATTCCAAGGAACAAAGCATGAGGTGATATACATTGCATTTCAGCAATCGTGTACATGAATTCCATATCTATGAGAACTTCACAAAGTTACTCATGACATCTGCACAACTTAGTACTTCACCAATAGGTCATGTTCAGAATCACATAGTGAGTTCGAACTTTGAGTTTCTCAAATGAGAATACGTAAGCTGTGAAATGACATGTCTCATTTCAGGATTAAGGTAAGCATGATGCAATTCATACGTAGTGACTTCGAGACATAAGAGGTTAAATGGTTTGTTCTTATTTTGACTCTAGAAGTGCACTGGTCAATTTAGTACCTTCGGAAGATACCTAGAAGAAGTATAGAGTCTCCAACTCTCAATGCCCCATAACCAGACATCATAGATTCTCCTAACAATCGTACTGAGGTCAATAGTCCTTTTACCCTTAGATTGCGAATATATTGTTTTAAGCAAACCATGAAGAGTTTGTTCATGCAAATCTACATTTGTCTCTTCATGTGTTGTTTAGTTTGTTTATGGACTAAAGACTAATGTTTTATGATAAAGCTTCAAACAGACAAGGAAGAATGAATGAACGTTTCAACTTTTTATTAATGAATAAGTAATTACAAGCAAGAGTCTTCGTGAGACTTTATTACATCAAATGTACAAAATAAAGACTACAACTCCTTTGTCAGGACTTACAAAATTACAATTTTACCTTCCTAGCTGTTATTTCATCAACTCCTTTGTCGCTTGTGAACAAGTTAGAAACAATGTATTGACGAGGAGCTAACAAGTCACATTGTTTCATCCAAAAAGAGTCAAGACTCAATTTGGACACTGGCCAGTTCATTTATTCACACTCCAAGGAACAAAGCATGAGGTGATATGAATTGCATTTCAGCAATCTTGTACATGAATTCCATATCTATGAGAACTTCACAAAGTTACTCATGACATTCTCACAACTTAGTACTTCACCAATAGGCCCTGTTCGGAATCACATAGTGAGTCCGTACTCTGACTTTCTCAAATGAGAATATATAAGCTGTGAAATGGCATGTCTCATTTCAGGATTAAGGTAAGCATGATGCAATTCATACGTAGTGACTTCGAGACATAAGAGGTTAAATGGTTTGTTCTTATCTTGTCTATAGAAGTGCACTAGTCAATTCAGTACCTTCGGAAGATACCTAGAAGAACTATAGAGTCTCCAACTCTCAATGCCTCATAACCAGACATCATAGATTCTCCTAACAATCATACTAAGGTCAATAGTCCTTTGACCCTTAGATTGCGAATATATCGTTTTAAGCAAACTAGTCTCTTAATCCTATCTAGACTGATATGACCAAGTCTTAAGTGCCATAGGTATGTTGATTTCGTTAGATCGGAGGATTCGGAAAGTTTGATCCTCTTTGGCTCCCTAATTAGATCATTATCTATTTCGGTGTCTAAAAGAGAAGGTTGAGTGGGATAGATGTAGAAAAGAGCATTCTTCATACATGCATCAGTGACATAAGAATTATCAGGAAACGAAATACGAATTCCATTCATATTGAACTTTAAACAATAATCTTGCTCAAGAAGATGAGCAACGGATATTAAGTTCTTCCCAAAGGTAGGAACAAGATAAACATTATTCAAGTTTAAAGTGTGGTTTTCAAAAGACAGTTTCATGGATCCCACAGCCTTCGCAGACACCAAGCTCCCATCACCCCATTTGAAACAGAACTCGCCTTCCTCTAAGCTTTTGGTTTTCTTGAAACCATTCAAGGAACAGCAAATATGGTTAGTAGCAGCGGAGTCAAGAATCCACGTTGATACATTATCAGCTACTAAGCATGCTTCGGTAACTAGTACAATACTTTGTTCCTTTGCTTTGAGATAGGCAGGACAGTTCTTTTTATCGGCCTTGTGAGGTCTCTCCTTAGTTCCAGAGGCGGAGGCTTTTTGCTCAGTAGCATGTGCCTCTCCTTGATTCCTCTTTCTCTTAGTGAGACCTACAGCAGTGTGAAGTTCCTTCATAAGCTTGGTAACAGTGTACTCTAGCTTGTTTATGTATTAGTTCATCTTGGAGGTATCAAGAGATGCGGGGAGAGTTTCTAAGATCATATCTATGACACTCTTCCCATCAATCTGAGATCCTAGGATTTCCATTTTATTTCGGTGTCTAAAATAGAAGGTTGAGTGGGATAGATGTAGAAAAGAGCATTCTTCATACATACTGCGGGTTTTACTCTAGCTCAAAGAAAAAGAAATAATTAAAGTTCGGTCTTTTAAGGTGCGAAAAAGAATCGAGTGTAACGGAACGTTTTAGGAGGTTGTTAAAGCTTTTATTTGTGTTTTATTACCAAGGTAATAACATGATATAAAAGAAATAACAATAAGCGTAAAACGATTCAAGTAAATAAAAGAAACTAGTAAGACAAGAAAACTAGGCACAAAATTTACTCGAAATTTTCTCAAAATTAAAACCACGTTTTTTAATATAAAAAATTAAAAACTTTTAGAACTGATTCTAATGTGTTTTAATAACATCCCAAACTCATAGAAAATCAACATAATTTTTAATTTAAAGGCAAGAGCAATAAATTAAAAAAAATCTAAGAAAACAATTTTCAAGCTCATAATTTTAAATACATGTACATGCATATCTTTGACCATAGCTCTGATACCATTTGTTGGAATTGATCTAGGGTTTAAGAAAAAGTTTAACGCTGTGGTAAACGGCGGAATTTTAAAAAATTTCTTTTACAAGTAAAACAGTTTTTACTAACCTAGACAAAGAGCAAGCACATGTAAATAAAAACTAATATGAGCATAAAAGATTACTAACCTTTTTAGAAGCTTGAACGTTGAGAAGCTTTTGGAAAAGGTTGCAACGTTCGTCTCCCTCGCAGCACGTCTCTCTTCATTTCCTCGTTAACTCGAGCAACCACGAAAGTTTCTATCACTAAATCACTCAAGATAAAAACGAATTAGTGTGTGGGCACTTTTAAACACTACGACTTAAGAACGAGTCTTGAAGTTGCAGAGCTAAACACTATGTCAAATGAGGACCTAGGTGCCAAAACAATAAAAACGAAATTGAATAGAGAGAGAGAGGAGAGGGGCGGCCAAGTCTAGAGAGAGAAGCTCTCAATCTCTAAAACTTTGGATGAATGAAATGTGTGGAATGAGGCTCCTATTTACACTACTACAAATGTTGGATTACACAACGGATATTCCACAACGAAAGACAGTACCGTTGTGGAATCTATATGCATCCACAACGGTACAGTTGTACCGTTGTGGAATGTCTTGGATTCCACAACGGGTCACTATACCGTTGTGGAATGTCCGGGATTCCACAATGTACCGTTGTGGAATCTTTATGCTTCCACAACGGTACTGTGGTACCGTTGTGGAATCCCGGACAGTCCACAACGGTACAGTGACCCAACTTTACCGTTGTGGAAAGATTCGCCGCGGCGAACTATACACGTTGCCGCGGCGAGGTGTTTAAATCTGTTAAATTTTTCCACAACGGTACGAGTACCGTTGTGGAATCATTACACAGCGGAGGATTCCACAACGGTACAGAACCGTTGTGGAATCATTCCACAACGGTACTGTACCGTTGTGGAATCCCCTGTTTGTAGTAGTGTTATAGGAGAGGTTTCACATTCAATAAGGTAATTTCCTCTTCTACAGAATATCACATATTCATGAGAAAAAATCCCTTATTTCCCATTCTCTACTTGGACGTGTGGCAGCCTTCTAGAAACAAGATTTGTTTCCTATTTTGCTTGCCTTGACCTTGCCTTGGCCGCCCATTACAATTTCCTTCTAGCGGAAATTTGTTTCCACTTTTTCTTTTGGCAAGTATCTTCATACATTCATGCGCAAAATATTCTCTCTTTCTTTGGGTATGTTGGGCGCCTAAACCATCTAGAAAAGGCTTCTAGAAGCTTTTCCATTTGTTCATGACAACATGAAAAAGGCCCATTAAAAATTTTCAATAAAATTCTTATGAAATGAAATTAATCCACAAGGCCCAATAAATCTAATTTTGGCTATCACGAGGCAGTGGTTTGTGATTATGCGTTCGCACTAGAAACGTTCAGATCACGTATAGGACTGGCTAAATTTAGTCTCCTCGAACTCAGCCCCCTCGACATATTTGAGGTCGAGTCGGCTATCTTTCTCGATGTCGTAACCAAGTTTTTTTACGATAAGAGTCCCATCCACGCCCGAACAATCAAGGAGTTTGGCAAGCCCTTGGGTTGTCTCTTCTCTGAGGGGAGTGTGGTCGCCGGCGACGGTTTGGTCTCAAGGCTGCCCTTTGCTATCGTGAGGGTGTTGATCGCGCCGTCCTATGCCCCAAGTGTCTCAAGCCATATCTCGAGCTAGTCGCTTGGTCGGCCACGAAGGCGGCGGGAAGTCGGCTCATCTCTCTAGAGAGAATGTCAAGGAGAAAAGTGGTGGAAAGTGTGGTAAAACAACCGAGCTACCAATTCGGGAAGTGCCCTCCTTCTGACGCCAAAATGTTGTCTCGCGTTTTCGGACAACAATTTTGAGCCTCGAACAGTTTGATCCCAGACCGAGCCGGGTGGTCACATTCGAGCCCAAGCGTCTTGAACTCGGTATCCCAAGTTTGTCCCTAGTTGTGATGGTCTTCAATCCCTCTAGATATCGTGATAAAGAGAAGGAAAAATGTGGTACAAAGGGAAAATACAGTGGTTGCCTCTGTTTACCTCTCCGACGCTCAACATTAGGAGGATTGAGATCGAAGCAAGTGTTTGCGTGTTTATAGGCCAAAGATGAGTGAAACGAGCGTCACATAGATTTTCCAGCATTTCAGGACTAAGAAATGGATTACCTTTAGTTTCAGTCAAGATCTCTTATTTATAGACCTTGAGGAGCCTCCCACAGGCTGAAACTCTTCAAGCACGTCTTGTGACCGGGTAGCCAACCAGTCGAGCACAGGTGGCCGAGAGGCCGAGCGATAGTGGCCAAGAGGCCCTGCAATGGTGGCCGATAGGCCTTGCAATAGTGGCTGAGAGGCTGAGCAAAGGTGCATTGGTGGCCGAGAGGCCGACCGGACGTGCATCAGTAGCCGATAGGCCAAGCGAAAGTGCACCGGTGGCCGAGAGGCCGACTAGACATGCACTGGTGGCCAAGAGGCCGACCATCCATGCATTGCTGGCTGAGCGGACATGCATTGTTAGCTGACACGTTGGCGGATCGTGCATTGTTGGCCGAGATGCCAACTGGACGTGCACTGGTGGTCGAGAGGCCGACTAATTGTGCACCGATGGCCGAGCAGACGTGCACTGGTGGCCGAGAAGCTACCGACCGAACACTCATGGCTGAGAGGCCTACAACCAATCACTGGTGATCGAGAGGCCGAATCGCAGGCTTCAAGCAAGTTGGGCCTGCAGTCTTTTCCCAATGATTTGTCGTGTTTCTTTGGAAGCCCAGGACGGACGGACAATCGACGTTTAGGGGGGTGTTCACCCTCTCAATTCTGTGGTTGCCTTCTCCATTGTTGGTGGTGATGGCCCGACAACTTGTTGAGACTACAATGTTATTGATCATCGCGAGGACGAACTCCTTAGTTCTCCATGGTGGATCAAGATCTCAATTTGCCTTTTTAGGCTGTAGCACTCGAAGGTTGTGTGTCCGTGAGACTCATGGAAGTCACAGTATTTAGTTAGGTCCCGCTTCGTGGGATCTCCCTTCAAGGGTACGAGATAGAAGAACTTGTTGCGAGCCAACGCTAAGATTGTCTCGGGATTTGCATTCAATGGGGTGAAGTTCGAGGAGTCTCGAAACTTCTCCGCTAAGAGGAGCTTCTAGTCGGGCGAAGGATGGCTGGCAACATCGGTGCATGTCTTCTTCATTTTCTAGTCTTCCTACTCATTGTCTTTCTTTGGACGGCTTCCTCATTCATTGATCCTTCGGCTATCAAGGTATTCTGTTGTCGCACGAAAATGAACAACTATTCAAGACCTCGGGCGGTTCGATCCAAGGCCGGACCAAGTGATCGCACCCGGGCCAAGAGTGGGAACTCGATAGTCTCGAGCTAGGGTTCTCTCCGATCAACCCGCCTCTCGGGAGAGGTAGGGGGTGAGGAGGATGAGTGACCGTGCCTTGGTTGTCGGCTGCCTACGTACCCGTGCGTGGGATCAGGTCAGAACGTAGTTCAAGCGTGTGTGACGCAGTATGAGGCGCGGAGCCTTGGCGGAGAGGCGTGCTCGACGAAGGAAACGGGGCGCGAGGAGTCCTCGGCAGCGTCTCGGAACTTCGGAGATCGCGTACGCGTCTAGCGTGTTAGACGCGCAAGGGTAGCTCTAGTTGAGAACCCTAGGGGCATGCTTGAGCACCGGAGAACGTTCGGTCAAAGGGAGCGACGTCCGGGAAGTTCCCGTGAGTGCTTCGGGACCTTTGAGAACGAGGGAGAGAGAAGAGAACCTGCTTCAGGCCAAATATGGCATCCAGAGAAGCAGAGAAATCGAGCGTGTCGATAAGAGATGAAGAGAATTATTGGATATTCTTGGATATCTTGGGATGGCTTTTCCCTCAATGAGAGAGGGTATTTATAGGTGTTTGGGAGCCTTAGAAGGTCCCTTTTTCGTCCATGTGGGACTAGGATCGCGCATGCCATCAGGTGGAGGCGCACGGCGCGCGCGGCGCACAAGGAGCGGCGCACAACGCGCGGCGCGCGGCGCGCGGCGCAGGGGGCGCGTCGCGCGTGTCACCGGGCGCGGCGTGAGGATCGCCAGGCGCGGCGCAGGTCGCGCGGCGCATGGAGCGCGCGGCGCGCGCCTGTATGGCGCGGCGCGCCGTCTGCTGCACGGCCGGCCGGCGTAGCGCGCTGTGTGCGTGATGAACAGCTCGTCTTGGCCGGGTTCTTGCGGGCCTTCGAATGTCATTCTTCTCACGTGAAATATGAAGCTTTCTACTTGATGAGAGTGACTCGATTCGAGTAGCAAGGCTCGGCCCGGCGAGAGCGACTAGCGACTTGATTCGAGGAGTGACTCGAGGATGACTCGAGGCTCGACTCGAAAATGACTCGAGGCTCGACTCGAGGAACAATTAAAGGCTCGACTCGAGGAACCATTCAAGGCTCGACTCGAGGAGATTGACTCAAGGCTCGACTCGAGGAGCGAAGCTCGACTCGAGGAGATTGACTCAAGGCTCGACTCGAGGAGCGAAGCTCGACTCGAGGAGTCAGGAGTTTGGGCGAGGGCTTGAAGATTTGCCGCTCTTTAGGACCTCCGGCCTGACCATCGGCCCTTTGAGCGACGTGCCTTCTCGGCGTCTCGGGTTTTCCGAAAACGACCGACAACATTAGCCCCCCAAGTTCGTCATTCGGGAGGCGTCCCAGCGATGAACTTTTTGTTCTTCTAGTTGGGTGTTTGAGGAAAATGTTTCCCGTGCCTTGTGGCCCCGAGGAAAATTTTTTCCTCTTCTCTTTTTTCTTTCTTTTCTTTTCTTTTTTTTTTTCAGGGGGTGGCCGCGCGGCGCGCGCCCTGGACGGCGCGGCGCGCGGTCTGTGCTGCACGACCCGCGCGGCGCGCGGGCTTGGCGCGCGGCGCGCCCCGTGCGCGGGGCTGGTTCGCTTCGCGCGGGAGAACTCCGACTTTTTGGAGTTTCTACTCCGATTTTGCTCCTTGTGGGAGTAGGATTTCGACTCCTACCCCCCTAGAAGTCTATAAATAGACCTCCCCCCTTCCCTTTACTCCTCACTTTATTTCTTCTCTTTTCTTACGCTTGTTTTCTTCTTTTACGCTTGCATTATGGGTGTCCCTCCCCTTTTCTCAGCTGAGAGTCCCGAGATTGATTTCTCTCTCTTGTTTCAGGGTTCTGAACACGCAGAGGATGATCTCTTTGCGGGATTAAGGGAAGTCCCTCTGCACGTGGAAGAAAATCCAAGCGGAGTAGAGCAGTGGTTGGAGGAAGGCGAGCTGGGTGCGACCGTGCCCGCTGCTCAGCCTCTCGAAGAGTGCGCGCCAACTGGGCGCGGTACAGGTGGGGAGTTTGATCGTCCCGCGTCCGGGGAGCCTGCCCCTCGCCTCGTGATCAACTTAGTTGGCGGGGGGGTCCGTGACAAAGTTCGCCTCGACGCGCCGCAGTCCGACTTGGGCTTTCAAGGCGCGCCGGGAGATGTTACGGACGCGGATGCGGTGACTCCGCTAGAGTCGGTTCTCGACGAGATAGACTGCGTGGACGACTTTGGTCCCGAGTCTGAAGATCCCGGAGGTGAGTCAGAGACATGTCCGGGGGCCGAAGGCCTCGCGTCGGAGTGTCCCGAGGTACCGTCGGCAGCTGCCGCGGTCGTGTCGGAGGGCGGGGACCCTTCCGTGGAGCCAGGGGATTCTCAGCCCGAGACCCCTGACGCGGAGGCGTTGGTATCGGCGAGGTCGCTTGCTAGGACGGAGTGGTATCCCGAGGAGGGCCTTGCCGCTCCCGAGGACTTCGATTGTTCGGGGGTCGATGCTTCGAGCACGCTTACCTACCGGACATTCGTCGGTCTCCGGGAGGCTTTTGCCATTCCGTCATCCGTGGCGCTTCTCCGTCCTTTAAAGGACGACCGTCCTTTCCGGCCTCGTCGTGGTTTTGCCGCAGTTTCAGTTGCGAGTCTTAACTGCGGGTTGCGGCTGCCGTTTCAACCCATCGTTCAGCAGCTTCTCGCCCGTCTGGGGGTGCACGCATGTCAGATGAGCCCGGCATTCTACCGCATAGTGGCGATGTGCCATATGGAGTGGCATTGCCAGACCGAGCGGGTGATGACCGTGAGTGATTTTCGCAATCTCATCGCGGTCTTCCCGGCGCCCGGGCAACCCAGTTTCTTTGTGGCCCGCGATCGACGGAATACTAAGCTGATCATCGATTCAGAGAAGTACAATCGACGACCGTGGGTGTGGGTCTCGGCGGAGGCTTTTGGTGACGCCCCGCTCCGGTTCGGCCCCTTGTCCGAGTTTCCTGCTAACGAGGGGGCCGATGATCTCGACTTTGTGAAGGAGATCCGGGGAATGTCGGAGGCTCGGAAAGCCGTTGAACGATTTCGTTCTCCTGAGCTGATGGCTTCCACTGGGTGGTTCCCGCCGTTTCCTCAGCGGACCGAGGGTGCCCCAAGTGCCGCATCATCTCTCTCGAGCGGCGATCCTCAAGGTATGTTGACGTTTCGTATTTTTGCTTTTGCTTTTAGCTCAAGGTTTTGACTTTGTCGCTTTTGCAGTCTCTTCGGCTAGGGCGAGGGCTCGGGCTCGTCTAGCGAAGGCTTCCCGGGACCCGAAGTCGTTGGCGGCGGTTCGCCGTCGGATTGCTGCGCGGGATGGTCGGGAGAAACTCGATACCGATCATCGGGCGGAGAGCGGTCCTCGCGCTTCCTTGAAGCGACCTTCCTCCTCGGCTTTGCCAGACACGTCTTCGGACTCTAAGCGCGTGAATTCGATGGTCGACGTGGAGGCCGCGGAGGTTAGGGGGGAATGTTCCCTGGGCCTTGCTCAATCTTCGATGAAGATGTGGAAGAGCGTTGTGGCCAGCAGTGACGTAGAGTTCTTTCTGTTGTCAATGGTGCCCACAAGAAGAGTTGTAGTCTTTATTTTGAACATTTGATGTAATAAAGTCTCATGAAGACTCTTGCTTGTAATTGCCTATTCATTCATTAATAAAGTTGAAACGTTCATTCAATCTTCCTTGTCTGAAGCTTTATGATAAAACCATAGTCTTTTAGTCCATAAACAAACTTAACAACTTACGAAGAGACAAATGTAGATTTGCATAAACAAACTCTTCGTAGTTTGCTTAAAACGATATATTCGCAATCTTAGGGTCAAAGGACTATTGACCTCAGTATGATTGTTAGAAGAATCTATGATGTCTGGTTATGAGGCATTGAGAGTTTGGGACTCTATAGTTCTTCTAGGTATCTTCCGAAGATACTGAATTGACCAGTGCACTTCTAGAGACAATATAAGAACAAACCATTTAACCTCTTATGTCTCGAAGTCACTATGTATGAATTGCATCATGCTTACCTTAATCCTGAAATGAGACATGCCATTTCACACCTTAGTATTCTCATTTGAGAAAGTCAAAGTTCGGACTCCCTATGTGATTCCGAACAAGGCCTATTGGTGAAGTACTAAGTTGTGAGTCTGTCATGAGTAACTTTGTGAAGTTCTCATAGATATGGAATTCATGTACAAGATTGCTGAAATGCAATGTATGTCACCTCATGCTTTGTTCCTTGGAGTGTGAATAAATGAACTGGCCAGTGTCCAAATTGAGTCCTGACTCTTTTGGATGAAACAATGTGACTTGTTAGCTCCTCGTCAATACATTGTTTCTAACTTATTCACAAGCGACAAAGGAGTTGAGGAAATAACAGCTAGAAGGGTAAAATGGTAATTTAGTAAATCCCGACTAGCTGATGACATTCATGAAGGGTAAACATAGATAATATTCAGTGGATCCGCTCATCATAATTAGGTCGAATTCTTGAGTAGAAAATAAATTCATTTGAACCGAGAGATTTTCAGTGTCAGCTCTTTAGTGGAGTCAGTTGGCATTAAGCTAAACTTGGAAAAGGTTTGTGAACTTTTGAGTCCAAGTGTTTAGCTAAAGCTTTGTTCATTTGGGTCCATGAGGTCACTGTCACGAATCACATCGATAGGAATAGTTAAACTGGAAGCTAAGTCAAAACAAGAACGAAAATTGTCGAAAGGGTAATTTTGTCTTTTGAGACATAAGGATGAAATGGATGTCAATAAATTTTGACAAGTTCATTTGATGACTTAATGTCACTCGGCCATAATATGATTAATTGGGCCTTGTGAATTAATTTCATTTCATAAGAATTTTATTGAAAATTCTTAATGGGCCTTTCACATGTTGTCATGAACAAATGAAGAAGCTTTTAGAAGCTCCTTCTAGATGTGAAATGGGCGCCCAAATACCCAAGGGAAAGAGAAATTATTTTGTGCATAAATGTATCAAGATACTTGCCAAAAGAAAAAGAGGAAACAAATTTCCTCTATGAGGAAAGCATAAGTTCGGCCAACACAAGGGAAAGAGAGAGACAAACTAAATGAGGAAACAAATCCAAGGCTTATTGAAGCACATGTTGGACGTGCAAAGCAAGGGAAAAAGAGGAAATAAGATTTCCTCATAAAGGCTTGGAAAATAAGAGGAAACTACTTCTTTCCAAGGCCAACCCTTCTCCTATAAATAGGACCCTCATTCCTCTCATTCTATTCATTCAACATAAGTTAGAGATTGAGAGACTCTCTCTCTAGACATTGTTGGCCGCCCCTCTTCTCTCTCTTTCTAGTTTCTATTTTCGATTTTTCTTGTCTTGGCACCTAGGTCCTCACTCGACCTAGTCTTTAGCTCTGCGACTTTGAGACTCGTTCTTAAGTCGTAGTGTTTAAAAGTGCCCACTCACTGATTCCTTCTTTTCGAGTGATTTAGTGATAGAAACTTTCGTGGTTGCTCGAGGTGCCGAGGAAAGAAAGAGAGACGTGCTGCGAGGGGAGACGAGCGTTGCAACTTTCCAAAAGCTTCTACAAGGTTCAAGCTTCAAGAAAGGTTAGTAACTTTAATAGCTCATATTAGTTTTTATTTACATGTACATGCTCTTGTCTAGGTTAGTAAAAACTAGTTTTACTTAAAAAGAAATTTTTTAAAATTCCGCCGCTTAACGAAACGTTAAACTTTTTCTTAAACCCTAGATCGATTCCAACAAATGGTATCAGAGCTATGGTCAAAGGAATGCATGTGCATGTTTTTAAATTATGAGCTTGAAAATCGTTTTCGAAAGTTTACTAATTTTGTGACAAGTTAGAATTGTAATCTTAGATTTTTTTTAATTTATTGCTCATGCCTTTAAATTAAAAACCATGTTGTTTTTCTATGAGTTTGGGATGATGTTAAAACACATTAGAATCAGTTCTAAAAGTTTTTAATTTTTTATATTGAAAAACGTGTTTTAAAGGTTTGAGAATTTTCGAGTAAATTTTGTGACTAGTTTTATTTTCTTGCTAGTTTCGTTTATTTACTTGAATCGTTTTATGCATGTTGTTATTTCTTTTATTCTATGTTATTACCCTGCTAATAAAACACAAATAAAAGCTTTAAACAACTTCATAAAACGTTCCGTTACACTCGATTCTTTTTCGCACCTAAAAGGACAAAGCTTTAATTTATTTTTTTTCTTCGAGCTGGAATGTAAACCCGCATTAAAAGCGGAATAACTCTCTGCTCAGAAATCGAAATTTAATGATTCTTGAATCAAATTAAAGCTCTGTCTGTCCTCTGTCTAATGCCACCAGTTTCGGCTCAAAAGGACATCGGAGCCGCCAGTTATGGCGATTTTACTCCGTGGTGCGCGGCTGTCTGAAACTCCAGTTTTTTAGAAATCCGGATTTTCAAACCCCACTACCATGAGTTATAGAACTCTAATGAGAAAATTTTCTTGAGCAAAAATGTTTTTCATATGATTATAAACATGATGTGTAAAGATTAAAAGTTTTGATTTTTGAAAGATTAATTGAAATTGAATTTTTACAAAACTAGTTTGAATTTTGAAAAACCGTTTTCACTTTCAAACTTGAAAATATTTTGTCATCCAAATCAAATAAGTTTTCAAAATGTTTTCAAAACTATATCTATATCACATATGTTCAAAATCTATATGCTCTTGAAATTTTGAGTGGGAGGTCTCCTTGTAGACAAGCCGAAAAATAAAAAGATGTGTAATCTCAAACTTTCAAGTGTTCGAGTGAGTTGAAGTTCACACTTCCCTCACGCACTTTCCCGAAATAGAAAATAGGAAAAGATCGAGTATGTCCCTTGTGCCTTTATGCACTAATACTGCTCTGAACATGTCGATCTAGGATTCTCTTCTAGTTGTCCGCTCTGTCGCTCTCTAACTAGGAAATCTGTTTCCGAACTTAAAAGAGTCGATGAACCAACTCCAAAAACTAAGTGGGAGGGTTATATTCGTTGTTTGTAACCCGCGATCCCCAACACTAGTGAAAGATGCAATAACGTGGGACTAAGAGCCGCTCTTGCGACCCTCACTTAAATGTGAGTACTCCAAGGCGTTATTGCTTCGATCATTGCTCAATGAGCTACGTCCGAGAATGATGCAATGATGGCAAGGCCTCCCCTTGGGGGATTGTTTTCTAAAGCTGATCTTTTGGACTAAGTGGTTGGTTGCACACTTAGGCTCAATCCCTAGTATCCTTCCTTAAGGCTCTGCGAAAGGATATGAGTGATCAAACCAATTTACAAGGTGGCTAGTCAAAATAGATGTATTGACATCTTGGCTTAGCATTAATGATGTGTCATTTACTTATAAATGGAGATTTTTTGCGGCCTTCTCTTGAGGGAGTAAATTATCGTTTGGTTTATAACACCTTTGGGTTTTACAAAAGTCTTAATAAAACTTAAATCCTAAACCAAAGACTAATCATAAACTTGTTTCAACTCATATAGGCAATATGTCTCTCAAACATCTCTCAATCTTTCTTTCCTCGAATAAACTCGAAAACGAAAACTACGTAGATTCGAAACGTAACCTCGACATAATACCTACCGTTAACAAGCACAAATGGGTACTCACCACCCCGTGTCCTCCTCTGACGAATGACGATTCAACTCAAGAGGACAATGACGCCTTAGCGGCCTGGTTTCGATCCGATGAGATTGTGAGGTGCTATATTTTGGCATCTATGAACAATATGCTGAAAGAGCAACATCATGACATTGAGACTGCCGCTGACATGCTCTACAATCTCCTTGAGATGTTTGGAGGGCAAAGGCATCAAACAAGGCTACAAGCAGTCCGACAGTTTATGAACTGTCACATGAAGGCTAGGACTCCTGTTAGGGACCATATGATGCTGATCATTAGTTACCTAAATGAAATGGAAATCCTAGGATCTGAGATTAATGGGAAGAATATCATAGATATGATCTTAGAAACTCTCCCCGAGTCTCTTGATACCTTCATGCTGAACTACTCCATTACAAAGCTAAAGTACACTGTTACCGAGCTTATGAAGGAGCTTCACACTGCTGTAGGTCTCAATAAGAGAAAGAGGAATCAAGGAGAGGCACATGCTACTGAGCAAAAGGCCTCCGCCTCTGGAACTAAGAAGAGACCTCACAAGGCCGATAAAGAGAACTGTCCCGCCTATCTCAAAGCAAAGGAACATAGTATTGTACTAGTTACCGAAGCATGCTTAGTAGCTGATAATGTATCAACGTGGATTCTTGACTCCGCTGCTACTAACCATATTTGTTGTTCCTTGAATGGTTTCAAGAAAACCAAAAGCTTAGAGGAAGGCGAGTTCTGTTTCAAATGGGGTGATGGGAACCTGGTGTCTGCGAAGGCTGTGGGATCCGTGACGCTGTCTTTTGAAGACCGCACTTTAAACTTGAATAATGTTTATTTTGTTCCTACCTTTGGGAAGAACTTAATATCCGTTGCTCGTCTTCTAGAGCAAGATTATTGTTTAAAGTTCATTAAGAATGGAATTCGTATTTCGTTTCCTGATAATTCTTTTGTCACTGATTCATGTATGAAGAATGCTCTTTTCTACATCTATCCCACTAAACCTTCTCTTTTAGACACCGAAATAGATAACGATCTAATTAGGGAGCCAAAGAGGATCAAACTTTCTGAATCCTTCGATCTAACAAAATCAACATACCTCTGGCACTTAAGACTTGGTCATATCAGTCTAGATAGGATTAAGAGACTTGTGAGGGATGGTCCACTCCAAGCCTCTGCAATAGGTTCACTACCTACTTGTGAATCCTGCATAGAAGGAAAAATGACTAAGCGACCTTTCTCCGATAAGGGTCGAAGAGCCACTGAGTTGCTGGAACTAATACATTCTGATGTATGTGGTCCGCTCAACCAACAGGCACGTGGAGGATACGAATACTTCGTTACCGTCACTGATGACTACTCAAGATATGGGTTTGTCTATTTGCTTAAACACAAATCCGAGACCTTTAACGTATTTAAGGTCTTTAGGGCTTTAGTGGAAAAGCAAACTGGCAAAGTGATCAAAACCCTTCGATCTGATCGAGGTGGTGAGTATATGTCTGGAGAGTTCGATGACTTTCTTAAAGAAGAAGGTATCGCTTCTCAGCTTACCGCGCCTGGCACACCTCAACAAAACGGAGTGTCAGAGAGAAGAAACCGAACTCTTATGGAGATGGTTAGATCAATGATGAGTTACTCATCACTCCCGCTTTCCTTTTGGGGATATGCCCTCGAAACAGCCGCCTACATTCTGAACCAAGTTCCGTCCAAAACGGTTCCTGGTACTCCTTATGAACGATGGACTGGCCGTAAAGTGAATCTTGGCCGCATCCGAATTTGGGGTTGCCCTGCACACGTGCTGAGGCAAAAGACTAGCAAGTTGGCTAGTAGGTCAGAATTGTGCCTGTTTGTAGGATATCCGAAGGAAACCAAAGGTTTTACTTTCTATAGTCCCGAGGACGATAAGACTTTCGTTAGCACGAATGCTCGTTTCCTTGAGGAGGACTTTATGAAGGATGCGAAACCTAGAAGCAAAATTGTGCTTGAAGAAAAGTTGGGTGAGGAAGCTTCTACCTCATCTGTAAGAACTGTTCTTACCCCAACTGAAACACAACCTAACTCGTCAGAATCTCGTCAAGTAGTACTTAGACGTAGTGGGAGGGCTACTCAAAAGCCTGACAGGTACATGTCTTATGGAGACTCTCTTGTAGCCGTCTCCGACATGGATGATCCTGTTTCCTATAGCCAAGCAATGGCTTGTTCTGAATCAAACCTTTGGCTTGACGCCATGAAAGTTGAAATGCACTCGATGTATGTCAACAATGTCTGGAAACTTGTAGACCTTCCTGAAGGGATTAAACCCGTAGGGTGTAAGTGGATATACAAGAAGAAAATGGGTCCTGATGGGAACGTTGAGACGTTCAAAGCACGACTTGTGGCGAAGGGTTATACCCAACAAGAAGGGATTGACTATGAAGAAACCTTCTCGCCAGTCGCGATGCTTAAATCCATCCGCATACTCCTATCCATAGCTGCAGCTCTCGACTATGAGATCTGGCAAATGGATGTCAAGACAGCTTTTCTGAATGGAAATCTTGACGAGCGCATTTACATGGCTCAACCAGACGGTTTCGTGGATAAAGGTCAAGAGACCAAGGTTTGTGAGTTGCTTAAATCCATTTATGGACTAAAGCAAGCATCTAGGTCATGGAATATTAGATTCGATGAAACTGTAAAGAGCTTCGGCTTTGAACAGTCAATAGATGAGCCTTGTGTTTACAAGTTAATACACGAAGGCAAAGTTGTGTTTCTGGTACTATATGTCGATGATATACTACTCATTGGTAATGACGTGGGTAAGTTATCTGAGGTTAAGGTCTGGCTAGCAAAGCAATTCGATATGAAGGATCTAGGAGAAGCCGCGTACATTCTGGGAATCCAAATCTTTCGAGATAGGAAAAACCGGACCCTGTCGCTCTCTCAAGCATCTTATATTGATAAGGTGATGGATCGCTTCTCGATGCAAGACTGCAAGAGGGGTCAAACACCCTTTAGGCATGGAGTTTCACTCTCTAAGGACCAGTCTCCCAAGACTGCACAAGAGATTGAAGACATGAGGAAAATTCCTTACGCCACTGCCGTAGGAAGCCTCATGTATGCTATGCTTTGCACCCGACCTGATATATGTTTCGCCGTTGGCGTAGTTAGTCGTTTCCAATCCAACCCTGGACCCGAGCACTGGATTGCTGTTAAGCATGTTCTTAAGTATCTTCGAAGAACTAGGAACTTGATGCTTACATACTCAGGTACTGACCTGACTATGACGGGATATACCGACTCCGATTTTCAAGCGGATAAGGATTCCAGGAAATCCACTTCGGGATCTGTGTTCATCCTTAATGGTGGAGCTGTTGTGTGGAGAAGTATTAAGCAATCTTGCATTGCTGACTCCACAATGGAAGCAGAATATGTGGCTGCTTGTGAAGCATCCAAAGAGGCTGTATGGCTTAGAAAGTTCCTTAAGTATTTGGAAGTTGTTCCAAACGTCGACGAGCCCATGACCCTTTATTGTGATAATAGTGGGGCTGTCGCTAACTCAAAGGAACCTAGAAGCCATAAGCGCTCTAAGCATATTGAGAGGAAATACCATTTGATTCGAGAGATCGTGCAGCGCGGAGACGTGGAAGTGAAGAAGATCTCAACGGTGGACAACCTCGCAGATCCATTCACCAAGGCCCTAGCGAACAAGGTCTTCGACCAACATCGTGAGGGATTAGGCATGAAGGACTACACACACCTTCTTTGAGTCAAGTGGGAGTTTGTTGTCAATGGTGCCCACAAGAAGAGTTGTAGTCTTTATTTTGAACATTTGATGTAATAAAGTCTCATGAAGACTCTTGCTTGTAATTGCCTATTCATTCATTAATAAAGTTGAAACGTTCATTCAATCTTCCTTGTCTGAAGCTTTATGATAAAACCATAGTCTTTTAGTCCATAAACAAACTTAACAACTTACGAAGAGACAAATGTAGATTTGCATAAACAAACTCTTCGTAGTTTGCTTAAAACGATATATTCGTAATCTTAGGGTCAAAGGACTATTGACCTCAGTATGATTGTTAGAAGAATCTATGATGTCTGGTTATGAGGCATTGAGAGTTTGGGACTCTATAGTTCTTCTAGGTATCTTCCGAAGATACTGAATTGACCAGTGCACTTCTAGAGACAATATAAGAACAAACCATTTAACCTCTTATGTCTCGAAGTCACTATGTATGAATTGCATCATGCTTACCTTAATCCTGAAATGAGACATGCCATTTCACACCTTAGTATTCTCATTTGAGAAAGTCAAAGTTCGGACTCCCTATGTGATTCCGAACAAGGCCTATTGGTGAAGTACTAAGTTGTGAGTCTGTCATGAGTAACTTTGTGAAGTTCTCATAGATATGGAATTCATGTACAAGATTGCTGAAATGCAATGTATGTCACCTCATACTTTGTTCCTTGGAGTGTGAATAAATGAACTGGCCAGTGTCCAAATTGAGTCCTGACTCTTTTGGATGAAACAATGTGACTTGTTAGCTCCTCGTCAATACATTGTTTCTAACTTATTCACAAGCGACAAAGGAGTTGAGGAAATAACAGCTAGAAGGGTAAAATGGTAATTTAGTAAATCCCGACTAGCTGATGACATTCATGAAGGGTAAACATAGATAATATTCAGTGGATCCGCTCATCATAATTAGGTCGAATTCTTGAGTAGAAAATAAATTCATTTGAACCGAGAGATTTTCAGTGTCAGCTCTTTAGTGGAGTCAGTTGGCATTAAGCTAAACTTGGAAAAGGTTTGTGAACTTTTGAGTCCAAGTGTTTAGCTAAAGCTTTGTTCATTTGGGTCCATGAGGTCACTGTCACGAATCACATCGATAGGAATAGTTAAACTGGAAGCTAAGTCAAAACAAGAACGAAAATTGTCGAAAGGGTAATTTTGTCTTTTGAGACATAAGGATGAAATGGATGTTAATAAATTTTGACAAGTTCATTTGATGACTTAATGTCACTCGGCCATAATATGATTAATTGGGCCTTGTGAATTAATTTCATTTCATAAGAATTTTATTGAAAATTCTTAATGGGCCTTTCACATGTTGTCATGAACAAATGAAGAAGCTTCTAGAAGCTCCTTCTAGATGTGAAATGGGCGCCCAAATACCCAAGGGAAAGAGAAATTATTTTGTGCATAAATGTATCAAGATACTTGCCAAAAGAAAAAGAGGAAACAAATTTCCTCTATGAGGAAAGCATAAGTTCGGCCAACACAAGGGAAAGAGAGAGACAAACTAAATGAGGAAACAAATCCAAGGCTTATTGAAGCACATGTTGGACGTGCAAAGCAAGGGAAAAAGAGGAAATAAGATTTCCTCATAAAGGCTTGGAAAATAAGAGGAAACTACTTCTTTCCAAGGCCAACCCTTCTCCTATAAATAGGACCCTCATTCCTCTCATTCTATTCATTCAACATAAGTTAGAGATTGAGAGACTCTCTCTCTAGACATTGTTGGCCGCCCCTCTTCTCTCTCTTTCTAGTTTCTATTTTCGATTTTTCTTGTCTTGGCACCTAGGTCCTCACTCGACCTAGTCTTTAGCTCTGCGACTTTGAGACTCGTTCTTAAGTCGTAGTGTTTAAAAGTGCCCACTCACTGATTCCTTCTTTTCGAGTGATTTAGTGATAGAAACTTTCGTGGTTGCTCGAGGTGCCGAGGAAAGAAAGAGAGACGTGCTGCGAGGGGAGACGAGCGTTGCAACTTTCCAAAAGCTTCTACAAGGTTCAAGCTTCAAGAAAGGTTAGTAACTTTAATAGCTCATATTAGTTTTTATTTACATGTACATGCTCTTGTCTAGGTTAGTAAAAACTAGTTTTACTTAAAAAGAAAATTTTTAAAATTCCGCCGCTTAACGAAGCGTTAAACTTTTTCTTAAACCCTAGATCGATTCCAACACTTTCGTCACGGCGTTTCCGATGCACAGAGAGTGAGTTTCCCTTGCCTCATTTGCGATGAATCTGTCTTTCGCTAAACTGTCTTTTTGCCTTCTCAGGTGCTTGCTCGAGCGACCCGGGGCGAGAAGATCCTTCACGACCTCATCAGGCGGATGAGTCACGCTCAGGAGGAGCTTGCTCAAGCGAAGTCTCAGTTGGCTCACGCCGAGCGAGGTTCTCACTCAAAGGCGGAGTTTGCGAGTCTCCGCGAGCAGCTTCAGGAGGCTCGCGTGGAACTGGGAGTTACCCGCGGCAAGTGCGACCGTGCTCAGGCGGCGGTGGCGAAGATGGCCGAGGAGCTAACGACGGAACGTCAAGCCCTTGAAGTGGCGACTCGATCGACGGAGGTCTTCCGGAGCGAAGCGCGGGACCTTCGACGTCAGTTGGAATCGCGCACGGAAGAAGTTGGCATTCTTCAGGGCCAGCTTACATCGACTGAGGCTGCCTGTGTTCGTGCGGAGCGTAAGCGTGACTCCTTGGCGGAGGAGGTGGCTCGGGTCACCGAGGAGAAAGCCGCGGCGGAGCAGCTTGCGTCCGACCTTCAGGACGACTTTGATGTCGGAGTCGAGGAGGCAAGGCATGCAGCGGCGGTGGAGTGTCGGGACGCCACAGCTGCCGAGAATGTTTCTCGGGGGGTCACCTTCGACTTCTTCGACTCGCTTTTCCCACCACTTGACGGGGCCGACCCTGTGGGCGACGATCCCGCCGAGTGACCGTTTTCTTTCCTTATTTTTCCTGCGCAAATGTTTTAGCGCGTGCTTTTTAGGTTTTTCCGTTCAGCGCACTTGTCTTAGCGCTTGCTTACTAGGATATTTCCCTTTAGCGCACTTGTCTTAGCGCATGCTTTCTAGGTTTTGAGGCAGTTGCCCCTTTCTTTTATGAGGAGTTATTCATTTATTTTTACGAATGTTTTCGCACATTTATCTTCTATGGCATGCATGGATGGTCACTTGTTTGTGTCAATGATTTTGTCCATCCTTTTATCTCAGCAGGATACTTTTTCAAACACGCCAGTCACTTGGATGGTTTGCGTTCTTAAGTATTTTCAACTGCGAGTCAACCATGCTACGTAGGTGTGTTACGTGCGCCGGATTGCGCCACGTGGGCGTCTCAAATCGCGCCATGTAGGCATCTTGGGTTGCGCCATGTAAGTGACTTACGTGCGCCATGTAGGCGTCTTACGGGTTGCGCCTTTACGCGACTTACGTGCGCTATGTAGGCGGCTTGGGTTGCGCCATGTAGGAGTCTTACGGGCTGCACCTTTACGCGACTTACGTGCGCCATGTAGGCGTCTTAGGTTGCGCCATGTAGGCGTCTTACGGGCTGCGCCTTTACGCGGCTTACGTGCGCCATGAAGGCGTCTTAGGTTGCGCCATGTAGGCGTCTTACGGGTTGCGCCTTTACGCGACTTACGTGCGCCATGTAGGCGTCTTAGGTTGCGCCATGTAGGCGTCTTACGGGTTGCGCCTTTACGCGGCTTACGTGCGCCATGAAGGCGTCTTAGGTTGCGCCATGTAGGCGTCTTACGGGTTGCGCCTTTACGCGACTTACGTGCGCCATGTAGGCGTCTTAGGTTGCGCCATGTAGGCGTCTTACGGGTTGCGCCTTTACGCGACTTACGTGCGCTATGTAGGCGGCTTGGGTTGCGCCATGTAGGAGTCTTACGGGCTGCACCTTTACGCGACTTACGTGCGCCATGTAGGCGTCTTAGGTTGCGCCATGTAGGCGTCTTACGGGCTGCGCCTTTACGCGGCTTACGTGCGCCATGAAGGCGTCTTAGGTTGCGCCATGTAGGCGTCTTACGGGTTGCGCCTTTACGCGACTTACGTGCGCCATGTAGGCGTCTTAGGTTGCGCCATGTAGGCGTCTTTCGGGCTGCGCCTTTACGCGACTTACGTGCGCCATGTAGGCGTCTTAGGTTGCGCCATGTAGGCGTCTTACGGGCTGCGCCTTTACGCGACTTACGTGCGCCATGTAGGCGTCTTAGGTTGCGCCATGTAGGCGTCTTACGGGCTGCGCCTTTACGCGACTTACGTGCGCCATGTAGGCGTCTTAGGTTGCGCCATGTAGGCGTCTTACGGGCTGCGCCATTACGCGGCTTACGTGCGCCATGTAGGCGTCTTAGGTTGCGCCATGTAGGCGTCTTACGGGCTGCGCCTTTACGCGACTTACGTGCGCCATGTAGGCGTCTTGGGTTGCGCCATGTAGGCGTCTTACGGGCTGCGCCTTTACGCGACTTACGTGCGCCATGTAGGCGTCTTAGGTTGCGCCATGTAGGCGTCTTACGGGCTGCGCCTTTACGCGACTTACGTGCGCCATGTAGGCGTCTTAGGTTGCGCCATGTAGGCGTCTTACGGGCTGCGCCTTTACGCGACTTACGTGCGCCATGTAGGCGTCTTAGGTTGCGCCATGTAGGCGTCTTACGGGCTGCGCCTTTACGCGACTTACGTGCGCCATGTAGGCGTCTTAGGTTTTTTTGGTGGAGCGTGTTCTTTTGAGAGTTTCCTTACCATAGCTAGCCCCCCTAAGTTTTTTGGGTTATAAGTTAAATGTTGATAACCAGAAAACTTGCATAAAACGAAATTGAAATGGAAAACTTGAGTTTTATTACTTTTGCGAAAAAAAACTTGCGAGAAAATTTAAATCCTAAAACATTGGCTCGTAGGCCTTATTGAAAACGGAAATAAAAGCGACAAAAAAGCGGGGGACGCTAGCTACTGATAGTACTGCCTCAAGTGCTCCGCGTTCCACGGGTGGCGAATCGGAGTCCCGTCCGTGTGCTCGATGTAGTATGTCCCGTCGTGAATGACTTTGCGGACTCTGTAAGGGCCTTCCCAGTTTGGGCCTAGGACGCCGGCGCCTTGGACTTGTGTGTTTTGGAACACTCGTCTGAGGACAAGGCTTCCGACGGCAAAGGTTCGCCTTTTTATTTTGGAGTTGTAGTATCTTTCGACCTTGCGTTTCTGTGCGGCGAGGCGTCTGAATGCTTCCGCCCTCTTTTCGTCGATCAGGTCCAACTCAAGGCGCATGGCCTCGTTGTTGTTCGCTTCGTCGAACGTGTCGACTCGGAACGTGGGTATCTCGGTTTCAACTGGAACCACGGCCTCGACCCCATATGCAAGGGAGAATGGCGTCTCGCCGGTGGCGTTTCGCGCGGTTGTCCTATACGCCCATAGGACGAATGGTAATTCATCGGCCCAGGCGCCTTTCTTGTCTTCGAGCTTCTTTTTCAGGTTGCTCTTGATAGTCTTGTTGACTGCCTCGACTTGGCCGTTGGCCTGAGGATGTCGCGGCGAGGAGAAGGTCTTGCTGATCTTCAGTTGATCGCAGATATCTCTTACTCGCGCGTTGTCAAATTGTGCCCCGTTGTCGGTCACAATCGAGGCGGGGATACCGTGCCTGCATATGATGTTCTTCCAGATGAAGTTCGTCGTGTTTGCTTCAGTTATTCTGGCAAGCGGCTCGGCCTCTACCCACTTAGTGAAGTAGTCGATGGCGATAATGGCGTACTCGTATTGCCTTGGCGCTCTAGGGAGCTTGCCAATGATGTCCACGCCCCACTTAGCAAAGGGACGTGGGACAACGATGCTGCTTAACGGGGTCGGGGGCTGTCGCGGAATTTCCGCGAAGCGCTGGCATTTATCGCAACGCCTGGCTCATTCGCAAGCATCTCGCTTCATGGAAGGCCAGAAATAGCCTTGCTTGAGCGCTTTGAGCGCAAGGGAAGTTCCAGCGGCGTGGTTTCCGCAGATGCCCTCATGGATTTCGCGGAGGACCTTGGTCGACTCAACGCTATCGAGGCATCGGAGCAGCGGTGTAGAGTAACCGCGCTTATAGAGCGTGCCCTCACGGAGCGTGTATTTGGATGCTAAGGCCCTCAGTTTATCGGCTTCCTTGCGGTCTTCGGGGAGTTCCCCTCTTCGCAAAAACTCGACAATTGAGTCCATCCAAGTGGGTTGAGATGCCACTTCTATGGTCCCGACTTCGTCTCGGGAGACGGATGGTCGTGGGAGAGATTCAATGGGCACAGTCCCCAATCCGTCTTCGTCGATGCCAGATCCGAGGCGAGCAAGCGCATCAGCCTCCGAATTTTGTTCTCTCGGGATTTGGTGAATCTCGAACCAAGAGAAGGCCTCGAGTTTGGAGTTCGTCTTAGCCAGGTATGCGACCATGTTGGGCTCCTTGGCGATGTAATCTCCCCTAACCTGGTTTACGATCAACTGCGAATCGCAGTATATTCGCAGGTTATGGGAGCCAAGCTTTAGTGCTAGCTCTATCCCTACAATGAGCGCTTCGTATTCAGCTTCATTGTTGGAGGCTTGGAAGCCGTAGTGGAGGGCATATCGCAGCTTTTCCCCATCGGGGTTAATTAGGATTATTCCGGCGCCAGCCCCCCGAGCATTAGATGCTCCGTCTACGTATAATTCCCAGATGGGACCCGTTGGGTCTACCTTCCTTTTCCGAGTTAGCTCGTTATCGTTTAAGTCAGTTTCCGCTCTTCCCATATCGGGAGCGTAGGAGAATTCTGCCACGAAGTCGGCTAAGGCCTGCCCCTTTATAGCCGTTCTTGGGTGGAACTCAATCCCGTACTCGCTCAATTCTTGGGACCAGATCGCCATGCGAGTCGACGTTCCCTTTTGAAGAGCTTTACCGATTGGATGCTCAGTTCGCACCGCAATTGGGTGAGCTTGGAAGTACGGTCGTAGCTTCTTAGCTGCCGTTACGAGAGCCAGAGAAAGTTTCTCAATCTCGGTATAGCGTGTTTCCGCGTCGAGTAAGGCCTTGCTTACGTAGTAGATTGGCCATTGGACCTTGTTCTCTTGGCGGACAAGGACGGCGCTTACAGCTCTTTCAGAGACGGCGAGATACACGTACAGCGTCTCGCCCTCTTTTGGTTTAGAGAGGAATGGTGGGGACCCAAAGTAAGCCTTCATTTCTTGGAAGGCACTTTCGCATTCGTCCGTCCACTCAAAGCCGTCCGTCTTCTTCAGAGCTTTGAAGAACGGTTGACACTTGTCGGTGGCTTTAGACACGAAGCGTGTCAGAGCGGCAATCCGACCGGTCAGGCTTTGCACTTCTTTGACTCGTCTTGGCGACTTCATTTCAAGGAGTGCCTTGATTTTTTCCGGGTTCGCTTCTATGCCTCGTCGGCTGACGATATAACCGAGGAACTTTCCGGATTCAACCCCGAATACGCATTTGTTGGGGTTGAGCTTCATTTTATATCGGCGGAGGATTGTGAACATCTCCCTAAGGTCGCGTACGTGATTAGTTGCCAGTAGGCTTTTAACGAGCATGTCGTCCACGTACACTTCCATCGTCTTGCCGATTTGATCAGCGAAGATCCGATTTACCAAGCGTTGGTATGTCGCTCCCGCGTTCTTGAGGCCGAAAGGCATGACCTTGTAACAGTAGAGACCTCGATCAGTGACAAAGGTTGTCTTAATTTGATCGGGCTCGTGCATTCGAATTTGGTTGTAGCCTGAATAGGCGTCCATGAAGCTTAGGAGTTCATGGCCGGCCGTGGCGTCCACCAGTTGTTCGATGCGCGGGAGTGGAAAGCAATCCTTAGGGCAGGCTTTGTTAAGATCTTTGTAGTCTATACAAATTCGCCACTTCCCGTTGGGCTTTTTTACCATTACCACGTTGGCGACCCACTTGGGGTACTTAGCCTCTCGAATGAAGTTTGCGGTGAGGAGTTTCTCGACCTCTTCATTTATGGCCAGGTATCGTTCTGGGTTGAACGTTCATCTAGCCTGCACTTTTTCGGCGACCTTTGGGTCGTCGTTTAGTCGGTGCACTATTACCTCGGGATCGATTCCGGGCATGTCCGCATGAGTCCATGCAAAAACATCCTTGAACTCCCTAAGGAAGGCGGTAAGCTGAGTTTTGATGGCGAGTGGAAGTCGGGTGCCGATTTTTACAACTTGATCAGGCTTCGACTCGTCCAGGACGATTGGCACAAGATCATCGGAGGTTTCCACTTTAAGTCTTTCGATTTCATCACGGGGGTCAAGTTCTCCGAACTTCCTTGCGTCCCTTAGGTTGCATGGGTAATCGTCTTCCAGTTGGAAGATTGTGTTGACCGCTTTTCCCGCGGACTTGCCATCAACTCCTTGCACGTAGCATATTCTGGCTTGAGATTGGTCTCCAGCCATGATGCCAATTCCCCCTTCGGTGGGGAACTTCACCAGTAGGTGATACGTGGAAGTGATTGCCCTCAGCCGGTTCAACGTGGGTCGCCCAATGATTAAGTTGTAGGGCGACTCTTGATCGACCACTAGGAATGGGACCATGTGAACGGCTTCGATTCCTCCAGGGGTTCCAAAGGTGACCGGCAGGTCGATGATGCCCTCAGTCATAACCTTTTCCCCAGTGAACCCAAACAATGGCGTTTGGGTCGGAGTCGGGCGCAGCCCCCCGAGCTTCATGCGCTCTAGGGTGGACTTGAAAATTATGTCGGCAGCGCTGCCGTTATCAATGAGAACCCTTTTCACCAAGTTATTGGCCACTTGGGCTTTGAGCACGATCGCGTCATTGTGCGGATGCACAACTCGCTTGGCCTCTTCATTGGTGAAATACATCGTCTCGTGAGGCACGGACGGAGGTTCTTCATATGTGAAGTTGACGTGCATAGCAGCGTCTTCCTGAGACACGGCCCTAAGGAATTTCTTCCGTTGACGGGCTGAATCCCCATCCTGTGGACCTCCCAGTATGGTGGTTACCACGTGCAGTTGTGGGTTGGCGTTGGCAGTAGCCGGGGTTTGGTTGGCAGAGGCGGCTGCTCCTCCTCCTTGACCAGACTGCTGTCTGTTCGCGGTGGGGCCCGCAGCGCCAATCATGCGCAACACGAACTCCTTCAGCTCGCCCCGTTGGATCAGAGCCTCGATTTGCCTTTTGAGGTTGTAGCATTCCGAGGTCAAATGACCATATTCCCGATGGAACTCACAATACCGGGACCGATCGCGAGTTGCGGGGTCCTTCTTCATTGGAGCCGGGGGCGTGAACTTGTCACGTGCCAGAGCCAAGATCCTTTCCGGCGCCGTGTTCAGCGGCGTGAACGACGAGTACCCTTTGAAGTTTTCCGCAAGTCGCGGTTTCTGAGGTACAGGGGGTTGGTTGCTAGAAACCTGGTTCCCCTTGTTTCGCCTCTTACGAGGTTCGTTCTGCTCGCGGATAGGTTCTTCCCGACGGCGAGAGCTTTGATTAGTGCTCTTGCGGCCGTCGAGGTAGTCTTCGACTCCCATGAAGGTCTTAGCTCGAGTCATTAACTCGGCCATGGTGGAAGGGACACGGCCGACGACAGACTTGAGGAAGTCACTCGTGCGCAAGCCTTCTATGATAGCGGCAATCGCGTCACTGTCGTCAAAGCGGTCGACCTTGTTTGACTCTTCTGTGAATCGGGCGAGGTATCGTCTAAGAGACTCGCCACTCTCTTGCCTGATTGACCACAGGTACATCTTGGTCTTCTTTTGGACCATAGACGTAGCGAATCGTGCTAGGAACATGTCCTTCAGGTCTTTGAACGAGTGGATGCTTCCTGGTCTTAAGTTTTTGAACCACTCAAAGCCGGGTCCGGTGAGGGTCAAACTAAAGGCTTGGCACATGGCACCAGGAGAAACACCCTGCATCGTCATCCAGGTTTCATAGTGCTGGATGTGGTAAGCAGGATCTGCTTTCCCATCATAGGGAGCGAGGTTCGGGAGCTTGAAATTCCCCGTACAAACCTCAGCCAATATCTGAGTAGTGAAAGGCGATGAGTTCTCCTCAACGACTCCGTAGGCACTTCCACCTATTCCGTATTCTCGGAGATCTCGTACCTCATTTCGAAGGTTGTGGATCATAGTGACCACATCGAGACCGGTCGTTGGAGTAACCCCTTGATCGGGAGGAGTCACCTGCAGCCTCTCGTTAGACCCCTGTCCTGCGCGGCGGTTCCCGTTAGTTGGGGCTGCCAGCGGGATGTTGGGTCTAGAGCTTAGTCGCTCTCTCAGATCATTGCCACGCCCAATGCGTTGAGCAGTGAGGTGGTCCCTAAGATCAGGGCTGGCCGTATGGAGGCGCCGGCTCTGCTTGCGGCGTTGCGCTCTCCGCGCGCCCTGACTTTCCGCAACATTCTCCCTCGGACCTAGTCGGTCGAGGGCTGGACGTCGGGAATTCCCCTCTTGAGAAGCTACCGGCGCATCGCCTGTTCGGGGTAAGGGATTCGACGGACCGGCTTCAATCACGGCGGGGAGTCCCCCGTCCTTCGTGAGAGAAGTCTCGACATCCTCCGAGTCACCAGTATCCTCATAATCAGGGTCGCGGCTTTCCTCGTTGAGGTTCTCAGGATCCCCGTTGGGGATCGTCGTGTCACGCATAGGTTGCTTCGCAGCCAGTTGGCGGTGATACCTTGCGTTCCTCGCCTTCAGTCGGTGGATACTCTCCTCCAACTCCGTGATGCGATTGTCCCTGCTATCAGGAGATGGAGATGTTGAGCGGGTCGAGCTCTCTTCGTGGAGCGACTCTTCGTCACCATGCGCTCGGGAGCGCAAGAAGTATTTCTTGGTCTTAGCGACGTTTTCGGGGTTGTTTGCGCCCTCAGAACGTACGGGTGGTTGGCTACTCATCGTTTCTCAAGTTCGAGAAGGTTGAGTTCGCAGAAGAAAAGAAGAAGATGAATAGAAGGGATTTCGGGCTGAATAGGTCGGGAAGTCCCCTCCTTCTAGCGCCCAAAATGTTGTCGCACGAAAATGAACAACTATTTAAAACCTCGGGCGGTTCGATCCAAGGCCGGACCAAGTGATCGCACCCGGGCAAAGAGTGGGAACTCGATAGTCTCGAGCTAGGGTTCTCTCCGATCAACCCGCCTCTCGGGAGAGGTAGGGGGTGAGGAGGATGAGTGACCGTGCCTTGGTTGTCGGCTGCCTACGTACCCGTGCGTGGGATCAGGTCAGAACGTAGTTCAAGCGTGTGTGACGCAGTATGAGGCACGGAGCCTTGGCGGAGAGGCGTGCTCGACGAAGGAAACGGGGCGCGAGGAGTCCTCGGCAGCGTCTCGAAACTTCGGAGATCGCGTACGCGTCTAGCGTGTTAGACGCGCAAGGGTAGCTCTAGTTGAGAACCCTAGGGGCGTGCTTGAGCACCGGAGAACGTTCGGTCAAAGGGAGCGACGTCCGGGAAGTTCCCGTGAGTGCTTCGGGACCTTTGAGAACGAGGGAGAGAGAAGAGAACCTGCTTCAGGCCAAATATGGCATCCAGAGAAGCAGAGAAATCGAGCGTGTCGATAAGAGATGAAGAGAATTATTGGATATTCTTGGATATCTTGGGATGGCTTTTCCCTCAATGAGAGAGGGTATTTATAGGTGTTTGGGAGCCTTAGAAGGTCCCTTTTTCGTCCATGTGGGACTAGGATCGCGCATGCCATCAGGTGGAGGCGCACGGCGCGCGCGGCGCACAAGGAGCGGCGCACAACGCGCGGCGCGCGGCGCAGGGGGCGCGGCGCGCGTGTCACCGGGCGCGGCGCGAGGATCGCCAGGCGCGGCGCAGGTCGCGCGGCGCATGGAGCGCGCGGCGCGCGCCTGTATGGCGCGGCGCGCCGTCTGCTGCACGGCCGGCCGGCGTAGCGCGCTGTGTGCGTGATGAACAGCTCGTCTTGGCCGGGTTCTTGCGGGCCTTCGAATGTCATTCTTCTCACGTGAAATATGAAGCTTTCTACTTGATGAGAGTGACTCGATTCGAGTAGCAAGGCTCGGCCCGGCGAGAGCGACTAGCGACTTGATTCGAGGAGTGACTCGAGGATGACTCGAGGCTTGACTCGAAAATGACTCGAGGCTCGACTCGAGGAACAATTAAAGGCTCGACTCGAGGAACCATTCAAGGCTCGACTCGAGGAGATTGACTCAAGGCTCGACTCGAGGAGCGAAGCTCGACTCGAGGAGATTGACTCAAGGCTCGACTCGAGGAGCGAAGCTCGACTCGAGGAGTCAGGAGTTTGGGCGAGGGCTTGAAGATTTGCCGCTCTTTAGGACCTCCGGCCTGACCATCGGCCCTTTGAGCGACGTGCCTTCTCGGCGTCTCGGGTTTTCCGAAAACGACCGACAACATATTCCTCGCTAGAGATGTATTGTGCGACTCAGGCCATGAGTTATGTCATGGTCGTCGGCCTTTGCATCGCCAACAATATCAGGAAATTGTTGGCCTAGAGCCCTTTGGTAAAGGCGATGACAATATTGTTATCGTCGTAGTCGTCCACCTTAATTGACTCCTCGATGAACCGGTCCCTAATTTAGCCTTTGGAACCATTTGAACCAGCTCCGCTGAACGTTAGATAGAACACCTGCACATTGTCGAGGGTGTTTGCTCAGCCATCTTCATTTTTGTCTGGTATTGGTGGATATGCCAGAGTGGGTCGGTGCTTGTACTGTAAAGTACTATGGTGGGTGGAAAAAAATTTCCTCCAACGTCTTCGCCGAGCACATTTGCAGAAAACAGTGAGGGAACGCCTTTAATTATGCTTTTAATGATCGGGGTTCTTGTATGCACCTCATGTATCTCTCAGATTTCCTCTCTTAACACGTTGAACATGTTTGTCATGTCTTCGTTTCCGTCCTGGACGACGGTGGGTACGAATCGGGTAATGAGTTCTCTCTCATTTGATGCTTGATTGATTAGAGTGACAAGTGATGCGGGCAGTGTTGTGGTTACCGGGAGTGCGACTTCTTGTGCCTCAGGGGTGGGTTGGTTCCTCGGAATCTTCCACCGGGTGCTGAGATAGTGTCTTAGGTCTACATAAGGTTCCAGGTGTCCTGACAACCCGGTACATCTCGGTGGTGAGAATCGTCTCGCGCTCCATTATCTACCACTTCCTCTTCTGTTCCCAGTCTCTCGAAGGCGAATTGTCGCAATGGTTCAGTCCTTTCTCCTACCCTGGAGCATGCGGTTTGAGGGAGTTGTTTTCTTTGTGCCTCATTTTGGTTTGCTCCCAAGCATTGAGGTGCTTGGGTCTTCTACATTGGAGTTGAGCGTCCCTCCACTCTACATGATGGTGATGGTCGATGTCCCGCGTATGAAGTGCTACGCTCTCCGGTCATCGATATGCATTGTTCTCAAAAGCAGCAGTGTGGTTGGACATCTTGTTCGAGACTTTCTTGCGTCGCCTCTTGGGTAGGATTTGAGCTTTCCTTCGAGGAAGAAAAGAATTTTCGATGGGAATGTCTGTGTTATTCTCGAGATCCCTTCTTTCTAGGATTACATTTACGGGAAACATGTCGGGGTACGAGCTTTCGACGTGTCTCGTTGTGTTGTCGGGGTCACATTTTCTCGATTCTCGGAAGGACGGTGAAGACTTGTTCTCCTCTTGAGTGCCTTTCAGATTAGTGAATATCTGCCAGCATAGCGTTGGATAACTCTTCCGCATGTCTCTTTTTGTTAGGTGCATGGCGTTGGCTTTGGTCGCAGCGGCACGAATGTGCCTCACAATCTGCCAGCATGGTCGGCCAAAAGTAGCCTTGCCTCTTTATTTTGATGGTGAGTGCCCTTCGCCCTGTGTGGCTTTCGCAATCTCCCTCGTGTACGTCTTCTAGGATTCGTTTTGATTCATCTGTGCCGACGCACTTGAGGTATGGTCCTGCAAAGCTTCTTTTGAACAGGTTTCCATTTATCACGCAGAATCTTGCACTTCTCAGTACAAGTCTGCGTTTCGCCATCTTGTTGGACGGGACCGTACCAGTCGTGATGTAATGTATGATTTCATCCCTCCAATCCCCCCCTTCTATAGCTATCACTGCAGCGACAGTGATGGGTATGGAAGGTTTTTTATTGTCTTGACTGGTATTATCCTTTTGAGGTCCGGATCCGAGGTGGATGCTAAGGCGTCCAGCGCGTCTGCCGAGGTGTTTTCACCCCTAGGGATTCGTGTTAGAGAGAATTTTTTGAACTACGCCCTAAAGTCTTTTACGACCTTCGAATAGGCTTCCATTCGCTCGTCTCGTGTCTCGTATTCGCCGAAGTATTGATTTGCTACGAGCTGAGAGTCGCAGACAGCCTACATTTGCTTTGTTCCTACGGGTGTAACCAATCTTAGTCCAGCTATCAGTGCTTCGTACTCGGCCTCGTTGTTGGATCCAACAAAGTCGAGTCTGAAAGATTGTTCGATGACCTCATCGTGGGGGGATGTTAGGTGTATTCCTACTCCCGCCCCTTGTTTTGACGATACGCCTGTTGGAATTGATCTAGGGTTTAAGAAAAAGTTTAACGCTTCGGTAAGCGGCGGAATTTTAAAAATTTTCTTTTCACAAGTAAAACGTTTTTACTAACCTAGACAAAGAGCCAGCACATGTAAATAAAAACTATTATGAGCATAGAAGTTTACTAACCTTTTTAGACGCTTGAACTTTGATGAGCCTTCGGAAGGTTGATAACGTTCGTCTCCCCTCGCAGCACGTCTCTCCTCTTTCCTCGCAAACTCGAGCAATCACAAAAGTTTCTATCACAAGAATCACTCGAGAAAGAAAGGAATTAGTGTGTGGGCACTTTTAAACACGACGACTCAAGAACAAGTCTTAGAGTCGAAGAGCTAAAACACTAGGTCAAATGAGGACCTAGGTGCCAAAACAAAAACGAAATTGACTATAGAGAGAGAGAGAGGAGTCGGCCAACAATGTCTAGAGAGAGAGTCTCTCAATCTCTAACTTATGTTGGATGAATGAAATGAGAGGAATGAGGTGGGGTATTTATAGGAGGAGGATTACCTTCAAAAGGTAGTTTCCTCATACCTCTTGCACGTCCAAATGAGCTTCTAGAAGCCTATGGATTTGTTTCCTCATTTGCTTTCTCTCTTAGTTGGCCGAAATTGCACTTTCCTTCTAGAGGATATTTGTTTCCTCATTTTTCTTTTGGCAAGTATCTTCATACATTAATGCACAAAATAAACTCTCTTTTTCTCTATTGGGCTGCACGAAATTAGTCTCCCATTCTCTTGGGTTGGACGGCCAAAGGGCTTCTAGAAAGCCTTTCTAGATTTTTCTTTACTTGTTCATGACCACATAAGAAAAGCCCAATGAGAATTTTCAAGTAAAATTCTATGAAATGAAATTAATCCACAAGGCCCAATGAACACATCATGGCCAAGAGATCTAGGCCATCATATGACCATGTCAAAAAATTTATTGACATTCATTTCATGCTATGTCCAAAAAGACAAATTTACCCT
Organism: Urtica dioica subsp. dioica; assembly: GCF_054948205.1. Lineage (NCBI taxonomy): Eukaryota > Viridiplantae > Streptophyta > Magnoliopsida > Rosales > Urticaceae > Urtica > Urtica dioica. The sequence goes on along the minus strand of NC_142757.1, from coordinate 1,483,353 downwards.
TTTGACAATTTTCTTAAAACTTGTCTCGTTCCTGTTTTGACTTAGCTTCTAGTTTAACTATTCCTACTCGATGTGATTTGTGACAGTGACCTCATGGATCCAAATGAACAAAGCTTGAGCTAAACACTTGGACTCAAAAGTTCACAAATCTTTTCCAAGTTTAGCTTAATGTCAACTGACTCCACTAAAGAGTTGACACTAAAAATCTCTCGGTTCAAATGAATTTATTTTCTACTCAAGAATTCAACCAAATTACGATGAGCGGATCCACTTAATATTATCTATGTTTACCCTTCATGAATATCATCAGCTAGTCGGGATTTACAAAATTACCATTTTACCCTTCTAGCTGTTATTTCCTCAACTCCTTTGTCGCTTGTGAATAAGTTAGAAACAATGTATTGACGAGGAGCTAACAAGTCACATTGTTTCATCCAAAAGAGTCAAGACTCAATTTGGACACTGGCCAGTTCATTTATTCACACTCCAAGGAAGAAAGCATGAGGTGATATACATTGCATTTCAGCAATCTTGTACATGAATTCCATATCTATGAGATCTTCACAAAGTTGCTCATGACATCTTCATAACTTAGTACTTCACCAATAGGTCCTGTTCGGAATCACATAGTGAGTCCGAACTCTGACTTTCTCAAACAAGAATACGTAAGCTATGAAATGACATGTCTCATTTCAGGATTAAGGTAAGCATGATGCAATTCATACGTAGTGACTTCGAGACATAAGAGGTTAAATGGTTTGTTCTTATTGTCTCTAGAAGTGCACTGGTCAATTTAGTACCTTCGGAAGATACCTAGAAGAACTATAGAGTCTCCAACTCTCAATGCCCCATAACCAGACATCATAGATTCTCCTAACAATCATACTCAGGTCAATAGTCCTTTGACCCTTAGATTGCGAATACATCGTTTTAAGCAAACTACGAAGAGTTTGTCCATGCAAATCTACATTTGTCTCTTCGTAAGTTGTTAAGTTTGTTTATGGACTAAAGACTAATGTTTTATCATGAAGTTTCAAACACACAAGGAGGAATGAATGAATGTTTCAACTTTTTATTAATGAATAAGCAATTACAAGCAAGAGTCTTCATGAGACTTTATTACATCAAATGTACAAAATAAAGACTACAACTCTTCTTGTGGGCACCATTGACAATAAACTCCCACTTGACTCAAAGAAGATGTGTGTAGTCCTTCATGCCTAATCCCTCTCGATGTTGGTCAAAGACCTTATTCGCTAGGGCATTGGTGAATGGATCTGCTAGGTTCTCCACCGTTGAGATCTTCTTCACTTCCACGTCTCCGCGCTACACGATCTCTCGAATCAAATGGTATTTCCTCTCAATATGCTTAGAGCGCTTATGGCTTCGAGGTTCCTTTGAGTTAGCGACAGCCCCACTATTATCACAATAAAGGGTCATAGGCTCGTCGACGTTTGGAACAACTTCCAAATACTTAACGAATTTTTTAAGCCATACAGCCTCTTTGGATGCTTCACAAGCAGCCACATATTCCGCTTCCATTGTGGAGTCAGCAATGCAAGATTGCTTAATACTCCTCCACACGACATCTCCACCATTAAGGATGAACACAGATCCGGAAGTGGATTTCCTGGAATCCTTATCCGCTTGAAAATCGGAGTCGGTATATCCCGTCATAGTCAGGTTAGTACCAGATTATGTAAGCATCAAGTTCCTAGTTCTTCGAAGATATTTAAGAACATGCTTAACAGCAATCCAGTGCTCGGGTCCAGGGTTTGATTGGAAAAGGCTAACTACGCCAACGGCGAAACAGATGTCAGGTCTAGTGCAAAGCATAGCATACATGAGGCTTCCTAAGGCAGAGGCGTAAGGAATCTTCCTCATATCTTCAATCTCTTGTGCAGTCTTGGGAGACTGGTCCTTAGAGAGTGAAACTCCATGCCTAAAGGGTGTTTGGCCCTTCTTGGAGTCTTGCATCGAGAAACGATCCATCACCTTATCAATATAAGATGCTTGAGAGAGTGACAGTGTACGGTTTTTCCTATCTTGAAAGATTTGGATCCCCAGAATGTACGCGGCTTCTCCTAGATCCTTCATATCGAATTGCTTTGCCAGCCAGACCTTTACCTCACATAACTTACCCATGTCATTACCAATGAGTAATATATCATCGACATATAGTACCAGAAACACAACTTTGCCTTCGTGTATTAACTTGTAAACACAAGGCTCATCTATCGACTGTTCAAAGCCGAAGTTTTTCACAGTTTCATCGAATCTAATATTCCATGACCTAGATGCTTGCTTTAGTCCATAAATGGATTTAAGCAACTCACAAACCTTGGTCTCTTGACCTTCTTCCACGAAACCGTCTGGTTAAGCCATGTAAATGCGCTCGTCAAGATTGCCATTCAGGAAGGCTGTCTTGACATCCATTTTCCAAATCTCATAGTCGAGAGCTGCAGCTATGGATAGGAGTATGCGAATGGATTTAAGCATCGCGACTGGCGAGAAGGTTTCTTCATAGTCAATCCTTTCTTGTTGGGTATAACACTTCGCCACAAGTCGTACTTTGAACGTCGCGACGTTCCCATCCGGACCCCTTTTCTTCTTGTATATCCACTTACACCCTACGGGTTTAATCCCTTCAGGAAGGTCTACAAGTTTCCAGACTTTGTTGACATACATCGAGTGCACTTCAACTTTCATGGCATCAAGCCAAAGGTTTGATTCTGAACAAGCTATCGCTTGGCTATAGGAAACAGGATCATCCATGTAAGAGACGGCTACGAGAGAGTCTCCATAGGACATGTACCTGTCAGGCTTTTGAGTAGCCCTCCCACTACGTCGAAGTACTACTTAACGAGATTCTGATGAGTTAGGTTGTGTTTCAGTTGGGGTAAGAACACTTCTTACAGATGAGGTAGAAGCTTCCTCACCCAACTTTTCTTCAAGCACAATTTTGCTTCTAGGTTTCACGTCTTTCAAGGAAACGAGCATTCGTGCTAACGAAAGTCTTATCGTCCTCGGGACTATAGAAAATGAAACCTTTGGTTTCCTTTGGATATCCCACAAACAGGCACAATTCTGACCTACTAGCCAACTTGCTAGTCTTTTGCCTTAGCACATGTGCAGGGCAACCCCAAATTCGGATGTGGCTCAGATTTACTTTACGGCCAGTCCATCTTTCATAAGGAGTACCAGGAATCGTTTTAGACGGAACTTGGTTCAGAATGTAAGCGGCTGTTTCGAGGGCATACCCCCAAAAGGAAAGAGGGAGTGATGAGTAACTCATCATTGATCTAACCATCTCCATTAGAGTTCGGTTCCTTCTCTCTAACACTCCGTTTTGTTGAGGTGTGCCAGGTGCTGTAAACTGAGAAGCGATACCCTCTTCTTTAAGAAAGTCATCGAACTCTCCAGACATATACTCACCACCTTGATCGGATCGAAGGGTTTTGATCTGTTTGCCAATTTGCTTTTCCACTAAAGCCCTAAAGACCTTAAATACGTTAAAGGTCTCGGATTTGTGTTTGAGCAAATACACAAAACCATATCGCGAGTAATCATCGGTGAAGGTAACGAAGTATTCGTATCCTCCACGTGCCTGTTGGCTGAGCGGACCACATACATCAGAATGTACTAGCTCCAGCAACTCAGTGGCTCTTCGACCCTTATCGAAGAAAGGTCGCTTAGTCATTTTTCCTTCTATGCAGGATTCACAAGTAGGTAGCGAACCTATTGCAGAGGCTTGGAGTGGACCGTCCCTCACAAGTCTCTTAATCCTATCTAGACTGATATGACCAAGTCTTAAGTGCCAGAGGTATGTTGATCTTGTTAGATTGGAGGACTCAGAAAGTTTGATCCTCTTTGGCTCCATAACTAGATCGTTATCTATTTCGGTGTCTAAAAGAGAGGGTTGAGTGGGATAGATGTAGAAAAGAGCATTCTTCATACATGCATCAGTGACAAAAGAATTATCATGAAACGAAAATTCGAATTCCATTCTTTATGAACTTTAAACAATAATCTTGCTCAAGAAGACGAGCAACGAATATTAAGTTCTTCCCAAAGGTAGGAACAAAATAAACATTATTCAAGTTTAAAGTGCGATCTTCAAAAGACAGCGTCACGGATCCCACAGCCTTCACAGACACCAGGCACCCATCACCCCATTTGAAACAGAACTCGCCTTCCTCTAAGCTTTTGTTTTTCTTGAAACCATTCAAGGAACAACAAATATGGTTAGTAGCAGTGGAGTCAAGAATCCATGTTGATACATTATCAGCCACTAAGCATGTTTCGGTAACTAGTACAATGCTATGTTCCTTTGCTTTGAGATAGGCAAGACAGTTCTTTTTATCGGCCTTGTTAGGTATCTTCTTAGTTCCAGAGGCGGAGGCTTTTTGCTAAGTAGCATGTGCCTCTCCTTGATTCCCCTTTCTCTTAGTGAGACCTACAGCAGTGTGAAGTTCCTTCATAAGCTTGGTAACAGTGTACTCTAGCTTGTTTATGGAGTAGTTCATCTTGGAGGTATCAAGAGATGCGGGGAGAGTTTCTAAGATCATATCTATGACACTCTTCCCATCAATCTCAGATCCTAGGATATCCATTTTATTCATAAAACTAATGATCAGTATCATAAAGTCTCCAACAGGAGTCCTAGCCTGCATATGACAGTTCATAAACTGTCGGACTGCTTGTTGCCTTGCTTGACGCCTTTGCCCTCCAAACATCTCATGGAGATTGTTGAGCATGTCGGCGGCAGTCTCGATGTCACGATGTTGTTGTTGCAACACATTGCTCATTGATGCTAAGATATAGCACCTCACAATCTCATCGGAGCCGAGCCAGGCCGCCAAGGCGTCTTTGTCCTCCTGAGTCGAATCATCATTCGTCAGAGGAGGACACGGGGTGGTGAGTACCCATTTGTGCTTGTTAAAGGTAGGTATTATGTCGAGGATATGTTTCCAATTAACGTAGTTTTTGTTTTCGAGTTTGTTCGAGGAAAGGATGATCGAGAGAGGTTTGAGAGACATTTTGCCTATAAAAGTTGAAACAAGTTTATGATTTGTCTTTGGTTTTGGATTTAAGTTTCTTTAAGACTTGATAAAATCCAAAGGTGTTATAAACCAAACGATAATTTACTCCCTCAAGAGAAGGCCGCAAAAAATCTCCATTTATAAGTAAATGACATATCATTAATGCTTAGCCAAGATGTCAATACACCATTTTTTACTAGCTACCTTGTAAATTGGTTTGATCACTGACATCCTTTCGCAGGGCCTCGAGGGTGGATTACTAGGGATTGAGTCTAAGTGTGTAACCAACCACTTAGTCGAAAAGATTGACTTTGAAAAACAATCCGCCGAGGGGAGGTCTTGTCTCATTGTCTCACTCTTGGACTTAGCTCATTAAGCAATGATCAGTGCAAAGCGCCCTTGAGTACTCTCATTTAAGAGAGGGCCACGAGGGTGACTCTTAGTCTGGCGGCAATTGCAATTTTCATTAGTGTTGGGGATCGTGGGTTACAAACAACAACTATAACCCTCCCATTTAGTTTTTGGAGTTGGGACATCGACTCTTATAAGTTCGGACACGGTTTTCCTAGTTATAGAGCGATAGAGCGGACAACTAGAAAAGAATCCTAGATCTTCATGTTCAGAGCAGTGTTAGTGCATAAAGGCACAAGGGACATACTAGGATCTTTTCCTATTTTCTATTTCGGGAAAGTGCATGAGGGAAGTGTGAACTGTTGTCGCACGAAAATGAACAACTATTTAAAACCTCGGGCGGTTCGATCCAAGGCCGGACCAAGTGATCGCACCCGGGCCAAGAGTGTGAACTCGATAGTCTCGAGCTAGGGTTTTCTCCGATCAACCCGCCTCTCGGGAGAGGTAGGGGGTGAGGAGGAGGAGTGACCGTGCCTTGGTTGTCGGCTGCCTACGTACCCGTGCGTGGGATCAGGTCAGAACGTAGTTCAAGCGTGAAAGACGTTGTATGAGGCACGGAGCCTTGATGGAGGAGCGTTCTCGACGAAGGAGACGGGGCGCGAGGAGTCCTCGGCAGCGTCTCAGAACTTCGGAGATCGCGTACGCGTCTAGCGTGTTAGACGCGCGAGGGTAACTCTAGGCGAGAACCCTAGGGGCGTGCTTGAGCACCGGAGAACGTTCGGTCAAAGGGAGCGACGTCCGGGAAGTCCCCGTGAGTGCTTCGGAACCTTTGAGAACGAGGGAGGGAGAAGAGAGTCTGCTTCAGGCCAAATATGGCATCCAGAGAAGCAGAGAAGAGTAAGAAATCGAGCGTGTCGATAGGAGATGAATAGAAATTATTGGATCGCTTTCCCCTCAATGGGAGGGGGTTTATATAGGTGTTTGGGAGCCTTAGAAGGTCCCTTTTTCGTCCATGTGGGACTAGGAACGCGCATGCCATCAAGTGGAGGCGCACAAAGCGCGCGGCGCACAAAGCGCGGCGCGCGGGCCACCGGGCGCGGCGCGAGGGTCACCGGGCGCGGCGCAGGTCGCGCGGCGCATGGAGCGCGCGGCGCGCGCCTGTCTGGCGCTGCGCGCCATCTGCTGCACGGCCGGCCGGCGTAGCGTGTTGTGTGCGTGATGAGCGGCTCGTCTTGCCGGGCTTTTGCGGGCCTTCGAATATCATTCTTCCCACGTGAAATATGAAGATTCTCACTTGACGAGAGTGACTCGATTCGAGGTGCAAGGCTCATCTCGACGAGAGCGACTAGCGACTTGACTCGAGGAGTGACTCGAGAATGACTCGAGGCTCGACTCGAGAATGACTCGAGGCTCGACTCTAGGAACAATTCAAGCCTCGACTCGAGGAGCAATTCAAGGCTCGACTCGAGGAGCGAAGCTCGACTCGAGGAGATTGACTCAAGGCTCGACTCGAGGAGCAATTCAAGACTCGATGCGAGGAGCGAAGCTCGACTTGAGGAGATTGACTAAAGGCTCGACTCGAGGAGCGAAGCTCGACTCGAGGAGTCAAGAATTTGGGCGAGGGCTTGAAGACCTGCCGCTCTTCAGGACCTCCGGCCTGACCATCAGCCCTTTGAGCGACGTGCCTTCTAGGCGTCTCGGGTTTTCCGAAAATGACCGACAACATGAACTTCAACTCACTCGAACACTTGAAAGTTTGAGATTACACATCTTTTTTATTTTTTCGACTTGTCTACAAAGAGACCTCCCACTCAAATTTTCAAGAGCATATAGATTTTTAACATATGTGATATAGATATAGTTTTGAAAACATTTTGAAAACTTATTTGATTTGGATGACAAAATATTTTCAAGTTTGAAAACGAACACGGTTTTTCAAGATTCAAACTAGTTTTGTAAAATTCAATTTCAATTAAACTTTCAAAAATCAAAACATATTAACCTTTCACATTATGTTTATAATCTTATAAAAAAAACATTTTTTCTCAAGAAAATTTTCTCATTAGAGTTCTATAACTCATGGTAGTAGGGCTGAAAATCCGGATTTCTAAAAAACTGGACTTTCAGAACAGCCGTGCACCTCAGAGTAAAATCGCCATAACCGGCGGCTCCGATGTCCTTTTGACCCAAAACCAGTGGAATTGGAAAGAGAACAGATATACCTTTAATTTGATTTAAGAATAATTAAATTTAGATTTATGAGCAGAGAGTTATGCCACTTTAACCGCGGGTTTTACTCCAGCTCGAAGAAAAAGAAAGAACTAAAGTTCGGTCTTTTTAGGTGCGAAAAACAATCGAGTGTAATGGAACATTTTAGAAAGTTGTTAAAGCTTTTATTTGTGTTTTATTAGCAAGGTAATAACATGGTATAAAAGAAATAACAACAAGCATAAAATGATTCAAGTAAATAAAAGAAACTAGTAAGACAAGAAAACTTGTCACAAAATTTAATCGAAATTTTCTCAAACTTAAAAACACGTTTTTTAATATAAAAAATTAAAAACTTTTAGAACAGATTCTAGTGTGTTTTAATATAATCCCAAACTCATAGAAAATCAACATGATTTTTAATTTAAAGGCAAGAGCAATAAATTAAAAAAAAAATCTAAGATAACAATTCTAACTTGTCACAAAATTAGTGAACTTTCGAAACGATTTTCAAGCTCATAATTTTAAATACATGTACATGCATATCTTTGACCATAGCTCTGATACCATTTGTTGGAATTGATCTAGGATTTAAGAAAAAGTTTAACGCTTCGGTAAGCGGCGGAATTTTAAAAATTTTCTTTTCACAAGTAAAACGTTTTTACTAACCAAGACAAAGAGCCAGCACATGTAAATAAAAACTATTATGAGCATAGAAGTTTACTAACCTTTTTAGACGCTTGAACGTTGATGAGCCTTCGGAAGGTTTATAACGTTCGTCTCCCCTCGCAGCACGTCTCTCCTCTTTCGTCGCAAACTCGAGCAATCACGAAAGTTTCTATCACAAGAATCACTCGAGAAAGAAAGGAATTAGTGTGTGGGCAATTTTAAACACGACGACTTAAGAACAAGTCTTAGAGTCGAAGAGCTAAAACACTAGGTCAAATGAGGACCTAGGTGCCAAAACAAAAACGAAATTGACTAGAGAGAGAGAGAGAGGAGTCGGCCAACAATGTATAGAGAGAGAGTCTCTCAATCTCTAACTTATGTCGGATGAATGAAATGAGAGGAATGAGGTGGGGTATTTATAGGAGGAGGATTACCTTCAAAAGGTAGTTTCCTCATACCTCTTGCATGTCCAAATGAGCTTCTAGAAGCCTTTGGATTTGTTTCCTCATTTGCTTTCTCTCTTAGTTGGCCGAAATTGCACTTTCCTTCTAGAGGAAATTTGTTTCCTCTTTTTTCTTTTGGCAAGTATCTTCATACATTAATGCAAAAAATAAACTCTCTTTTTCTCTATTGGGCTGCACGAAATTAGTCTCCCATTCTCTTGGGTTGGACGGCCAAAGGGCTTCTAGAAAGCCTTTCTAGATTTTTCTTTACTTGTTCATGACAACATAAGAAAAGCCCATTGAGAATTTTCAAGTAAAATTCTATGAAATGAAATTAATCCACACGGCCCAATGAACACATCATCGCCTAGGCCATCATGTGACCATGTCAAAAAATTTATTTACATTCATTTCATGCTATGTCCAAAAAGACAAATTTACCCTTTTGACCATTTTCTTAAAACTTGTCTCGTTCTTGTTTTGACTTAGCTTCTAGTTTAACTATTCCTACTCGATGTGATTTGTGACAGTGACCTCATGGATCCAACTGAACAAAGCTTGAGCTAAACACTTGCACTCAAAAGTTCACAAACCTTTTCCAAGTTTAGCTTAATGTGAACTGACTCCACTAAAGAGTTGACACTAAAAATCTCTCGGTTCAAATGAATTTATTTTCTACTCAAGAATTCAACCAAATTATGATAAGCGGATCCACTGAATATTATCTATGTTTACCCTTCATGAATATTATCAGCTAGTCGGGATTTACAAAAGTACCATTTTACCCTTCTAGCTGTTATTTCCTCAACTCCTTTGTCGCTTGTGAATAAGTTAGAAACAATGTATTGACGAGGAGCAAACAAGTCACATTGTTTCATCCAAAAGAGACAAGACTCAATTTGGACACTGGCCAGTTCATTTATTCACACTCCAAGGAACAAAGCATGAGGTGATATACTTTGCATTTCAACAATCTTGTACATGAATTCCATATCTATGAGATCTTCAGAAAGTTACTCATGACATCTTCATAACTTAGTACTTCACCAATAGGTCCTGTTCGGAATCACATAGTGAGTCCGAACTCTGACTTTCTCAAATGAGAATACGTAAGCTATGAAATGACATGTCTCATTTTCGGATTAAGGTAAGCATGATGCAATTCATACGTAGTGACTTCGAGACATAAGAGGTTAAATGGTTTGTTCCTATCTTGTCTCTAGAAGTGCACTGGTCAATTCAGTATCTTCGGAAGATACCTAGAAGAACTATAGAGTCTCCAACTCTCAATGCCTCATAACCAGACATCATAGATTCTTCTAACAATCATACTGAGGTCAATAGTCCTTTGACCCTTAGATTGCGAATATATCGTTTTAAGCAAACTACGAAGAGTTTGTTCATGCAAATCTACATTTGTCTCTTCGTAAGTTGTTAAGTTTGTATATGGACTAAAGACTAATGTTTTATCATAAATCTTCAAACACACAAGGAGGAATGAATGAACGTTTCAACTTTTTATTAATGAATAAGCAATTACAAGCAAGAGTCTTCATGAGACTTTATTACATTAAATGTACAAAATAAAGACTACAACTCTTCTTGTGGGCACCATTGACAACAGCGCCGTCCACTTTTAGTGTCCATGTGCCCTCGTCTTCAGTAATGGTGGGGTCTTCTCTTGGGAGTTCGATGAGGAAGTCCGCTAAAACTTGAGATTTAGAGCAAGTCCTTATTCGATACTCGATGTCGTACTCGCTTAGTTCTACGGCCCATTTGGTCAATCTTCCCGACTTATTAGGGCTGTGTAGGAAACTTCTCATCAGTTGGGTCGTCATCACTATTATGGAGTGGGACTGGAAGTACGGCCGGAGCTTTCGTGCGGCGGAAACAACGCCTAAGGCCAATTTTTCCATAATAGGATATCGAGTTTCTGCATCGACTAACGACTTGCTCACATAGAATATGGGTCGTTGGTCCCCTTGCTCTTCCCTGATGAGAACTCCAGTAACCGTCCCTTGGGAAATGGCAACGTATAGGTAGAGTGGCTCCCTTATCACGGGTTTGCTAAAATCGGGGGTGTCGATAGATATTCTTTTAGTTCTTTAAACGCTTTTTCACATTTTTCGTCCCATTCGAGTTTCTTGTTTCCTTTGAGGAGTCGATAAAATGGGAGACATTTGTCCGTGGATCGAAAGATGAAGCGATTGAGGGCGGCGATATGGCCTGTCAATCTCTGCACTTCTCGCCTGTTATGAGGTGAGGGCATCTCTCGTAAGGCATTTAGCTGATCCGGGTTTGCTTCAATTCCTCGTTGAGTGACTAAGTACCCGAGGAATTTCCCAGAGGACACTCTGAACGAACACTTAGTAGGGTTCAGTTTCATTTGATACTTATTCATTACCCCAAAACATTCTTCCAAGTTTCCTAAGTGGTCATTTTCTCTTAGGGACTTAACGAGCATATCATCGATGTACACTTCTGTTATCGGCCCGACCCCGATCGCGGCCGAACGAAGGTGATACGACGTCAAACGCGTCTCGGCAGCTTGCCCCGGCAATTGGCCGGCCCTAGGGCCAGCCTCGGCCAACAGTCGGCCCAAATATCTTCGGCCATTGGCCGGCCCAAGGGCCAGCCTCGGCCAATGGCCGAGCCAAGCTATCCCCGGCCATTGGCCGGCCCTAGGGCCAACCTCGGCCAATGGCCGGCCCAAATATCTTCGGCCATTGGCCGGCCCAAGTGCCAGCCTCGGCCAATGGCCGAACCAAGCTACCCCCGGCCATTGGCCGGCCCTAGGGCCAGCCTCGGCCAATGGCCGGCCCAAATATCTTCGGCCAATGGCCGAGCCAAGCTATCCCCGGCCATTGGCCGGCCCTAGGGCCAGCCTCAGCCAATGGCCGGCCCAAATATCTTCAGCCATTGGCCGGACCAAGTGCCAGCCTCGGCCAATGGCCGAACCAAGCTATCCCCGGCCATTGGCCGGCCCTAGGGCCAGCCTCGGCCAATGGCCGAGCCTAGGCTATCCTCGGCCAAGGGGTTGCCCAAAACGCCCCTTGGTCGCCTATAAATACCGGGGTCCCTCCCTTGGTCCAGGTAATCCGAATTTGAGTAATGAAACGTTGTCGTACTCGTACCTCGCTCGTTTCTCTCAAGTATCGGCCTCTAAACACCTAAACCCTCTACATTCTACCTCAACCCTACTAATGTTGAGAGTCGGAGAGGTAAACAGAGGCAACCCCTTTATTTCCCCTTTGTAGTTCACGTATCCTCTACTGCTTTTCAGGTATCTAGACGAGGTGAGCTTCATCTATAGCTAAGGGACGACTTGGGATACCAAGTCCGACACGCTCGAGCCGGAGTGAGACCACTTGGTCTGGCCTTGGGTCTAACCACTTTGGGCTCCTGAATAGTTGTCCGAAAACGAGTGACAACAACTTCCATTGTTTTTCCTATTTTTTCTTTGAACATTTCATTGACTAACCTTTGATAGGTGGCGCCAGCGTTCTTTAGTCCAAATGGCATGACCTTTTAGCAATAGGTGCCTCGGTCTGTTACGAATGCTGTTTTTTCTTGATCGTCCAGGTGCATTAGGATCTTGTTGTATCCTGAGAATGCGTCGATGAACGAGTATCTTATGTCCCGCGGTTGCCTCGACCAGTTTGTCGATATGCGGCAAGGGGAATCTGTCTTTGGGGCATGCTTTGTTCAGGTTTGTGAAATCGAAGCATACCCTCCACTTTTCGTTTTTTTTCTTCACAACGACGGTGTTTGCTAACCAGTCCGAATATTTGACTTCGCGGATTGAGTCAGCTTTAAGGAGTCTTTCGACTTCGTCATTGACTACTGATGCTCTATCGGGGCCAAGCTTGAATCTCTTTTGTTTTATTGGTTTGAAACTTGGGTCAACGTCAAGCTCGTGGGACGTAACGTCAGTGCTAATCCCTGGCATATCTTCTGTCGTCCAGACGAAGGTGGACTTGTTCTGTTTCTAGGAAACAAATCAACTCTCGCCGTATACTTCCCTTAAGCTCGGCTCTGATTCCTACGCATTTGGAGGGATCGAGACCGTCGAGCTGTATTTGTACCGTCATTTCAGTACTTGGGGAGTCCGATTCTTCCAGTTTAGAGCTTTCGTTTTCTGTTGGCTCTACGTTCATTAATTGTTACTGTTTCTCGTTAGCCTCTTTAATATTCTGCTTTTGGCTAGTGAGATAGCAGCTACAGGAGGTTGCCTGCTTTCCACTTATCTCTCCTATCCCTTCAGGCGTGGGAAATCGAATACACTGTTGGAAGGTCGAGGGGACGGCCCTCATCCGGTGTATCCATGGTCGTCCAAGGATGATGTTATAAGGGGAGAGACATTCCAGAACCCGGAATTCGACTATTTTGTTTATCCCGTTGGTCTTTACAGGCAGCTTAATGGTTCCTATTGATGGCGTAGTCGACCCGTTGAAGCCTGTCAACTGGGTCTGCTCCCTTTCGATCTCAGATTCCTCGATTCCCATTCTCTCGAGGGTGTCTTTAAAAATGAGATCTACGGAGATTCTTCCATCGATTAGGACTCGAGCGACTTCGCAATTGGACACGTCGATCGTTGTTACGAGCGCGTAGTCATGCTGGTCTGCTGCCCCGAAGGCTTCTTTTCTGGAGAATGAGATTTGAACATCCTTTTCTGCACCAATCTTAGTGGTTTTATTCACCAGCTGACGCTGATGAGCTTTAATTGAGTTGCCTAAGCCGTTGCAAAATTTTGAACCGCCCATTATGAAGTCGACTCGATGTTTTGTCATGGAAAATTCCTCCTCGGCCTTAGCGTAGTTTGCGGCTTTGTGGATTGCGTCTTCCAATGTAAGGGGGCGGTTTACACTCATCTCCAGTTTGAATCTCGATTAATGCCACATATCGTTCCTTAGCGAAGTTATGGCAGATTCGGGATCTACATTGGAGATTTTTGAGAGGACGTCCTTGTAGCGGATCATATAGCCTTTCAAGGACTCGCTCTCCTTCTGCTGGACCCCCCACAGGTCTGCTATTGTGAGTTCGTCCTCGACGAACATCGAATAATATTTTAAGAAAGCTGCCGATAGTTTAGCAAAACTATCGATAGAGTTAGGTTCGAGTCAGGAGAACCACTCTAGAGCAGCTCCAAACAAGCTTTCGGCGAACAGTTGCTAGTATCCCGCCTCTTGTTCTCTCTCTGTCATCATAGCTCGTCCCATTGCAATTTTGAAGGATAGGATGTAAGCTTTCGGGTTCGAGGTACCATTGTACCGAGGAAGACGAACTTTCCCGGCATCTCCAATGAAGACGGCAGTGATGTTTTTAGCAAAAGGGGTCCTTCCCGTTTCGACGATGAGTCGCATTGTGAAATTTTGAGTGGACCGCTTTCATTTTGGCCGTCACCGATTCCTTGAACCTTTCGAACTCGGACATGCTGGTCTTGCCCTCCTGGGAGGGGCGAAGTCTCGTGCGCACTGGAGTGACCGTAGTGACTTCGGCCTGATTGTACAGTGTCTGGTTCTGCCCACCAAAATATTGGGGGGTGAACATTTGGAAGGTCGTCGCAGGGCGAGGTCCGAAACTTGCTGGGAAAGATCCTGCAGGTGCTACCGCTGGTGGGGGCGGGGGCAGTCTGGCTGGATCGATCGCGGCTTCAGTGGCGGCCTCTTCTGCAGCCCCCCCCCCCCCCCCGAGCTGTGAGCTCGGGCCCGGGGACTGATCTATCCCCTCGGAGACCTGGATCCCGGTGAAGTCCAGGCGGACTCCGGGAGGAAGAACCTGGCTCGTCTGCGCGGCTGACGCCGTGTTGCGAGCGGATTCTGAGGTGGTCATTTCGCCGGATCCTGCCTGCTGATCCGGAGTATTCTGAGGGGTGAAGAGGGAATCCAACCGAGCATTGAGGCTGCGGTTGGTTTCTTCTTCACTTTCTATTTTTTTATTCAGCATATCCAGGATTGCCCTGATCCCCGGAGGGATTTCCTCTCCCGATTCATAGTGAGTTGGGCTGGAAGACATGGTATTACTTTTCTGGTGAACTTGCTTCTTTCGAGATTAGACTTTCCGTTGTTCCCACAGACGGCGCCAAATTGTTGATGTCGATTTCAACAATCTCAAATTATAATATGATATATGTATTTGATTTATTTAAATATGGGTTTTAGAAGACGTCGTATAAGAAGCAAAACGAAATTCGAGAAGCAATGAATGAAAATGAATATAAATACTTGATGCTTTTATTAATAATCTGAGGTATTACAATCAGGGGGACGAAGTGCCGAACTCAAATGGGCGAACTCAGAGAACAAGAAATAGAAGAACGAATATCGAGAAATAAATGTATACGCTCGTGTGTGCGAAAATCGACATATCGGCTCCTATTTATAGCGGGAGAGAATTCGTTGAAGAGGACACGTGTTGATCAGTTCGGGTCTGCCACGTCGCTGGTCGAAGTTATCTCAGATCCGGTCTTCGAGACGAGGTCTTCTGTCTGACCAAAACCGATTCCTCCAACTGGATCAGCACGGGCGACTCATCCTTTAGCGAACTGGGCTTCTGAATGGGTTTGGGCCGATCTTCAGGAGTCGAGCTAGGCCCAGATATGTCTTTGAGAGTCGGACCGGGTCTGTTGTTGAGCTTTGGTCGAACTAAAGCCCAACTTAAATGGTTTTATTATTTTTTTAGAAAATTGAATTTTGACCCCCACACACATCGGAGACCACACCGCGGATTTCAGGCGCGTATGCAGTATGCGACCGCGCACTGGCGCGCCGCCCCATGTCTTATGCGCGCCGAGCGCGTTTCTTGTGAGGAGCGCGCGATGGTGAGCTCTATTTAGCTTGGGTTTGGACTTTCAAACCATTTTGTGTGAACCTTAGCCTTCACAACTTCTTTTGATGGGCTTTTTAATGAACCAACCCGTTCAACCTTAGAATTCGGAATTTCACGCAAGTCGCGTGGAATTTAGTCTTTCGGATTTTTCGAGGGTGAGCAACAATTATTCAAGCCATGCCATTGAGTATTGCAGATGTTCTATTATTTGTCTTTTTTTTTTTTGCATCAAAGAGATCCATTCAAAATAAAATGCTACTGATGAGCAAATTACAAAGGAACAGAAAAACACAGATAATAAACCGACTAGTCAAACCGAAGGTGTCGCCTAAGAACGAACGAGACGACCATACTCGAGACAACCAAACAGGACATGGCCTGATTAGGATTTGCCGAAGCATTTCCCTGTCTCTTGGGATTTGCCGAAGCATTTCCCGGTCTCTCAGACGGAGATAAACTCCTACGTAACCAAGGTTAAGGATGCCGCTCACCCGAGCAACACCCACCCAAAGACCTTCCATCCTCCCACTGGAGGACCACCTCCTCAAACCCCACTCCCATAGATTAAGCGAACCTTCGCAGCGAGAGCTCGCAAGCCTGAGGTTGGCGACCAACCCGACATCCATCCTTCCTCTGCCGCGCGTCTGAAGTTGCAGATGAACTTCGATTGAAAAACTCGCAATAAAGAAAGAGGGATTCGGCTGACTAGAAAACAAGGTAAGACAATAAACTAGATCTAAAACTGAAAATCCTAGTTTAATCCACCCACCTAAACAACATACGCAAAATAAATAGAAATAGACATAAAAAACATAATCTATAACTAAGAAATTAAAACTTGAATCTAAACTAAAAATGTCTTCATCATGTTCAAAGAAAAAGCCCTCGAAATCCCACCCCACAAGATCCGCAACGGAGACATCCTCGCCGAGAAGGATCTGAAACAACGAGCCGACGGGGCCGGCGGCGAACTGGACGGCATCTCCGGAAGGAAGGCCAAAAAAAGGAGCTGGTTTCGGGGACCGAAAGCTCCAGATCTGGGAATCAAACCGCATGGCCCTCCAAAGGTCAGAGTCTGCCATCTCCGGCGGAGGAAGAAGTAGAGTACGACTGTTGCAGGAACCTCCGGCGAGGACAAGGACGTCCGGCGAGGCACGGGGTCTGCGAAGGAGACCCATAGAGGTGGGATGGGTAAAAGCTTATTCCGAGGCCAAAGAGAAGACAGAATAGCCTCTCCCCAAGTCGGAGCCGATCAAAGCGCCGGCGTCCTCCCAGGAGGGGAGCGGCGAAGAAAAAAAAAAGAAAAAGGTTTCTGGTTTATTCGGTAGACCTGTCTAAGCAATATCAAATATTGTCTGGTTACAAATATCATAATCTAGATAAGTGCAGATATGTTTTGATGAAATGAATATTTCGAAACAAATGGCATAATTTTCATACGTTTCATCGTCAGATATTTCCACATAGTTGCAATAGATTTGAGTGCGATCTCCTTTCAATTTATTTATTGTATGGGCATATTATTAAGAACAAATCTATAAGAATTGATTAGCTCAACCAACGATGATAATTCAAATAGACTGGTTTCAAAAAAAAAAAATAATAATAAAAAAAAAAAATAAAAACATAGGAGTAGTAGTCGCTGAAACTACATTGAATTCAGAAAATTAAGATTCCACTTCATCGACTAACATTTGAGAAGCACAAATAATTGGATGAGCAATCCAAACCCTAAAAAAAACATCCAAACTATACCCTAACCGCCGAAACCGTACAGAGTACGTCCTTGTCTCTTCAAAGCATAGACGACATCCATGGCGGTGACAGTCTTCCTCCGAGCGTGCTCTGTGTAGGTCACAGCGTCTCTGATGACATTCTCCAAAAAGATCTTGAGAACTCCTCTGGTCTCCTCGTAGATCAGGCCACTTATACGCTTCACACCTCCTCTGCGAGCCAATCTCCGGATCGCCGGCTTCGTGATTCCCTGGATGTTGTCCCGAAGAACCTTTCTGTGCCTCTTCGCTCCGCCCTTTCCCAAGCCTTTGCCTCCCTTGCCTCTTCCTGACATATTTTCGCAGCTTCAGTCGACTTGGGCTTTATTTTTATTTTATTTTTTTTATGGATTTGGCAATGTTCGTCTGTGACATGGACAACGGGTTTGGGGGTGGGTTTTATAAGGATGTGGTTTCGACGTTGGGATTTGCTTTTCTGTGTTTCGTTGAATGGGCGGTGAGATTTGAAGCCAAAGGTGTTGTTTTGGTGTTTGTTATGACCGTTGGACGAAAATTTATCAATGGCTCCTAGAGCGATCCGCGTTAAAACCTGATGTGGACGAGGAACCGTTGATAGGATGTTATCTGACGGAGGAAATGGGGTTGTAGGATTGGCAGGATCGTGAGAGAATTGTGGCCAATAGATGAGTAGTTTTTTTCTTTTGCTCTTTGCTGGAATGAAAAATAATAAGTAAGGGCATGTTTGTTTCTCCTCTCAAAAACTGTTTTTTAGTTTTTGAGTTGAAAAAATTGAAAACAAAAATTGAAAACATGTTTGGTTTAAGTTTTTGGAAAAAAAATTCAAAAAATTTTGAAGTTGTTTTGGAAAAAATTAAAAAAAAACTGAAAACAAATAAAATGTGTTTTTGAAAAAAAATTTATTCTCTTCTCTTCTCTCATCTTTCTCCTCATCTTTCTCTTTTCATTCTTTCAAAAACAAAAATGAAAACTATACCAAACACTTTTTTCAGTTTTTTCACTTTCTCAAAAACAAAAATGAAAACTGTACCAAACAGCTTTTTGAAAACAACTACAAAACAGTTTTTCAGTACAACTACAAAAATTAGAAAACATAAAACAAAAACTTTTTGAGTTAACTACCAAACACAACCTAAATTTTTTTGAGAAATTTCATTTTTTAGGCCTAAAAAATTTAGAAATATTTTGGCTAGACCTTATATTTCTTAAGTATCTTAAATTAGAATTTTAATTATTTTTCGGAAAAAATACCCTTAAAATCAATAAACTGTCTTAAATTATCTTAAACCGTCTTGAACTGTCATAAACTATCTTATACCATCTTAAATCGTATTAAACCGTCTTAAATCATCTCAAATTGTCGCAATCTGTCTTAATCTTAAGTCATCTTAAACCATCTTAAACCGTCTTAAACTGTCGTAAACCATCTCAAACCATCTTAAAACGTAATGATTGAATTTCATCGCCAAATTTCGTTAAATTTCATCTTAAACCATCTCAAATTGTCGCAAACTGTCTTTGTCTTATGCCATCTTAAGCCATCTTAAACCGTCTTAAACCATCTCAAACCATATTTTAATAAACGGTATTTATTCACAATTTGTATGGCTGATTTGTGTCGTCCACTCATCGGAATTGACTAATTCCTCCGTACTCTTATTCCTCGTTGCGATGGGTATAAGATTAAATGTTTATTTGCCAAAGTTAATACTATATTGAATGAGAAATTGATGCTCTAAATGGGCTGGAAAACACCAATGTTGTTAAGGAAATGAAATGTGTTGTGGATGTGTGTATGCAAGAGTCCTACATGGAAGAGATATGTGAACTTTTTGTATTCTTATATACCAATTATGTGGAAAAGGGTTTGGGTTCCCAATGGTGACCTAGTTTTGTGTTCATACCGGTCAAGATTTTTCCGGTTTTGTTATTTATTTTTATTGTTTTCTGGAAATTCAATTGTATTTAATTTCTTGCAAATTGTCATTATATTCCGTCAATATTATTATAATATTGCTAACAGAATCTAACCTAAGTCAAACTACCAAATTGTCTTTATATACAAAATCAACGTTTTTTTAGAAAATCATAGATGTAGGCTGAGAGAGCAAAGTGGGAAAATGAAAAAAGGGAGAATATAATATGTTTAAAAGATTTTTGGAGGCATTTTAGTCCGAAAATTGTCCAAAAATCCAATTTGAGATATTCTGAATATAACGGTAAGATATTTTTAGACTTTTAGGTCTATAATATGAAATTTTTATTCTTTTTTGGTTAGATAATTAGTATATTTTTGGAAAACATAATATATTTCTATTCGAAGTGGTGCTTGTTAAGTCGTTTTTTGGATGAACACTTACGGACACGTGGTGTGAGTGGACTGGAAATGTACTCTTCGCAACGTGCTTGGTCATCGCAAGTACTCGGTCGATTCCCACACGGGGCGCGCATGACCGGCAGGGCGCGGGGCGCGCATGTCCGGCAGGGCGCGGGCGCGCATGGCCGGCAGGGCACGGGGCGCGCATGGCTGGCAGGGCGCGGGGCGCGCACGGGGGTGCGTATGGCCGGCAGGGCACGGGCGCGCATGTCCGGCAGGGCGCGGGCGCGCATGCCCGGCAGGGCACGTGGCGCGCATGGCCGACAGGGCGCGTGACGCGCATTGCGGGTGTGCATGGCCGACAGGGCACGGGCGCGCATGTCCGGCAGGGTATGGGCGTGCACGGGCCTAGGCGGCCAGGGCCCGTTGGGTGATCCAGCCGGCGATGCCCGGACAGTCTCAAATTGTTTTTAGATTTCCGGTTTCCCGAAAACGACCGACAACATTAGCCCCCCAAGTTCATGGCTCGTGAGTCACGAGTCGTGAACTTTAATTTTTCAAGGGCATTTGAGGTCTAGGCTTGCCCAGTTAGGCGATTGGCCGACCCGTGTTTGAACGGTGGCATCGGCCCGTCGGGTTAGGCCGACGATTCAGCGTGCCTAATGTGGCCGTGGCCCCGCGACTTCGCTTCGTGCCTTCCAGCGATCGAAGAGGTCGTACCGGGTAGTTCCCGGGGGCTCTGCATCCGTGCCTTTGGTGACCGGACGTGTACATCGGGCCGGGTTAGGCCGGCGTCTTTTGGGAGCCCGTGCTTCTGAGCAACGAGCTCGCCGGGTTAGGCCGACGTCTTTTTATCGTTCGCGCCCTTGAGCGTCGAAACGTAGGTGCGCCGGGTTAGGCGGGCATCTTTTATCGTACGCGCCCTTGAGCGTCGGAACGTAGGTGCGCCGGGTTAGGCCGGCGTCTTTTTATCGTTCGCACCCTTGAGCGTCGGAACGTAGGTGCGCCGAGTTAGGCCGGCGTCTTTTATCGTTCGCGCCCTTGAGCGTCGGAACGTAGGTGCGCCGGGTTAGGCCGGCGTCTTTTTATCGTTCGCGCCCTTGAGCGTCGGAACATAGGTGCGCCGGGTTAGGCCGGCGTCTTTTTATCGTTCGCGCCCTTGAGCGTCGGAACGTAGGTGCGCCGGGTTAGGCCGGCGTCTTTTTAGCGTTCGCGCCCTTTAGCGTCAGAATGTAGGTGCGCCGGGTTAGGCCGGCGTCTTTTTATCGTTCGCGCCCTTGAGCGTCGGAACGTAGGTGCGCCGGGTTAGGCCGGCGTCTTTTTATCGTTCGCGCTCTTGAGCGTCGGAACGTAGGTGCGCCGGGTTAGGCCGGCGTCTTTTTATCGTTCGCACCCTTAAGCGTTGGAACGTAGGTGTGCCGGGTTAGGCCGGCGTCTTTTTATCGTTCGCGCCCTTGAGCGTCGGAACGTAGGTGCGCCGGGTTAGGCCAGCGTCTTTTTAATGTTCGCGCCCTTGAGCGTCAGAACGTAGGTGCGCCGGGTTAGGCCAGCGTCTTTTATCGTTCGCGCCCTTGAGCGTCGGAACGTAGGTGCGCCGGGTTAGGCCGGCGTCTTTTTATCGTTCGCGCCCTTGAGCGTCGGAACATAGGTGCGCCGGGTTAGGCCGGCGTCTTTTTTTTTTTTTTTTTTGGGCCCGCTCACCCTGGAGTGAGCGAACGCGGGTGCGTCGCGTTAGGCCGACGTCTTTTGGGCTCGCTCACCCTGGAGTGAGCGAACGCGGGTGCGTCGGGTTAGGCCGACGTCTTTTGGGCTCGCTCACCCTGGAGTGAGCGAACGCGGGTGCGTCAGGTTAGGCCGACGTCTTTTGGGCTCGCTCACCCTGGGGTGAGTTAACGCGGTTGCGCCGGGTTAGGCCGGCGTCTTTTACTCAAACCACATGCGCCGGGTTAGGCCGGCGTCTTTTGGTGTTCGTGCCCTGAGGCTAGCGAACCTTAGTTTGGCTCAAATTTGGCCTTTTTCGGGTTTGAGGCAGCGCCTTTACGCGACTTACATGCGTCTCGGAAGACGGCTTTCACCTGCGCCTTTACGCGTCTTACGGCACGCCGGGAAGGCCGACGTTTTACTCGAACTCGTATGCACGAAGGGCCGCCGGGATCCGAGCTTCCTAAGTTTGTGCCCCCGTGGGGGACTTAGGCCTTGTGCGTCGAGTTAGGCCGACGTCTTTTGGGCCTGCTCACCCTGGAGTGAGCGAACGCGGTTTCGCCGGGTTAGGCCGGCGTCTTTTGTTTTTTTTTGAAGAGTCGGCACGAGGAGTATCAATCGACTCGTAGACTCTTAGCTCGACTCAAAGGGCGAGCTCGATTCGAGGAGAGAGCTAGACTCAAGAAGCGAGCTCGATTTGAGAGGCGAGCTCGACTCGAGGAGCGAGCTCGATTCGAGGAGCGAGCTCGACTCCTGGAGATGCGTAGGTTTGGCGCGAGGAGTGCCTGCCGACTTTGCGGACTGGGATCCCGTCCCGAGGAGCGAGCTCGACTCGAGGGGCGAACTGGACTCAAGGAGCGAGCTCGTCTTAAGGAGCGAGCTCGAGTTGAGGAGCGAGTGTTGTCAATGGTGCCCACAAGAAGAGTAGTAGTGTCTATTTATGTACATTTGATGTCATATAGTCTTACGAAGACTCTTGCTTGTAATTGCTTATTCATTAATAATAAAGTTGAAACGTTCATTCAATCTTCCTTGTCTGAAGCTTTATGATAAAACCTTAGTCTTTTAGTCCATAAACAAACTAAACAACTTACGAAGAGACAAACGTAGATTTGCATGAACAAACTCTTCGTAGTTTGCTTAAAACGATATATTCGCAATCTAAGGGTCAAAGGACTATTGACCTCAGTATGATTGTTAGAAGAATCTATGATGTCTGGTTATGAGGCATTGAGAGTTGGGGACTCTATAGTTCTTCTAGGTATCTTCCGAAGGTACTGAATTGACCAGTGCACTTCTAGAGACAATATAAGAACAAACCATTTAACCTCTTATGTCTCGAAGTCACTATGTATGAATTGCATCATGCTTACCTTAATCCTGAAATGAGACATGCCATTTCACACCTTAGTATTCTCATTTGAGAAAGTCAAAGTTCGGACTCACTATGTGATTCCGAACAAGGCCTATTGGTGAAGTACTAAGTTGTGAGTCTGTCATGAGTAACTTTGTGAAGTTCTCATAGATATGGAATTCATGTACAAGATTGCTGAAATGCAATGTATGTCACCTCATGCTTTGTTCCTTGGAGTGTGAGTAAATGAACTGGCCAGTGTCCAAATTGAGTCCTGACTCTTTTGGATGAAACAATGTGACTTGTTAGCTCCTCGTCAATACATTGTTTCTAACTTATTCACAAGCGACAAAGGAGTTGAGGAAATAACAGCTAGAAGGGTAAAATGGTAATTTAGTAAATCCCGACTAGCTGATGACATTCATGAAGGGTAAACATAGATAATATTCAGTGGATCCGCTCATCATAATTAGGTCGAATTCTTGAGTAGAAAATAAATTCATTTGAACCGAGAGATTTTCAGTGTCAGCTCTTTAGTGGAGTCAGTTGGCATTAAGCTAAACTTGGAAAAGGTTTGTGAACTTTTGAGTCCAAGTGTTTAGCTCAAGCTTTGTTCATTTGGGTCCATGAGGTCACTGTCACGAATCACATCGATAGGAATAGTTAAACTGGAAGCTAAGTCAAAACAAGAACGAAAAATTGTCAAAAGGGTAATTTTGTCTTATGAGACAAAGGATGAAATGAATGTCAATAAATTTTTTGACAAGTTCATTTGATGACTTAATGTCACTCGGCCATAACTTGATTATTGGGCCTTGTGAATTAATTTCGTTTCATAAGAATTTTATTGAAAATTCTTAATGGGTTTTTCTCATGTTGTCATGAACAAATGAAGAAGCTTCTAGAAGCTCCTTCTAGATGAGAATAGGCGCCCATAATACCCAAGGAAAGAGAGTTTATTTTGTGCATAAATGTATTTAGATACTTGCCAAAAGAAAAAGAGGAAACAAATTTGCATGTAGATGCACAAGGAATTTCGGCCAAGAGAGTAATGGGCAAGGCAAGGAACAAAAAAGGAAACAAATCCAAGCCTCTAGGAGGCAGCCTTGGGCGCCCAACATGGAATGGGAAATAAGGGATTTTTGCTCATGAATATGTGATATTCTATAGAAGAGGAAAGTACCTTATTGAAGGTAAAACCTCTCCTATAAATAGGAGCCCCATTCCTCACATTTCATTCATCCAAGTTTAAGAGATTTGAGAGACTCTCTCTCTAGAACTTGTGGCCGAAAATCCTCTCTCTCTCTCTCTAGTTTATTTTCGATTTTTCATGCTTTGGCACCTAGGTCCTCACTCGACCTAGTGTTTAGCTCTGCGACTTCGAGACTCGTTCTTAAGTCGTAGTGTTTAAAAGTGCCCACTCACTGATTCCTTCTTTTCGAGTGATTTAGTGATAGAAACTTTCGTGGTTGCTCGAGGTGCCGAGGAAAGAAAGAGAGACGTGCTGCGAGGGGAGACGAGCGTTGCAAACTTTCCACAAGCTTCTTCAAAGTTCAAGCTTCAAGAAAGGTTACTTCTAGCTCATATTGGTTTTTAATTACATGTACTTGCACTTGTCTAGGTTAGTAAAAACTGTTTTACTTGTAAAAGAAAATTTTTAAAATTCCGCCGCTTACCGAAGCGTTAATTATTTTCTCAAACCCTAAATCGATTCCAACAAATGGTATCAGAGCTATGGTCAAAGAGATGCATGTACATGTTTTTAAAAATATGAGCTTGAAAATCGTTTTCGAAAGTTTACTAATTTTGTGACAAGTTAGAATTGTTATCTTAGATTTTTTTTAATTTATTGCTCATGTCTTTAAATTAAAAAGCATGTTGATTTTCTATGAGTTTGGGATGTTTTTAAAACACATTAGAATCAGTTCTAAAAGTTTTTAATTTTTTATATTGAAAAACGTGTTTTAAAGGTTTGAGAAATTTCGGTAAATTTTGTGACTAGTTTATTTGTCTTTCTAGTTTCTTTTATTTACCGTATTCGTTTTATGCTTGTTGTTATTTCTTTTATTCTATGTTATTACCCTGCTAATAAAACACAAATAAAAGCTTTAAACAACATCTTAAAACGTTCCGTTACACTTGATTCTTTTTCGCACCTAAATAGGACCAAGCTTTAATTTATTTCTTTTTCTTCGAGCTGGAGTAAACCCGCATTAAAAGTGGCATAACTCTCTGCTCCGAAATCGAAATTTAATGATTCTTGAATTAAATTAAAGCTCTGTCTGTCCTCTGTCCAATGCCACCGGTTTCGGCTGAAAAGGACATCGGAGCCGCCAGATATGGCGATTTTACTCCGAGGTGCGCGGCTGTCTGAAACTCCAGTTTTTTAGAAATCCGGATTTTCAAACCCCACTACCATGAGTTATAGAACTCTAATGAGAAAATTTTCTTGAGCAAAAATGTTTTTCATATGATTATAAACATGATGTGTAAGATTAAAATGTTTTGAGTTTTGAAAGTTTAATTGAAATTGAATTTTTACAAAACTAGTTTGAATTTTGAAAAACCATTTTCACTTTCAAACTTGAAAAATATTTTGTCATCCAAATCAAATAAATTTTCAAAATGTTTTCAAAACTATATCTATATCACATATGTTCAAAATCTATATGCTCTTGAAAATTTGAGTGGGAGGTCTCCTTGTAGATAAGCCGAAAAATAAAAAGATGTGTAATCTCAAACTTTCAAGTGTTCGAGTGAGTTGAAGTTCACACTTCCCTCACGCACTTTCCCTAAATAGAAAATAGGAAAAGATCGAGTATGTACCTTGTGCCTTTATGCACTAATACTGCTCTGAACATGTCGATCTAGGATTCTCTTCTAGTTGTCCGCTCTGTCGCTCTCTAACTAGGAAATTTGTTTCCGAACTTAAAAGAGTCGATGAACCAACTCCAAAAACTAAGTGGGAGGGTTATACTTGTTGTTTGTAACCCACGATCCCCAACACTAATAAAAAGTGCAAGTGTCGCCGGACTAAGAGTCACCCTCGTGGCCCTCTCTTAAATGAGAGTACTCAAGGGCGCTTTGCTCTGATCATTGCTCAATGAGCTACGTCCGAGAGTGAGACGATGATGACAAGACCTCCCCTCGGCGGATTGTTTTTCAAAGTCAATCTTTTGGACTAAGTAGTTAGTTACACACTTAGACTCAATCCCTAGTAATCCTCCCTTGAGGCCCTGCGAAAGGATGTGAGTGATCAAACCAATTTACAAGGTGGCTAGTCAAAATTGATGTATTGACATCTTGGCTATGCATTAATGATGAGTCATTTACTTATGAAAGGAGACTCATTGCGGCCTTCCCTCGAAGGAGTAAAGTGTCATTTCGTTCATAACACCTTTGGATTTTATAAAGTCTTAAACAAACTTAAATCCTAAACCAAAGACTAATCATAAACTTGTTTCAACTTTTATAGGCAATATGTCTCCCAACTCTCTCTCTTTCATTCTTTCCTCGAACAAACTCGAAAACGAAAACTACATAGACTCGAAACGTAACCTCGACATAATACCTACCGTTAACAAGCACAAATGGGTACTCACCACCCCATGTCCTCCTCTGACGAATGATGATTCAACTCAAGAGGACAATGACGCCTTAGCGGCCTGGCTTCGATCCGATGAGATTGTGAGGTGCTATATCTTGGCATCTATGAACAATATGCTGAAAGAGCAACATCGTGACTTCGAGACTGCCGCTGACATGCTCTATAATCTCCTTGAGATGTTTGGAGGGCAAAGGCGTCAAACAAGGCTACAAGCAGTCCGACAGTTTAAGAACTGTCATATGCAGGCTAGGACTCTTGTCGGAGACTTTATGATATTGATCATTAGTCATCTGAGTAAAATGGAAATCCTAGGATCTGAGATTGATGGGAAGAATGTCATAGATGTGATCTTAGAAACTCTCCCCGCATCTCTTGATACCTTCAAGATGAACTACTCCATTAACAAGCTAGAGTACACTGTTACCAAGCTTATGGAGGAACTTCACACTGCTGTAGGTTTCACTAAGAGAAAGAGGAATCAAGGAGAGGCACATGCTACTGAGCAAGAAGCCTCCGCCTCTGGAACTGTGAAGAGACCTTACAAGGCCGAAAAAAAGAACTGTTCCGCCTATCTCAAAGCAAAGGAACATAGTATTGTACTAGTTACCGAAGCATGCTTAGTAGCTGATAATGTATCATCGTGGATTATTGACTCCGCTGCTACTAACCATATTTGTTGTTCCTTGAATGGTTTCAAGAAAACCAAAAGCTTAGAGGAAGGCGAGTTCTGTTTCAAATGGGGTGATGGGAGCCTGGTGTCTGCAAAGGCTGTGGGATCCGTGACGCTGTCTTTTGAAGACCGCACTTTAAACTTGAATAATGTTTATTTTGTTCCTACCTTTGGGAAGAACTTAATATCCGTTGCTCGTCTTCGTGAGCAAGATTATTGTTTAAAGTTCATTAAGAATGGAATTCGTATTTCGTTTCCTGATAATTCTTTTGTCACTGATGCATGTATGAAGAATGCTCTTTTCTACATCTATCCCGCTCAACCTTCTCCTTTAGACACCAAAATAGATAATGATCTAATTAGGGAGCCAAAGAGGATCAAACTTTCTGAATCCTCCGATCTAACAAAATCAACACACCTATGGCACTTAAGACTTGGTCATATCAATCTAGAAAGGATTAAGAGACTTGTGAGGGATGGTCCACTCCAAGCCTCTGCAATAGGTTCACTACCTACTTGTGAATCCTGCATAGAAGGAAAAATGACTAAGCGACCTTTCTCTGATAAAGGTCGAAGAGCCACTGAGTTGCTGGAACTAATACATTCTGATGTATGTGGTCCGCTCAGCCAACAGGCACGTGGAGGATACGAATACTTCGTTACCTTCACTGATGATTACTCACGATATGGGTTTGTCTATTTGCTCAAACACAAATCCGAGACCTTTAACGTATTTAAGGTCTTTAGGGCTTTAGTGGAAAAGCAAACTGGCAAAATGATCAAAACCCTTCGATCTGATCGAGGTGGTGAGTATATGTCTGGAGAGTTCGATGACTTTCTTAAAGAAGAAGGTATCGCTTCTCAGCTTACCGCACCTGGCACACCTCAACAAAACGGAGTGTCAGAGAGAAGAAACCGAACTCTTATGGAGATGGTTAGATCGATGATGAGTTACTCATCACTCCCGCTTTCCTTTTGGGGATATGCCCTCGAAACAGCCGCTTACATTCTGAACCAAGTTCCATCTAAAACGGTTCCTGGTACTCCTTATGAAAGATGGACTGGCCGTAAAGTAAGTTTGGGCCACATCCGAATTTGGGGTTGCCCTGCACATGTGCTAAGGCAAAAGACTAGCAAGTTGGCTAGTAGGTCAGAATTGTGCCTGTTTGTGGGATATCCAAAGGAAACCAAAGGTTTCATTTTCTATAGTCCCGAGGACGATAAGACTTTCGTTAGCACGAATGCTCGTTTCCTTGAGGAGGACTTCATGAAGGATGCGAAACCTAGAAGCAAAATTGTGCTTGAAGAAAAGTTGGGTGAGGAAGCTTCTACCTCATCTGTAAGAACTGTTCTTACCCCAACTGAAACACAACCTAACTCATCAGAATCTCGTCAAGTAGTACTTCGACGTAGTGGGAGGGCTGTTCAACAGCCTGACAGGTACATGTCTTATGGAGACTCTCTCGTAGCCGTCTCCGACATGGATGACCCTGTTTCCTATAGCCAAGCGATGGATTGTTCTGAATCAAACCTTTGGCTTGACGCCATGAAAGTTGAAATGCACTCGATGTATGTCAACAATGTCTGGAAACTTGTAGACCTTCCTGAAGGGATTAAACCCGTAGGGTGTAAGTGGATATACAAGAAGAAAAGGAGTCCTGATGGGAACGTCGAGACGTTCAAAGCACGACTTGTGGCAAAGGGTTATACCCAACAAGAAGGGATTGACTATGAAGAAACCTTCTCGCCAGTCGCGATGCTTAAATCCATCCGCATACTCCTACCCATGGCTGCAGCTCTCGACTATGAGATCTGGCAAATGGATGTCAAGACAGCCTTTCTGAATGGCAATCTTGACGAGCGCATTTACATGGCTCAACCAGACGGTTTCGTGGATAAAGGTCAAGAGACCAAGGTTTGTGAGTTGCTCAAATCCATTTATGGACTAAAGCAAGCATCTAGGTCATGGAATATTAGATTCGATGAAACTGTAAAGAGCTTCGGCTTTGAACAGTCAATAGATGAGCCTTGTGTTTACAAGTTAATACACGAAGGCAAGTTTGTGTTTCTGGTACTATATGTCGATGATATACTACTCATTGGTAATGACGTGGGTAAGTTATCTGAGGTTAAGGTCTGGCTGGCAAAGCAATTCGATATGAAGGATCTAGGAGAAGCCGCATACATTCTGGGAATCCAAATCTTTCGAGATAGGAAAAACCGGACCCTGTCGCTCTCTCAAGCATCTTATATTGATAAGGTGATGGATCGCTTCTCGATGCAAGACTGCAAGAGGGGTCAAACACCCTTTAGGCATGGAGTTTCACTCTCTAAGGACCAGTCTCCCAAGACTGCACAAGAGATTGAAGACATGAGGAAGATTCCTTACGCCTCTGCCGTAGGAAGCCTCATGTATGCCATGCTTTGCACTAGCCTTATTGAAATTCGAGATTGTTTTAAAACCGAAAATAAAATGACATAATGAGAAATGGGGACGGGCTTCCACTGCAGTGCCAGCTTCTGTAGCTTGACCGAGCTAGAGGATGGCGCTCACCATCTTTTCCTTCCCTTTCCCGTCCACGCCTTGGATGTAGCACATCCTCGCCATCGACTGGTCTCCCAACATGATGGCAATCCCCTTTTCAGTCGGGAACTTCATCATCAGGTGATAGGTAGACGTTATAGCCTTCAATCGGTTGAGAGTCGGGCGGCCGATGATGATGTTGTACACTGAGGGCTGGTTCACCACTAGGAAGGACACGATGTGGGTGACCTCGAGCCCCCCCGGAGTCCCGAAGGTGACCGGGAGGTCGATAATGCCCTCCGTCATGACCCTCTCCCCGGAGAAGCCGAAGAGTGGGGTCGGTTTCAGTCCAGTCAGCTTCATCCTGTCCAACGTTGATTTGAAGACGATGTCGGCCGAGCTGCCGTTATCAATCAGGATTCTTCGGACGAGATTGTTGGCGACCGGGGCCGAGACAACTATTGCGTCATTGTGCGAGTGGAGAACTCGTGTCGCCTCTTGGCCGGTGAAGAACATGGACTCGAACGGGGCCGGAGGGGGAGCCTCGTACGTATGGTTGATGTAGTGCGCAACTTTTCTTCGGGAAACCTCGCGCACGTACTTCTTCCTTTGCGTGGACGAGTCCCCAAACTCCGGGCCACCCATGATCGAGCCCACGACATGCAGCTGTGAGCTCTCCGGTTCTTCAATCGCTGCCTGGTCCGCGACAGTCACCGTCGCCGGACCCTTCCTTCCTTGCCGTGGACGGCCTTCGTGCACAGCGGCCGTCCCGACCGTTCTCAGGACATACTCTTTTAATTTCCCATCCTGAATCAGGGCCTCGATCTGACGCCTAAGATGATAGCACTCGGACGTCAGATGCCCGTGATCCTGGTGGTACTCACAGAACTTATTTCGATCCCTCTTCGCGGGATCCTTCGCAAGAGGAGCCGGACTTCCTAGCTTGTCGCGGTGCAGAGCTAGGATCCGCTCTTGCGGAGTGTTCAGTGGGGTGTACGTTGATAACGCTCGGAAGCTATCAACGTGCGACGATCTTGGATCGGAGAGGGGGCGACTGTTAGGGGCCCGGCCTCCCCTGCTCCTCTTCCTCTGAGGGTCGGGACGATCTTCGTCTTGTTCATCGCGGTGGTGACTACTTTGTCCTCCCGACTCGCCATGTCTCGTGGGACCTGTCCGACAATGGACTTGAGGAAGTCGCTCGTGCGAACTCCCTCGGTGATCGCTGTGATGGCGTCCTTGTCGTCGAAGCCCTCGACTTTGTGAGACTCCTCAGTGAAGCGAGCGAGATATTGTCTCAATGTCTCATCTCTCCCTTGCCGAATGGAGAGGAGGTGGGTCTTCGACTTCTTTTGTGCCACAAGCGTGGCAAAGCGAGCGAGGAAAGCCTCTCGCAAGGCCCGGAAGGACGGGATGCTTCCAGGCCTCAAACTCCGGAACCACTCAAAGCCCGACCCTGTGAGGGTTAGGCTGAAGGCTTGACAGAGGGTCGCATCCGACTGTCCTTGCATTGTCATCCACGTCTCGTAGTGTTGGATGTGGAAGTTCGGGTCAGTCCGTCCATCGTAGGGAGGGATGGACGGCAATTTGAAGTTCCCCACGCAAGGCTGCGCGAGGATTTGTGCGGCGAAGGGAGAGTATGACTCCTCGATCCCTCCATATGATCTTTGCCTCCCCGATTCCCTCATCTCGATGATTTGGTTTTGGAGGCTCTGGATCATTGTGACCATATCAAGCCCGTTGGCAGGGCCAATTGTCGGGGCCACGGGGGTCACCGGTTGGCGTTCGTTGGACGCTTGGTCCATGATATTGGCCTGAGGTCGGCCAAGAGTTGCGGCGGGGAGCGCGTCCCTTCGAGAATTTAGCCTTTGGCGGAGATCCTCCCCTCGGGAGTTTCTCTGTGCCGTCAAGCGCTCTCTAAGGTCCACGCTTGGCGCGTGACGAGGCGAGGTCGCCCTTGGTCGGGTCGTCCGGCGAGCGCTTCGGCTATCGGCTCCATCGTCGACCAGAGTCGCTCCCTCCTCGGCGAGGGGCCGTGTCCGGCCACCTCTTGAAACCGAGGGGGCGAATCCTCGGGACTGTGACCGAGCCTGTTGTCGCGCCGGGTACAAAGGATCGGCCAACGCACCATCGGCCCTCTCGGGTCGCGCTTGAGCGAGGCTAGGGGTGGCCTCGTCGGTCCTCGACTCCTCCACGTATTCGGGGTCGGAGTAATCCTGAGCAGATCGATCCTCGACGTCGTAGCCGAGGAGATCGGCGATGAGGGAGCCGTCAACGCCGGGACGGTCAAGGAGCTCCGCGAGCCGCCGGGCCGTGTCCTCTCGGAGCTCGGCCTCGGGGTCGTTCACCGGGTCTTGGGGCTGGCTCTCGCTATCGCGAGGTTGCCCGTCAAGACGGTGTGCGAGGAGTCGGAGACCGTACCTCGAGCTCATCGCTCGAGTACCCGCGGAGGTAGTGGGTAGGTGACTCATCTCTCGAGAGTCGTAGGTGTAGTGAAAGTGTGGAATGGAAGGGAGAGCGTGCTAAGGTCGGTGGTCCCCTCCTTCTAGCGCCAAAATGTTGTCGCTGTTTTTCGGACAACGATTTAGGAGTCGCAGACGGTTAGACCCAAGGCCGGACCAAGTGATCTCGTCTCGACTCGAGCGTGTCGGACTTGGTATCCCAAGTCGTCCCTTAGCTATCTATGGTATCTATCTCGTCCAAGCACCTGAAAAGCAAGCAGGGAAGGTGTGAACTACAAAGGGGAAACAGAGGGGTTGCCTCTGTTTACCTCTCCGACGCTCAACATTAGTAGGATTGAGGTGGTTTGTAGAGGGTTTAGCGTTTAGAGGTCGAGACTTGAGAGAAACGAGCGAGGTACGAGTTCGACAGCATTTCAGTACTCAAATTCGGATTACCTGGACCAAGGGAGGTACCTTGGTATTTATAGGCGACCAAGGAGCGTCGTGGACAACCCCTTGGCCGAGAGACGCCTCTGGCCCGGCCATGGACGGCTCTGACTCGGCCATGGCCGGCTCTGACTCGGCTGTGGAGGCCATGGCCGGCTCTGACCCGGCCATGGCCGGCTCTGACTCGGCCGTGGAGGCCATGGCCGGCTCTGACCCGGCCATGGCCGGCTCTGACTCGGCCGTGGAGGCCATGGCCGACTCTGACCCGGCCATGGCCGGCTCTGACTCGGCCGTGGGGTCCATGGCCGGCTCTGACTCGGCCGTGGAGGCCATGGCCGGCTCTGACCCGGCCATGGCCGGCTCTGACTCGGCCGTGGAGGCCATGGCCGGCTCTGACTCGGCCGTGGAGGCCATGGCCGGCTCTGACCCGGCCATGGCCGGCTCTGACCCGGCCGTGGCCGGCTCTGACTCGGCCGTGGAGGCCATGGCCGGCTCTGACCTGGCCATGGCCGGCTCTGACTCGGCCGTGGAGGCCATGGCCGGCTCTGACCCGGCCATGGCCGGCTCTGACTCGGCCGTGAAGGCCATGGCCGGCTCTGACTCGGCCATGGCCGGCCTTGAGGTGGTCGTGCGCCGGGAAAGGCTCGGGGAAACCGCCATATGATGTCGTTGCCGTACCGGGCCGGGACGGACCGGTAACACCAACTAATGGGCTTGACATGGTCACGATGATTCAAAGCCTCCAAAACCAAATCATTGAGATGAGGGAGTCAGGGAGGCAGAGGCCGTACGGAGGGATTAAGGAATCATACTCTCCCTTCGCCGCTCAAATCCTCGTGCAGCCTTGCGTGGGGAACTTCAAGCTACCGTCCATTCCCCCCTACGATGGGCGGATGGACCCGAACTTCCACATCCAACACTATGAGACGTGGATGACAATGCAAGGACAGTCGGACGCGACTCTCTATCAAGCCTTCAGCCTGCCCCTTACAGGGTCGGGATTCGAATGGTTCCGAAGTTTGAGACCGGGGAGCATCTCGTCCTTCCGGGCTCTGCGAGAGGCTTTCCTTGCACGATTCGCCACTCTCGTGGTGCAAAAGATATCGAAGACCCACCTTCTCTCCATCCGACAAGGAAGAGACGAGACGTTGAGACAATACCTCGCTCGCTTCACCGAGGAATCTCACAAGGTCGAAGGTTTCGATGATAAGGATGCCATCACGGCAATCACCGAGGGAGTTCGCACGAGCGACTTCCTCAAGTCTATTGTTGGAAAAGTCCCGCGAGACATGGCGGAGCTAATGTCAAGGGCCCGCACGTATATGGTAATCGAGGACTATCTCGATGGCCGAGACGGCCGGAAGTCAGGTGGACAGAGTAGTCGCCGCCGCGACGACCAGGATGTAGATTGTTGGAATCGATCTAGGGTTTAAGAAAATAATTAACGCTTCGGGAAGCGGCGGAATTTTAAAAATTTTCTTTTACAAGTAAAAACGGTTTTTACTAACCTAGACAAGTGCAAGTACATGTAATTAAAAACTATTATGAGCTAAGAAGTTTACTAACCTTTCTTGAAGCTTGATCTTTGAGAAGCTCTTAGAAAGTTGCAACGCTCGTCTCCCCTCGCATCACGTCTCTCTTTCTTTCCTCGGCACCTCGAGCAACCACGAAAGTTTCTATCACTAAATCACTCGAAATAAAGGAATTAGTGAGTGGGCACTTTTAAACACTACGACTTAAGAACGAGTCTTGAAGTCGCAGAGCTAAACACTAGGTCGAGTGAGGACCTAGGTGCCAAAACAAGAAAAATCGAAAATAAACTAGAGAGAGAGAGAAGAGGGGCGGCAACTTTGAGAAAAATGAGAAGAATGAGGCTCCTATTTATAGGAGAGGTCTTACCTTCAATAAGGTAGTTTCCTCTTCTATAGAATATCACATATTCATGAGCCAATTTCCTCTTTTCCTCTACGACATACTCGGCCAAGGTAGGCTTCATTAAGCCTTGGATTTGTTTTCTTTTTTGTTCCTTGCCTTGCTTCTTTCTCAACTTGGGCGCCTACCTCTTATTTCCCTTAGAGGAAATTTGTTTCCTCTTTTTCTTTTGGCAAGTATCTTCATACATTTATGCACAAAATATTCTCTCTATCTCTTGGGTATGTTGGGCGCCTATAGCCTTCTAGAATTTTCTTCACTTGTTCATGACAACATAAGACAAGGCCCATTTAGAATTTTCAATAAAATTCTTATGAAATGAAATTAATTCACGAGGCCCAATGATCAAGTCATGGCCGAGTGACATTAAGTCATCAAATGAACTTGTCAAAAAAATTATTGACATTCATTTCATCCTTTGTCTCAAAAGACAAAAATACCCTTTTAACTATTTTCGTTCTTGTTTTGACTTAGCTTCCAGTTTAACTATTCCTATCGATGTGATTCGTGACAGTGACCTCATGGACCCAAATGAACAAAGCTTGAGCTAAACACTTGGACTCAAAAGTTCACAAACCTTTTCCAAGTTTAGCTTAATGCCAACTGACTCCACTAAAGAGTTGACACTGAAAATCTCTCGGTTCAAATGAATTTATTTTCTACTCAAGAATTCGACCTAATTATGATGAGCGGATCCACTGAATATTATCTATGTTTACCCTTCATGAATGTCATCAGCTAGTCGGGATTTACTAAATTACCATTTTACCCTTCTAGCTGTTATTTCCTCAACTCCTTTGTCGCTTGTGAATAAGTTAGAAACAATGTATTGACGAGGAGCTAACAAGTCACATTGTTTCATCCAAAAGAGTCAGGACTGAATTTGGACACTGGCCAGTTCATTTATTCACACTCCAAGGAACAAAGCATGAGGTGACATACATTGCATTTCAGCAATCTTGTACATGAATTCCATATCTATGAGAACTTCACAAAGTTACTCATGACATTCTCACAACTTAGTACTTCACCAATAGGCCCTGTTCGGAATCACATAGTGAGTCCGAACTCTGACTTTCTCAAATGAGAATACTAAGGTGTGAAATGACATGTCTCATTTCAGGATTAAGGTAAGCATGATGCAATTCATACGTAGTGACTTCGAGACATAAGAGGTTAAATGGTTTGTTCTTATCTTGTCTCTAGAAGTGCACTGGTCAATCCAGTACCTTCGGAAGATACCTAGAAGAACTATACAGTCTCCAACTCTCAATTCCCCATAACCAGACATCATAGATTCTCCTAACAATCGTACTGAGGTCAATAGTCCATTGACCCTTAGATTGCGAATATATCGTTTTAAGCAAACTACGAAGAGTTTGTTCATGCAAATCTACATTTGTCTCTTCGTAAGTTGTTAAGTTTGTTTATGGACTAAAAGACTAAGGTTTTATCATAAAGCTTCAAACAAAGAAAGAATGAATGAACGTTTCAACTTTATTATTAAATGAATAAGCAATTACAAGCAAGAGTCTTCGTAAGACTATATGACATCAAATGTACAAAATAAAGACTACAACTCTTCTTGTGGGCACCATTGACAACAAACTCCCACTTGACTCAAAGAAGTTGTGTGTAGTCCTTCATGCCTAATCCCTCACGATGTTGGTCGAAGACCTTGTTCGCTAGGGCCTTGGTGAATGGATCTGCGAGGTTGTCCACCGTTGAGATCTTCTTCACTTCCACGTCTCCGCGCTGCACGATCTCTCGAATCAAATGGTATTTCCTCTCAATATGCTTAGAGCGCTTATGGCTTCTAGGTTCCTTTGAGTTAGCGACAGCCCCACTATTATCACAATAAAGGGTCATGGGCTCGTTGACATTTGGAACAACTTCCAAATACTTAAGGAATTTTCTAAGCCATACAGCCTCTTTGGATGCTCCACAAGCAGCCACATATTCTGCTTCCATTGTGGAGTCAGCAATGCAAGATTCCTTAATACTCCTCCACACAACAGCTCCACCATTAAGGATGAACACAGATCCCGAAGTGGATTTCCTGGAATCCTTATCCGCTTGAAAATCGGAGCCGGTATATCCCGTCATAGTCAGGTCAGTACCTGAGTATGTAAGCATCAAGTTCCTAGTTCTTCGAAGATACTTAAGAACATGCTTAACAGCAATCCAGTGCTCGGGTCCAGGGTTGGATTGGAAACTGCTAACTACGCCAACGGCGAAACAGATGTGAGGTCTAGTGCAAAGCATAGCATACATAAGGCTTCCTATGGCAGAGGCGTAAGGAATTTTCCTCATGTCTTCAATTTCTTGTGCAGTCTTGGGAGACTGGTCCTTAGAGAGTGATACTCCATGCCTAAAGGGTGTTTGACCCTTCTTGGAGTATTGCATCGAGAAGCGATCCATCACCTTATCAATATAAGATGCTTGAGAGAGTGACAGGGTCCGGTTTTTCCTATCTCGAAAGATTTGGATTCCCAGAATGTACGCGGCTTCTCCTAGATCCTTCATATCGAATTGCTTTGCCAGCCAGACCTTAACCTCAGATAACTTACCCACGTCATTACCAATGAGTAGTATATCATCGACATATAGTACCAGAAACATAACTTTGCCTTCGTGTATTAACTTGTAAACACAAGGCTCATCTATTGACTGTTCAAAGCCGAAGCTCTTTACAGTTTCATCGAATCTAATATTCCATGACCTAGATGCTTGCTTTAGTCCATAAATGGACTTAAGTAACTCACAAACCTTGGTCTCTTGACCTTCTTCCACGGAACCGTCTGGTTGAGCCATGTAAATGCGCTCGTCAAGATTGCCATTCAGGAAGGCTGTCTTGACATCCATTTGCCAGATCTCATAGTCGAGAGCTGCAGCTATGGATAGGAGTATACGGATGGATTTAAGCATCGCGACTGGCGAGAAGGTTTCTTCATAGTCAATCCCTTCTTGTTGGGTATAACCCTTCGCCACAAGTCGTGCTTTGAACGTCTCGACGTTCCCATCAGGACCCCTTTTCTTCTTGTATATCCACTTACACCCTACATGTTTAATCCCTTCAGGAAGGTCTACAAGTTTCCAGACTTTGTTGACATACATCGAGTGCATTTCAACTTTCATGGCGTCAAGCCAAAGGTTTGATTCAGAACAATCCATCGCTTGGCTATAGGAAACAGGGTCATCCATGTCGGAGACGGCTACGAGAGAGTCTCCATAAGACATGTACCTGTCAGGCTGTTGAACAGCCCTCCCACTACGTCGAAGTACTACTTGACGAGATTCTGATGAGTTAGGTTGTGTTTCAGTTTGGGTAAGAACAGTTC
Source organism: Urtica dioica subsp. dioica (assembly GCF_054948205.1). Classification (NCBI taxonomy): domain Eukaryota; kingdom Viridiplantae; phylum Streptophyta; class Magnoliopsida; order Rosales; family Urticaceae; genus Urtica; species Urtica dioica. Next base: position 1,445,730 of record NC_142757.1, on the reverse strand, counting down.
TTACAGATGAGGTAGAAGCTTCCTCACCCAACTTTTCTTCAAGCACAATTTTGCTTCTAGGTTTCGCATCCTTCATGAAGTCCTCCTCAAGGAAACGAGCATTTGTCCTAACGAAAGTCTTATCGTCCTCAGGACTATAGAAAATGAAACCTTTGGTCTCCTTTGGATATCCCACAAACAGGCACAATTCTGACCTACTAGCCAACTTGCTAGTCTTTTGCCTTAGCACATGTGCAGGGCAACCCCAAATTCGGATGTGGCCCAAACTTACTTTACGGCCAGTCCATCTTTCATAAGGAGTACCAGGAACCGTTTTAGACGGAACTTGGTTCAGAATGTAAGTGGCTGTTTCGAGGGCATATCCCCAAAAGGAAGGAGGGAGTGATGAGTAAATCATCATTGATCTAACCATCTCCAAAAGAGTTCAGTTCCTTCTCTCTGACATTCCGTTTTGTTGAGGTGGGCCAGGTGCGGTAAGCTGAGAAGCGATACCTTCTTCTTTAAGAAAGTCATCGAACTCTCCAGACATATACTCACCACCTCGATCAGATCGAAGGGTTTTGATCACTTTGCCAGTTTGCTTTTCCACTAAAGCCCTAAAGACCTTAAATACGTTAAAGGTCTCGGATTTGTGTTTGAACAAATAGACAAACCCATATCATGAGTAATCATCGGTGAAGGTAACGAAGTATTCGTATCCTCCACGTGCCTGTTGGCTGAGCGGACCACATACATCAGAATGTATTAGCTCCAGCAACTCAGTGGCTCTTCGACCCTTATCGGAGAAAGGTCGCTTAGTCATTTTTCCTTCTATGCAGGATTCACAAGTAGGTAGTGAACCTATTGTAGAGGCTTGGAGTGGACCGTCCCTCACAAGTCTCTTAATCCTTTCTAGACTGATATGACCAAGTCTTAAGTGCCATAGGTGTGTTGATTTTGTTAGATCGGAGGATTCAGAAAGTTTGATCCTCTTTGGCTCCCTAATTAGTGTTGTCGGTTGTTTTCGGAAAACCCGAGACGCCAAGAAGACACGCCATTCAAAGGGCCGATGGTCAGGCCGGAGGTCCTAAAGAGCGGCGAGCCTTCTCTCACGAGTCGACTGACAAGTCCTCGTGCCAAATCCTCATGCCCCTCGAGTCGAGCCCCGAGTCGTTCCTCGAGTCGAGCCTTGGGTTGTTCCTCGAGTCGGTCTCCTCGAGTCGAGCTTCACTCCTCGAGTCGAGCCTCGAGTCGCTCCTCGAATCGAGTCACTCTCGCCAAGTAGAAACCTTCATATTTCATGTGGCAAGAATGGTATTCGAAGGCCCGCAAGAGCCCGACGAGACGGGCCATGCGCCGCGCGCGCAGCCGCGCCGGCCAACCAAGCACAGCAGCCCGCGCGCCGCGCCAGACAGGCCGCGCGCCGCGCCAGGCAGACCGCGCGCCGCGCGATGACACGCCCGCGCCGCGCATCCCGCGCCGCACATCCAGCGCTGCGCATCGCGCGCCGCGCCTGGTGACCCGCGCGCCGCGCCCCCTGCGCCGCGCGCCGCGCGTTGTGCGCCGCACTTTGTGTGCCGCGCGCGCCGTGCGCCTCCACTTGATGGCGCGCGCGTTCCTAGTCCCACATGGACGAAAGAGGAGCCTCTTAAGGCCCCCAAACACCTATAAATACCCTCTCTCATTGAGGGGAGATCCCATTCTTTCTCAAGGAACTTGAGACTTCTCTCCGCTTCTCTAGATGCCATCCTTGGCCTGAAGCGGATTCTCCACGATTTCTCGCTCTCGGAGATTCTGAAGCGCTTTCCGGGGACTCCCGAGTGCCGCCTCTCTTGATCGAGCGATTAATCTTGAGCCCACGAGTGCTCTAACGGTTTTCTACTGAAAATCGCCTACGCGTCTAGCACCCTAGACGCGTCCGCCATTTCTGACAAGAAATCGCCTACGCGTCCTGCATTTCTGACTAGGAATCGCCTACGCGTCCGGAATCTCCGCCACAACAAGGAACTCTTGACTTAGAGTCTTCCACGTCTCCAAAAGAGAGAAAACACACATTCTCTCTCGCGCTCGCGATCTCTGAAGTCTTGAGACGCCGCCGAGGACTCCTCGCGCCCCGTCTCCTTCGTCGAGTACGCTTCTCCATCAAGGCTCCGCGCCTCATACTGCGTATCACACGCTTGAACTACGTTCTGACCTGATCCCACGCACGGGTACGTAGGCAGCCGACAACCAAGGCACGGTCACTCCTCCTCCTCACCCCCTACCTCTCCCGAGAGGCGGGTTGATCGGAGAAAACCCTAGCTCGAGACTATCGGGTTCCCACTCTTGGCCCGGGTGCGATCACTTGGTCCGGCCTTGGATCGAACGGCCCGAGGTTTTAAATAGTTGTTCATTTTCGTGCGACAACATTTTGGCGCTAGAAGGAGGGGACTTCCCGACCTGTTCAGCCCGAAATCCCTTCTGTTCATCTTCTTCTTTTCTTCTACAAACTCAACTTTCTCGAACTTGAGAAAAGATGAGTACTCAACCACCCGTACGTTCTGAGGGCGTGAACAACCCCGAAAACGTCAATGGGACCAAGAAATACTTCTTGCGCTCCCGAGCGCATGGTGACGAAGAGTCGCTCCATGTAGAGAGCTCGACCCGCTCACCATCTCCATCTCCAGATAGCAGGGACCACCGCATCATGGAGTTGGAGGAGAACGTCCGCCAACTAAAGGCAAAGAACGCGAGGTACCACAGCCGACTGGCTGCGAAGCAACCCGCGCATAACGCAATGACCCCCAACGGGGATCCTGAGAACCTCAACGAGGAAAGCCACGACCGTGACCCTGACTATGAGGGTACTTGCGATCCGGAGGATATCGAGACTTCTCTCATGAAGGACGGAGGACTCCCCGCCATGTTTGAAGCCGGTCCTTCGAATCCCCTACCCCGGAAAGGCGACGCGCCGGCTGCTTCTCAAGAGGGAAACTCCCGACGCTCGGCCCTCGACCGACTAGGTCGAAGGGAGAACGTTGAGGAGAGTCAGGGCACGCGAAGAGCGCGCCGTCGCAGACGAAGCCTGCGCCTCCGAACGACCAGCCCAGATCTTAGGGATCACCTCACCGCCCAACGCATCGAGCGTGGCGATGACCTAAGGGAGCGACTAAGCTCTCGGCCAAACATCCCCGCAGCAGCCCCAACTAACGGGAACCGCCGAACGGGTCAAGGGTCAAATGAAAGACGACAGGTGACTCCTCCCGAACAGGGAGTTACTCCGACTACCGGTCTCGATGTGATCACAATGATCCACAATCTTCGAAATGAAGTACGAGATCTCCGAGAACACGGAATAGGCGGAAGTGCCTATGGGGTCGTTGAGGAGAAGTCCTCGCCTTTCACGGCTCAGATATTGGCCGAGGTATGTACGGGAAATTTCAAACTCCCGAACCTCGCTCCATATAATGGAAAAGCAGATCCTGCTTACCACATCCAGCACTATGAAACCTGGATGACGATGCAGGGTGTCACTCCCGGCGCTATGTGCCAAGCTTTTAGTCTTACCCTCGCCGGACCCGGCTTCGAGTGGTTCAAGAACTTAAGGCCGGGAAGCATCCGCTCGTTCAAAGACCTGAAGGACATGTTCCTAGCACGGTTCGCTACGTCTATGGTCCAAAAGAAGACCAAGATGTACCTGTGGTCAATCAGGCAAGAGGATGGCGAGTCTCTTAGACGATACCTCGCCCGATTCACTGAAGAATCGAATAAGGTCGATCGCTTTGACGACAAAGACGCAATCACCGCCATCACTGAAGGCTTGCGCACAAGTGACTTCCTTAAGTCCATCGTCGGCCGTGTCCCTTCTACCATGGCCGAGTTAATGACTCGAGCCAAGACCTTCATGGGAGTCGAAGATTACCTCGATGGTCGCAAGGGCAATGATCAAAGCCCTCACCACTGAGACGAGCCATGCGACGAGCAAGGAAACTCCCGTAAAAGGCGAAACAGAGGAGGTCAGACTTTTAATAGACGACGTCCGATGCCCCAGAAGCCGCGACTTGCGGAAGACTTTAAGGGCTACTCGTCGTTCACACCGTTGAACACAACGCCGGAGCAAATCCTAGCTTTAGCGCGTGACAAGTTCACTCCCCCGGCTCCAATGAACAAAGATCCCGCGACTCGCGATAGATCTAAATATTGCGAGTTCCATCAGGAATACGGTCACTTGACCTCTGAATGCTATAGTCTTAAAAGGCAGATCGAGGCATTGATCCAACGGGGTGAGCTAAAAGAGTTCGTGTTACGCATGATTAGCGCTGCGGGCCCCACCTCGAACAGACCACAGTCTGGCAGGGGAGGAGGAACAGCCGCTTCTGCCGACCGAACCACGGCTACTGCCAATGCCAATCCACAACTCCACGTTGTGACCACCATATTGGGAGGTCCACAAGATGGAGATTCGGCCCGACAACGGAAAAAATTCCTAAAGGCCGTGGCTCAAGAAGATGCTGCTATGCACGTCAACCTCACATATGAAGAACCTCCGTCCGTGCCTCACGAGATGATGCATTTCACCAACAAAGAGGCCAAGCGAGTTGTGCATCCGCACAATGACGCAATTGTGCTCAAAGCCCAAGTAGCTAATAACTTGGTGAAAAGAGTTCTCATAGACAACGGCAGTGCTGCCGACATAATTTTCAAGTCCACACTAGAGCGCATGAAGCTCGGGGGGCTACGCCCAACTCCGACCCAAACGCCTCTATTCGGGTTCACTGGGAAGGGAGTCATGACTAAAGGCGTCATCGATCTGCCGGTCACCTTCGGAACTCCCGGAGGCATTGAAGTCGTTCACATGGTCCCATTCCTAGTGGTCGACCAAGAGTCCCCCTACAACGTAATCGTTGGGCGACCCACGTTGAACCGGCTAAGGGCAATCACTTCAACATACCACCTACTGGTGAAGTTCCCTACCAAGGATGGAATCGGCATCATGGCTGGAGATCAATCCCAAGCCAGAATATGCTACATCCAGGGAATCGATGGAAAGACCGCTAAAAAGACGGTTAACACGATCTCTCAGCTCAGAGATAGCGTCGAGTCGACCAAGGTCCTCCGCGAAGTCCATAAAGACACCTGCATGACACCCAAGTGCAAGGTAACGGCGTCCTCATCAGGGACCCCACACGGTCTACCAGGTCATACATGGACGAGACACCGATCTATCGCCTGTGGAATGCGGAACACTGGAAGAGAGTACTACCACTAGCCAGCGATCCCCCCATTTTATTTCTTTGCTTTCTAAACATTCAATAAGGCCTACGAGCCAACGTTTTAGGATTTCAAATTTTTCGCAATATTAATAAAGTTCGATGTTTTTCTTTCAAAATCCACTTTATCAAAGATTTTTAATCATCAAAGGTTACACTTGTAAACTCAAAACTCGGGGGGCTAGTGCCATAGGCAATGGAAAGTACGCTCAAAATCCTCAAGAAAGTACGCTCCACAAAAAGAAAGCACGCTCCATCAAAACAAAACACCCGAACACAAAACGGGAACAGGCGTGCACGTAAGACGCCTCTGTGGCGCGCCGTAAGACATCCCCGAGATGCAGGCTAAAGACTCCCCCGTGGCGCGCCCAAGAGACATCCCCGAGATGCAGGCTAAAGACGCCCCCGTGGCGCGCCCAAGAGACATCCCAGAGATGCAGGCTAAAGACGCCCCCATGGCGCGCCCAAGAGACATCCCCGAGATGCAGGCTAAAGACGCCCCCGCGGCGCGCCCAAGAGACATCCCCGAGATGCAGGCTAAAGACGCCTCCGCGGCGCGCCCAAGAGACATCCCAGAGATGCAGGCTAAAGACGCCCCCGCGGCGCGCCCAAGAGACATCCTCGAGATGCAGGCTAAAGACGCCCCCGTGGCGCGCCCAAGAGACATCCCCGAGATGCAGTCTAAAGACGCCCCCGCGGCGCGCCCAAGAGACATCCCCGAGATGCAGGCTAAAGACGCCCCCGCGGCGCGCCCAAGAGACATCCCAGAGATGCAGGCTAAAGACGCCCCCGTGGCGCGCCCAAGAGACATCCCCGAGATGCAGGCTAAAGACGCCCCCGCGGCGCGCCCAAGAGACATCCCCGAGATGCAGGCTAAAGACGCCCCCGCGGCGCGCCCAAGAGACATCCCAGAGATGCAGGCTAAAGATGCCCCCGCGGCGCGCCCAAGAGACATCCCAGAGATGCAGGCTAAAGACGCCTCCGCGGCGCGCCCAAGAGACATCCCCGAGATGCAGGCTAAAGCCGTCCCTCGCGACGCACTTAAGACGCCTACATGGCGCACGTAAGACGCGTAAAGGCGCAACCTGTAAGACGCCTACATGGCGCAACCTAAGACGCCTACATGGCGCACGTAAGACGCGTAAAGGCGCAGCCCGTAAGACGCCTACATGGCGCAATATAAGACGCCTACATGGCGCACATAAGACGCCTACATGGCGCACTTAAGACGCCTACATGGGGCACGTAAGACGCCTACATGACGCACCTAAGACGCCTACATGGCGCACTTAAGACGCCCACATGGCGCAACCAAGTCGTCCCTCGTGACACACCTAAGTAACCTACATGCTGCATCTAGGCCATCCCTCATGACGTGCCTACGATGCCTAAAACAACGCACGCAGCCGTCTCTAATGACGCGCTCTGAGTCACCGCAAGGCGCTGTGTATGATGACTAATCGGAACGCACCTGAACAGCCATACAAGGCGCAACTCATGTCGTCTTCACCACCGCCGACTAAGCACAATCACACCCGCCTCTGAGCAAGAACCTCGCTCGGCCTGAACCAGCTGAGACCTCGCTCCTCGAGTTGAGTCATTCTCCTCGAGTCGAGCCTTGCTCCTCAAATCGAGTCAGTCTCCTCGAGTTGAGCTTCGCTCCTCGAGTCAAGTCATTCTCCTCGAGTCGAGCTTCGCTCCTCGAGTCGAGCTTCGCTTCTCGAGTCGAGTCAGTCTCCTCGAGTTGAGCTTCGCTCCTCGAGTCAAGTCATTCTCCTCGAGTCGAGCTTCGCTCCTCAAGTCGAGTCATCCTCCTCGAGTCGAGCTTCGCTTCTCGAGTCGAGTCATTTTCCTCGAGTTGAGCTTCGCTCCTCAAATCGAGTCATCCTCCTCGAGTCGAGCTTCGCTTCCCGAGTCGAGTCATTTTCCTCGAGTTGAGCTTCGCTCCTCAAATCGAGTCAGTCTCCTCGAGTCGAGCTTCGCTCCTTGAGTCGAGTCATCCTCCTCGAGTCGAGCTTCGCTTCTCGAGTCGAGTTAGTCTCCTCGAGCTGAACTTCGCTCCTCGAGTCGAGTCTCCTCGAGTAGAGCTTTGCTCCTCGAGACGAGTCACTCTCCTCGAGTTGAGCTTCGCTTCTCGAGTCGAGTCATTTTCCTCGAGTTGAGCTTCGCTCCTCAAATCGAGTTATTCTCCTCGAAGTCGAGCTTCGCTCCTTGAGTCGAGTCATTCTCCTCGAGTCAAGCCTCGCTCCTCGAGTTGAGTCACGCTCCTTGAGTCGAGTCTCGCTCCTTGAGTCGAGTCATTCTCCTCGAGTCAAGCCTCGCTCCTCGAGTTGAGTCACGCTCCTTGAGTCGAGTCTTGCTCCTTGAGTCAAATCATTCTCCTTGAGTCGAGCACTGCTCCTCGAGTCAAGACATCCTCCTCAAGTCGAGTCACACCCTCCTGGAATAGAGCCATGCTCCTCGAGTCGAGTCGCTCTCCTCGAGTCATCCCTCTCGAGTCGAGCATCACTCATCAAGTCATTCTCCCCGAGTTGAGTCTTGCTCCTCGAATCGAGTTATACTCCTCGAGTCGAGCATCGCTCCTCGAGTGGAGTCATATTCCTTAATGACCAGCCAGTCTCCTTGAGTCGAGTCTAGCTCCTCGAGTTGAGACTTGAGTCGGCTCCCCGAGTCGAGCCTAGCCCCTCGAGTTGAGACTTGAGTCGGCTCCCCGAGTTGAGCTTCGCTCCTTGAGTTGAGACTTGATTCAGTCTCCTCAAGTCGAGCTTCGCTCCTCGAGTCGAGCCTTGAGTCAGTATCCTCGAATCGAGCTCCGCTCCTCGAATCGAGCCTTGAGTCAGTCTCCTCGAGTCGAGTCCCACTCCTCGAACAAACACCTGGAGCGACCTGAAGAACAGGTCAGCCAAAATAGAGACCCGCGCTCGCGCCTGGGGAATAAGGGCCGATCTTCCGAACGCAGACGAAGAAGCGTCACCAAGGCGAGAATGGCGGATGCCCCGTGAGGCCGACTTATGCTTGATGCGTGGTCGAACTTTTAGCGTTTATCCCCGAGCAGTCGAAGCCCTCCGGTGCGGCAGAGCCTTCCGCCAGGTGCCACTCCGTCTTCTCGAAGCATCAGCTCGCATCATCAACCTCCGTCTTCGAGACCTCGGAATGAGCACGCCTTTGCAAAATGCAAAAGTGCAGTCGCCTTCCAAGCTGGCCGAGACGGAAGCCATGATCTTCCCCTAATAGGTCACGATTACACAATCGTCCCCCTGCTAGTCACCATCGAGTCCCATGGACTCCGGATTGATGATATTATCAAACAAAACGCCATCGAAGGTTAACTCGGGCGTAACATTGCCAAAAGATCAATAAGCCGCGACGCTCCGACACACCTCTACACAAATGCACGCCCCACTTGCGCATGCATATCCCATTTGCTCCGGGGCTAGAGCGATGAACGCAAGCGCGTTCGCCTCGCCCACGTTGAGCTACGCCTCCTATCCGCTTCTATCCTCCTCCACGTGTCGATCACACACTCGTGTCGAGAGAGACGGAAAAGCGAGAGAGAGCACTAGCAATTGTGAGAGTATTCTTTATAATCACAAAGGCTTTGCAACAGTGAAGCTCTGGAAAGTCTATTTTCCTCAAACACCCGGCGGAAACAACTAAAAGTTCACCGCCCGGGGCCTCCCGAGCAATGAACTTGGGGGGCTAATGTTGTCGGTCGTTTTCGGAAAACCCGAGACGCCAAGAAGACACGCCATTCAAAGGGCCGATGGTCAGGCCGGAGGTCCTAAAGAGCGGCGAGCCTTCTCTCACGAGTCGGCTGACAAGTCCTCGTGCCAAATCCTCATGCCCCTCGAGTCGAGCCCCGAGTCGTTCCTCGAGTCGAGCCTTGGGTTGTTCCTCGAGTCGAGCCTCGAGTCGGTCTCCTCGAGTCGAGCCTCGAGTCGCTCCTCGAATCGAGTCACTCTCGCCAAGTAGAAACCTTCATATTTCATGTGGCAAGAAAGGTATTCGAAGGCCCGCAAGAGCCCGACGAGACGGGCCATGCGCCGCGCGCGCAGCCGCGCCGGCCAACCAAGCACAGCAGCCCGCGCGCCGCGCCAGGCAGACCGCGCGCCGCGCGATGACACGCCCGCGCCGCACATCCAGCGCCGCGCATCGCGCGCCGCGCCTGGTGACCCGCGCGCCGCGCCCCCTGCGCCGCGCGCCGCGCGTTGTGCGCCGCGCGCGCCGTGCGCCTCCACTTGATGGCGCGCGCGTTCCTAGTCCCACATGGACGAAAAAGGATCCTCCTAAGGCCCCCAAACACCTATAAATACCCTCTCTCATTGAGGGGAGATCCCATTCTTTCTCAAGGAACTTGAGACTTCTCTCCGCTTCTCTAGATGCCATCCTTGGCCTGAAGCGGATTCTCCACGATTTCTCGCTCTCGGAGATTCTGAAGCGCTTTCCAGGGACTCCCGAGTGCCGCCTCTCTTGATCGAGCGATTAATCTTGAGCCCACGAGTGCTCTAACGGTTTTCGACTGAAAATCGCCTACGCGTCTAGCACCCTAGACGCGTCCGCCATTTCTGACAAGAAATCGCCTACGCGTCCTGCATTTCCGACTAGGAATCGCCTACGCGTCCGGAATCTCCGCCACAACAAGGAACTCTTGACTTAGAGTCTTCCACGTCTCCAAAAGAGAGAAAACACACATTCTCTCTCACGCTCGCGATCTCCGAAGTCCTGAGACGCCGCCGAGGACTCCTCGCGCCCCGTCTCCTTCGTCGAGTACGCTTCTCCATCAAGGCTCCGCGCCTCATTCTGCGTATCACACGCTTGAACTACGTTCTGACCTGATCCCACGCACGGGTACGTAGGCAGCCGACAACCAAGGCACGGTCACTCCTCCTCCTCACCCCCTACCTCTCCCGAGAGGCGGGTTGATCGGAGAAAACCCTAGCTCGAGACTATCGGGTTCCCACTCTTGGCCCGGGTGCGATCACTTGGTCCGGCCTTGGATCGAACCGCCCGAGGTTTTAAATAGTTGTTCATTTTCGTGCGACAACAATTAGATCATTATCTATTTCGGTGTCTAAAAGAGAAGGTTGAGTGGGATAGATGTAGAAAAGAGCATTCTTCATACATGCATCAGTGACAAAAGAATTATCAGGAAACGAAATACGAATTCCATTCTTAATGAACTTTAAACAATAATCTTGCTCACGAAGACGAGCAACGGATATTAAGTTCTTCCCAAAGGTAGGAACAAAATAAACATTATTCAAGTTTAAAGTGCGGTCTTCAAAAGACAGCGTCACGGATCCCACAGCCTTTGCAGACACCAGGCTCCCATCACCCCATTTGAAACAGAACTCGCCTTTCTCTAAGCTTTTGGTTTTCTTGAAACCATTTAAGGAACAACAAATATGGTTAGTAGCAGCGGAGTCAAGAATCCACGTTGATACATTATCAGCTACTAAGCATGCTTCGGTAACTAGTACAATACTATGTTCCTTTGCTTTTAGATTTGCATGACAATTCTTTTTATCGGCCTTGTGAGGTCTCTTCTTAGTTCTAGAGGCGGAGGCTTTTTGCTCAGTAGCATGTGCCTCTCTTTGATTCCTCTTTCTCTTAGTGAGACCTACAACAGTGTGAAGTTCCTTCATAAGCTTGGTAACAGTGTACTCTAGCTTGTTTATGAAGTAGTTCATCTTTAAGGTATCAAAGGTTTCGGGGAGAGTTTCCAAGATTATATCTATTTTAGTCTCCCCATCAATCTCGGATCCAAGGATCTCCATCTCGTTGAGATAGCTAATGATCAGCATCATATGATCTCTAACGGGAGTTCCAGCCTTCATACGACAGTTCATGAATTGTCGGACCGCTTGTTGCCTAGCTTGACGTCCTTGCCCTCCAAACATCTCATGGAGATTGTAGAGCATATCGGGGGCAGTTTCGTAATCACGATGTTGTTGTTGCAACACATTGTTCATCGATACCAAAATATAGCATCTCGCAATCTCATCGGATCGAAGCCAGGCCGCCAGGGCGTCTTTCTCCTCTTGCGTCGAATCATCATTCGTTTGAGGACATGGGGTGGTGAGAACCCATTTGTGCTTGTCGACAGTAACGACTATGTCGAGGTTACGTTTCCAGTCGACGTAATTGTCGCCTTCGAGTTTATTCGAGGAAAGAATGGTTGAGAGAGGGTTGAGAGACATATTGCCTATAAAAGTTGAAACAAGTTTATGAGTAGTCTTTGGTTTAGGATTTAAGTTTTATTAAGACTTTTATAAAATCCAAAGGTGTTATAAACCAAACGATAATTTACTCCCTCAAGAGAACCGCAAAAAATCTCCTTTTATAAGTAAATGACACATCATTAATGCTAAGCCAAGATGTCAATACATCTATTTTGACTAGCCACCTTTTAAATTGGTTTGATCACTCACATCCTTTCGCAGAGCCTCAAGGGAGGATTACTAGGGATTGAGCCTAAGTGTGCAACCAACCACTTAGTCCAAAAGGTCAACTTTGAAAAACAATCCCCCAAGGGGAGGCCTTGCCATCATCGTCTCACACTCGGACGTAGCTCATTGAGCCATGATCGAAGCAATAACGCCTTGGAGTACTCCCATTTAAGTGAGGGTCGCAAGAGCGGCTCTAAGTCCCACGTTAATTGCTTCTTTCATTAGTGTTGGGGATCGTGGGTTACAAACAACAAGTATAACCCTCCCACTTAGTTTTTGGAGTTGGTTCATCGACTCTTATAAGTTCGGAAACAAATTTCCTAGTTAGAGAGCGACAGAGCGGACAACTAGAAGAGAATCCTAGATCGACATGTTCAGAGTAGTATTAGTGCATAAAGGCACAAGGTACATACTCGATCATTTCCTATTTTCTATTTCGGGAAAGTGCATGAGGGAAGTGTGAACTTCAACTCACTCGAACACTTGAAAGTTTGAGATTACACATCTTTTTTTTTTTCGGCTTGTCTTCAAAGAGACCTCCCACTCAAATTTTCAAGAGCATAGAGATTTTGAACATATGTGATATAGATATAGTTTTGGAAACATTTTGAAAACTTATTTGATTTGGATGACAAAATATTTTCAAGTTTGAAAGTGAAAACGGTTTTTCAAAATTCAAACTAGTTTTGTAAAAACTCAATTTCAATTAATCTTTCAAAAATCAAAACTTTTTAATCTTACACATCATGTTTATAATCTTATAAAAAACAATTTTGCTCAAGAAAATTTTCTCATTAGAGTTCTATAACTCACGGTAGTGGGGCTGAAAATCCGGAATTCTAAAAAACTGGAGTTTCGGAACAGCCGCGCTCCTCGGAGTAAAATTACCATAACTGGCGGCTCCGATGTCCTTTTGAGCCGAAACCGGTGGCATTGGACAGAGGACAGACAGAGCTTTAATTTTATTCAAGAATAATTAAATTTCGATTTCTGAGCAGAGAGTTATGCCACTTTTAATGCGGGTTTACTCCAGCTCGAAGAAAAAGAAATAATTAAAGCTTGGTCCTTTTTAGGTGCGAAAAAGAATCGAGTGTAACGGAACGTTTTATGAAGGTTGTTAAAGCTTTTATTTGTGTTTTATTAGCAAGGTAATAACAAGGCATAAAAGAAATAACAACATGCATAAAACGATTCAAGTAAATAAAAGAAACTAGCAAGACAATATAACTAGTCACAAAATTTTACTCGAAATTTCTCAAACCTTTAAAACACGTTTTTCAATATAAAAAATTAAAAACTTTTAGAACTGATTCTAATGTGTTTTAAAAACATCCCAAACTCATAGAAAATCAACATGATTTTTAATTTAAAGGCATGAGCAATAAATTAAAAAAAATCTAAGATAACAATTCTAACTTGTCACAAAATTAGTAAACTTTCGAAAACGATTTTCAAGCTCATATTTTTAAATACATGTACATGCTAATCTTTGACCATAGCTCTGATACCATTTGTTGGAATCGATCTAGGGTTTAAGAAAATAATTAACGCTTCGGGAAGCGGCGGAAATTTAAAAATTTTCTTTTACAAGTAAAAACGGTTTTTACTAACCTAGACAAGTGCAAGTACATGTAATTAAAAACTAATATGAGCTAAGAAGTTTACTATCCTTTCTTGAAGCTTGATCTTTGAGAAGCTCTTAGAAAGTTGCAACGCTCGTCTCCCCTCACAGCACGTCTCTCTTCCTTTCCTCGGCACCTCGAGCAACCACGAAAGTTTCTATCACTAAATCACTCGAAATAAAGGAATTAGTGAGTGGGCACTTTTAAACACTACGACTTAAGAACGAGTCTTGAAGTTGCAGAGCTAAACACTAGGTCGAGTGAGGACCTAGGTGCCAAAACAAGAAAAATCGAAAATAAACTAGAAAGAGAGAGAGAGAGGAGTTCGGCCAAGTTCTAGAGAGAGAGAGAGTCTCTCAAATCTCTTAAACTTGGATGATTGAAATGTGAGGAAATGAGGCTCCTATTTATAGGAGAGGTCTCACCTTCAATAAGGTAGTTTCCTCTTCTATAGAATATCACATATTCATGAGCCAATTTCCTCTTTTCCCTATTGAGACACTCGGCCAAACAAGGGCTTCTAGAAGCCTTGATTTGTTTCCAATTTTGTTCATGGCTTGCCTTTTTCTCAACTTGGCCGATTCCCTTATGCATCCTTATGCAAATTTTTTTCCTCTTTTTCTTTTGGCAAGTATCTAAATACATTTATGCACAAAATAAACTCTCCTATTTCTCTATAGGGTAGGCGCCCAACATGTCTCTAGAAGGAGCTTCTAGAAGCTTCTTCATTTATTCATGAGAACATGAAAAAGGCCCATTAAGAATTTTCAATAAAACTCTTATGAAATGAAATTAATTCACGAGGCCCAATGATCAAGTCATGGCCGAGTGACATTAAGTCATCAAATGAACTTGTCAAAAAATTTATTGACATTCATTTCATCCTTTGTCTCAAAAGACAAAAATACCCTTTTGACTATTTTTGTTCTCGTTTTGACTTAGCTTCCAGTTTAACTATTCCTATCGATGTGATTCGTGACAGTGACTGTTGTCGCACGAAAATGAACAACTATTGAAAACCTCGGGCGGTTCGATCCAAGGCCGGACCAAGTGATCGCACCCGGGCCAAGAGTGTGAACTCGATAGTCTCCAGCTAGGGTTTTCTCCGATCAACCCGCCTCTCGGGAGAGGAAGGGGGTGAGGAGGAGGAGTGACCGTGCCTTGGTTGTCGGCTGCCTACGTACCCGTGCGTGGGATCAGGTCAGAACGTAGTTCAAGCGTGTAGGACGCAGTATGAGGCACGGAGCCTTGGTGGAGAGGCGTACTCGATGAAGGAGACGGGGCGCGAGGAGTCCTCGGCAGCGTCTCAGAACTTCGGAGATCGCGCACGCGTCTAGCGTGTTAGACGGCGAGGGGAATTCTAGTCGAGAACCCTAGGGGCGTGCTTGAGCGCCGGAGAACGTTCGGTCAAAGGGAGCGACGTCCGGGAAGTCCCCGTGAGTGCTTCAGAACCTTTGAGAACGGGGGAGAGAGAAGAGAGTCTGCTTCAGGCCAAATATGGCATCCAGAGAAGCAGAGAAGAGTAAGAAATCGAGCGTGTCGATAAGAGATGAAGAGAATTTATTGAATTGAATAGGATTCAATGGGATGGCTTTCCCCTCAATGGAAGGGGGTTTATATAGGTGTTTGGGGGCCTTAGAAGGTCCCTTTTTCGTCCATGTGGGACTAGGAACGTGCGTGCCATCAAGTGGAGGCGCACAGGGCGCGCGGCGCAGGGGGCGCGGCGCGCGGGTCACCAGGCACGGCGCAGGATGCGCGGCGCATGGAACGCGCGACGCGGGCACGTCCTGGCGCGGCGCGCTGCCTGCTGCAGGGCTGGCCGACGTAGCGTGCTGTGCGCGCGGTGAATGGCTCGTCTTGCCGGGCTTTTGCGGGCCTTCGAATACCATTCTTCCCACGTGAAATATGAAGGTTTCCACTTGACGAGAGTGACTCGACTCGAGGAGACTGACTCAAGGCTCGAATCGAGGAGCGAAGCTCAACTCGAGGAGACTGACTCAAGGCTCGACTCGAGGAGCGAAGCTCGACTCGAGGAGACTGACTCAAGGCTCAACTCGAGGAGACTGACTCAAGGCTCGACTCGAGGAGCGAAGCTCGACTCAAGGAGTCAAGAGTTTTGGCGAGGGCTTGAAGACTTGCCGCTCTTCAGGACCTCCGGCCTGACCATCGGCCCTTTGAGCGACGTGCCTTCTTGGCGTCTTGGGTTTTCCGAAAACGACCGATAACATTAGCCCCCCAAGTTCGTCGCTCGGGAGGTGTCCCAGCGATGAACTTTTTGTTCTTCTAGTTGGGTGTTTGAGGAAAATATTTCCCATGTCTTGTGACCCAGAGGAAAAATCTTTTCCTCTTTTTCTTTTTTTTTTTTTTTAGGGGGCCGCGCGGCGCGCCCCGTGCGTGGGGCTGGTTCGCCTTGCGCGGGAGAACTCCGACTTTTTGGAGTTTTTTCTCCGATTTTGCTCCTTGTGGGAGTAGGATTTCGACTCCTACCCCCCTAGAAGTCTATAAATAGGCCTCCCCCCTTCTCTTAATTCCTCACTTTATTTTTTTTCTCTCTTTTCTACCCTTGTTTTCTCTTTTACGCTTGCATTATGGGTATCCCTCCCCTTTTCTCAACTGAGAGTCCCGAGATTGATTTCTCTCTCTTGTTTCAGGGTTCTGAACACGCAGAGGATGATCTCTTCGCGGGATTAAGGGAAGTTCCTCTGCACGTGGAAGAAAATCCAAGCGGAGTAGAGCAGTGGCTGGAGGAAGGCGAGCCGGGTGCGACCGTTCCCGCTGCTCAGCCTCACGAAGAGTGCGCGCCAACTGGGCGCGATACAGGTGGGGAGTTTGATCATCCCGCGTCCGGGGAACCTGCCCCTCGCCTCGTGATCAACTTAGTCGGCGAGGGGGTTCGTGACAAAGCCCGCCTCGACGTGCCGCAGTCCGACTAGGACTCTCAAGGTGTGCCGAGAGATGTTACAGACGCGGATGTGGTGACTTCGCTAGAGTCGGTTCTCGACGAGATTGACTGCGTGGACGACTTTGGTCCCGAGTCTGAAGATCCCGGAGGTGAGTCAGAGACATGTCCGGGGGCCGAAGGCCTCGCATCGGAGCGTCCCGAGGTACCGTCGGCGGCTGCCGCGGTTGTGTCGGAGGGCAGGGGCCCTTCCGTGGAGCCAGGGGGTTCTGAGCCCGAGACCCCTGATGTAGAGGCGTTAGTATCGACGAGGTCGCTTGCTCGGACGGAGTGGTATCCCGAGGAGGGCTTTGCCGCTCCCGAGGACTTCGATTGTTCGGGGGTCGACGCTTCGAGCTCGCTCACCTACCGGACATTCGTCGGTCTCCGGGAGGCATTCGCCATTCCGTCGTCCGTGGCGCTTCTCCGTCCCTTACAGGGCGACCGTCCTTTCCGGCCTCGTCGTGGATTTGCTGCAGTTTCAGTTGCAAGTCTCAACTGCGGGTTGCGGCTGCCATTTCAATCCATCGTTCAGCAGCTTCTCGCCCGTCTGGGGGTGCACGCATGTCAGATGAGCCCGGCATTCTACCGCATAGTGGTGATGTGCCACATGGAGTGGCATTGCCAGACTGAGCGGGTAATGACCGTGAGTGATTTTCGCAATCTCATCGCGGTCTTCCCTGCGCCCGGGCAACCCAGTTTCTTTGTGGCCCACGATCGCCGGAATACTAAGCTGATCATCGATTCAGAGAAGTATAATCGACGACCATGGGTGTGGGTCTCGGCGGAGGCTTTTGGCGATGCGCCGCTCCGGTTCGGCCCCTTGTCCGAGTTTTCTGCTAACGCGGGGGCCGACGACCTCGACTTTGTGAAGGAGATCCGGGGAATGTCGGAGGCTCGGAAAGCCGTCGAACGATTTCGTTCCCCTGAGCTGATGGCTTCCACCAGGTGGTTCCCGCCATTTCCACCTAGCCAGCGGACCGAGAGTGTCCCTAGTGCCGCATCATCTCTCTCGAGTGGCGATCTTCAAGGTATGTCGATGTTTCACACTTCTTGCTTTTGTTTTTAGCTTAGGTTTTTGACTTTTGTTGCTTTTGTAGTCTCTTCGGCTAGGGCGAGGGCTCGAGGGCGCCTAGCGAAGGCTTCTCGGGACCCGAAGTCGTTGGCGGCGGTCCGTTGTCGTATTGCTGCTCAGAACGGTCAGGAGAAACCCGATACCGATCATCGGACGGGGAGCGGTCCTCGCGCTTCTTTGAAGCGACCCTCCTCCTCGGCTTTACCAGACACGTCTTCGGACTCTAAGCGCGTAAACTCGATGGTCGACGTGGAGGCTGCGGAGGTTAGGGGGGAATGTTCCCTGGGCCTTGCTCAATCTTCGATGAAGATGTGGAAGAGCGTCGTGGCCAGCAGCGACGTGGAATTCTTTCGTCACGGCGTTTCCGATGCACAGAGAGTAAGTTTCCCTTGCGTCGTTTGTGACGAACCTATCTTTCGCTAACCTATCTTTTTGCCTTCTCAGGTGCTTGCTCGAGCGACCCGGGGCGAGAAGATCCTTCACGACCTCATCAGGCGGATGAGCCGTGCCCAGGAAGAGCTTGCTCAAGCGAAGTCTCAGCTGGCCCACGCCGAGCGAGGTTCTCACTCAAAGGCGGAGTTTGCGAGTCTCCGCGAGCAGCTTCAGGAGGCTCGCGTGGAACTGGGAGTTACCCGCGGCAAGTGCGACCGTGCTCAGGCGGCGGTGGCGAAGATGGCTGAGGAGCTAACGACGGAACATCAAGCCCTCGAAGTGGCGACTCGATCGACGGAGGTCTTCCGGAGCGAAGCGCGGGACCTTCGACGTCAGTTGGAATCGCGCACAGAAGAAGTTGGCATTCTTCAGGGCCAGCTTACATCGAGCGAGGCTGCCCATGTTCGTGCGGAGCGTAAGCGCGACTCCTTGGCGGAGGAGGTAGCTCGGGTCACCGAGGAGAAAGCCGCGGCGGAACAGCTTGCGTCCGACCTTCAAGACGACTTTGATGTCGGAGTCGAGGAGGCAAGACATGCGGCGGCGGTGGAGTGTCGGGACGCCACAGCTACCGAGAATGTTTCTCGGGGGGTCACCTTCCACTTCTTCGATTCGCTGTTCCCATCACTCGACGGGGCCGATCCTGTAGACGACGATCCCGCCGAGTGACCTTTTCCTTTCTTTATTTTTCTCGCGCAAGTGTTTAGCGCATGCTTTTTAGGTTTTTCCATTCAGCGCACCTGTTTTAGCGCTTGCTTACTAGGATTTTTCCCTTTAGCGCACTTGTCTTAGCGCATGCTTTCTAGGATTTGAGGCAGTTGCCCCTTTCTTCTATGAGAAGTTATTTATTTATTCTTATGAATGTTTTCGCACATTCATCTTTTATGGCATGCTTAGATGGTCAATTGTTTGTGTCAATGGTTTTGCCCATCCTTTCACCTCAGCAGGATACCTTTTCAAACACGCCAGTCACTTGGATGGTTTGCGTTCTTAAGTATTTTCAACTGCGAGTCAGCCATGCTACGTAGGCGCCTTACGTGTGCCGGATTATGCCAAGTGGACGTCTCAGGCCGCGCCAGGTAGGCGTTTTAAGCGCGCCATGTAGGCATCTTGGATTGCGCCATGTAGGCGTCTTAAGTGCGCCATGTAGGCGTCTTAGGTTGCGCTATGTAGGCGTCTTACGGGTTGCGCCTTTACGTGTCTTACGTGCGCCATGTAGGCGTCTTAGGTTGCGCCATGTAGGCGTCTTACGGGTTGCGCCTTTACGCGTCTTACGTGCGCCATGTAGGCGTCTTAGGTTGCGCCATGTAGGCGTCTTAGGTTGCGCCATGTAGGCGTCTTACGGGTTGCGCCTTTACGCGTCTTACGTGCGCCATGTAGGCGTCTTAAGTGTGCCATGTAGGCGTCTTAGGTTGCGCCATGTAGGCGTCTTATGAATTGCGCCTTTACGCGTCTTACGTGCGCCATGTAGGCGTCTTAGGTTGTGCCATGTAGGCGTCTTACGGGTTGCGCCTTTACGCGTCTTACGTGCGCCATGTAGGCATCTTAAGTGCGCCATGTAGGCGTCTTAGGTTGCGCCATGTAGGCGTCTTACGGGTTGCGCCTACGCGTCTTATGTGTGCCATGTAGGCGTCTTAGGTTGCGCCATGTAGGCGTCTTACGGGTTGCGCCTTTACGCGTCTTACGTGCGCCATGTAGGCGTCTTACGTGCGCCATGTAGGTGTCTTAGGTTGCGCCATGTAGGCCTTTTACGGGTTGCGCCTTTACGCGTCTTACGTGCGCCATGTAGGCGTCTTAGGTTGCGCCATGTAGGCCTTTTACGGGTTGCGCCTTTACGCGTCTTACGTGCGCCATGTAGGCGTCTTAGGTTGCGCCATGTAGGCGTCTTACGGGTTGCGCCTTTACGCGTCTTACGTGCGCCATGTAGGCGTCTTAGGTTGCGCCATGTAGGCGTCTTACGGGTTGCGCCTTTATGCGTCTTAGGTGCGCCATGTAGGCGTCTTACGATTTTTTGGTGGAGCGTGTTCTTTTGAGAGTTTCCTTACCATAGCTAGCCCCCCCCAAGTTTTTGGGTTATAAGTTAATTGTTGATAACCGGAAAACTTGCATAAAACGGAATTTGAAACGGAAAACTGGAGTTTTATTACTTTTGCGAAAAACTTGCGAGAAAATTAAAATCCTAAAACATTGGCTCGCAGGCCTTATTGAAAATGGGAAATGAAAGCGATAAAAATGCGGGGGACGCTAGCTACTGGTAGTACTGCCTCAAGTGGTCCGCGTTCCACGGGTGGCGAATCGGAGTTCCGTCCGTGTGCTCGATGTGGTATGTCCCGTCGTGAATGACTTTGCGGACTCTGTAAGGGCCTTCCTAGTTCGGGCCTAGGACGCCGGCGCCTTGGACTTGTGTGTTCTGGAACACTCGTCTGAGGACGAGGCTTCCGACGGCAAAGGTTCGCCTTTTGATCTTGGAGTTGTAGTATCTTTCGACCTTGCGCTTCTACGCGGCGAGGCGTCTGAATGCTTCCGCTCTCTTTTCGTCGATCAGGTCCAACTCAAGGCGCATGGCCTCGTCGTTGTCCGCTTCGTCGAATGTATCGATTCGGAACGTGGGTATCTCGGTTTCAATTGGAACCACGGCCTCGACCCCATATGCAAGGGAGAATGGCGTCTCGCCGGTGGCGTTTCGCGCGGTTGTCCTATACGCCCATAGGACGAATGGCAATTCCTCGGCCCAGGCGCCTTTCTTGTCTTCGAGCTTCTTTTTCAGGTTGCTTTTGATAGTCTTGTTGACTGCCTCGACTTGGCCGTTGGCCTGAGGATGACGCGGCGAGGAGAAGGTCTTGCTGATCTTCAATTGATCGCAGATATCTCTTACTCGCGCGTTGTCAAATTGTGCTCCGTTGTCGGTCACAATCGAGGCGGGGATACCATGCCTGCATATGATGTTTTTTCAGATGAAGTTTGTCGTGTTTGCTTCAGTTATTCTGGCAAGCGGCTCGGCCTCTACCCACTTAGTGAAGTAGTCGATGGCGATAATGGCGTACTCGTATTGCCTTGGCGCTCTAGGGAGCTTACCAATGATGTCCACGCCCCACTTAGCAAAGGGACGTGGGACAACGATGCTGCTTAATGGGGTCGGGGGCTGTCGCGGAATTTCCGCGAAGCGCTGGCATTTATCGCAACGCCTTGCCCATTCGCAAGCATCTCGCTTCATGGTAGGCCAGAAATAGCCTTGCTTAAGCGCTTTGAGCGCAAGGGAAGTTCCAGCGGCTTGGTTCCCGCAGATGCCCTCATGGATTTCGCGGAGGACCTTGGTCGACTCAACGCTATCGAGGCACCAGAGCAGCGGTGTCGAGTAACCGCGCTTATAGAGTATGCCCTCACGGAGCGTGTATTTGGATGCTAAGGCCCTCAGTTTATCGGCTTCGTTGCGGTCTTCGGGGAGTTTCCCTCTTCGCAAAAACTCGACAATTGAGTCCATCCAAGTGGGCTGAGAGGCCACCTCTATGGTCCCGACTTCGTCTCGGGAGACGGATGGCCGTGGGAGAAATTCAACGGGTACGGTCCCCAATCCATCTTCGTCGATGCCAGATCCGAGGCGAGCAAGCGCGTCAGCCTCCGAATTTCGTTCTCTTGGGATTTGGTGAATCTCGAACCAAGAGAAGGCATCGAGTTTGGAGTTTGTCTTAGCCAGGTACGCGACCATGTTAGGTTCCTTGGCGGTGTAATCTCCTTTAACCTGGTTTACGATCAACTACGAGTCGCAGTGTATTCGTAGGTTATGGGAGCCGAGTTTCTGTGCCAGCTCTATCCCTACAATGAGCGCTTCGTATTCAGCTTCATTGTTGGAGGCTTGGAAACCGTAGTGAAGGGCGTATCGCAGCTTTTCCCCGTCGGGGTTAATCAGGATTACTCCGGCGCCAGCCCCCGAGCATTAGATGCTCCCGTTGGGTCTACCTTCCTTTTCCGAGTTAGCGCATCGCCGTTTAAGTCGGCTTCCGCTCTTCCCATATCGGGAGTATAAGAGAATTCTGCCACGAAGTCGGCTAAGGCCTGCCCCTTTAAAGCCATTCTTGGGTGGAACTCAATCCCGTACTCGCTCAATTCTTGGGACCAGATCGCCATGCGAGTCGATGTTCCCTTTTGAAGAGCTTTACCGATTGGATGCTCAGTTCGCACCGCGATCGGGTGAGCTTGGAAGTATGGTCGTAGATTCTTTGCTGCCGTTACGAGAGCCAGAGAAAGTTTCTCAATCTCGGTGTAGCCGTTTCCGCGTCAAGTAAGGCTTTGCTCACGTAGTAGATCGGCCATTGGACTTTGTTTTCTTCGCGGACAAGGACGGCACTTATAGCTCTTTCAGAGACAGCGAGATACACGTATAGCGTCTCGCCCTCTCTCAGTTTAGAGAGGAATGGTGGGGACCCAAAGTAAGCCTTCATTTCTTGGAAGGCACTTTCGCATTCGTCCGTCCACTCAAAGCCGTCCGTCTTCTTCAGAGCTTTGAAGAACGGTTGACACTTGTCGGTGGCTTTAGACACGAAGCGTGTCAGAGCGGCAATCCGACCGGTCAGGCTTTGTACCTCTTTGACTCGTCTTGGCGACTTCATTTCAAGGAGTGCCTTGATTTTTTCCGGGTTCGCCTCTATGCCTCGTCGGCTGACGATGTAACCGAGGAACTTCCCGGATTCAACCCCGAATACGCATTTGTTGGGGTTGAGCTTCATTTTATATCAGCGGAGGATTGTGAACATCTCCCTTAGGTCGTGTACGTGATTGGTTGCCAGTAGGCTTTTAACGAGCATGTCATCCACGTACACTTCCATCGTCTTGCCGATTTGATCGGCGAAGATCCGATTTACCAAGCGTTGGTACGTTGCTCCCGCGTTCTTAAGGCCGAAAGGCATGACCTTGTAACAGTAGAGACCTCGATCGGTGACAAAGGTCGTCTTAATTTGATCGGGCTCGTGCATTCGAATTTGGTTGTAGCCTGAATAGGCGTCCATGAAGCTTAGAAGTTCATGGCCGGCCGTGGCGTCCACCAGTTGTTCGATGCGCGGGAGTGGAAAGCAGTCCTTAGGGCAGGCTTTGTTAAGATCTTTGTAGTCTATACAAATTCGCCACTTCCCGTTGGGCTTTTTTACCATTACCACGTTGGCGACCCACTTGGGGTACTTAGCCTCTCGAATGAAGTTTGCGGTGAGGAGTTTCTCGACCTCTTCATTTATGGCCAGGTATCGTTCTGGGTTGAACGTCCGTCTACCCTGCACTTTTTCGGCGACCTTTGGGTCGTCGTTCAATCGGTGCACTATTACCTCGGGATCGATTCCGGGCATGTCCGCATGAGTCCATGCAAAAACATCCTTGAATTCCCTAAGGAAAGCAGTAAGCTGAGTTTTGATGGCGAGTGGAAGTCGGGTGCCGACCTTTACAACCTGATCAGGCTTAGACTCGTCCAGGACGATTGGCACAAGATCATCGGAGGTTTCCACCTTGAGTCTTTCGATTTCATCACGGGGGTCAAGTTCTCCGAACTTCCTTGCATCCCTTGGGTTGCATGGGTAATCGTCTTCCAGTTGGAAGATTGTGTTGACTGCTTTTCCTGCGGATTTGCCATCAACTCCTTGCACGTAGCATATTTTGGCTTGGGATTGGTCTCCAGCCATAATGCCAATTCCCCCTTCGGTGGGGAACTTCACCAGTAGGTGATACGTGGAAGTGATTGCCCTTAGCCGGTTCAACGTGGGTCGCCCGATGATTAAGTTATAAGGCGACTCCTGATCGACCACTAGGAATGGGACCATGTGAACGGCCTCGATTTCTCAAGGGGTCCCAAAGGTGACCGGCAGGTCGATAATGCCCTCGGTCATAACCTTTTCCCCAGTGAACCCAAACAATGGCGTTTGGGTCGGAGTCGGGCGCAGCCCCCCGAGCTTCATGCGCTCTAGGGTGGACTTGAAAATTATGTCGGCAGCGCTGCCGTTATCGATGAGAACCCTTTTCACCAAGTTATTGGCCACTTGGGCCTTGAGCACGATCGCGTCATTGTGTGGATGCACAACTCGCTTGGCCTCTTCATTGGTGAAATACATCGTCTCGTGAGGCACGGACGGAGGTTCTTCATATGTGAAGTTGACGTGCATAGCAGCGTCTTCTTGAGACACGGCCCTAAGGAATTTCTTCCGTTGTCGGGCTGAATCTCCATCTTGTGGACCTCCCAGTATGGTGGTTACCACGTGGAGTTGTGGGTTGGCGTTGGCAGTAGCCGTGGTTCGGTCGGCAGAAACGGCTGTTCCTCCTCCTTGACCAGACTGTTGTCTGTTCGCGATGGGGCCCGCAACGCTAATCATGCGTAACACGAACTCCTTCAGCTCACCCCGTTGGATCAAAGCCTCGATTTGCCTTTTGAGGTTGTAGCATTCCGAGGTCAAATGACCGTATTCCCGATGGAACTCACAATACCTGGATCGATCGCGAGTTGCGGGATCCTTCTTCATTGGAGCCGGGGGCGTGAATTTGTCACGTGCCAGAGCCAAGATCCTTTCTGGCGCTGTGTTCAGCGGCGTGAATGACGAGTACCCTTTGAAGTTTTCCGCAAGTCGCGGTTTTTGAGGTACAGGGGGTTGGTTGCTAGAAACCTGGTTCCCCTTGTTTAGCCTTTTACGAGGTTCGTTCTGCTCGCGGCTAGGTTTTCTCGACGGCGAGAGCTTTGATTAGTGCTCTTGCGGCTGTCGAGGTAATCTTCGACTCCCATGAAGGTCTTAGCTCGAGTCATTAACTCGGCCATGGTGGAAGGGACACGGCCGACGACAGACTTGAGGAAGTCACTTGTGCGCAAGCCTTCTATGATAGCGGCAATTGCGTCACTGTCATCAAAGCGGTCGACCTTGTTTGACTCTTCAGTGAATCGGGCGAGGTATCGTCTAAGAGACTCGCCACTCTCTTGCCTGATTGACCACAGGTACATCTTGGTCTTCTTTTGGACCATAGATGTAGCGAACCGGGCTAGGAACATGTCCTTCAGGTCTTTGAACGAGTGGATGCTTCCTGGCTTTAAGTTCTTGAACCACTCAAAGCCGGGTCCGGCGAGGGTCAAACTAAAAGCTTGGCACATGGCGCCAGGAGAAACACCCTGCATCGTCATCCAGGTTTCATAGTGCTGGATGTGGTAAGCAGGATCTGCTTTCCCATCATAGGGAGCGAGGTTCGGGAGCTTGAAATTCCCCGTACAAACCTCAGCCAGTATCTGAGTAGTGAAAGGCGATGAATTCTCCTCAACGACCCCATAGGCACTTCCACCTATTCCGTATTCTCGGAGATCTCGCACCTCATTTTGAAGGTTGTGGATCATAGTGACCACATCGAGACCGGTCGTTGGAGTAACCCCTTGATCGGGAGGAGTCACTTGCAGCCTCTCATTAGACCCATGTCCTGCGCGGCGGTTCCCGTTAGTTGGGGCTGCCAGCGGGATATTGGGTCTGGAGCTCAGTCGCTCTCTCAGATCATTGCCATGCCCAATGCGTTGACAAGTGAGGCGGTCCCTAAGGTCAAGGCTAGTCGTACGGAGGCGCCGGCTTTGCTTGCAGCGGTGCGCTCTCCGCGCGCCTTGACTTTCCGCAACATTCTCCCTCGGACCTAGTCGGTCGAGAGCTGAACGTCGGGAATTCCCCTCTTGAGAAGCTGCCGGCGCATCGCCTGTTCGGGGTAAGGGATTCGACGGACCGGCTTCAAACACGGCGGGGAGTCCCCCGTCCTTCGTGAGAGAAGTCTCGATATCCTCCGATTCACCAATACCCTCGTAATCAGGGTCGCGGTCGCGGCTTTCCTCGTTGAGGTTCTCAGGATCCCCGTTGGGGATTATCGTGTCACGCATAGGTTGCTTTGCAGCCAGTCGGCTGTGGTACCTTGCGTTCCTCGCCTTTAGTTGGTGGATACTCTCCTCTAACTCCACGATGCGGTCGTCCCTGCTATCAGGAGATGGAGATGGTGAGCGGGTCGAGCTCTCTTCGTGGAGCGACTCTTCGTCACCATGCGCTCGGGAGCGCAAGAAGTATTTCTTGGTCCCAGTGACGTTTTCGGGGTTGTTCACGCCCTCAGAACGTACGGGTGGTTGGCTACTCATCGTTTCTCAAGTTCGAGAAGGTTGAGTTCGCAGAAGAAAAGAAGAAGATGAAAAGAAGGGATTTCGGGCTGAATAGGTCGGGAAGTCCCCTCCTTCTAGCGCCAAAATGTTGTCGCGCGAAAATGAACAACTATTGAAAACCTCGGGCGGTTCGATCCAAGGCCGGACCAAGTGATCGCACCCGGGCCAAGAGTGTGAACTCGATAGTCTCCAGCTAGGGTTTTCTCCGATCAACCCGCCTCTCGGGAGAGGTAGGGGGTGAGGAGGAGGAGTGGCCGTGCCTTGGTTGTCGGCTGCCTACGTACCCGTGCGTGGGATCAGGTCAGAACGTAGTTCAAGCGTGTAGGACGCAGTATGAGGCGCGGAGCCTTGGTGGAGAGGCGTACTCGACGAAGGAGACGGGGCGCGAGGAGTCCTCGGCACCGTCTCAGAACTTCAAAGATCGCGCACGCGTCTAGCGTGTTAGACGGCGAGGGGAACTCTAGTCGAGAACCCTAGGGGCGTGCTTGAGCGCCGGAGAACGTTCGGTCAAAGGGAGCGATGTCCAGGAAGTCCCCGTGAGTGCTTCGGAACCTTTGAGAACGGGGGAGAGAGAACACAGTCTGCTTCAGGCCAAATATGGCATCCAGAGAAGCAGAGAAGAGTAAGAAATCGAGCGTGTCGATAGGAGATGAAGAGAATTTATTGAATTGAATAGGATTCAATGAGATGGCTTTCCCCTCAATGGGAGGGGGTTTATATAGGTGTTTGGGAGCCTTAGAATGTCCCTTTTTCGTCCATGTGGGACTAGGAACGCGCGTGCCATCAAGTGGAGGCGCACGGCGCGTGCGGCGCACAAAGCGAGGCGCACAACGCGCGGCGCGCGACGCGCGGCGCAGGGGGCGCGGCGCGCGGGTCACCAGGCGCGGCGCAGGATGCGCGGCGCGGGCACGTCCTGGCGCGGCGCGCTGCCTGCTGCACGGCTGGCCGGCGTAGCGTTCTGTGCGCGCGGTGAACGGCTCGTCTTGCCGGGCTTTTGCGGGCCTTCGAATACCATTCTTCCCACGTGAAATATGAAAGTTTCCACTTGACGAGAGTGACTCGACTCGAGGAGCGAAGCTCGACTCGAGGAGACTGACTCAAGGCTCGAATCGAGGAGCGAAGCTCGACTCGAGGAGACTGACTCAAGGCTCGACTCGAGGAGCGAAGCTCGACTCGAGGAGACTGACTCAAGGCTCAACTCGAGGAGCGAAGCTCGACTCGAGGAGACTGACTCAAGGCTCGACTCGAGGAGCGAAGCTCGACTCAAGGAGTCAAGAGTTTTGGCGAGGGCTTGAAGACTTGCCGCTCTTCAGGACCTCCGGCCTGACCATCGGCCCTTTGAGCGACGTGCCTTCTTGGCGTCTCGGGTTTTCCGAAAACGACCGACAACAGTGACCTCATGGACCCAAATGAACAAAGCTTGAGCTAAACACTTCGTCTCAAAAGTTCACAAACCTTTTCCAAGTTTAGCTTAATGCCAACTGACTCCACTAAAGAGTTGACACTGAAAATCTCTCGGTTCAAATGAATTTATTTTCTACTCAAGAATTCAACCTAATTATGATGAGCGGATCCACTGAATATTATCTATGTTTACCCTTCATGAATGTCATCAGCTAGTCGGGATTTACTAAATTACCATTTTACCCTTCTAGCTGTTATTTCCTCAACTCCTTTGTCGCTTGTGAATAAGTTAGAAACAATGTATTGACGAGGAGCTAACAAGTCACATTGTTTCATCCAAAAGAGTCAGGACTCAATTTGGACACTGGCCAGTTCATTTATTCATACTCCAAGGAACAAAGCATGAGGTGACATACATTGCATTTCAGCAATCTTGTACATGAATTCCATATCTATGAGAACTTCACAAAGTTACTCATGACATTCTCACAACTTAGTACTTCACCAATAGGCCCTGTTCGGAATCACATAGTGAGTCCGAACTCTGACTTTCTCAAATGAGAATACTAAGCTGTGAAATGGCATGTCTCATTTCAGGATTAAGGTAAGCATGATGCAATTCATACATAGTGACTTCGAGACATAAGAGGTTAAATGGTTTGTTCTTATCTTGTCTCTAGAAGTGCACTGGTCAATTCAGTACCTTCGGAAGATACCTAGAAGAACTATAGAGTCTCCAACTCTCAATGCCTCATAACCAGACATCATAGATTCTTCTAACAATCGTACTGAGGTCAATAGTCCTTTGACCCTAAGATTGCGAATATATCGTTTTAAGCAAACTACGAAGAGTTTGTTCATGCAAATCTACATTTGTCTCTTCGTAAGTTGTTAACTTTGTTTATGGACTAAAAGACTAAGGTTTTATCATAAAGCTTCAAACAAAGAAAGAATGAATGAACGTTTCAACTTTATTATTAAATGAATAGGCAATTACAAGCAAGAGTCTTCATGAGACTTTATTACATCAAATGTACAAAATAAAGACTACAACTCTTCTTGTGGGCACCATTGACAACAGTTTTCTCATTCCACACAAGTTAGAGATTGAGAGACTCTCTCTCTAGACATTGTGGCCGAACTCCTCTCTCTCTCTCTAGTTTATTTTCAATTTTGTTTTGGCTCCTAGGTCCTCATTTGACCTAGAGTTTAGCTCTGCGACTTCAAGACTCGTTCTTAAGTCGTAGTGTTTAAAAGTGCCCACTCACTAATTCCTTTTTCTCTCGAGTGATTTAGTGATAGAAACTTTCGTGGTTGCTCGAGGTGCCGAGGAAAGAAAGTGGGACGTGCTGCGAGGGGAGACGAGCGTTACAACTTTCTAAGAGCTTCTCAAAGATCAAGCTTCAAGAAAGGTTAGTAAACTTCTTAGCTCATAATAGTTTTTAATTACGTGTACTTGCTCTTTTGTCTAGGTTAGTAAAAACTGGTTTTACTTGTAAATGAAAATTTTTAAAATTCCGCCGCTTACCGAAGCGTTAATTATTTTCTTAAACCCTAGATCGATTCCAACAAATGGTATCAGAGCTATGGTCAAAGATTAGCATGTACATGTTTTTAAAAATATGAGCTTGAAAATCGTTTTCGAAAGTTTACTAATTTTGTGATAAGTTAGAATTGTTATCTTAGATTTTTTTTTTAATTTATTGCTCTTGCCTTTGAATTAAAAATCATGTTGATTTTCTATGAGTTTGGGATGTTTTTAAAACACATTAGAATCAGTTCTAAAAGTTTTTAATTTTTTATATTGAAAAACGTGTTTTAAAGGTTTGAGAAATTTCAAGTAAATTTTTGTAACTAGTTTTCTTGTCTTACTAGTTTCTTATTTTTACTTGAATCGTTTTATGCTTGTTGTTATTTCTTTTATGCCTTGTTATTACCTTGCTAATAAAACACAAATAAAAGATTTAAAACCTTCATAAAACGTTCCGTTACACTCGATTCTTTTTGGCACCTAAAAATGACTAAGCTTTAATTATTTCTTTTTCTTCGAGCTGGAGTAAACCCGCATTAAAAGTGGCATAACTCTCTGCTCAGAAATCAAAATTTAATGATTCTCGAACCAAATTAAAGCTCTGTCTGTCCTCTGTCCAATGCCACCGGTTTCAGGTCAAAAGGACATCTGAGCCGCTAGTTATGGCGATTTTACTCCGAGGTGCGCGGCTGTTCCGAAACTCCAGTTTTTTAGAATTCCGGATTTTCAGCCCCACTACCATGAGTTATAGAACTCTAATGAGAAAAATTTCTTGAGCAAAAATGTTTTCATAAGATTATAAACATGATGTGTAAGATTAAAATGTTTTGATTTTTGAAAGTTTAATTGAAATTGAATTTTTACAAAACTAGTTTGAATTTTGAAAAACCGTTTTCACTTTTAAACTTGAAAAATATTTTGTCATCCAAATCAAATTAATTTTCAAAATGTTTTCAAAACTATATCTATATCACATATGTTCAAAATCTATATGCTCTTGAAAATTTGAGTGCAAGGTCTCCTTGTAGACAAGCCGAAAAATAAAAAGATGTGTAATCTCAAACTTTCAAGTGTTCGAGTGAGTTGAAGTTCACACTTCCCTCACGCACTTTCCCGAAATAGAAAATAGGAAAAGATCGAGTATGTACCTTGTGCCTTTATGCACTAATACTGCTCTGAACATGTCGATCTAGGATTCTCTTCTAGTTGTCCGCTCTGTCGCTCTCTAACTAGGAAATCTGTTTCCGAACTTATAAGAGTCGATGAACCAACTCCAAAAACTAAGTGGGAGGGTTATACTTGTTGTTTGTAACCCACGATCCCCAGCACTAATGAAAGAAGCAATTAACGTGGGACTAAGAGCCGCTCTTGCGACCCTCACT
This sequence comes from Urtica dioica subsp. dioica, assembly GCF_054948205.1. Classification (NCBI taxonomy): domain Eukaryota; kingdom Viridiplantae; phylum Streptophyta; class Magnoliopsida; order Rosales; family Urticaceae; genus Urtica; species Urtica dioica. Next base: position 1,415,532 of record NC_142757.1, on the reverse strand, counting down.
TAAATGATAGTACTCCAAGGCGTTCTTGCTTCGATCATTGCTCAATGAGCTACGTCCGAGAGTGAGACGATGATGACAAGGCCTCCCCTTGGGGGGTTGTTTTTCAAAGTTGATCTTTTGGACTAAGTGGTTGGTTGCACACTTAGGCTCAATCCCTAGTAATCCTCCCTCGAGGCCCTGCGAAAGGATGTGAGTGATCAAACCAATTTACAAGGTGGCTAGTCAAAATTGGTGTATTGACATCTTGGCTAAGCATTAATGATGTGTCATTTACTTATAAATGGAGATTTTTGCGGCCTTCTCTCGAAGGAGTAAATTATCGTTTGGTTTATAACACCTTTGGATTTTATAAAGTCTTAATAAAACTTAAATCCTAAACCAAAGACTAATCATAAACTTGTTTCAACTTTTATAGGCAATATGTCTCCCAACTCTCTCTCTTTCATCCTTTCCTCGAACAAACTCGAAAACGAAAACTACGTAGATTCGAAACATAACCTCGACATAATCCTTACCAAGCACAAATGGGTACTCACCACCCCGTGTCCTCCTCTGACGAATGATGATTCGACTCAAGAGGACAATGACGCCTTAGCGGCCTGGCTTCGACCCGATGAGATTGTGAGGTGCTATATCTTGGCATCTATGAACAATATGCTGAAAGTGCAACATCGCGACATCGAGACTGCCGCCGAAATGCTCTACAATCTCCTTGAGATATTTGGAGGGCAAAGGCATCAAGCAAGGCAAAAAGCTGTCCGACAGTTTATGAACTGTCATATGAAGGCTAGGACTCCTGTTAGAGACTTTATGATACTGATCATTAGTTTTCTAAATAAAATGGAAATCCTAGGATTTGAGACTGATGGGAAGAATGTCATAGATATGATCTTAGAAACTCTCCCCGCATCTCTTGACACCTCCAAGATGAACTACTTCATAAACAAGCTAGAGTACACTGTTACCAAGCTTATGAAGGAACTTCACACTGCTGTAGGTCTCACTAAGAGAAAGAGGAATCAAGGAGAGGCACATGCTACTGAGCAAAAAGCCTCCGCCTCTAGAACTAAGAAGAGACCTCACAAGGTCGATAAAAAGAACTGTCCTGCAAATCTCAAAGCAAAGGAACATAGTATTGTACTAGTTACCGAAGCATGCTTAGTAGCTGATAATGTATCAACGTGGATTCTTGACTCCGCTACTACTAACCATATTTGTTGTTCCTTAAATGGTTTCAAGAAAATTAAAAGCTTAGAGAAAGGCGAGTTTTGTTTCAAATGGGGTGATGGGAGCCTGGTGTCTGCAAAGGCTGTGGGATCCGTGACGCTGTCTTTTGAAGACCGCACTTTAAACTTGAATAATGTTTATTTTGTTCCTACCTTTGGGAAGAACTTAATATCTGTTGCTCGTCTTCGTGAGCAAGATTATTGTTTAAAGTTCATTAAGAATGGAATTCGTATTTCGTTTCCTGATAATTCTTTTGTCACTGATGCATGTATGAAGAATGCTCTTTTCTACATCTATCTCACTCAACCTTCTCTTTTAGACACCGAAATAGATAATGATCTAATTAGGGAGCCAAAGAGGATCAAACTTTTTGAATCCTCTGATCTAACAAAATCAACACACCTATGGCACTTAAGACTTGGTCATATCAGTCTAGAAAGGATTAAGAGACATGTGAGGGACGGTCCACTCCAAGCCTCTGCAATAGGTTCACTACCTACTTGTGAATCCTGCATAGAAGGAAAAATGACTAAGCGACCTTTCTCCTATAAGGGTCGAAGAGCCACTGAGTTGCTGGAACTAATACATTCTGATGTATGTGGTCCACTCAGCCAACAGGCACGTGGAGGATACGAATACTTCGTTACCTTCACCGATGATTACTCGCGATATGGTTTTGTCTATTTGCTCAAACACAAATCCAAGACCTTTAACGTATTTAAGGTCTTTAGGGCTTTAGTGGAAAAGCAAACTGGTAAAGTGATCAAAACCCTTCGATCTGATCGAGGTGGTGAGTATATGTCTGGAGAGTTCGATGACTTTCTTAAAGAAGAAGGTATCGCTTCTCAGCTTACCGCACCTGGCACACCTCAACAAAACGGAGTGTCAGAGAGAAGGAACCGAACTCTAATGGAGATGGTTAGATCAATGAGGAGTTACTCATCACTCCCTCCTTCCTTTTGGGGATATGCCCTCGAAACAGCCACTTACATTCTGAACCAAGTTCCATCTAAAACGGTTCCCGGTACTCCTTATGAAAGATGGACTGGCCGTAAAGTAAGTTTGGGCCACATCCGAATATGGGGTTGCCCTGCACATGTGCTAAGGCAAAAGACTAGCAAGTTGGCTAGTAGGTCAGAATTGTGCCTGTTTGTGGGATATCCAAAGGAAACCAAAGATTTCATTTTCTATAGTCCCGAGGACGATAAGACTTTCGTTAGCACGAATGCTCGTTTCCTTGAGGAGGACTTCATGAAGGATGCGAAACCTAGAAGCAAAATTGTGCTTGAAGAAAAGTTGGGTGAGGAAGCTTCTACCTCATCTGTAAGAACTGTTCTTACCCCAACTGAAACACAACCTAACTCATCAGAATCTCGTCAAGTAGTACTTCGACGTAGTGGGAGGGCTACTCAAAAGACTGACAGGTACATGTCTTATGGAGACTCTCTTGTAGCCGTCTCTGACATGGATGATCCTGTTTCCTATAGCCAAGCGATGGCTTGTTCTGAATCAAACCTTTGGCTTGACGCCATGAAAGTTGAAATGCACTCGATGTATGTCAACAATGTCTGGAAACTTGTAGACCTTCCTGAAGGGATTAAACCCGTAGGGTGTAAGTGGATATACAAGAAGAAAAGGGGTCCTGATGGGAACGTCGAGACGTTCAAAGCACGACTTGTGGCGAAGGGTTATACCCAACAAGAAGGGATTGACTATGAAGAAACCTTCTGGCCAGTCGCAATGCTTAAATCCATCCGAATACTCCTATCCATAGCTGCAGCTCTCGACTATGAGATCTGGCAAATGGATGTCAAGACAGCCTTTCTGAATGGCAATCTTGACGAGCGCATTTACATGGCTCAACCAGACGGTTTCGTGGAAGAAGGTCAAGAGACCAAGGTTTGTGAGTTGCTTAAGTCCATTTATGGATTAAAGCAAGCATCTAGGTCATGGAATATCAGATTCGATGAAACTGTGAAAAGCTTCGGCTTTGAACAGTCAATAGATGAGCCTTGTGTTTACAAGTTAATACACGAAGGCAAAGTTGTGTTTATGGTACTATATGTCGATGATATACTACTCATTGGTAATGACGTGGGTAAGTTATCTGAGGTTAAGGTCAGGCTAGCAAAGCAATTCGATATGAAGGATCTAGGAGAAGCCGCGTACATTCTGGGAATCCAAATCTTTCGAGATAGGAAAAATCGGACCCTATCGCTCTCTCAAGCATCTTATATTGATAAGGTGATGGATCGCTTCTCGATGCAAGACTCCAAGAAGGGTCAAACACCCTTTAGGCATGGAGTTTCACTCTCTAAGGACCAGTCTCCCAAGACTGCACAAGAGATTGAAGACATGAGGCAAATTCCTTACGCCTCTGCCGTAGGAAGCCTCATGTATGCTATGCTTTGCACTAGACCTAATATATGTTTCGCCATTGGCGTAGTTAGCCGTTTCCAATCCAACCCTGGACCCGAGCACTGGATTGCTGTTAAGCATGTTCTTCAGTATCTTCGAAGAACTAGGAATTTGATGCTTACATACTCAGGTACTGACCTGACTATGACGGGATATACCGACTCCGATTTTCAAGCGGATAAGGATTCCAGGAAATCCACTTCGGGATCTGTGTTCATCCTTAATGGTGGAGCTGTTGTGTGGAGGAGTATTAAGAATCTTGCATTGCTGAGTCCACAATGGAAGCAGAATATGTGGCTGCTTGTGAAGCATCCAAAGAGGCTGTATGGCTTAGAAAATTCCTTAAGTATTTGGAAGTTGTTCCAAACGTCGACGAGCCCATGACCCTTTATTGTGATAATAGTGGGGCTGTCGCTAACTCAAAGGAACCTAGAAGCCATAAGCGCTCTAAGGATATTGAGAGGAAATACCATTTGATTCGAGAGATTGTGCAGCGTGGAGACGTGGAAGTGAAGAAGATCTCAACGGTGGACAACCTCGCAGATCCATTCACCAAGGCCCTAGCGAACAAGGTCTTCGACCAACATCATGAGGGATTAGGCATGAAGGACTACACACATCTTCTTTGAGTCAAGTGGGAGTTTGTTGTCAATGGTGGCCACAAGAAGAGTTGTAGTCTTTATTTTGTACATTTGATGTAATAAAGTCTCATGAAGACTCTTGCTTGTAATTGCCTATTCATTAATAAAAAGTTGAAACATTCATTCAATCTTCCTTGTTTGAAGCTTTATGATAAAACCTTAGTCTTTAGTCCATAAACAAACTAAACGACTTACGAAGAGACAAATGTAGATTTGCATGAACAAACTCTTCGTAGTTTGCTTAAAACGATATATTCGCAATCTTAGGGTCAACGGACTATTGACCTCAGTACGATTGTTAGAAGAATCTATGATGTCTGGTTATGAGGCATTGAGAGTTGGAGACTCTATAGTTCTTCTAGGTATCTTCCGAAGGTACTGAATTGACCAGTGCACTTCTAGAGACAAGATAAGAACAAACCATTTAACCTCTTATGTCTCGAAGTCACTACGTATGAATTGCATCGTGCTTACCTTAATCCTGAAATGAGACATGTCATTTCACACCTTAGTATTCTCATTTGAGAAAGTCAGAGTTCGGACTCACTATGTGATTCCGAACAGGGCCTATTGGTGAAATACTAAGTTGTGAGAATGTCATGAGTAACTTTGTGAAGTTCTCATAGATATGAAATTCATGTACAAGATTGCTGAAATGCAATGTATGTCACCTCATGCTTTGTACCTTGGAGTGTGAATAAATGAACTGGCCAGTGTCCAAATTGAGTCCTGACTCTTTTGGATGAAACAATGTGACTTGTTAGCTCCTCGTCAATACATTGTTTCTAACTTATTCACAAGCGACAAAGGAGTTGAGGATATAACAGCTAGAAGGGTAAAATGGTAATTTAGTAAATCCCGACTAGCTGATGACATTCATGAAGGGTAAACATAGATAATATTCAGTGGATCCGCTCATCATAATTAGGTTGAATTCTTGAGTAGAAAATAAATTCATTTGAACCGAGAGATTTTCAGTGTCAACTCTTTAGTGGAGTCAGTTGGCATTAAGCTAAACTTGGAAAAGGTTTGTGAACTTTTGAGTCCAAGTGTTTAGCTCAAGCTTTGTTCATTTGGGTCCATGAGGTCACTGTCACGAATCACATCGAGTAGAAATAGTTAAACTGGAAGCTAAGTCAAAACAAGAACGAAAATAGTCAAAAGGGTATTTTTGTCTTTTGAGACATAGGATGAAATGAATGTCAATAAATTTTTTGACAAGGTCATTTTATGACATGTTTCACTCGGCCAATATTAGTGTTATTGGGCCTTGTGGATTAATTTCATTTCATAAGAATTTTATTGAAAATTCTTAATGGGCCTTTCTCATGTTGTCATGAACAAAAGAAGAAGCTTCTAGAAGCTCCTTCTAGATGAGAAATGGGCGTCCAAATACCCAAGAGAAAGAGAGTTCCTTTTGTGCATTAATGTATGAAGATACTTGCCAAAAGAAAAAGAGGAAACAAATTTCCCATACTTGTATAGGAAATTTCGGCCAACCTAGAGAAGGAACAAATTAGGAAACAAATCCCCTTAAGGGAATGAGATGTTGGGCACATATGGAGAAAAAGGGAAATAAGAGATTGCTCATGAATGCTTGGAAAAAAGAGGAAACTCCCATTTCTAAGGCTAACCCTTCTCCTATAAATAGGGCCCTCATTCTCATTGTTTTCTCATTCCACACAAGTTAGAGATTGAGAGACTCTCTCTCTAGACATTGTGGCCAAACTCCTCTCTCTCTCTCTCTCTAGTTTATTTTCGATTTTGTTTTGGCACCTAGGTCCTCATTTGACCTAGAGTTTAGCTCTGCGACTTCAAGACTCGTTCTTAAGTCGTAGCGTTTAAAAGTGCCCACTCACTGATTCCTTCTTTTCGAGTGATTTAGTGATAGAAACTTTCGTGGTTGCTCGAGGTGCCGAGGAAAGAAAGAGAGACGTGCTGCGAGGGGAGACGAGCGTTGCAACTTTCTAAGAGCTTCTCAAAGATCAAGCTTCAAGAAAGGTTAGTAAACTTCTTAGCTTATAATAGTTTTTAATTACATGTTCTTGCTCTCTTGTCTAGGTTAGTAAAAACTGTTTTTACTTGGAAAAGAAAATTTTTAAAATTCCGCCGATTACCGAAGCGTTAATTATTTTCTTAAACCCTAGATCGATTCCAACAGAACAACCCAACAAGAAAAACACACCGAATGTCAAGCAAAAGAAACATAAACAAATATCCGAAAAGAAACGTAATGCGAGCGCTAAACAAATGCGCGAAGTTGGCTACTCTGAGCCAAAGTCGATCTGCTCCTCGTCGTCCTCGGGATGGGGGGCTCCCGACCCGTCGGTCGCCTCTCCGTCAAGCAAGCGGTTCGTCGATTGAGCCGCCTCCGCGGGAACGTGGGAGAGCGGGTCGTCCGCCGGTGGTTCATCGTCCAGAGGGGGGAACATAGCGTCGAAGAAGAAAAACGTGGTCCCACGAGAAGCGTTCTCCTTCGCGGTCGCGTCCCGGACCCGTATGGCCGCCTCATAACGAGCCACCTCCAACGCGATGTCCCAGTCGTCCTCCAAGTCCGTCTTGGATCGCACGGCGTCATCCTTCTCCTCGACGAGGGTCTGCACCTCCGCCCCCAAAGAAACCTTCTCCCTCTCGACCTTGACCCGAGAGATCTCGCTAGCCGATAGTCGAGCGTGGACGATGCTCAGCTCCTCATCCGGGCTCGAGAGCGCTGTCTGGAGCTTCTTCGTCTTCCCTAAGAAGGTGTCAGCCAGCTGCTCCGCCTTCTCCCGAGACACTTTCTCGGCCGCCGATTCCCTGCGAACTCGCTCCAATTCCTCCTCGAGCGCTTGAAACTCTCAGGCAGTACGGCCCCCCGCTAGAGCGGCAGCATGGGCGGCCGCCGCGCTCTCCTTTTCCTTCTCCACGATCTGCATGCGCCGCAACAGGTCTCGTAGAATGCGATCACTTCGTTCTTGGCACGCGAGCATCTTTGGGAACAAGTGACATACGCGTAATCAGAATAAGCATAACGATTGCACATGAGACGAGCAAACGAATCGTACCTTTCGGGCGTCTCCGATCTCGTTCTGGAAATGCTCAAGGTCGCTCGTTGTCAGCATACCCTTGAAATCCAGCAGAGAGGTTTCAAGGATCCCTCGAGAGCACTGGTCCCTCAGCTCTGCCGCCTCCGCTAGGAGCATCAAATCCATGCTGTCTGGCACCGCCGATGTATGGGCGCGCTTGTGGCCGGATGGTGACCCGAAGGAGGTCGACGACGACGGTCGCTTGTTGGAAGAGATCGCCTCGTTCCTCGCCCGTGGTGGCGACCCCCCGTGGCGAGTCTCGGCTCGGGGACGAGCCGCAGTCATAGCATCGTCGGTGGGCGCGACTCTCGGCACTTGTGTGTGCGGTCGATGTCGTCGGGACATGGTATCTAAAAAGGAGAAAGTGTGTCAGTCAGTTAGAACATAACAATAGGCATAGACGGTGGAAAACAACAATAGCACGAAGACGCATATATGGTTAGTACCCCCCGCGTCAAGTAGGGGAGCAGACGAAACCCCCGCCTCGGACTCGGGATCCTCCATGGCCTCCACTCCGGGTCCGGAGCACAGAGGATCTTCGTCGATGGGCGCGAACCACCCGGTGGTCGCCATGAGGTCCGGGGACTCAAAAAGCGACCCCTGTCGCCTTGAGTCGGGTACCGCTCCGACCACGAGCGTGAGCTCGGAACTCTCAATACCGTAGTCAGCCGAAAAATCCGCCATGGGGCCGAAGGTGAGAGGCGCCATCCCGAAAGCGGACTCGGACACCCACACCCAAGGGTAGTGATGCTTAGAGGTTATCTTGGTAAGGATAGGGAACCGCTTCCGATGCTGAACCTTATAGAAGCCAGATTTCCCGGGAACGTCAAAGACAGCCACGAGGTTCCTGATGTCGTCAGCCATCACGGCCTGGCCCTTCGCTCGATGCAGCATCATGTGGCTGGCGGCCACCATGCGGTAAAAGGATGGAGACATCTGGGCCGCGTGGACGTCTAGGCGGACCAGGAGATCCTGGATCACAGGCTGGAAAGGCAATCGCAGCCCCCCGCGGAGACTCACCTCATGAACGGCGGCGTACCCTTTCCGAGGGCGAGTCGGAAGATCCTCGGGCAGCGGTCGCAATAGCGATACAGTCGGCGGAATGCGAAAGTGCTTTCTCAAACCCCTGAAGCTGGCAAACGAGAGAGAACTCGGGAAGTCGACTCCGGAGCAATCAAAACCACCTCGAACTGCCGAATCCCTAATAGGGTGTAGTAAGGCGCGCTCTTCCTCTTGTGCGGTCAAGGAGCGCCCCCCGGCCGCCGTCGAACGAGGCAAAAGGGACTCGCCTGAGCCTTCGGGGTTTGCTGGGATCTCTGGGTCCGCGGCATTCTCGAGACCGGTCGACCTTGTTCCGGCGTTAGGATTCACCAGGCAGTCTCCCCCATCGATGGTCGGACCGGCTGGGCGTGCTTCTTTGCCCACACTCGGGCCGGCCAGAAGCTCTTCATCGCCCGCGCCCGGCCCGGTCGAACGGGCCCCTCCGAACCCGTCTTTCCCGGCAAGCCCATCCGGGGGCCCACATGGAGCGCCCAAAGCCATTGGGCCGGCCCCACCTTCACCCGGCCCGAAGGGGACACCTCCCCGCGCGCTCAAGTCCCCTGGGCCACCTAGGCTCGCGCCCGGCCTAAGGGCGCGCGCGTCCGGCCCAGCATCGTGGCCCGGCCCACGACCAGATGGGCTCCTCGCGCGCAGCCCTAGCCCGCCAGCCCCTAGGGCTAGGACAATCAGCGCCTCGGCCGCCGCCCCACAGCCGGCGTCGCCCGGTCGGCGTCCTCCGTCTCCGGCGCCGGCGCTCCGGCCGGTAGCATCTCCGGCCTCCGGCGACCCCTCAACAGCGCGCGCGCACCACGGCGCGACCAAGCTCGGGGTCCCCAGGTCTCCAGCGCCCTCCACGGCTGGCCCAACCCCCTCCGGCCGAGGGGGATCTTCACCGGAGCTGGGTTCGACCCAGATGGCGCCGACCCGGCCGAGCACGGCCCCCTCCACGCCGGCATCGGCTCCCCCGGCGTCCTCGGCGTGCGTCCCAGCCGGGCTGGTCGCGCGTGACCGAGCCAGCGCTCCCCCAGGGCTGGGATCGGCCCAGACGACACCGACCCAGCCAGGCGCGGCTCCTCCGACGTCGGCGACGGCCTGCGTGATGCCGCCCACGGCCGACCCGTCTCCCCCGGCGCTGGGTGGCCCACCAGCGGCTTCCTGAGACGCCAACCCTGCGCGCGCGTCATCCCCGGCGTGTCCCTCGACCAGACCAGCCTCGCGCTGGTTGGCCCGACTGTCCCTGGCACCCGGCGCCATCGGGCCGGCAATCTCATGTCGGTTTGGGCCCTCTCCGGTGCCCATGTTCTCATCTCCGTCGGCCAACCACGCTTCTATGGAAGAAAAGTCACCCCCCTCCATGTCTATCGCGTTCTTGCTCGGGACAAACGAGGACGAGGCGTTATAGGTGGTCGAAGGAGACGAAAATTGCGTCCAAAAGTCTTCCAAATCCACATTTTGATTCCCGAGGAGGGGAAAAAGGTCGTCCTCAACGGACCCACATCCCGACAGGTGGTTGGTGGGATCCATGAGCACGTGCAAGCAAGTGGTGACGTCGGAAAAATAATAAAATATTATTGAAAGGAAGGAAGCTTACCACTTAGCGACGAGGCGGCCCAACAAGGTGATGAAGGGCGGGAGTTGCTTGAGTTTACCACACGGGCTACGCCCGGCGCCAAACTCGGGGGGCTAATGTTATCGGCCCGACGAGGTCCGACGACGGAATCGACGTTTCGGGCGCCCAGGCGAGCTCGCCCGACCAATGGCCGAGTGAAACCCTCAGTCAGCCCATTCTCTGCCGGCCCAAAAGCTCACTCGGCCAATGGCCAAGTGAGGTTGAGTCGGCCATCGGCCGAGTGAGGCTCGGCCGACCGATGGCCGAATGAAGTGCTGGCCGTCGAGGGAGGTTCACTCGGCCATTGGCCGAGTGAATGCCGAACGCCGAGTGAGATTCACGTATTCTCTATTGCTTCTCAGGTATCGAGACGAGGTGAACACCAACCACAGCTAAGGGAAGACTCGGGATACCGAGTCTGACACGCTCGAACCGAAGCGAGATCACTTGGTCCGGCCTTGGGTCTAACCGCTTTCGGTTCCTAAATCGTTGTCCGAAAATGAGCGACAACAATACGCATCTTAAGTAGGGACCATTGAAGCTTCTCTTAAAAAGAACACCATCAAGGACGCAGAACCTAGCAGACACTTGCTTTAGCTTTCGCTTTTCAAGTTTGTCGTTAGGGGTTTCTCCTTGTGTGATGTACTTTAAAATATCGTTCCTCCAGTCCCCCACTTCTATTGTCATGATCGAGCCGGGAATAAATGGCGATAGAAGGTGTTTTAATTACTTCAACTGGGATAATTCTTGTTGTTTTCGGGTTCGACGTTGAAGCTAAAGCTGCTAGAGCGTCGGCCGAGGCGTTATCTCCTCGTGGGATGCGTGTGAGTTCGAAGGTCTCAAAGTTCTTCGATAATTCTCGCACAACTTTGACGTAAGCCTCCATGCGCTCGTCTTTTGTTTCGAACTCTCCGCTAAATTGATTAGCGATGAGTTGTGAATCACAATAGGCGCTCATTTTTTTGGCCCAGCATGCTTTTGCCAGTTGCATTCATGCGATCAGAGCTTCGTACTCTACTTCATTGTTTGATGCGACGAAATCGAGATGGAAAGATTGTTCGATGATTTTGCCTTGACGCGAGACCATGTGTATTCCTACTCCAGAACCCTGCTTTGAGGATGCACCGTCTACATATAAACTCCATACTCTTTTTATATCGTTTTTTATTTCTAGTATCTCCCTGGGCAATTCTATGAGGAAATCAGCTAGTACTTGTGACTTCGCGCATGTTCTGGTCCGATATTCTATGTCGTATTCACTCAACTCTACAGCCCATTTTGTCAATCTTCCTGATTGATTCAGGCTGTGGAGAAAAGTCTGTAACGGTTGAGTGGTCATTATGATAATTGCATGTGATTAGAAATACGGTCTTAACTTTCTGGCCGAAGTTACTACGGCCAATGCTAATTTTTCCATTGCCGGGTACCGGGGCTCCGCGTCGATGAGCGACTTGGTGATGTAGAATACTAGATTTTGGTCCCCTCGATCTTCTCTGACCAATACCCCGCTTACTGTAGCATTTGAAACTGCTACGTAGAAGTATAGAGGTTCTCCTTCGACTTGTTTAGTAAAGATCGGAGGGGTTGCCAAGTATATTTTTAGTTCTTGGAATGCTTTCTCGCATTCCTCGTTCCATTCCGATAGTCTATTTGCATTTAAAAGTTTATAAAATGGCAGACATTTCTAGGTAGACCGAGAAATGAAGCGATTGAGAGCAGCTATTCGGCCGGTTAATCTTTGCACTTCCCGTCTATTTCGTGGAGATGGCATTTCTTGAAATGCATGAATTTGGTCGGGATTGGCCTCTATCCCTCGTTGTGTGACTAAATACCCTAGGAATTTTCCTGATGAAACTCCAAACGAGCACTTAGCAGGGTTAAGCTTCATCTTATACTTGTTGAGTATTTCGAAGCATTCCTCCAGATGAGCTACGTGGTCCGTTTCATGTAGGGATTTAACCAACATATCATCTATGTAAACTTCCATGTTTTTGCCTATTTTCTAAGCAAACATTTCATTTACTAGCCGTTGGTATGTTGCGCCAGCATTCTTTAATCCGAAAGGCATTACTTTGTAGCAATAAATCCCTCGGCCTGTTATGAATGCTGTTTTCTCTTGATCTTCCGAATGCATCAGGATTTGGTTGTATCTTGAAAATGCATCCACGAATGAGAGCATTTTATGTCCCGCAGTTGCTTCGACGAGTCGATCTATGTGTGGTAAGGGAAAGCTGTCTTTTGGACAAGCTTTGTTAAGATTGGTAAAGTCAATGCAAACTCGTCACCTGCCGTTCTTTTTCTTTACTATTACTGTGTTAGCTAGCCGATCCGGATATTTAACTTCTCGGATTGACCCTACCTTCAGCAGTCTTTCTACCTCTTCGTTTATAACTTTGGCTCGATTGGGTCCTAGTTTCCTTCTTTTTTGTTTAAGAGGCTTGAAGCTTGGGTCGACGTTGAGCTGGTGAGATGCTACATCGAGGTCAATCCCTGGCATGTCTTCAGTCGTCCATGCGAACGTATTTTTATTTCTTTTTAAGAAGGTTATAATCTCCCTCCTTAATTTTCCCTTGAGCTCGGATCTTATCCCTACGCAATGGTCCGGATTATTTCCATCGAGCTGTACTTGGGTTGTTAATTCCAGGCCGGGGGAGTCCATTTCTTCGAGAGGTTCCTCTTCCGACGGGTCATCTTGTTCGGTTGTATTATCATGGATCATCATTAATTGCTATTGAGTGTTTTCTGTTATTTCGGCGTTTATCTTGTCGTTACTCATATAGCAGATTCTTGACGCTTTTGGATGCTTCGGATTTCCTTGACCCCGTTAGGGGTTGGGAATCTGACGCACTTGTGATAGGTAGAGGGGACAGCTTTCATTCCATGAATCCATGGGCGCCCTAATATCATGTTAAATGGTGAAGGGCAGTCTAAAACCACTAAATCGACTAGTCTGTTGACCCCGGCCGATTTTAGGGGTAATTTTATTGTACCCATTTAGGGAGTTACTACTCCGTTGAAACCTGTTAGTTCTTTCGGTTCCCTTTCGATTTCGGATTCGTCGATTTCCATTCTCTTCAGAGTATTTCTAAACATTGCGTCTACCGAACTTCCCCCATCTACTAATATTCGTGCCACAATGCAGTTTGACACTTCCAATTCTACTATTAGTGCATCGTCATGTGGTGTAGCCAGTCCCCTTGTCTCAGTTTCACTGAAGGTGATTATGGCTTTATCATCGTCGAGTGCTTCAGGTTTTGACGGGGTGTTTTTGAGTTTGCTCTGATGCATTTTTTATCGAGTTGATTGAATCTCTGCAGAACTTGGAGCCGCCTATAATACAGTCGATTCTTTGTTTTGTTTGAGATTCTGGAGGAGTTTCTTCCTCATTGCTTCTTCCTCTTTTTCCTGGGGAAGGATTTCCTCTAGGTTGTGAGTTATAGGTTTTCTTTTTCGGGGGTGGCCCCAAATCGACTCTTTTCAACTCTCCCTTAGTGAATTTTTCTGACATGACCCTTCTCATTGATTCACAATTGAGGGTGGCATGCATGTTGGCCTTGTGAAATTCCCAATAGGCTTCAGGGTCACGAGTCCATTTTTTACAATTGAATATGAACCCGGGTGGGGGATCCATCTTATTAGGCGTTCCATTGTTCTTACCCTTTTTTTGGCTTCCGCCATATTGAGTTTGCGCCCCTCCGGCGTTGGAATTTCTTACAGGGGACTTGTCGTCCTTGTGCTTTTTGGCCAGCAAGTTTCTCTCTTCTTCGGCCTTAGCAAAGTTTGATGCGCGATGGATTGCATATTTTATGGTTAATGGACGATTGACAGTCATTTCTTCTCGGAATCGTGAATCATGCCACAATCCATTTTTCAAAGTGGTCAAGGCCGAATCGTTATCAAGATTCGGGATTTTTGCCATAATACCCTTAAATCGAGTCATGTAGCTCTTAAGGGTTTCTGAGAATGTTTGTTGTGTGTTCCATAGGTCGGTCATGGTGGCTTCATCTTCTACCAACATAGAATAGTGCTTGAGGAATTCAGTGGACAACTTTTGAAAATTTCCAATTGAGCCTTCTTCAAGTTTTGAAAACCATTCTAATGTTGCGCCCCTCAAATTTTCAGCAAACAACTGACAATAGCATGCTTCTAATTCGTGTTCGAGAAGGTGAGCCCGACCCATAGCGATTCGGAATACAGTCATGTGGGATTTAGGGTTGGTTGTCCCAAAATATTTCGGGAGTCTAACCTTTCCTGCATCTCCTATTTTTACTCGACTTATGCGTGGAGCAAAGGGGGTTCATCCAGTTTCTGTGACTAGACGATCTATCTCGGGAGCCGAACTGGTGGCTGAGTGCTTCCTGGAATGGATAGCTCGGAATCGATCTTCTACCATTCTGCGGAATGCCTCCAATTCAGAGAGCTCAGGGGTGGCGATCTGAATTTTAGATCGACCTACTGAGCTGATTTCTGGGATCGCTGATCCAAAGGGGCGAATTGAGATCCATAAGGCAGTTCGGCAGTTCCGAGCTACTGGCCAAGGGACACGAGGCTCTCCCTGGGATGAACTGATTCATCATCAATGTTTCTAGCACCGGGTTCACCTTGAATAGTTGAACCTGGGGGAATTGGTATGTGCTCGTTTTGAGTTGGGGGCTCTCCTCGAGGAGGAGGGGGGAACCTGCTCGAACTGGGCATAGAAAGGGGTGTAGTCAATCCGGGCTGTGAAAACATCCCAGGCTGAAACACCAGGTAGGATGATCCGACTCCAGACGGGGTGACTGGGATTCTTGAAAAATCCAAGCTCGTCACAGTCGGCATGGAATAGGTCTCTCCGAGGGTCAGACCACCGAGCAGACGACCTAGTGGCCATAGTCGCTGCCTTGTCGGTCTCGAAGGCAACTTTAAGGGCGGCCTGATCAGCGGTCAGAGTGTCCAGCGCAGTACGAGTGGATCGTTGGAACTCTCGATTCTCTGTCATTTCAGCGACCAGAGTTTCAAGAAGGGCCTTGATTTCAGAGGTGACCTCAGAACCGGATTCCACAGTTTGAATTTCCTTAGCCATACTCTTAGATTGAGTTTAAACTCAATTTTTCGAAGTTAGAATTTTTGTTCCACACTTCCCACAGACGGCGCCAAATTGTTGATGGCGATTTCAGCCAAATAACAATCACTTAATCTCGTAAATGTATAAGATTCGATGTTGGATATATTTCGGTGGGTCATGAAAATTCGTCGTAATAAATTGAGAAATAACTATAATAATACGGGATATAATTGAAGTGAGATGTTGTATTGATAATCAGCGAATGATACAAATAAATGTATTAATAAGCAATGAAATACAAGAAGATTTGAATTGAAATGATAAAGCTCATAATTGTAGGTATCGCATCTCTCGCCTAGAATCAAATACACTCTATACTTATAGTTGAGCTCGTCTTATCTCCAGCGTCGATCTTCAGGACACGTGTTTGAACTTCAGTGTTTCAAGGCGCACGATCATGGTTCGTCATTAAGGGAAATCCGGAGTCAACCTTCTTTTCCGGTTTGACCTGGGATGAGGTCGAAGTGGCTGACCGATTCATCCTGCTTAGATGAGAACCTTCCTCCCGGGCTGAAGTTTCATACACGGGTTGGGCCTCCGAGTTGGAGCCCACTGACGCGAGCTAGGCTAGGCTGTAGCCCAAACTTTCTCCTTTGGGCTGAGGTTTGATTCATACGGGCTGAGTCATGAGCTGGGCTCATAAAACTCTCCGAAGTGAATTTCAGTGGGATTAATTAAAAAGATTCTAATAAATGGGGTAGATTGATTTCTATACACACAACTTTCAGGTGCGACTTTTAGGTGCGACTTTTCGCACCCATATTCACACCCAAGTATGACTGAAAGTATGTTGAAAGTAGCGGGTAAGACTTTGGGTGGTGCGACTTTTCGCACCCAAAAGTAATTTGCATTTACCTTTGGGTGCGACTTTTCGCACCCAAAAGTTATTCACCTTGACTTTTGGGTGCGAAAAAGTCGCACCCAAAAGCTTAACCTCCAATTTTTGGTGCGACTTTTTCACACCCAATTTTGGTCGACTTTTCGCACCCAAAATAGCCTACCCGTCAAATTTGGGTGCGACAAAGTCACACCCAAACGTAAACTTAATTGTTTTTTTTTTTCAATATTTGTGCTCATATTCTAAATAGCATTAATGAAGATATTCATTAAATAAAATTGACTAATAACATTAATTTGAAAATTCATTATATAATTTTAGTTAAAATATTCATTAAATAATATTAATTATATAATTATAATAAAAATTTCGATGTTTGATAAATAATTAAATAAACGTTTAATCCTATTCTTTTTTTTTTCCATTTTCCCCTTCCTGGGGTTCTACTCCACTACTTGATTGCACTACCTCCTCTTTCGCTAAATCTTCCTCGTGCATTGTTCTCGCTCGTCGTACGCTCTCAGTGGAACTCTGCTGAAGCTGGCGGCGTCGTCTGAGGATCTACCATTGAAACTGATGGCTGCGTCATCTGAGGCATCGGCATCATCTGAGGCATCGGCGTCATCTGAGGCATCGCGGTGCCAAACGACATATGAGGCAAGGGCGAAAAATTATGTGTGAACGCGTAGAGCTGTCGTTGCATCTCCTCCAGCTGGGCTTGCGAGGATCGCCTCAACTCGTCCATTTAGATTTATTGATTGGAAACGCTACCGAAATTTTGATAGAGTTTCCCCTATAATACTAAGAAACCAAAAACCTGCAAATTCATTTAACAGCATATACAAACCATTCAAAATTATCCTAATAATCAACTAACCCTAAACCATCCAAAACTTAACAATTTCAATTCAATCTAAAGCATCTTAATCAATTTATCAATTTCAAATTCCATCTCAATTTCAATTCAATCAAAATTCCGTATCAACTAACCCTAAACCATCCAAAACTAATTTCAATTCAATTCCATATCAATTTCAAATTCCATATCAATTTCAATTCAATTTATCAATTTCAAATTCCATATCATCCTAACCACATTTCAAAACTTTAATTAAACTACAAAAATCTAAAAAACTAACAACTTATTAATTACCTAATTAAAGTAACAACTAAATAAACAATTTCATTATTAATTACACATTACCGATTTCATTATTAATTTGTTATTTGTTAAATTTTTTCATTTGTTAACTAAACTAAATCAATTACAAAATAACAAATCAATTTAACATTTTACAAAAACTAACAACTTATTAATTAAACATCTTTTGTTAACAAATTACCTAATTAAACTAACAACTTAATAACCAATTTCATACACATTACCAACTTCATTATTAATTACATATTACCAATTTTATTATTAATTTGTTATTTATTTAAAAAAATTCATTGTTACATATACTAAATCATTACTCTTAGTCTAACTTTTTTTCTTTTCAAAGCTTCATATTTGGAACTGTGAAGTATATTGATGAGGTGAAAAAGTCTTAAGACCACTTAATAGAATTAGGTTTTTGCTTTACTGATTGTCACGACCCGCAGCACACCCGTTGTCCTCGGAACGCGACCTTTCCCATAACATTATCATAAACCATTTATGTTTTCAAATGAAATGAACATAAAACATTTTCAAACGTCATTTACAAAACGTTTATTGAACAACAGCGGAAATAAATTTAATTTACATATAAGGAATAACAAAGGTTTCTAGAGCTAGTCCGCTAAAAACTGGTAAAATTATTCGCTTTTAAAAGAGTTACAAAAATGCGGACTACCCTAGCTTGCTATCCATAAGCACAGGCCCATAATCGTGCTAACCGAGTTTCAAAACGTAAAAAGAGGTTCGGGCCGATTATCTAAACGTTATGATATAATAAAAGTTCTTCCAAAGCTATATAAAACTTTCACGAGCATATAAGCTCGGTTTTCAAAAACCTGATACCCATTTCCCAAAAAGACATTTCCTATGCCACAGGTCGTCATGAGATCTACCTTGACTAGCACTCCTGCTTCGCCTGAGCTTTTCCTTTATCTACAAGGAGAGGGATTTAAGGGGTGAGTCACACCTACTCAGTAAGCAGGATATCTAACCTAGCACTACATGAGATGCATGGTTGCAGATGATAAAATGCAGATGACAGCAGGTGATTGATTCAGAAGAATAAAGAAGTTCCATCATACAATCAGGATAACAAAAATATCATTCAATCAACATAGACATATTCAGTTTTAGAACCCCGTTCTAAAACAATCAAACACATAATCATATAGGAATCCGGCTAACAACCGTCTTCCTAGAAACTCATCCATCTCGCTCATACCGGCGCCTTACATCAGTGGACTGGCCAATCAATACTTCAGTCCGCAACCGTTCATGAGAGATGAGCAAACCATTCTGAGAGCTTGAGCCTAGCCCTCAGAAGGCCGAAGTTTTAACGTCTGGGATCCACTAGCACATGTAGGAGGGCCTTAGCGCGCGTTTGGTAGAGGGAATCAAACCCTCACCAATCCCTGGTCGATCCAGGGTTCATATTTCCTTCAGGACAGGTAAGCCACCCATCGACTTACCTGAAGCCACCCATCGACTTCCCATTAAAGGGCCTTTGGGAATGCCACTCGCTACATTGCCGACAAGAGTTCGTTATGTTTTACAGGAGCTGTCTACAGCCTACCTGTCTATCTTATTACAGGAGGAGATCTTATCGGGATAAAGCCCGTCATTAACATTACTAATTTCACTGTATGGCTCTTTAAGTATTTTAGAAGGAGTTGTCGACAGCTGTGAGGCTGGACCTTCTCCTAGAACAGTTCCTCTCGGGATTGAATCCGAAGGACACCGTCTTTCCTCCTCCTGTTGTCCTCTCATTAGGACGAAGGGGTAAAACCTATAACAGAAGCTCAACATAGTTTTAAAGGCTTCAAGGTTCTTAACCCGCTAACCGTTTAACCCTATCATTTTATTATCTTATTAGTTAGTGGCCGAAGCCTTATTCGGTCATCTTGTCTAACTGAGGGTTTCTCTTTGTTTTAGGATTAAACGAAGAAACATAAACAATTATTCTACTAGGCACCATTCCCCTTTTTGGCGCCTCAAACTTAAATCCCACTTACCCGGAATAGTTCGTCGGAGAACTCGATGAATTCCGGAGGACACTTTGCTTTACACGCTTCCCGAGACCTTTAGCACGTCCTGGAGCGTCAAGAGAACTAGAATCCGAAGTTGAAACTTTGTTAGTTATCAAACTACTTGAAAAGATAATGGTCGTTGTCGGGATTAGATTCGAATCGGTTCGGAATTCGAGAATTTAATTCATTATTCTCCGGTTTTTCGGAAGTCAAACTTATTCAAGACTCGCGTATTTTCGTATCGAGAATAATACGAAATAAAATCCAATAACATGCTTATGAGTCTCAAATAAATTTATCCGAATAAAAAGTAACCGAGAATTCCAAAGCGAATCAAATCAATTTCTTAAACGTTGTTAAATAAATAATCATAAATTATTTATTTAAATACAAGAATACATTCCACAATCAAATCCAAGAGTATTTAAACGCTATATGCGATTAAAAGACTCACGAGTTAATCGAGCTTTAATTTCGATAACTCTTTCTTAGAATCTTCAAAACCGGCTTCGTCGCCTTCGCCTCGTCCGGTTTCCGTTCGTCCGTCTAGATCTGTAATCAAGTCATCGAATCCGATAACGAATCAATTTCAAACTCATAATCAATCCTGAAATCCAAATCCCGACATCTCGACCCAAAACCCGAACTAAACCAAACAAACACTTAACCAGCCTCGGCTGAACACACAGAATCAAAACCAAGCCCACGGCCACAACAAACACACAGCCAAAACAAGCACTTGGGCAAGAAAAGACTTTCGGCCAAAAACAATTCCACACGGCTATGTTCACATAATCACCAAAATTCGTCCAAAACTTATTTCAATTCCAACAGCGATTCTTAAACAATTCATGGACACCAAACTGGCTAAAAAACGTCTTAGAATCATTAAACAATACACAGGAACGAGAAGCCCCAAAAAAAAGATCTTCAAACCCTCGTTCATCAAGATTTTCGGCCAAATGAATCCAAAACAAGAAATTCGAAATCAATCCTCAATCTCAAGCTATAATCATCAATAATGAAGCTCAATAAACACTTTAAACTAATCGATTTTCTCAAAAATCCATCACGAAAACCAAAACCCCAAATCTACCAAACCATGAACCCTAATCACGAAATCAAGTCCAATGAGAGGAAATTTCTACCTCAAATCGTGAAATTAGGCGTTCTTGGTGAGCTCTCCCACTTCCCCGACGTCTTTCCTCTCGGTCCGGCGTCACGGCGACGTCTCGTTCTCCTCAGCCTGAAGCGCGCGGCGACGGGGACTCACGGCGGAGATGGCGCGCGACAAGAAGAAACGAAGAAGAAGAGAGAAAGGAGATGGCGGTGATGGTGGGGCTCGGTGAGCTTGAAGGAGATGACCGAGAGTTTCTTTTTTCTTTTTTCTTTTTTTCTGTGTTGCAGGTTGGTCTCGCGCTGGACAAGAAGAAGAGAGAAAGAAGAAGAAGAAAGAAAAGAAAGAGAGTGAGAGGGTGAGGTGGCCGAAAATGAGAGGAGAAGAAGAAAGAAATGCCACACGGCAGCTCCTCCTCACGCCACGCGTGTACAAGTGGCCCACCCGATTTGTGACACGTCTCTCTTAAAATAACCCCTCTTTTCTCTTTTCTTTCAATCTCGTCCTTCATTTTGTTGCACATAAGCCCTTTCAAAATAAAATTTCACAATCTCGTCCTTGATTAATTGAAAATAATCTCAAAAAATAACCGAGAAAATTCTCATTAATTCTCGTTACCTTGAATATATTTAAGGGATTTCGGAATTTATTTCCACTCTTGAGATTTTTAAATCTCCGGGTACATTCCGAGTAATTTTTATTCGGAAAATAATATCGAGTTTACTCGAATATCCTTATTCCGAAATTTCGTCACCCTTAAATATTATTTCCTTCGTTCTCAAGCACTTAAATTTATTCCAACATTCAAGTGCTTTCAAAAATCCTTTTCCTTATTGTGAATTCTTATAATTCATTCACATAGAAAGAGAAGAAAATTTCCTTTATTTATTAATGAGAGGAAATTTTTACAGATGCTGACGTGTACAAAAGTCGGGTCTCACAACCCCTAACCCCTTAAAGAAGTTTCGTCCTCGAAACTTAGAAAAGCGATGGGTACTTTTTCTTCATTTCTTCTTCAAGTTCCCATGTCGCTTCTTCGATATTGTGCCTTTTCCATTGCACTTTCACCAAGGGGATTACTTTGTTCCTCAAAACCTTCTCTTTCCTGTCGAGAATTGCAACTGCTGGCTCCTCATATTGTACATTTTCTGAAACCTCGACTTCATGGATTGGAAGAACGTGAGAAGAGTCCTCCACATATTTCCTTAACATGGAAACATGGAAGACATTATGCAGATGAGACATTGATGGTGGCAGAGCTAAACGATAAGCTACCACTCCAACGCGCTCTAGGATCTCAAAAGGTCCTGTATACCTGGGGCTCAACTTACCCTTCTTGCCGAATCTCATTACCCCGCGCATTGGTGAAACTTTCAAAAACACTTTGTCTCCGACCTGAAACTCAAGAGGTCGTCTCCGTTTATCTGCATAGCTCTTCTGACGATTCTGAGAAGCCTTCATCCTCGCTCGGATCTTCTTGATTGCTTCTGTGGTTTGCTCTAGCATCTCTGGCCCTACGAGCTTGTTCTCTCCGACTTTGTCCCAGTGGACAGGGGATCGACACTTTCTTCCGTAGAGTGCTTCATATGGCGCCATTCCAATAGTCGCTTGATAGCTATTGTTATACGCAAATTCTATCAAAGGAAGGTAACGGCTCCACGAGCCCTGAAAATCTAACACACTGGCTCGGAGCATATCCTCCAGAATCTGAATGGTGCGCTCACTCTGCCCATCAGTCTGAGGGTGGAAGGCTGTACTGAACTTCAATCTTGATCCCATGCCATCGTGGAGACGTTGCCAAAACCTCGAAGTGAATCGAGTATCTCGATCTGAAACGATCGACAAAGGAACTCCATGCAGGCGCACTATCTCCTTGATAAATAGCTCAGCTAATCTATCAATTGAATAAGTGGTCCTTATGGGAAGAAAGTGGGCCGACTTCATCAACCTGTCTATAATCACCCAGACTGCGTCATACCCTGTCGTAGTCCTGGGTAAACCCGACACGAAATCCATCGTGATCTGGTCCCACTTCCATTGTGGAACTTCCAAGGGTTGCAACATCCCTGCGGGTTTCTGATGCTCAGCCTTAATCTGCTGGCATGTAAGACACTTTTGGACGAACGTCACCACATCTCTCTTCATACCCGGCCACCAATAGATCTTCTTGAGATCTTGATACATTTTCGTCGCACCTGGATGGATCGAATATGGAGTCCCATGAGCTTCTTGCAGCAATTGGCGTCGGAGATCATCATCGGCAGGCACACAGACCTTACCGTTACATCTCAACATTTCCCGATCGTCGAGCTTGAATTCACCTTCTTGATTCCCTTGGGCGTCAAACATCTTCCCAAGCAAGAATTCATCCGCGTATTGTCCCTCCTTTATCTGCTCAAGAAGGGTTGGTCGCACATTAAGAGCTGCTAATCTCCCAGTGATCAGCTGCATCTCCAACCTTTCTATCTCTGACTTGAGCTGAGGAGACTGTCCAACTAGATTCGCAGCTACTGCGGCGGTCTTTCGACTAAGGGCATCAGCCACCTTATTCGCCTTTCCAGGGTGATAATGAAGCTCAAAGTCGTAATCATTCAACAATTCCATCCAACGTCCCTGCCTCATATTCAACTCTTTCTGAGTAAAGAGGTATTTGAGGGTCTTATGGTCCGTGTAAATGTCGCAGTGTACTCCATACAAATAATGCCTCCAAAGTTTGAGTGCAAAAACCACAGTTGCGAGCTCCATATCATGCGTTGGATACCTTGTCTCGTATTCCTTGAGCTGTCAAGATGCGTAGGCGATCACCTTGCCCCGTTGCATCAGCACTGCTCCTAGGCCTTGTTTCGATGCGTCACAATAAATTGCAAAACCTTCAGTTCCTTGCGGAATTGCAAGAATTGGAGCTATCGTTAGGCGCTTCTTTAGCTCTTGAAAACTGCTTTCACACTTGTCCGTCCATTCAAACTTGGTTCCTTTTCGTGTTAATTGCGTCAGAGGCATGGCTAACTTAGAAAATCCTTCCACGAATTTCCTATAGTAGCCAGCTAAACCTAGGAAACTTCTTATCTCTGTTACTGTTTTCGGCCTATTCCAGTCCTTAACTGCTTGAATCTTTGCTGGGTCGACAATAACTCCTTCCTTCGAAATGACATGACCCAAGAAGATTACCTTGTCAAGCCAAAATTCACACTTCGAGAACTTGGCATAGAGCTGTTTGTCTCGGAGTTTCGCTAGAACCATTCTTAAATGCTGCTCATGATCCTCCTGAGTCTTCGAGTATATGAGGATATCGTCTATGAAAACGATCACGAACTTATCCAAGAACGCCTCAAACACTCGATTCATTAAATCCATAAATGCTGCAGGAGCATTCGTCAATCCAAAGGACATGACTAAGAACTCATAATGCCCATATCGCGTTCGGAACGCTGTCTTCGGAATGTCTTCACCTCGGACCTTAAGCTGATGATAGCCCGAACGTAGATCGATCTTTGAGAAGATTTGCGCTCCTGCTAATTGATCAAACAAATCATCGATACGAGGAAGCGGATATCTATTCTTGATAGTTACCTGGTTCAATCCTCGGTAGTCGATGCATAATCTTAGAGAACCATCTGCTTTCTTCACGAATAACACCGGCGCTCCCCACGGAGAGTGACTTGGACGGATGAAACCTTTATCCAACAACTCTTGTAACTGCGTTTTAAGCTCTTTCAACTCTGCTGGAGCCATCCGGTATGGGGTCTTCGATATCGGTGCAGTTCCAGGAATCAATTCTATGCAGAATTCGATCTCCCGATCAGGTGGTAACCCTGATAGATCTTCAGGAAATACTTCTAGAAACTCCTTTACGACTGGAATATCCTTCGGCTCTACCTTCTGTTCCTTCGATACATCTCTTACGCTTGCCAGGAATCCGGCACATCCACTCTGTAGCATTATCAAGGCTCTCATCGCTGACACCGTTGGAATGGCTGGTTTCCGAGATGATCCATGAAAGTAAAACGATTCACTCCCAGGGGCTTGAAACTTAACTTCCTTCTTATTGCAGTTAATCACTGCGTGATGCTTGCTCAACCAATCCATCCCGAGTATAACATCATAGTCAACCATTTCAAGTTCAATCAGATGAGCCATCAGCTCTCTTCCTTGAACGTGAATTGGTACGTTCTTGAACCATAACTTAGATTCGAACAGATCTCCTGCCGGACTGACGATTATGAACGGGTAGGAAAAATTCAACTTTTCACTTCCTAACTTTTCAGCTACTCTAGATGCAATAAATGAATGCGTAGCACCTGAGTCCATGAGTACATAAGCTGAAAGATTTCCCACAGAAAGCTGACCTGTAACTGCAGTAGACGTTCCTGCACGCACATCATCTTCACGAATAGTGAACACTCGAGCATTGGCTTTTGGTGGGGCCTTGGCTGGTACATCTCCTTGTCTCGGGTTTGGACAAGTCCTGGAATAATGTCCCACTTGGCCACAATTGTAACAAGTAACATTATTGGCTCGGCACTCGCCTGGATGTCGGTTCCCACACTTCGCACATTGAGGGATGTTCTGATTGTCAGGTCTGGCACGCTTGTTATCGACGTTCTGGTCACCTTTCTGGAAGCGCTTAACTTTTCCATACGAGTTTCTGCCTCCCGACTGATTCCTCTGCTGAGGCTGATTTCCATAGTTCGTCGGATTACGGCGTCCTGACTGCTGTTGGAAACGATTCCTCTTGAACTGATTCCCTGTATTCGAACCAGCTTGTGGTGGCGGCACTATAGTAAGAGGAGTTGGAGCAGAAACTGCCACGTCTCCATGCCAAGCGTCGATCCTCAACGCCCTTTGAACCGCACTAGCGTAGGTTCTTGGCCCAGTGTCTCCGCTCTCTACCAGCTTCACGATTCCAACGTTCAAACCATGCATAAACTTCGTCTTCCGTGCTTGATCGGTCGGAACCACGGACGGAGAAAACTTTGCCAGCTCGTCGAACTTCGCAACGTATTCCGCTACTGGCATCTTCCCTTGACGCAGATTCATGAACTCTCGAATCTTGCCGGATGTGCTTGCCTCACTCAGGTATTTCTCATGAAAGAGGTTGATGAAGTGCACCCATGTCATAGTCGTTACATCCTCCGACATGACAGTTACCTCCCACCAGCTTCGAGCCTCAGAGGTCATCTGGTAGATCGCGCAAGCTACGCGCTCCGCGTCGGACAATTGCATATAGCTGACGATCTGTTGGATCTTCTTGATCCAATTCTCAGCCGTTACAGGGTCTGGACCTCCTTCGAACACTGGTGGCTTCTGCTTCCGGAATCGTTCGTACACTGGCTCTCCTATAGCAGGGGCTACATCAGGAATACGGTAGTTCAGCTCCTCCGCTCTCACTACCGGTAAGGCTGGAAGAGGTTCTTGAGGTTGGTTCTCGGCAGCTAGAGGAGGATCCGGTTGAACCTGCTGATCCATTCGCTCAAGCAGCAATGCCATCAAACGATTCTGTCTCTCCGTTTGCTCATTCCTTTGCTGCGCTTCTCTAGCCTGTCGTTCCAACGATTGCTCTATCCTTGCGATACGAGCGTCAAGACTTTCCCCTTCTTCCGCCATTACTTCCAGATTCTAAAGGAGTCACATGACAATAGCCAGGTCAGAAACTGAACGACGCCAGAAAGCTCAAGATAGCATAACATATTCTCCAACGAATCCAAACAGGAAACACAACACACCGAAACATTGATACCCTCATACTCTTAGTAACCATAAACAAAAAGGTCACACATGTAGACACTCAGACCGTAAACAAGATGCTCAGTCAACTAATAGATCTCACAGTCTACAGAAACGACTAAACCTGTGGCTCTGATACCAAAAACTCTGTCACGACCCGCAGGACACCCGTCGTCCTCGGAACGCGACCTTTCCCATAACATTATCATAAACCATTTATGTTTTCAAATGAAATGAACATAAAACATTTTCAAACGTCATTTACAAAACGTTTATTGAACAACAGCGGAAATAAATTTAATTTACATATAAGGAATAACAAAGGTTTCTAGAGCTAGTCCGCTAAAAACTGGTAAAATTTTTCGCTTTTAAAAGAGTTACAAAAATGCGGACTACCCTAGCTTGCTATCCATAAGCACAGGCCCATAATCGTGCTAACCGAGTTTCAAAACGTAAAAAGAGGTTCGGGCCGATTATCTAAACGTTATGATATAATAAAAGTTCTTCCAAAGATATATAAAACTTTCACGAGCATATAAGCTCGGTTTTCAAAAACCTAATACCCATTTCCCAAAAAGACATTTCCTATGCCACAGGTCGTCATGAGATCTACCTTGACTAGCACTCCTGCTTCGCCTGAGCTTTTCCTTTATCTACAAGGAGAGGGATTTAAGGGGTGAGTCACACCGACTCAGTAAGCATGATATCTAACCTAGCACTACATGAGATGCATGGTTGCAGATGATAAAATGCAGATGACAGCAGGTGATTGATTCAGAAGAATAAAGAAGTTCCATCATACAATCAGGATAACAAAAATATCATTCAATCAACATAGACATATTCAGTTTTAGAACCCCGTTCTAAAACAATCAAACACATAATCATATAGGAATCCGGCTAACAACCGTCTTCCTAGAAACTCATCCATCTCGCTCATACCGGCGCCTTACATCAGTGGACTGGCCAATCAATACTTCAGTCCGCAACCGTTCATGAGAGATGAGCAAACCATTCTGAGAGCTTGAGCCTAGCCCTCAGAAGGCCGAAGTTTTAACGTCTGGGATCCACTAGCACATGTAGGAGGGCCTTAGCGCGCGTTTGGTAGAGGGAATCAAACCCTCACCAATCCCTGGTCGATCCAGGGTTCATATTTCCTTCAGGACAGGTAAGCCACCCATCGACTTACCTGAAGCCACCCATCGACTTCCCATTAAAGGGCCTTTGGGAATGCCACTCGCTACATTGCCGACAAGAGTTCGTTATGTTTTACAGGAGCTGTCTACAGCCTACCTGTCTATCTTATTACAGGAGGAGATCTTATCGGGATAAAGCCCGTCATTAACATTACTAATTTCACTGTATGGCTCTTTAAGTATTTTAGAAGGAGTTGTCGACAGCTGTGAGGCTGGACCTTCTCCTAGAACAGTTCCTCTCGGGATTGAATCCGAAGGACACCGTCTTTCCTCCTCCTGTTGTCCTCTCATTAGGACGAAGGGGTAAAACCTATAACAGAAGCTCAACATAGTTTTAAAGGCTTCAAGGTTCTTAACCCGCTAACCGTTTAACCCTATCATTTTATTATCTTATTAGTTAGTGGCCGAAGCCTTATTCGGTCATCTTGTCTAACTGAGGGTTTCTCTTTGTTTTAGGATTAAACGAAGAAACATAAACAATTATTCTACTAGGCACCATTCCCCTTTTTGGCGCCTCAAACTTAAATCCCACTTACCCGGAATAGTTCGTCGGAGAACTCGATGAATTCCGGAGGACACTTTGCTTTACACGCTTCCCGAGACCTTTAGCACGTCCTGGAGCGTCAAGAGAACTAGAATCCGAAGTTGAAACTTTGTTAGTTATCAAACTACTTGAAAAGATAATGGTCGTTGTCGGGATTAGATTCGAATCGGTTCGGAATTCGAGAATTTAATTCATTATTCTCCGGTTTTTCGGAAGTCAAACTTATTCAAGACTCGCGTACTTTCGTATCGAGAATAATACGAAATAAAATCCAATAACATGCTTATGAGTCTCAAATAAATTTATCCGAATAAAAAGTAACCGAGAATTCCAAAGCGAATCAAATCAATTTCTTAAACGTTGTTAAATAAATAATCATAAATTATTTATTTAAATACAAGAATACATTCCACAATCAAATCCAAGAGTATTTAAACGCTATATGCGATTAAAAGACTCACGATTTAATCGAGCTTTAATTTCGATAACTCTTTCTTAGAATCTTCAAAACCGGCTTCGTCGCCTTCGCCTCGTCCGGTTTCCGTTCGTCCGTCTAGATCTGTAATCAAGTCATCGAATCCGATAACGAGTCAATTTCAAACTCATAATCAATCCTGAAATCCAAATCCCGACATCTCGACCCAAAACCCGAACTAAACCAAACAAACACTTAACCAGCCTCGGCTGAACACACAGAATCAAAACCAAGCCCACGGCCACAACAAACACACAGCCAAAACAAGCACTTGGGCAAGAAAAGACTTTCGGCCAAAAACAATTCCACACGGCTATGTTCACATAATCACCAAAATTCGTCCAAAACTTATTTCAATTCCAACAGCGATTCTCAAACAATTCTTGGACACCAAACTGGCTAAAAAACGTCTTAGAATCATTAAACAATACACAGGAACGAGAAGCCCCAAAAAAAAAAGATCTTCAAACCCTCGTTCATCAAGATTTTCGGCCAAATGAATCCAAAACAAGAAATTCGAAATCAATCCTCAATCTCAAGCTATAATCATCAATAATGAAGCTCAATAAACACTTTAAACTAATCGATTTTCTCAAAAATCCATCACGAAAACCAAAACCCCAAATCTACCAAACCATGAACCCTAATCACGAAATCAAGTCCAATGAGAGGAAATTTCTACCTCAAATCGTGAAATTAGGCGTTCTTGGTGAGCTCTCCCACTTCCCCGACGTCTTTCCTCTCGGTCCGGCGTCACGGCGACGTCTCGTTCTCCTCAGCCTGAAGCGCGCGGCGACGGGGACTCACGGCGGAGATGGCGCGCGACAAGAAGAAACGAAGAAGAAGAGAGAAAGGAGATGGCGGTGATGGTGGGGCTCGGTGAGCTTGAAGGAGATGACCGAGAGTTTCTTTTTTCTTTTTTCTTTTTTTCTGTGTTGCAGGTTGGTCTCGCGCTGGACAAGAAGAAGAGAGAAAGAAGAAGAAGAAAGAAAAGAAAGAGAGTGAGAGGGTGAGGTGGCCGAAAATGAGAGGAGAAGAAGAAAGAAATGCCACACGGCAGCTCCTCCTCACGCCACACGTGTACAAGTGGCCCACCCGATTTGTGACACGTCTCTCTTAAAATAACCCCTCTTTTCTCTTTTCTTTCAATCTCGTCCTTCATTTTGTTGCACATAAGCCCTTTCAAAATAAAATTTCACAATCTCGTCCTTGATTAATTGAAAATAATCTCAAAAAATAACCGAGAAAATTCTCATTAATTCTCGTTACCTTGAATATATTTAAGGGATTTCGGAATTTATTTCCACTCTTGAGATTTTTAAATCTCCGGGTACATTCCGAGTAATTTTTATTCGGAAAATAATATCGAGTTTACTCGAATATCCTTATTCCGAAATTTCGTCACCCTTAAATATTATTTCCTTCGTTCTCAAGCACTTAAATTTATTCCAACATTCAAGTGCTTTCAAAAATCATTTTCCTTATTGTGAATTCTTATAATTCATTCACATAGAAAGAGAAGAAAATTTCCTTTATTTATTAATGAGATGAAATTTTTACAGATGCTGACGTGTACAAAAGTCGGGTCTCACACTGATGGTTTGGCATTGAGCTGAGTTGAGTTCAGAGATAACCACTTGAGGTTTTATTTCTATGAATCCCTTACTCGTCTGTTGCACCTTTTTTTCTTTCTTAAAACATTGCCAACAAATGTAGACGTTTTTCATTAAGAGAAAAAAATTGACAGAAAGAAGGACAGAGAGATTTAGAGAGAAAGATTGAGAGGATGACTTACCGGGGTGGCTGTCGAACCGGGGCGGAGCTCAGGAGACGAGCTGATCGACTTTGAAGCTCCGATCGGTGAGCCAACAACAATAAGGATCGGAGTGCATAGAGGAGAGAAATATTATGAGCTGGAGAGAGAGAACGTGAGAGAGAGAGACTAGGATAGAGAGAGAGAGAGAGAGTGAGTGTGAGAGAGAATGGGAGAAGACTTACCGGGGCCGGAGAGGCTGTCGGACCGGGGCGGAGCGAGCTCGGGCGGCGAAGGGGACCAGAGAAATCGGGAGTGAGAGCGTGAGAGAGATAGAAATAAGCTAAGACTGAATTTTTTTTTTATAACCAGATCTATAATTTGGGTGCGACTTAGACTTTTTGGGTGCGACTTTGTCGCACCCATGTTTTGACCGGTCAAAATTGATATAAACGGGGAAAAAGACCGCGGTGGTAAAACATTTGGACCTTTGGATGCGACAAATTCGCACCCAAAAGTTAACCTTGATTTTTGGGTGCGACTTTATCACACCCAAAGGTATTAATGAACTTTTTGGTGCGACTTTTCGCACCCAAATTTAAAAAATCAGCAAAAAATTTTAGTTGCTTCAATTTCTTTTGGATGCGACTTTTCGCACCCGAAAGTCGTTTTTGGTGCGACTTTTAGGTCAAAAAGTCGCACCCAAAAGTCATCTGCACCAGAAAACTGTATTTGTAGTAGTGAACTTGAACAGTGGCCAAAAAGTTGGAAAACAGCGATGGGAAGGCCGCCTGAACAGGCACGCCAATAAAACTCCGAAAAGTGGAGCAGGATCAGGTTTTGCCTATAGCATGTACACGATTGAGAAGGTATGCTCTCATCAAGTGCTCAAATTGTGGACCACATGGGCATAACTTGAAGACGTGCTTCAAAAGACAACAAGAGAATCTCGTAAGTATCCTTAATTCAATTTTGTATTGGATTTCTAACAGAGTTTAAACTGTAATTCCAATGTATTATTTAAACGGTAACATAGCCAATTTGTTTAAACGGTAACACAACCAATTTGTTAGATTTTCTGTTCTGTGTCTCACAATTGTGTTTACTATCATATTTACAGCGAATTATGAGGTTCAAGAATGTTAGCAACCCAAACAGGCTCCGAACTCTCAGGCCAAGGAACTTATTCAAATATGATTGAATTATGTGACCTTATTTTGGATTGATCTTACTCAGTTATGTTTGACCTCATTTTAGAGTATCTATAATATGTGACCAAACAAAATATTAGGTCATTTTGCCAGCATTACACGTGCATGTTTTGGGTTACTTGTATGTAACAAAACAATATTTAAAATATGGGTTGTTAGTGCATATTTTTGGTTACTTTTGTGTAACAAAACAGTGTAGTTGAATTATGTATGGATCCATTATGTAGTCATCATTAGTTTAATGTAACAATTATGTATGCTATGAGTCGAATTGCAATTACAATTATTTGTCACGTCGATTATAACATTGCGAATTACAAATCAAATAAAAAAGTAAAGAGTTACATAATCGGTAACAACACATAGAACATTACTTATACATAATCACCACACATAGAACAATACAAATCGTGGCTAGCAAAAACTTCAATATCTTTGCTTCGCGTTCAATCTATGGACCGAGGTTCTTCAATTCAGCAATAACGACATCTTCTTTAATATGTTCGTCTTCTTCATGAATTACGTCAGTGAAAGCGTCATTGATCTTTCTCAATAACCCTGGTATAATTTCAACCGATCAATTGCAAATTTGAGGGTCGATCCATTGTAAGAACCACTACCATTTTGTTTGTTTTTCCTACAAATATTTATTTTTTCAAAGTCCTATTTTTTATGTCAATTCCGATTTCAACAAAAATTGGATACATACCTTATATTGACAACAGCCAAAAAACCTTCTTGGGATTTAACGATGTGCACGAAGTTCTCTCATAGCAAACCAAGCTACAGTAGCATCTTGGCATTCCACAATTTTGAATCATCGACTGTGCTTCTTCATTCTTGCAAGACACACAACTCTTCCAAGAACTACCCGATCTGTTGGTCACTATGGTGTTTGCGAGCTCTAAATTTACGAAGATTCGAGTTCGCAAAGCTCTAAATTTATTGAGATTCGAGTTTGAACTTTGAAGACGGGAGGGCGAAGTGGAAAACTAGAAACCCTAAATCCCAATTAAACACTTTGAATAATCAAGTGTCATGATAATGCGTTGGGATATTGATATCAAAGCACAATTTGATATTTACCCTTTGAATGGGTACACGTGCGTCACGTCACACATGATTAAAACACTAACATAATCGAGCAAAAAAATAACGGAACGATGATTTGCGAAAAAATTCAAGAGCACATGGTAAACGGTTGTCCGAAGAAAAGGTACGCTAGACATTGTTACAAGCCATATATAGTTCAGGGGCAAAGATGAAATTTATCCTTATTTTACAGGTTCATTACGTATCCAGTTCGAATCGTTCTATCTCTTATTTTTTTTACTTGATTCTCATAATTAAGTTTGAAATTTTTTAGATTTGTACAACATTAATTTACCAAAAGAGTTAATTTAGTTAATATCGAGGCATAATTTTGGAATAGCATATTGTACTATTTTCTTAATAAAATGAAGCATAAGGTAGATTGGGCTATAGCTAAATCAATTTTTTGGACAATTAACATATTTGATTGTGGATATTCTAGTATGTCTTCTTCAACGGTACGATATAATTTATACACAAACTCTCTCTCTCTCTCTCTCTCTCTCTCTCTCTCTCTCTCTCTCTCTCTCTCTTAATTTTATGTGGAAATAGCCTCCGATAACAATTTTTCGTAATTTTCTTCAATGTTAGCTATTGAATATTTTATTTTTCATAAACAATCGTTTTAAATTTTGAATTGTCAATCTTACCTTTAATAACTGTTGATCAAATTTCAGTGTTAACCAAATTTCAATAGCTGTTAACTAGATTTCAATTAATGTTAACTGAATTTCGATATACCAATATTTTGAACTAAATTTCAATAATTGATAACCAGATGGAAACGATTACTGCCAAAATGTATAAAAAAAATATGAGTAAAATATGAAAAATGACTCATATTTTAGACTAGTTATGTAATTTTTCCTAATTTGTTCGGGATGGGATGTGATTCTCCAGCCAAGTGCTTTGCCAGGATTTTGTTTCCCCATGCTATAAACAACTTACAAACATAAATTTATGGACTTAACTTCGGACGCACATTTCATAGCAATCAAAAAAGTTTCAGTACAGTATCTGTTCAACTATTTTCTTTCTTGATCAGAATGTTTAACATTATCCGTGTCGGCACATCTTACTTTTGAAATCACCCATACTGTCTTCTGAAGTTGGCGCTGGTGAGGGAGGTTCATATAAAATAAATTAACTTGCCTAAGATGCTACATGTGGTTAAATTTACATCAATTATTTTATTATAAGAAACTGTCAATTGATCGATAAGAGTATCTTTCAAGGGTCTTTAGCGCGACATTTTGCGGTTATGACATGCAAGACTCTTCCTTTATATCACATCTCGGGTTCTTGGAAACAGAGAGTTGAGTTCGTCAAGTACCAGAAAATTCTTTTGATCCCTCCGTGGCAACTTCCTTATCGGAGGTGACTGTTGTTTGAAGAACCTGTGACTGGCTTGTTTGGGGCCGGGAAGAAGTCTGCGAGTCTGAATTAATGCCCAAAACTACCAATGTAGACCTGAAGATCAAAAGTTACAAATTGGAATTGTGCTCGTCAAAATTAAAAAAAAAAATGTACTTGGTAGAGTTGATAAAAGAAAGCTGATTCGAATGAACCTTGGAAGTGCAGATCGGATATCGGGCTGGCTTGCATGCGTGATTAATGGTTCTTTCAGAACCGGTGTTCTATTCATGGCATTCTCTAATTGCACAGGAGGTAGCTGCAAAATGAATGACAAAATATTTTAACAAGGATTTTGTAGCTTATCACGTCTAGCATCTACAAAATTTCCAAGAGGAAGATATTTTACTGAAAATTAGAGAATAGATTCTATTTATCAGAACAAGAAGTTGGTTGGATGATCGCTCCAAGAGGCCATTTCACATATATCCGCATCATTTTAACGTTATAGAGATGTACCAAGAAAATACACATCAGTGGAGCAGGTCAGTAGTCACAACTCACAAAAATCATAAGAATGTGAGGTATATCAGGGAAACCAACCAGAGATGACACTTTTAAATAACCCAAAATGAAAATTAGACAGAGCAGAAGCTGCTGTAGACGCACCTGAAGCAAGGCACTAAATGACTGGGGTTTGGTCAAGAATGCACACTTCAAGAATCCTACCCACAATTTGGGGTACTTCCATATCTGCAATAGGTTATTATGTCAGACGATACATATGAAAAACACTAAACGACGAGAAATCAACCCAATTAACAAAGTACCTGCTTATTTACAAGTCTAGAGAGGATCTCCACTGAAAAATCTGCCTGTAACAGAACCATCGACATAATTTTGTAAAAAACTAAGGCATTTTTGCTGCTCAAACAAGCTTTTCTAACTGATGATATGGACTTTGTTATCAATATTTTCTCCGAGGCTTTGATAAAAATAAAAAAATAAAAAAAAATATATATTTTCTAGAGGTTAGAATATACTTGGTAGAGAAAAACTTTTTATGTACAATGAAGTGCTACTAAAATTATTACCAATGCAGGATAGGCACCAATTGCTTGCAATACAGTACGCATGAACAGCACTGGGAGAGGAATCTGTTCAACCTGATTGTGAACAAAGATTCTGTTCAGCTTAAAATTGCTTGGAACAAGAGTAATAAAACAAGTTCCAAATAGTACAAACCAATTGATTCAAAACTTTTGCGATGACTTGTTGGGTAAATATCTGCCGCTGCTCAAAGCAAGCATTGCAAGCATCCGTGATCTGTTTCGAGGCATTATTAATTATACAAGGCACGAATGTAACTTAGGTTTTAATCTGATAGACATAATAGGAAAAGGCATGCCTGCTTTAATGGAATTTTATCCTTCTCTGGGTCAATTCCATGAATAGCAATTAAGATTTCAGCAGGAGCGAGCAGTGGACCAGAATGTGGTGAACCCTGTTCGAGGACGTTTATTTTTATTTTCTTGAAACTAAATACATATTACGATGCCTTTTAATAGAGGATTATTCCTTTGTATGTGTATGATGCAAGGCAGTCGTTTCTGCCGGTATAAAATTAAGAAGTGTGCAAATTAATAGCAACGTGCCACTCAAATGTACATGTATATGACCATGTATGACACACCAATAAGGCAATAACAAATGGACATATTTTTGCATAAAAATACATAAAAAGTTGAAGAAAAAAAATTATTGTCCTCTCCACTAGTATTGAAACTACATTATTTTTTACAGTGAATCACAATTTACAAACCTGCTTAATCAACTTAAAGCGTCTGACAGGTAAGTAGTTATTTTTAAGTGCGATGGCCGGTAAGGGAAAATTAGAGGAAAAAAAAACATTTTAAATTTATCTTTACACCACGGTTGAGAGATTGCAAGTAACTTAATAAGTATTTCATCTATTTGATAACACCACAGATCCAGTTAACAAATTTCTTATATTGTACTGCACTCGAAATAGATAAATATATAAAAAATAATAATAAAAATAAAAATAAAAACTTCGAAGCAAAAAACTGTTTTCTCAAGATGAAATTTGTCATTCATTACAATCCATTCCCATTAATGCATTAGATTAAGTAAATAAAGAGACACCTGAAGTATGCGAGAAAGTCCTGCTTGGAATTTGTCCCCAGGAAGATTCACAACTTGAGGAAAGTTAATTAAAACCTACAACAAAGTTAATCCAGTTAGAGGTTATACTCTGTTAGAAATTCACAGGATAAATGGCAGTGACATGTTAAATAAAAATATTAAGACATGCATGAAAGAATGTGTGCATTATTTTGATAGGATACGCAGATGCTGCACACAGCTGAGAATCTATATGATTCGTGATTTTGGTTGCTTAATTTCACTAAACTAAGAAAGTGGGCAGAAGGTTTGTGGGTAGAGTGGAGTTTTCATCACAAAGCTGATACAGCCCGGGATTTCGATCTCGTGACGGGAGCTTTAATTAAAAGAAATTCGTAATTAAAATAGCTTGGGTCTTTACACAAAACCTAATCCCTCTACCTTGAGAGTGATTAAATTTATTTTGGTTGAAAGATAATTTTTTATTCATGAAAAGAGACCTATTTATAGATAGGTGAAAAAAGAAACTACTAATGCATAAATAAAAAACTCCGTCTTTTGTCACTTCTTCCGATGGAATATTTTACCATCGAAAGAATCCGTAACACTACCCCCCTCCTCCAAAATGAGCTTGTCCTCAAGCTCGAAGTCCAGGTACGCCTCTGTAAACGCCGTGTACTCCTCCCAAGTCGCGCTATCCACTCCCTCGACAGTCCACTGAACGAGTAGTTGGCGCTGACCTTTGAACCACCACACGCGGAGAAGTGAGTGCGGCTGATTCGGTATTGTCCTGCAGTCATGGATGGAAGCTCGGCCGGAGAAGTTGGCCGCTCCCCGCGATGTGGTTTTAGTAAGGACACATGGAACACGTTGTGATCAACGGCGCAGAATGGCCCATAAAAACGCGGTGAGAGCTTGTGCAGCATGTGCTTGGCCACTGCCAACTGACAGTATGGCTGGAGTTTAAGCCA
Organism: Urtica dioica subsp. dioica; assembly: GCF_054948205.1. Taxonomy (NCBI): domain Eukaryota; kingdom Viridiplantae; phylum Streptophyta; class Magnoliopsida; order Rosales; family Urticaceae; genus Urtica; species Urtica dioica. Next base: position 1,378,819 of record NC_142757.1, on the reverse strand, counting down.
CACAAAGTCTCCTTTCTCGATTTCAACAAAGCAATGCTTCCCATCATGTGTTCTTCATGCGGTGTTGAGCTTCGGCTAGACGTGCCATGCTTCATGGAGGAAAGTCGTGCGGTCGTCAAGGGCGCGGTCGACTGCCTCCACTTGTGAGTTTCCCGCTGTGTAATCCAATAGTTGAGGAGGCGCTCGGCCATATACCAACTGGAATGGAATGGCTTTAAGTGATGTATGATAGGAAGTGTTGTAGCACTATTCCACCCATAGAAGCCAGTGTAGCCACCGTTTTGGTTTTACGCCCGTCAAGCATCGTAAATACATCTCGAGAGTGCGGTTGACCACCTCTGTTTGCCCATCGGATTGTGGGTGATAGGTTGTGGAGTATTCTAAGCTAGTACCTGAGAGGCGGAGGAGATTGCGCCAACGGCTTCGAAAGACGGGATCGCGGTCACTAACGATCGACTCTGGAAGGCCGTGGTGACGAAAGACTTCGTGGAAAAAAGCTTCGGCTACGGAGTGCACGGTATAAGAATGAGCCAACGGCAAAAAGTGCGAATTCTTAGAGAATCGGTTGAATAACAGTCTTGCTGGATGCTTTGGGTAGGGCTTCCACAAAGTCCATAGAGATGCGAGCCCAAATTACCGTTGGGATGGGGAGAGGTTGAGGAGTCCCACGGGCTGAAGGGTCTCCCACTTGTACTTTTGACAGACTTGACACTGTTGCACAAAGTCTTGTATGGTCTTCTTCCGGACTTTCCAATACAAGTCTCGTCGGATGCGCTCCATAGTCTTTTGGACCCCTTCATGAGCGGAGTTGTGGCATAATCACGGCTGCCAACGGAGAGGTGGGGGCAAGGTATGTGCGATCTCGGAAAAGGATTAGGCCGTCGCGCACCATTCGCTTCCTTCCTCGCCTCAAATCACGCGGTCACGTAGGGCACTGAGCGACTCATCAACCTCAATTTCCTTGCGTAGATCCTCGAAGATGCCAATACGGGCCTGGGTGAGCACGGACAAGGCGGCCTCCTCGATCTTTGGGTCATCTTCCCCGCGTCGAGAAAGGGCGTCTGCCACGCGGTTCAAGGTGCCGTGTCGGAATTCGACGGTGAAGTCGAATCCCATAAGCTTGCTTACCCAATGTTGTTGTGGCGATGTCGTTAGGCGTTGTTCGAGGAGAAACTCAAGGCTGAAGTGGTGTCTGTCGGCGAGCTTGCGGCTAAAATAAGAGAATGGGTGCCCATTTAGTTGTAGCACGGCGCCGATTCCACTTCCTGATGAGTCACATTCTATCACAAAATCACTCGAGAAGTTGGGTAGGGCGAGGACGGGTGATTCGGAGAGACTTTCTTCAAGGTGGTAAAGGCATTGTCCGTTGCTTCGTCCCAGTTCGTCGAAGGAGTCGGGTTAAAGCCCGATAGCCCCAAAAACCCTCGCACGGCCCGAGTCGTCCGTGGTAGCGGCCAATCAATGATGGCGGCAATTTTAGTTTGATCAACTGCGACCCCGTTGCGTTGGATAACATGGCCTAGATACGCCACTTCCTGGCGGCCGAACGAGCACTTGGCCCGCTTGAGGAAGAGGGGGTGTGTACGGAGGAGTATTAGGACTAATCAGACGTACTGAAGATGTTCGTTTCATGAGCGGCTATAGATCAATATGTAGTCGAAGAAGACCAGTACAAAACGGCGTAGGTGTTCGCGGAAGACATCGTTCATGAGACTGGAATGTTGATGGCGTGTTAGACAGTCCGAAGGGCACAACGAGGAACTCGAAGTGACCATGGTGTGTCCGGAAGGCATTCTTCTCGATATCATTGGGATCCATACGAATTTGACGGTAGCCGGATGTAAGGTCGAGTTTGGTGAAGAACGTCGCTCCGTGAAGTTCGTTGAGAAGCTCATCGACGCCAGGTTATGAGAACTTATCCTTGACCGTCCTCGAGTTGAGCTCGCGGTAGTCGATGCAGAAACATCACGTGCTATCTGTCTTTTTCACTAAGAGGACCAGCGAGAACGGTGAGCGACTTTCTCGGATGATGCCAGTGCGAAGCATCTCGGTACACTGGCGCTCGATCTCATCTTTCTGAAAATGGGGTAACAATATGGTCTCACCACGAGGGGGTTGCTACCAAACAACAATCGTATTCGATGGTCGCATCGTCGAGGACGGGGTGGACCCGATGGCGTGGCGAAGACGTCTTCAAATTCTCCAAGCAGTGACCTGAGGTCAGAGTTGTCAGCGTCTAGATGGAAGAGCGCTGTCTTGTCGATGGTGCGCTCGGGTGTTTCGCATAACCAGGTCACGGTTTCGCTATTACGCATGAAAATCATCTCGCCGTGCTCGAAGTCCCACATGATTCGTCTAAGCTTGTTTAGCCAACGGTACCCAAGGACGATATCAAACCCATCATGGGGAATTGCATAGAGGTCGACAATGAACGCGTGACCTTGGACGTCGAGTCCCACTCCTTTGCAAACTCCGCCACTGTCTAATTGTCCCCCGTTCGGAAGAGCTACTCGGAGGCCCAGTCGGTGCTCTATGGTCATACCGAATTGTTTAGCAACACTGTTCTTGATGAAGTTGTGTGTGCTACCGGTGTCGAGCAGCGTCCTGAGTGTTTGCCCGCGACGTTTACCTGTACTTGGAATCACTGTGGGTTGTTTTCGCCCCGGATGGCGTTGAGCGAAAGTTTCGAGGATTTCTTCCTCATCGACCTCTGCGTCGTCGTAATCTTCTCCTTCTTCGACTACTACAATGTGGAAAAGAGCCGATTTGCAGCAATGGCCCGGTGTGAACTGTTCGTCGCAGTTAAAGCATAGTCACTTGGCGTGCCGTTCCCCAATAGTTTCTTGAGGAATCGTCGTGTTCAGCCTATAGTCGAATTCGGAGGTCGAGATGCTGCCCCTGTGGGTGTTGGTCGCGTGCCGCTTCCTCATGAAACAACCCCGGTCCTTGTCGGACCTTTGTTAGCGGTGTTGAGTGACCGTGTCGCGTCCAAGATCTGCCCACCGAACGTGCGGGGCCGCCCGTCATCTAAGAATTTGATCTTATTCTTTCTGGCTAGTTTCATGGCGGCATATAGAGATGCCGGTTCGTACTATTCGACTTCCCTACATATAACATTGCATAGGCCAACACAAAAGAACCATACGCCTTTCTCAGGCGTGATTCCGAAATGTCGATTCAAACATGCTTCGAATTGAATACAATATTCCTCTGCCGTGCCTACCTGTCGGAGGAAGTATAGCTCGCCAAGTGAGTTCGTGTGTTCTTCGGGTCCGAAACGTTCCCAGCACTTTGTGCAAAATTCGGTCCAACTCAAAGGCTGGTCGATTATTCGCCGAAGGTTTCGGTACCATCTGTGAGCTGGACATGCTAGGATAAAAGTGGCTTGCCAAACCTTTTACTCTTCTAGCGTCATCTGATCATCAAAAAAATCTTCGCACTTCTACAGCCACTCTACGGGGTTGGTGGTGTCGTCGTACGATGGGAAATCCATCTTCGCGAATCGTGGAACGCGCCATTCCTGGTTTTCGTCTCTTCCGAAATCGTCATTGTCGTGAAAATTTCCCGCGTTTCGTGCCCCTCGGCCGTCATTGTCGTGAAAATTCCCGCGTTTCGTGCCCCTCGGCCGTCATTGCTGAATCTCCCCTTGCCGAATCAAGCGTCACCTTCACCTGCGTAGGTTGTCATTCCACCTTGTCCTCGTCCTGATGTAGCCGCGCCAGTCTTACGACTGCGGGGCTCGATGAAAGTCACCAAATCCATAACCACCGAGCCCGCCTTGGCCTGGCCAAACAGCCCCGCCGCCGTGTGTCCTACCATGGAGGCCAAATTCCCCCAAGTATGTGTTGCTTGTCTTGACACACTACTTCGAAAGGGGCTTTTCACCGCTTGCCTTGAATATCCCACTTGGTGGTGGAATTCTTGTTCGTGCTCGACTTGTCAAGGTTGAGTGACACTTCCCTGTTTGGCTCCTATCTTCAAGTGATTGCCGGTTCCAACGCCGATGCCTGTGTTGATGAGTCGTGCATCCCTTTGTTCGCCTTCAAATCTTCCAGCATCTGACCCAATTTGTGAATTTTCTCCGTCGCCATGCCGATTTTGTCTTTCCGCCGCCCTAGGATTGGCTGTTGTCGCGGTTGTGGCCGTGGCAATCCACGCTTCTCACTTCCGTTTGAGTCCCTCATGTCTCTCATTCAATTGCTCCATGAATGATGAGTTTTTTTCGTGAGTTCTCCCATCCCTTCTCCCATCTCGAGCGGCTCTGATACCAAAATTGATAAAGCCCGGGATTTCAAACTCGTTACGGGAGCCGTAATTAAAAGAAATTCGTAATTAAAATAGCTTGGGTCTTTACACAAAACCTAATCCCTCTTCCTTGAGAGTGATTAAATTTATTTTGGTTGAAAGACAAGTTTTTATTCATGAAACAAGACCTATTTATAGATAGGTATAACTTGCAACAAAATCCTACTACGAATCCTACTAATAGGAATCCTACTAATTTAATAATGCAATTTAATTTATTTAATTCGTAATTAAATTATTAAATAAATTCGTAATGTGAAAAATAGAAACTCCTAATGTATAAATAAAAAACCCCATCTTTTGTCACTTCTTTCGATGGAATATTTTACCATCGAAAGAATCCGTAACAAAAGCATATATTTTTCTCAGCGATCAACTCGGCGGGTTGTGTGATCTTCATGTGGGATTCCAGACGGGTTTCGGTCGTAAATAACATGGTTGGTGATTTATCAATTTCCATTGAAATCATGCTTGGTGCCACGTCCTAGTGGTTTCCGGTGTTTATGTGCATTGTAAACCGGGAGCGCGCGGTGATTTTTGGGATGATATGGTTGGTCACGGTAAAATTTGCAAACCTAATTGGTGCATAAGAGACGATTTTATCGTCGTTCACCTCGCTTATAAGTGGACTTCCCATGTTCGAGGTTGGACGTCTATGAGATTATGCAATGAGGTCATCGCTTACCTCAGCCTCATAGACCCTCCCCTCGTGAACAGTCTTTATACGTGTTCGGTAGTTTGTGGAGTCTCTTCGTTCCCATCTAGACTAGTTCCTATTTTCAGAAGGGTGGAGGAAGTTCCCTCTGTGCACACAAGAAACACGCTTCTGTGGAGTCTCCGATCAACTTTCCAAAGACCATAAACTCATGTCTGGAAAAATGGGGACAGAGTCCTTTCCACTTCGATAATATTTCGCTGACCAATAACGAATATAAGATTTTGATGACCGTTGTGTAAATGGTGGTCTAAAGAGGGACGACAAGGGTGGGACTGTTGTATGAGGAACGGAAAATTATCAAATAAAGAATATAAGAATTGGCTGCGACCGAGAGGGCAAATTAATTCGGCATGAAGATGAGCTTGCAGCGTGATAATGAAGCTCAAGACGGATGACATTGAGTTGGTCTTTGGAATCTCTAAATGAGAGAGCGGAACTGAAAATTAGGCTTGTTGAATTGCAATCTGACGAATAGATAGTCGGATAAAGTGGAAAGTTTTATTGGGCTGTGACGGTGATTCAAACCTTGTTACTAGCTCGTGTCTGCGCGTAAAGCGAAGAACTCTAATTGAAAGTCGGGAAAACATGACGCTCCTCTTCCCATAGTAGAAAGTAAGTTTTCAAAGGAGATAATGAACTTCTCTCTACATGAATTGTCTGATTTGGTCTACCAACAATATTTCATGAAAGCTATTACGAATTAACAACATAAACAAATTAATCCACATAGTCAAGATCACAACCACCACCGAGAGAAGGAATGAAATATTTTGTTATTGCGCACACATCCCAAAATAGACCTCGCGCAATGCAAACTTCATATTAAAAGAATGAATATCCCAGTACACGCTTTTCGTCTATTTATTCTAATTTTCTAACACCCTGCTGACTAGGGTTGGCCTCACTCCCATAATTAGCCCACGCTCCACACCGAAAGGGGTTGGCCTAGTAGTAAGGGTGATTCTTGGGACCTTGTACGTCCACGGTTCGATTCCTTCGGGATGCAACAATTGGGACCACTGGGATAATCTCACGGTCGATAATGTCAGGGCCTAGTGGATATCAGTCGAGTCTAACCCCGACAGCACAAACTACCCAACCTTTTTTGAAAGCACACCCACGTAGACTCGGCCACTTAAGGTCTGACCCTTTGCTGCCACCTTCGACCCACTTAGAATAAGTTAATGTGGTTAATTTGTCAATATCTTCCGTCACACTTTTCACCTTCTACTCGAGGTTAATGGGAGGAAACTTGCACTGGATGTTGGAGAAGCTTTCTCACGAGTCTGAAATCGGCTGCCCCCTCCACTAGATCAATACCTTCGAGTCCGCGGTGGCGCCGGTTCAGCTACTGTCATCCTCTCGAGAGTAAGTTGGACGGGCAGCTCATGAACCTGCTCGGTCTCGCTTATGACAATGCGGAGCTGCCAGATGTGCAACATGTTGCGAATCTGAATGGTCGACAATAGCTCAATCTCATAAGAGACAGCTTCGATACGCGAATGATGCGGTATGGTCCGTAAAACCGAGCGAGCTTCTCATTAGACCGCCGATCAATTGACTCTTGACGATATGGTCAAATCTTCGTATAGCACTATCCCCCTCCGCGACCTCGACCTCCCGCCAGTGTCCATCCACGAAGTACTTTATACGTTGTTAAGCTCAAGGTTAATGTAAACTATTCACGAACTCGACCACACATTTAAATTTAACCTAGAACACTAATATTAGTATATAATGTACATTTAATGGAGGTCTTGGCACATATTATACAAAATAACCATTCGAAACTAATTGGTTAGTAAAATAGCCAAAGTTTCAAGCTTTCAGCAAAGTAGCCTAAATTATGCTATAAAAAAATAATAAATAAATAAATTTTGACACCAAGATTAAAATTTGACAATTATTATAAGAAATTTATCACTTTAAAAAACATTTATCCTAGAGTCATTTTTTTTAACTTGGTTATTGTACATTTTGGCTATTTCACTGATTTTAGACAAACATTTGCTATTTCGCAAATCCATTTATATTGCTATTTAGCTAAATCACCCTAAAATATGTGGTTAAAGTTAACCTTAATCATTCCTATATGGTTAAAATTAACTGCAGTTAACTAGTCTAATTTGACCCAAAATGTCACCATCTATGTCAACAATGTTGACATCTATTTTTGCCCTTCACTATTAGATGTCAACATTGTTGACATAGATGGTGGCATTTTGGACCAAATTAATTTTGGTGGAAAGTGAGAAAATCTTATGAAATTGATGGTAAATAAGACAATTTCTCTGATGTTTATTGTAAAGGCTTTTGCCTATTTTGTTTTTCTTCCGATGCGAAGGGTCTAGGTTTAAGGAATTTGGCTGGTGTGTTGGATTACCACTTGGTCTGGTTCCCTTTGCGCTTCTCATAGTATTTAGCACTGTATTTCTGTTCGGCTCGGCAGTTTTTCAATAAAATCATACTAGAGTTTCTTTATTCTTTATTTTTTTAAAAATTGACTACTAAAAGACAAGCTGAGTGGGAAGAAGAACAGCAATATAATCAGAATCTTTCAAGAACTTAATCAATTCTTTGTTACTACTCATGGATTTTGAAACATAACCAAGAAGTGTAACCTACCTCATCTTTTGACAGAAAAGGAAATATTGGAATAAGTATCTCTATATTCTGCAATGAATAGCAAACAAACACGTATGAAAAAATAATGTCTTCTTATTTTATTACTTGCAGTCAACTTTCGTAAATAATGTACCTTCCGTTTTGAAGCATATAGCTTCTTAATCGCAAATATTAGCTCCTGACAGGGCACTGCCCCATCTGTCAATATATGCAAAACCTGATACAGAACATGGCCTCTCAGAATCTCATCCTCAAACTGACCAAAACAAATCATCAAATTCCTTACCTGCATTAAGAGGCTATCGCTTCCAACTGGAGGATCTGAAATAATATCAAGAAGATCAGAAGATGTTCCCATAGTGCGGACTAGCATCGGGATGTGCCGTTCTATCACCTGCCAAAAAAAAAAAAAAAAAAAAAAAAAAAAAAAAAAAAAAAAATCTGTTAGGCTAATAAAACCTGTACTCGTGTGGCAATTCAAAAACAAATAAGATATAGAACACATGAACAAATTATCAAACCTGCTTGACTGCAGGTGATATACTTTTATACAGCACAAAAACTTCTCGGAATAGGGAGTTTTTCTGCCAGGAAGATTGCAAAACTAATGAACTCAGTTGTATTTAAAGAAATTTATATTAAATAAACGGAGGAAGTAGCTGAGTCACGTTTAATAAATATGAAGAGAGAGAGGCAAGACCTTTGTGCACAAAGCAAAATACAGTGCCATACAGCGTTGGGCCTCCAACAGTGAAAAGGACAAGGCTCTTTGAGAAGTGAATGAATGCTGAGTATCAGACGACACATCTTTACTGTTGACACTGGTTTCTGGACCAGAATCCTGCAAAAAATACCATTTGAACCTTAAAATAAAATAAAAACACGGGGAAGTTAAGATAATCAGAATAACTCAAGATCAAAAGCCCATATTATCATAGGATCATTACCTTCCTGATTAATCCTTCAGCATCCGATTTTTCTGCTCCATCCAATTTGATTACAGACAGTAAAGTCTCTTGTGCAAACTCTTCTATTCGTTGTGCAATAGATGTCATTGGATAGAGCTTGTTAGCTACCTGTTAAATGGTCAAAACGAACATGAAAATCTTATGAAATAAGTCCAGCAGCTATATCGTTACTTCACTTTCAAGTTTCCACTGACATACCAGACGAATAGCCTTCATACGTACTTCCTCCATCTGATGTACTGCACTCTGCCCATGCAAAACATAAAATATTACATAACACAAGCAAATAGATTACATCATATTGGACACATTTAGATAAGATTTAGATTTTCAACTTAAGGAAACTAGGGATATCGCATCCTCATACAATGCTAGCACACATTCAAGTATAATGGCTACCATAAATTTACAACTATTTCATGGTTTGTTTCAAATGTAAGAAAGTCGAAAATAAGTTTCCTTATACTTGATTTTCAAAATTACCACATCTTTGAAAGAAGACAAAAAGAAGTCCAATATAGTAATAAGTAAAACATTTAAAACAATTTTCGAGCTCACATCTCGAAATAAAGGCCTCAGCAAAAACAGGCTCCACAACGTGCTTAGACCTTGGGTCACTCATTAATGATCGAACAGAAGTTTACTGGTATTATTTTCAAAATGACCACATCTATGGGAAAAAACAAATAAAGTCCAATGTAGGAATAGGTAAGACCTTTAAAACAATTTTCAAGCACGCGTCTCGAAAAGCAGGCCTCAGCAAAATCAGGCTCCACAACGTGCTTAGACCTTGGGTCACTCGGTCCCCACTTTGCACTTCTTTCTCAGCCTTGTCAGAGTCTCCATGTGAACACATACCCTCCAAAAAGCTCAAGACCTTATTTGGCAAATATGGAACCTCTCCAAGCAATCTACTCAATGATTTGTCGGAGGGTGGAAATGAATCCCTCATAGTCTCCAGCTGCAGTAAAACAAAGAAGACACTAGAAGCTAAATCATCATCTTTTGAAAGGACAACTATGAAATAAGCGTAAGAATGCGTACCAAAGTCAGAAGGAACAATTCATATACAGAAGTAGCAGTAGTCAAAGAAAAGAAATCACGACCTACTTCTGCTTCACCAAACAACTTGTACAGGATACGCAATGTCAACTCGTGTCCCTGCAGAAATCCACAAGTTACAATCAGCTGTTTGATTATGACATAAACAAGCAGCATTAAACATTGCAAGTCACTATTTATATGGTCACAAGTACCAATAATTAATTTGAATGAAAATAGTTGACTCGTGAAAAGACTCGACAGGTGGAAGCGCGGTGTCCTTTCCAAGAGAGGACTCTTATCAACACCGTCCTTTCTGCACACCCTACATACTACCTGTCCGCTTTCAGGATGGCCGTCGGGGTCGCCGATGACATCGAAAAATTATGAAAAGATTCTTTTTGGAACGTTTCTAGGATGGCTTTGCTTTGGAAACTTGCTATCTTCCAAAGAATAAGGGTGGCTTGGGTTTTAGAAGTTTGATACATAAGATAGAGCTTTTCTCGCAAAGTGGTTGTGGGGATTTCGAAAGGAAGATAACGATCTTTGGCACAAAGTAATTTGAGCTATTTACGGTCTTCATAGCAATGGGTGGGATCCAGGCGTGCTGCTGATCGCATTTTTCGCAGCCCTTGGCATTCCGTGTCCTTGATTCGCACGAAAAATTTTAGTCACTGCTCTTGGAAGGTGAGGGGTGAATCTATTGTGCAGCTTTTGGAGGATCATTGGAATGGAGAGTTCAGCCTAAAAGATCGGTTTCCGGGTTTGTCCCGCTAGTGCCCTATGCAAAACGTTCGGATAAATAGGTTTGTTCGCGTCGCCCTCCTCCCTCTCCCCCAATCAGATTGATTGGAATTACTGCTCTCCATGAAATTTTACGATAAGGGAGTCGGGAAAAGCCATTGAGATGCTGGACTTCCTGAACTTAGTAACTTTGTGAAATAATATCAAAGAGCGTGGCTCAGCGATGAGGACGAGTTCTAGGTTAGATCCATTTGACGATAAATAGGTTTGTTCACTTCGCAATCCTCCCTCTCCCCCAATCAGATTGATTGAAATTACCGTTTGACAATAAGGGAGTCGGGAAAAGCCATTGAGATTCTGGACTTCCTGAACTTAGTCACTTTGTGAAATAATATCAAAGAGCATGGCTCGGCGATGAGGACGAGTTCTTGGTGAGATCCATGACGACTGACCTCTCGCTGTGTGCTCCCCCCACCCGTTCTTTTTTTTCGTGGCTCTAAATAGAGTCAGCACTGCTGACCGCGTCCAGAAATCAAATCCGCAGTTCGCGCTTATGCCAAATTTCATTCTCTTTGTCAATGGGCGGGGGGAACACGTGTATTACCTCTCTCCATCGTAGCACCAGTGCTTGAGCTTGATTTTGGCTATTCTCTCAATTGGATCTTGACGAAAATTGTCCAAGCTCCATTGATGCACTTTTTCAGATTCATGAGTCGCCATGGAAAATTGCAAAGTGGGTTGCGGCGGCAAAGACAGGTGTCCTGTCTGGTCTGTGGTGCATATGAAATACTCGGAACAGTGTGCTCTTCAACAATGGATTTTGGAACTTTCAAGAGCTGATTGATAGTATTAATCGTTGTTTTGCTTTATGGCTGTTCTCCTCTTGTAGCGCATTCGATTTTAGTCTTAAGCAGATCTGTCTAAGGACTGGTCTTGTGCGTCGTGACCTTCGGTTTGTTTTTCAGTCGGCCGAGTTTGGTTTGAGGGTCGGGGTGGCATGTTCGACTAGCTTGTGCTGTGTCTCTCTTTAAATTGACCTCGTCCATAACCATCGTATCTTTACGGCCTGTCCGTTTTTAATGAAATTGTCCCTTGTTTCTTTTTTGTAAAAAATTGACTGACGTCTAGTTAGCCCTTGATCTCTCTAATCTCAAAAAGAAGTTGGATGAACAGTCAACACACCCTCAACAGTACAACAAATCGGAGATAAAATTAATTATACGCAATTATTTTAAATGTCATATATTCACAAGGGAAAAAAAAAGAAAAAAAAAAAGGAGAAAACAAAACTGAGAAGTAACTTGCCTCGTGATTGATATAATCTTCCAACATATGCTTTTGAATCAGATTCCATGGATCCAATTCTAGTGGAAACTGCAAAAGGCCATTAGTCAAAGTAACAAAAATTAGTTGAAACTCAGTCACGACATGAAACCTAAGGTGATGCCAAATAACTTCACTCAGCAATGATGAAAGGTTATCTGCATACTTGTTTCTAAGAGATTACATACGTGGCTGTATATACGAAAAAAGATTAAACTTTAAACATTGCCTACTATCTTCTAAAAAAATTAGTTTTACCAAAACTCTTCCATTTTTTTAAGAGCGAATTCTGAAAACCCAGTAAAATAAAATATAAGTAAATAAATTTTGAAGTAACTCACATATTATCTTCCATATTCTTACAGCCACGTACAAATCTAATTGACCCAAGAGCGGTTGAACCAAAAGAAACGCTAAAAACCAAATAATTGCGTCATTTAGTCTCTCACAAGGTTTACAAAGAAATAACGTTTTCAAACTTGCTAGGATTACTACCTCAACTACCAACTGGGCAAGCAAAGAAGATCGTAACTGTGCACCACCAGAAATCAATACATGTTTATACGCCTCAATCACACGATTAAAAGCTGATTTCTGCAAATTATCTTTCTCGTCGTCAGCAAGATTGATGACAGGCGCTAATAATTTTGGCAGGACAAGCTGATGGGACAGCCCAACAGAAGTTGCTGTTGAGGAAATTATGCTGTTGGCTTCAGAAGTTGGTGCTTTAGGGCTGAGGTCTTCAGACCTTTCGGTAGAAACTGATGTCGGTAAATTTAGTGATGATCTTTCACCAAAACTCGTACTTTGATCTTTAATGGACTCATCGAGACCTGTTGGGATCAATGCCGACACGGCAATCAGTCGAGATAGACTATCATCCTTAACAGAGGAATCCAGTCCAGGTAAATAACTCTCTAGATTTTCTTCATCATGAATGCCAGTAGGAGTATAGGAGCCTTTACCCATTTGAGAAGAAACATCAGCAGAAGCAGAAAATCTAGTAAACAATTGATTCTCTGTTTCATCATCCATGGCAACAGAAATCACAGCATTATCTGCAACTAGTCCCACCTCCCTTTTACGTTTCTGCAACGCAGCACAAATATAGACAAAGAATCTGAGAAACTAAATTCTTCACATCGAGTATTTTACAAAAAAAAAAACAAATAAGAGCTAGACATGGCCCTGTGACTCGAAGTAAGTGGAGTTCACTTAATAAAAGGAAATGGCTTGTTAGAAAAACCATACCGTTGTATCACTTGAGACTGACGGACGAGTAGAAAGCAGTGAAGATATCTTAGGGAACGTAGTGTGAAGTGACTGAACATTCGCAACAAAAGATGGTGGATATTTAACTTGGGAATCACATATATTCACATCAAGTAGTGTTTCATCATCTCCTGCCATTGGTAGATCTGGAGGGAGGTTATGCATGTTAACCATCACTAATTCGGCTAATAGATCAGCAGAGATACTTGAAATAAGAATCTCTAGTGAACCAATAGCCTTTTCTCCCTGAGCAACCAAGGCACCAAACATTGCAACTAATTGATGCACAGGACCAGTATCACCATCTCCTTTGGCAGTGCTTGGTCCAGTTGAAGTTGTGTCATCCTGAGTAACAGAAATTTTATCTGACTCTTTAGCTGAATCCTCCGAGACACTAGTTGTTGCTTTGAGCCGTTTCCCTGGTGTATCATCATCCTTGTATAAATCGCCCTTGTCCTGTGATCCAGACCTTTTCTTTGAGAGATTATTATTCGACTCATATGCTTCAACAGTTAATTTCTCTTCCTGTAATTATTTATTATCATATTAGATTCCAGTCTCTGTATAGAACAAATGCATAAATGTTGAGTTTTTTTAAGAGTACGGCTTTCCATTATAAAAATTAAGAGAGAGACGGTTAAATTTTGATGTAGAGCTAGATAATTAATAATTAACGTAGTAAAAGGCAGGAACCTTAACAATAAGAGTCTCTTCTAGCACATGTCTTTCTCCTCCATTAATCTTGGAGTTATGTGGAGTGATTGCCTGTGCCAATCCTCCATCATTAATCTTCCTTAAGGCCCCAACTATGCGATCACGCCACTACAAGAATCAAATTACTGTGAATTACAAGTTGAAAAACAATTCTTGCTCAGAGGAGAAAGTACGTACAGTAAGAATCAAAGAATCCACAAATCTAGCCAAGCTTCAAAAAAGTAATTTATAGCATATGAGCCGCAATATTGTTCAATATAATGACATAAACCAAACATTGGTGTTTTATTTTTGGTTTGTGTGTATGCATTAACTTGATTAATGAATGACAGAGATCAAACGCAATGAATGTGCCGTAGGCACTATATGGAATGAGAAAGTACCGGTGCAGCACCCGGGTGAGTGCAGTTTAAGCAGGTGACGAATGCATTTCGCAGAGCATGATGTGCCCCAGAAATACGAATTCCATTAATTACAGAAGTTGACGGATTAAAGCCCAATAAAACGGGCATGATACGTCCATAGAATGCAGGTCTCTTCTTAGCAATGGATGAAAGGCTGAATTCATAGATTATAAAAAAAAGTTACAGGGAAAAGGTTAACATAAATGTAAACATTAAAATGTATATGCAATAAACTTTAAGAGATGAGTTCACAGATGACAAAAAAGTTAGAAGCATTGTGTAGTATATTTACGTGTAATTGTGTTTATTTGAACAGATTTATAAACAAGGCTGTTTTCATCTATGTGGCCCGTAAATAATATATTTAAGCATATGTCAGCATAGTCAAGTTAAAGTGAGTTTTGCTCGATTATATATGCATCTTATAGTTTAGATGACAATGTTATGAAACGAGTGATTCGATCCACAACAAGCTAGCTAGTCAAGAGAACGATTATCGAAGAGAAAATATCATTGTATTGATCTTGAGCGGTATTACAAAGAGTCACGGGAGAGAACCTCCCAAATAATCTCTTCCACAAGCAATACCAAATGACAAGATACCTTCTCCTAGTAGTTCCCTTCTATTTATACTCTATTACCACTTATGATAATACCCTATAAACCATATATATATATATATATATATATATATATATATATATCTATTAATAACTAACTCCTCCTTATATCTACTATCCACAACACTACCGGCCTCCTAAAAACCACCTTGTCCTCAAGGTGGTGGACACTTCAATGGCGATGATCTTCTTTGTTAGTGTAGATTGCTGACCAGCCTCCCAATTTCAGACTTTGCCTCTAAAAAAAAGACATTCCCACCAACCAGAGGTGGGAATAGGCCCATTATTCCTTCCACAGCCTCCATGGGCCCAATAGGCCCAAATTCAAGTTTCTAGAGCTTCTTCGTTGGGATCCATTCAGCATCCAAACACTTCTTGTACACCTACGCAACCACGTTCCTGATGTGGCCACATCAACCGTCGGAGTACCGTCACCGTTGTTGTTCAGCCAAAGTCGCCGGCATTCCTCCGCCGCCGCGGTGGTCGCCGGAGATCCACCGTCCCCGCCTCCATTGTCTTTAGTTTCCCTCACTTTCTTTTTCCTCTTGATTTCCCTATTATTCCCCTCGTGGACCACCCAAGCACCAGGATCAATCTCGATGACTTCGGTCGCCGCAGCTGCCAGCATTGGCTCCGATGCGATCGATCGCCGCGCTGACCTCCGTTCAATCCACACCGTCTTCTTCCCTGCCTTGTTCCTTTTCTTTTTCTCTTTCTTCCGTGCCATTTTCTCTTTCTTCCACGCCTTCCAGAGTTGTCTCCGTCGCCTCGTACTTCGAAGATGTTTACCGATTCCGCCATTAGAAACGTGAACGAGCGCTGATTTCTTCTTCGATCGACGGTTCCGTGATCTGCAGACTCCGCCGATTCTCCGACTCATCAATGATACGAAATCGGCAGCTCCAGTTGTACGCAGCCTTCACTCCCTCGCAGACCTGGAAGTTCGCACAGATCTGATTGTGATTTAAAATCGCCATCAGCTTTGTCTGCGTTGTTGAGCTGCGAGAGAACCAGGAAAGGCTTGGATCTGCAATTGGCGCTACCAGTCTCGGCTGTTGCTTTCCCCCGGTCCTTCACGAACGCAGCCACACTGTGCCTCTTATTCACCGATCCCGACGCCTCGCACAGCCATGGTAGCTCTTCTTTCTTCTCGGAGAGTTCCGACTCTTCTTTGTGGCTCAGATATACCACCTCAGCTTCTTGAATCAGCTCCGTCTATCCCTCATCTTCTTCTTCTGCAGTGCCGACCAGCTTCAATCTGGCTATTTGGTGCAAATCCGATCTGATTTGAAATCAGCTTCGCGAATTCGACATCA
The DNA here is from genome assembly GCF_054948205.1 of Urtica dioica subsp. dioica. Classification (NCBI taxonomy): domain Eukaryota; kingdom Viridiplantae; phylum Streptophyta; class Magnoliopsida; order Rosales; family Urticaceae; genus Urtica; species Urtica dioica. The sequence continues at coordinate 1,362,769 of NC_142757.1, read as the reverse complement.
TTGAGGTTCGATTCAACATGGATCCGCGCCAAGTTTCTTCTTTCGCTTCTGCTAATGACATCTTGTAGCTGGCCGAACCACTTTTCTAGATTTCCATATCGCCTTGAAATCTGGTAAACACCTTATCGATTCTGAGCATCATCTCGTCCATTCTGAGCATCGATAAGTCAAATCTCTCCGTGGTCAAGATCGTAACTTGCTCTAATACAATTTTGCTATGAACCGAGATATTCAATCCACAACAAGCTAGTGTAGAAGAAAGATTATCGAAGAGAAAATGAAACTGTATTGATCTTGAGCGGTATTACAAAGACTCACGGGAGAGAACCTCCCAAATATTCTCTTCCACAAGCAATACCATATGACAAGATACCTTCTCCTAGTAGTTCCCTTCTATTTATACTCTATTACTTATGATAATACCCTATTAACCCCATAACTATCTATTAATAACTAACCCCTCATATCTACTATTTACAACAAACAATCACTGGTGTTATGGAGCTAATACTATATATAAGACTGCACATCATGATTTTTTTTTTGTAAAGAAACACCAGACTTTATTAAAAACACGGCAAAGCCGAAGAACAAGGATAGAGATTACAAGAAATTATAAAAGAGAATCCGAATAAAAACCAAAAGCCCTTGAAAACATAAATTACAGCGAACTAGACCAGTCCCTAGCCAAGTCCGCTAAAGAGAAGGACTTGAACTCGTTACAAGAAGAAAAAATCCATAGAGCGATACAATGGTTTAAGATTTCGATCAAGGCATTCAGATTCCATGGCTCGTCTTTGAAGATGGACTTATTCCGAGTGTTCCAAATACACCACAGACCTGCCAAAACCCCCGTCTTCGCTGCTGCAGTCCTTTTGGAGCTGAACCCTGGTGAACCGTGAAGCTGCAACAATTCCTCAACAGAGTTTGGGCAAGAGTCGAGACCCAACATCGAGCAAAGCCACCTCCAAATTTCAGAAGCCACTCTACACCGGATGAAAAGATGATCGGCATCTTCATTTGCCCTAAGACACAACGAGCATATATTCGGCGACAGAGAAAGGTGGGGGTTCAGAATTTGGATGCGATCCCCGGTATTCGTTCTCTTGATAGCCACCAGCCAAGCGAAAATTTTAACCTTATTCGGAACCGGAACTTTCCAAACCCCTTCAAAGAAGGGAAACGGGGACAGAGAGGAGGCGGGGTGATATCTACAGCCATAGACTTCACCGAGAACGCCTCTTCATCACCCAACCACATATGTCGATCTTCGAACCCTTCCCATAACTTGAAGGAATTAAAACCCCCCATCAAATCAATAGCTTCGTCAGACTCCCTGATCAACAAACTCCTTGGAAAACCGAAGTTCCAATCCACCTGTCCGAGATTAGAGAGAGAACACACGAATCTGTTGATAGGAACGTTCTGGAGAGGGCATAGTCTCGCCAACCCCGGAAAACGATCTTTCAAACACATATCTCCGCACCAAGAATCCTCCCAAAAACGTACGATAGACCCGTCGAAAACCTTCCAAGAACAACAGCTCAAAAACAACTCCCGGACAATCAAGACGGAGCGCCAAGGGCTACGAAACGCACGGTCCTGTGAATCCCCCGGATCCCACCCCGGAAGAGTACTGTAGATGGCGCTGATAACCTTATGCCACAAAGCATCTTCTTCGATCGGGAAGCGCCACAACCATTTCACCAAAATAGCATTGTTCTTATCCTCGAGACTACCGAAGCCTAGGCCCCCTCTATTCTTCAATAAACAGCAAGTTTTCCATGTCACCGCCGCGCGAGATCTGCTGTCCCCAAAACCTTCCCCAAAGAATTGATGCATAATCTTCTCGATATCTGCAGCAACTTCCACCGGTATTTTAAAAATCGGCATGAAATTAGTCCGGGAGCGCGAAAAGGACAGCATTAATAATCGTCATCTTCCCACCCTTAGAGAGGAAGCTTATCTTCCAACCGTCGAGTCTCTTCACCACCTTAGCCAAAACCGGATCCCAGAACGCTTTCATTCTTTGGCAGTCTCCCAGGGGCATCCCCCAGTAACTAATCGGCCATTTAGATTCTTGGCAGCCTAAACACCCAACGAGAGCAGCAACCTCAACCTCGGACCAGTTAATACCCACAATGTTACTCTTCTCGATGTTGATCATGAGGCTAGAGACTGCGCGGAACTCCTTAACGATAGAGATCAAATTCTCCCAACTTGTTGAATCATCCTCGCCGAAAATCAGCGTGTCATCGGCAAATTGTAGATGAGATATCTCGATACCGGGCGACCCGACGACAGTCGGCTTAAAAAGACCTCTGCTTACTCCACGATAAATGCGGCACGAAAGAGCGTCCGCGACGAGGATGAACAGAAGAGAAAGAGGATCTCCTTGACGGATGCCTCTTGACCCGGCGAATCTTTCGCGCGATTTTCCATTGATCAAGACAGAGAACGAAACGGACACGAAACATCCCTTGATCCACTCCCTCCAACGAGCATCGAAGCCTTTTTTCTCCATAACGAAATCAAGAAAGTTCCAATCCACTTATCGTAAGCTTTCTCAAAGTCCAACTTAAGAACCGCACCTTTCTTACCCGCACGGCTATACTCTTCCACTGTTTCATTAGCTATAAGAATCAAGTCCGTAATTTGTCGCCCCTTTACGAAAGCTCCTTGGCACTCTCTGATCGTCCATAACCAACTTCAATCTCTTTGTCAACACCTTCGCAACGATCTTAAGAGTCTGATGACGAGGTTGATAGGACGAAAATCCCTCACTTTGTTGGTGTTCAACTTCTTTGGAATCAAACAAAGGTGAGTTTCGTTGGTAGAAATATTGATCACACTGCTATTCCAAAACTCAGTGAAAACCCTCGAAAGATCATCTTTAAGGATCTCCCAAAAATCCAGATAGAAAGCCACAGAAAAATTGTCGGGCCCTGGCAATTTACCTCTAGCACACCCAAAGACTCCCGCTTTAATTTCCGCTTCCTCAAAGGGTCTAAACAGCTCCGAGGCGTGCTCTGAGGAAATAGGCTGCCAACACACTCCCTCCCACTCGATCGTGCAAACCGGGCTGGCCGAAAACGGATGCACGTATAACCCGTTGATTTCCTCGATGATCAAACCCTCTTCTTTGATAAGGGAGCCAACCTCTGTTTCAAGTCTCCGAATAGCGATTTTGGCCTTCCTCGCTGACATGACAGAGTAAAACAACTTTGTGTTCCCGTCTCCATCTCTGGCCCACGAAACTTTACCTTTCAATCTGATTGCTCTCTCTTCTGCCTCTTAAGATTCCAGCGAGCTTGACTTTCAACTCGGCTCTTTCATTGCGTTTCTCGAGAGACCAATTCGAGGCTTCTTCTTCTTTGTCCAAAAGAAGTATGTCACGCTGGAGACACGCTTTCAGTCTTGCAACTTTAGATCTTTCCACCGTAGCCCAACCTTTCAACCATTTCCTTGAGCCCTTTTAGTTTCTGCATAAAACAGAAACCTTCCCAGCCTTGATGGTCTTCTCGGCCCCACCAATCGCTCACTAATTTTCTGAAATTCTAATTAGCCAACCACGAATTATCCAGCCTAAAGGGACTCGGGCCCATTTAACCGGACACGTGCTCATTGTGATCGGGAAATAATCTTAAACACCTCTAAATCGGATTTCTTGCGTACAGAAAGGAAAAAATTCCTTCCACCCTTCTACGAACAAGAACCGATCAAGGCAAAAGCAAATCGAAACCCCTCGAAACGGTCGACCAAGTGAACCTTCCGTTAGAGATGGCCGGATCTGAGAGGCCAAAGTCAGAGATAAGTTCGTTGAAAAGGCTCATCGATCTCCTAGCCCTAACCAGGGAGGTACGCTCTACGAGCGAAATGGACCACGTTGAAATCACCACCTACACACCAAGCAGGACCACACACTACACCGAGACCTGCTAATTCATCCAAAACTCCTTACGATCACCCGAACGACAAGGACCGTAAACACCCAAAAACCACCACGACGAGTCTTCTTTTCCAATCTCAATGGAAACCGAGAATGCGCCCATGAGATTATTCAGCACACCCTCATCTACCATCAGTCCGAGCTCTTCTTCCACCACAACCTCGACGCTCCCAGAATCGCTTGCAAGACCCGGCTCAGGACAAGGAGAAGAGGCCTCCTGATCCTCACGTTTTCTCCTCATAATGAATTTCCCATTTAGGATCCCTCATCAATTCCAAATCACTGCCGTAGTCCAAAGCATGCTTCCGTAGTCGAGGAACGAAACTTTTCTCTGATTAAGTCGTTCCATCTATCAATAGTCGCAACACAAAAAAAGATGTTTTTCGGGGCACCGACTTGACCGGCCCACTGAAACGGCTTTCCAAGGTCTGTAATACCTTTCTGAGATGGCTTGTGGGGGGCCTAAATCAGACAAAGATGGAGTACCTAAGTTATCCTGGGCCTGTGGGCCTGAAAACTGGATCGGGCCCACTTAAGAGCAATTAGCCTCTTCCATCAGCCCTATGTCACACGTTGAAAGCCCTTCATTATCTCCAACTGAATCAGAAGACAGAATAAGAGCAGGAGCTTGTATCTCTCTCAAATAAACTACACTTGTCACGTTAATCGAGTAGACATTAATAGGAAACATTCCATTTTCTTTAGAACATTCTCTGACTTCGTGTGAATTCAAAAAAGCACCAGTTCCCGAAACATGAGGATTAAACTTAGCATCGGTCCGAGTGTCTGCCTTGGACCCGGTTCCAAGAGAAACCGGCGGTGAACCACACTCCGGCGCCGTGCCTGAGAATCCGCTCCTGATTGGCGCGCCCAGATTGAACAAACGCAGACGAACGGATTTGCCGAGGAAGAGGTCCGATTCGACAAGCCCAAAACCAGGCCCTCTACATTTGATTTTTGCGAATTGAAGAAAAGAGATATCAAGAGTCGCTTTCACAATTTCAATCAAGCCGCCAAGTTTATCTCCGACCTCCTTCAACAATTGAGGGTTCCAACGGTCGAAAGGTAGACCCTCGATCCCTATCCAGTTGTTCATAAAAGTTTGTTGGCCCGCCCACAGATTTTCTTCCGACCAGGGGCTAAAAAAGGCGACCTCTTCTCTCTTGAAAGCCACCGTCATCATGTTCACCAAAGAATCTCTCTTCTTCATCACTACACCAAACCACAGCTTTATTTCCAACGAAGGGCGACCAAAAGAGTTTCCGGGTCCGCTTATGGATCTCCTGAAAGATGGCTTTCCATTGGAAAACTCCTTTGTGACGACAGACAACCACATCAAAGTCCTAGCTCTGAGCGCAGGAAGGAGGATCCGGGATGGCTCTATTGATGGAGCCGTGCTTGGACGCAAAGCGTTCGCAGCCAACGGGACATTTTCCTTGGACGACGAAGGAGCGGGAAGACTCTTAGACCCTGCTACCTTAGAAACTTAAGACCGTTTTACCCCGGCTGAACAACCGGCCTCGCCGACTGCTTAACATCAGGGGCATGAAAGGTGTGCTGCTCTTGCTTCCAGTCCCTAAGGATGTTACTCAAAGACCGGGAGAACAGCCAGCCCAATGTTCAAAATACCAACGATATATCTCGATATATCCACGATATCAAGGAAAAATGAGAAGTTCTTTAAAAAATTACTATAACAGCTTAAATATCGTTTTACTCCCAAAATACAATTTTTTGTAGAAAATTTACTATAAAAGCCAAAACAAAAAAGTTATTCCTGAAATACCTATTTTTATAGCTTTAAATCGGCCCAAAATTTAAACTTGAGTTCTCGGGGGGTGAAGACCTATTGCTGCTTAGTAAAATTCATAGAACCACATAGGTTTATATGGAGTGATTTCTTTAAATTTTTCAATTTCACAATGAGATGAGCTTTATTTGTTAACTAAATAACATCAAAGATTTTTTATTTTTGCATTCCATTGTTTCAAATTAAAATCAAGTGGTTCAAAATTCAAATAAATGTTATATATTCATTCATTACGTATATTTATAACTATAAATATATAGATATATATATATATAATATAATTGTTATATTTATCATTAAACTATACATAATATCTATTTTTACAGGATTTTTGTCGATATATCCGTCAGTAATCGATAAATCATTGATAAAATCATCGATATCATCGATAGTCGATATTAAAATTGTTATAAGATATCCGTCAATATATCCGTCAATACTCGATATATCAATAAAATCAAAACTTCGGTATCCGTATCGGTATCGATATTTTAATCTTTGAGCCAGCCTTTCAAGTTCCTTCCTTCTGGAACGAGAATGATTTTCGGATCACCTAAGTATTCTGATACACCGACCACGTTTGTTTTCCAAGACGTCTATGATGAGGGAAAAAAAGTTGTCCGAGAACCGTCGCCGGAAGAAGGCAGGCTGAAAAACTTTAGTAATCTCCTTCGACTTATCATGGATCCATGCTGCTGCTTTCCTGTGGACGAAAATGCTGAACTCCTTTCCTTTGCAATCTTCTACATTCGCACAATTCTTCCATCCTTCCCTATGGAACATTTGAACTCCTTGTTTTCAAGTTTAAACTTAACAAAAAGGCAGACATTCCCTCCGGCCATGTTTCCGTTGACAAGAGGCCGGTCAGGGAGCGGGAAAGGAGATCGAAGAGAGGAAAGAGAGGAGAGCATTTTTTTAAGACCGCACATCATGATATACATTATGTTATTGTTATGAACCCGAGATGATCTCATGATGAGAGCCTTTATGATTTAATTGTTGGAAAATAAGAATACTAAGAATGCAAAGCTCCACCGGAACGTAACCTCTTCTCATTTTGAGAGAGATTAAGTTATTTGATTGGGGGCTACTTTCATTTCATTGATAATAGAAAGACCCGTTTATAAGTAGGTCTGGATAATTATGGAGTAATATAATTAGACCCTAATTGCCTAATTAAAACCCTAAATTCGTGATAATAAAAATACATAATTAAAAGATAAATTGTCATATCTACCACCATTTCCATAACATTTTCCATTAATCCACTAAAACATAATTTTGGCCAAAAATACTATTTCGCTTAGTGCGGAAAACCAAAAATACCTTTCACTTTAATATTCCTTACATTTTGAACAAAGTCCAAAACCATTAATATTTATCTTTATTTTGAGAAAATTGTGAGATTTTGAATAAACTCGATTAGGGAGAGAGAAAGAGAAATAAAATCAATTAAATGAAAAAATAATTAATAAAGATAAACATTAATTGAGTTTTGGTTTTTGATCAAAATGTAAGGAATATTATAGTGAATGATATTTTGGGTTTTTCACACAAAGCCAAGTAGTATTTTTAGCCAAAATTAGATTTTAGTGGATTATTGGAAAATGTTATTGAAATGATAGTATATGTGGCCATTTCTCTAATTAAAAACAATAATTGCAAATAGCCTAATTTCATAACTCAAGTCTAATTTATATAAATAAAACTCCTAATGGCTGAGTATGGTCCTACTTTTAACAATTTATATTGAGACTGACAGAAGGGATATACCTATTAATAATAACAATGGTTGTGGAGTTACTGAGAGAGTTCCCGACAGGGAACCTGAGTTGATCAAGCAACACGCCCAGATTTTTACTAGCCTCAATGGATAAATCTCCAATGTTGAGTATAGGATGACCACCACGAAGCCAAGATACATTAAATTCCACCATGTTTTCTGCAAGCCAATTTTTTCAGACTTTGTATACGATAACAGATGACAAATGAACTAAAACTAAAATGTATCGGAGGAGTTGCCTCGTGTTTATGATCATAGGGACCGAAAAGCAGTCACGTGTAGATTACCTTCATTAGAAGATGGCTCTGTAGAGCCATTAGGATCAGGTGTGTAAAGAAGAATGATTGCCACAACAAACTTCAATGCCAACAGCCTTATTCCTCCCCCTCCAGGCTTGAAAACATATCATTGCACTAAATCAAATCTCCAAAAACTAAAATTTATCAATATCTCAACATCTTATGTTCATTTACCTGAAAAGCTAATGTGTATATCTTATCCTTGAACCTCAACATCGATTCCCATGATGATGCAAGTGAATCATTCAGCTCGCTAGAATATAGACCCTACTACATAGAAACATATAGTAATCATCACATTTTTTAAGGAAGTACAGAGATATTATCAACTAGCGAATAAAAACAAAAACTACCAAGATGTCCAAAACAGAATTAGTTCTTACAATGTTATTACCAATCCAAACAAAATCAGAAATTTCAACTTAATAAATGAACGACTAACGCTATTATATGGATCATCAAGCTCACTAAAAACTTAAATGCTCCTCCAACAACAGATGGATCTTCCTGAATACTCACAAATTATTTTGTCTCTTTCGTGGCGAACCCCTAAGAATTAGCTAAAACGGTTAAAATCCAAAAAGCTTCTTCTTTGCCAATCTTTCTTCCATTCTTCGTTTCGACTATGCTAACCAAATAGATTGAAGCATATTTACTGCATTCAAACATTAAACAACTCGTAGATTATAAAATTTACCTGAATTGCAACTTTTTCAAGTGTGCAATGGAACAAATCAGTCCCGCAACTGATAGATTGCCGGACAACAGGCGGTGTAGCATCATCCAGCACAGTTATCAGCTCAGTCACGATATCAGGTAGTAACTCTACGTGCTTCAATCCAATTTCACCAAAGATTCTACATTTAAAGGGGGGAAACCCAGCTTAAATACCGATTTCACAATTTTCCTACTTTTCCATTTTGCCGTTTATTTTATAGTTAAACTAACAGATCAAATAAGTTATGGCATTACAAAATACTTGCGCGATCAGATTTTCGTCTACGTTTTATCACTTCCTCCAAAAAAAAAAAAAATAAATAAATAAATAAATAGCAAAAAAGGGGAAAGTTAAACCAGAAGGTTAAAGACAGCTTACCCGGCGGCGAACTTGCGGACTGAATCGAAGCGGTCGGAGCGAAGCTCGAAGAGACGAGGAAGGAAACGGGACAGGGAATTGAGATCTTCGATTCGCAAGTAGTGCTTCAGCCGGCGGAGGCGGTCGAGCTTCGACGGTACGTCGGAGGCCGACTTGACCGAGTCAATGAGGCCGTCGAGGCTTTCTCTGGAGTTCACCGCCATCGTCACTGCCACCATCGCATCACCGAAAACCTAGCTTCGGTTGTAGGTGTTTCTTCTCTTCACTGCAACGCCTTGGAAACGTGGATTTGTGGCTCTATTAAAAGTGTCCTTTTTTCGCCTACTAGAGCGAGGACGATTGTTTAAACAACAACAATGAAAAATGGAAGTTTGTCGTTTGACTCTGGTCCATGAGTTATGTTGGGCTGGGCTATGGCCCAATTACTTATTTAGTTAAGATGGTATGTTGGGCTGGGGTGGTTTTTGAAAAGTTAGGGTACGTAATCATTTGGGATACAAAATATGGGATTTTTCTAACTTTGTTTTTTTTTTCAAAAATAAAGTTACAACTAGGATTAGCTCTGGAAAGAGAGTTTAATTTTTCCTAATCAACTTTTGTATCAATAATCACATTCCTCATGAAATTATTATCTAACCCCAAAAAGAATCCTACCCAATAGCTCGTCACCTATATTCCGACCATCTCTCTCTCTCATCTTCCTCATCTTCTTTGTTTCGTGATTTATATCTCCCTCATCGTCCACATTTTCTCATGCTCAAAAACCCTACCCAATACAATATGTTCATTATCTCTCTTCTTTTCTCTTCCCATTAGCTCATTATCTCTCTTCCTTTCTCTTCCCATTATTCCGACCAGCTCTCTCTCTCCTCCAGCCCACAATTTTCGACCAGACCCCTCTCTCTCTCTCTCTCTCTCTCTCATTTTCTCTAGCTCAGCTTTCTCACTCCGTTCACTTCCTCAATTTCTTAGACACGCTGTGTCTCCCAGATCAGCGACAAAGCTCCGCAACACAACAACCAGTTCAAAAGCTCCGACATTAAGCTGATTACGATAAGTTGTTCAAAGACCTAGGTTTATGTTGGGGGGTATATATTTTTTCAAAAAAATATTTATTATTTATTGGGCCTTGGTTCGGCCAAAGCCCAATAAATGATGCGGCTTAGCTCTGAGCAAAAAGCCCAAGCCCATGTCGCCGAAGAGAGCAGATCGCCTGCGTTGAACCAGTCGAGTAGTGAAGTCGTTGTCAAGAGGAAACCTCGCCGAGAAGACTGGATCTTAGAATTGACCAACCTGCGACGTGGCAAAGACAAGCTGATCAACACATGTCCGAGAGATTATATTTTCTTCATCTATACATAATAATTGTTGTATTCATTTTTACGCACGTACAAACTTAGACTCAATCTTTAACATCTGTATTCAAATTCTCTTATCTTTGTTGAGTTCGCCATCTCGACCTCGGCACTTCGCCCAACTGTAGTTATTTCATTATTAATAAAAGCTTATTCCTCCTATATTTCGTATCAATATTCCTTTCTAATTAAATTGGGATTTCATTTCTGTTTCTTATACGAAGTCTTCTGAGACCTATTTTTAAATAAATCAAATATATTATAGAAATATTTGTGATTGCTAACGATCCCGAAATCAGCATCAACAATTTAGTGCCGTCTGTGGGAAATTTCAGAAAGACCAACGTCGAAAGAAACAACTTTCCCAAAAACAAAATATCATGTCTTCCACTCTAACTCACTACGAATCAGGAGAGGAAATCCCTTCGGGGATCAGGGCAATCCTGGATATGCTGAACAAAAAGTTAGAAAATGAGGAAGAAACCAACCGAGCTCTTAACGCTAGGTTGGATTCCCACACGACCCCTCTAAATACTCCGGATCAGCGATCTGGATCTGGCTAAATAACTTCTATGATTCGGCTCGGAATATGGATTCAGCTGCATAGACGGACCGAGATCTCCCTCCAGGCATCCAACTGGATTTTACCGAGATTCAGGTCTCCCGAGGGATAGATCAAACCCCCTGCCTGAACTTCCAGCTTGGCGAGACTTCAAACGAGGCCGCCCCGGAGACTCGGAACGATCTGATAGATCTGCCCCCGCCCTCGCCGGTAGGAGCACCCTTCGGATCCTTCCTAGCGAACTCATGTTGTCAATGGTGCCCACAAGAAGAGTTGTAGTCTTTATTTTATACATTTGATGTAATAAAGTCTCACGAAGACTCTTGCTTGTAATTGCTTATTCATTAATAAAAAGTTGAAACGTTCATTCATTCTTCTTTGTCTGTTTGAAGCTTTATGATAAAACTTAGTCTTTAGTCCATAAACAAACTTAACAACTTACGAAGAGACAAATGTAGATTTGCATGAACAAACTCTTCGTAGTTTGCTTAAAACGATATATTCGCAATCTAAGGGTCAAAGGACTATTGACCTCAGTACGATTGTTAGAAGAATCTATGGTGTCTGATTATGAGGCATTGAGAGTTTGAGACTCTATAGTTCTTCTAGGTATCTTCCGAAGGTACTGAATTGACCAGTGCACTTCTAGAGACAATATAAGAACAAACCATTTAACCTCTTATGTCTCGAAGTCACTACGTATGAATTGCATCATGCTTACCTTAATCCTGAAATGAGACATGCCATTTCACAACTTACGTATTCTCATTTGAGAAAGTCAGAGTTCGGACTCATTATGTGATTCTGAACAGGGCCTATTGGTGAAGTACTAAGTTGTGAGAATGTCATGAGTAACTTTGTGAAGTTCTCATAGATATGGAATTCATGTACAAGATTGCTGAAATGCAATGTATATCACCTCATGCTTTGTTCCTTGGAATGTGAATAAATGAACTGGCCAGTGTCCAAATTGAGTCCTGACTCTTTTGGATGAAACAATGTGACTTGTTAGCTCCTCGTCAATACATTGTTTCTAACTTATTCACAAGCGACAAAGGAGTTGAGGAAATAACAGCTAGAAAGGTAAAATGGTAATATTGTAAATCCCGACTAGCTGATGATATTCATGAAGGGTAAACATAGATAATGTTCAGTGGATCCGCTCATCATAATTTGGTTGAATTCTTGAGTAGAAAATAAATTCATTTGAACCGAGAGATTTTCAGTGTCAACTCTTTAGTGGAGTCAGTTGACATTAAGCTAAACTTGGAAAAGGTTTGTGAACTTTTGAGTCCAAGTGTTTAGCCCAAGCTTTGTTCATTTGGATCCATGAGGTCACTGTCACAAATCATATCGAGTAGGAATAGTTAAACTAGCAGCTAAGTCAATGTTAGGAATTCTTGCCCACGAGAAGATACTTATGTAAATTTTCGTTGAAATTATTAATAAAATAAAGTTTGACATTTATTATCTATTTGAATTGAAAGCGTTATTTCTTATTTAATGAGATTTATTAAACATTCATTATTCCATAGCCTCCGTATCTAACTGAGTCACGTGCTGGGCACCTGAGTTCGGGCGGTGTGCTAAAACATGGTCGATGGCTGATATACGCCTGGAAAACTATATCTAAAGTCATATATGTGGAACACATGGGTGAAGGCTGATCACTATGTGGGAGCATTCTACACTTGCGGTAAGTGTACGACCTGGACAGGTCTTGGTGTAGATGTGTCGTTTAAGGACCGTTACGACACACTAACCGAGGCCACTATGATGGTCACAATGAGACTTGATCTAAATCCTGAAGTGATCATGGACACTGGGTTATGTTACTGAGCTCTTTGACTCATTCGCTAAAAGGCTATTCATGCTAATCACAGCTTATTTCTTGGGAGTTTTCTCAGAGCATAATTCGAGTGGGAAATGATTTACAGATACGGAATCCAGCCTTCCTTAAAAAAGGTTAATGTTCTCTCACCTAATGGTTGATTCCAGAACCGATAGATTGGGCACACTTTCGAAGTAAGTAACGTTCGAAAGAATCTTTCGCTGGGGAAGCAACAATGCTTAGGGCTGATATGTATCAAGAGAAGTATAACGGAAAAATTGACTTCTCTTGACACGGGTTGAACCTGGAGGATCTTGATCACGAACTGACTATATCAGTGGACACTCGTCACGATGAGTAAATATAATTCTAGTATAAAGGAGAGTTCAGTCTTGGCTTACAAGGTGGAGTCTTTGACCAATATTAGACGAATCGATGGACAAAAGAGAAATGACTATTTCGTCTTTTTCATCGGATTTGTTAAGCTCATATTACTAGGTCCATAGTCCCCGATTCGGCTCTGATAAAGGCGGATAAGAACTTTCATATAATAATGTTTATCGTTATTGATCTCACTTGCTGTAATTGTGATTGATAGCATTAATTCTGGAAAACGGGTATTCGCAGAATTAAATAAATATTTATGGTAGAATTGTTTATTTATTGTTTGATCAAGTAAATAAACAATTATTAATTATTTGTTTATTGTTGGACCAAGTAAATAAATAATTAATTGGGTATTAAGCAATTTGGCCTTGCACAAAATATGAAAATCGGATTTGGGAATTTTTGGCACTAGGGTTTGCGCAAATCTCCCCTTGGCCGTGTGCCTAAAATTCGAAATTTATAATATTGGTATTTATTAATATTTTCTCTTTAGTTGTTTAAATAAAGGAGAGAGAAAAATATAAGATATTGTCCTATATTTTCTCCTTATTTAAAGGAAAGTATTTAGGAAAATATTTAGGAGAATAATATATTCTCCTTTATTATCTCACTAAATAAATTATTCTCTATTTAAATAAAAGAATAATATCTCATAGATACTGATCTGATGGATGAGAGAAAAAGTAGGATTCACTTGTTGAGATCCAAGGGCCTAGATTAAATCCTCTAATGTGAACACAATAAAAGGAAATAAAATATTCTGGAAGATTCCATGAATATCTCATTTTACTACTATAAATAGGGGTTCATGAGAAGACAAAAATAAGCAATTATTTTAAGCAATTTTTGTGAAAATTTCGTGCAACCTAGCCCTCCCTTGGCCGTGCACTTCTGCTTCTCTTCCCCTCGGAAATTCGTTTCCATTCTTAGTAAAATAAGAGAGATCTCGAAACACCTAGTTTCGTGATCTAGTGAGATAAAGACTGTGCCCACTCATCTTTCTTATTCGTCTCGGAGATTACGTTTCAGAAGACTAAGGTGTCATCACATCGAGTCCTTGAAGTAGAGTCCCTTATTTGATCGTGTGGAGGCTCGTACGTTCAAGACAAAGGCGGATTGTGAAAGCTTTCAGTTCGTGAACCGAAAATCAATGTAAGTACTTGTTTACTCTTGTTCTGGTTGCTTGACTTATATGCTCTCTTATAATTTTTAATTAACGTAAATCTAGATCTTGTCATATAATCATTGAATTAATTAGCTCATTATTAGCATAATTAATTACTTTTCCGCATTTATATGGTTATATGGGGGAATCATCCCCGACAGATGTCATGACCAACTTTGTGAAGATCTCATAGATATGGAATTCATGTACAAGATTGCTGAAATGCAATGTATATCACCTCATGCTTTGTTCCTTGGAATGTGAATAAATGAACTGGCTAGTATCCAAATTGAGTCATGACTCTTTTGGATAAATCAATGTGACTTGTTAGCTCCTCGTCGATACATTGTTTCTAACTTATTTACTAGCGACAAAGGAGTTGAGGAAATAACAACTAGAAGAGTAAAATAGTAATTTTGTAAATCCCATCTAGTTGATGATATTCATGAAGGGTAAACATAGATAATATTCAATGGATCCACTCATCACAATTAAGAAGAATTCTTGAGTAGAAAATATATTCATTTGAACCGAGAGATTTCAGTGTCAACTCTTTAGTGGAGTCAGTTGACATTAAGCTAGAACTTGGAAAAGGTTTGTGAAAATTTTAGTCCAAGAATGCTAGCTCAAGTTTTGTTCATTTGGATCCATGAGGTCACTGCCACAAATCATTAGAGTATGATTAGTTAAACAAGAAAGCTAAGTAAAAAAAAGTTCAAATGTTGAACTAGACAAGTTTTACGAAAATTGTCTAAAGGGTAATTTTGTCCACGAGGACACAAGATGGTATGAATGTCAATAAATAATTTTTTTGACATTGTCATATGATGACAATGAAATAGTCCACGGCCATAATGAAGGTATTTGGGCCTTGAGGATTGAATTTCATTTTATGGAATTTTATGTGAAAATTCTATATGGGCTTTTCTTATATTGTCATGAACAAATAAAGAAACATGTAGAAGCATGTTCTAGAAGCTAAATTTCGTGCATACCATGGAGAGAAAGATGAAATTATTTTGTGCATTGATGTATGAAGATACTTGCCAAAAGGTTGAGGAAAAAAAATTATGGCACATGCCACATAGGTGTTGGACGCCCAAGCTAAGGCAATGGGAAACTATTTCCAACCTTGGTATTTTGATAGGAATGCGAAATAAATATTGTGCTCATGAATACTTGATATTTAATAGAAAAGAGGAAACTACCTCTTCAAGGCAATCCCTCCTCCTATAAATACCCCACCTCATTCACAATGTTGAATACACAAGTTTTTGAGATTGAGAGCTTCTCTCTCTAGAACTTGGCCGCCCAACCTCTATCTCTCTCTCTCTCTCTCTCTCTCTCTCTCTCTCTCTCTCTCTCTCTCTCTCTCTCTCTCTCTTCTTGTTGTTTTGTTTTGACACCTAGGTCCTCATTAGACCTAGCGTTTTGTTTTAGCTCTTTGGCTTAAAGATAAGTTCTTGAGTCATTGTGTTTGATAGTGTCCACACACTAAATCCTTTCTAAACTCGAAGACTCTATTGGTAGAAACTATCGTGGTTACTCAGATTCAAGAAGACGCTAGGAGACAACCTTTCCAAAGGCTTCTCAACGCTTAAGCTTCAAACGAGGTTGGTACCAAGTGAAAGCTCTTAATAGTTTTAAATTTTAAATTATATGCTCATGCACTTTGTCTAGGTAGTAAAATCGTTTTACGTGTTTTAAAGAATTTTTTTTATATTCCGCCGCTTGCTAGAAGCGATAAATTATTCTTAATCCTAGATCTATTCCAACAATATTCTTGGAATGATCGATAAGTGTTATTTTTAAATATACACGTGTCATTGAGATAGTTATTACCATTGTGTAATAGACTTAATGTAACACGATTGACTGAGCTAAAATAATTTCTGAAACTTGAGGTTTAGAAACGACAAACTCGTTCCATAACTGTCTCAAACATACTTATTGTGATAAGGTATGAGCTCAAAGTTGAGGCATGCAAAGTGTTAAAATGTTCTAAAGTAAATTGATTTACTGAGAACAAAATGACTTGACCTTGAGAGGTGAGTCAAGAACACTTGCATGTTAGCATGGACTGTTGATATATATTTGGGATATAAGTCGAATCGACATAACTTGTGGAGTATGGTAACATTAAGAATGCATGGGAATCTCAATCCTGGGTCAAAACTTCTGAAATTATCTTTACGATGGCTACGAATAGATTGACTCATGTTAACTTATCTTCTCGGTCAAAGTGGGAGATTGTTAGGAATATTGTCCACTAGAAGATGATGATTACTAAATAAGATAAGAAGTTACTTTATAGCATCATATGATTAGTGGGTTGAGGTATGATAACATTCAAAATCAATAACAACTATTATCCATAGTCTCCGTATCAAACTGAATCGCATGCTGGGCTTCAGAGATCCACTACTACAAATTTGGTTTTCTGATGCGCATGACTATCAGGTGCGACTAGTCGCACCTAAAAGTCGCATCTAAATGACTTTCGGGTGCGACTAGTCGCACCAGATTGTCAACCCGAAGTCCAAAAATTTTCGCTAAAATTGTTTTTGCTTTTCAGTATCAGGTGCGACTAGTCGCACCTGATAGTAAAAAAAAACAATCCGGTGCGACTAGTTTAACATTTTAAGCGGGCCAATTATCTCCCTCATTTTTTCATTTAGGATTGACGTGGCATTCTGGGTTAATTTTTTTTAGATATTATCTGATGCGACTAGTCGCATCTGATAAATTATTAGGTGCGACTAGTCGCATCGAATAGGTCTTTCGGGTGCGACAAAGTTGCACCTGAAATTTAGGTTTTCTATAAAATCAAATTCTCTGCACTTCGTCTTCCTCATTTCAGTCCGCCGGTTTAAAAAAAAAACACTCTCTCCAGTTCTTCAACTGCGCTCCGCCCTATCCACCACCTCCGCCGCGCTCCACAGCCTCTGCTGTGCTCCGCCGCTCTCTCTCTCTCTCTCTCTCTCTCTCTCTCTCTCTCTCTCTCTCTCTCTCTCTCTCTCTCTCTCTCTCTCTCTCTCTCTGCCACCAGGAAAAGAGGAAAAAAAAATAAAGCAAAGGAAAAAAAAATTTCGGCAACCACAACCGCTCAAGAACGTCCCCGGCCGCTTGAACCACCATCGTCTCTCCTTCATCTTCTCTTCTCCTTCTTGCTTGCGCTCGGCCAGCAGCTCCTCCACCAAGCCGCGCGCACGCCACCAGCCACAAGGAGAGGATCGGGACCTCCGCCGCGATAGCTTTGCCGCGCTCCGCCGCGCTCCGCCGTCTTCTCCGCCTCTCAACCGGTATTTCTCTCTCTCACTCACTGAATTCGCTCTCCCTTAATTAAACTCAGTGTTTCTCTCCCTCTCTCTGCCTCGCTCACAGCCTCGTCATCCCGTGCCTCCGGACCTCACCGTGCGCTCAGCCCCGGCCCCGCTGCCGAGTTCTTGTCCTCCGAGTCCCAGCCACCAAGCCGTCGTTCCCGAGTCCCAGCCTCCGAGCCGCTATCCCCGAGTCCCAGCCTCCGAGCCGCTGTCCCCGAGTCCCCGGCCGGCCGTCCTAGGTTAGTGTATATATTAGTTTTTTTTATTAATATATATTAGTTAGTTAGCTAGGTTAGTTAGGTTGATAAATATATATTAGTGTATAAATATATATATATTAGTGTATATATTAGTTAGTTAGGTTAATGTATATATAATATGTTAGTTAATATGTTAGGTTAGTTAATATGTAGGTTAGTTAATGTGAAATATGTAAGTTAATATATGTTAATAATTGTAAATGTTAATTAGATAGTTAGTAATTTAATTTTGATTAGTTTGTTTAATTTAATTTTGATTAGTTTATGTTAATTGTAATTGTAATTAATTTGATAACATGTTAATGTTTAGTAATATGTTTAGGTTAGTGTTTTGTTTAAATTTAATTGTTTTGTTTTAATTAGTTTTGATTTATTGTAATTTATCAATTAGGAATTGTAATTTTTCTAATAGGTTGTTTAGTTAAAAATTAGTTAATGAAATTACAATTGTAATTGTAATATGCTACTTTGAAATTGATTAGTAATTGTATTGATAATTTCACATGTTTAATAATTTAATTAGTTTAGGTTAAAATTAAGTTTTAATTGTGTTTTGTGACATGTTTTGATGTTTTGTTACATGTTTAGTATAAAATGAAGTTTAGATTAAAATTAAGTTCATGAATTTGTGATTAGTTTTGTTTGGTTGATTTAACATGAAATGTAATTGAACTTTAAATAAGAAAAATAGTTTGTGACATGTTTTGATAGTTTGTGATATTTTGTTAATTTCGGTTTTTCATTTATAAAATGTTGTGACCGAACCACAGAGGTTCGGTTTAAGGCTGAGCTAATTTGTAGGATAGTTCTGGATGGTTTGTATATGTTTTTAAATAATTTTGCAGGTTTTTGGTTTGTCAGTATAATAGGGGAAACTGTGCCGAAATTTCGGTAGAGTTTCGAATCAATTAGTCTAAAAACAGCCAACTTATTCAATCCGACTTCAAAATAACATACAATTCATAATCTCTCTTTCATTTTGTTCTCCGTCCTATATCAATAACTCTTCACAACTTTCATTTTTCCCTCTCATTCAGCGAAATATCCAATCCAAGTAGAGATTGGATCACGGAGAATAATCGGGTGACATTGCAGTACAAAACCGGTGTTAACGAGTTTATTCGCGCTGCAAGAAGATTTCCTAACGAAAATGACAAATATCGGTGTCCTTGCAAACTTTGCAACAACGTGAGATGGCACGACATCGGGGTTGTCAGGAATCATTTGCTGAACAAGGGGTTTACCCCAGGCTACACAAAATGGTATCATCACGGCGAGCTCGAGCGTGTCGTCCTTCCTCATGAAGAAGATTCCATCGGAGGAACATATAAGAGAGGAATAGGAAGATTGCACGGTGCTTTGGAAGATATCAGGGATCACAAGGATTTCGACGAAGCTACGGAGCTGACCCATAGCGAGGTGCGTGTAGATGAGCAAGTGAAAGACCTCTTCGCCGAGTTGGAAGCGGAATTGTACCCTGGATGCAAAGAGTTTTCTTCTTTGTCCTTCTTGGTTTCGTTGATGCACCTCAAAGTCACGAACCAAGTTTTTTACATTGAAGATCTTGTTAAAGGCGGGGACTGAGAGATCGTCCAGGAATGCAATCATCGAGGGATTTGGGACATTCCTGAAGTTAACCCCTCCAACTCAGCCTTGATCCCATTGACTATAAAGTTCTCAAACATCGAGCGTTTGAATCATCGACACGAAACCGATGAAGCTGAGTTAGTGACTGTCGTTGACGATGATGAATACGACGATGAGGAAAATGAGAGACGAGTCGTTTTTGAGGGAGAAGATGTTGATGTCGATATAGATGATGATATTAACATTATAGGCATAGATGATGATGAATGAGTAATATCTTTTTAGTATGTTTATTTACTAGTATGTAACCACGGTTTTCCTCCGCCATATGTGAGGTTTGTTAATAATAAAATCTGTGGTGTCGTCCACGTTTTTTTTAAAACAAAAAACTAATATTTATTTACTAATATTGTTCACATCTTACAGGATGTCAGATGCAAGTGGAGCAGGTGGAGATGAGTCTCCGCTAGAGACACCGGGTTCCCAAGGTCCTAAGAAAACAAGGAGACCAACAACCAGCTCTACTTCGGCAAAAGCAGCGCATGGGATACCCGATGCGAAAGTTGTTAGGTGGGACCCAATCAACCAAAACTTCTACCAGGATGTAAGGAAAACAAAAAAAAAGGTAGGAGTATTCAACAACCGTGTCGGCGCTTTGGTGAAAGTCCATATCCTGGTCACAGTTCGTGATTGGAACGAAGTGACACCCCAGATGTTGGGCAATATTTTGAGCGCACTTCATTCTGAGTACACTTTCGTGTACAAGGATGATGAGACCGAGGAGCTGCTTCCGGCAGATTGCTTTAGTCATCAAATTGACCAGACTATCATTCGCGATGCAAAGCGAATGAGGCGCAACCAAAAGTCTAGATTATCAGGGACTTTCTTAGGCAAATGTTGCGGGCAAATAAATGTCGCCAAGAAAGAAATCCCAAAAGGATATCAAAAAGACGATTGAGAGAAGGTGATAGAGGAGTTCGCAACTGATGATTGGAAGGTAATGTCTAATTCAAAAAAATTATGTTATCTTCTATGAAATCGAATTATACGCAATTTAATATTTGCAGAAAAAGTCTAATCGCAACAGGGACAATTCAAAGAACAAGGAAACGAAGTCCACACAAGGGTCAATTTCTTTCTTGGCTCATCGACATTTGAACGTAAGTTTATTCTAATTTTGTAATATTTATTTTGCAATAAATACATTACTCATATTTTGATAAAAACTGCAGAGTAGGGAAGATGGGACTTTGGCCTCGGCGTTAGACACGTGGGAGAAAAAACATCAAGATGATCAAGGCAACTGGACGACAGATTGGGCGAAACAAGCATTTGTAAGTTACTTGTGTTAATTACTTAATAATCAATATTCGATAATCTTAATAATTTTTTTAGCATATGTTTGAAGGCGCGAATTAGGACTCAAGTCGAGGATATTCAGCGACAAGCAGCGGAGTCAGGCCAAACGTTTGACATAGACCAGACGGAGCAGTACGCGATGGATACTGTTCTCGGGCAACGTCAAGATTGGTATGCCGGGATAGGTCCCTCGATCCCGAGATCCTCGTATCTCTTGGCTTAAGCTTAGGACGAGAGATCGTCATTAGGTTCGTCATCGAGGCACGTTCCAGATCCAGTGGTTAGCGAGCTACAAGCAGCGTTGGCCGCACAACAGGTCACAATGGAAGAGATGAGGCGTGAGCAACGAGCTCAGATGGAGGCCTTTCAGCGACAGTTCTTTCCCTACACACAACAACATCTGTCTCCCATGCAGACATCCCCCGCGATGCTGCACCCTGGGACGACGCCGCCATCAGCTTCAATGCCGAATGTTCAGACGCCGCCATCCGCTTCAATGCCGAATGCTCAGACGCCACCACCAGCTTCAATGCCGAATGCTCAGACACCAAATTTGGTAGAGTTTCAGCGGCATCATTCGAGCGGCATCGCACCAGGACACCAAGGTGCACGAGGAAGATCTGGCGAAAGAGGAGGTCGTGCATTGAAGAATTGGAACCCTCCGAGTGAAAAAGGAAAAAAAAAGGAATAGGTTGTAATTTTTTTAATTTATTGAACGTAAATTATCAAATTTTATGAATTTAATATTAGAATTTCTATTAAATTATTTATATAATTATTATATGAATCAACATATATATAATTATTATTCTAATTAATATTATATAATAATTATTATTAAAATTATTTAATTAATTTAACAAAAAAATAATGATTCTAATATAATCTTTTTATATGCTGATTCTATTAGAATCAGCATTAAAAAAAAAGCTAAAGATAATCAGATGCGACTAGTCGCATCTGATTTATTCGCGCCAAAGGTTTCAGATGCGATTAGTCGCATCTGATTGTATTGTATCCCACCAAAATATTAGGAGGGAATGAGTATCAGATGCGACTACTCGCATCTGAAACTTTCGCGGGAAAAGTATCAGATGCGACTAGTCGCATCTGATACTATATATCCCGCCTTAATATATTATTTTGGATTAAATTTAGGTGCAACTTTTGCTGCGAGAAGTCGCACCTAAAATGTCGCACCTGATAGTGATGACTTTCAGGTGCGGAAAGTCACACCTAAAATCATCAGGTGCGAACTTTCAGATGCGACTTTGTCGCATCTAAAGTCGCAACTGAAAGTGTCATCAAGTGCGACTTTTGCACTTTCAGGTGCGAAAAAAGTCGCACCTGATGCTATATTTTGTACTAGTGATCGGGCGGTGAACTAAAACTTGGTCGATGACTGATACGCGCCTGAAAAGTCTTATCTAAAGTCATATATGTGGAACATAAGTGAGGGTTGATCACTTAGTGGGAGCATTATTTACTTGCAGAAGGTGTACGCCCTGGACATGCTTTAGTTTGGATAGATGCGTCATTTAAAGACCATTACGATGCACTAGCCGAGGCCGTTTATGATGGTCACAGTGACGCTTGATTTAATATCCTGAAGTAATCATAGACTTCTAGATCATGTTACCGGCTTCTTTGACTCACCACGTTTAAGGCTGGTCAGACGCTGATCAACTAGGTGTCTTGGGAAGTAGGGACATGATTGTAGAATAAATTTTTTTACAGATACGGAATCCAGCCTTCCTGAAAGAAAGTTAATGTTCTTTCACCTAAGGGTTGATTCCAGAACCGATTGATTGTGCACACTTCCGAAGTTAACTTACGTTTGGTTGAATCTTTCGTTGGGGAAGCAACGATGCTTAGGGTTTATATGTAACGAGAAAGGTATAACGGAACAAATTGACCTATCTTGATACAGGAAAAATCTGGAGGGTCATGATCATGTACTGTCTAAATCAGTGAACACTCGTTACGATGAGTAAATATAATTCTAGTATCAAAGTTGGGTTCAGTCCTGGATTGCACGGTGGAGTATTGTAAGGGACTGGACAATTCGATTAGAAAAGAAAAAGGAATATTTTGTCTTTTATCGAGATTGTTAAGCTTCTACTACTAGGTCCATCGTCCCCGATTCGGCTTTGATAAATGCGGATAAGAACGTTAATATAATAGTATGTATTATTATTATAATCTCATTTGCTGTAATAGTGATTGACATCATTAAATTCCAAAAAGGGTATTTTGAGAATTAAATAAATATTTATAATAAAGCTGTTTATTTATTGCTAGATCAAGTAAACAAACTTTATATTTATTGTTGGACAAGTAAATTTGTGTTCAATGGGTTTAAATCTATTGGGCCTCGAAAAAGAAAATTTTTGGGCCTCTCTACCAATGGTAGGCGATTTTTAGTTGTCTAGTGCAAACCAGTATTTTTTCTGTTTTTCTGTTCCTAAAATATAGGAGCATAAATAGGAGATATGATTGTCCTATATTCTCTCCTAATATTTAGGCTAAATAATAGGAGAATGTATTTTCCTAAATTTTTTCAACAACAAATATTTTATATTGTTGTATAAAATAAAATCATAGATACTGATCAGACGGATGAGAGGAAAAATATGATTCACATGTTGAGATCCAAGGGCTGAGATTTAATCCACTAGTGTGAACACAATAAAAGAAATAATATCTATAAAGATACCTTTTAAATTGCTATAAATAGAGGGTTGATGTGAAGCGAAATTTAACCTAGCCAAACAGTTAAAAACGCCCACACACTCTCCTTTGTGGCCGTTGTTGATGTCGATTTTTAGATCGATCAACAATCACAAATGAAAAACGAAATGAAAGAATATTTTAAAGGGGTTTAGAAAGACGTCGTATAAGAAACAATTCAATTATAAAGAACTATAATAATATACGAATATTAATTAATTTTATTTATTTAGAGAAGGTTACAAATGGACGAGGTGACGAACTCAACAGGCCGAACTCAAGATCGTGAATATAAGAATACAAAATATACTTAATTGAAAACTGAGATGTAGAGTTTGCATGTGCGAAAATCGTCCTCTCCTCTTCTATTTATAGGCAAAATGGAATCTTCCGGCCGAAGACACGTGTTCTCCGATCCACACTCCTCGCCAAGGCTGAAGTCGTCTGAGATCCGGTCTTTGCGGCGTGGTCTACTCTGACTGACCGATCCTTCTGATCGAGAAGACGTGGTCGAGCTGGAATCCATCGAGGCGGGAAGTGTCGTTGGGCTTGGGCCGATCTGCCGAGAGTGAATTAGGCCCGTAATTGATTTTGTGGGCCGACCTTCAAACTGATTATGGGCTTTAGTCGGGTCAAAGCCCATCCGAAATAATATTTAAATGTTTGAATTTTTATACCCCCACAATTAGCCTCCAAATATTTTGAAAATATTTTCGAATATTTTGAAAATATTCAGCGCTAAAAATTCGAATTGTTCCGAATAGAAAGGGGGGAAATCGAAGATTTGGGACCACGTGGCTTCATGTGAGAGCACGTCTTCTTTACACGTGGCGTGTTGTAACTGTGTTTCGTAAGTCGAAGTCGAAGAGTCGGGGAATCTGTTATCTTTGTAGATATCGAGAGATCTTTGATTTGATTCGATTTGTTTTCCGAAATCATTAGATTTTCTCGGGATTTTGGTTAATAATGAAACATATAAATATGCGGGTCGGGGAGTCGCCTCTCCTCATTTATATTCTCATCGTCCGCAGTTAAAAAGGTAAATCCTCATCTCTCTAAATTCTCGCTCTTTCTGATTTCGAGTTCTCTCTCTAAGTTCTTTAGCTTTCTTGCACTTCGGCTATTATCGACTCTCAGTGCTTTCTGATTTCGAGTTCTCTCTCTAAGTGCCCGGGAGGCGAGGACACAGAAGAAGGGGGTGCCGCTTCGACTTCGGCCCCGATTCCAACTATTCCTGCGGATACTCCCGAGGTCGAAGTGACCGGGGTTCGCCTAGTATCCGAGATCCCGGTTGTCTTGGTGCCTTCTGACCGGGTACCTGAAACGGCCGAGGACGCTCCAGCAGGCGTCCAGGGAACCGATGTTCTTGCGGCTGAGGAAGATCAAGTCCCCGGGATTGAGGACGACTCCCCTGAGGGGGCCGAGAGAGTTCGAGTCCCTGAGAGGGCCGAGGTTGCGGGTGCGGCCAAGAAAAGGAAGATGCCCGCGAACCGAGTCCCTGAGAAGGGTACTTCCAGGGAGAGGAGGAAGAAGAAGAAGAAAGATACGGCTCCCAAACTCGTTGGCCGGGACGGGGAAGAGCCCGCCCCTGAGGCTCCCGTGACCGCGGTGACCAGGGCGGACAAAGGCAAAGCCAAGTCTTCCTCAAAGTCAGGGTCCGGGGGCCGAGATGACTCCGCCCCATCTGCATCTCGAAAAAGGAAACATGTCGTCAACTTCCATTACGCGCGGGATCACCTATTGTGCAACAACATTTACTCCTCGGCGGGGCTTCTTCGTCAGGTGACGTGTTCCGGGATGGAGCTCCCAAAGGTTCCTGAGCTCGCCGAAGCGGACTGGTATACGATGATGGCATCGGCCATAACTGGGGTAAGTTTTTTTTTTCCTGAATATAACCGATATGTTACATTTGTGAAAAATGATTATTCTGTTATGATCGAACTTATGAGAGTTGGGTTGATTTCAGCTGTCCACCCAACTGAACCGAGGTGTTTTTCGCTATGAAAAGCGCCTTCTCGACGCCAAGGTCGAGCAGGAGAAGCTCG
The DNA here is from genome assembly GCF_054948205.1 of Urtica dioica subsp. dioica. Taxonomy (NCBI): domain Eukaryota; kingdom Viridiplantae; phylum Streptophyta; class Magnoliopsida; order Rosales; family Urticaceae; genus Urtica; species Urtica dioica. Next base: position 1,337,228 of record NC_142757.1, on the reverse strand, counting down.
CCGAGGTTCAGAAGGGGACAGAGTCTCTCCAGACCGAGCTCCAGGGGTGAACGACAAGATCTCCACCCTCCAGGATGATCTTCTGGCTAAGGACGCCCTACTGGAGAAGTCACACCGCAAGATCGAGCGCCTCAATGGCAAGTGTCAATACTTGTCTGTCGACCTCGACGATAAGAAGGAGAAAATCAAAGGGTGGGCGGCTCGCTCTGGCAGTTTTGAAGGAGAGAGGACGAGGATAGCGGCCGACCTGGATGTTAGGGACAAGGAGTTGAAAGATGCTCTGGAAGAGATCGCCCGGATGAAGAGGACGATGAAGGCGGAGCGGGATCGGGCTATGCTCGCGGCGAGGAAGGCGACCTCGCTGAAGTATCGCGAGAAGATACTCAAGCATCGAGCACAGAACGAGAAGATGGACGAGGCCGTCCTCATCCTGAAATAGCTCGAGCAGTGCCAGGGGAACAAAGAGTTGATCTCGGAGGCACTGAAGGGCGAGATCTCGGACTGGACCGCCGAGATGAAAGATACTGAGGATGACATTGCTCAATATGAAGCCGATTACGCGGCCATCTCCATTCTTGAGATTGAGGACGTACCGTTTACTCCGTACTCGGACCGATCACCCGCCGACGCCCCCGCGCCCGAGGTCGAACTCGCTGAAGCCCTCAACGAGCACGGATCGATGCTCGACCGGACTGACGAGGTTCTCAACTCAATTCTGGAGGGGGACGAAGAAGCGGCGGTGCTTACTCCTACTCCCGAGCATCGAGACATCGAGGTCGGATCTAGTGACCAAGCCTGAGCCGATAGTCGTCTTTTTTCTTTGAATAGTGTTTATTTTGTTTTTTTTTTGTTTTTGGGGCCCGTGTTTTGGGCGAAGTTTTTATTGCTTTTGATAGAATTATAGGGGGCTTCGGTACCCCTATTTTATTTGAATTTATGTTATTATTTTATGCAATTTCAATTTTTAATTTTGCCGAATTTTTTTTTGGCTCGCCAGAATCTATTATGAATGCATGGGCGTTTATTCTTTTATTCAGTCCGTCCGGTCGATCTGAATATCATTATTTTGTTTGTTCCTTAAACAGCTCAGATTAGTATAATCTGTTAAGTCTTTTAGGTCGCTTGTATTCGGCCTAAAATGTTTCCATTAAAAGTTTCAGATGATTTTGCTAAGTTATTTAGATCATCATGGAACTAAAAGGTTTCCCTTAGGCCGAGGTTTGGAATTGGTTCTTCGTTCAAAATCTGTTTAGTTGTCCGGAATATTGCTGGTCCAAAGCGTTTCCCTTTAGATTTGAAGCCGAGGTCCGTAATAAAATTTGGTGAAATTTTTAAGTCTTTTAGATCGTCGTGGACCTAAAAAGTTTCCCTTATTATTTTCGGACGAGGTCGATCCATATGGGTGCGATCTCTGATGATGCTGTGAGATGTCGGCTCTCGCCAGAGTCGTCGTGAGGCGTTTGCACTGCTAGCCTAGTCCGAGGTCGGGGTCATTGGCCAAGGTGCGAGCTCCGTGCCTCAAGAGGGTAGGGGGACTGTGCCTTTGTGGTAAGAGGCTGCCTACGTACCCTTCTGCATGGATCAAGTCGGACGTAGTTCAATTTTTACTGGTTTCAACAGTAGTATATTTTGAGGTTCGAGACGTTCCATGATCTTAAAACCGTGATAGGGCTGAATCTCGCTTTTCCTCCACAAGGTCTAAGGCATCGCATAGGGCCTCGTCATTTTTTGGCTCATCCTCAGGTGCGTATTTTACCCTAAGGGTTTGCACCTGATGCTCGATTGGGATGACATATTCGACTCCATGGACGAGGGAAAACGGAGTCTCCCCTGTCGGTCTCCGCGAGCTGGTGCGGTATGCCCATAGCACGCCTGGCAGCTCCTCTGCCCACCGCCCTTTCTTAGCATCGAGCCTTTTCCTTATGGAGTCAACTATGGTCTTATTTGTTGCTTCCGTGTGCCCATTTCCTTGAGGATATCGTGGTGTTGACATTCTTATCTCAATTTTGTTATGGAAGCAAAACTTTCTAAACTTTTTCGATATGAATTGCGATCCATTGTTTGTTATGATCTCGTGGGGAGTGCCATGTCGACAGATTATATTTTCCAGATGAATGCGGTGACGTCGACGCCTTTTATTAAGACGAAGGCGCCAGCTTCCACCCACTTTGAAAAATAATCTGTTAAGATTAATAGAAATCTTAACCTGCCAGGGGCGACCGGCATTGGTCCCACAATGTCCATAGACCATTTCATGAACGGGTATGGAGCCGAGATAGAGGACAATTCTTATGCGGGTCTTTTTATGTTGGGAGCATGGCGTTGGCATTGATCGCAGCGGCGCGAGTGCGCCTCGCAGTCTGCCAGCATAGTCGGCCAAAAGTAGCCTTGCCTCTTTATTTTGATGGCAAGCGCTCGTCCGCCTGCGTGATTTCCGCATTCCCCTTCGTGCACGTCTTCCAGGATTCGTTTAGACTCCTCCATCCCGACGCACTTGAGGTAGGGTCCTGCGAAGCTTCTTTTAAACAGACTTCCATCTATGATGCAAAATCTCGCGCTTCTTAGTACGAGCTTGCGTTTTGCCATCTTATCCGGTGGGACCGTACCAGTCGTGATGTAATGTAGTATTTCATCTCTCCAATCCCCCCTTCTATTGTTATGACCGTGGTAGTGGTTATGGCAATGGAAGGTTGTTTGATCGTTTCGATTGGGATGATCCTTTTGAGGTCCGAATCCGAGGTAGATGCCAATGCAGCCAACGCGTCGGCCGAAGTATTTTCACCCCGAGGGATCCTAGTCAGGGAGAATTCTTCGAATTGTTTCGTGAGATCTTTTACGACTTTTAGGTAGGCTTTCATTCGCTCGTCCCTAGCCTCGTACTCTCCGGAGTATTGGTTTGCCACAAGTTGGGAATCGCAGAAAGCTTCTACTTTCTTTGATCCGACTGCGGTAGCCAACCTAAGTTCGGCGATTAGTGCTTTGTATTCGGCTTCGTTATTTGATGCGACGAAGTCGAGCCTGAATGATTGTTCTATGGTTTCACCGTGAGGGGACGTCAGGTGTATTCCTACTCCTGCCCCTTGCTTCGATGATGCCCCGTCCACTTTAAGTGTCCAGGTGCCTTCGACTTCGGTTATGGTGGGACTTTCCCTCGGGAGTTCGATGATGAAATCCGCTAAAACTTGCGATTTTGCGGATGTCTTCACTCGGTACTCAATATCGTATTCACTCAGCTCCACGGCCCACTTGGTTAATCTTCCTGATTGATTAGGGCTATGTAGGAAACTTCTGAGCGGATGTGATGTCATTACTATTATGGTGTGAGATTGGAAGTATGGTCGGAGTTTTCGCGCGGCGGAAACGACGGCCAAGGCCAGTTTCTCCATAATAGGATATCGAGTTTCAGCATCGACTAACGACTTGCTTGTATAAAAGATTGGTCGTTGGTCCCCTTGCTCTTCTCTGACGAGTACTCCACTTACTACCGCTTGAGATACTGCGACGTATAAATAGAGTGGCTCCCCCGCAACGAGTTTTGCCAAGATTGGGGGTGTCGATAGATACTCTTTCAATCTTTTGAACGCCTCTTCGCATTTGTCGTCCCATTCGAGCTTCTTGTTTCCTTTAAGGAGCCGATAGAAAGGAAGACATTTATCTGTAGACCGGGAGATGAAGCGGTTGAGGGCAGCGATGCGTCCCGCCAACCTTTGAACTTCACGCCTATTACGGGGTGAAGACATCTCTCGCAAGGCGTGTAATTGATCCGAGTTAGCCTCAATTCCTCGTTGGGTCACTAAGTACCCAATGAACTTGCTAGATGATACTCCGAATGAACATTTGGTGGGATTGAGTTTCATTTGATATTTATTCAATACCTCGAAACATTCCTCCAAGTGCCTTATATGGTCGTTCTCCCTTAGGGATTTCACGAGCATGTCGTCGATATACACTTCCATTGTCTTCCCTATCTTTTCTTTGAACATTTCGTTGACTAACCTTTGATAGGTGGCGCCAGCATTTTTTAGTCCAAAGGGCATGACCTTGTAGCAATACGTGCCTCGGTCGGTGATGAAAGCTGTTTTTTCTTGGTCGTCGGGATGCATCAGGATTTGGTTCTATCTTGAGAATACGTCCATGAACGAGAGGATTTTATGTCCCGCGGTCGCTTCGACTAGCTAGTCGATGTGGGGCAGCGGGAAGCTGTCTTTGGGGCATGCTTTATTTAGGTCGGTAAAATCAACGCATACCCGCCATTTCCCATTTTTCTTTTTTACGACGACAGTGTTCACCAGCCAATGCAGATATTTTACCTCGCGGATTGAATCTGCACTGAGCAGTCTTTCGACTTTGTCGTTGACAACCCGCGCCCTGTCTGGACCGAGCTTTCGTCTTTTTTGTTTTACAGGTTTAAAGCTGGGATCGACGTTAAGTTGGTGAGACGTGATGTCGATACTTATTCCTGGCATATCTTCAGTTGACCAGGCGAAGGTGGATTTGTTTCATTTTAAGAAACAGATCAGCTCTCGCCTAGTACCACCTTTAAGTTTAGTTCCGATTCTGACACACTTGGAAGGGTCGGAGCCGTCAAGCTGTACTTGGACTGTTATCTCAGTGCTTGGCGCATCAAGGGAATCGGGATCTTCTAGTGCGGAAACGCTCTCGGCCGACTCCACATTCATTAATTGCTATTGCTCTTCTTTAATCGTTTTGGCACAATGTTTGTGGCTAGTGAGATAGCTACTGCGGGAGGTTGCCTGATTACCTCGGATCTCTCCTATTCCCTCTGGCGTAGGGAAACGAATATATTGATGATATGTTGAAGGCACAGCCCTCATCATGTGTATCCATGGTCTTCCCAAGATAATGTTGTAAGGGGAGAGACAGTCTAGTACTTGAAACTCTACTATTTTGTTGATTCCATGTGTTTTTACGGGCAACCTGATTGTTCCTAAGGATGGAGTAGTGGATCCATTGAAACCTGTCAAATGGGTTCATTCTCTTTTGATCTCGTCTTCATCGATTCCCATCCTTGCCAGGGTATCCTTGAAAATAAGATCTACAAAGCTGCCTCCATCGATTAGAACTCTCGCAACCTCACAGTTAGACACGTCAATCGTGATCACGAGTGCGTCGTCGTGTGGTTCGGTTGTCCCTATTGCTTCTTTTTCGGAGAATGAGATTTGAACATCTTGTTCTAATCTGATTTTGGTAGTTTGGTTACTCAATCGACGTTGATGTGTTTTGATGGAGTTAACCATTCGTTGCAAAACTTTGAGCCGCCCATTATGAAGTCAACCCTGTGTTTTACGACAGTCAGCGGGGAGTTTGGTTCCCCTTCCTCCTCGGGTCTTGCTCTCTTGGGGGAGGGGTTGCCCATTCCCCTGTTGTTGCTATTGAAGACCTTCTTCTTTGGCGGGGGTCCTAGATCGACGTCTTTTAGTTCCCCCTTTGCATATTTCTCGGCTAAAGCCCTACGCATGGTCTCGCAGTTAACCGTGTCGTGGCCGTTAGCCTTGTGGAAACTACAATACGCATTGGGGTCCCGTGTCCATTTCTTAGCCTGGGGACCTCCCTCCTTAACTTCATTACTGACATTGAGCGTATAATTAGGAGGGGCGTGTTGCTTTTTGGTGTGAGGTACGGCGTCGTGGGGATTAATCATGCGAGGGTTACTCCCAGTGTTTACGGGCCTCACCCAAGTATTGGAGGGTGGTTTCTTTTCGGCCGCGCCTTGCTTCTCGTAGGAAGCAAATTCTTCTTCGACCTTTGCGTAATTCGCGGCCTTATGAATTGCATCCTCTAGTGTGAGGGGGCGGTTAACAGTCATTTCCAATTTCAGCTTTGAGTCGTGCCTCAATCCGTTTCTTAGAGAGGTTATGGCAGACTCGTGGCATACGTTAGAGATTTTCGAGAGTACGTCCTTGTAGCGGGTCATGAAATCCTCTAGGGATTCGTTCTCTCTCTGTTGGATCCCCCATAAGTCTGCTATGGTCAGATCGTCCTCCACGAACATCGAATAATGTTTCAGGAATGTAGCCGATAGCTTATCGAAACCATCAATGGAGTTTGGTTCAAGTTTGGAGAACCATTCCAAGGCGGGTCCTGACAAGCTTTCAGCGAATAGTTGGCAGTATCCTGCCTCTAATTCTCTCTCAGAGAGCATAACCCGTCCCATTGCGACTCTGAAGGACAAAATGAAAGCTTTCGGACTTGAGGTGCCACTGTACCGTGGAAGGCGGACTTTTCCGGTATCTCCCAGTTGCACTTCAGTGATATTTTTGGCGAAAGGAGTTCGTCTTGTTTCTTCAACGAGGCGATCTATCTCGGGAGCCGAGCTGGTCGCAGAATGAAATTCTGAATGAACAGCTCTCAGCTCGGCCGTTATAGATTCCTTGAACCTGTCTAGTTCGGTCATACTGGGTTTGCCACCACGAAAGAGGCGAGGTCCCGATTGTGCCGGACTGACCGCAGTTGTACTTACCGGGCCATGACGGGTCTGATTCATCCCACCAGGACGCTGGGGGGTGAATGTTTGATAGATCGCTTGAGGGCGAGGTCCCGATGTTGGTGAATCGAGCGGGTATCAGACACGAACATTCGTTCTGATGCGACTCGTTTGAGATGATTCCACCATATAACCATATTAATGCGGAAAAATAATTAATTACGCTGATCATAAGCTAATTAAATTATGGTTATAATTAACAAGATGTAGTTATGTTCAATTAATTTAATTCACGAGAGCATATTTATCAAGCAACCGATTTGAGCGAAAAACGAATACTTACATTGATTTTCGGTTCAGCTACAGAATGCTCCTAAACCAATCGCGTACTCCTTGCGTCGTCTTGATGAAGGACTCGAGGATGACACCTTAGTCTTCCGAAACGTAATCTCCGAGACGAATAAGAAAGAAGAGTGGGCACAGTCTTTATCTCACTAGATCACGAAACTAGGTGTTTCGAGATCTCTCTCTTATTTCACTAAGAATGGAAACAAATTTCCGAGGGGAGGGAGAGAAAATTTCGCACGGCCAAGGGAGAGCCACAAAATTATTAGGTTAAAATCCTTAATTTTTGCCTTCTCATGAACCCCTAAAAATAGTAATAAAAGGAGATATTCATGGAATCTTCCAGAATATTTTATTTCCTTTTATTGTGTTCACACTGGTGGATTATATCTAGGCCCTTGGATCTCAACAAGTGAATCCTACTTTTTCTCTCATCCATCAGATCAATATCTATTGGATATTATTCTTTTATTTAAATAGAGAATAATTTATTTAGTGAGATAATAAAGGAGAATATATTATTCAATAGTTAAAGTGAAAGAGTAATCAATGATTACCTTGCCACATAAATCAATGAATTGAAAGGAAGGATAATTTTGAATTATCTTGTCGTTAAAATCAATAACCTAGTGGGAGCATCCTAGAATGGATCCTTGTCACTCTCATCAACAATAAACTTTCCTTAAATGGAAAGACATGATCTTGAGATATCACTCTCGATCATACTAACTTGTCTGGAATATTGTTGGGAATATTGCCCACTTGAAGATAATGATTACTAAATTCGATAATAAGATTACTTTATTAGCATTATATGATTAGTGGGTTGAGTTCTAAACAATTAGAATCAATAACAACTATCTTCCATAGCCTCCGTATCTAACTGAGTCACGTGCTGGGCACCTGAGTTCGGGCGGTGTGCTAAAACATGGCTGATGACTGATATACACCTGGAAAGCTATATCTAAAGTCATATATGTGGAACACATGGGTGAAGGCTGATCACTATGTGGGAGCATTCTACACTTGCGGTAAGTGTACGACCCGGATAGGTCTTGGTGTAGATGTGTCGTTTAAGGACCGTTACGACACACTAACCGAGGCCACTATGATGGTCACAGTGAGACTTGATCTAAATCCTGAAGTGATCATGGACACTGGGTTATGTTACTGAGCTCTTTGACTCATTTGCTAAAAGGCTATTCATGCTAATCACAGCTTATATCTTGGGAGTTTTCTCAGAGCATAATTCGAGTGGGAAATGATTTACAGATACGGAATCCAGCCTTCCTGAAAGAAGGTTAATGTTCTCTCACTTAAGGGTTGATTCCAGAACCGATAGATTGCGCGCACTTTTGAAGTAAGTAACGTTCGAAAGAATCTTTCGCTGGGGAAGCAACAATGCTTAGGGCTGATATGTATCAAGAGAAGTATAACGGAAAAATTGACTTCTCTTGACACGGGTTGAACCTGGAGGATCTTGATCACGAACTGACTATATCAGTGGACACTCGTCACGATGAGTAAATATAATTGTAGTATAAAGGAGAGTTCAGTGTTGGCTTACAAGGTGGAGTATTTGACCAAGATTAGACGAATCGATGGACAAAAGAGAAAGGACTATTTCGTCTTTTTCATCGGATTTGTTAAGCTCCTATTACTAGGTCCATAGTCCCCGATTCGGCTCTGATAAAGGTGGATAAGAACTTTCGTATAATAATGTTATCATTATTAACCTCACTTGCTGTAATTGTGATTGACAGCATTAATTCTGGAAAACGGGTATTCGCATAATTAAATAAATATTTATGGTAGAATTGTTTATTTATTTATTGATCAAGTAAATAAACAATTATTAATTATTTGTTTATTGTTGGACCAAGTAAATAAATGATTAATTGGGTTTTATGCAATTGGGCCTTGCACACATGGAAAATTCGAATTTGGTTATTTGGCACTAGGGTTTGCGCAAATCTCCTTGGCCGTGTGCCATCAAATTCGAAAATACATAATTGGTATTTACCAATATTTTCTCTTTAGTTGTTTAAATAAAGGAGAGAGAAAAATATAACATATTGTCCTATATTTTCTCCTTATTTAAAGGAAAGTATTTAGGAGACACTACAAGAAATACCACTTTTAGCGACGAAACTATTAGCGACGACTTAATCGTCGCTAATAAATCGTCGCTAATCACCCTTTTAGCGACGATAATATCGTCGCTGATTTTTTGGTGCCAAAAATATTAAATTTTGGCGGCAAAGATAGTTAGCGACGAATTTATCGTCGCTAATTTGTTTTTGTCGTCGCTAAGTTCGCGGGAAAATAATAAATCGTCGCTAATTATTTGAGAATTCATTTAGCGACGATAATATCGTCGCTAATAATGTAGAATTAATTTCGACTTCTAAAGAGGGAAAAGTCCCTCCAATTTAATTAAAACGAAAACATTTAGCGACGATTAAATCGTCGCTAAATGATTTTGAATTTTAACGAATTTTAAAGAGGGAAAAATCCCTCCCATTTAATTAAAACGAAATGATTTAGCGACGATTTAATCGTCGCTAACGATGTGAAATTTACTATTAGCGAAGAATAAATCGTCGCTAAATGCCTGGTGATTTAAGTTCATTTAGCGACGATTTTAAATCAATTAGCGACGCTAAATGTCTTTAAATACCATATCGCGACCCAGTTCCCTCATCCGCTCCAAAACCCTAAAATCCTCATTTTTCTCTCTGGTTTCTCCTCCTCCGCCGTGTGCCTCCCCGGTAAGTCTCTCTCCTCACTTCTCTCTCTCTCCTCACATCTCTCTCCTAATTTCTCTCTCCTGTCTGCAGCTCCTCCGCCGCTCCGCCGCCGACGCCGTCGCCACTCCACCACCGACGCCGTTCTCGTCCTCGTCCGCCCCGGTCCGGCAGCTCTTCCCCGCTTCCCGCGCGCGCGCCGTCATCTGTTGTCACGGTAAGTTTTTTTTTTATAACTTTTTATATATATATATATATATTAGTTATTTATATAATTAATATATTAGTTATATATATTAGTTATTTATATATATATAACTTTATATATATATTCGTTATAAATATAAATGAATTAATTAGTTATAAATTAAAATGAATTAATTAGTTATATTTACATAATTTAGTATAAATATTTATATTTATAGAATTAATTATATATTTGTTATAAATTTTATAAATATTTAAATTAGTTTTGTTTACACAAATATTTAAATTAGTTATAAATTTTAATATTAGTTATAAATATTTATATTAGGTAAAATTATGTAAAAACATGTATAAACAATTAGTTAGTTTATGTAAATTAAATGGAATTGTATTTAATTCTTGTTACAAATGATTAATAATGTGAAATTAATTAGTTGATATGGATTATGAATTTTAATAATCGAACCACTGAGGTTGGATTTATTGTTAGTTTTAGGATGTTTCTATGCAGGTTTTAAAGTCAAAGGCTTGATGCCGGGTTTTTAAGTTTATAGGGGAGGTTCTGCCGAAATTTCGGTAGGATCGTAAAATTATAAAATAAAATCCGAAAACTACTAAATTTTGAAATGTTCAATCTATAGGTAAAATGAGTTATCCAAATAGGAATTGGATAATCGAGGACCAACGTTTAAGCGTTGAGTTTGCGGCTGGGATGACAGAGTTCATGACAATGGCCCGACAACACGTAAACATCGAAGGACGAGTTAAGTGTCCATGTAAGAGGTGTAACAAGGTATTGATGCAAAAAATTCCTGATATAGAGAATCATCTCTTTATCAGAGGATTTAAGAGGAATTACACGAGGAGGAACTTTCACGGGGAGGAAGAAGATGACGTAATGCAGTATCAGACGGATTACAGAGGAGGAGGTGGGATGTTTGATGCTGTACACGATATCTTAGATCACAACGACGTAGACGGTGACGATGACAGTATTGACCCGAATGCAGAACACCAGAGTGGACAGTTCGATGACCTTTTCATCGACCTGAACACAGAATTATGGCCGGGTTGTACGGAGTATTCGTCACTCTCCTTTGTTGTCACGTTGATGCATTTGAAAGTGATGAACAAGTGGACGAATAAGTCGTTTGATCAGCTACTGAAAAAGTCTCATCCGATCGGCAACACGATTCCAGAGTCACACTACGAAGCAAAGGCGAAATTGCGTCGATTTGGTATGGGTAACGAGTCGATTCACGTCTGCAAACACGATTGCGCGTTGTTTTGGAAGGACAACGCCAATCTAGACGAGTGTCAAGTTTGTAATGAGAGCCGGTGGCTGAAGAAAGACGGTGGAAGATAACTTGAATGGTCCTGATTGGCGAATCGTCGAAGAGTGTAATTATCGAAATGTGTGGGATCTTTCTGATATTGACCTCATTCTTGGTCAATCTTCGTCTTCAGTTCAGTTGTCAGTAGAACCGTCAGATTTAGATTCACTGTCGACGCGTCATCAGTCTGCAATACCAGAGCCCGTGAGCAACGACGCAGTGAACTTGTTGGAAAATATTGAAGAAGAAGAGTTTATCGATGACGAAGAAACTGAGGACGAAGATTTGATAGAAGAAGATGATTTGTCAGACGACGATGATTGATAGTATATAAAGTTTTCATTTACTTACTAAATTAACTGATTTAAATCATTATGAATGCATAACTAAATAAATTTTGTTTTGAATTTCAGATGGTTGCGGCTACAGGAGCTGGAGGCAGCGGAGGCGGGGATGACTTCTTAGCCCGTCTCCCGAATTATTTCCAGTCGGCGCCCGTACGTGATGGCGTCGAAGAAGAAGATGAGGATATCGAACCGGCCGTGTGTAGGCCGACGGTCGGGCTTCGATCTGAGCGTGCACGGCGCCCCGGGGTGAAGGAAGTCATTATTTATAACGAGGAGTTTCAATCGTTCTTGCAGCCAGAGCGCGAGATGGATCCGGATCTCGCGACGTTCGCGAACACGCTCGGGTTGGTCGTCCGAGACAAGATCTCGCCTACGGTCCCAAGGTGGACGAATGCGAACGTGGGGCCGGCGAAGGAGGCCGAGATCCGAGCAGCGATTCGAGACAAGTACGACATTCGAGTCGATGGTGATGCAACCGGGAAGAAGAAGGCGATTGTCGATGCGGCAATCATTCAAGACGCGAAGACTCGTCTTCGCGATTGGAGGCATACCTTGCGGTCATGGTTCGACATCGACTGCAAGAGCAACGTACAGGTGGCGCGGTCGCTGAAACCGAGGACCGTTAAGCTCGACACCGAATGGGAGACACTGATACAACGATATACGAGTGATGAGTTTAAGGTAATCAAATCATTTACGTTAAATATGTGTTTACCCTTTTATTAAACGATTTGTTATTTACGTGTACGTTTACTTATATTACAGGCCATACAAGCGAAGAACAAGGCGAATCGCGCGAAGAAGAAGACGAAGACTCGACAGGGGACGATTGGGTTCTCGACCCACCACATGAAGAACGTAAGTTTTATGTTTATATGATAAATCAAATCGTTAAAATTATCTAACACTTGAAGTTTTGTTTACATGCAGAAGAGCGCCGAGACAGGCGCTTTCGGGAGCTTGTTTGCGAACTACATTTATTTTTCTTATTTTTCGATTAATATATACTAACTAGTTAATTATATCAGGATCGACTGGTCGATAGGTTCAACACGTTGCGAGCGGAGGCTGAGCAACAAGGAGCGGACGTTGATATTTCCGTCCTAGAGCAGCAGGCGATCCGCGATATTATGGGTTTGCAGACTGATCACTTGACCGGCGTCGGACGTTTGGTGCCACAGGGAGCACGGATGGCGGCTGAAGTCGCCGAAGTTTGCGGTAGTTCGGAGGCTGGGACGTCGCATCCAGGATATATCTCCCAGGAGGTGTTCATGTCGACCATCGCCTCGTTCGCCGAGGCAATACAGAGTCAGGTGCCCGGCCTCAACCTGAGCTCGTTTATGCCTCAATTTTCGCAGAGTTCGCAGCACGCTCCGTCATCCCACAGCCAGCAGACTCCGACGCCCGGCGTCCACACTCCAACGGGCGGCCAGTAGAGGACTCCCGACGCCAGCCAGCAGACGACGCCCGGCGTCCACACTCCGACGGACGGCCAGTAGAGGACTCCCGACGCCAGCCAGCAGACGACGCCCGGCGGACCAAGTCAGTCTACTGATCAGCACGTTGTTCCGCCGCAGCCTGCAGAGTTTCAACGCCAGCAGAAGAGCGTTTCACGTCGAGGAGGGGGAAAACGAGCGCCGGAACAACAAAGCAAACGCCGCGACTAGTGTATTATTAGATATTTTGTGTATAGTAGATTATTATTTACATACTTCTCGATAACCGAAAACGTACGTAACCGGATTTTATATATTTGTTTATTTGGATAATATAATTTAGTTTTTATTTGATTTTTCATTTTAGAATTTCATAAACAAAAAACCGTAAAAAATTAATAATTAGCGACGAAAAAAATAATAATAATAATTAGTCGTCGCTAATTATTATTACACAAAAGGTATTAGCGACGACTTTGTCGTCGCTAATTCACGCGGGACATTTTCCCGCGCTAATTAGCGACGAAAAAGTCGTCGCTAATTACCTGTTTCAAAATAAAAAAAAACTTCTCGTCACGACATTTAGGGACGACATTATCGTCGCTAATATCGTCGGTAAATATTTAGCGACAAATAAATCGTCGCTAAATATATTTAGGCACAGACATTTAGCGACGATTCTTGGGTTATTACCGAAGAAAAAAATCGTCGGTAAATGTTGTAATTGTTGTAGTGAGAATATTTAGGAGAATAATATATTCTCCTTTATTATCTCACTAAATAAATTATTCTCTATTTAAATAAAAGAATAATATCCCATAGATATTGATCTGATGGATGAGAGAAAAAGTAGGATTCACTAGATGAGATCCAATGGCCTAGATTTAACCCACTAGTGTGAACACAATAAAAGGAAATAAAATATTCTGGAAGATTCCATGAATATCTCCTTTTTACTACTATAAATAGGGGTTCATGAGAAGGCAAAAATAAGCAATTATTTTAAGAAATTTGAGAGAAATTTCGTGCTTCACTAGCCTCCCTTGGCCGTGCATCTGCCTCTCCCTCTCCTCGGAAATTCGTTTCCATTCTTAGTAAAATAATAGAGAGATCTCGAAACACCTAGTTTCGTGATCTAGTGAGATAAAGACTGTGCCCACTCATCTTTCTTATTCGTCTCGGAGATTACGTTTCGGAAGACTAAGGTGTCATCCTCGAGTCCTTCATCAAGACGACGCAAGGAGTACGCAATTGGATTGGAGTGTTCTGTAGCTGAACCGAAAATCAATGTATGTACTCGTTTACTCTTATATCGGTTGCTTGACTTATATGCTCTCGTGAATTAAATTAATTAAACATAACTAGATCTTGTTAATTATAACCATAATTTAATTAGCTTATGATCAGTGTAATTAATTATTTTTCCGCATTAATATGGTTATATGGTGGAATAATCTCAAACGAGTCGCATCGGAGCGATCGTTCGTGTCCGATGCGAGCTCGATCCACCAACATGCGCAACCGAGGTTACTTGGCGAGCTGACTCAGAGGCGGTCATATCTCCGGATCCCACTTGAGGGTCCGGGGTGTTTTGAGGAGTCGAGAGGGTATTCAACCGGTCATTAAGAGCACGGTTGGTCTCGGCTTGCTCATCTATCTTTTTGGTCAGCATATCCAGGATTGCCCTGATCCCCGGGGGGATCTCCTCTCCGGATTCGTAATGAGTCGGAGTGGAAGACATGATAATTGTTTTTTTTACGGACTGTTTCTTCCGAGATTGGTCTTTCTGAATTTTCCCACAGACGGCGCCAAATTGTTGATGTCGATTTTTAGATCGATCAACAATCACAAATGAAAAACGAAATGAAAGAATATTTTAAAGGGGTTTAGAAAGACGTCGTATAAGAAACAATTCAATTATAAAGAACTATAATAATATACGAATATTAATTAATTTTATTTATTTAGAGAATGTTACAAATGGACGAGGTGACGAACTCAACATGCCGAACTCAAGATCGTGAATATAAGAATACAAAATATCTTAATTGAAAACTGAGATGTAGAGCTTGCATGTGCGAAAATCATCCTCTCCTCTTCTATTTATAGGCGAAATGGAATCTTCCGGCCGAAGACATGTGTTCTCCGATCCACACTCCTCGCCAAGGCTGAAGTTGTCCGAGATCCGGTCTTCGCGGCGTGGTCTACTCTGACTGACCGATCCTTCTGATCGAGAAGACGTGGTCGAGCTGGAATTCATCGAGGCGGGAAGTGTCGTTGGGCTTGGGCCGATCTGCCGAGAGTGAATTAGGCCCGTAATTGATTTCGTGGGCCGGCCTTCAAACTGATTATGGGCTTTAGTCGGGTCAAAGCCCATCCAAAATAATATTTAAATGTTTGAATTTTTATACCCCCACAGCCGTGAGCTTGCTTCCTACTTTTTCCCTCGGAATTACTTCAATTCCGTTCTTAGAAATAAGAGATAAAGATCGGAAACACCCCGTTTCCAGATCTAGTGAGATATAACGAAGCCCACTCTTTTGTCTTATCTTCCTCGAAGATCACGTTTCGGAAAACTTTGGTGTCATCACATCGAGTCCTTGAAGGTGGAGTTCCAGATCTGATCGTGTGGAGGCTTGTACGTTCAAGACGAAGACGGATTGTGAAAGTTTTCGGTTCGTGAGCAAAAAATAGTAATTTTTCTTAAACTCATCTTTTATCTGATATGGTTACTTGATGAAGTTTCTTATGATTAATTAATTAAGTAATCTAGATCTTGTTTAATAACCATGTTTAATTAGCTCTTGTTAGCGTAATTGTTCTTTTCCGCATTTAATTCATTATTTAAGGTGAAATAATCACCAACAGTCCTCTGCCCAGTCGTCCGGTCATGATCGGCCGGTCCCTTGTCCTACCGTTCGGCCATGGCCGACCAGTCTCCTGCCCAGCCGTCCGGTCATGTCCGGATGGCTACTTGATGCGCCATCCGGTTTGCCGAAGTCCTTTTGAGCGTACTCGTTTTTTGATAAACTCGACCCTTAAGTCGGAGGACCGAAATCGACGGATAACACTAGTTTCTTTTAAGATTTTATCGAAAGTTTTATTTTATTAATAAAACAACTCACTGAGCCGAAGTAAATTTTTTTAATTGAGGATGACATGTTATTGAGGTACTGACTCGATTATCCTTAAATTTCTTTGGAAAGAAAAAAAAAAAAAAAAGAAAAGGAAATGAAAACCCCTCTAATCTCCTTTCCTCTTGTACATTTTGATTTTGGCCTTTGAGTCTCGCGAAATTCCATTTTCCAACCGAAACTGCCAACGCGCTATTTACACCATCGAAACGCCGTCGTTTATGTCTTCCTCATTTTCTTTATGCCAGCTTTGATTTTTCACTCTCTGTCTCGTTCATCCTTTTAGCTCTCCCTGTGATTGGGAGAAGAAGTAAAAAGCGTTTGTTTGATCGAGAGAGCGGAAATGCAGGTTTTGTACTTGGTTTTGTTCGGAGGGTTGGCTATAGTGGTCGGAGCTCTGGAGCTGAGCAAGTCCGGCAAGGACCGGATAGCCACCTCTCCGGCTTTTAATGCCTTCAAGAACAACTATCTTCTCGTTTACTCTATCATGATGGGTAACCATTGCAATCAATTTTCAAATCTTTTCTTGTTTTTATATCTTTAGGGTTTCTACGATAATTTGTTTCAAGATTTACCAGAAGTACGAGGTTTTTTTTTTTTTTTTTTTTTTTTTTTCTGTTGTTTCTTTAGTAGGCAGATCCGCTGTTTCTCTTCGTAAATTAGGATCTAACTAAGCGTTCGGTCGCCACTATGAGTAATGTCTAAGTTTTAGCCAAGTGAAAAGGGATAGGAATTGGTTGTCCGGTCATGGATTTTTCAAGCTCATCTTGATCGGGTGCTTTTTATATTTATTTTCGATCATAACTGCTATTTGTACAGGTATTATGAAGTTAATTAATTTATCATTAAAACGTGGGTCTCTGCTACCAAACGAATTTTAACGCAGAGACGGAATTTAATGTCTAGCTTAAGTAGGGTTTGACGATGAATTTAAGTTTGACCGTTGGGGTGAAATACAGCGGGGGATTGGTTGCAAGGTCCGTATGTGTACTATCTTTACAGCCAATACGGATTCGGAAAGGGGGAAATTGGGCAGCTCTTTATTGCTGGCTTCGGCTCATCAATGATCTTTGGGACCCTTGTTGGCTCTCTCGCTGACAAACAGTAAGCCCTTCACCTTCTCTCCATTTATAACTACTAAATTAATGTCTAATTGTCTGTTTGTTTGTTTGTTGTTGTCTAATTATTCAGGGGCCGCAAGAGGGCTTGCATTACCTACTGCATTGCTTATATATTGAGCTGTGTCACCAAACATTCCTCCGATTACAAAGTGCTGATGTTGGGGCGTGTCTTGGGAGGCATCGCCACTTCTTTGCTCTGCTCTGCCTTCGAGTCTTGGCTTGTCGCTGAGCACAACAAGGTATGTCTGCTCTGTGTATGTATATATACACATATATATATATATATGTGTGTGTATATGTATATATATCGATCTGCTTGTGGAATTCCTCCCTAACCTGTCATTCCCTTGTAAAAACACTGTAGAGGAACTTTGATCAGAAGTGGCAGTCGGTAATATTCTCCAGGGCGATTCTAATCGGCAACGGTCTGGTTGCTATTATATCTGGTTTGTTTGGAAATCTTCTGGTACATACTCTGGAATTCGGCCCTGTTGCTCCATTTGACGCAGCTGGGTGCTTTCTTGCAATTGGCATGGCCATTATAGTCGCAACTTGGACGGAAAATTACGGCGACCCGTCCGAGAACAAGAGCCTGATTTCCCAGTTCAAAGGCGCGATCACAATCATTGCCTCTGGTACTCTCTGCTCTCCTTGTTTGTTACAACTTGCTCTCTCTTGATTTAGGCTGAGAAAATAAAAAACAAAATCCTCGAATCAGATGAGAAAATCGCGTTGCTGGGAGCCATACAGTCCCTGTTTGAAGGTTCAATGTACATCGTGGTGTTTCTGTGGACTCCGGCGCTGAGTCCAAACGACGAGGCCATTCCGCACGGTTTCATATTTGCGACATTTATGGTTGCCTCGATGCTCGGGACCTCCATTGCGTCTCGGTTAATGGCTCGTCCCTCCCTCAAAGTCGAGTCTTACATGGAGATTGTGTTTGTAGCCTCCGCTGCGTCCCTCGTGCTTCCAATCGTCACAAATGTATCGTGACGTCAATTCTTCTCATGCATATATATATATATATATATATGTTTTGTTTCACACCGTCAACGTGTTGACCGACCATTCACAACAAATCTTTCAGTTTATGGTTGTACCGTCCAATGTAAAAGGAGAGGGTCTCCCACTCTCTGGGTGGATTCAGCTGATTGGGTTCTGCGTATTCGAAGCATGTGTGGGCGCTTTCTGGCCTTCTATTATGAAAATGAGGTCCCAGTACATTCCGGAAGAAGCGAGAAGCACGATCATGAACTTCTTTCGCATTCCTCTCAACATCTTTGTGTGCATTGTGCTCTACAATGTGAGTATTTCTCTCGTCACAAACCTGTCCCTGAAAACACCTCTTTAGGCTTTGACACGGTTGAATTGAATGTTGAAGGTGGATGCTGTTCCCATCACCATCATGCTCGGCATGTGCTCCGTTTTCCTCGCCATAGCATCTGTGTTGCAGAGGCGCTTAATGGTGATCGGAGACGCTCACAGATCAAGTATAAGTTGCATACTTTTACATAACAAAACTCGTTTGACTCACTTGTCTCACCATCTTACTCTCTAACAGAAACAGAAGACTGGAAACTAACCGAGAAGCTCAAAGAACAAGAAGCGCTATTGAACCCCTGAGAAGAAAGACTTCTCTACGAATTCCATTTTTGGCGGACAAAATAGAAGAGGAGCGATGAATGAAGGCTATTTGGGGCCAATCAATCAACTGCTACCTTGACTATCACATCTTAACAAAGTCATAAAAAGAAAAAGAAAAAGAAAAAAAGAAAAGATACAAGGGTCATTGTAATTAGAAAGCTGTCATTGCATGTCACAAGACTGCATTTTTGTTTTGTTTTTATGTGTCACACACACCTCATCTATCTTTTCAAACCCCATTAATTACCTAATTATATTTTCAAGTACATATAGAAAGCTCACCTATCGTTTCAAATCCATTATTTACCTTTTTTTTTTTTTTTTTTTTTTTTTTTTTTTTTTTTTTTTTTTTTTTAAATCTCCAGAACTGTATCAGATGAGGCAAATGCCCCTTTTAATTTCTTTTTACGAAAAATTGCGTTTCTGGTGTATATTGTCAGTTTTTGAGTCGTGCTTTATAATAGTTGGTAGCCAAGAAATGGCATCAATGGAACTGAAAAATGTTGTATAAAAGAATATATCCATTTAGCTTTAGCTCCAATTTTCATTTCCCTATTTGGAATACAGTCGTGTTGAAGTAGCATGAAAATCTTGAAGAGAAAGCTCCCGTGTTTGAGGGAAGACTAGTCGAGTTCGATTCAGCAGTATTTCACTCTTTAAAAGCCATATAACCGAAATCTATGTGAAAAGAAGAAAACACGTCCACTTGGGAGTTCGTATTGCTAGGAATTTGTTTTTTTTTATCATTAGCTTTCATCTCAGCTGTGCATTCAGATTTACTATTCGAGCACTGAATGAAATATGTAGCGAGGAATAATATGCGCGTTGAGCTCAAACTCAGAGCATGTTGTCTTAGGCCTCAAAGTCCTAGAATCAAAACGGAATGCAATCGTTCTCAAGTATACTGGAGATCAGAAAATACAACAGGCCACAGTACCTCTGTCAAGTTAGATCTACAAGCAAACACAGAACAGAAATAATGTCAACAAACACGCAAAAGTGGGAGATGAAAATGGGTAGCACGTGAGAAGCCACGTGATAAGAGAATCTTCACATGGCATGTTTGATACTCTCTTCTCCCAGATCTACCACCGACACTTGCCACTCGAATGGAAGGGCATTCGGATAAACGACAGCTCCTATAAGAATAATGTTCAGTTGCAAATTGAGAGAGAGAAACAGAGAGAGAGTGGGTATGGGGAGATCTGAGGTGGTGTTGGCTTTTCTGGTGTTGATGACACCATCAATACAAGTGCTGTGTTACGAATACAAAGTGGGAGATCTGGACGCTTGGGGCCTTCCCACTTCATCCAATCCTCAACTCTATGCCAAATGGTCTCAACACAACACTCTGAATATTGGAGATTCTCTCTGTTAGTCGCTCATTCCTTATTCTTCTTCTTCTCCGCATGGTTACGATTATTATTATATAAAGTAATGGATGTTTGGTGTTGATGATTCAGTGTTCTTGTACCCGCCTACCCAGGATTCGGTGCTACAAGTGAGTGCACAGTCATACGGCACTTGTAACCTCAAAGATCCAATGTTGCACATGAACAACGGCAATTCAGTGTTCAGCATCACTTCAGAGGGAGAATTGTTCTTCGTGAGTGGACAAAGTGGTCATTGTGAGAAGCAGCAAAAACTTCATCTTCTGGTCGGGAATGTCACCTCAACCGCTTCCTCTCCAACTGAATCTGCATCGGCACCGTCTTATCCCACTGTTTTTGGGACCATCCCGGCACCACCTTCTTCTTCACCGAGCTTCGATTTTCAGCCGCTCTTCTTCGCTGGATTACTCCTATGCACTGTTGTGCACTTCTAAGAAGTGACCACGTGAAAACAATCTTCAATTTTTTTTTAATGACCGTTAAGGATTCAGATAGATATATATATATATATATATATATATATATATATATATATATATAGCTTATTTTTGGATTGTTGAAAAACAAGTGCTTTTTTTTGTCATATCATATGTTATATCAAATACATGGTGTATGGTGTTGACGAACAAAATTAGTACGACAAATGTCTCACAAAGAGCACTTGGTTTCGAGAATGCAGTCTCAAGAACTTCGAATGTCTAGATAAGATTAACTCTAAATATAGATAAATCTAGTAAAACAGAAAATAAACAAGAGTGCTGAACGATACATGAAGTTTGTGGTGAGTACTGGTGTGCATAAAAACTATGCCTCCTTCTCCTCAGCGGATTCCTCCTCTATTTATAGGGGTGTTTGGGTCGAGTGCATGGGTTGATCAGTCCCACGTTCTTGACGGTTTATCGATTAATCGCTCTCACGACGTGCTTAATGGGTGGTTACTCCTCTTTTGTTCGGCATATAACCGTTGCGGTGTGCATTTTACTTTAGTTTTAATATATTTATACGTGCTTGCTTTGTTTTGACTAGTCTTTGACGTGCCAGCTTCTCTTCTCTTCAAAGTTCTGCTCGGTAGGGTTCGTTCTTGCCTTATGAACGGATCGTTCCTTAACCTTTATGAGCTCTAGGGACCCAAGCTCGGTGTTGGATTCCTCTTGTTCTCGGTGCTTTCGACCTCATGCTTGGACTTACACAATTTATATAGTAACAATAACCTTCCAATTTGTTATTATTTTAGTAAAAATGGTGAGGAACTACATGGTATGATCTTCAATTCAATTATACCTCATACACGTTTACTATTTTTTTTCCTGGTATGTTTCAAGTATGGCTAGTTCGGACCTCTTGAGGTCGAGCGAACGACATGGCGTCGTTTCATTTATTTTTTTGCTTTTGAATCGTTGCGACTTTTCGTCTTTATCGTTGGAGATACGAGGCTTCTTGGGAACGCTTCATCCTGACCGTCTATCCGGGTATGTATAGCTGTTTTTCGGATTTGAAATCATTTCTCGTTTTTCCAGCGTTTTCAGCTCATGTTTCGTTTTCTGGACTTGTCGGTCGCGTTTTTTGATGAATCTTCAACCTTGCAATCTTGTTCGTCTTGCATTTGGCCTTTATAAGTTTTTATCCCTTGTGGTTGATTATTATGTCCATCGAATTTTAATTTTTTTTTTTTTTGCTTGGTTTGCCTTAAGAAATTTGTGTGGATCAAATATTTCGATTTTGATTCTCAGATCCCATATGTTTTCCAATTCTTAGGCGTCGTAGCTTTGATTGGTATTTGTTATGAAATAGTGGGTTTTCACGTCCAGACCTAAAATTTGACCCTTGAGTAGTTCGGAGTGTTGTCAATGGTGCCCACAAGAAGAGTTGTAGTCTTTATTTTGTACATTTGATGTAATAAAGTCTCATGAAGACTCTTGCTTGTAATTGCCTATCTATTCATTAATAAAGTTGAAACGTTCATTCATTATTTCTTTGTTTGAAGCTTTATGATAAAACCTTAGTCTTTTAGTCCATAAACAAACTTAACAACTTACGAAGAGACACATGTAGATTTGCATGAACAAACTCTTCGTAGTTTGCTTAAAACGATATATTCGCAATCTTAGGGTCAAAAGGACTATTGACCTCAGTATGATTGTTAGAAGAATCTATGATGTCTGGTTATGAGGCATTGAGAGTTGGGGACTCTATAGTTCTTCTAGGTATCTTCCGAAGGTACTGAATTGACCAGTGCACTTCTAGAGACAATATAAGAACAAACCATTTAACCTATTATGTCTCGAAGTCACTATGTATGAATTGCATCATGCTTACCTTAATCCTGAAATGAGACATGCCATTTCACACCTTAGTATTCTCATTTGAGAAAGTCAAAGTTCGGACTCACTATGTGATTCCGAACAAGGCCTATTGGTGAAGTACTAAGTTGTGAGTCTGTCATGAGTAACTTTGTGAAGTTCTCATAGATATGGAATTCATGTACAAGATTGCTGAAATGCAATGTATGTCACCTCATGCTTTGTTCCTTGGAGTGTGAATAAATGAACTGGCCAGTGTCCAAATTGAGTCCTGACTCTTTTGGATGAAACAATGTGACTTGTTAGCTCCTCGTCAATACATTGTTTCTAACTTATTCACAAGCGACAAAGGAGTTGAGGAAATAACAGCTAGAAGGGTAAAATGGTAATTTAGTAAATCCCGACTAGCTGATGACATTCATGAAGGGTAAACATAGATAATATTCAGTGGATCCGCTCATCATAATTAGGTCGAATTCTTGAGTAGAAAATAAATTCATTTGAACCGAGAGATTTTCAGTGTCAGCTCTTTAGTGGAGTCAGTTGGCATTAAGCTAAACTTGGAAAAGGTTTGTGAACTTTTGAGTCCAAGTGTTTAGCTCAAGCTTTGTTCATTTGGGTCTATGAGGTCACTGTCACGAATCACATCGATAGGAATAGTTAAACTGGAAGCTAAGTCAAAACAAGAACGAAAATAGTCAAAAGGGTATTTTTGTCTTTTGAGACATATGATGAAATGAATGTCAATAAATTTTTTGACAAGTTCATTTGATGATTTAATGTCACTCGGCCATAACTTGATTATTGGGCCTTGTGAATTAATTTCATTTCATAAGAATTTTATTGAAAATTCTTAATGGGCTTTTCTCATGTTGTCATGAACAAATGAAGAAGCTTCTAGAAGCTCCTTCTAGATGAGAGATGGGCGCCCAAAATACCCAAGAGAAAGAGAATATTTTGTGCATAAATGTATCAAGATACTTGCCAAAAGAAAAAGAGGAAACAAATTTGCATATGGATGCACATGGGAATCGGCCAAGCAAGGAATGGAACAAAAAAGGAAACAAATCCAAGGGCTTCTAGAAGCCTATTTGGCCGAGTGACTCTAAGGGAAGGAGAGCAATATTTGCTCATGAATATGTGATATACAATGAAAGAGGAAACTACCTTATTGAAGGTAAAACCTCCCCTATAAATAGAGGCCTCGTTCCCTTCATTCCATTCATTCAACATAAGTTAGAGATTGAGAGACTCTCTCTCTAGACATTGTTGGCCGAAAATCCTCTCTCTCTCTCTCTCTCTAGTTTATTTTCGATTTTTTCTTGTCTTGGCACCTAGGTCCTCACTCGACCTAGTGTTTAGCTCTGCGACTTCGAGACTCGTTCTTAAGTCGTAGTGTTTAAAAGTGCCCACTCACTGATTCCTTCTTTTCGAGTGATTTAGTGATAGAAACTTTCGTGGTTGCTCGAGGTGCCGAGGAAAGAAAGAGAGACGTGCTGCAAGGGGAGACGAGCGTTGCGAACTTTCCAAAAGATTCTTCAAAGTTCAAGCTTCAAGAAAGGTTAGTAAACTCTTAGCTCATATTGATTTTTAATTACATGAACTTGCTTCTTTGTCTAGGTTAGTAAAAACTGTTTTTACTTGAAAAGAAATTTTTTAAAATTCCGCCGCTTCCCGAAGCGTTTAATCTTTTTCTTAAACCCTAGATCAATTCCAACAAATGGTATCAGAGCTATGGTCAAAGATTAGCATGTACATGTTTTTAAAATTATGAGCTTGAAAATCGTTTTCGAAAGGTTACTAATTTTGTGACAAGTTAGAATTGTTATCTTAGATTTTTAATTTATTGCTCATGTCTTTAAATTAAAAAGCATGTTGATTTTCTATGAGTTTGGGATGTTTTTAAAACACATTAGAATCAGTTCTAAATTTTTTTTTTTTATATTGAAAAACGTGTTTTAAATGTTTGAGAAATTTCAAGTAAAATTTTGTGACTAGTTATATTGTCTTGCTAGTTTCGTTTATTTACTTGAATCGTTTTATGCATGTTGTTATTTCTTTTATTCTATGTTATTACCCTGCTAATAAAACACAAATAAAAGCTTTAAACAACATCTTAAAACGTTCCGTTACACTTGATTCTTTTTCGCACCTAAATAGGACCAAGTTTTAATTTATTTCTTTTTCTTCGAGCTGGAGTAAACTCGCATTAAAAGTGGCATAACTCTCTGCTCAGAAATCGAAATTTAATTATTCTTAAATCAAATTAAATCTCTGTCTGTCCTCTGTCCAATGCCACCGGTTTCGGCTCAAAAGGACATCGGAGCCGCCAGATATGGCGATTTTACTCCGAGGTACGCGGCTGTCTGAAACTCCAGTTTTTTAGAAATCCGGATTTTCAAACCCCACTACCATAAGTTATAGAACTCTAATGAGAAAATTTTCTTGAGCAAAAATGTTTTTCATATGATTATAAACATGATGTGTAAGATTAAAATGTTTTGATTTTTGAAAGTTTAATTGAAATTGAATTTTTACAAAACTAGTTTGAATTTTGAAAAACCGTTTTCACTTTCAAACTTGAAAATATTTTGTCATCCAAATCAAATAAATTTTCAAAATGTTTTCAAAACTATATCTATATCACATATGTTCAAAATCTATATGCTCTTGAAAATTTGAGTGGGAGGTCTCTTTGTAGACAAGCCGAAAAATAAAAAGATGTGTAATCTCAAACTTTCAAGTGTTCGAGTGAGTTGAAGTTCACACTTCCCTCACGCACTTTCCCGAAATAGAAAATAGGAAAAGATCGAGTATGTACCTTGTGCCTTTATGCACTAATACTACTCTGAACATGTCGATCTAGGATTCTCTTCTAGTTGTCCGCTCTGTCGCTCTCTAACTAGGAAATTTGTTTCCGAACCTATAAGAGTCGATGAACCAACTCCAAAAACTAAGTGGGAGGGTTATATTCGTTGTTTGTAACCCACGATCCCCAACACTAATGAAAGATGCAATAACGTGGGACTAAGAGCCGCTCTTGCGACCCTCACTTAAATGTGAGTACTCCAAGGCGTTATTGCTTCGATCATTGCTCAATGAGCTACGTCCGAGAGTGATGCAATGATGACAAGGCCTCCCCTTGGGGGATTGTTTTTCAAAGCTGATCTTTTGGACTAAGTGGTTGGTTACACACTTAGGCTAAATCCCTAGTAATCCTCCCTTGAGGCTCTGCGAAAGGATATGAGTGATCAAACCAATTTACAAGGTGGCTAGTCAAAGCTGATGTATTGACATCTTGGCTAAGCATTAATGATGTGTCATTTACTTATAAAAGGAGATTTTTTGCGGCCTTCTCTTGAGGGAGTAAATTATCGTTTGGTTTATAACACCTTTGGATTTTATAAAAGTCTTAATAAAACTTAAATCCTAAACCAAAGACTAATCATAAACTTGTTTCAACTTATATAGGCAATATGTCTCTCAACCATCTCTCTATCTTTCTTTCCTCGATCAAACTCGAAAACGAAAACTACGTAGATTCGAAACGTAACCTCGACATAATACCTACCGTTAACAAGCACAAATGGGTACTCACCACCCCGTGTCCTCCTCTGACGAATGATGATTCAACTCAAGAGGACAATGACGCCTTAGCGGCCTGGCTTCGATCCGATGAGATTGTGAGGTGCTATATCTTGGCATCTATGAACAATATGCTGAAAGAGCAACATCGTGACATCGAGACTGCCGCTGACATGCTCTACAAATCTCCTTGAGATGTTTGGAGGGCAAAGGCGTCAAACAAGGCTACAAGCAGTCCGACAGTTTATGAACTATCATATGCAGGCTAGGACTCCTGTTGGAGACTTCATGATACTGATAATTAGTTTTCTGAATAAAATGGAAATCCTAGGATCTGAGATTGATGGGAAGAATATCATAGATATGATCTTAGAAACTCTCCCCGCATCTCTTGATACCTCCAAGATGAACTACTCCATAAACAAGCTAGAGTACACTGTTACCAAGCTTATGAAGGAACTTCACACTGCTGTAGGTCTCACTAAGAGAAAGAGGAATCAAGGAGAGGCACATGCTATTGAGCAAAAAGCCTCCGCCTCTGGAACTAAGAAGAGACCTCACAAAGCCGATAAAAAGAATTGTCCTGCCTATCTCAAAGCAAAGGAACATAGTATTGTACTAGTTACCGAAGCATGCTTAGTAGCTGATAATGTATCAACGTGGATTCTTGACTCCGCTGCTACTAACCATATTTGTTGTTCCTTGAATGGTTTCAAGAAAACCAAAAGCTTAGAGGAAGGCGAGTTCTGTTGGGGTGATGGGAGCCTGGTGTCCGCGAAGGCTGTGGGATCCGTGACGCTGTCTTTTGAAGACCGCACTTTAAACTTGAATAATGTCTATTTTGTTCCTACCTTTGGGAAGAACTTAATATCCGTTGCTCGTCTTCGTGAGCAAGATTATTGTTTAAAGTTCATTAAGAATGGAATTCGTATTTCGTTTCCTGATAATTCTTTTGTCACTGATGCATGTATGAAGAATGCTCTTTTTTACATCTATCCGACTCAACCTTCTCTTTTAGACACCGAAATAGATAATGATCTAATTAGGGAGCCAAAGAGGATCAAACTTTCTGAATCCTCCAATCTAACAAAATCAACACACCTATGGCACTTAAGACTTGGTCATATCAGTCTAGATAGGATTAAGAGACTTGTGAGGGATGGTCCACTCCAAGCCTCTGCAATAGGTTCACTACCTACTTGTGAATCCTGCATAGAAGGAAAAATGACTAAGCGACCTTTCTCCGATAAGGGTTGAAGAGCCACTGAGTTGCTGGAACTAATACATTCTGATGTATGTGGTCCGCTCAACCAACAGGCACGTGGAGGATACGAATACTTCGTTACCTTCACTGATGATTACTCAAGATATGGGTTTGTCTATTTGCTTAAACACAAATCCGAGACCTTTAACGTATTTAAGGTCTTTAGGGCTTTAGTGGAAAAGCAAACTGGCAAAGTGATCAAAACCCTTCAATCTGATCGAGGTGGTGAGTAAATGTCTGGAGAGTTCGATGACTTTCTTAAAGAAGAAGGTATCGTTTCTCAGCTTACCGCACCTGGCACACCTCAACAAAACGGAGTGTCAGAGAGAAGAAACCGAACTCTTATGGATATGGTTAGATCAATGATGAGTTACTCATCACTCCCGCTTTCCTTTTGGGGATATGCCCTCGAAACAGCCGCTTACATTCTGAACCAAGTTCCGTCAAAAACGGTTCCTGGTACTCCTTATGAACGATGGACTGGCCGTAAAGTGATTCTTGGCCGCATCCGAATTTGGGGTTGCCCTGCACACGTGCTGAGGCAAAAGACTAGCAAGTTGGCTAGTAGGTCAGAATTGTGCCTGTTTGTGGGATATCCAAAGGAAACCAAAGGTTTTACTTTCTATAGTCCCGAGGACGATAAGACTTTCGTTAGCACGAATGCTCGTTTCCTCGAGGTGGACTTTATGAAGGATGCGAAACCTAGAAGCAAAATTGTGCTTGAAGAAAAGTTGGGTGAGGAAGCTTCTACCTCATCTGTAAGAATTATTCTTACCCCAACTAAAACACAACCTAACTCATCAGAATCTCATCAAGTAGTACTTAGACGTAGTGGGAGGGCTACTCAAAAGCCTGACAGGTACATGTCTTATGGAGACTCTCTTGTAGCCGTCTCCGACATGGATGACCCTGTTTCCTATAGCCAAGCGATGGCTTGTTCTGAATCAAACCTTTGGCTTGACGCCATGAAAGTTGAAATGCACTCGATGTATGTCAACAAAGTCTGGAAACTTGTAGACCTTCCTGAAGGGATTAAACCCGTAGGGTGTAAGTGGATATACAAGAAGAAAAGGGGTCCTGATGGGAACGTCGAGACGTTCAAAGCACGACTTGTGGCGAAGGGTTATACCCAACAAGAAGGGATTGACTATGAAGAAACCTTCTCGCCAGTCGCGATGCTTAAATCCATCCGCATACTCCTATCCATAGCTGCAGCTCTCGACTATGAGATCTGGCAAATGGATGTCAAGACAGCCTTTCTGAATGGCAATCTTGACGAGCGCATTTACATGGCTCAACCAGACGGTTTCGTGGATAAAGGTCAAGAGACCAAGGTTTGTGAGTTGCTTAAATCCATTTATGGACTAAAGCAAGCATCTAGGTCATGGAATATTAGATTCGATGAAACTGTAAAGAGCTTCGGCTTTGAACAGTCAATAGATGAGCCTTGTGTTTACAAGTTAATACACGAAGGCAAAGTTGTGTTTCTGGTACTATATGTCGATGATATACTACTCATTGGTAATGACGTGGGTAAGTTATCTGAGGTTAAGGTCTGGCTGGCAAAGCAATTCGATATGAAGGATCTAGGAGAAGCCGCATACATTCTGTGAATCTAAATCTTTCGAGATAGGAAAAACCGGACCCTGTCGCTCTCTCAAGCATCTTATATTGATAAGGTGATGGATCGCTTCTCGATGCAAGACTGCAAGAGGGGTCAAACACCCTTTAGGCATGGAGTTTCACTCTCTAAGGACCAGTCTCCCAAGACTGCACAAGAGATTGAAGACATGAGGAAGATTCCTTACGCCTCTGCTGTAGGAAGCCTCATGTATGCTATGCTTTACACTAGACCTGACATCTGTTTCGCCGTTGGCGTAGTTAGTCGTTTCCAATCCAACCCTGGACCCGAGCACTGAATTGCTGTTAAGCATGTTCTTAAGTATCTTCGAAGAACTAGGAACTTGATGCTTACATACTCAGGTACTGACCTGACTATGACGGGATATACCGACTCCGATTTTCAAGCGGATAAGGATTCCAGGAAATCCACTTCGGGATCTGTGTTCATCCTTAATGGTGGAGCTGTTGTGTGGAGAAGTATTAAGCAATCTTGCATTGCTGACTCCACAATGGAAGCATAATATGTGGCTGCTTGTGAAGCATCCAAAGAGGCTGTATGGCTTAGAAAGTTCCTTAAGTATTTGGAAGTTGTTCCAAACGTCGACGAGCCCATGACCCTTTATTGTGATAAT
Source organism: Urtica dioica subsp. dioica (assembly GCF_054948205.1). Classification (NCBI taxonomy): domain Eukaryota; kingdom Viridiplantae; phylum Streptophyta; class Magnoliopsida; order Rosales; family Urticaceae; genus Urtica; species Urtica dioica. The sequence continues at coordinate 1,307,673 of NC_142757.1, read as the reverse complement.
AGTGGGGCTGTCGCTAACTCAAAGGAACCTAGAAGCCATAAGCGCTCTAAGCATATTGAGAGGAAATACCATTTGATTCGAGAGATCGTGCAGCGCGGAGACGTGAAAGTGAAGAAGATCTCAACGGTGGACAACCTCGCAGATCCATTCACCAAGGCCCTAGCGAACAAGGTCTTCGACCAACATCGTGAGGGATTAGGCATGAAGGACTACACACACCTTCTTTGAGTCAAGTGGGAGTTTGTTGTCAATGGTGCCCACAAGAAGAGTTGTAGTCTTTATTTTGTACATTTGATGTAATAAAGTCTCATGAAGACTCTTGCTTGTAATTGCCTATCTATTCATTAATAAAGTTGAAACGTTCATTCATTATTTCTTTGTTTGAAGCTTTATGATAGTCTTTTAGTCCATAAACAAACTTAACAACTTACGAAGAGACACATGTAGATTTGCATGAACAAACTTTTCGTAGTTTGCTTAAAACGATATATTCGCAATCTTAGGGTCAAAAGGACTATTGACCTCAGTATGATTGTTAGAAGAATCTATGATGTCTGGTTATGAGGCATTGAGAGTTGGGGACTCTATAGTTCTTCTAGGTATCTTCCGAAGGTACTGAATTGACCAGTGCACTTCTAGAGACAATATAAGAACAAACCATTTAACCTCTTATGTCTCGAAGTCACTATGTATGAATTGCATCATGCTTACCTTAATCCTGAAATGAGACATGCCATTTCACACCTTAGTATTCTCATTTGAGAAAGTCAAAGTTCGGACTCACTATGTGATTCCGAACAAGGCCTATTGGTGAAGTACTAAGTTGTGAGTCTGTCATGAGTAACTTTGTGAAGTTCTCATAGATATGGAATTCATGTACAAGATTGCTGAAATGCAATGTATGTCACCTCATGCTTTGTTCCTTGGAGTGTGAATAAATGAACTGGCCAGTGTCCAAATTGAGTCCTGACTCTTTTGGATGAAACAATGTGACTTGTTAGCTCCTCGTCAATACATTGTTTCTAACTTATTCACAAGCGACAAAGGAGTTGAGGAAATAACAGCTAGAAGGGTAAAATGGTAATTTAGTAAATCCCGACTAGCTGATGACATTCATGAAGGGTAAACATAGATAATATTCAGTGGATCCGCTCATCATAATTAGGTCGAATTCTTGAGTAGAAAATAAATTCATTTGAACCGAGAGATTTTCAGTGTCAGCTCTTTAGTGGAGTCAGTTGGCATTAAGCTAAACTTGGAAAAGATTTGTGAACTTTTGAGTCCAAGTGTTTAGCTCAAGCTTTGTTCATTTGGGTCTATGAGGTCACTGTCACGAATCACATCGATAGGAATAGTTAAACTGGAAGCTAAGTCAAAACAAGAACGAAAATAGTCAAAAGGGTATTTTTGTCTTTTGAGACATATGATGAAATGAATGTCAATAAATTTTTTGACAAGTTCATTTGATGATTTAATGTCACTCGGCCATAACTTGATTATTGGGCCTTGTGAATTAATTTCATTTCATAAGAATTTTATTGAAAATTCTTAATGGGCTTTTCTCATGTTGTCATGAACAAATGAAGAAGCTTCTAGAAGCTCCTTCTAGATGAGAGATGGGCGCCCAAAATACCCAAGAGAAAGAGAATATTTTGTGCATAAATGTATCAAGATACTTGCCAAAAGAAAAAGAGGAAACAAATTTGCATATGGATGCACATGGGAATCGGCCAAGCAAGGAATGGAACAAAAAAGGAAACAAATCCAAGGGCTTCTAGAAGCCTATTTGGCCGAGTGACTCTAAGGGAAGGAGAGCAATATTTGCTCATGAATATGTGATATTCAATGAAAGAGGAAACTACCTTATTGAAGGTAAAACCTCTTCTATAAATAGAGGCCTCATTCCCTTCATTCCATTCATTCAACATAAGTTAGAGATTGAGAGACTCTCTCTCTAGACATTGGTGGCCGAAAATCCTCTCTCTCTCTCTAGTTTATTTTCGATTTTTTCTTGTCTTGGCACCTAGGTCCTCACTCGACCTAGTGTTTAGCTCTGCGACTTCGAGACTCGTTCTTAAGTCGTAGTGTTTAAAAGTGCCCACTCACTGATTCCTTCTTTTCGAGTGATTTAGTGATAGAAACTTTCGTGGTTGCTCGAGGTGCCGAGGAAAGAAAGAGAGACGTGCTGCGAGGGGAGACGAGCGTTGCGAACTTTCCAAAAGCTTCTTCAAAGTTCAAGCTTCAAGAAAGGTTAGTAAACTCTTAGCTCATATTGATTTTTACATGTACTTGCTTCTTTGTCTAGGTTAGTAAAAACTGTTTTTACTTGAAAAGAAATTTTTTGAATTCCGCCGCTTCCCGAAGCGTTTAATCTTTTTCTTAAACCCTAGATCAATTCCAACACGGAGGATGGATCCTGAGAAGACGTTATCCTCCCAATGAGGGGGTGATATTCCTTTTTTTGGGATTTTTAGTAGTATCACATTCCCGGAGTTGGTTGAGACCGACCTGATTTTGCGGTTGCCCTGTCTGAAGTATATCATCGGCCTCCAGTTCATCCCGAGCTCATGAATAAAGAGCTCCATAACAAGATTTTTTATCCTTCCTCGTTGTATTGCAAGGTAGACATGTCTACCGAGTCTAGTGCATCTGTCGTTATTGTGAGGTCCGGGAGTCCTCTGAGCAATGTGCTAAGGAACGAGACTATTCCGGCTACAGGGAAAGAACATGTTCAAGAAATACTTTTCTTCGGAACACTGTACACCATGTTAAAGGTGATTGGGGGACTGCTTGTGCATCCGCTGATTTCTCAATTCCTGATTGAACTTGGATGTTCTCCGACCTAGCTCGTGCCCAGTGTCTACAAGATCTTTTTCGGGATGACGGCTTTGTGGGTGAAGTTTTATGATACGCCTCTGAGATTGGAGGATTTTTCTCTTTTTATAGTCCGAAGTCGAGTCCCTATAAGCACAACTGGTACTATGATCGTGCTCATTAAAAGTTCGAGAAGATTGTAGAACGCCTTCCAAGTAGTCATAAAAACTGGAAGGATTATTTCTTTTGGTTTGAGGGGCTTATGGTTCTGACCAATGCCCAATTGCCTCCGAATTTTCCGAACTTGACGCGGCCCAGCGCTTTCTTTTGTCTTGAATTTTTTTTATTTTCGATACTTACTTATACTTAATATTTTTTTATTTCAACTCCTATGCCTCACTACGACGAGCAAGACATCCCATATCTATCTGAGATTCTTGATTCGTCTAAAGAAGAGCGTTGTACCTTTACATTGTCGGACCCTGACTTTCTTGACGACTATTAGCGCTACCCTTACTCAGCTGAGTGTTATACAATCGTGATTTTTCACTTATGCTTATTGATCTATTAGCATTGTCAGCCCTAACGTGATTTAAATGGAATTTTGTAGAGATGATGAAGAAGATATTTGCCCCCGCTGTGGTTTCGAGCAATCCTAAATGCCATCGTTCGTCTAAGTACTCGGCCCTGATTCTTACCAAAACAACGAAGACTTCCAAGCCTACTCGTGGAAATGAGGTTTCCGAGCCTTCCGGGGTCCGAGAGCATCTGATGCCGACCTTATTTTTTTTTAATGATCACATGTCCGCTTAGGACATTAAAGTGATTCATTCCAAGGCGTCTGTCAACCGCTTGGTAGCTGCTATTGAGACTTCGATTTCGGTAATACTTGTTTTTTTTTTTGTATTTCGCTTTCGCTTTATTATCGTCTGACCTGGTTTTTGCTTACAGAACCTAGCTAGGTTGGTGAGCTTGACTAGCATCGTTGGTGTCGAGATCAACTCGCTGAGGAGCAGGAACAATCGCTACCTCAAGGAGCGTGATGCTACTCAGGCCGAGGTGGGAAAGATTCGCTCGGATTTTGAGGCGAAGCATTAGGCCGACCCTCTATCTGCTTGGGCCTCTGCCGTGGAGAACGCAAAGCCTCCGAGGAGTATCGGAATATGCGCGACGATCTCTTCACAGTGGGAATTAATGAGGCAGTCAGACTCTTGGGGCCGAAGAATCCAAACTTGGATACTTCGAACCTTGATGATAAGTCTGATTCTGCCGGAGGCGCCAGAGAAGGAGCCTGGCGTGGCGGCGGAGTGAAGACTCAAGAAATTTTTATTTTTATTTTATTTTATTATTTTATTTTGAATTAAACAATAGGTCCGTGGTCGGACCATTTTTTGTAATAATTATTTTTTGTATCCCGCCAGGGTTTTGCACAATTGGTCCGTGGTCGGATCCTTATTTTGCTTCATCTAGCTGAGTTCGGTATTTGACTTTATAACTAACAAAAAGTTTTAAGTTTTTTATTTCATAAAACAACAAGATCCTTATTCTGATCGAGTTGAGTTCCGAAGTGTCATATTCTATAATTAGAAAAGTTCAAGATAATAACACTAGTACAAAAAAGACATTTGGGTGCGATTTTTTTCGCACCCAAAAGTCAATTTTCGCATCCAAAGATACCTTTGGGTGCGACTTTGGGTGCGACTTTTCCGCACCTGAAAGTCCGCACCTAAAGGCCTTGGGTGCGAAAAGTCGCACCCAAAAGTCATGACTTTCGGGTGCGACATTTAGGTGCGACTTGTCGCACCTAAAGTCGCACCTAAAATGTCATAAAAATCCATTGAAAAGGCGGGTAAAAGAGCATTGGGTGCGACTTTGTCGCACCCGATAGTCAAAAGTCGCACCCGATAGTCAGTTTTGGGGAAAAAAATAGTAGTTTAGACGTCGCTCTATTATAAAGTGACTTTAAATCTTTGAAAAATGTAATTGTTAATTGTGATTTAGTTGTCATCTGATTTGAAAGTGACTTTGATTCTTAATTTATTTATAAAATATAAAGCAATTAAATGACATTACTTGATTTAATTTAATGAAACCTGAAAGGCTGAATGAAACTTGTTATATTGAATTGCTTAATTGAAAAATAAAAATTATACCTAAATGGTCCATAATACACATAATACACAGAATAAAAAAATTGTTATAGCAAACTTCTGAAGAAGCTCCACTCTTTTGTCTCTATTGTCCCCTCTCTTGATCCTTTTTTTTTTTTTTTTACAAAAATTAAACAGTAAGATAATATTTGAATCAAATAATTTGACAATGTTTATGTATAGACCTGTGCCCGATCCCCGGGACACGAATGCCCTTCTTTTTCATGCTCTCGACAAACTCGTACGGTGAAAGCTTCTGCAAAACAAAGAAGCATAAAGCTTATTAGTTTTAAAAAAAAATGAAAAAAAAATGGTGGGTTTGAAGAGTTCATATTGTGGATTACGTTGTCGTAAGCGTTTTTGAAGTAGCGAGCAGCGTCGTCGACGGCACCGCTGAATCGCGGGCCGATAGTCAACAAACCTGGTCAGATAAATGAAATATAGACCCATTATTATCTTAGCTCTACTGTTATTCAACGAACAAACCATTTTGACAGAGCTGTTGACTTATTATTTACCCGACACGCGACATGAGCCCCGGAGACACAAGGACCGTGGTCGGCACAGAGCATAACGCAAATCTAACACCACCGATCACAAATGTATTAGTTCCTCCGATGAATCGAGCATAAAAATCGAAGCTTTATAGTGACAATTAATTACCTCGATGAACTGAGTACAGTAACGAGGAAGGCTGCGTTTGAACCACAATAGAGAGATAACGTCTCCCACGCCGAGACCCTGTTCGACAATGGAAGACATAGGGACGCCGGCATAACACGGTTCCTCGCCTGCAGCACTGAATGAGGCAAAGTTCTATTTCCAGTAAATAAATGAATAAACAAATTTTAAAACAATATATTAGCATGATATATACCAACCTCCAGTTGCATATTAGCAATATATTATTTCAGCATCTGATGCCAATGTTAAGATTAGAAATAAAAGGAGGGAATACACATCACACCCAAAAGCGTTTTAGCAATGTTGATTTCTGTTAGGATGTTGCATATAAGGCAAAAATCAGAAGCTATGTTAGTCTTTTTAGGAGAGAATTATTGGAGAAAGGCATCGAATCATTTCGGGAAATATTCTTGTGAAAGAATAGAGAAGAGCCACGGGTCTCTAACATTACCCGAACCCCATATATTCCTATCAATACTACCAACTGTTCATCTGTATATTCTGTTCTTACTTTTATCAAATGCTTTACTGTTTCATCAACCAAATCAGATCAAATTCATAACAATACGACAGTAGCATAACTATATCATCTCTCTCACAGCCCTAGAATTTGCTCCCGAGAATTACACACCAAGCAAGTTAATTATATTGAATCTATATCTGAACTATCTACACACGACTCACGTCGAATGAACTGGGATTGCTATTTCCTCTTGGCCGAAAAAGAGCTTCTGAAATCCCTCTGAGCCGGGGCTGATGATTCCGGCGACTGACGGCGTGTCCCTCCCTGCACACACAACACAAGTAACGTCACTATTACACATTTCCACCAAAAAGAATCGAACTTCATGCAAATAATCGATACTCGTCATAAAGCTTCTCGTACCGCAAAGGAAGTCAAAATCAAGCATTCGCTGGATCGGAAGCTGCTTGTAGTTGTAAAATAGATCTTGAGTCGTACGCGAGAACAGTTGTCCGGTCGTCATCGCGCCGAATCAAAGGCAATCCAATCTGAACACACACACACCGTTGAGCATTTTACAACACACTTGTATAAAATTCCACACCACCATATAAACATAACCCAATTTTTTCCTTTTTCAATTTTTTTTTTTGGTATAATCATTTCCTCTGGTTTTCATTTTCCCATGGCTGAGAGAGAAGAACAAGCCAAGCCTCTATCTCAAACTCAATTAAAATAAAAAAACCCCCAAATTCCTAAAACGAACCCTAGAATCCGAATTAAGAAGTGGGGAAGAAGATTTTATTTACCTTGCTTCCCGAAATCCAGTCTCCTCGGCGCCGTCTCCCTCTTTTCCCGGCGTCCTTGGCGTGCTCGCGGCGGCGCTCGCTCCTTCTCGGCCGCGCGCGCGAGGTGATGCTCGGTCTCGGTGGCTGCTGTCGGCCGACGTCTTCCTCCGCGAGCTCGAATCCGTCTCACTCTCTCGCTCTCTTCCTCTATCTCGCTCTCTCGCTCTCTCTTCCTCTCTCTCCTTCTCTCGGCTCTCTCTCTCTCTTTCTCTCGGTCTCTCTCTTTTCCTTTCTCTCTTCTTTCTTTTCTTTTCTTCTTTTTTTTCCTTTCACGTTTCTTTGGCAGCAATTTTAGAAGTGAAATAATAAGAGGGAACAAAATCCCGCTAATTTTTTAGACAAATGTTTTGGACTTTTGGGTGCGACTTTGTCGCACCCAAAGGTAAGATAAACTTTTGGGTGCGACTTTTCGCACCCAAATTTAAAAAAAATCAGCGAAATTTTGTTGTTACTTCAGTGACTTTTGGGTGCGAAAAGTCGCACCCGAAAGTAATTTTTGGTGCGACTTTTAGGTGCGAAAAGTCGCACCCAAAAGTCATCCGCACCGAAAAACTGTATTTGTAGTAGTGTAAACAAGTGTCTTATAGACTCGGATCGGAGGTTCCGAGGTATCTTCTCTACCCTCCTTGTTTTTTTAACTGAAAATGAATAGTAAAATAAATTGATTCCAAGGAATTTAAATAGTTCAGCAAAATATTTTGCTTGAACGAATAGAATGTGCATGCTATGAAATGATATAATAAATATATATTCATTCAGATTTTGTAACAAGATTCCGATAAGAAATCAAACAAAGCTGCGGCCAAGCCACTTTTGGAATTAAGAAAAATAAGCTTACGTCCATATTTCTTTGGGAAAGAAAAATATTAAAAACTAATTTAGATATATAATTTTCGGAAGTGCTCGGCATCCCATGGGTTCTTTTCCACTTCTTTGTTCATACTTTGTAGTCGGTATGCTCCGTTCTCGAAGTCTTCTTTTCCCTTTGGATGGTCGGAATTGTGACGTCTGTTCGGATAATAGTGTCTAAAGCATATACGAGAGATAAATATGTTTCGCCAGTTGCGGAGTGGCTTGTGGTTCGGTATGACCATAGCAATTTTGGGAGCATTTCTACCCATTCTTCCTTTGTGGTCATCCAACTTTGTCTTCAGATCATGCTTGATGGTTTTGTTGACTACTTCCACTAATCCGTTTGATTGTGCTCGGACTACTGTAGCATTTTTTTTGTTAATATCATATTTTTCACATAAGATACGAAACGAGTCACAATCAAATTTGGTTCCGTGGTCGGATCAATTTTAATTGAAATTTTGAATCTTTTTATGATAGTTTTTGTTTTCAATTAAGTAGGCAGTTATTTTATTCAAAGGCTCGACTTCGACCCATTTTGTAAAATAATCTATGGCTACAACGGTGTACCTTTCAAAGGCTCGACTTCGACCCATTTTGTAAAATAATCTATGGCTACAACGGTGTACCTGCTGGTAATGCTCAAATGAGATCAATGCCCACTCAACGAATGGTACAATCACGACCCGCGAGCGACAGCTTGCCCATGAGCTGCAGGTGATCGATTCAAAATCCTACATAAGTCATAATATAAACACATATTAAATAGAGTAACGCGGAAGGTTACATATATAAAAATAGTTTATAAAAAATCTGGAGAAATTTTTCGTTTGAATAAAATTTAGAGTCTTATAGCGACTCATATAAATATACGTTCCGGAACGCTTTAACAAATAAAATTAACCCCCGGTTTGTAAGACCCCATAGCCCATAGGTCAAGGCGATACGCACTCGGTCTCGGGCTTCAACTCCGCTTCCCGCTTACGAGCTTTTTCCTTATCTACATTTTCCAAGGGTCATAAAGCTATGAGTCAAATGACTCAGTCTATCTAGAAAAGAAATGAAACTAAAGGCCATGTGACGTGCAAACAAGCACATAAGTATGCAGGATGAGCGGTAGATGCAACAATACAGCCATGACTGATGCATGACGTCACACTTTTACTTACATACTTTCCACTCTGCAAGATTGTACATCTTCTCATGTTATGATCTCCAAAATGATAGGAAACCAACCTCAGACCTTGAGCAACGGTCTTACGACGGCTTGGGTGTTTTAAGATTATCTAGGATCCACTAGTGGTACCATCTTCATCTAACGTCGGTGCAAGTGTGCCACCTTGGCACGGCAATGAGTTCACTCGAGGTGGCTGCTCATTGCTGAATGGGTTCGCTCTAGGCGGCTGCCCATTACCATCGGGTTCACTCGAGGCGGCTGCCCGTTATCATTGGGTTCGCTCGAGGCAACTGCCCGTTATCGTTGGGTTCTCCCCAAATTTGAGTACTCAGCACCACACAGACCGCCTAGGCCTTCCAAACACAAGCCATTGACTTGTGGGTACCACTGACAACCGTTCAATTAAGGTTTGAGTACTCTGCAACACGCATAGTACACACCTATACTAATACAAGAGAGCATCTCGGAATAAATACCAAAACAATTAATGTTTCTCTTTTGTGCTCGTTAAGTGTTTTAGGTTGAAGACTCGGGATATGACTCCTGGTACTTCTACTCTTAGTTTGAATCCAAGAGTTGACTTATGCTCTCCCTACTCCTGATCTAACCTATCCACTATGGTTAGAAGATGGATCTAACAAAACAATATATCGTCAAGGCTGGTTTAAGTTAGCATTTCAACCTAAAGGGCAAGACCTGAATATAAGTTTATGAGAAAGCTGGCCGAAACCTTAATCTTATTAATGTGTGTATTTTAAGGCTTCCATCTAGTCTTGTTTATTAACGTAAAATGCACGTAACCAAGATTATTCCCTTGGTAAGTAGTTAATCTATGTCTCCACACTTACCCGAAATCAACGCCTCGGAACTTCCTGATCTCGCCGGTTGACTTTGTGCAATCCAAGATTAACGATCGAATAATCTGTAGCACGTCGAGCGAGTTAGGATTCCTAGTTGGCATTATGCTAATCACTAGACTCAAAAGCACTCGAAGAGACTCGGCTCACTCCCGGGAATAATGAGTTTCGGATTTTATTCGAGAATCTAACTTATTAGTTACTCGAACTTTGGGAATTGCGTTCTTATTTAAGACCTGAACTCATTCGTACCAAAACACGATACTCATCATTTCACTTGATAATAAACTTGAAACTGAACGTTTAATGATTCACAACAATTTCCAATCATTCACATTAATAGTCTTAAAGAAATAAATATGAAAGTTATACAATCCAAGACGTCCAAATTACTTTTAATTGAAAACTAAATCCCCTAACATAATTAAAATCAATTGTCAATTTGCTTAATCTGAAACGACGATTCAAGATACCTACAAAAATCTTGAGTGTAAGTTAGGTGCTGAAGAGCACATATAAGCTCATGAGTTTAAATGTCGATGTCTTCTTCTCTTCTACCCCCGGCTTCATCAAGTCAGAATGCGTTGATATTCGTTTGCTTCGTCTCAGCTCGTCACTAGACACGCTGTGAATTTCAAACATATGCTGAGAATCGGACTCGAGTTCGATAGCAAATTCCGACCACTCGGTTACTTGACAAGACTCGAGAAGTCTTGAGACTTACGCGAACCCGACACTAAACGCCATAATGATCGGCTAAACCAAGGAACCAAAACCAAATCACATCCAAAATTGAAGTGAAACACAGGTTTAGATTTCAAATCCACGATAACAATCCTAAAATCTCATATGACACACAAAATAAGTTACACATTTTCAAATTCGATTCGTTATTATTTATTTCCCCGACAGAGTTCCGATACAAATACGACATATGAACGGCGTTCAATCGGAAATAACATGAGAGGCAAAAGTATCACAAATTCGAAAACGCTCAATCAGCCAAACAACAAGATACACAATCATTTTTCGGACCAACAAAGAACACAATAAAAAACAAATGTCATCAAGCAAATAAATCCAACAACTACGAAATCCAACAAGGAATCAATTCAATCACATCATCTTCGGCCGAAATTTAGCAATACAAGCTTATAAATTCGAACTCCCTACTCCCACAAATTCGAACTCCCTACTCCCACAAATCAATTCAATCAGGATTTCGTTAATCCGAACGACTAACATGATCACTGACTTCATCTATCAAACTCTTTAATAATAAAAATAAGACAAACACAAGTCAGCCAAAAGGTTTGGCATTTGAAGATCTCACGCATAATTTAAAACCACCAGTAATGTTGGACTACGGCAACAAGATCATTTTGTAGCTTTCTTGAGCAAAAGCAGGTAGTTTCTTGGTCTCTTGTACTAATCAAGAGTCGGCTCTTGAAACAAATGAAAAGCAGAAGCTACAAAAAGATTATGCAAATCTCTGATTGTACCCAATAATTGACTCTATATTGACCATGTAGAAAAAAAATTCCATTACTGAAACCGTTCCCAATCTTGCGATACCTGCACTGAAGGTTGTTGCACTGACGGCGGTAAAGAACTCGAACCTTCGTTTCCGGAATCAAAAGATTCCCATTGACTTGTTCCTGTTACGGAGTTACCAGGGATCAATGGTTTTGAGTTTCTTGCCTTTAGCCTGTCTATAGAGTCCACGAGTTTTTGGATACGCCGAACCTGTCGAAGCCAGATAGTAATATTAGTATAGTTTCGAATGAATACCTTTTTTTTCTTGTTACAGAGCAAAACCATTTTACTTGAAATATATAATGATATTGTTTAGAATGAGAACTGTTAAAGATAAATACATAATGACAGTGTTCAGAATGAGATCTTTGCAAATATTTCCAAGTGGTTTAGCATATCAATATTGGAAATCAAGGAGTTCTTATGAGTTTATGTATTAAACAGGAAAAAATGAATACTCGAACGAATCTGAAGAATATAGGTTAAGCAATCACGGCCTCGTATTTTTAAAAGAAATGCAGGTTTCGAAAAATCTGCACTTAGTGTAGTGTATCCCATTAGGAGAAACCCAAGTCTCTTGGTGTGTGATATGCTAAAATTAAGCTGAGAGTACATCTTTTTCCACAGACAATATATTTCCACTCTACGAATTTGAATGGTAAAATAAAATAAAATTTGAAAGCTAGATTGTAGACAGCTCATCTAATGCATGACTATGCATGGAAGAAATAGAAACCTCGGATTTGCGCCGTAGTCTCGCTTCTCCTTCAGCCTTGATGCCGTCCAATTTCAGCAGCTGTCTCATTAGCAGCTCAGTGGACATGATGAACTCCTTCTCCAATACCTCGGTCCCACTTTCCACAGCCACTTCCAAGACAGAAACCTATTCGCAAAAATATATATGCATATATATTTTTGCGAAAAAGATGCATATATATATATATATATATATATATATATATAAAATAATTTACAGTAATAAAGATACAGAACAAGTTAAATAAATGGCCTTAAATTTACATCTTTTTTTTTGTGGGATTCACTTGCACACCTCTTTTAGTAAATCTACCATGTTATGGGCACTAAAAAGGAAAACAGATGCGAAAAATTACCCTTTCCTCGAGCGTATCAACCTCTGTTCTGACTCTGGCAACGGCTTCATACGCTTTCAACATCTCGGGGAACAGTTCTGATTCTCTTTCCGCAACGTGGGTCCCATCACCTTCAACCGCCTCCATGGCCGAGACCTGAAGAGGCAAACAAGTCTCATTGTTATCTTATCGTAACATTAC